>NC_140592.1:989465347-990835764 GCF_964204655.1 Triturus cristatus
TTATGCAGCACTCTATGTCTGAAAGGGTATTGTTTTGACTTATACTGGGTACTCCCTTGTGCCTGGACAAAGATAAACCTCTCTGAAAAGCTATAATGATATCGAAACACATGTCAGGGATTGCTTTTATTCATTTCAGGTTGACATGAATGGTATTTTATCAACCCAAAACTGTAATAATCTGCCTAGAGGAGGAGGCTTTTGTTATTTTACAGCGTGGCATGGATGGCACTGTGCAAATCCTATGCTTAAAGATTTTGCTGTAGAAATGACAAAATACTTTCTCCCTTTCTATTACAGGGACGTTATAGTTAGGCTCAGATTTCACTTGTACAAAACCAGTGAAAATGGCAGTTATAGTTTTTAATGCTCTCACTTTCTAAAAGCGAGCACAGTTTGCTATGTTGGCGGGAGCCGTACGGCTCCCACCAAGCCATAGCAAACTGCTACCTCCTGAGGGTGGGCACTTCAGTAGGTAGCAGGAGCAGACACTGGGTGGTGGTGGTCCCCAGGGCCATCTATGGTTTCAGGTTGGAGGCCACATGGCCCTCCTCCATCAAGGAATACAGCCTCAGGGAGGTGGTGGCCCCGGGGATAAACAGGGCAGCCAGAACCCCCCACGCCTTAATATTTCACACAGCCCTGGGGAGATGGTGGTCCCCGGGGCTGTGGGTGGGGGCACGTGGGCCCTCCGCATTCAATCAATATTTGCTCTGGAGAGCTGGCGGTCCCCAGGGTTGCCTGGAGCAACCCCATATAATTTAATAAAAATGCCCCAGAAGGTGGTGGTCCCGAGGGCTTTAAGAATGCCTCCCTCCTATACATTGTACAAATGCCCCCAGGACTTGGACCATCTAGGGGCCGATTACAAATGAAGCGCAGCAGCCCGTGCTTCTTTTTCTTTAATTTTCGTCTGGAGTTGCGCTGGCTTCGGTACTCCTGACAGAATTGTTTTTAAAAAAATGCTTTTTTGGCCCTGCCCGAGTGGCCTAGGGGGTCAGTGTGTTTCTACCCTGCACCCTTTTCTTTTTTTAAAACATTTTTTCCTGTGACTGGGTTCAACCGAGTAACAAGGTGGAAATTTCTTTAAATTACTCTGCAACTTTTGAACAAATCTACACCATTTAACAAAAAGATGCTTCCCTGAACCAATATCTACCTTCCTTCGAAATTTGGTGCAATTCCACCTGTCAACTAAATCCGTGCCACATTGCTCCAACTTGAAAGTGTCCTTATTATAATTTGTTAATTATTCCGCAATTGAATTGATCCATATATCAACTATATGTTTTTAATTTGTCTTAAGTATGTCTATGAGTATGCATGATTGACATGCAAGTGAATGAATGATTGTTATATTTTTCTTAACCACTTAATATTAAATAAAATGTTCTTTTTGTACTTTTGATAAACAAATTGTTGCCTTTGGTTCTTTCTGACTGTCCATTGTCTATTGATCAACTCTGTGTAATTGTGTTTCGACTGGTTGCCTTAAATCTGTACATTTATTGTTAATTTCCCTACTTTAAGGAACAGTATCTAAATCAGTAGGGGGCCTCTTTCTTAGCGCTAAAAGTCATACCTCATAAATGATTGACATGTGATTGTATCTGCAACGGATAGTAGATTATCATGCTTTTTGTTCCATATATCCTAGAGTTAACATGCAACAGTATTTGGGGGCTCTTCTGTTCCCATATATCAGCAGGCTGAGATGAGGAGGGGAGCTCCCCTGCATAAAGAATTAGTCGGTCATTGACAGCTCGCCAAGTTCTGTAGCCATTGTGCAGTCGTCGGTGCCGCTGTGCTCTCCCAGGTCATTGCCACCCACCTCTTGGCCATTAAGATAGCCACCTTCACCATTCTGCCCACAAACCCCTTCACAGCAGATACCAAACCTAATAAACAGATATGTGGAGATTATTGTAACTGCACAGCAATCATTGTGGATAATATTTGGATCACTCCCACCCAGAACTGAGCCACCCTGGGGCACTCCCATGATAAATGCCAGAAATCCGCATCCGGTGCACGACACCGTTTACAGAGGTCGTTGTCTCGAAGCCCATACTTAACTAATCTACTGGGAGTATAGTACACTTGATGCAGATACTTATAGTGTATGATTTGAAGATTACAGTTCGAGGTTAGGGCTACTGTGGGCTGGCAACAGTGCTCCCAGTCTGGCAGCGACAACAGAGGGTCCAAATGAGTATTACATAACTCCAAACTGTGGTCAGGGGGCTGTGGTCTTTCCTCCCTGGCAGCGCGATATATTTTGGTGAGAAGGTGGACACGTGTTGGACTAAGAAGGAGAACGTGGAGAGTATTCAGTGTTGCGGGTTCCGTGGGGAAGGTGGGATAGTGTTTTTGCAGCGCTTTCTTTAGTCTATGGAAGAGGAATGCAAATAGTGGTGTTTTGTTCTGTATGTAGCTGAGGTCGTCATTTGTTAAAAAGGAGCCCTCCGGAAATAGGTCTTGCATTTTAAACATTCCTACTTGGTGGAAGGCGTGCATGGCCCCCATCTCGTGTGTCACTGACAAATCTGAGTGAAATGCAAAATGTAAGAGAGGGGAGTACAATGGCAGTTTACAGGCCAGGCGGCCTAGTGCCTGCCAGGCCTTTATTGTGACGTCAATTGTGCTGATTTCTATGGGGGGGTCTGCCTCTTAGCGTGTGTCAATATGGAACATAAAGGGACAGGGTGGGTGTCGTGTCTTCTATCGCTATGTGTGGAATGAATTCATGTACACCGATCCAGTAGTGTGCATATTGTGCTGGAGCACAGAGATAATACAAATATAGGTCAGGTACGCAAAAGCCCCCATGCCCCTAGTCCATAATAAGCATTTTCCATGACACCTGGGCCTGTTTTCGCCCCCAGACAAGCCTAAGGAGCAGCGTGGGCACAGTGCTAAAGAAGTGTTGAGTGAGCGGGATCGATATGTTGCTAAAAAGATACAGGAATTGTGGTAAAATTACCATTTTAATTAGCGCAATTCGGTCAGCCAGGGACAGTGGGAGACGCACCCAGCTGTCCACCTGGCGCTCCAATCCGGTGCACACAGAGCCGTAGTTTTCACGTATCACTGTGTCAGGGTCTCTATGTACCCATACCCCCAGGAATTTCACGGGGTCCAAAGACCCCTCAAGTGGATATTCCAGGTCGTGGGGCGTAGTGCACTCCGTAAGCGGTACTACTACCGATTTCAACCAGTTTATCTGCAGCCCAGAGAACAAACTAAAGCGGATAAATTCCCCCAGCGCAGGTGCCAAGAAAGTGCGGGGTTCTCGTACAAGTAGCAGCATGCCATCCGCATACATGGAGATGCTGACAGGGCGGTGGGCGAACTGAAGAGCTGCGGCCCGATGTCGCTGACGGATGATGCAGGCCAGGGGTTCAAGAGTCAGTGCAAATAGAAGAGGCAACAGGGGACAACCCTGTTGCGTGCCCCTGGTAATGCGGTTTGGGTCTGATGTGCTGCCTTTTACACGAACACACGCTATGGGGTTAGTATACAGTAATGTGATCCACTGCACAAACATTGGAGGAAAGCCCATATGACAAGCAGCAGCTGCATTGAGCGTCAAACTTTAGTTTTGAAAATTTCGTGAGGATTCGTCAAACAATGCCAGTTTATTGGCAAAACAATAATGCTCTTCTTATGGATGCTAGGTCCACACTATAACTACCTATACTATACTATACAATATATATATATATATATATATTACAAATGCCTTGAAAAAACCAGGGATGACGACGCCGTGTGCTGGCTCAATTTCTTTTATTGTCAGTCAGCCGGTTGAACGCGTTTCGCCTGACCTTCAGGCTTGATCACCAACAATCATTACAGGATTATTCAACCATTTTAAATATTTGTGCTCATGAAATGTCACATGATGTGACTACAAACTCAGTGTAATGGAAGAAAGACTTGTAGTTTCTATATATACATAACGGCTACACTCTAAAGGATTCATCGACAATTATACAAAATTAAAGAATACTGTCACATGATAATGGGAAATGTAGCGCTATTCAGATGTATTGCAATTCAGAACAAAATTACAATTATTGCAGATTAATAAAATTAAAGACCTCCCAAATTTCACAATTCCCACAGTCTCATTTCCTTAAATATACAGGTAGAAACGACCACCTAGGTTATCATAACTACCAATCTCATTAATTGAGAATCTCATTCGATTGAGCAAGATTAAACGCGCAATCGAATTAACACTCAGCCAACTTCGACCGAGAAAATATTATAAAACCCCAGTGGGTACTGTTGGCAAGCGGAGGTTTATGTTTGTTATACTCAATACATATAATATTCAATAACCTTACGCCCTAGTGGGCATTGTTGTGTGCTTAGGACAAGACTTATATCTTCTATAGAACGTGAAAAAAGAGATAAGAAAAAATAAGGATAATTAAATAGCAAAAGATGGTTAAAAACAGATCGAGGAGGATGCCTACTAGTACTAGATTCCATTACACTCAAATATACTAGTGCTTACAAATGTGTAATCAAATCTTCTTCCATGTTCAGCCCTGTTGGGGTACGTGTATTGAGTGCAAGAATATAACAAGACTCAAGTTTTCTCAGTTTTTACCCCCTCTGGCATTTGGCGGTATGCAATCGATTACAAAGTACAATAAACCTTGCTCATTTTTCTCATGATGTGACTCAAAGTGTCTTGCCACTGGATACGTTTTATCACCATTCCGTATTGCCCTTAGGTGTTGCAGCACCCTTTTGTGGACCGGAGGGATTGTGCTGCCGACATACCTCATGCCACAAGGGTATTGCAGAACATAGACAGAATAATCTGTTTTACTGGAATGGTAAACTTTGATCTTTTTTATTCTTTTCGAAAGACCCGTAATGATTGTTGGTGATCAAGCCTGCAGGTCAGGCGAAACGCGTTCAACCAGCTGACTGACAATAAAAGAAATTGAGCCAGCACACGGCGTCGTCATCCCTGGTTTTTTCAAGGCATTTGTAATGTTATGCGGACTTCGCTAGGGTAGTCCGCATTCGACGACGCACCCTCTGATCTGGTGAAGTGGCGGCAGTTACTCAAGCAGGGAGGAGAAATACATATATATAGATATATATATATATTTTCACTTAAAAAACCATAGGTTTCAGGCACGTTATGGTTAGAATTTAGCATTTAAAAAACCTTAGAAATTTGCTGAAAAAACTATAGGTTTTAGGGAAAGTTATAGTTAGTTGGACATTTTACTTGTATAAAACCATAGAAATTCCCCCGTTATAGTTAGTTCAGCTAACTATAACTCGCGCCCCCGCAATGCACTGCTGATGACATCATATATTACATCACTCATGACATGGTCAGTGACAGCACTGATGACATCACTGATGACATCTCAAATGACATCACTGATGACATCACTGATGACATCATCCAGTGACTGTGTGTTTCTGTAAAGTTTAAATATGTTTAATATATATAGGGAAAGGCATATTGAAGAATGAGTGTATAAGTGTCTGAATGGATGATTTAGTAGGTGCGTGACTGACTCTTTAAGTGAGTGATTAAGTGTATCTTACTGAATGCATGGGTTAGTGACTAAACTGTGTGAATGTCTGTATTCGTCTGTCTGTTGGTGTGTAAGCGGCTACATGGGTTTGTGAATAGCTACATGAGTGTCTATATGGGTTATTGATTGGTTGTCTGAGTATCTGTATGGGTGCTTGAGTGTTTATGTGGGTGGGGTGTGTGTGACTCTGCATAGATGTGTGTGTGAGTGATTCACTGGGTGCATGGTTTCTAGAGTGCATCTGTGATGGACTATATGGGTGGGTGAGTGTATATATGGGTGTGTTAGTGAGTGAATGTATATCTCAGTGGTAGATGTGTGAGTAACTACATATGTGAAAGGCATTATATATATGTGTGTTGGAGTATATAAATGGCTGTAAGTGAGAGTGTTTGATTGTGAGAGTGGCTGTGTGGATGAGTGTGTGCTTGTATCAGTGATTGTATAAGAGCGTAAGATCGTACTAGTATTTGGATGAGTGATTGAGCTGGTGTGTGTATAACTGTATAGGTGAGTAAATGGCAGTGTGATTAATTATTTGCATGACTGACTAGGTGTGTGAGTACCTCTATTGATGAGTGGTGGTGTGGGAGTGTCTAAATAGGTGTATGAGTGCATATGATAGTCCTGTACTGAGTGACCATCAGTATGAGTGACTGTACAGGTGAGTGAGTGGATGTGTGTGTAAGCGAGGTGTAAAAAGGGGCGTGGCCTCTGAACACCTCTCTGCAACGTAGCTCCCTGGCGCATGCTGGAGGTACCTGGTGGGCTAGTTGGCCCCCAGGGACCATCAGTATTAAAGGGGAATTAATTCCTCAACTTACAACACGCTGGGGGCGCGTTCGCACAGTGGTGAAGGGAGGGGGCGGGCCTGAGGTGACATGTGTGCAAACACGCCCTTTGCCGCGTTTTAAGTTGTGGAATTAATTCCTCTTCAAACCTGAGGGTCCGTGGGGGCCAACTAGCCCACCAGGTACCTCCAGTAAGCGCCACTGCACTGCGTTGCAGAGAGGTGGCACAGGCCACGCCCCTTTTTACACCACTCTGCAACGCAGCTCTGTGGCACTTACTGGAGGTACGTGGTGGGCTAGTTGGACCCCAGGGACCCCCAGGATTGAAGAGGAATTAATTCCCCAACTTCATTAATGAAAGCCCCGGGGGGGCCTCTAAAGCCCCCAAACTTAAAAAAAACAAGCCCGGGGTAGCGGTCCCCGGGGCAGTGTAGGGGGGATTGGGGCCCCCCACACAATTTGTTACTGCCCGTGGGACCTGGCCCACCCGGGGGCTTCAATTAAACGAAGCGTGGGATCCCGCGCTTCGTTTTTTTTTTTCGCCCAGATTCACTCACCCAGTGTGAATTCGGCCGATTTTGTTTTAAAAATAAATTGCTTTTTTGGGCCCTGGGGATCCTTGTGGGACCCCCTGAGCAGGCCTAGGGGGCAGGCTGCTTCTACCCTGCCCCCATTTCTTGTTTTGCGCGTTTGGTTTACTGTTTTCTTGTGCCTCGGTTCTACCAAGGCACAAGATGGCTGCCAACACTTCCTGGTTTGAAGTGTTGACAGCCAATTAGAATGCAGCTCGTGATCAGCAGGGTGTGCGGATCCACCGCGGCCATAGATATCGAAACTTTTATTTTTTGATTTGCTCAGCAACTACTGAACGGATTTACACCATTTAAGAAAAAGAGTGCTTTCTGAAACAAGCACTACCTTTTTGCCAAATTTGTTATCATTCCGTTCAGCAGCTCGAGCTGTAGCCGTGTGTAAAGATTCCTATGGGAAATTGATTTTTTCACCTCTTTTTCTTGAATTTCTCAGGAACTACTGAACGGATGTACACCATTTAACAATAAGAGTACTTTCTGAACCAAGGGCTACCTTTTTGACAAATTTGGTGTAATTCCGTTTAGCAGTTCGGGCTGTAGCCGTGTCTAAAGTTTCCTATGGGAAATAACATGGAGAAAACATGTTTTGGAACCCCTTTTTTCTTGGCCCCCGCTTGGGGAATCACCCCGAAACTTTCAGGATAGGAGCTGACTGTAACGGGCCATAAGTTTTGAAATTTCGCGAAGATTCGTCAACCGGCGCCAATGTTATTGCGAAAACAAAATTAGTTTCCTATGGAAACTACATCCTAAATATAACTATCTACTGGCGACCGCCAATATATATATATATATATATATATTATATATATATATATATATATATATATATATATATATATATATATATATATATATATATATATATATATATATATATATATATATGTGTGTACATTGACGAAGGCCAGCATGGCCGAAACGCGTTCGTCTGCCGTTTGGAGCAAAATAAAATAAATTAATCTTTTTTGAGAGTGTGCGCCACGTTTTTGTTTTTTACTTAACGTTTGGAAAAATATATATATATATATATATATATATATATATATATATATATATATATATATATATTTATATATATATTACCTACTGGCGGTCACCAGTAGGTAGTTATAGTTAGGACCTATTTTCCATAGGAAATCCGCAACATTCTATGCCCAATAACTTTGGCGCGTTTTGATGAATCTTCGCAAAATGTTCTAAACTTTTGTCAAGCTCCGGTCCGCTCCTATCCTGAAAGTCTCGGGATGATTCGTGTAACGGGGGCCGAGAAAAAAGGGGGGTCCCAGAATGTGTTTTCCCCATGCAATTTCCCATAGGACCTTTAGCCGCAGCTACAGCCCGAACTACTGAACGGATTTACACCAAATTTGGCAAAGAGGTAGTCCTCAGTTCAGACTCGTGCCTTTTGCTTAAATGGTGTCAATCTGTTCAGTAGTTCCTGAGAAAATTAAAGTTAAAAGTACATATATATCTGTGGCCGCACTGGATCTGCGCACCCTGAGTGCACCCTCCTGATCATGCGCTGAATTCTAATTGGCTGTCAAGTGGTTGTCAACATTCGAAACCAGGAACTGCTGGCAGCCATTCTGTGCCTCGGTAGAAGCGAGGCTGAAGAAGTCTGTGGAATAAGTGTGCAAAACGTATAAAGGGGGCAGGGTAGAAATACCCTGACCCTCTAAACCTGCTTAGGGGGTCCCAGAAGGACTCCCAGGGCCCCCAAATCTTTTTATTTTTTTAAACCGCAAAGTGCGCGTGGAGCCTGCGGAAAAAAAAACGGAGCTTTTTTATAATTAGCCCCTGGAGTGGCCAAATCCCGGGGGCAGAATTATTACATTTAAAAGGGGTCCAGAGGAGCCCCCCAGCCCCGGGGACCACCACCCCCCCCCACCCCCGGGACTATAAAATAAATTGGAAGGGGCTCGAAAGCCCCTCCCAGTATAATTTGTGGAAGGGGGCTCAACGGCCCCCCAAGCTCCGTGGACCACCACCCCCGGGGTTTTATGTATTGAGGAAGGGGGGCTGCGTGGCCCCCCTCCTGGAGCCCTCGAGGGCCATGGGGACTGCCAACCCGCAGGGCCGGCTCCTCAAGTGTCCTGGGGTGCCCATGGGGTGCATGCCAGCAGCTCCCCATGTGGAAAAGCAATGCCGGCTCCCTAAGGACACGGGGAGCCGGCTGGGACCGTGGGGGCGTTGGCGCTCCCCCCACGGTCCCCAACGTTTTTTATAAGCCCCGGGGAATGGGGTCCCCGGGGATAATAAAAATTAGTGATATGCGCTATTTTTTTTTACGGTAAAATTAGGAGTCGTGGCTCTCAGCACGGCACCCTGGTGTGCACGCGTTGGATGCACGACTACTAACCTGTAGGGTGCGCGACTCCAGCCCGTTTGGTGCACGACTTCTACGCGTCGGAAGATCAGTGATGTTATTTGAGATGTCATCAGTGAAGTCATCAGTGATCCCACTGACCATGTCATGAATGATGTAATATGTGGCATCATCAGTAGTGGATTGCGGGCGTGCGAGTTATAGTTAGCTGAACTAACTATAACAGAGGAATTTCAATGGATTTGTTCGAGTGAAATGTCCAGCTAACTATAACACCCCTAAAACCTATGTTTTTTTCAGTGAATATATATATACATGTGTGTGGGGTATATAAATATGCATACATCCACATACACCGTCCATCAAACGTTTTGTATCATGGCAGAAACTGCCTTGATGGTGCTTTCTGTGAACGTACGGATACAGAGATCATCACAGGGACAATGTTGGTCTCGAAATTTGGCATACAGTAGTGTGCTAGGGTGGCTTTCGTGATGTTCTTCATCACAGTGACAGAGTAAAATCCATCAAATTCTAGATCTGGCACTATCTTCCCTTACTTCTTACCCTCCCTCTTCCTCCCTTTCCACCCTTTCTCTCTCTTGCTCTGGATTTAAGTGTGATGATGAAAAATAAAACCCGGTCCTCAAAAATAAGTGCTGCTCTCCACCAGTGGCAACCACCACCACAAATTAAGCACCGCATAATAAGACGTAACACCCTACCAAAAGCAGGAGACTGTCCAACTCAGACCCACATATTCCTCTTACCTCAATTCTCAATTTCCCATTATCGAGATTCCCAAAATTCCATCTACATCATCAAACCTAGGAGCTGAGCAAAAGAGACACTGAGCACACTGGAAGCCACTGCATACCAATTGCATTGGTCACTGGGAAACAGCGTGCATTTTGCTTCCCCAAAACCAAGCAGTGTCCTTAATGAAGGTTCCCAGGAAGAGTTTAGGCTTCACATTGGAGTGTATTGAGCATGACGTAATTTAATTAGTTTGAGCAGCAGGCTTCACGCTGCCAAGAGAACATTAGCTTTCATTTGGAATCAAATAAAAATTTGTATTCGCGCCATAAAATGTTACTTAAAATTTTATTTGCTAATAAGAATTCTGTAATGAAAAAAATTATATATCCATTCAAGCCAGAGATTTATTGCATTTGTTTTATGCTTCCAATTACCTTTTTTTCAATGTAGCTTCTGTATTTGCTCGAGCGATGTACAAATAGTTACACAAACAGGGATTTAATGATACAGTGGAAGTGAACCTTCCAAAATGTACTGACATATTTAAAGCGAATATGCAAAGTGCAGTGTTTTTTGTCAGCTTAGATATTTCTCATTCCTGTTTCACGCTCCATCCGACATCACTAAAAGCAAAAACGCCAAACTAACTACCCCAATGGAGTAAACAAAGATCCATTAAGAACGAAGACACCTAGGGATAAATCTACAGAATGTATTGAAAAAAATGTTAATTCCAAAGCAGTTTTTACGGGAAGAACATTTCAATATGGTAAAACATCTGGAACATTCCTTTCAGAAACATCACATTTCATCAAAGATTACAAGCGCAGTCCATCTGAAGCAATGCAACATATTTACTGGCTTCTCCAATGCATCACGCTATGTTCCTAGAGCCAAAACGTATTGCGTTTAAAGGTTGAAACAGACTATCATGGGCCTCATTTACCTTCCTGCTTCACTGCCGGGCATCAAAATAAAAGGGCAGGAATGCGCCGTATCTACATTACTGTCCTTCTCCCTTGAGCCTTTTCACAAACAGCAGCCATGCACCAGCACAGACTCCTTTGCGTCATTTTGCAAGAGTGCCTGAGCTGAGAGGATGATTGTTCTTGTGCAGGAAGAGAGACCTTCCTGCACAAAAACAATCATTAAAGGCGTTGTCCTTTTTCTGTATAAGCTGCAAAATGCAGCAAGCATAGAAAGAGGAAAAAACGAAGCATAAAAACAAGGAGAAATAAAAGTATTTTTCCTTCTTGCGCCTCCTTATGCCTCCGCTGGGGAGGTGTAGGATTCTGACACGATCCCAGGTTTACAGAATGTTGTAAATATGGGAATGCATCAAGTTCCATGGATGTTGTGTGGGAATACCCACAGCAACACCCATGGAACGCCCCTTTCACGCAGAGTTATGCGTAAAAGGGAAACATACGTACCAGGCCATAAAAAGTCACAGAGGGTCAATTTACATTGACCTGTAACTATGGGGAAGTCCACTGTGCTGCGTCAATAAAAGTGATGCACCGGCAGCACAATAGGCTTGTAAATAAGCCCCCATATGTTCAAAATGTCAAATATCTCTTCCCTCACTTCCTCGTTCACGTTATGATGCCACAAGGCGAGTTTGCCTCTTGCAGAAGAGCATTACATTTTATTTTTTTTCGAATTCTGACTCTGTGATGCTTGAGGTTGAAATGTTCTGTAAAGTGGTGCCTTGTGATCTATATTTGGACCCTGGCCCAGATTTACAAGGCTTTTTTGACGTATCTAATGGCCCAATTTGCAGAATCTGGCCCTTTGCACTGCAAAAAACAATTTTCTAATGTACAAAGGCCCAATTTGTGATTTGGTAACTTATTACCACATCAGTTTTGTGATTCAGTATAAGGAAGAGGCGCGTTTAGGGTGACTATTCCTTATATCGAATCGAAGTGGTGTGTGTGAAAGTTGTGTGATCGAAATGCAGTCGCAAAACATTCACATTTCACCACCTACTTCAAGTAGGTTATAACCCATTTGCAAATGGCAAGGGGTCCCCAATAGATCCCTTTTCCTTTTTAAAAAACATTTTTTAAGAGCATGCAGTAATCCCTTTGACCACTGCCTAATCTTAAACAATGAAAAGAAAACTTTTTATTTTTCATTTTTTCAACCATTGCTTTATGGAAAAGCAATCACAGACATCAGACATGGTGGTCTGCTGATCCCAGCAGGTCACCCTCCTTGTTCTTTTTGCGATTACCAATGGGTCCCAAACCGAGACCTACCTCATGAATAGTAATGTGGTAGGTCTATTTTCAACCCACTGGGAATCGCTAAATATGTAAAACACACATTTGTACATTGCTGTTTGCTATTACCAAAATGTGAATCACACAATTTTGCCATTTTGTAACCTCAAACACTTACCTTCGTACATCTGACCACCTAAGAGGAAACTGTGGCCTTGTGGGACAAATTTCGTCAAGTTGCAAAGTGTATCAACTACAAACCACTTTGTCTAAGGGCAGAATTTTCACATAAAGAAAATAGTATAATGTTTAAGCAAAGAGTAGTATTCAAGTGTTTTTTCAAGGAGACCCACATTTGTGCAGGATTTTTCACCTCTAACATTTCGAAAAAAGTCTTCATCTTCGTGAAGTTAAAGAGGCTTGAAAAAAACACTTCATCTGGTCAGTGGAAAAGACTGTACTACCTTCGCACACCCTGTTTATAAAATAATCACCTGTTAAGTTGGTGAAATGCCAAGCAGAAATGTTTCTTGCTTTATTGGTGAAATCAACATTTGTTCTTCGTTTCGCTGTTTGTCTGTTTGTCTACAGAGAGAGAAGGACTGCAGGACTGAAGGGTGGATCGACTCCTATTATCTTGCTTTTATCCGACTTGGAGTGGCAGGTCCTGCACAACATTTAGAATTGTACTTCACTTTTCTACTAGTGCCCATTACGTTTTAACAGAGGAGGAGGTTTGTGTACATTTCTCACCCTGCAATTTTTTAGGTTGAGCCTAGGCAGCACTTGGGCTGTCGCTTAGCGACATGAAGTAATTGATTTGTAGAGTTCTGACTCCACCCTTTGCTTGCTTTTGTTTTTCATTTTTCTATGTCAGTATCCTTCAAAAATCCTTGCTTGCCAGTGGTCAGTCCTGCCTCTTTGTCCCTCCTTTTTCTCTTCCTTTCCTCCCATGCAGCAGGGGGTAAGTACTGTCTCTTCTCACTACAGTTCTTTATATGTTCTTAGGGGGACTACTTTTTTTCTTGGTTTTCTGCTCTGTTTCTGCTTTCCTGTGTGCAGTTTTGGCACCATAGCTGATTACATTTTGATATAGTTTTCCTCCCTCCCACCTCCTCTCAATTCCACAGTTGTATTGTGGGTATGTCTTGCACTATGCCTCCTCTTCGTTTGTTATATTTTTAAGCTTTTAGCTATTTTCGATGTCGACCTTCATTTGGGCTTTTTTAGTGGGATGCTTTTTTTGGTTTTTGGCTTTGTGTTAAGGAGGATTGGGCTTGTTGTGTTTGTTTTATATCGGACAGAAGGTTTTGGAGCTGTTTTCCTACAATGTGAAAGTGTTCACATTTCTTATTTTTTTTATTTAAAAGAGAGCTTTTCCTCCAGTGAAAACAGCGCTCTTTGTTTGCAGGCAGCATGCATTAAAGGTGCGTGCACTGGGCACCTGGGGATGAGAGTGTGCTTCTTTGCACAACAGGCGCAGTGATCTGGTGACTTCCTTTTGTCTCTGTACCCCTCGCAGATCTGGGTTTGTGTCTCAGATACTCCTAAGTGTCCTGTGTCTCCTTATTTGCTCTCCCCCACTTGCACAGCCCGGTGACACCACCCTACCCCACACACACACACACCATTATCCGCTTTGTCTGCTCCACACTCTTGTCTCCCCCATCTCGACTTCTTGCTCTCCAAGCTCTTCACCTGACCTCTCTCTCTCCTGATCCTGTGCCTTGTTCCCTCCCCCTCGTCTTCTCTTTCGCCACACTCATCCTCAGCTCTGGCTCTGTGTTGACACACTCTACTCCACGCATTCCACACTCCCTGTCCCCCTGCCCTATGCACTCTTCTGCTCCTCTCTTCTCCCCAGCCCACCCTTTGTTTCTTGCGCTGATTTCCCAGAGGTTCGAATGCTATGCAGCTAAAGAGCTCATCACGGCGGCGGTCTCTTATCTCCATCCACAGGGACTGGCTCCCTCTTCACAGCTTATGTGCAGCCACCGTCCCGTTATCTGCTGCAATGGGGTGTGAAGGAAGTGACCCGATTAGGGTCACCCGGGTCACTCACGACAACCTCTCAGCCCTCCACACAAATGAAGTTAGTTGGTCAGACAATAGAGAATACAAACCAAAGTTATTTATTAGTATCTGACCAGCCTCCTCTGATTGCGGCAGAGGGACTGACCTTAGACAACATGGCAAAGTATAAAGTACATTTCCAATACCCCTGAAGACCTGTCCAGACAGGAATTTTCCTGTCTGGGAGCTGATGAAAAAAGGAGGTACAGAAGGATGAGCTACAATCCTGAGACCGAGCACACATTATCTTAAACTCAAGGTTACGCTGCCTGCCCACACCAATCTGAGCTGTGGGAGCAGGCCTATCTAGACGGAAAGGTATTCATTAGCACAGCAAACTCAACCTTGAAGAAATACACGTACAGAGGGCATATTGGCAGCTGCTTTTTGATGAGGCAGACATGAAGATGAGACATATACGTTAGTTTCGATCATTACCCAAGATTTGCGGCTAATACAAAATGGTGCCGCAAATGCTAACTTAAACCGCTCAATGCTAGATGTAGTCAACCTGATGCATTTTCAGTCCAACAGGTGAGGCTGGGGAGGGCTGGGCAGAAAAGACACAGTAGCGGAGAGCGTTTAGTGTTGTTTCAGCCTGTCGTTTCTTACTTGGGTACTCTATCTTCACCCAACGCTTCTTGTAGTACCAGGTAAAAGTCCTGCTCATTGAATGCCTCTGTACCCTCACCCGTGGTACATCACAAGCGGTATCCTCTGTAGCACTCGCTACATGTTCTATAAACATGCTATGGTGCTCCCCTGGAAGCTATGCTCCAGGAGTCAAGGCCCGCTCTCGGGAAACCTGGTACCAAAACCAAATGCAGTGTAAATCCAAGTCATGGTTGTTTGTGTTAAAAAGAAAGTATTTTAATTATTCTTGTATTATCATATCAGATAAACAAACATTTGCAATGCAATAGGTCTCGCATTTGTGGGAGTTTGAGCTGTTGGCATTGCAAATGACAATGCTTTTTATTTATGTGTTGGTTTTTAAAACATACATAAAAGGCATTATCATTTACAGTGACAATAGCTTAAACTCTCGCAAATGTGAGATCTATTGCATTGCAAATGCTTGTTTAAAAAGACATGTGGTTTTAAACAGCCAAGCCATGAGCATTTAAGACATTAATAAAGAATGATACAGTGTGTGATTTTTACATTTGATGACAGGGAATTTCCATTTGCATGTCTGAAAATGTAAACTTTGCTTTAGTAGTTGATTATGAGTAGATGCTTAATGATGTACCAGGACGTTTTTCAGGGTTTGACATAGGAATCTCCTACATGTAGAAGCATCACATTTAATTTCAAATATGTAGCCATCACAGTAGTAAAAAGGAATTCCTTCCATCATTCTAAAAGTGAGTACAATGGTTTGCACAAGGGGATATGTAGCCAGCCCCATTTTTTACACCCCATAAGCTACTCCCCTCAAGTAACAACCCATACACTCTGACTTTAACTAGTAAATGTCTATTTTTTTATTTGAATACTGTGTTCCTCCAGTGCATATATGATCTATCTTCTAGAGTTTATTATAATAAAAAAAGGTGGTTTGAACACATGTCATTTAGGGATGTCTTCTATGGGCAGGTTATGTTGAAGTTAGGTCAATTTGTTAAGTGCTATATGTGCCATGAAATGGATACTTGGTACTAACATTGAGGTGGTGAGGTGGTGAGGATACCATATTTGCCAAAACTAAGGGAAAATCAAGTACTTAAATTATCAAGACATTTGTATGACCGATGTCACCGAGATAGCCTTCACTGCAATTGAAAAAAAGCATTGGCAAAGCCAATATGTCTTGGCAACGCGAGAATTATTGTCGCTGTCAATGTCTTTTAGCCATGTTGTATAGCAGCAAAGCTGCTGTTCTGCATGAGCATGGCTCAAAGTCTTTTAAAAAAGTGCTATGGCATGGCTAGAGCTGGCTGTGTCATAACATATTATTGTCTGGCAGCAGGGGAGGGAAAATCAAGACACCACAGGGGCAGGGCAAGCAACACAACATGGGAGGGGGAAGGATGGTGGCTGGGGATATGGTAAATAAAAAGGCATGAATTATTTGCTAAAATGTTCCCAAAACTTTGCATAGATTAAACCAGCCGTGTGGTTAGCTGCGTCACATTACACCAACTACAACAGTCTTTTTAAGGCTGCACATACGCTGTCTAGCCAAGAGCTAAAATGGGATTCAAAAGCAGAAACTAGGAAACTGTGGTTCACGTAATCATGTAGGTATCCTAGTCACTTAAAAGGAGGTGACATTCAATCACCAAATTATAATTTAAATAATCTCACTAAATAAAACATGTGCATGAAATGTGCATTGAAACAACAAGGATCTCAGAGAAACCTAAAAAGACATATACTGATTAAATCAGATTGCATGTAATGGGTATAACGACAGAAGGGGAGCATATCAAATGCACTCACAAAAGTCCAAAACGATAAAAACCTAGGAACTTGAAAACTATGGTTCACTTGATTTGGTGGTTAAAAAGGAAAACCTGATTAGCTTTCCCATCACTTAAACTGATGTGACAGTCAATCACAAAACATTAATGTAAATATATCAGAGCAGTGGAAATAGCCCTAAATGAATTACTTAATACATTGATGTGAATAAAAAATCTTTCCAATTGCTTTTGGAGTTGAGTGAATCAACAGTACTATCACCTTGCCGCGTTCGGAGATAAAGAAGGGCAGCAGAGGAGTCCTGTTGCACTGCGTCATTGTGGATGTTGGTTAACACTCAGGGCCCTCATCCTATAATGGCTGCCAGTAGAAGGAGGTCAAGGCAATGTACAATTACAAGTATGTTGTGCATGATTACTGAAATCGGCATACTAGTGGAAAAAACAATCCTTTACAAAATAATCGGAGCGGGCCATGGGTAAGATAAAACAGACATCAGCATAGTAAAGAAAAACTATAGTCCAATCATAAACTGAAAGGAGTGGGCTGCGGTATGATGTTTCATGGAAGACAGATTGTTGGAACTCGCAGTGTCAGGTTGGCTGAAGGGATGCCTCTAGCCAGTCAGAACCTATTGCGCCCGTCAAGGGCAGGTGATTACACCCACTGTACAACCCATGCTCACACTTGGGCAGCTTGGCACTGAGCAGTCAGGCTTATATCAGAGGCAATGTGTAAAGCAATGGCACAGCAGTCACTTGTGACAAATACACTGAGTATCACAAAAGAGACTTCATTCAGGATGTATGTAAAACCTTGAATTGTAACAATATCAATAATGTGCACACTGTGGACAGTTCCTGATCTACCCCCCACCCCTCGATTTAGAGAGAGCACCCTTCTGTGGTGCACAATATCAAAAATATGTACATATACAAAAATAGAACACTTTTTAGCAGCACCGCGGGCTGGAGACATCCAGGTAAACCCAATGTCAACTGTATCTGCTTTTGGTATAAAAGTAACTTATAAAACGGCATCGCCGGCCAGTCTCATCATCCCAGGTGGTCCGCACACAATAACGCCAACTCAAACACTCTTATTCTGCACTGCTACATGGTGCAACAGGTAACATCCAGTTTGTACGGTACATACTTACACACACATATGCACTCAGCACCCAAATGTGGTGCCACTGGTACCCAGCAGGTCAATGGATCACACCCTGCAGACTCCTTGGCCCCAGCCTCTCTCCACCCATTAGTTCCTCCCGATGGTCCTACACTCCCGGATGTAAGATAACCAGCCCGCCTCCCAGACACTGGGCCACATGCGGCAAAAGTCACACTTAGCCTGGGTCCTCGGGAA
This sequence comes from Triturus cristatus, assembly GCF_964204655.1. NCBI lineage: Eukaryota > Metazoa > Chordata > Amphibia > Caudata > Salamandridae > Triturus > Triturus cristatus. The sequence continues at coordinate 989,483,492 of NC_140592.1, forward strand.
GCAGGTGGGAATATGTAGCAGTTTTAATAGGAGGTAGACGTAAACAAGGGAAGTTTAGTAGCCAATCAGAAGTTCACCCTCAGGTCTAAAATCACAAAGGAGGCACACAGTCTCTTGACAGGCTTCTGAAATGTCTCAGAAGCATTCCTTCAACACAGTCAATCTCTCTCACTACTTCCTGGTGCCAAGATACCTTCAGAAGGGGCCCGGTGTGGAGAGCGCAGTTGGGAACAACAAATGAATGGGGAGTACCAAAGGGGAGCCTCTTGTTGAGATTAGGCACCCCAATCGGTACACAGGGTCGTGCCCAGACAATCCGGTCACAGCATCTGGTGCGCATTGGTATGAGCTTCACCAAACACAAAGAGCTGCAATTCTGTGCCTCTCTAGAAATTAGGCACAATGACCGGTGCCACTGAGATGGGTTGCACCAGGCAATTCCGGTCACACACTGCAAAGAGTTGCAATTCCGTATCTCCCTGGAAATTAGGCACAACGTCCAATGCATGATAATCCGGTCACACAAACAGAGCCACATAAGGTAGAATTCAGCACTACTATGGGTACACCCCTGCCTCTGAGGGTCGCACCCTGTGAATGAGACACCACACGCAATGAGCATGCAGTTAGTGTGTTGCACAAGAGAGATTCAGCACAATCGGCGAAGCAGGCCAAGCGGGGTCCCACAACTGGTCATTTCTGTCACCACCACTAGACATTTATCAGTGTCAGGATCCCTGCAGCACAGGTACCACATGCCTTAGATGTGAGGGAAATATCTGGGGCTCCGCACTAGACAATCCATTCTCCAGATACAAGTCTTAGTACCACGCTCACACCGGGTTACAGTAGCCAATGTGGGCACTTGAGAGGGCGCCACCCTCTAGATGTCACAGGTAAGGTGGTGTAGGTCCCTCGAAGGAGATCTGGTGTCCCTGAGTTTTCTGTGAAAACAGGGGTCCCAGAGTCAGGCCCTTGGAGAGCACTCTTCAGGGTGCCACACTTTGATAGGTCCTCGGCCCAGGCCAGCCACTATTTGGACAGCTATCCTCCATGTGCTCAAGAGGGTCCCCTGGCAATGTGCAACACGCAGTCTATGTTCTCAAGTCCCACGCCCCTACAAGCATATTTCACCATTTGCTGAAGGATGGCACCCGTAGTTATACTATCATATATCTTTGAGGTTAGGAGTGGTTTAGGGGGTATCCTTTTGAACCACAGATGTCTCCCCTAAATTGTAAGCCGCAGGGTCCGTGGAATGCAGATCTTAATCTTTAGTGGGGTCTTGAGCTGGCCCCTAGAGGCTAAGTGTCAAAACCTCTATCTGCAATCAATCCCATTCGGCCCTCAAATGGCAGAGGTCTGCCGTTCCCATTGGATGCCCATGATTTATGGCTGTCACTTGGGCAATGCACAGAAGTGCTTCCCTGACCCTGGCATCCACTGGAGCCAGGCACCACAGTCCCTGAAACTCTTGGAGCATAGAAACGTCCATATTCTATGAGTGGCATTTCTAAGTGAATTATGTCAAAACCCCCATTACCAAACAAACATGTTTGGCATAGGGAATCCATTGACAGAGAACATCATGAGGCTGCTCCACTGCAATCCACTATTGCAGCCCAAAGTAATGTCAACCACTTCCCCATGTTAACCTATGGGAGGAGAAAGCCCCATAGGTAGTGTAAACACACACATGTATTCCTCACTACCTGAGGTCTAACGTGCACAAAGACCTACACTGGCAGGTTGGACACATAGTCCCCAGCACCAGGGGCGCAAGTGCACCCGCCGAGTCTGCACAGCAGACTGGACACAGGTTTAACTAGTACATGTGCCAGTGCGCACGCACTAGCCTGTGATGTCAGACAGCACATGCAGTCACAGGCACCATGTGGTGCGCACATACAGCGGCCTACAATGGCAAGCTGCTCATGTGTTTATTCACAATAGTTGCCAGTGCGCTCCCGCTGGTCTGCTATGGCTGATCAGTCCATGGTTCAGAATAGGGAATCAATGCCACAACCCAATACTGGTAGGAAGGGCGCGTGCACTTTCACACCGTATTGTCAGTGGGAAAGTGCCCAAAGCCCAGAGGCCACATGAGAGAATCAGAAAAAAACAGGTGGAAAATACAAAAAAGTTCAGTACAGTAGAAGAGATTTAAAACCACTGCTTTACATGCAGATAAAGATATTCAAGTTACAGAGTAGCCACACGGAAAACTATAGACTGTTTGGCATACATAGAGGTGCTGATAACCAACCATCACCATTGAGAGAGATGGTATTCACTAGACAATAAATTACACACGGTTGACAAAATCCAACCTTCAAGCTAATTGTGGTTGGCACATTTCAACCAACAGAGTACGTTCTCAGAGGTGATGATATTGAATCTTGAGATGAATTGTCTAATCTTTTGAGAACAAAGTGGTAAAGACATCCTATCCTAGCAGTACCATGGTCCACAATGTTACAGTATTGGAGTACATGGAAAAGGTTATCCAAACAACGGAAACAGCCATGGCAATGATCAATCACTGACATACATAGAGTTAAAGATGTAACACATTCATAAACACCAGGAACGATGTCATCTAGGTTTCGTTGTACTCAAAGATGGTATTATCTAGCCCTAGAGACTTCTCAAAAATGATGTTACTCAAACTGAGGAGTGCATAGGGAGGACAGTAGTATTCAACCCCTGGAGCACATGAAGATGTTCAGTTTTTGAAAAACATTTGCAGAGCGTTGTCCAGTGCTTAATTTGAGCTAGTGGTTTTAGTGCTCAGCACCTGCACTTAATCATCAACACCAGGGTTTATAGCGTGAACTCAACCCATTCATTTTTAATAGGCATGGGGGAATTAAGTGATTTGCCCAGAATCACAGGATGTGTTGCCGATGCTGAGACTCGTACCTGGTTCCCCAGCTCTGAAGTCGGCAGCTCTGGCCATTATGCCACACCCTCTCCCCACTTGTAGGGTTTCATGGTTAGTAGCTGGTTCTGTTTTAGGCGGACCTACGAGAAGAAATGGGCTGATGCAAGCTGCCTACTGACAAGAGCCCAGGCACCTTTTTTTTTTTTTTTACAAGTTAACCACTGGCCTTGTCCAAACCCTCATAGATAATAAAGTTGGTGCTTTCCATTTGGTGGAGTGTTTGACTATAATGACATCCAATTATAATTCTACATGGCTCTATATTAATATCAAAGCCTGGTACAGCTCTGGTTGTAGACTGAAATAGTCAAATCTAGCCCCTCAGTGCTTTGAGTTAATGACATTAAATAACAAGAGTACGTACAGTTGATGAAAGCCCACCTTTCAGCGAACTTGGATGTGCCTTTATAAGAATGGTAAAAGTTATAGCAGTGATATCCAGCCTCGGCAGTACCCAGAGAATATGACATTATATGTAAGGTTTCAGTCAGTTTACATGAGCTAAGCTTGACACCTGCATATTCAAGCACTGCGAATCAATAGTGTGCAATAATCAATAGTTAGTTGTAGGAGAGGCTAACCCCAATAATTAGTTAGCTATTCATCCCAAGCACACTAAACATCCTCGGTTCAAGACTGTGTGGTCACGAATTCATTCTCCTCAAAATATTGTCTCCAAATACATCTGCTTCACTCACACGACATCAGAAAATTCAGCCTCAGGCTAGCTAAGCAAAAGCATTGACAGTTGGTTCTAAATTATTTCCTTATAAAATAAATGTAATAATATTTGCATGGAATGAACACCTGAGACATGATCACTGCCATACACCCATATTTAATCTACTCATGCATTGATGCTTACCTTTAAAACCAAGGATGCATTTTTTATATTTGCTGATATGTTTTTTTAGACCCTGAGAAATCGTAAACGGTCAGGACAAGAGAACTGTGAAATATACATTTGTGCATATTAGTGGGAATCTTTGGGAAACGCCCCTAGAAGCACGATTTGGAATGAAATTGTTCTCTCAACAAAAGCTTGCTGAATAAAAAGCACGCACAATCTGTATTCAACAGTGGTGAATAGTTTCATTGTAAATTGTGATTGTGGATACAACATTTATTTTAATGTTAGCAGCACATGCTCGAAAATATTCCCAATTGAACAATGAACACACATATAATTTGGAAGATTTGTGGCTCATTGTTGTCTTGCTCAAGAGCAAAACAGTGTTTATTTATGTGTTGTAATTAGTGTACGTGTACAATAAGAAGGCACCTTAGTTGGAGGAAAAACAATATTCTGTGATATACAGAATTAAGCACTTCATCACCGAAGAATGATCTTCAATAAACAGAACGGCCTTGTGGGCCAGGATTAAACATAGCTGCAGCTCTAGCTCCTTGCCCTCGCATTGCATTGGTGCGGTACAAGATGCAAACTTTGTCACCCACTGTTGCCCTGCACCGGGAGAAATGACATGTACATTCATCTAAAGTGCCTGATAATCGCAGCTCGGGAGCGCGCCATCCCTCTGGGGACTGACTACCGACGCCATGATAGAATGATGTCCTCAATTTCGTAGCATTATTACGAAGTTATTTTTAGCTGCGGTACATTCTGGAAGATAAACAACAGATGGTGGATCGTCACTTTATTCAAGCAATGTCTTTCCTCTTCAATTAATAGCAAATCAGATGAGAAACGGCGCTCAGTCTCTTCTCCGATTCCTCATTACGGGCTGCTCCAGTGTTTGGCACGACCCTAATTACTTTATTGACATGGGTGATGCTCCCACTGAACGCTTTAATTTCTTTAATTACAGAAAAAAGCCCATAGTTAACAATGGGAAATAATGAATCTCCTCCAGGGAAGAAGTATACTGTTGACTGCCCGAGTGTATGTAGTTTGGAGCAAAATTGAAAAACAATTGATTAATCTTACATTTTCAGAGATAAAATATAAACACGGATGAGAAGGCTACATTTTAATGTTCTCTACGTTATTAAGGGTAATGTGTAATTTTAGGCGCATGTGGAAGAAATCTTATGAGGTTTTGTGCATGAGTGCTACGCTACCTTACATTGCTGTATAGCACAGAATCCTCCAAATTCTCGGGCTCCTGACGCTGTTGCAGGTGAGATTGTCTTCGAAGCTGATGCATGTAGGAGTTGGATTACTTCCCATCACTCTTCATTACTCCTATTGTCCCTTCCACGTTCCAGGACTTACCCCTTGAGAAAGTCCCAACTTGCACACATGGCACATCCTGCCCAAGAAATGTCACATTTCTGCCTCTCCCCTCATTTGGTATATTTTTGTGTCTATTTGTACAAAGAGAGTCTGCATGCTCATCACTTTGTATATATGACAAGACAATTCATGAGGTGCACAGGCAAACTTAGGGGAGAGAGAGCGACTTAAGCACAGAGACAAGGATAAGAAAAAACTGAGTTAAGATTACTGATAGGTAATCTGAGTCCTGTTCCAGATCCATCCATAGAGAAACAAAAGAGATGAGAATGCAAAAGTGTTGGCTTCACAGATGTATAAAATAGAAACATCCTCACTGGGCCAAGGCAGCACTGTGAAATGGAACTAAATCTGAGCTGTAAGAGACAAACTAGCCTAGATGAACAATGATTACATTAATGAAGGGTTTAGATCCCAATAAACAAGTCCATAGTCAAGAAAAAGAGACTGTGGGGCATAGTAACAAGGCGGTGCTATAAAATTATCGACGCTTTTGTGTCCGTTTTCAGCCGAAAAGCAGCGATAATTTTATTGCCTTATCAGCAAAGACACGCTATCGCGTGTTTTGCTGACTTAGCGCCCGTTTCCAGCACGCCTAACTTTGCATCGCTAATGAGATGCAAATTAGGCGTGGCTGTGGAACCAACCAGGGAAAATATTGTGAAGGCAGCTTCGCGATATTAACAAGGAAGGGTAGCGATTATTTAAATCGCGTTAAGTATGCCTTAACGCAGGAATTTAACGTCCGTTAAATTCCTGACTAAGGCATACTTAACATGGGGGGTGGATTCTGTGGCTAAGACCACAGGCCCTATCATCTAGGATATTGACGTTTTCCACCATGGAATACAGCGATATTCACACTATCTCTGGAATTTTTATCGCCTCGGCGATGCACGTTGTTGATAACGCGCTAACCGGGCGATACATTCCAGAGATAGCTACCGATAAATAAGCAAGTGCTAAGCTTGCTTTGCGATATTTATCGCCGCCCCTTGTTAATATGCCCATGTCACACTTCCCCTAATAGGCCGACGTTGAATGGAAAATCTAAACAGCTTTCACTACATCCAACAGTTTAATTCTTTCTCAGTGGAAGGATGTGGAAAAAGGATTGCAGATCCAACCTCCGATCCTAGTGGAAGGAAGAATTGTCATTAGGAAGAAAACCTGGACCCTATTGTTGGACCAATTGGCCCTCAAAATTCCAGAGGTAGGTAGCACCATAAAAGGAAGCGACTCCAACTCACTTAATCTATAAACCGATGTAGGTTACACCAGAATTTTTTTTGTCAGTGAAATAAACTTTTCAAAACCAAAGAAAGAAAAAATACTAGTATCGACATAAATAGTTCAAAACCATAATAAGGGCTCAAAAGAGGAGCCTGAAGGGCTGACAGGACCAGTGGGAAATCCCAAGGAGGGGCCACTACTCATATCTTGGGCCTTAGAAAAGAAAACGCTTTGAACAAAAGCTTGGTCAAGAGTTTCTATAAGCTAATGACTGCCCCAGCCCCCATGGGTTCCCTAAAGGTTTGGTTGGCAGACTTCGGCAATCATAAAGTCGACTCAGAAATGCTCATATTAAACCATTCCTATGGAAATTGAGGAACCATCTCTGGGAAAAACTGTAAATGAGATATATCCGATAAATCTCACCAGTTGAGAAATGAAGCACAGTGATAATTAAAAGCATGTCTGGTGGATGGTCTGCAGGGAGCCTTGAAGGAAATGGACACAGGGAGGGAAAGACCTAACAGTTGAAGCACAACCATCACATCTTCCACACCAATAGCTTCAGATCCTTGATTGAGACCAAAGTTAGAGGAGAATGGATCAGTGTGCATGAATTAAAAAAAATAAACCACTCTGGTTCTATCACCATTCATTGTCAGAGAGTAAACAAAACTCTTCTCAGCCGAAAGGGAAGAATTACAAATACCAGGCCTCTACAGCTGTTAATGAGGAAAGAGGGGAATTTATGGAAAGGCATAGAGGAGCCACAATTTCCACGGACTCAGGATTGCATCTGTTCATAAAGCTTTCTGATAGAGAAACATGGAGTTAAATAGGGGAAACAAATTCACTAGCGGAATGACATTCTGGCAAAGGATTATCTAAAATGCAGATGTGCCAGAGGATAGGTCTGGGATAAGGGGAACACCTGACTCAAGTTATCCACTATAGAATTGTCCACATCCCGAAGGTTAATTGCTTCTATTGAAACCATTGCCTGTTCTACCCATGAATAAAACTGGGCCTGGGTGGTAAATTCTGTTACGCTCGTGAAATTTGCAGAATTTGGTAATTTTGCGTTCCGCGGATAACGTGGAATTGCCAAAAATTCCGTGATCCGCGGCTTCATGGAATTTTTTGCTTGTTGATGCTTTCAAAATGCGTGTTCGCAAGATATTTCCCCCCGAGCACACAAACAGCGTTCGCGAACAGGAAAAAAGCATTATGAACGGGCGGAACAAGCAATTCCGCGTGTTTGCGTACCTTTGTGTGCCTACGGAGATTTTTTACCGTTTTCAGAGCTTTGCGTAGCGCGACTACGCAAATTCCGCCCATGATTCAAAATTTATGACACTGTCCCAAATTATTGATTCAAATTTGATCTGTTTACTGAACTGTTTTTGCAAAACCACAATCAACTGCCCCTGGACATCCTGGGAAAACACCTTAAAACGATCTGTTTTCTTTTTAAACAAACTTTATTTTCCACTGTTATGAGACAAAGAACATGATGTAGAAGCTACAGCTGTGCACCTCTCATGCTCCCCTCTCATATTAAAATACAATGATATTTGAACACATCACCCTTTGAGTGGAGGTGATCCCCAACAAACACATTGCAGCCCAATCAGGGAGCAGGAAGTGAGTATGAAGAGCACAACAGTTCCAAGGCCCAGTCCGCACAGATTGCACATTAACGTGAGAAAATTAATGTTATCAAACATTGTAGCAACAAAGGGCAATAACCCAGGTCGCCTGCAATTTGGGATATACTGAGGGTAGGATCCATGTCCAGATGAGGCTGTGGTGGGTATGGGAGTATATGGTTCAGGGCAGGTGAGGAAATGCCGGTGCCAGGGGAAGTATATAGTGGAGGCTTGTGGATCTGAAGCTGAAGAAAGAACAGGGAGGGGGAAGTTTAGTCAGAGTCCTCCTTCAAACCCCTGGGGGGTTGTATCTTACCAAAGCCATCCATCTGGGGGAGTCAGATAATATGGTGTCCCAAGCCAGCAAGATGTCGAGAGGTCAGAGCCCCTCCATATCTCTCTCTTATATTCCACCCATTTGATAAGTCTGCCCACAATTGCGGGAGGCTGGGGCCTCACTGAGACTTCCAGGAGAGGGCAGCCTGGCACAGGCCAGTACTAAAGCGAGGTCTGTGAACCCAGTTGTGATAGCTTTTGCATGGGGTGTGAGAACACACCCATTAGGCAGACAGCTGGTGTGTTCAGAATAGTGCACCTAATGTGCAACTGGATACACCTGGTAACAGTGGCTCAATAATGTAATAGACAGCTCCCCACCATGTGATAGAAGTCATATCCATCTGCAGCACAGTGTGGGCAAGCCACATGTTCTGCTGGGAACATGATGTTAATCTATTTAGGGGTAACATATGCGCTAATAAAACTGTATAACTTTAAATCTAGCATTCAGCAATGTCCGGGGGGGTACGGGGTAGCCACTAGTAAAGTGCCCCTGTCCTTGGCCGAGAGTGGGACACCCAAGTCAGCCACCCGGTGGTCATGGAGGTTTTGAAGGCTAGTCTTGGTCTGCTGCAAAAGTGCAGCATAGATTAAGGAGATTGCCCTTGTTTTCTCGGATGTGGTGCAAAAGATCCCAAGGCCCAGGTGGGGTGTTGCTTCAGCCATGTCCACCCCCATCACGCCACTTCATAAAGTAAAACGTAGTGGGGGAGCTCAAACTCGTCCACAAGCTCTCAAATGGTCTAAAGTTTGAGGGATCAGAGAGGCTCTCAAGGATAGGCAGTCCTGCCTCCTCTCACTCCCAGAGGGTACTCCTGTCATGCCACATCTGCAAAGCGGCCGGGGCAGCAATCGGAGTCCCGAGCATTGGGGACAGGGGAGATGGTACGCTGCAGTGTCCTGAGCCAAGCATATATAAATGTAGTGAGTAGGATGTTTCCTGTAATATCATGCAGTGTTCGCAGGCATGGAAGATCAGTTTCAGCCACAGGGGCCACAACGGAGTCTGCAAATCACAAGGGTTAGCGGCATCCCACTGCACAGACCTCCACCTCACAAAGTATCTGTGCAGCCAAATAGTAGAGCTCAAATCAGTGTCAGCCACCTCGTCCGCTGTAGTGGGGAGCCGGTATTTGTAAAGGGCGATCATGTGCTGCCCTGAGCCCCAAATCAGTGTGAGGAGTAATCCGTACATCTCACAGAAAACCACTTGAGAGATTTGAATGGGTAGGGTGGCAAAAAAGTATTGCAGGCATGGTACCATTACAATCTTCTCCAGTGCAATATGGCCCATGACAGATAATGGGAGGATGGTCCAGAAGGGGACAGATTGCCTGAGGGACAATAGGGTTGTCTACATGTTCCCCTCAGGCAGTAGTGATGCAGAGTGACATATTTGCACACCTAGGTATCAAAATGTGTGGGGTTCCCAAGAAATTTCAGTACCCAGTTTAGGGAGCCTATCGTCCATGGCCATGCCTGCAGGGGAAACACATTTGATTTGCTCCAGATGTGACCAGGTACTTTGGCAAAACAAACCAATGCTGTGTAGACACCTTCCACATCACAGTGCTCCCCATGCAAGAACAGCAACATGTTGTTGGCATACAACAAGATGTAGAGTATGGATCCCCCTAAGTTGAGGCCCCAGTAGCTGTCTAAATGCCTGATAGTCAGTGAAGGGGGCTCCACCTCTATGGGGAAAAGCAACGGAGGCAAAGGCAACACCAACAGATGCCCCGCCAATAGTGCAGGGCGTGGAGATTGTGACACCGCTCTGATCCTCACAGTTGGGGGAAATAGAACAGCTGGGTCCAAGTCAGAAAGACCCTTCCCAAACCCATTCTTTGGTCTGTAATATACAGGAAGTTCCAGTGGAGGGAATCGAAGGCCTTCTCTATACCGATAGCCAGTGCCATGGACTTGGGGCACTCTTCCTTTGGGGAAACCAGCATATGCACTAACAGTCTAATACTAGGGACTGTCCAACATGATGGCTTAAAGCCCAATTGATTTGGGTGTATCAACTCTGGAATGTGAGGTAGCAGTGGTCAGCTAATAGTTTGCTGAGGATCTTGTAGTCTATGTTTAAGATCAACAAGGGCCAATAGTAGGAGATGAGCATCTCATCCTTAGCCCTTTTTAAGAGCAGGACAATCCAGAACTCAATGCATGGTGGGGGGTACAGATCCCTGATACCTGGTGGTATTGTATACCTTAGTCAGTAGAGGGGCAAGGAGATTGACGTATGTTGCATAGCATTCAACAGCTAGCTTGTCAGACCTAGGTATTTTATCCCTGGCCAGCACTTTGATAGGTTCATGTACTTCCTGTACCTGAACAGGGACTCTCAGTGTGGTAGCGGTGTCCCCTCTCAAGCAGAGCATCATGGCATAGATCAAATAGCTATGTATGGTTTGATCCCCAGGGCCCTGGGTGCCAGCATAAAGGGAGGCATAATAATCCCAAAATGTGGCATTAATCTTGGTATGTGTGTATACAATATGACCCATGCGGGTGCATAATGAAAGGATCGGTGACTGGGATCTCGTTGAATTCGCTTACCAGGTGAGAAGGTGTTCAGCTTTGTCTTGATCACTGTGAGTCTAAGTGAGATATTGTTTTTAATCATAAGCTTTAAATCTCTATATGATCTTCAGAAGTTTCTGCCTCTCAATGCAAGCCTCTTGCTGGGCTGCAATTTCTCTTGATCCACTATCTCATGAAGCAGTTGGGTGTGTACCCAGTAGATGTGGCTATACAATGTCCCTGTGTCACCACCCTGAGTGCTTACCACTCACCCAAAACCAAGGATGCAGTGTTTTTTTTTATTGATTTAAGTATGAAAGTAGGTGGCCAAAAAATCTTGAATGACAGGGTCCTCCAAGGCAACAATGTTTAACCTGCAGGCGGGGATTGGTGGCCATGGAGAGTCCCACAGAAGAGCCAATATTGCAGGGGTATGGTCAGAATGTGTCTTAGCCAAGTACTCTAAAAGGAGTGACCTATCTTGCAAGAGTTGTTTTCACAGTAATTTATCAAGGCGCACATATAAATCATGCATATCATTCTAGTAGGAGTATTTCCTGAGTATCAGATTATGTTCATGACATACGTCCATCAAACCCCATTTGTATATCCACTACCAGAAAGATTTTTATGCAGCATGTATAGGGGAAGAAGGCAGAGAGGGTGGGATCTATCTAGATTTGTGTAAGCTTTGCAGTAAAAATCTATCCTGAGAACCGGGGTAAAAGTGAGATATTGGCAATGTGTGTGGCAAGGGAATAAAGAAAAGACTGCTGGTCAATTTTTGGGGCATATAAATAGAAGAGAGCAAGGTCCTTACCCTCCAGTTTACCCCTCACCACAATAAATATATCCCCTGGGTCAATGGCCTCGAATTATTGTAGCAAGATTCAAATACGCCCTCCTCTAGAGAAGGAAGAGTATGAGGTGTAGTACAACCGCCCCTCCACCATTTCAGTCAGGAATCCTGACACAGCTCACCTCTCTTGACTATCCCAATAGACCGGCATGACTCATATCATTCCGCCCAACACTTATGAATGAACAAACATCTTGTACCCTGACCTTTGACCATATTACATGCTGTTAGTAAAAGCTAGCTGCAGCTGGTGTTCCCGGTTTGTTCGAAAAGGCTTAATAGCTTTCACAAATGTTTTACCATGCATATGCAAGGTCAGGTTCCAGGCGCCACAGGAACATCCAGAAAATCCACCAGAATAAGCATCAAGCAATCTGCATAGATGACCTCTACGTGAACCTTCCAGAAGACAGCCTTCATCAAATTAATCTCCTCATCTGTTCCTTGCTATAAGCCAATTAGAAAGTGACCTTTGTGAAGAATCTAAAACACCTTCGAGAAGACAGCCTCGTGAAATTAATCATCTGCACCTGTTCATTGCTATACGCAATTAGAATGCAACCTTTGTAAACATTCTAAACCACCTTCCAAAAGGCAGCCTCATTCAGTTAATTATCTGCACCTGTTCCTTGTTACACACAGTTAGAATGTGACCTTTATGAACATTCTAAAGCAGTCTTACTTAAAGACCGTCCACACACCTCCCCTTCACTTAGCCTCTTCGCTTGCCACTTACCTGTTTCCCTGCTTCCAGGACTCTGTCTTGTGAGCTCTCTTGATCCTCCCACTTCAACCTCACCGCAAATAGGGTCCCGCATTAGTCTTGCACCTGCATGGAAAAAGGAACAAGAAGAAAAGGAGAGACGCATTAACAGACTTGATTTTACTCTGCGCTGAGCTATGCTGTAACATTGTGCTGCATACCATGTTTTTGTTCATCTTGTATATACTATTGGCAGGGCACTGCCAGAGACGACTTGGGTGAAGCAATCCCCATCCAAATTTGTTTGTGTGTTTGAAGCTGAAATCATACTCAGTACACTTTAAACATTTTAATTAAGGAGCCTCTACGGACAATCTAAATGAAAACAAAACAACAACAAAACTAAAGGTTGGTTGAGATTTGAAAAGCTTTCTTGAGGTGATACCTAAAAAGATACAGTTAAAACTAGACTAAAGCTTTATCATTTGTTTCTTTATAGGTATCATATCTGCCGGTACCATTCATCAGACTGGTTTGAAGGCCTGCTGCAGTGTTGCTGGTGAGTAGCTGAGCCACAGCATCTTTGACTCTACAGGCTATCTCCATCCCAACCCCTTTACCCCAGGGATTTGGCACTGAAGCAGTGTCTCCTTCTATAAAGGGAAAGCAAGTCTCAGGAGGATTCGGAAACTAGCGTTGCCGCCCCATTGGAATCATCTAGGATCCATGTAGGTGGCTTATGACAGTTTCTGGAGTGCCAACTCCTCCTTCCTAGTGAGGAGGGTTTCCTGAAGGAAGGCAAGCTGTACTTTTTGCACCTAGATATATGCCTGGACTCGGTGCCTATTTCCTGGAGAGTTAAGCCCCCTAACATTCCATATACGAATTTTCACCATGGACGGGGGACTAGTCATAGGTAAATATTAGGGAACATGGAGTCCGGCTCACAGCCCTCCGGTGAACAAAGGAGACCAAGCAAGTAAGAAAAGTCCCAGCAGGCAACAACAAGTGATAACATCAACAAACCCCAACTGTTCCCCCCAATGACCATCATACCTGGGTGTGTTGCTCAAACCATTCAATCATGAAGTCAACCAAGTGCTTTTTAGGTAGGACGAGGTTCTCCACAGCAGGAGCCCTCTCACAGACGCTGTAATCTGTGTGATCGCACACAACTAAAGCCACCTGATAATTATCAGTAATCGGATTCTCGTTCTCCTCACTCCTTTAAAGACTCACCAGATAAACAATATGAGAGAGGAAGATGCTCTGAGTGCAGACACAAGGAGTATGTGAAACCGTAAAAAGGAATTACAATGCTCGTCTGATGTAAAGATAAAGAAGAAAGAGAAACTTCTTCAGTTTGAACCTCAATTTCAGAAAATGAAAGATGTTGCTCTAACTGCAAAATATGCCACTAACACTAAGAACTCTCCTGCTGAACATGAGTTGGGGGGTGACTCTCCCCGACACCACAGCAGACATCATTGTAGTGCGTTAGAATCTCTAGGAGTTTCTGGTGACATAAGCAACTGATACATATATTAGAAACAAAACACCTGATCGCTGCATAGACCCTCCAGTTAGATTATATGATTTGGAAGTACAAATTGAGGGTGACATACAGCGCACCATAAGAGTAATATTCTGGGAAAATTAAATATTATCATATGACATTCTCTAAGCAGAGATCGATTGGCCCCGTAGTTTGTACGCACATCACCACAGGGTGAAGATGTAATCATACTGTTATTTTCTGGGCTTGTCCCTGATGAATTCAAACTAACCTACACATCTGAATGAGCTCTTGCACAAGCCTCGGAGTTATCCTGCAATCATGTCAGCCGAGACAAGGACTCTCCTTATCATATAATACCCATATGGTCCAGCCCGCAATTGCAACAACAATACCAATTTACATGGATGCTAAAGCTCCTGTTAGACAAAACTCTCACAATTAGAATACCAGAGTGGTGTTGAGCCCTCTGTTTTACAAATGAATATCCCTCTTTTTCCAGTGGCGAAGCCAGACCACTCATACTGTATTGTCTTAGACTACAGACATTTAAACAGTTGTACATGCTTATTTCCAATACAGAATACACATAGTAGGCACTTATTAATAATGTAATTCATAAAAATTATAAAACAACCTTGAATCTTTCCAATGGATTCTTCTGTCAGAATATTGTGCAGGGATTGGACTCCCTTCTCTGCCGATTCTAAACAGCCCAGAGGACTTGTTGGTACTTCCATAACTCCTCTCACTACCATGCAGGAATTTCCTCTATAGATTGTGAGCAACATCGAGGCTATTTCTCCCCAGCTGGGGGCAGAGAGGGCAGTGAATGAACTTCAGTTGATTCATGATGATGCTACAAATGCCAGCCATATGACAGAAATTAGTACTGTACTTGCTACTGCGTCTCCTGCAAATTAAATTATGGATTAATGATCCACACTTATTGGACTCTACAGGTTCTTTTTCAACACTTGTGGCTCCGGGTTTTCAACAAACTGCTTCTGGTTATTTTGTAGGAACAGATGATTTTAACATGACTCTTTTGACACTTCCACTATTCTATACACTCCCCCTACATGGGCCTCTGTTTTCCTTTCAAGACTGAAACACACTTATCTGGTCCCTCTTTGGATATATGTTTGTAGAATTCTGTCTTCGGTTTTCCTATTTCTTTGAATTAGATTTGTGACCGTTTTCTTCTTGCTAATAAATGGCCATTACCATCCAGAATGTTCTGCAACAGAACTGGTGGATACAGTGTTAACGCTTCACTCGTCTTTAAATAATCTGAGAAGAGACCTGTCCTTTCCGAAAATTTTAGCTGTCTAAGTAACTGATGGAATTGTTTGGGATATGGTCTATGAGTATTGGAAAGTACTGTTGAATTAAATCAATTTAGGGTACTAAACATCGGCAAATGCAAGGAACAGACACCCTATCTAGAACTTGCTTGATTCCTACACAAATGATTTTTCTAAATGACATAGTTCAACAGACTACATGTCTAGGACTTGCTAAATATAAAGACATGAATTCACCTAATATTCTTTCCATTGCCCAATTGGATAATTGGCAACATTTGACACATTATAGTGAAGAACAGCTTAATAGTATGGGACAGAATGGTGCATTCAACTCCACACTTTGCGGTCCAAGCCAGTGGTATTGATGCTAGTGGACACAAATGGTTGTTATGCTCGTTTTTTGAATTCCACACTGAGGTTTAAGGCAGCAGACCCTCTCTTTTCCCAGTCTCAACACTCCGGAAAATTCACCACCTAATTGGTAGGGAAATTGTGCCAAGAATGGTTGCAACATTCCACACTATCTGCAGCTAAACAACATCCTCTCTCCCGTCATTTGACATGGATCTGTCAGACTTTTTGTTGTGTCCTAGGTCTCTGCATTCAAAAATATGTATCTATGCCCCTTACAATGACATTTGGAAATTGTCACAGATATTAGCTGCTGCATGTTTAAGATAAATTGATCAAGATAATTTGGATAAAGTACGTGCTGTTGTTGATAATAGTATTAATACATTGTCTTCTCGCCTTTACAGCTTGAATAACATTGTGTCATCAGTTATTGATATAATGCAAAATGACAAGTCTTCATTATACCATGGGCAAAGTCAGCTTAGATCTATTATTCAATTTTGTTGGGCACTCCAGGTATTAAAATCTAGCTGAGTGTCATGGCAGTATTTAAATTCTACACACCTATTCTTGTCTTTTAACCTGACACGTAAACAGCAACTCATGGCGAAAAAAGATGCCACCTATACAGTGTTTAATATCGAGATGTTAGAACAACTGCCTTTCACAATAGCTGAAACATCTTCCGGAGTGTGGTTAATTCATGGCATAAAATCCTTGCCAATTTCAACATTCCAGTTTACTTCTTCCATGAAACATTTTTCAGTAGGACGATACAAACCCCTGGGAGGGAACTTTATTCATGAATTGTGGTCACTTCTCTTTGATTACCAATGTGAAAAGGCAGACAGAGAAGTATCCTTACTGGAACTGGAACTAAATGTGATTTTCTTTTCGGCCGCTCACTTTTTTGTAAATATATTACAATTCATGGAGCATGTAACACTTTGGTAGCAAATTTGGCCTGTTTTCTAAAAGGAAAACCAACACCATCAATTCTCCCCTGCGTTATTGTATTTTGTAATGGAAGTTATTTAAGGCCAAACGACCAAGATTGTTGTAGGATAAGAGACGTTATTCCATATGTCCTTTCTGTTTCACGAATAGTGACTTGCTCTAATAACATGCTTTATCCTCCAACACACAAGGTTTCTAATGTGTCCTTGTGGCCTTCAATTTCAACTCTGAAGGCCATTTTTAACAAGCTAAGCAGACTCAAAGCCTTGTTATTTCAAAAGGACATGACATTCACATCTGCCAGACAAGCCTTTAATCTACAGGTTGCAAGTAGGGATGGGCGGACCTTGCGGAGTTGAACTATGCGGAATTCCACTGACATGCATAAAAACTCAGTGGAATTCCGCTCCACCCTTAAGATGAAGAAAACTAACTTGTCAGCAAGATGCAATTCTGTCCAGGAACAAGGTGAATAAACATCCGTGCACTGTATCGACAGTTCTCAGCACAGTTGTACTTTTGGTGGGCAGTAATAACAGGGCTCTCATACTAATAGTAACAATATGAGCGCATGTGCACAAGTTTGGTAGCTTTTACTGGGACAGCATTACCTTTTCAACACAACAGTCCCAAGCATAATAAGAAACTTGCAACACTTCTTTGCAGGGCTTACACACTTTAAATATGACAGTAACAACAATTTCATGCAAAGAGTTGGGGAATTATGTTTGTGCATAAGTATCCTGCTTATCAAGCATACACTACTGCAACTATAATTCAAAATATAACTGAAAAACGTGATGTAGACAGTTGGTCCCCCACTTCAAAATCAAATTGCGCGCACTCAATATAATTCATGTTTCATTCAACAAAAGCAATGCCAGATTACAACAACCTAGAGAATGCCTAATTTCCCTATCTGATTTCACATTAGCTCCAGATTGTCCATGTATGTAAATACCACAGCTGGCTATGAGCCATTCTCTTTCCGCCTTCCAGCTCCATGAGTCGGTTCTTACTTCAGAGTGCATACCCGGCATGGAGACACCATGGGCCTGCCATAAAAGATTCCCAGACAGCCCCCGGCCTGGTGTGTATAAGCGCCACAAAAGAGGGGGTGCCTGTAGCGGGGCTGAGGAGGGCGTCTTGCTCACAGACTCACAGTCACATTGCCCTGGCTTCTGGGGAAAGTGTGGCACTGCAAGCGGAAGCGAACCTAGGACCTGGTGGAAGTCTCAGTAGTAAAAGCTGGGAGGGGAACAGGAGTTGACACTTTGAAAAAGGAGTTACAAGCCGGATGGCTTTCAATCTGTCACTTGTGCCTCTAAAGCTGCTAGTTTGCCCCAGACTTTTTAATCAAATAAACTGACACTCCTGACGATGTAACTAACTTTGTTGCTTACCGCTGCTGATGCCATTTGGCAGATGACTCTAGTCAGGGGCTTCCTTGTCCTGAAGGACACGCTGCCTCAGCCAGAATCATGATGATCTCAGAGAACATCACAGACACATTAGAAAATAAACAGAGGTTGGCCGGCGCAGCTAAACTCTGCTATGCTATGTGGGATGCTGAGTTTTTTGCTGAACTCCAAGCAGACCGCGGAGTGGTAAAACTTTGCAAGCTCCACCAGCGTAGTTCACTGCGTACCCCTATTTACAAGGACATCCAGCAAAATACAGTCTCTTTCAAGCACTAACCTCCCACAGCATTTTGGTGTGCTTGTGCATCTCATTTTCAATGCATTCAATACTGCCTGTTTAGCACCCTTTTGTAAAGCACTCTCGACTGGATTAGTCAGTACCTTTAATAAACTCCTTGGAGTAATACAGGCCTTCATACATTAACTGATTCAAGACACCTGCTATGAGCCACTCCCTTCTTGGGAGATGGATGCTTCGACCCCTAGAATTGTGAACTCTGGCTCGAATAACATGGATACAACACAAGAAGATATTTGCTCAGCATCAGCTAATAATGAGGACCATATCTGTTCTTTGGAGTTTTTGAATGTGGCTATTGCGGAATCATTATCTGCAGAAGATGTATTTATTCTGGATTTAATAAACAATTACTAGGTGGAACAATTCTCGGCTGCATCCATTGTGAATTAATCTGGTTCCTTTTCTAAATTTTCAATGTCATTGATTTTGAGGCTATTTTTTGTTATTATGCATAACAGCATAGTATTGAATTTGCTTGGCTTATACTTTTCCTTACTTTGTTGGTAGCCGCGTTGTTTTCACAACCAAGGATTGGGTATAGTGATTTCCTTTTTGGGCCCACTTTGGTTCTCCCTTAGTTTTGCGTTTTAGATGTTTTTAGGTTGTCTCAGCTCGCTCTGCATAGCCACATATGACACAGTTGGTTTTGCTACATTATTCTGAGAATATGAGGAATCTATTGTTTGTTAATCAGGGACTCTTCTTGGGACTTCATCTACACATTTTGTACAAGGTTGCTAGGAACACATAACAACAATGTCCTGTTTTCTTTGCTCGTTCAGCAACAGCTCCTAATGTTTAGACATAACACGGTTGCACAGCTGCATCTCCAGCACAATATTTTTATCATATAAATGGTGTTCCTTCCCCTTAGGGCCAGAGAGGAGAATTCCGTCAGAGATGACTGTTCAAGAATGACTGCAGTGCCTGACATGCAGCCTGCATAAACTAGGTTTACACTTATGATGCGGACCACCTAACTACATACATCAGGTATAGGGTTTTAGGTCAGTCTCAGAGATTGCAAATATATCCATGTGCTCCAACAATAAGGGTAGTCCTACAAAGATATATATTATGCCATGGTTGGGATGGTTGTCCTATACAGCCTGTTAGTAGAGTTAATTACTTTGTTTGGCTGCATATGGTTAATGATCACAGCACATTTGCTTCATAATGGACTACAACAGTTTCAATAAATGTATTGAAAACTTCCTTCATGTCTTTCTTATGTTTACTAGGGGCCTGCATGAGTGAGTAAGTGAGAAACGAAAGGGGAGGATCTGTTTCCACGGTTCCCTTGGAGACTTTATGGGTCATGTTCGAGGTTGCCGAAATTACCTCTTACTCTGGGATGGTTCGGAGTTCAGGTGAGGTACTGTGAGATAGCCAGAATTGGGCTGACAGGTACTAATGTCATAGAGAGACTCAGTCCCTACACTCTGATGTCATGTCATGCTGACACACAGTTCTACTTTGCAAGCAGAATCTGTGCAACAGGATAGCCTCTCCAGAGTGACCACTTACTGCAGCCAGTCCTAGAGGAAGGAGATCACTGATAAGCCCTCAATCTGCTCTAGCAGCCCTACAACTCTGATGTTATTTTTCCTGGCCCTGTCCTCTTGTTCTTCTATCCGGGCCTACAGTGACTGAGCTCTTCTCACCAGGTCGCCCAATGCTATGGAGTGTTCTTTAACAATAGGAGCTCCACTCGTCTAATCATGGCTGCCATTTTAGGGTGATAATCCAGCAGGAGCCCCAGGTCCAACACCAGTGTATCAAGCTTGGCGAGTCTTTGGTGAAATCCATGGAAGTGAGGATGGAATCTAATTTGGGACTCCAAGAGTGAGGCCATGACGTCAGTCTCATATCGTTCGAGGGGCCAGCAACACAAGCCTCCATTTTACTGCAATTTGTCCTCTCCAAAGCCAAGGACGAAGAGGAGGAGGGATTGAGCAACAGGAGGCAGGGTGATGCCCCACAGGGAATCACACAGGAAGTCCTAGTGGTGAGCTCCACAGTATAGGAGATCGGCGCTCAACGCTAAGTGAGTTTCTGAGGTAAACTAGGAGGGTAAGCATCTTACTTACCATGTGGGGCACTCAACGGCACTGTGCCTCCATGGGTGAGCCATTGTGGTGTCTGGGTGATCTCTTGGGCAAAAAGTTTGCCGCGTTCAGTGGCCCATCCACCACTCTGATTTCCCACACTGAGGTGTTGACAGTGTGGATAAACCATATTGTGTCTAGTGAAAGCTGGGGAGGGGAGCAGGCCCATAGATGAGAATCCACAGCGTCAGGGCCCTAACGTGCCTCACCTGGCCTACAAAGCTCTCCACGACGCAGGACCAGCATATCTGAACCACCACCTCTCATTCCCTGTACCCGCTAGACAGCTTTGCTTTGCCTAACTTGTCCTAGCCACAGTACCATGGATTCACAAGACCAGAACCAGAGGAAGATCGATCTCCTACCTCACCGCCAAGACCTGTAACACCCTGCCCCTGCGCCTCAGGCAATCCCTGTCACTGACCCAATTCAGTAAGGATTTGCTCTTCGGCTGAACCTCCATGCCGAAAATGGACCAGTGGCCCCTGACCCCCAGTGCCTTGACACCCTCACGGATGAGTAGCCATGCCATACAAACTCCTGAGTGATTGATAAATTGATTGTCCTGGGTGGGGCACCTCTCTCTGAGTGTCTGCATGGATCTACATGCTCGTAGTGGTCGCTTAAGGGGGGTTCACAGAGGAGAGCCCCAGAAGTTGTTTATGCATCTCCCAGTATCTCCCATGGCAAGTGTGGCTGCAATCAGGTAGGGCCAAAAAATTCTGGTCCAGTGACAGTACGTCAGGCCTGATTACCGCAGTTGGACAGCATGGTGTCCATCACCTCGTTCACAGGATCATCCAGGAAGCAGCATGGAAATGTGGCGTGCAGACTGCTGCCACCCTGGGACTCAGCAATAAGTCCCTGCTGCTGCAGTGACCAGTTCCTCCATCTTCCGTCAGCCGTCTCTACTGGTGCCTGCCATCTCGTCCTCAGCATCTTGGGATAAGCACAGGGAATTCTCAGCATTCTCCCAGATTCCCACTCACGACTGAGATCTGGTACATCTGCATCTGGAGGTAATGAAATATTAAGATCGAGCTATCCCACCAGATCATGCAAATCACTCTTCTAAGTTACTTTTCCAACTGATTGGTTAATGATTTGTGAGTTCTTCTTCGCTATCTGCATTTTCTATAGAAGAGACCAGTAACTATGATGATGCAGATGGATCTGGAGAAGCACAAACTCTTATGAACATCTTTTATGGTTTTACAGGTCTCTGACATATACTCAACTAGTGTCTGTAATTGCACCTATGAAGGGGTATTGGAAACTTAGAATGACTGCCATATCGATGGCCATTGCTAGTCCATCTTCTAGGCAATGAGGGAGAGATATGGCACCGTGTACATTCATTCTGATATAAGTGTGAGAGGATGAAGCCCAGGCATGCAATAAACTAAAGCAGAAAGAAAAGTGAGAAGTAAGAAAAGAGAAAGCAGTTCATCACAGCATACTGGCTGAGGAAGTCAGGACTGCCACAAAAAGTAAGGAACATAATGAGGATGGACAAGTGAAAAGGTAATGCATTATTAGACATGTAACTATGTCTGCTAGTTGTTAATAGTCCTAACAAAAGTTTTTTTTTTTTTTGGAGGGGCTGGATCTTTCAGCGTTTTAGCAAACCACGATGAGTGTGTAGTTGTCAACTTGTGTGGATGCGAAAAGAGATCTACTGTCATTTTACTCCGCTGTTTGTCATTTTCCAGAATGTATGTAATGCATCACTTATTCTGAAATGTTGACCTTGTGACCTGCCTCCAAGCCCAAGATGGCATCTATAAGATATGTAGATGTGAAAATTGAGAAAAGGGGCCAACATTGACTTTGGGTAACTGGCAAAAGCCCCATCACATCACATAGTGTCAAAGTTGCATTCTAATTTAGCGATAGGCTCAGAGCAGCAGTCACAATGTGGGGAGGAGGGCGTTCCTAGTAACTTTGGCTGTCTCACTGATGAGTAGTCTTGGAGACGCGCTAACTGTTTGGGTATCCAAAGCTCACACAGAAAGCAAAAAAATATATATTTTCTCTGTTGATGGAAAATTTCATCCCATGTGAGCCACTGAGTTGCTGGACCAAGAACCAGCTCATGCTAGATAGTTACAATCCATATGAGATCCCCTGGTCCAGAACCCCTAAATGAAGTAAGTTTTCTCGCTTCTCACCCTCAGATGTTTCATTAAGTCGCCAGGGTGGTGGCATATTATTGTCCAAATAGAGGGCTTAGCGCTAATTTTTACAATGTCCTTGTTGTGAAAGAAAACGAAGGGGTCTATTATGATGTAGGGTGGACCGCCACTGCCTGCATGGCGGTGGCGATCCGCCTTACATCATACCCCGACCTTCACTCATTTCGCCCCACCATATTAGTATGGCAGGGGGATCCCGGCGGACGGAAAGACCGTCCACTGGTTTTCCGCCGGTCAACCAGTCGACCGTGCGGAAAAGGGGCTGGATATGGTGGCGGTGTCTGCTAGACACCGCCATCCATATTAGCATAAGCAGCGGTGCAGGGCTTTCCATGGCGGTGACCCCGCCATGGAAAGCCATGCAGATTTTGCTTTTGGGGGCCCGTTGCGGGCCCCCAGGATATTGGGGGGTGGGGGGTGCACATGGGGGTACCTATGGCATCCCCCTACATTGTCACAGACAAGGTGGCAGGCACCGCACGGTGCCTGTCACCTTGTGCATGACAATGCACAACGTGCATTCCCAGCATTGTTGCGGGCGGTGCTGTGAGCACCGGCCGCCACAATGCTGGGAATAGCGGATGCCACTGCCACAGTGGCGGTGGCATCCTAATTGCCGATGCGGGACCGCCGCACCACTTGCGGCTGGTCCCTGCACTGTTAGGTTGGTGGGCGGACTGTAGTCCGCCCGCCCCTCCTAATAGACCCCTAAGACTCGCAAATGTACTGCCTAAACTAGGAAACACTCTATACATGATCAAAATCTTCAAATACTCAGATGTTTTTATTTTGCCTTTGGTTCTCTGCTCACGCACAACATTATCTCAACAATTAGATCATTTTGTTGATTTCTGTACTTTGATCATTTTGAAAGAAATCTATCTTTATTTTAGAAGTGGTCTTTGAGATAGTTTTAGCTGTCTCACCAGGCTTTTGTTTTTCCTAAAAACATACTAAATATACATATATAGAGGGGCTTTTAGTCAAATATTTTCATTCATTGGTCTGTTTGTTTTATCGTCCTTCACATTTTGCTTCCACCCACCCTTCACTTTGAGGGACTATAAAAAGCCTGTGCACATTTTACAGATCAACTTAAAAATATTTCCGTTCAATTTAGTAACAATCGTGGGTCCAAGTGTACTTTTTCATATTAGTTATTTTTATAATTAACTTTTGATAGCAGCTATTTATTGTGCCTGCACTTAGAGTGCCCAGTTGGATGACAATTTATTTTCTGTCTTTATAAAGCTTTAAAGTGATTAGGTGACATTGTAACATTGGGCCTTTTTGTGATTTGAGTGCTTAGTTGGCCGATGATTTATTGTTGTCTCCTTCTTAGAGAACAATAAAATGCATGGCACAACACAAAGCCTTTATATAAACGAAACACCATAAAACTGCCACATCAGTGAATGCTTTTTTAATGAAATAAATGCAGTGCAAGCATATAACAGTCAGATTTAGGTGGCCAGGAGACTATTTTCTTTTTGTTCCTTTTGATAGCACATACAAAAAAAAGAAATTGATCATCACACCATCCTGCCAAGGCTAGACCTATTGACATTGCCAATGC
Organism: Triturus cristatus; assembly: GCF_964204655.1. Taxonomy (NCBI): domain Eukaryota; kingdom Metazoa; phylum Chordata; class Amphibia; order Caudata; family Salamandridae; genus Triturus; species Triturus cristatus. The sequence goes on from NC_140592.1 coordinate 989,507,743, forward strand.
TTGTTTCCATTTTTGGTTAGCTCTCGCCTTTCAATGTAACTCTAAACCCATTAAGGTTAATTGTGTTGTTTTATGTGCCTGATTGCATTGTCTAGTACATTGGCTTCATTTATATTCTAAAGCTCAGTATGGCAAGTACTATGGGGCCTATTACGATGGCGGACGGACAAAGTCCGCCCGCCCTCGCCACGGAGCCAGGGACCGACCGCCAAAGGGACGGCGGTCCCGCCATGTGCATTAGGATGTGCCTGCCACACTGGCGGGTGCATCCTGGGCCATATACATTGCGGATGGATCTGCTGGCTGCAGACCCACTCGCAATGTATACAGACTGTGCACAGCATTGCCATGCCCTACGTGGCAGGCACCACATGGTGCCTGCCACGTAGTGCATGGCAATGACGGGGTGTGCCATAGGTACCCCCCATGTGCACCCCCCCAACCCCCAACACCCTGGGGGCCTGCAACGGGCCCCCATTAGCAGGAACCACATGCGTTTCCACATGGAAAGGCGATTCACCGCCTGAACCATAATTTGGATGGCGGTGTCTTGCAGACACTTTTTTATCCAGAAATAAGGGGAAAGTAGAGGTTAAGGTTAGGTTCACCCTCCACTAATATACCTATCAAAAAACTACCTGAACGAGTCAAGTAGACAGGAACCTAACCGGGAGAGACAAAAGGTGTAGGAAACAATTTGATCCTTAAGGACACCGTTTTCAGAAAGAAAGGGAAGTATTATCTCTTTCTATAGTCCCCTCACTCACCAGGGTTTCCCCACGGTGACATGCTTCATCATAGGGGTCCTCCCAGTCCTCTACGGACTGAGGCGTGCTACGACTTGCGGTGTTACGTAGGAGCACTAGAAATTTTGTGGACTATGTGTAGTGCAAGTGAAGTAGTGGTGGAGTGGGAAAATTAAAATAATCAGCTAGTGGGCTACAAAATAAACTTTATTGGTGCTCTAAGCTGAAAGAAATTAAAAACGGGGTAATATGACAAGGGACCCTAACTATAATGGAAAGGTGTGCCTAGCATATCTTGAGGTCAACTAGTTTCGAGCTCCCCAGCTCTTCGTCAGGACTACACTGGGACCAGCCCAGTGTCGAGAAACTTGCCACTCCTAGTCAACCTTAATAAGGTGCAATAAGTGTGATGCCACAATAGTAAGGCATGCGTTTTTTTAAAAATTATACATACGTAATGTACGTTAGCACAATGGTCTGAAAAGTACAAAATCACAGTTAATTGGGAGGAAAAGAAATATATATGCATAGTGTAATACGTAATTGTCACTAAAGTTGTGAGCACACTACACCCAAGTGTATGCACACTTTCATATCTGACGTGCCGCTAAGTGAAAGACAGAAGAGATGCAATTATTCACTCCATGCCGGCGTGGTGATGGAAAAAGTGTGCTGAAATTAATAAAATTATTAGGTCTGACTACATACACACAAAAACATACAACATAGAACATGTAACATACTTAAGAAAAAGCAACACTGTGCCTCATGGTCACTGGAGGGGATGCGGAGATCTCGTACATCTAATGGAGGATAGGAATCGAGATCGTTAGGGAAAGAGGCGTGTTCCGTAATGGCGGATCGCCCAGCATGATGAGAGGGAGAAGGAGAAGGGTCTCCTCGCTCCGTCCGGGAGTGGAGAACGGTAGCACTTACTTGTACGTTGAACCCCGCATACTTCTGACACCTACTCGAAGCCAAACCTCTCGGACCGCATTCTGGCGTGTCCTCGTTGCTGCACAGTTTTTATGTGCTGGCGGGCGTGTCACAAGACTAGAGACAGAAGAGGGCAAACTCCGATGCCGGTATGCGAGTGGAGCCGCCATCTTGGAAAAGGATGAGACTGCTGGTTTCGATGCTGTTAAGTATTCAAATAATTTTAAGAGAGGTCATTGTACGTCTCATTGCTCCAGAGTGGGTAGGTAATCACTCGCAACTCAAAACAAGTTATGAGGGCGAGAGACGGTGAGATATGGAGCGATATTGTGGTAAAGTTAAAACTCGAACTTTAATGGGATGGCAGGCTGGAACTGCTCAGACATGGGTCAATGGGACCGGCTGTGATGGGAGCCGCCCTCTTGGAGTGGGATGGGGAGGTAATGAATAATCATGAGGAATGGGATGCTTGTTTCAATTAGATGCTTGTTTCAATTAGCTACGGGGTCGTGGAGAGATAGTATTCACACTCAAATTGGGAGACTAAGGATGCAAATTTGAAATATGAAGGAGGGATATTGGCTGATGGAATGGTGTAAATATTACAATAATGGATAACACTGAGCGAGGTTATTGCAAAACCCAACCTGATAGATATTAATGGCTTAATCAGCATGTATCCCAGTGATGGTTGGTTAAGTAAACTGGCACCAGGGTATGTCATCATTAAGACCCCTGTCGTCCGAGCGTAGCTTGAACACCCAACGTTGTTCCTTCTCATGTAGCTGTTTCTCTATGTTGGGGTGATTCTTGATGTGTTCCAAGACAACCCAGTTGAAGTCATTGGGTGTGTGGCGTTTTTCCAGGAAATGGGTGGTCATCTTGGTGTTATCACGTTTACATCTGAAATTACTACGGTGTTCAATCATTCGGGTGTTTACTTTCCTGGTAGTCATACCTACGTAGTGGAAATTACAAACGCAGGTTATCAGGTAAACAACACCTGTTGTGTTGCAGTTTGTGAAAGACCGAAGATTCCAGGTTATCCCATTGTTGCATTTTACTGTCTTAGTCACTTTTGTGAGGTGACAAACACTGCAGATACCGCACGGGAAATGACCCTCTGGTAGGGGTTGGAGCAGGCGTTGGGGACCTGCAGTTTTTGTCGTGGTGGGACGTGTATGGACAAGATGATCCCTCAGGTTACGTGCTTTGCGATGGCTGAACATAGGTTTCTGTAGGTCTAGGCCCCCGCTGTTCAGGGTGCGCCAGTGTTTTTTGATTATTTTACTAACCAAGTTAGATGCAATACTGTATGTAGTGATACAAATTTGTCTTCGTGGCTCATCCTGTATGGCTACGGTTTTGGTCTCTAAAAGGGCCTCCCTATTGTTATTGAGGGCTCTTTTTCTGGATCTGGACACAAGATGTTGTGGGTATTTCCGTTGTATCAATTTTTCTGATAGTTCTTTGGCTTGAATGTTGTAGTCTTGTCTTGTCGTGCAATTCCTTCTGAGGCGCAAAAATTGACCAAATGGGAGGTTGTCTTTGAGGCTGCGAGGATGGAAGCTGTCATATACCAGCAGGCAATTCCTTGCTGTGGGTTTGAAATGTGTGGTACTGAAGAGACGTCCGTCTTGTGCTGATATATTAAGGTCTAGAAAGACCATAGTGGATCGGCTCATCGAAGAGGTGAATTTCAGGAAGGGGTCTTGTTGGTTCAGCCAGACTAGAAAATCTTCCGCTTCTTGTTCATTACCTTCCCAGATCAGCAGTACATCGTCTATGTACCTTTTCCATAGTTTGATATGTTCGATGTGAGGATTGTGTTGGTGGAGAATATTCCGCTTCTCCAAATGATGCACATACAAACCCACCACACTCGGCGCAAATGTGCTTCCCATGCTGGTACCGTGGGTTTGCTTGTACAGGACATCATTAAATTGGAAAAAATTCTCAGTCAAAGCCAGTCGGCAACATTCAAGGACCACATGTCTGGGTGTGTGGTACCCCCAATCGTTTAGATAGAGTACCTCTTCCAGGATGTCTAAGGTATCCTTGTGAGGGAGACTCGTGTATAGACTCTCTACATCCAAACTGATTAAAATGTTAGTTGTGGGGTTGAATTCAAGATCCTGGATTAAGCAAAGGACTGCTTTGGTGTCCTGTAGATAGGTTTCAGTAGCCTGAACCAAGGGTCTTAAAAAAGCATCAGCAAATTTAGACAAGGGTTCCAAAATCGAACCGATCCCTGATACTATGGGTCTTCCTGGGGGTGTTTCCATAGATTTATGTATTTTAGGAATCGTGTAGAAGTAAGGAGTTATTGGTTTTTTGTTTTCTAGGAAATCTGCTTCTTTTTTGCTGATCCAGTCATTAGTCAGAGATTCTTCCACTAGGCTCGCGATCTCTCTCCGCAGGCGTTCAGTGGGATCCTGTTGTATTCTTAGGTAGTTACGTTCGTCACCTAGTAGTCGTAGGCATTCGCGTTGGTAGTCAATCGTATTCTGTAAAACAATAGCTCCGCCTTTGTCGGCTGGTTTAATAGTCAGGTCTTTGTTGTTAGATAGTTGGTTGATGGCCTCCAGCTCGATTTTGCTCGTGTTGTGAAAGACTTTAATTGTTCTTGGGTCTATCTCGGTCACCTCTTTTATAACCGCTTTCTCAAAAGCCAGTAATTCAACCGGAAGGTTATGTGGTGGAGGTGTAAAATTAGATTTTTTATGTAGTCCTGTGTCGGTGGTGGCATTATCGTTAGGATCTTTATCTTTGAAGTAGACTTCCAGTTTGATTTTACGAATAAACTCCTTTAATTCGCATATCAGCTTGAATTTGTCCAATGCTGCTGTGGGGACAAAACCTAATCCTTTTTCTAACACGCTTTTTTGTATAGGTGTAATGGTTATACTGGATAGGTTGACTGCTAGACTTGGTTGTGGCTTGTTGAGGGCAAGTTCGGTGGTCCCATACTCCGTGTATGGCTCCTCGTCACCTCTAGTGGTTGGGCCCACTGTACTTGTTGTCCTTGTCTGGTTTTTCCTCTTCTTGGGGTCTTGCCTCTTCCTAAAAAAGACTGATTTTGTCCTTGATTTTGTGGACCATCCCAGTATGGGTATGGTTGGGGTGGGAAAGATTGATGAAAAGGTGGTGGTCCATAGAAAAACTGTGGGGGTGGGGCAAATGGTGGCATGTTCTGATAGGGGGGCCAACCAAATCCAGGTCCACCTCTGTTTCTCTGACGTCCTCCTCTTAATCGTCTGTTCCGATTATTGGGGTTATAATTTCTGCTAGTGTCGGATAGATCAGAGCCTGTGTCGGAGCCATCGCTGTCAGTATTATAACCTGGATTGCGATTAGTAGGGACGTAATCATCTCTAGTGTATGGGTAAACCTTTTCTAGAGAGAAATTCTGCTGATCTTTGCGCAGTTTTACATATTTTGCGTCCTTCAGACTTATTTCGAACTCGGTCATGGTTTTATTGAGTTCATCTAATCTTTTTTTCAGTTCAGCTGTACTCTGATATGTTTTGAGGCGTATCTCCAGATCATGAATGTTAATTTTAATTTCTTCAGAGAGGCGTGCTGCAGTTTTTATTATTAGCACAAGCCAATCTCTGGTACAGTGCCAGGATATTAGCGACCAATCTTTCTTGAAAAGTTTATCATTTTGGAAAATGAACGGTTCGTTTCTGACTATAAGGCCTCGTGGGGCCATATTTGCTCTCACATATTCAGTCATCATGATTCCATGTATTAAGGTCTTGATTTGCTCGCGTTTTAATTCAGTCAGTTCATCCCAACATTGACTAGCTTCATTGGAGTCCCTGGTACTGGTCCCAGCCAGGGGAAGCATGGATGCTATAATTCTGTCAACCTCATCCTGAGAATATGTGAGGCCTGTTATCTCAGTCATGGTGGTATTCGGAGTATTGATGTTGGTAGTGTGAATGAAAGTCAGACTGTGATTGAAAAATAAAATGAAAGGGGAAGGGATTTCCCACAGCTGTGCGCTGTAAATGTATTTATCCAGAAATAAGGGGAAAGTAGAGGTTAAGGTTAGGTTCACCCTCCACTAATATACCTATCAAAAAACTACCTGAACGAGTCAAGTAGACAGGAACCTAACCGGGAGAGACAAAAGGTGTAGGAAACAATTTGATCCTTAAGGACACCGTTTTCAGAAAGAAAGGGAAGTATTATCTCTTTCTATAGTCCCCTCACTCACCAGGGTTTCCCCACGGTGACATGCTTCATCATAGGGGTCCTCCCAGTCCTCTACGGACTGAGGCGTGCTACGACTTGCGGTGTTACGTAGGAGCACTAGAAATTTTGTGGACTATGTGTAGTGCAAGTGAAGTAGTGGTGGAGTGGGAAAATTAAAATAATCAGCTAGTGGGCTACAAAATAAACTTTATTGGTGCTCTAAGCTGAAAGAAATTAAAAACGGGGTAATATGACAAGGGACCCTAACTATAATGGAAAGGTGTGCCTAGCATATCTTGAGGTCAACTAGTTTCGAGCTCCCCAGCTCTTCGTCAGGACTACACTGGGACCAGCCCAGTGTCGAGAAACTTGCCACTCCTAGTCAACCTTAATAAGGTGCAATAAGTGTGATGCCACAATAGTAAGGCATGCGTTTTTTTAAAAATTATACATACGTAATGTACGTTAGCACAATGGTCTGAAAAGTACAAAATCACAGTTAATTGGGAGGAAAAGAAATATATATGCATAGTGTAATACGTAATTGTCACTAAAGTTGTGAGCACACTACACCCAAGTGTATGCACACTTTCATATCTGACGTGCCGCTAAGTGAAAGACAGAAGAGATGCAATTATTCACTCCATGCCGGCGTGGTGATGGAAAAAGTGTGCTGAAATTAATAAAATTATTAGGTCTGACTACATACACACAAAAACATACAACATAGAACATGTAACATACTTAAGAAAAAGCAACACTGTGCCTCATGGTCACTGGAGGGGATGCAGAGATCTCGTACATCTAATGGAGGATAGGAATCGAGATCGTTAGGGAAAGAGGCGTGTTCCGTAATGGCGGATCGCCCAGCATGATGAGAGGGAGAAGGAGAAGGGTCTCCTCGCTCCGTCCGGGAGTGGAGAACGGTAGCACTTACTTGTACGTTGAACCCCGCATACTTCTGACACCTACTCGAAGCCAAACCTCTCGGACCGCATTCTGGCGTGTCCTCGTTGCTGCACAGTTTTTATGTGCTGGCGGGTGTGTCACCGAGAGGTTTGGCTTCGAGTAGGTGTCAGAAGTATGCGGGGTTCAACGTACAAGTAAGTGCTACCGTTCTCCACTCCGGACGGAGCGAGGAGACCCTTCTCCTTCTCCCTCTCATCATGCTGGGCGATCCGCCATTACGGAACACGCCTCTTTCCCTAACGATCTCGATTCCTATCCTCCATTAGATGTACGAGATCTCCGCATCCCCTCCAGTGACCATGAGGCACAGTGTTGCTTTTTCTTAAGTATGTTACATGTTCTATGTTGTATGTTTTTGTGTGTATGTAGTCAGACCTAATAATTTTATTAATTTCAGCACACTTTTTCCATCACCACGCCGGCATGGAGTGAATAATTGCATCTCTTCTGTCTTTCACTTAGCGGCACGTCAGATATGAAAGTGTGCATACACTTGGGTGTAGTGTGCTCACAACTTTAGTGACAATTACGTATTACACTATGCATATATATTTCTTTTCCTCCCAATTAACTGTGATTTTGTACTTTTCAGACCATTGTGCTAACGTACATTACGTATGTATAATTTTTAAAAAAACGCATGCCTTACTATTGTGGCATCACACTTATTGCACCTTATTAAGGTTGACTAGGAGTGGCAAGTTTCTCGACACTGGGCTGGTCCCAGTGTAGTCCTGACGAAGAGCTGGGGAGCTCGAAACTAGTTGACCTCAAGACATGCTAGGCACACCTTTCCATTATAGTTAGGGTCCCTTGTCATATTACCCCGTTTTTAATTTCTTTCAGCTTAGAGCACCAATAAAGTTTATTTTGTAGCCCACTAGCTGATTATTTTAATTTTCCCACTCCACCACTACTTCACTTGCACTACACATAGTCCACAAAATTTCTATTGCTCCTACGTAACACCGCGAGTCGTAGCACGCCTCAGTCCGTAGAGGACTGGGAGGACCCCTATGATGAAGCATGTCACCGTGGGGAAACCCTGGTGAGTGAGGGGACTATAGAAAGAGATAATACTTCCCTTTCTTTCTGAAAACGGTGTCCTTAAGGATCAAATTGTTTCCTACACCTTTTGTCTCTCCCGGTTAGGTTCCTGTCTACTTGACTCGTTCAGGTAGTTTTTTGATAGGTCTTGCAGACACTGCCACCATGTTATGCCCTTTTTCCGCCCAGTCGATGAGTCGACCGGCAGAAAAGCGGCCGACGGTCTTTCCATCCGCCGCGGACCCCCCAGCCATACTAATATGGTGGGGGGTCAATCAGGCAAGGATGGTGGGCGGATCGCCCCCACCGGGCCAGCAGTGGCTACCGGTGTTGGTGATGCACCCATCATCCTAATGGGCCCCTAAATGAGGACACATTCGGCTTTTCATTCTTTTCCTTACAGGAGGAGGTGTTGAGGAAGGACTTGCAGAGAAGCTTGTAAGGTAATGAGCATGGAGAATTTAGAGAGCTCTCAGAAAGTGTCTAAAAGACGAGAGTGAGTTCTTCAAAGATTTGAGGAACTACATGGGTTAATGCAGTTCGAGACATTCTCATAAAAATGTATGGGATGCGACCGCTGGATGGTTTCTCAGCCATAATGCTTTATGCGTTGGACAACAGGGGTCAGATTTAATCAAGTCTTTGCAAAGTCATGCTAAGTAACAAAAATCATCACAAAATCTTGATAACGGTATTTACTTTCCAGTGCAAATATAAGCAGCGTAAAGCGCTATATTTTGGAAGTTGGCCAAAATATAGTGCTTTACGCTGCTTTGAGTTACTTTGCATCAAGGAGATGTCCCACGGGTATAACATGAGCTTTCCCATACCATCATTAATGGTTTTGAAGTGAACCCCTAGCTACTGAAATTGATGGATAGGGCTTTATATCAAGAACAATGCCTCCTTGAGGCAGGCCTTAGCAAGAAACAATGATATCAAAAACAACCAAAGGTGATGGACTTAAATAGTAGCACCTCACTTTTAATAATGCTGCTGCCTTATCTGGCTGTTAGTGCACAATAACTCCAGCACCATTCACCTAGTGGTGCCTTAGAAGAGAATCTCTGACAATTTATTCACAACAAATGGAGGTGCACTGAACATAAAATAGAGAGTCCAAAGTGTTTTTCTGTTTCTTTGTTTGACTTTTATTTCATAGCTGATAAAACACAACAACAGCCAACGCGTTTCGTTCCTTTAAAGACAAATTTTAACAGAACTTCTTCAGGGCTGTAACAGAATAGAAAATACATTTTTATAACACTCATTAAAACTGACGGACGTACACATATTTACAAACGTAAAAAAAAAAATTGTTTTAGATTATACAATTATATAAAGATACAAAGATGGAGTCATTATGTACATAAGATGCCCTAAAAATAAATGTATTTGTTGGCGTTCTTTTACATATTTTATAGTACCCTATTTATATAGGTTACTTTCAAAAGACAAATCAATAACTGTACTATGTTCAAAGATCATAATGACAAATTCTTTAAAAACTCAAAAGGATATTTCATTTCTAAATTTATATATTCCAAAGCTAAGACTCAAAAGGTAAAAACTATTATCTCACCTCAAAATGACAGCAAGTCAAGTATAGACTTTTTATTTGATGATTGGTAAATAAGAAATAGACAGCAAATCCCACATTAGGACATCCAAAATATCTAAAAGATTAAGACAAAGGAAACCAAATTAGAACAACCTGAACTTAATAATGAGAGATTTCAAAGAGAGGGGGTTGAATAGCACCATTTATCTCACCTTCGTCGGTCGCAGAAGGTGTAAATGTGTCTAGAGAACCAGTGATTCAATTTAAGATGAAGTGGTCCAATATGATGATGGCTATCAGATTTCTTAATAAAAATCTAAAGCAGAAACAGAAACCAGTATTGAATCAAATATAATGGAAAGACAAAATAGAAAATCATTGCTTCATGAAATAGGAATCTGTCATTAATAAAAGTCACAAGATTCCACAGTATTCACCATCACTAGAAGAGGAAAAGACCAAGACCAGAGAATTCGATTTAAAAAAATCAGAGCAGAAGACAAAACCATGGCCATAAACAATTTAATAATTTATAGATTGAACCTCTTTCTAGTAATGGCTATGTTCTCACCAGTACAATAACTTCAAATGGTTGTGAGAATCATTACTTAATGACATAAAAATCTGGCGTTTATAAAAGTCACGAGACTCCACAATGTTCACCGTTATTGGAAGAGGAATAGACCAAGACCAGAGATTTCGACTTTAAAAATCAGAACAGAAGACAAGCCATAACCATAAACAATTTAGTGGTTAATAGATCGAACTTCTTACTAGTGATGACTCGGTTCTCACCTGTACGGTAGCTTCAAATAGTTGTGTAAGGCGGAAAGTCTTAATTTACAAAAGTAGACGCTCAATTTTTGAACAGCAAAATATCGATCAAACACCTAATAAAAAATGTATATGTATATAAATAAAAATTTTGGTGAACAGATTGGTATTTACCAGCAAAATTGTATATCTGTATAAACGTTCAAACTAGGACATATGTAACTAGAAGAATAACTCATGTCTTAAAAAAATTTTGGTGAAAAAGGTTTAGAGCTTATCACAGACATATTCAACCTATGTTTCTGATAAAATGGAATCGATACTTTATATAGTTGCTGGGTACTTCAAAAAAGTAATCACTACCTAGAATCCAAATGAACAATAGTTCCAACAGATAATCATAGGAATCACAAAACAGAATTTATTTTATATACATATTTTAGGCATTAACAGCTATACTAAATTTTATCTGTAACTTCAATTCATGACATATGTATGAGTATACGCTAAGAACCATAGTCTCTGATTCCTAGTGAAGAACTTAAAAGGATGAAGTAAAGAGGAGGAGTGGGGAGGAGAAGGGGAGAAGAAGGCAAATTCTGAAAGCCATAGGAGGTTGGGTGATACTTCTATCTAATTAAAATGTATAAGGCTGGACAACCAAGTTGAATATTGCTCCAACAGACAAACAGACTAAAGTTTCAGATTTGTGTCCAAAACTAATACATTAATTGTCACATCTAAAAAAAACAAATTAACCTCATATTGACTATCTAAACAAGTTTACAGAATTCTATTTGCCATGGAAATACCTTGATACGTGATTCCTGCTCTCTCTCCCATTCACCGACAAACTCCATAGTAGTTTCCCGCCGCTTAGCAAGAAACAATGTTTTAAATTGCTCCAGGGAAAAATGCACTAACATTTCATGTAACGTAGGACAGCAAGGTACTTTGCTTGGCTCTGTTGTGTAAAAGGAAGGGTGCTGCAGTGCACCACATTTTCAGAGATAAGGCGCAGATCTGCTCTCTTCTATTGCTGGTGCACTTTTGGATGCCTAGTTCCAATGCCGACATTCCTCCGTCATGTTATAAGGGTGTCTGATTTGTGGTCAGGGTAGTTTTTGTGGGCGAAAGGATACCTCCTGCATAAAAACTATCCTTTGAGGCTTATTCCTTTTTGTATGAGTGCTTCAGAATGCTGAACACATGCAAACAGGAAAAAAACAGGAGAACTATAGCTATTTCTACTCGTTCCGCCAACCTCAAGTAAGTAGGTGCACCATTTTGACTCAAACCCATGTTTACAAGTCTTTGTAAATATGGGTTTACATCAAAATACATGGTTCGATGCTTGTAAACTACCATTTCGGGCTGGACTGTTCCCATGAGGCACAGGGTTAAGACTGAGTTGCATATGGCCTGGTCTAAACCGGGGTGGCATGGTGAGCAAAGGAATGATGGATTTAACCCATATCTCTTGACTGAGGGTGAATGTTTTGATTTGTTCTGCATTCCGTTCATCAATTGTGTGTCTGGATGCATGGAAACTACCGTGCTCCACCTATGCGATCCCTACCTTATGCAAGGTAACGCAAGACAGTGCTAGGCGCTACATAACTTTATTTTTACAAAGCTGTGCCTAAGTCTCATGTTAATAGGTTCTCTGATGCTCTTTCTCCCTAGCACAACACAGTGCAGCAAATTTGCTTGCATTTCTAAAACTTAGTAAGCATTTTCCTGTTTCTCCTGGACCATGGATCATCCTCATTTATCAGGAATAAAGCTTCAATTTGCATGGCCTGTGGGGGGATCCATTTGTCTTCTGTTCCCATGTGATCTTTGTCGTCACAATGTGCTACACAAGTCAACACTGCGTCAAGCAGGTGGAATTGAACATCACCACTAAATATGCCCTGCCACTCTGGCTATAGTCTGTGCAATCGGGTAATTGCACTTGCAGTGGGCTGCCCAGTCAATGGGGAGCAACACAATCCAGTTCCTTACAATATCAGAATACGGTTATAATTAATAGAGAGAAATGATTGATTTCAACTGATTACTCCAGTGAGGGCATACAGCCTCAAATGCAGTCAAGCTGCCTCTGACCTCCTTGACACTGGTTGTGCACAACTGTCAGTCAGTGGTGTAGCCATTGTGTTATGGGCCCTAGTGCAATAAAGGAAATGGGCCCCCTGGACACTGAAGTGGGAAATGCAGCAATAATCTGGGTTCAGTGGGCCCTCAGGTCCTGGTGCCACAGCACTTCCTTCACAATGGAAGCTACGCCCTAGCTGTCAGTTATCAACGTCAGCACACGCCTGGTGATCTACGCATTCTAAAATGTGTTCCCTTGTCTTCCCGGCAAGGGAGCTACTTTGGTTTCAAAACAAGTTAAGTGTGGTATTATGAGTGAACCTAATAGACTGTGCTTACTTTTTTAATCTTCAATCCACTGTGATTTGCTGGTGCTATTGCTATTCATTTTTCATCACTCAGTAATCTCTGTCAGCTCTTGCTTACTCATTAACAATCAGGGCCCGATTCACAAAGGGGGTCCGAATTCGGGGCGGAGGCATCATAGTTGTTTCATGGGGCCCACACTCGTGACGGTACCTCCGCAATGAGAAACTGCAATGCAGAGGTCCCGACAAAAGTGCGAGGGCCCACCATGAGTGCAGAGGCCCTTTGTGAATCAGGACCACAGTCTTGCGAACATTATCCCAGTCATTTAATGGTGTAAGCTCTAGTTAAATGCCCCATCACAGACCCTTCCCACCGACTGCACTGTCACTTCAAGGGCCTAGATTAATTAGTTCAAGGGACAGGGCAGTTCTGTAGGCAGGTCAGACCTGGACATTTGAATTTAATTGCAATTATTTATGTTAGGGAAAGAAACACCAGCCACACTGAATCAGAATTTTATAGCAAATTCAATTGTACTCCTTAAAGAAATTCAGGGGACAACTCTTAACCACATGAACGAAAACGAATACCCTCCCATGGTGCATCATTCTCCACCCCCTCCTGCCTAATATTAGGTAATAAGCATCATCCCAACAGGTGAATGAATGGGCCACAAAAATATCAATCAGGTTTTCTGCAGTCTCTGATCCAGAGTCTCGCATGTGTACACAATATTACCTCAAATAAGTTAGCTGCTTCGGCAGGTTTTAGATCCCCAAGTGCATCTTTCAGTTTGGTGAAATGCAGTGCTTAATATATAAGAAAGAAAATAAGTCCTACGGTGTTCCTCAGAAGGCCACTGCAACTTGCACCATTCATTGCCCCTGCCATTGCTGCTAATGACAGTACCAACTCAACTACTAACCAGCAAACTCCTACAAGTGTGACAGTTCAGATTATCCTTGGCCCGCATAGCTAGAAGAATTTCTTGGGTGGCAAGAATTTGTCATGTTAACGTGTATTGAATCAATAAGCAGTTGCTGTTGTAGTCATCTATAAATTAGACTGACATTGCCACCATGTAACAGGCGGTCATCAGTGTTGGCAGTGAAAATTAAATGCCAGTGCTGAACATTGGAAACAACCAGCTCAAATAAAGCACTGAATGCCACAAGGATATTGCCCACTCTAGCACCAAAATTCACTTAACTTGTTGAAACACCTGCCTCCTCTGTGATCATTAAGACCTCCACACTCTCTTTCATCACCTCTTCTTTCACATTTAGATGCTCGCAGCGGTCTCCCTTTCCAATATACTACCAATGACTCTACTCACCGTTCCTTTCGTCACATTGTCGAACGGTGCACCCTTCACAGGGAGTCTGTTGGCTCTAAAGTCCGTGATCTCCTGTGGCGAGTCAGATGAGATTTTAAAATATCTGGATGGCATCAAGCAAGGACGTTTCTTCAGATAACATTGGTGCTTCAACATAAAAAATCCAGCAAGTATGGGACAACTTATATGTGTGACTTATGGGCTTCTAGATTTATCATGGGTAATATTGCTTTGCCTTGTAATAATTTTCCACCAAAACTAGCACAAAATGATATCCATAGCCTAATGTACGGAGATGGCATTGTTATATTCGATCGTACCCCAATTGGCCTACAAAGAAATAAATAGATATGCAAAAAAAACCTTCTTGATCCCTAACATCTCTAAGACTAAAATGTATCCTTTTAGAGGAAGAAGGAAACTTCCGCCTTTCACCTGGACACTGGGAAGTAAATCGATTGAGATAGTGAAAGAATGTGTTTATTTGGGTCGAATCTTTTCGTACAACCTTCAAAATGCTTCCCACCTACAACACCTACCCACCTACAATACCTCGGGCAAAAGGCAGACGCCCATGTTGGGGCATTGCAGAGATTTTATTGTCCTGGGAATAGACACTTTAATCCCCTGCTGGAGGTCTTTAGTATAAAAATCCCCCCATTTTATATTATGCCTTGGAATATATACAGATTAAAATCTGACACCTAATAAAAGTGAAAGAAGGGATTATTTTATGAAAATTGTTAAACGTCACCCAATCAGTCCCCGAACAAGCCTTACGTCTTGAGCTTTCTTTAACGAGCATATACGCCCGATCCGTTTCCCATATTATATGGTGGATCTTCAACCTCTTACATGCTGCTCCTGGTACGCGAAGGCACATATTAAAATTAGAGACTTTTAGAGAAGAATCAGCATCACGCACTTTTAAAAGGAACCTTAAAGTAGCCCTTGAGACATCACAATGCAATGTAGCACTTTTGCAGGCTTGGTCTCCAGCGCATCTGAAGCCTTTTTAAAACATACGACACAGAGAATAAGCTTTGTAATAGATAAGGAAGTGTGTAAAATTGGAAAACCTGCCAGAGTGACCTGCTTTCTAGTCGGGGCTGTTGTTGTTGCCCTCCTCCCTTACCGCTGGCTTTGTTGGTGCTCCCTCGCTGGGTTCAGGCTTGCCGCTGCCGCCATTCCACCCCGCGGCCTGGAAGCGGCGAAAACCACATCTCCCAGGTGCCCCGGCGCCTTTTGACAACATCTACGCGCCCGGAGGCGCATAAAAGACCCTTGCTCCCTCGGTGGAGCGGGAAGTGTGTAAAATTGGAAACCCTGCCAGAGTGACTTGCTTTCTAGTCGGGGCTGTTGTTGTTGCCCTCCTCCCTTACCGCTGGCTTTGTTGGTGTTCCCTCGCTGGGTTCAGGCTTGCCGCTGTCGCCATTCCACCCCGCGGCCTGGAAGCGGCGAAAACCACATCTCCCAGGTGCCCCGGCGCCCTTTGACGACACCTACGCGCCCGGAGGCGCATAAAAGACCCTTGCTCCCTCGGTGGAGTGGGAAGTGTGTAAAATTGGAAACCCTGCCAGAGTGACTTGCTTTATAGTCGGGGCTGTTGTTGTTGCCCTCCTCCCTTACCGCTGGCTTTGTTGGTGCTCCCTCGCTGGGTTCAGGCTTGCCGCTGCCGCCATTCCACCCCGCGGCCTGGAAGCGGCGAAAACCACATCTCCCAGGTGCCCCGGCGCCCTTTGACGACACCTACGCGCCCGGAGGCGCATAAAAGACCCTTGCTCCCTCCGCGTCGCGGGACGTGCGCGGGCGGGCGCCGGGCTAAGCCCGGGCAAAGGGCGGACCCTCTGTAGCCCTCAGGAGCCGAAGGAGGCCGGGCCAGGCTCACCCCCTTGTCATTTGTTTGTGCTGTTCTCAAAGTATTTTGGTTTGATTCATAGTGTTGGACTGTGATTATACCCTTTCTACATCATCGCACGTGTCCCTATAGTGGTGTATTGTAACAAGTTATATTGATATGGCTGATTGCGCTAATAGGGGTACACTTGATGGTTATTTATTTAAAGTTGTCACGAGCTCAGATCGTGAAGCTACACTTGCTGAATTAAGAGCGAGGCGTCGTAATTCTATCGAATTGATTAAGAGCACGCCTCCATTCACGACCCCTCAGCATGTGGCAACTTCCCCAGACGTGAGTGGGTATTCTCCTAAAGATACTCCACTCCCTTCTGGTAATAATGATTCTATCGTACTGTCTCAAAATGTACATTCCATTGAGACATTGACCGATTTATCCCCAATTGTTTTAACTACACTCCCTAGTCAAACTGCCGAGCCAGTTGTTTCTAATGGGTCATTATTACAAGCTAGTAAGTCCCCACCCCACAAGGCTAATCCATCCAGGCAATTCAAATCTACGGGCCCACTGCCTAACAAACGGAGAAAGATAGATTCTGATTTGTTAAGGAATAGAAAAACAAAACGTAGCCGCAATTCTGGTGTGGCACCCATTGACAAAGACCCTACATACTGTACAGTTAATTTATCTTCTCCTGGTAAGCCTACATCCTGTCTTTTAAACGACATAAATGTTAAAGAGTCAATGGGTAATATAGACCAGATATTGAAATCTCTGTTGATACCCGTTGTTGAGAGTTTAAAAACAATTGAAAAAAGGCTGGAGAAAGTGGAACTCCTAATGAGTAGCAAAATGGAATCAACTGCGGGTTCTTGTAAATTACATACAGCGCCTCTTGTTGGTCCAGGTTCTGCTGAAGCACCCTATACTGCTCCTCTTAGTGAGACCAATTCTCAAACTCACCCGAGTACCAGCAAGATAACCTGCACTAATGCAGGTGGACCTATAATTCCCAACTTAATGCAACCCATTATTACAAATAATACCAGTGATCACTTGGGAGATGATGTTCTGTCACAAAAAGGCCCAATGACCGACAGGAAAGGTTATAAGGTAGCTCCTATTACTAAACTACGTGGAGCTTCTTTTATTAACCTGCCACCAGAAGCTGTCCCCCTTGTGGTAGTCCTTGCGGGTGTTCCTACTCTAAAAGATGGCACAACAGAGGGATATTTTCAGTTAAAAAATAAGGTGATCCACTGGCTTGCCCAGAATCGCCCTCTTCCCTCATATATCAACGGGGAAATCCTACATGTTCGGCGTTTACCCTGGCTGGGAAATACACAAAAAAATATAGATAGGGATACCATTTTAATTAACTTTAGGGACCCTAGAGCTGTCAGTCATATCCTTAATTGGCACACTAATTACACAAGGTCTTTTATCACTACTTGGGAACTAACCTATTTCTATCCTAGAAATGAGATAGTTCCCAATATTAACATTGGGGCTCCACTTTCTAATCAATCCAACCCTCCTATTCCGCTTAGAAATCGTTATGAGGTATTAGCAAACCTCGAAGACGTGGATTGACTTAATAGCCCTAAGGCTTCCCCCTTGGTCCTTGGAAAGCCATCTTCGGATACATTTTTAGCTTCTAGTGATCCAAGTAAGCCAGTATCACAAGCAAGCACAGATACCTCCAACGGCTATTTCCCTGCCCCAGACATTCTACCATCTGTTGATAGCTTGGCTGGTACCAAGGCTATCATGGGGAACCTATTCTCCTGGAATATTGCTGGATTGTCCTCTAAATTGGATTCTGAGGATTGGATATCTTTTGTTAACCGTTTTCATTTGTGCATATTCCAGGAGACTTGGCTATGTGAACCACTTTTTGTACAGGGATATTTGAATTATTCGGTGCCTGCACTAAAAGGACTTAGGAGAAGACCAATGGGGGGATTAACTACATGGGTCCGTCAGAATTTAAAACTATCTATTAAAGTCGTAGAAACTAATAATCGAGATATCCAACTAATTAAATTGAACCTAGAAAACCTAGGTATGTTGGATATTTACAACATCTATGTTCGAAGTAATAGGGGGGGGGAGCTCAGAGACTCTAGCAGCCTTGAGCAGTCTTCTTGATACCCACTCTTCAAACAATAACATTGTCATTGCGGGCGATTTTAACAGAACATTTGAGCCACTAGTCAATGAAGACAATCTTTTTGGGGAGGAAGAGGATTGTCAATGGGGAGTCCCTAAATTAGAGCTTAATGCGGTTGTGCGCTGAACCAATGATGTCATTGCCCTAAATTCCCTCTGCTACGAGAAGGGCTTAAGAGCTCTGAATGGAAGGACTAGTAGTGACAGGAATGGGGCCAGTACATTTGATAATGGGCGTTACAGTAGCCGAATTGACTACGTTTTATGTAGCCTTAGATTGTGGTCCTCGATATGCGACATGGAGGTTGTAGGGAGAATCGAGAGTGATCATAATCCCTTGTGTACAACACACAAATGGTGGCCCCCTACCAACCGGCCCGTTGGCTCTTCTGAGTTGGTTCCTCCTCCGATCGTTCTGACCAATGACCTACGCAGATTAAAGTGGGAAAAGATAGCAACTAATCACCAAGTCATTGCTGATATATCTGATCAGGTTGATCAAGCAATACTGGCAATTGAGCTTTCTAACTCACTCGATACTGGCTTAGATAAGGTAGAAGGAATACATAATACTCTCTTCTGCACAATTAAAGATTACTTTCTTAAACCGGTAAAAAATAATGGAGCTAGAGCCCCTAAGCTCGCCAAGTGGTACAACAAACAGTGTAGAGAAGCACGTCTAACCTTGGGTAATGCCATTAAGGGCGGTCAACCCTCAGTAATCCAATCAGCTAGAAGGGATTACAAAATTAGCATATCCAAGGCTAAGAAAGTATGAGACGAACACCATTGGTCTGAGCTAAAGGTAGCCAGTAACAAAAGGGACTCTCGGTTGTTTTGGCACATTGTTAGGTGGGGAAAATCTGGTTTTCCAGAGACCCCATACAATAATGTGCTTGAGGAAGAATGGGTAACATTCTTCAGAGAGCAGTATGCTGACCCAAACAGTTTCAGTTTGGGGCTAGAAATTAGAGCAGAACAACACCAGGAAACTTTTTTTAGTATCCCTGAGATTATGAAGGCCCTTGGCTCAGTGGCATGTGGACGTGCTCCTGGCCTTGATGGAGTCCCAGCGGATTTATTTATTAATGACAAAGAACGCTGGAGTAAGTACATCCATCTCCTTTTGAACGCCATTGCTTTGGGCGCATCGGTACCCACATCCTGGCAGGGTGCAGTAATTATACCTATTTTCAAGAAAGGCGACCGGTCCAAGCCGGGTAACTATAGGCCAATAAGCCTTATAGATACTATCCAAAAAGTTGTGGGACGCGTGATCGTAAATAGGCTCCTGGACTGGGCGGAGGAGTTTAATGCTCTTTCACCCTTTCAGGCAGGTTTCCGTCGCTCCACTAGCACGGTAGATCAGGTCTTCCGATTTACACTGTTACAGTGGAAGACCGTAGAGTTGGGCGAGGGAAGTTTGTACGCGGCTTTTGTTGATCTAAGGGCTGCTTTTGATCTTGCCCCTCGTTCTATGCTATGGTCGGTCCTCAAGAAGCAGGGACTCCCAAACAAATTATTATCCCTCATAATGAGACTCCACGAATCTAATTATGCTAGAATTCAGTGGGGGGGGATGGGTTCGGTAACTGCGGACTTTCCTGTTGAAAGGGGAGTTCATCAGGGTTGTTCGATGGCTCCCGTGCACACTGTATATTAATGATGTAGTAGGCCGTATGCTTTCAGCACATGTGGACGCCCCTTTTTTAGCAGGGATTAAAATCCCTATTTTAATGTTTGCAGATGACACGCTCATCATATCGAAAACTCCTAGCGGTCTACAGCATGCCTTGTCCATTTTCGATCAATTTTGTGGGGAGTATGGCTTAGAGGTTAACACAGCCAAAACTAAACTTATGATTTTTAACCCCCATCGAAGTTTCAAATCTAAAATTACTTTGAATAATCGCCCGCTAGAGGTAGTGAAAACTTTTACATACCTAGGCATACATATATCTAAAGAGAAGAGCTGGCGGCATCATATCGATCTTGCAACACTTAGACATAGGCAATTGTCTGGAGCTATCTGCACAGAGCACAGAAAATCCTTAACTAAACCTGTTAAACCCGCTCTGCAGATTTATGAAGCAAAGGCTATCGGCACTCCAATCCTCGGAGAATAAATTTCTCAGGGCTATAACTGGTGTTCCCAAAAGCACCCCACTATTGCCCCTAAAATATGATTTGGGTAGAAGAGCAGTCACAGATTTAGTTAAGTTACGCCCGATTATTTATTGGCATAGGCTTTGGACTACTCCTGTACTTAATCATTATGCCGAGGGTTTTTTAGACATCATAAGATCTGATGTATACCACAAAATTGGTTGGTTGAAATCACTAAAGATATCCCTTATTGAGCTTGGTATGCGCCCACTCTGGGAAGACCCTACGAGAGCAATCTTCCCGTCTAAAAGTACTTTAAAGAGCGCTTACTGGGAGATGGTTGCCTCCCGACATTGGAGAAGCTCTAGTGCTGGTTCAATGTCTGGTGAATTCTTGGAGGCTAAAATGTATCCCTGTTTAGAACCTTATTGGGACACTATAACCAGGCCAGGTGATAGGAAGCTCCTCTTCCAACTTCGAGCAGATGCACTTCCCCTCAAATTTTTGACAGCCAAGTGGGAAGGTGGATCTTGTGACACCTGCCCTGTTTGTGGCATTACCAAAGAAACTATCGGTCACTTTTTATTTTCTTGTAAACCCTATGCGGTACCAAGGCGTATCTGGTTGTCCCCAATGTGCAAAAATTTTGGGACAGATAGTAGCACCGTGGCTCTGCGCATCATATGCACCAGCACTTTGACATGGGTTTCAGTAGCCACCGCAAAGTATTTAGGTTGGGCGTGGTCAATTAGAAGGAGATTGCTAGTTATTTAACTACTCTCTTAATTATGGCAGAGACTGCTAGCTATTTGACTATTCTCTGCCATGTTTTATTCTCGTGTTTTTATCTGTGTGCCATTTTTTAGACTATTTTAACTTATGTATTTTAACATTTTCCTCCTTACCGATACAAATAGAACAGTACACGCATATAGGATTAATCATCTGAGTCAAAAATCTTTCTTGAAGTGTGCTTTGTACTTTGTTGCCAATGATTGAAATTTAATTTTGTTTTAAAAAATTGTTGTATGTATTTGTTTCATATTGTATTTTGTTTCTTGCTTTTATGAATGAAATTCGAATAAAGCATGCTTTGACTGACTGACTGACTGAATAGAAAAGGAGCACTGTACCCAATTAAAGTATTACAAAAACTTTGCGTAAAACATACTATATAAAACTCCTGATTACTATTTACAGTTTCAGTTAGAGCATAGAGTAAGGCGCTGTATTCTCCTTTTGCAACTAGGATTCTCCCTGTGAAAGTTTATTCCTCTAGATGGAACTTCTCTGAATATGCCTCTGGTATTTGTGACTTGTGTAATGGCGGAGTACAAGACCTCTACCACATATTTTTAACGTTTCAAAATCCGACTTTGATAGAGGCTTGGCAACGTCTTATTAAACCTATCCGCTCTAGATATAATGTCATCTTAACTCAAGATTTAATTATGCTCTGTAAGTCTCCCCCAAATGAATTTGTTTGTTATAATTGCTTTAAGTTTTTTAGGAGTTTTTTAAAGCTGTTTTAAAATTGTATCAATCTAACAGTCAAAATTCATGTATTTTCCAACTTTAATCTACTAGGCCTATTATGAGTTGTAAAGCATTTGTAAAAGTATAAATACAACTATTTTATATTTTGTTATTGTATTTGTTGACCTCAGCTGAGGTCTGCATCAAATAAATTAAATTTGAACTTGAACTTGCTTTGCCTTAATCTTGCAATGAAAGGTGTTCTATTTGGACTTCCAGATACATTAAAGGGGATATCTCTTTCCCACAGTCTTGCAATGAAAGGTACCTTTCTCTGACAGGTCTAACACCATTTACATTTGTGGACACACCTTGTAATGTTGTCTTCCTTCCTATGAGGCATATCTCCACAGTCACCAATACCTTGTCAATGGAAGTACCTTCAGTGGATGTGACTTTCCTGTCAGTGTTGCACATCCCTACGTGTAGTGATGATTATGAATAGCTTGACAGTGTGATTGAATGTCTTAGTAAAGTTGTTGCCTCGTGATACAGCACTCCAGTGTCTCCCAAGGAAACTGTGTTGGGAAAAATACAGGTTTTTACAGATTGAAGCAAACATAGTTTGGACAAATCTTATCTGTACACCAGTAAGGTTATAATCGACATAGGCCTTGATTATTAATGGGTAGAAGTTTTCTGGCACCTGACCATACATGTTCTGACCCCTGTACAAATCCCTATTTGCGCAGGGGTTCAAATTCCCAGGTGTGTGGTATTAACAACACCCATTGTTGGGTGTGATAAAGACCTCGCCCTTTTGTAAATTTCAGCAGGTCAAACCTGCTGGAATTTAAAAGGGTAAAAGTGTTTAGTATTTAGTGTTGCATGGATTTTGGTGCTTCCATGTGTATTTAGGTGTGCTAACCACCAAAATCCATAAGCTATTCTCCCACACAAATTGATAGTTTCCGAACACCTCATTGTCTCATTTTTGTCTCAATCTGGGCACTCATAATAAGACCCAGTTGGTTACAGTCTTTGTTGGGGCCATGGACGTCATTTAGAGGTTGTAATTGTTGCAGATACAACCCATGACTTGCCCCTTGTGACACCTGGCACTGCTTTTGTGACCCTTGGCCTCAGAGATGGCAAAATCAGTGCCAAAAACACTGGGGCAGCACACCGTTGTGAATGTTGGTCACTACCCTTCTTTTCGGCCCAATATTTTTAAAGCCAATAGTGAATACTAGTATTTGATTCACTATTAGCAATAAATAAAAACGAAACATCCAGAGCTGTAACCTGTCCTCTGGTAGCTCGGGTAAGAAAAATAAAATGCTTTTAAATGCATGTTGTGTGGATGCTGTGGGAGTGAGAGTGTGTATGTTTGCTTGTTTGTATGTGTGAGCATGTGTGAGTGTCAGTGTGAGTGAGTGAGTGAGTGAGTGAGTGAGTGAGTGAGTGTGTGTGTGTGTGTATATATAACTGAGCGAGAGTGACAAGTAGTGAGAATGACTGAGAATGAATGAGATTGAGGGATAGATATATCAAGACCAAAAATGTCAGGGAGGCCTTCGTATCAAAAATCTTTTAATTTCTTCGTTCTAAGTTTTTACACATTGCATGTGTGCTGCACTACGCAACACACATGCAATATGTGAAAAGTGTTAAAGTTTTATAGGCATAGTATTCTGTACTGGAAGGTTACCTGTGTTAAACATAATGTGCTGGCCTTTGCAACATGGTGCAAAGTAAGATGTGTGGTGCTAGCCTGCCTGTTCGTGTGACAGTGCTGGGGAAGAAAGCAGGAGTGCCTTATCTCAGTAGATTTGACTGTGCGATGCTTGCTTCCCCTAGCGCAACGCAGAGTAGCAACTTTGGTTGATGGGCTGTCAGGTGCAAATATTTTAGTAAATGCACCCCTAAGTGTCAGTGCGTATGAGCGAGTCAGTGAGTGAGAATAAGTGAGTGAAAAAAAGTCAATACAAACAATGAGAGTATGTGGATGAGAATGAATGTGTATGAGTGTGAAGGTGTGCGAGCAAGAATGAGTGAAATTGACTGTGAGTGAACGTTACTGTGAGTGCTAATAAATGAGCAAGTGCAACTGAGTGACAATGAATGAGTGTGAGTGCGAATTAGTAATTATGAGTGAGCATGAGGTAAAGGCGCTGTTATGCTTGAAAGTGTGCTCTTGACCCTGGCATACAGAAGGTAATTTTTGCTTTACAGACACACTGATGGAAAAATTCTGCACTGGCATTCTGAAGGCAGTTATTTCCATGACAAGCACATGTGACAAAATACTGGCAAATGAGGGCACACTAGAGGTTCCACTTGGAATATGGGTATGCTCATGACAAAATGTTTGCACTGGAAACATTTAACCTAATTTTTTGCATGGGGCACCTGTGGAAAACTGCTGGCATACTGGAGGAAATTCTTGGCTTAGGGTGGCACACATGGCAAAATGCTGGTGCTGACATATTGAAGGTATTTTTTGGAATAAGGCAGGAAAGCTGTGATATATAGGAGGCGGACATTCATGGAAGAATGCTGGCCCTCAGACAGTTTTAGGCATAAAGGTCACCTATAGTTTATGGACAGCACTAATGGTGATATTATGGCAGTGGTATGCTGCATGTAATTTTTGAACTAAAGGGGCACTCATGACAATATGCTGGACCTGGCATAATCAAAGTCATTTTTGAAACATGGGGGCATTTTAAACAAATGTTTGAAAAGATGACATCAACTCTTGGGGGGAGGCAGGTGATATTGGCCTGACACACCATGAAAGATCTGAATATTTAATCAGATGTTTTGGAGAATCTGTGGCGTTTTAGCAATTTTAGAGTGTGCTATCTTGTCTCATTCTCTCAAAGCTTTTTTGGGGTGAGCTCAGAACTTTCCCTGGAAGATGTCAGGCTCACTCGCTACAATTCAGGGCAAGTATGTAGCCCCACCACTTTCAAAAATAAACAACGCTCTCTCCAAGAACAGAGACTGTGACATTCCAAGTTAGGTTTTGTAAAATCGAATAAATCCAGTAGTGCAATGTGCATTCTAATGATAACATTAAAAAAATAGCTAAAAACAAGAAATTTAAACAAATTGCTGTCATGTTTCATCATTGTGAATACATGAAGAATGAAGTAACTAAATAAAACCTTCACCTCTGTGCTTCACAGGAGTAGTATAGCCATTCAAACAATCTTAAATCAAAATGTACTAACAGGAAGCATTTAGGCAAGTAATATTGTTCATCTTCAATATATGGTCTACGTCAATTCATACATGTGGATATAACTACTATGTTTTGTAACTTCTTTTCTTCTCTCCCTATGATTATTCAACACATTTTTCATTGCAGTATACGGTAGGGGAAGTATTCATTTGTGACAGTTTGTGGTATAAAAAAGGTAAGCTCACAGTGTTTTTGTGTGTTTTGTGGCTCTATGTCCTCTTCAGATGAACCCTATAATTTTTCAAGTAATACTATGATAAATGAGCAGTGATCCCGATGAATATCATGTCAGTACCCTATTACAAGTGGTATCTGAAACAGACATTTGTCTATGTTGTGTTATATTAATCATGCATTTATTATGGAACTTCAACAACGTCAACTATTATTATGTCATCAGGGTTAAGATCTTGTGACATCACTCCCTTGGAAGATTGATGGTCAAAGGTCCTATGATGTCGGTGTCTATGATGTCATTAAAGTCATAGGTGTGTGGTGTCACTTGCAACAACCCTGGCAGTTTGGTGAATCAACGTCAATGGCTGGGTCCAGGTGCATTTGACCTTCATCCTTGGACATTGCAGCTGAAATCATCTCAAATATTGTTGCTAACAGAATCCCAGAATTTGATTTAAGGAACACAATTTTGTCCCTGGCTTTCACAAAATTGCAGGTCTAGCTCTATATCCTACTGTACTCTTAGTTCAGATGACATCATGGCAGCAGCTAGCAAATAAAAAGGACAAAATCCAACATGCTTTTTTCTTATATAGGATGTGGTAAACAGTGGTGGCTCGCAGATGGAGTGCTGAGGGGTGGTGGGCGGGATGGGGACTGGGCACTGTGGGGGGTAGTGGAGTCAGACATACGACGGCCAGGAGAAATGTAAATAAATAAATAAATACAGCTATTTAACTTGCGCTCCCTGCATCGCCGAGTTGGCGATGCAGCGAGCGCAAGGTAAATAGTTGTATTTATTTATTTACTTACTTTACTCCTGGCCGTCGTATGTCCGACTCCACTCCCCCTCCACCCTGCAACTCCCCCGCCCCACTGCCCCGCAAAGCAGTAACGTGGGAAGTGGGAAAGCAAAATATTCCTTTAACACTTCTCTCTTCCCACAATCCACTGCCTCTATGCGTCCTTAGTTCTGTATCGTAAACGTCTTTGCCCATAGAGTGTAGAGAATGCCATCCCTGGAGTAACTTAACTTATGCAATCCTCATGGCAAATAGTTCAGCTTTACTAGGTTACATTTAATCTTTTTTTGGAGTTCGGTGATTTCTCTTCCATACCTAACACTTTATAAAGTTGACAAGAACAGAGTACCCAATTCACAGAGTCATTTGCACATGTAAGCTAGCCTTAAACGATCGATTAACTCGATTTAAAAGTTCAAGTTAGATACAAAATGTAGCGTGTTCACTTAGGTCCTTCCAGTCATGCATAATATAAGCCTGCAATGAAGCAAGGTGGGGGGAGCAGCATGCGGTTCAGCTGTATTTACAACGCCTGCAAACCAGAGAAGAGTTTGTGGCCATTTTCATACTCCTCACAGGCCCTTTCCTACCAAGGAAATGAGAATGACACACATGTATGCATGATAAGAGCAGGAATACATCCAATGAGTAAATCTCTTTCATGGCGAAGAATTGGAGGGGAGCACTCCTCACCCCTTCCCCCAAAGGTTGTGAGCTTATATAGTGGAAGGGGTTCTCCACATGCAGAAAGAACTTTGTGACATTACACATTTTCACCATGTACAATTGTACAATCTGTGCTATTCCACCTGTCGAAATACTACTAGATTGCCACAAACTGGAATTCACAAAGGTGTTCTGGTAGTGTACTTGCAGCCCTGCGACTGACACAACTCTTCTGTTGTAGCTCCAGAAGCACTGTGAATTCTGGAAAGAAGAAATCTACACTCACTGAGGGAGAATGAGATGGATTATTCCTTCCAATGTTGTGCATTGATAAATGGACTCTGCTAAAAACCATGGCATGCCCTTTCAGTAGGATTTAAAAGTAATACATTGCATGTTTCATGGCTACTGAATTAATCACTGCTACTACAGCAGATATCGGTCTCTTTTCCATTCTGGCTTTTTTCTGTCATTAGTTCTTCAGGGATTTGTAATTCATCCACAGAGGGGAGAGAGCGCACAGTAGGAGGTGACTGCATAAGAGGAGGAATGAGCGCATGAGAATGGATACCCAGGTGTTTGATACATGAGGGAAAAAAATAATGACACTGATTACGGTGACTTTATCATACATACTATAATGGTCCACCATGTAGTCAAGAGTTCAAAGCTGTCTAATGCTTATGCTTGAAATGCTCCACGTGTCTCCTTGGTGCAGGAAAACTAGCTTTTTGGGACCAAAGAGGACATTTTATTTCAACTTCTATCATATGCCCTAAACAATTTGACAAACTTAGAAGCTCGCATCCCAGTGTACCTGTTATTGTTCTCTCCTGCTACTGAGGCTATTACACAAGAGTTCACATAGTATTAATGATTTGTCACTTATATTTAGGAGAATGTGTCTCTGAGCCCCTGATATGATGTCATTTCCTTACAATCTGTAAGCCTTTCTGTTATTTGTCACTGAGGAAACATTCGTTTTCCTTTTTTGCCTTTAGGAGCCAAATTAACTTTGCATTACAATTTACCATGCTTTAAAGGTTTTAGGCACTTGTTCGATTAATTACTCTTGTTGTAAACAATATGAGGCTGTTTTATTTTTGAATGGTGTGTTAGTTTAAAAGCACAAGTGCCTAAGCATGATTGCCTAGCCGGCACAGTCTTCGCATGGTGCGTTCATATTAATTGTTTATTCTAAAGACTTTCAATAGATCTTTCACTAAATCATATTAAAACGCTACATTTCATGTCAGAGGTTAGAGAGGAGACCCACACCAGGGATGAATGGGGCCCACGTGAATACAGCTCCCGCTTTAACCAAAGGATGCTATGAAGCAGCTGGGCTTCACCAGCCACTGTTTATTCTTCAGCACAGCTGGAATAAGAATAGCAGGCTGTTGTTCCCTAACATGCATGCAAGGTGCACTTCTTTTGAAACTCAGAAATAGGCAGTTTAATAACTAATTTGCAAACAACACTAGTCATAGCAATCCATGGTGTTAATAGCTATACAATTCAATAACCATTTTAGTGTCTTTCCTGTTGTTTTCATTATTCACAAAATGCTTCTCTTCATTATTTTTTATCTTCTGTGTGGTTGCAATTCATATTGTATGCACTAGGTTAGGATTTTTTTTTAAATCAACATTTTAAGTGCATATTCTGTTTGCTAGTGCTCTTTGAATGTGTTACTCATTTATAAAAAGAGAGTGTGGGTAGTTACTAATTGTCGATGACTCATTTGATGGGACTGGTCATTACCAGAACCAATTCTTATGCAAACATTGTTCAATGGGTTGTATATTAGTGGCAGACCAACTGGATTTCTGATTCGGGTTGCCATATTGGCTGACTCCTTAGTGCTAGGGGATCAGAAAGTTGAAACCTGTTGCTCTAATAGGCCCTAGATATTATATCAGTCTACAGATGAATTACATTGCCTTCATCTGATGTAGGTGAGCCCAGTGTCACAATATTTGAGAACTTTGGATACTTTGTGGTACGTGTGTGTTTGGGAACCAACCCCGCACATCCATATAACAGCCTCTGTTGAAGCCTGAATTTATCAAAAAATTGGTACAGGGGCTCAAAGTAGTTAATATGAATCCGTCAGTGTTGGCCATTAGTCGGGTTGCTGAATTCCAAGGCAGCCTAGTTGATTCCAACTCATGCCCCTTTGTTTCACTTACACAACACTTCGTATGCTTTTATATCTCGCTTTCAAGTTCTTTGTCTTCCCTCCATTCTTTTTACTCACTGTTTTCCTGCTTTTCCCTTCTTCCGTCTATCTCTCTTTTTAGTCTCGCTCTCTTTTTCTCAGTCAAGGTCTGATGATGACAAGTAAGTTCCAGTCCCCAACAATGAGTTCAAGTGTCCACCACCTGCAACAACCTGTATAAATTAAGCTCTCTTTCTCTGAGCAGTGTGACATTAACAAGTTGTTTTCACTGACAGTATACTTTGAATCAATACAAGAACATTGACTAACAAACACAGTTAAAAAGAAGTCATGGTTTAAAACAAAACTAGACAACAACAGAAATTCACCATTGTATGCTACGTAAACTAACCAAAACTTGTGCCACCCGTCATGCACTGCGTATGAGCTCACATATAACATAGTTCATGACATTTTAAATGATGTGATTGATTGCATGATTGATGGCACTAATAGCCATATCTAACTGTCTTCTTTCAGTGAAATTCAGATTTTTTTAAACATACATTCAGGTGTAATAACAAAATCTAACCATAACAGCACATGAACCTTTGCTTAGTTGAGTGAATTTCTTTGGTCATATTCTACATCCAACTGGGCCATGGGCCTCACTTTTTAAGGCTCACACCATCTGTTTATGAACTTCAGCAGAGCGCAGTGGGGATTGGTCTCAATCCTTGTGCCCTATCCACAAGCCCTGGCATCAGCCAGGCCCTGCGCTCAATCTGCAGTGGGTTACAGGAGTGAAAAGAGTGTGGGTTTTCTTCTATCTCCCACTGTAAATGTTGCTCACGCCTACAGTCAAAGCCACTGAACAAACTTACACAAAACTGAAAGTAGTATACTTTACTCAGAAACCATGCTTTCTTTGGTTTGGTGTAAATTCCTTCAGTAGTTTTTGACTACAGATGAATCCAGGATGGGGCGACTTGTGTGGCTCTCATCAGGTTGTTTTACTCAGAATCCCTTGCAAATCTTAAACTTTAACAAAAAAACATATTTTCCTCACATTTCTCTGATGGAAAGTTCCTGGAATCGGCTGGGAGTCAGACACTTCCTTCTACAAACAATTCCCTTCAGACTTCCGATAAATATTGTACCTCACTTGTGTGGTTAAGACTAGTGCCTAGTGCCAACAACAGTAAATGGCCAAAATGCAACAAGGATACATTACATCACATTTATCCAATAAAAACTACCCTTTTTTTGAAAACTGGGTAGCTGTGGATTCTTCACCCTAGCTCAGCCGGCACCTGGGGAAATGTTGGAAGGTGGATTATTAGTATGGGTAAGTATGCACCTACCACTAGCAATAAGTCCACCAACACAATGTAAGACCCAGTCAAGGTCTTAATAAATGATCCCCTTGCTCAACCATTGGTAGCTGGCTGCGAGCAGGCAGGCTTAACTTAGGAGATAGGTATGTGAAACATTTAAAAACAACAATACATTACATAAGTAAGACAGAACACACAATAAAAACCCACAACCAATTTAAAAGATAGTTACCATTTTTATGATTAAAATGACACCAAAATGAATAAAATGAAATTTAGGAAACCGGAGATATGAATTTTTAAATAATTTATGCTTGCCAGTGCTTAAAAACATAAAAGCGCCAACTTGCGACATCTGGTTGTGCCTGACCGAGATAAAGCCGAAGTTTAAGGCCGACCGCGATGGAGCATAGGTTGAGCGGTAAGGCCCGGTCACGTTTTTACCTTCACACTTAAATAGTTTTTCTGGAGCTTTTTCTCTCGCTGTCGAGCGTGGCACTTTGTCAGGCCAGGTTTTGCATCAACAACGGCAGCTTGGATTTGCACAAGGCCTCTGTGAAATCCTGTAAGTCTTCAGCTCTGAAGCTTTCATCAGGACAAATCTGATATCCAGGCCGAGTCGAGGTTCGATATCGGTGGCTTGACTCTCGTTGATGGGTCGGTCCACTTATGGAGCTTTTTCATAAAAGTTCTCAAAAGTTCTTCAAACTTCATTAGGTTCTTCCAAAAGTTGGTAGGAAAACAGATATGAATTTTTAAACAATGTATGCTTTATAGTGCCTAACAATGAAGAGTGCCAACTTGGGACATCTGGTCGCGACTGATCGGGAAACAGTCAAAGTTTAAGGCCAACCACAATGGAGCACGGGTTGGATACACTGAGTGGTAAGGCCTGGTCAAGTTTTTACCTTCACACTTAGGGGCCGATTACGATGCGGTCGGAAAAGGCTCCAAATGGCATTTGGTTTTCATGAACCCATGTCGGAAGCCATGTTTCGGACCGACTGAAAGATTTCCGACCGACCGATTATGATACAAGGTAACTGGTAGGTCATTTCGAATCGGTTCCGACCGGCATTCGGAGAGTCCAAATTGGTCGGAGCCAAATCATACAGCTCAACAGACCCCATTTCCGACTGACTGATTACGATGTTGGATTCCGACCGCCTTTCCGAATCAGTCTGTCCAACACGGATCGGATGTCGGAAACAGACTTTGGGGGCCATTGCAGGTCCCCTTCACCCTGAGACCTTTGGTTGAAACCTGTGGGGGTGCCCGTGGGTCCCATCTTTCCAACCATGCACAGTGTGGCAGGCACCATGGGGTGCCCGCCACAGAGTGCAAGGTTTTCCGCAACCGTCCCGTTTTTCAATGGGAGCCTGTGTTGTAAGTCGGGAGTCAATGGGAGACCGACCGAACGGTGTACAGAATCATCGTAATAGGTCAGTCTGACTCCCCGAAGCCGAGTCAGTCTGAAACGATTCTGACAAGGAGTCGGTCGGAATGCTTTCCTGACGACACCGTAATGAGGCCCTTGGTTGTTTGTGTATTTTGCTTGTCATAGAGCAGGGCACTTCCTCAGGCCAGGATTCGGATTGATGACATGGGCTTGTATTTGAGCAAGGCCTCTGTGAAATCCTGGAAGTCTTGAGCTTCGGAGCTTTGAGTGGGATATACATGATATCCAGACCGAGTCCTGGTTTGACGTAGGCGGCTTGACTATCGTCAAAGGATCATGCCACTTATGGAGCTTTTTCTCAAAAGTTCTCAAAGTTCTACAAACTTCAGGAGGCGCTTCCTGAAGTTCATTTTGTGGGTTCAAAGTATCCAAAAACAAAATCCAAGGTTCCAGAGTCTCTCAGTTGCTCCTCGGAGGTTATGACTATGGTCCCCACAATGCACCTAGCATCCAAATCCTTTATTATCCATCTGAAGGAGGCCAGCTGGTGGACTCCTTTTAACCTGTTGCTTTCAGGGAGTCCACTCCTTCTATTTTTGAAGCAATGTCCTTGAGGCTGTAGTTTCTTAGTGTGCAGCAGGAGCAGTCATTCAGAATGCAGTCCTCTTGGTGCAGAACAGGGTTCCAGCAAGGCAGTACTTCTTCATCTTGTAGTTTCAGGCAGGGGATCTTGGGCCCATATGTATGAACACATTTTCCCATAGACACAGAATGGGTAAAACCCTTTGATACATCTGGCCCTAAGTTGCTATTCAGCTCTCCCATATTTGTCCAATGTTCTGGGGTGGCAGTAGGGGGCACCCTTGACCAATGGGTACAGGGTGCCAACAAAAAAGCATGACAGCTTCCTCCAAAGTGTGGCACATTCTTGTCCCACAGAGCACTGCACTTTAAAATTCAAGATGGAGAAACCTTCTCCTTGGGGTTAAGATCTGGCTAACCCAACCTACTGGTGTGGCTCATGTCCCTTAACACTTCCCTTCCAGGCCTTCTGCAAATTCCATTCTTGGAGTTCCCATCTGGCTAGGGGGTACAGGACGAAGAGGTAGGCCTGCCTTGCTTCCTTACTGTCCTGCTCTCTTTGAAGACCAGTTTGTTTACCCAGCCCCCTTCCTGGCCTGTTCTCTGCAGCTGCAGATCTCCCCCATCAGATATCCTTTGTCTCTATGTAGGGCACTTAGCACCTCATCAGAGCAATTTGATGAAGCCTGCCAAGGCCTGGCCAAATCAGGAGAGGCTGCTAGAAGGCTGGATTCTGACTCACAGATAGGTAAGATCTATAACTTCCTTTCTGTATTAGTTATGATAAAGTCAGCAGTGACAAGTTGTTAGATTTATCATTACTAATCTTTTAAGTCCTTGATACATTTTTTTAGCTCACCCCTGTCAATGGTTATACATTATTACAGCATTCCCATGGTAGCCTAAAATGCTACAATGAGGAACAATATAATTGGGAGTTCTTCCCTCACCAGGGCATATAACACATCTTTGAACATGTTCCTGCTTATATTTACGTGGCACCCTACCCTGGGGACACCTATGATATACCTAAGAGGACGCTTATATATAAAAATATGGTTGTTTAATACTTTGGACGCACCTTTAATTCCAAAGTCAAATTTGCATACAATTTCAATTAAAAAGCAGCTTACAAAGTAGGGCTGACTTTTACAATGACAACAGGTATCACAGCAGTGCACACTTAAGTGCATTACATTTGCTGGGCCTCTAAAACTAAATGCTCTACCATATACTAGGGACTTACAGGTAGGTTGTCAGTACAAACTGTAATTACACCTAATTACTATACAACTTTTAATCAGAGCACTGGCCTTGTGCCTGGTTAGCAGAGCCCAGGGCACAGTCAGAGTCAGTTAACACCAGTATTACTCAAGAAATGAGGGTGATCAGGGCCAAAAGGATTACTTTATCACAGGAAACCTAGCAAACCTGTACATTTTTTTAAACCTAGACACCTCGGGGAAACCAGGATGGGACTGACTTCCGTGGCTCCTATCAGATTGGTTTAGCCAGAATCCGTTGCAAAACTCAAACGTTGACTAAAAGAAACATTGTTGTCAAATTGATGTGATGACATTTTCTGGAATCTGCAGTGAGCCATATGCTTCCTTCTACCCAGGATTCCCCTAAGTCTTCTGATAAAAATGGTACTTCATTTGTGTGGGTAGTCCTAGTGCCTACAACAGGAAATGGCCCAAAACGCAACATGGACACATCACATTTTTCCACTCAAAACTAATTTGTTTATTTGCAAAGTGGGTAGCTGCATATTTTGGGCTCTAACTCAGGTGGCACTTGGAAAACCGAGCAAACCTGCACATTTTTGAAAACTAGACAACTATGGAAGTCTAGGGTGGTGTGCCTTGGGTGGATCCCATGAGTTTTTTGAATGCTCAATGGCATGCAAACTTCATCTTTTGCTGCCGTAAATCACTCATTTTCCTTACATTTCTATGATGAAAACTTCCACAATTCGCAGTAATTCCTACCACCCCGCATTGCCCCACTTCTGCCAATAAAAATGCTGTAGAATATAAACACACTCCCCCGGGAGGTAACCAGGGTAGGGAACTAGAGACTCTGGGATCTCAAGGGTGAGCTGGCATCCCAACACAACATATGTACACAAAATAAGAATTTATAGAGACATGTGATGCATCCCTCCTAAAGCTACTCAGTACAAGTGTTAGGCATACAAAAAACAGATTGCCCTCACACACCACCAGGTGTCATGCTTCATCATAGGACAATCCTCGCTCCCCAAAACCTCAGTTTAATGGAGAGCGGACCTACACCTGGAGTCTATAAAAATGATGTGCCAATTGTGTGGCTGGGCCTAGTGCCTGCGACAGGAGCAAATCAAATCTGGGCCAACAGGAGCACTTGCATGGGGACTTCCATTGACCTCTCCGGTGGCGATCCCCAGGCAGGGATCCACTGAGCAGAGATACCACTAAAAAAGGGGAGAATCTCCCCTTTCCAACAATACCTTTCCCATGAGAATCAGTCCTCGGGCAGCTGAGATATCCCCCTAGGTACTGATTCAGTGAAAATCATTGGCTCGTTTTACTTTCACTTTTCCTGTAATGACGTTAGCACACCCTGCGTGCCAATTGACATTGTAGTAAAAAAACGAAAACGATCAGGCTGCTCAGAAAGCGGTTCCTGAGCAGCCTGACATAAAAAGAAATTAAAGGACTCCCTCTAGAGGGGCCTTTCATTACCCCTCCAGTGTCGGTCACAGGCCAACACCCACACTGGGTAGGTAGCGCGGCCGTCTGCATTTGGCAAACTGCTGCACTTAAAAGGTTAAGTTGGATTTTAAATTGCTATTAAAATGAATCCTTGAACTATTTTTCTAGCTATTCCAAAATTGAATTTAGTACTTATTAAATGTACTAGTGTAAACCATTGTTAACTTATGGGAGAGCCAAACTTGCCACAGTGAATAACAACTTTGGAGGTTTTTCACTGCCAGGCCATGTAAAACATTAGAGGGACGATTACGATGTTGGTCAGAAAGCCTCCGACTTCTAGTCGAAAGCTTTCCGACCACGGTCGGAGGTTTTCCGTCCAACACGGCCAGTTTGTGGTCCAACCGCAGAATTACGATGTCAGCGGTGAGAGTGTAAACCAGCAGGTCTTTCCGACGCTGTTTGGATCGGCTCTCGGAGTCTTCCGCCCGGTTGGACCCGCACTGTAATCTCCTATGGATGGCGTTTTCTCCGTCGGGATTACAATGTCTGTTTCCGACAGCCTTTCTGTGCCGGCTTTTTCAAAATGGAAAGGCTGTCGGAAAGTGACTTTAGGGGGCCCAAGCAGGGCCCCCTTGCCTCCGCGGCCTCTGGTTGGTGGCCGATAGGATACCTAGGGTTCCCCCCTGTAAATCCCTGCACTGTGTGGCAGGCTCCATGGGGTGCCTACCACAGGGAGAAGGGCTTTACACACACATATTTCTTTATGGGAGCCTGTATTATGGCTGGTTTACAGCCGTAGCACAAGCTCCCATAGAGATATGGGAGTATGCAACCAAACAGTGTTCTGTAGCATCGCAATCAGGAGGTCGAAACCACTGACCGCAGGTCAGTCGGACCCAAGACTGCGACAGTTTTGGTCGGCGGCAACTCCAACCAACATCGTAATCAGTCCCAAAATATGCCAATAAATGCTATACACCCTGTCTATCAGCTTTGAAGGCCTACCTTAGTGGTGGCTTATAAATATTAAACAGGAGGGTTTAGGTCTTGCAAAAGTTGTTTATTTTGCTGGTCCAAAATAGCAATTTGAAACTGCAGACCTAGGCCTCTAAGGTACGTTTTACAGTGCTACTGTAGTGGCTGGTGCAATGAGTACTGCAACCAACTAGTGACATTTAATTTACAGGTACTATGGTCACCAACAGGAAGCAAAAATCTGGTGATATCATTTAGAAAGCAAATTTCCAACAGTTGCAATTTTTTTTCTCTTCATGCTAATATAGTGCTGGAATTTGGCAAACAAATCAAGAGTATCTTCTTTCATGAACATCACGCAGAATAATCCCTGCCCAAGACGCATCCAAATGAGCTCCTGTTTTAAATGTATCAAAATAAACTAAAGATTTGCATCCAAATGGAACATCTTTTTCCTTGTGAGCATAGGATCAAATTGCAGAGTTTCACTCAATCTGTCAGCATCATAAAATGTAATATTGGACTTGTTCATGATGTAGGAACCATTATGTAGTGCTACACAAATTGGATGCATTTTTCTTATGGGTGTAGGCCATTCACCATGGAATGAGGTAAAATTATTGCCCATTCCTTACAAGGTTTAAGGAAAATATGAGTGTGACACAAAGCCAGACAATATCAGTTTCACAGTAATAGAGAGATAGTGTCTCATGTCCAGAAGATATTGTCTCATGTCAAGAAATGTAGTAAAATGAAATAGGTATGATATCAGTTACACTAGCTGCTGTCAAAGTAAGCAAAACACTGTTGATAGGGCAAGAGTACATCTAAGAAACCAAGACAAAATTAATGAATACGGAGAGAAACAAAACCAGACTCCATACCTGATGAGGTACCAAGTTAAGTACTCAATCTTCAATAACAGACATTGTGATACAAGGCAATACCTATTTCACTGGTCATATCAAGCATTTGACAAAAGTACATCTGACCTAATTTCAGCTCCAGGGAAAGCAAAAGATCAAGCTAGTCTCAAACGAAATATTTCCCCTACTTTCTTCAAGTTGATATTCCAGGAAAATGTTGAAACTTTAGATAATTCAAGTAAAATCAAGTTAATCTAAGGGTTTCGGAGCATGTGAATAATGGAAAGAAATAGTATGGTGACACTCGGCTTCACAGTAAAGTCTCATTTACATGACTGTGTCAACAAAAGAAAACAAACATTTGAACAGTCGCACAAATAAAGACATCATCCTACAAAAAGTTATCTGCAAAAACTTACGTCCACCCGTCAGCCTTTCATAGATGGGACAGCCCGACAGGCTGTCCGTGGTCTCGCACTAGGCATTACGATGCGACCCCCACCACGGCAGTCGCAATGCCTATATTTTGCATTGTGGCGGGTGCTGCTGGCTGCAGCACCTGGCGCAACACAAAAATGGCACACTTTACATATCCCTGCACTACGTGGCAGGCACACATGGTGCAGGAATATGTAGTTGCACCATAGTTGCTCCCCAGTGCCCACAGCTTAGGCCATGGGGAAGGAGGGCCTGCTACGGCCCCCAAAGTTCCTTTCCGCCTGCTTGTTGGCATGCAGAAAGGGAAATCGTAATCCTGGTAGGCACTGCCACCACTGTAGGCACTACGAGCCCCTCCGCCACATCCGGCATGATCAAGGAGCCCATCGGATGCGTGGCAGTCAGTCTTTCCAACAGCCACACATCCGCCCACCATTGAAATATGGCGGGGGGATGTGATGGCGGTGGGACCGCCACTGACGGGCTGTAGGTGACGGTCTCACCGCCATCCTAATCAGGCCCTTTGTTTTTTTCTCAGTAATTGATTAGCAGCTATGACTTAATTATGGTGGTATTTTCTTGTTTTGTAGTTTTGATATTATTTGATTATGAAGTTAAACCTGCTCAGTCTGTCTTGATTCGCTTACAAGGACCATGTCATATCACCCTCTTCATATTTCCCTCTCTTTTTCTAATCTCCTAAGGACCTTATATACTAAGAATTGATTTGATATTCGTGGTCGCAAATTGTGCACCAACATTTACCCAATCGATTCTGATTTTGCAAACTAATCTATGTATTTATTGGTCAATGTGAATAATCACCATTCACAGTTGGTCCCAATCTGACCTACATAATTAACATTCTTGAGGCAGGTCGCAAAGTGCTACCCTCTACAATTGGCTACAGTAATAGAGATTGTAGCCCGCTGGTGTCAGCAAACCACGATGTCTCTGATTGCTTTTTAATAAAGCTTTTTATTTAATGCAGTCCATTCTCCAAAAAGAAAAAGTGAAAACTTGGTAAACATTTTTTATGAGTAAGCTATGGTCCTATGGACCAGTGCTTACACCTAGAGATGTTTTTGACCATTCACAAAGGGGACCATTTTCCTCGTACCTTCTTTGAGGTGTCAGTAAAATATTAATGGCTTGCAACTGGATTTTTTGTCGCAAAACATTAATACATACTGCCCTTAACAGGCCTCTTGCAAACACCAAGGTGCCGATTCAGATCCGTTAAAAAAAATTACCGTACGACTCGTATCCGTATTTTGTTACGTACGAATCGTACAAGTCCCATACAACCGGTGAAGTACGATTCGTACGTAAAAAAATACATACAAATCGTATCGGGAAAAGGTCTACGAGACGTCCCCGGACAGTTTTACGTACGAGTCGTAAAATTGAAGTCCGAGCGCACAAGTCCGATCCGTACTGGCGTTCCGAATACACAAGCGTATGGAAAACGTCCCGTACGGAGCGAACGTTGTACGACCCCTACCCCAGGTACACTTGTGCCCGGGGTACGAGTCGTATGGAGAATACGCTCCGTACGACAATTCGTACCTGAGTTTTACAGGATGGGAATCGGCACCCAAATGTGTGTGTACTTGCAAATCCAAATTGCAATGCACTAAAATGCCAATTTTACACTCACAAATACTCTGATTTTATTAATTGAAGCCTTTGTGACTATAAAATAGCTTAGTGAATGAGGCCCATATCCCTTGCCACACACTTCTGTGAAGAATCTGCCTTTAGACTCCATGAAGCAACAGAAAGTTAGGATAAAATGCAATTGGCCATGAATGTTTGCAGGTCCAACTGTGGGGCATATTTACAAGGAGCTAGCGCCACCGCAGTCTCATTTTTTTTAACGCAGCCGCAGTGCAAACAGTGCTCCACACTGCTCCATATATACAAACTGACACATTGGGCCCAATAAGTCAGTTTGTTTAGGCAAGTATCCCATAATACCTGCGTGAGGTATAATGTATGCAGGGTAGGCATTTCCACGTTAAAAGCCATGTACAACTGATGCAGTTTAATGTACAACTTTTCACTGTGTCATTCTGTGACTTGACTGCATCAAAATCCCTCCGCCTTCTCAAACCAGGCGTAAGGATTGACGACCAACTCCAGCAGTGAGTCACTTTAGCGTCAAAAGATGCATCAGAATTTCTAATGGATCCTTGAATCCTTGCGCCGTGGAGCACTGAATTGTAAATACAGTGCATCCATGGCTTCATTTGCAGCAAGTCCGAGAAATCTGACGCATCAATGCTGATGCGTCAAGTTTTGTAAATATTCCCCTGTATCAAGGAAGTTCAAGCATGTGTGGATGTTACTAACATTTTTTTACTCAGTCCTACCAAAAAGGTATTGAATACACCCTAAAAAACAAAGCCAGCTTGGTTTCTTGTATGAAGTGATCACTAGGCCTGGGCATAAAAATCCGCTCCTGCACGGACTTAGCAAAATTTGGCAACTTCATGTTCTCCTGAGAACGCGGAGCTACTGATAAACTCCTCACTCCACTACAGACAGGAATTTTTTATGCCGTAGGTAAGTCTGTTAGATGGAAGATATTCTCAAGTGGGCATAACGGGTTACCTTATAAGAGTTGATAAAGGTTTCGGTTAAACCTTCTATATTGACAACAAATGGCTGGAGTAAGATCCAAAATGGGAATGGCTACTGCTTCTGAGAAAGGGAGGCATGGTGGTTACTTATGGGTCGAATGGGAACAAATATTTATACAAACATGGTAGGTGCTTATAGGTTGATGATAATACAAGAATAGTTACCCAAACAGAGATCTGGAATACAGGACACTTCCTGTTATTCGTAATGCGGTAATACGGTAATGGCATGCTACAAATGTTTAACGATGCTAAAAGAGAAGAGTATGGAGTTTAGATCTATTTATTCTGACTACATTTCAAGATGTTGACCCATGCATGATAGTATTAGGCTTACCCATGATTTATACGGGCAGCGGAAACGGGCGGGTCCTCTACCAGCCGGTAAGGTCACTAAAAAGTGCAAAGAAAGAATTACCGGTCAAAGGGGTGAGGGTTAACGAGAGAAAAAAGGACTAGTTGTGCTGGCGAGGCTGTAAAGAGCTGACAGGGTGTCATGTAGCTCATTTGTAGTCTAAGATCTAAACTTACGTATTTTTTGAGGCCCAAGATGTTTATCTGTGTTCCGGTACGTCTCGCACTCGTCTGCCGCCGGGCTGGCTGGGTGAAGCAACCACGGTGTTGTCGGCGGCGATGATTCTATTTATGTGCTAGCGGGCCTAATTTGAATCGTTCCCGAGCAACCCGGAAGTGAATTGACGATGTGAAATCCGGTAAGAGGATACGTGATCCTTGACAAATACGTGAAAAACATAACCGCCATCTTTGAGTGAAGGGGGTGGGTTTGTTCGTCCAGGATGGGGAATCTAGAGACGTTAGATCGCGATACTTTTTATGGTGTAAGCGGGGAATCCATATGATGGAAAATAATTTGTCTTGAATATCAGTATATAAGAGGGCCATAATTATGGAAAATAGAGAATATGTGTATAGGTGACAGCCATCTTGGAATGGGTGTCTAAAGGTGTATTGTGTCGTCGTGAGGAAATGGTGTGCCCCATTGACACAAATAGGTTGTGGTGGGGCTGGTGTAATTAATTTGGAGTTGTGTTGGACAAATTAACTTGACAGAACCTAATGTTGTCAACTTTACATTTTGTTAAAAGAGACCCAACGAAGGGACAGGCTTGGATGTAATTAATGATGGGTTGTCCTAAAAAGTTAACTCAACATGGCCAGAAGTGGTCAGCATAGCCTAATTTAAAAATGGCAGGGTTGGTATAGTTGGTTCTAGATAGTCTAGGGATATGGACTCAACCCGTTCAGATGATATCAACATTACATAGTTACAGAAGACAAGATGGTATCTTACTGTAGTATGTCTATATGGATCTACTACAGGGGTGGCTAAATTGTGTTGAGCAATGAATCAGGTTAGGTGTTATATTTGAGTACTTGGTCCCATGGGATATCTTAAAACAAATTGTATATAGTGTATGAACCGATAAATTTCACTTGTTCTTAATGGTATTGTGTGATATTCTGAGCACACAATTTTTATTCTTGAATTACTGTAAATAGACATTAGTAAATATATACAGCACCTATTTGCGGATTAGACAATTGATTATGATTTTTACTCACTCTGTTTAGGACATCAAAAGCACATGCACATGGCATCCTGATGAAGGCTTCACAGCCGAAACGCGCGTAGGACATATAACAATTCTGCCATGACCATTCACCAGTGCAATTTGTTTTCCTATATGTAATCTGGACATACCAATGATTTTGCCATAACTACTCACCAATGTAATTTGCTTTTTTGTATGTAATTTAAACAACAAAAAAAATATTTGAATTCTCATGTTATGTAGAAATTTACCACTCACTACATAAGGAGTAAAAAATAAATGTTTGATCTTCTGTTTTGAGTTTAAAAATGACCGAAATGTGTGAATAAGATTTGAATTCTATATATAAAATGTACATATAACATGATATGAATAAAATGTATTTGATACACTCTCAAAAGTTCTCAGAGATATATTGTCACACACTGTCCGTTTTGTAGGTGTCTGTATTTTGCATTTTTAAATAATATTCTCTGGAGTAGATGACATCGATTGGGAGCCCGAGGCACTGAGGAAGTGCCCAAATGATGTCCTGAAAGGATATCTCTCCAAGTACAGAATTAAGCAAAGTGGACTAACGACCAAGGATCAGTACGTGAAGGCGCTGAGAGCCTGGCACGAATCAAAGTTTCCAGAGAATGCACGAGAGGTGATACCCCCAGAAGGTGTTTTTGAGCCTAGCAGAGGCCTGTCGCCCGAGGAGATGGCCGACAGGAGTGCTGCACGAGCACATGAGGTGGAGATGGCAAAACTGCAAATGGAGATGGAAAGGCAGAAACTGGCCATGGAGCATGAGGTAAAAATGAGGGAGTTGGATCTCAAGGCCAGGAGTTTAGACAACTCACCCTCTGGTGGCAGCAATTCAACAGAGTCAAGGGTGCACATTCCTAAAGATGTAGTCAAAGAATATTATAAGCAGGATGATATTGGGCAGTGGTTCAGGGCCTATGAAGTAGCCATGTCCTCCCACCGGGTCCCTGAGAAGGATTGGGGAGCGGGGTTATGGGGAAGGTTCCTGAGTGAGGGGCGGGACACACTGCTAGACCTCCCCTCTGATGTCCACACATCCTATCCACACATGAAGGAGGCTCTTATGACAAGGTATGGGTTAACTCCTGAATTGTACAGACAGAGATTAAGGGATTGCACCAAGAAACCTGGTACCACTTATGTAGAATATGTGACCTTATTTTGCAGAGCGCTGGATGGTTGGGTGAAGGGTAGCAAAGTGAATGATTACCAAGGGCTGTTTGATTTAATTGCATGGGAGCACTTGTCGGATAATTGTTTTCCTGAGCTACGCCAGCACCTGATCGATAGCAAGCTGTCCAACCCGAGGAAGCTTGCTGAGGAGGCGGACCGCTGGATCAGCACCAGGGTCCACAAGGGTCCCGTGGGAGGCCCCGCCAAAGGTGTTCAGGGTCCCCAGCAGAAGAGTGGGGGGGACAAGGGTAAACAGAGGGAGTTCTACAGAGGGCCCCAAAGTAATTCCCAAGGGAACCAAGGGAAAGGTTCTCAGCCACCCCCACCCCCGAAGCAGACCGGGGCCCCGACAGGTAACCCTGTTCAAAGAGGGCCCCTCAGATGTTACAAGTGTAACAACCTGGGGCACATTTCCGTGGATCCCAAGTGCCCCCTGTATGGTAAACCAGCACCCTCTGGTGCTCCACCCCCCAAGCAGGTGAATAGTGTAGCCTTGGGGAGGGAGATAGATGTCCAAGGGGCGGGGGATCCCGTACAGATGACCCGAGTCTCATTAGGAGACAGTGAGATGGTCGCTGAGGCCCAGCTGCCCCCCAATACTCAAAAGTTTGGGCAGTGGGTGACCATAAATGGCAAGAGGGTGGGGGCTCTTAGAGATACAGGAGCCAGTGTGACTGCTGTCAAGCAACACCTGGTGTCTCAAGAGCAGGTTGTCCCGCACGCATTCTGCCGTGTTGTCAACGCCGACAACACAGAGAGTCAGTGTCCAATGGCTCAGGTTCCCTTTGTGTGGGGGGGGGTCTCTGGTACTCTGCAAGTGGCTGTGAGAGAGGCCATGCCTGTTGATTGTCTCCTAGGTAACGATTTGGAGAGCTCCCATTGGGAAAAGGTGGAGAAGACAACTCACCTGCGGATGGTGGGCTTGCCTGATTGGGCGTGCGTGACCACCCGGTCGATGGCAGTCGGTAGGGGTGTTGAAGGAACCCTGGAGCCTGAGGGAGAGGCCCAGGAACCGGCCTTAGAGAGAGGGCAAGGGAGGCACGGGAATCCGGCTCCTGAAGTTCCCACGGCCCAGGAGGAAGCAGACCTTGAGGGGGATGCCCTGGAGCCTGCCGGGGAACAGATAGCCGAACTGGGGGACCTGCCTGAGCTGACCCATTGGCAGCAAGAAGGAGGCCCCACCAGGGAGGAATTCTGCAGGGAGC
The DNA here is from genome assembly GCF_964204655.1 of Triturus cristatus. Classification (NCBI taxonomy): domain Eukaryota; kingdom Metazoa; phylum Chordata; class Amphibia; order Caudata; family Salamandridae; genus Triturus; species Triturus cristatus. Next base: position 989,551,313 of record NC_140592.1, read on the forward strand.
AGAAAGAGTGCCCCTCTCTAGAGGGTATGCGGCAGCAGGCTGCAGCCCAGGCCAATGGTGATCAGCCCGGAACTCACTTGATCTACTGGGAGAACGACCTCCTATACTCAGAGCCTAAGGTTGCTGAACCTGGGTCAGCCCGTGCGCTGGTGGTACCCCAGAAGTTCAGAGCCTTCCTACTGGGGCTGGCTCACGACGTACCGTTAGCAGGACATTTGGGGCAGGACAAGACCTTTGAAAGGCTTGTCACCCACTTTTATTGGCCCCAAATGCGCAGGAGTTCTGACACTCACTGCAGGACATGCCAGACTTGCCAGGCAAGTGGCAAGAGTGGAAGGAAGCTGAGAGCTCCACTCCAACCTTTCCCTGTGGTCAGTACCCCATTCCAGCGGGTGGGGATTGACATTGTGGGGCCACTGGACCCCAAGACAGCCATGGGCAACAGGTTTATCCTGGTCTTGGTGGACCATGCCACCCGGTACCCTGAAGCCATCCCTCTGAGGACAGTGACGGCCCCCGTGGTGGGACGGGCACTGATGGGAATTTTCTCACGAGTAGGATTCCCTCTAGAGGTGGTGTCTGACAGGGGGACCAACTTCATATCGAAATATATGAAGTCCCTTTGGCAAGAGTGTGGTGTGATCTACAAGTTCACCACCCCTTACCATCCCCAAGGAAACGGGTTGGTTGAGCGCTTCAACCGAACCCTGAAGGGCATGATTATGGGTCTCGAGGAACTCATGAGGCGTAAGTGGGACGTCCTCTTACCATGCCTTCTCTTTGCGTACCGCGAGGTACCACAAAAGTCTCTAGGGTTCAGTCCCTTTGAGCTTTTGTACGGCCACCCAGTACGAGGACCTCTTAGTCTGGTCAAGGAAGGCTGGGAGCAATCTCCCAGGAAACCTCCCCAGAATGTATACAGTTACATGCTGGCTTTCCGGAACCAGACTAGGCATTTCAGGCAACTTGCTGAGGCAAACCTGGAAGCCAGCCAGGAGGAAATGAAGCGGTGGTATGACCAGAACGCCACTCTGGTTGAGCTTCAACCTGGCCAAAAAGTGTGGGTCCTGGCCCCTGTGGAGCCTTGTGCACTCCAGGACAAGTGGACCGGACCCTTTGAGATTGTGGAGCGCAAGAGTTCTGTCACCTACTTGGTGAACTTGCGGTCTCCTAGGAACCCCTTAAGGGTCCTACATGTCAATCGACTGAAGCCCCACTTGGAGAGGTCCGAAGTGGGCATGCTCTTGGCCACCGATGATGGGACGGAAGAGGAGTCCGAGCCTCTTCCTGACCTCTTGGTAGCCTCAGAGCGAGACGGGTCAGTGGATGGAGTTAACCTCTCACCCACCCTGACCCCTGAGCAACAGGGTGACTGTCGCCAGCTGCTGGGGCAGTTCCCTGACCTGTTCTCCCTGGTTCCTGGTATCACAAATTGGTGCGTCCATGATGTAGATACAGGAGACAGCTTACCTGTGAAGCACAAGGCCTACCGGGTAACTGACAGGGTCAGGGCCTGCATCAAAGAGGAGGTCTCAAAGATGCTTGCCCTAGGGGTGGTTGAGTCCTCCAGCAGTCCTTGGGCCAGCCCAGTGGTCTTGGTCCCAAAGGCTGCAGCGCCGGGTGCCACGCCCGAACTCCGGTTCTGTGTGGACTACCGAGGACTCAACTCAGTCACGAAGACTGACGCGCACCCCATCCCCAGAGCTGATGAGCTCATCGATCGGTTAGGGGCTGCACGGTACCTCAGCACGTTTGATTTAACGTCTGGGTACTGGCAGATCGCCTTAACTGATGGGGCCAAAGAGAGGTCCGCATTCTCTACACCAGATGGGCATTACCAGTTCCGGGTGATGCCCTTTGGGATGAAGAATGCCCCTGCCACCTTCCAGAGGTTGGTCAACCAGGTGTTGGCTGGGCTGACCGAGTTCAGCGCCGGCTACCTGGATGACATCGCAGTGTTCAGCGGCACATGGGAAGAACACCTGCAACATCTCTGGGAAGTGTTGATGGCGCTGCGCAAGGCAGGCCTCACGATCAAGGCAAGCAAGTGTCAGATCGGGCAGGGTTCAGTGGTGTACTTGGGACACCAAGTGGAGAGCGGCCAGGTGGCGCCCCTCCAACCCAAAGTTGAAACCATCCTGGCTTGGGAGCCCCCAAAGACCCAGACGGAGGTGAGGGCCTTTTTAGGACTCACCGGGTACTACAGGAGGTTTGTCAAGGGGTATGGCAGCATCGTTGCCCCCTTGACAGAGCTGACTTCGAAGAAGCAGCCCAGAAAAGTGATATGGACTGACACCTGTCAGAAAGCCTTCGACACCCTGAAAACTGCCATGTGCACGACGCCTGTGCTCTTGGCACCTGACTTCTCCAAAGAGTTCCTGGTGCAGACAGATGCATCAGAGCATGGTGTAGGGGCTGTTCTCTCACAGATCACTGAGGAGGGCTTTGACCAACCCGTAGCCTTTATTAGCAGGAGGCTACTTCCCCGGGAACAAAGGTGTAGTGCGATAGAACGAGAAGCATTTGCTGTGGTCTGGGCGCTGAAGAAGCTAAGACCCTACTTGTTTGGGTCTCACTTCCGGGTTCAGACCGACCACAGGCCCCTCAGATGGTTGATGCAAATGAGGGGTGAGAACCCAAAACTGTTGAGGTGGTCCATTTCCCTACAGGGTATGGACTTTACGGTGGAGCATTGCCCTGGCACAGATCACGCCAATGCTGACGGTCTGTCCAGGTTTTTCCGCCTTAGTGATGAAGAACTCCCTGGGGTAGGGTAGTTCTCCCCACTTTTCAGCTGGAGGGGACACGTGTTAGACCTGGCACCATTGGCGTGGGTCACCCTTCCATTTTTGTCTGTGCCTCCATGTGTTTTTGTGTTGGTGTTAGCTGCTCAGGGCACTGTGCCACTGCCATCCAGTGCCACAGTGCAAGTGCTCCCTATGGTAAAATGTATTATGTGAATTGACTTCCACGTTTGGTTTATTTGGTTTACTATCAGTCCCTAGTAGAGTGCACCAGGGGTGCCAAGGGCTCATATATCCAAATGCTGCTAGTGGGCTTGCAGCACTGGTTGTGCCACCCACCGAAGCAGCGGGGTAAAATGTGTCTAGGATCTGCCACTGCAGAACCTGCGCGCGGTCTGGTACCGTCGCGCTGACTGAGCAAGTGTCCCCACTTGCCCGTCCCTAAACCTTCCCTTAACTACATGTTAGTCACCCCTCTGGTAGGCCCAAGCGCAGGGTGCATTGTAGGCATAAGGTAGGACATGCCCTGAGGTGTGTGGCATGTCTTAATAGTGAATTACAGCCATTTTCGTTTTTCACTATTGAAGGCTACCTGCTCTCCGTAGGCCAGAATGGGCTGCTGGGATCGCGACACGCTGTGACCCCAGTGGACTCAGAGAGCATGGTAGAAAGTCATGTTTAGTATGCCTGAACTCGGGATGATAAAATACATCTTTTAGTAAAGGTTATTTTAATATCCTGGGTTTGCAAATGCTGCTTTTAGAAAGTTAGCCTTTGCGTGCCTGACCATCTCAGTCCGCCTCTGCCGTGGGTGTGTGTTCTGGCTAGCAACAGTACAGGAGCAGGGCTGGGGGATTCCAGGAGACAGGTTGGCTGCCAGGTGGTGGGTAGAGAGATTACACCAGGATGGGTTGGAGGAGTACACCCTGACTCTTGAATAGACCTGTGCTCTGCCACCACAAAGCCGGCGCCGCCCCCTGTGGGGCGGCTGATGTCTCTGCCCTGCTGCTGAAAGGAACAAGCCGAGTCACCACAACAGAGTGCTCCAAAACTGGACTGAGCCAGGCCCAGGCCCCCTGGCGCTAAAGAACAAAAGAATCCCTGTATAAAAGTAGGAGCCTGGCTCTAAGAAATCAGATCCAGATTGAACCACAAAGGAACTCTGCCCGACTAGAAGGACCTGGAAGAAGCTGAAGGAGGAGTAACTATCCCTGACCTGAGGGACTGGCCTGCAGTAGGTGCCTTGCTGAGGAAGGAGAGGAAAAGACTGAAAGAGACTTTGCACTTTGTTTTCAACTATCTCCAAGGGCTTAGAAGAAGAGCTTGCCCCCTGAACTGAACCCCAGGACCAGTGGGTTCACCGTGTCTCCGCTCGTCTGAGAACTCGAGCCGTGTGCTTTCTCCCGCCGGAGTGCTCTGCGCACCTTCGCATCCCTCCTAGGGCCGTGACACCCAGAAGCCTGGCCGCCTCCCCTCGCCGAGAGCCCCGCTCTACCTGAGTCGCTCTGGACCCATCGAGGCTGGCCGCCCCGCTTCCCTGTCACCTGCCTACCACTGGAGCGTGCCTGGTGCCCTCTCGCCCTCCCGCCGGATTTCTAATTGGGAAGTGAAATCAAGCCTCGGACGGCCGCCCGTACGTCGTAACGTATCCGGCCGCCCCGCTTCACCTCCCAGCCAGAGTCTGACCGTGCCGCCCTCCGCAGTGACCTCCCACACAGTCCGTGCCGGAGGCCCTGGGCCGCACCTGTCTACCGAGAGCCGCCCGCTGAATTCTTGATCCGGAAGACCCGCGAGGTGCAGAACCTGCATCTCCCCCGAAGACTCGTCCAAGCACATCGCACGTTCCCAGGTACAGTGAACTCTCTATCGGACTCGGGGTCCGCAACGTTCTGATTTCCCCGTATCACTGTACCCCGGGTGCACTGCGCATCATTGTGACTGGACCGACTCAACCGAGCCCTGTGAAGCGCTCGTGATCGAATAAGTTACCAAAGAAAAGAACAGTGCCTAATTATCATCTTGTGGCTTCCATTTCGCAACCGTTATTGATGGTCTTGTACATGCCTGCATAACCAAGAATCTTTTATATAAAGCATCCGTATTTTTGATACAACTTACGCCTGGTGTCCATTTGTGGGGGATCGTTGTGGTTTACTGTGTGTGATCATAAATGCTTAACTGACTAGCGCCCTGAAGTTTAGCCCTGACTGCTCGCGCCACACTACCTATAGGGTGAGCAGGGGTTGTTCTGAAGGGGTAATTCTCTCGCCCTGAATAGAAGAATGGACCACTGCTTGTCACAAGTACCTACCTGTGCCAACCAGAGGTTCCCCATTCTAACATCGGCCCACTCAAGGAACTCCGCAGGAGTTTTTCGGCAGCTCTGCGGAATTCCGCAGAGTGAAACTCCACAAGCTCCACCCAGGGCTAGTGAGGCCATTGGCCATCGGCCAATCTGGTTTTTATCCTCTTTAATTTTTCTGGAGATGCCAAGGGTCTCTTAAAGAGTGAGAGTTAGCTGTAAACATCCTGATGTCCATTTTGACCACAGGTTGGAGGAGAGGCAAACTTACCCACAACTGACTAACTGACTTGTGCTTCTGTGCTTCTTGTGCATGGATGGTGGTAGCCAGTGTTTCCTGTGAATAATGAAAACTGAAGACGAGTAACTCCCATTCTGCTATTTGAAAAAATTCTTTCAACAGAGGTGCCGATCACTATCCGGCAAAAACCAGGTACGAACCGTCGGACGGAGCATAATCTCCGTCCGACGCGTACCCGGTCGTCAATTTTTACAAACAAGGAATTACAATTCGCACGGGTACACCAGTACCGTACGATTCGTAAAAAAGCCCGACCGACCAAAAAAAACCTACCAATGCGATCCGGAAAAGCGCCGACCTGACGTCGGGACGCTCACAGCCAGCCATTCACGACCCAGGAATCACGATTCGCACCGACGTCACCCCGCACGGTGAATATTTTGCGGCAGCCAAAAACTGCCGGGAAATCAGGACGACGCGAACAAGGACCACCAGTACGCGACGGACAGACGACAACGCGAACAAGGAGGACCAGTACGCGACGGACACACAGGACCACGCGACCAAGGAGGACCCGTACGCGACAGGACGACGCGATCAAGGAGGACCCGTATGCGACAGGACGACGCGATCAAGGAGTACCAGTACGCGACGGACAGACATGGACCCGAACCTACGAGTCATCCCTGCCCTCATAGCAGTCCACCTCCTCTACAGGTTACGACGCAGACGCCGCAGAAGGTCAGAATAACTAAGGGAGGGGGGAAAGTGGGGTGGGGTGGGGGTGGCAGGACCAGGGCAGGCCACAAAACAACCACATAAGTCACACACCACACATGGCCTGGACATACCTGACTCCCATGCCCTGGTCACCACGAGGGGGTGGGGGCGTGTCCTGATAAGCCAGCGACCGCCACAACGGAAGTCCGTCACCACGCGAACCGGCAACACAACCAGACAGGTACGTCCCGTACCCACGCCTGAAGAGCGTGGGTACGAGTCGGACCACGCCCACACACGTCACCCCAACAATGGCGGAACGGATCGCACCCACGTGGCAAAGGCCTGGGTACGGGCCGCACAAGCATCACATAGCGTGGGGACGGATATGTACGGACCCTACCCCCACCCCGTATGCAAGGAGCACACCCCCCACACCAACAGTGAAAGTACGACCCGTACCCCCACCCGCGTATGCATGGAGCGTACCCCCAACCCAACAGTGTAAGTACGACCCGTACCCTCACCCGCGTATGCATGGAGCGTACCCCCCACCCCAACAGTGTAAGTACGACCCGTACCCTCACCCGCGTATGCAAGGAGCGTACCCCCCACCCCAACAGTGTAAGTACGACCCGTACCCCCACCCGCGTATGCATGGAGCGTACCCCCCAGCCCAACAGTGTAAGTACAACCCGTACCCTCACCCGTGTATGCATGGAGCGTACCCCCCATGCCAACAGTGTAAGTACGACTCGAACCCTCACCCACGTATGCATGGAGCGTACCCCCCAGCCCAACAGTGTAAGTACAACCCGTACCCCCACCCGCGTATGCATGGAGCGTACCCCCCATGCCAACAGTGTAAGTACGACTCGAACCCTCACCCGCGTATGCATGGAGCGTACCCTCCATGCCAACAGTGTAAGTACGACTCGAACCCTCACCCGCGGATGTACGGACCGTACCCCCACCCCCACCAGTGTAAGTACGACTCCTACCCCCACCCGCGGACTCACGGACCGTACCCCCACCCCAACAGTGTAAGTACGACCCGTACCCCCACCCCCGTATGCAAGGAGCGTACCCCCCAGCCCAACAGTGTAAGTACGACCCGTACCCCCACCCGCGTATGCATGGAGCGTACCCCCCATGCCAACAGTGTAAGTACGACTCGAACCCTCACCCGCGGACGTACGGACCGTACCCCCACCCCCACCAGTGTAAGTACGACTCCTACCCCCACCCGCGGACTCACGGACCGTACCCCCACCCCAACAGTGTAAGTACGACCCGTACCCCCACCCGCGTATGCAAGGAGCATACCCCCCAGCCCAACAGTGTAAGTACGACCCGTACCCTCACCCGTGTATGCAAGGAGCGTACCCCACACCCCAACAGTGTAAGTACGACCCGTACCCTCACCCGCGTATGCATGGAGCGTACCCCCACCACACCAGTGTAAGTAGACTCGTACCCTCACCTCGAATGCATTGAGCGTACCCCCACCGTGTATGTTCCAAGCGTACATATCCTGAAATCGGAGGTGTGTGTGCAGAGTCCACCCAGCAGTGCCCTGAGACAGGAGGGGTGGGTGTGGAGTCCTCCCAGCAGTGCCCTGAGACAGGAGGGGTGGGTGCCTATCACTAACAGCAGTGCCCTGAGACAGGAGGGGTGGGTGCCTATCACTCCCAGCAGTGCCCTGAGACAGGAGGGGTGGGTGTGGAGTCCTCCCAGCAGTGCCCTGAGACAGGAGGGGTGTGTGCAGAGTCCTCCCAGCAGTGCCCTGAGACAGGAGGGGTGGGTGCCTATCACTAACAGCAGTGCCCTGAGACAGGAGGGGTGGGTGTGGAGTCCTCCCAGCAGTGCCCTGAGACAGGAGGGGTGGGTGTGGAGTCCTCCCAGCAGTGCCCTGAGACAGGAGGGGTGGGTGCCTATCACTAACAGCAGTGCCCTGAGACAGGAGGGGTGGGTGCCTATCACTAACAGCAGTGCCCTGAGACAGGAGGGGTGGGTGCCTATCACTCCCAGCAGTGCCCTGAGACAGGAGGGGTGGGTGTGGAGTCCTCCCAGCAGTGCCCTGAGACAGGAGGGGTGTGTGCAGAGTCCTCCCAGCAGTGCCCTGAGACAGGAGGGGTGGGTGTGGAGTCCTCCCAGCAGTGCCCTGAGACAGGAGGGGTGTGTGCAGAGTCCTCCCAGCAGTGCCCTGAGACAGGAGGGGTGGGTGCCTATCACTAACAGCAGTGCCCTGAGACAGGAGGGGTGGGTGTGGAGTCCTCCCAGCAGTGCCCTGAGACAGGAGGGGTGGGTGTGGAGTCCTCCCAGCAGTGCCCTGAGACAGGAGGGGTGTGTGCAGAGTCCTCCCAGCAGTGCCCTGAGACAGGAGGGGTGGTTGCCTATCACTCCCAGCAGTGCCCTGAGACAGGAGGGGTGTAACACATGTGTGTGAGGCCAGAATTATCCACATGCATACTGGCTACAAGGGAACATGTCCCCATGAACTCATGTCAACAGACTCCACACACAAGTACAGTGATCACCAAGGATGCCACGATTGTTGCAGGTGGAGACATGGCCCTGCATGCATGGCCAAAGTAGAAGGGCTCCGTCACACACACAGCTCATGTAGACACAGCTCTGCGCTAAACATTGGGAACACCCTGCAGGGAAGAAAGCTGGGTACACAGAGGAAGGAATACACCCTGGGACAAGTGCACCATGCAGTAACTGCTTACATGAACAAAGAAAGTTAGCCAACACCTTGTGATGGCACACAGATCCCAGGGTCCCACCAATGAGCAGTACACTACTACATATCCCACACACCCAAACCCTTACACACCACCCAAAACCATGTAGCAGCCCCACCAACACCAATACCAGCATAGCAGTAGTGTGATAATGAAAACAAAATTAAGCTTTATTCAGCATGAGCACAATGTCCGTGGATCGCAGGCAGTTCAATCTTCACAAAGCCCATAGGGCAGTCAATGATTCTCAGCTGGATGGGGGACACAGTGGGATGCGTGTCCCTACCTTGCCTGCACAGTCAAATGGCATCGTCTTCCACACTGGTGAGGGCATCAGGGGGGGGGGGGAAGCAACAGGCACCGCAGGGACATCAGGGCAAAGGGGCGGCGTTGTGGGTGCAGGGATGGAGGACTTCACCACAGGGGGTGGGTCAGTGCCAAAGGCGGAGGCCAGGATGGCACTACACACCTTTGCAAGGTCCTCCAGGGAGTCTCCTGCACCCGAAGGGACCTCAGGCCCCAAGGAGGGGGGGGGGTCAGAGGGATGGGTCGCAGCGCCACCGGGGGAGGGTGGAGACAGGGGGGGAGACTCAACCACCCTGACCGGGGACCTCCTTGACCGCTTGCGTGGTGGTGTAACTGTGGGGCTCAGGGACAGAGCGGCCATGAAGGAGTCCTTGGGGGAGATGTGGCCAGGAGAGCTGAGGGGAGGGGATTTGGAGGGAGTGGACTGGGTGGAATGCGGACTCCCACTATGGCTGCGTGTCACACGTTTGCCCCCCGACCCAGTGGGTGTGCCTACCTCACCCTGTGTGTGCGTGTCAGGAGGAGTGCGGTGGACCTTCCCTGCTGGTGTGGTGCCCGTGTCCGTTGATGTGGGTGCATGCCGACGTCTGGGTGTACGTGGGAAAGGCATGGGAGTGGGAAGTGTGGATGGGGCAGGGGTAGGTGGGGGGAGGTCGCGCTGCAGGAGACCCACTGCTGCAGTCAGTGTGGAGTCTATGGACCTCAGCAAGTTGCGTTGGTCAGCCTGCGATGAATGAATGCCCTCCAAGAAAGCCTCGATGTTGGTGAGGGTTTTGCCGTGGGCATGGAGGACATTAAGGATCGCAGCCTGACCAACCTGCAGTTGCCGCTGGATGTCCACAGACTCTGCATTGGCGGCAGCAGTGGAGACAGGGGCAGGGGGTGCGGTGCCTGGCAGGAAGGAGACATGCTGTGACCGGGCACGCTGGGAAGGGACACGAGCAAGTGGGAGGCGGCTGGTGGGAACTGAGGGGGCGGTGCGAGGTGTTGTTCCGCTGTCAGCTGCTGGTGCAGCCACCGCCCACTCGGAGACATCCTCCTCGGACCTGTCAGCTTCGTATTCTGACGTGACAGTCGACAGGTCCTCGGCCGCACTATCCTCCACCTCTGTCCCACTCGATGTGCCAGCCCCGATGTCACGGCTGGCACTGGTGCTCGGTCCCTCCGCCTTGCCTGTGTCCATGTCTCCCTCTGTGTCCCCCGACGATGCTGTGGGCAGGGTGGAGAGACAGAAATTAATCAGACAGCTGTACACATCAGTCACATGAGTCCAATCGACATAGGTAACACTGCATAGCCTGAAAAGGAAGATCCCTAACATCTACTAAACAAGGTACCGATGTAGGGCATGAAACACACAGTTGGTTGAGCCACCATGCCACTGAAATACCATGGAGAGCATGAGACAATAGCTAAACACAGGAAACGGAGTCTGACATAGCACCCAGGCCCTGGGGACAATCCAGCACTGCATCTGCACCACACAGCGTTGGCGAAAATACCGATGACCAGGGACCATATCCATGAACTTGAGACACATGCTGCATAGGTAATGCTGAAAACATGCCCAACATGACTCGGTCACTGCACATTGCGTGTGTGTCCAGACACATCACACACTGCCCAGACCCAGCAAGTAGAAATCAGGATTTGACACATAGGCATTGCCCGCCCCAACAAGACCCTACACGAGGCAAATTGTTGAGACACAGGTGGCACCAACATCTCATAGTCTGGGTGATACACACAGGGGCAGGCAAAAAGCAAGATTGGACGCCAAACAGCCAAGGTGCGCCTGTACAAATAATGAGGTACCAGTGCCCATCCTCAGATGAGTATAACAAGACACACAGGCACTGGCAACTGTGAGTATGAAGAAGGACAATCAGGTCAGGCTGCACAGTGGACACCTGTACAAAATAGCACGTCTATATACATGGTGACAGGGGACAATGGCACAGAGCACAACCTACGCTGTAGACACTGAGATTGTCCACGTTTATGATGACACATACACCACTGAGGAAAAGGTGCCCCAGGGGACAGTAGTGGGCACGCAACTACATGCTACTGAATGGTAATGACTGCAACACACGTCACCATCCCTGCACTATGTGTATCGCACACTCATGCACATCATGTCACAGGCCACTACATAGGACATGCGCGCTGTAAGGCATGACACATGAGAGACCAACTCCCATGTCTGGAGTCAGCATCAGTGCCAACTGACATGGAACCCACATGCAGTGAACTTGACAGTGCACAGGCAAGGTCCCACAACCTGTTACACACCACCCCCACACATGATGCTACAGTCATTGTTCTCGTGGACAAAGCGCCAGCCTACATTACCTTGTGAAGGAGTGACTACACACAGACCAGGGAACACATTGCAAGGAGGGGAAGGGTGGCAGGGGCGCAGCGCTATACTGGGGCAAACAGGATCTGCACAGCACCTTTAAACCATGCCAGTGAATTCATGCTACTGTGCCCTTACAAATGCCGGTGACACACAACAAACACACATGTACCTACCCCCTTCCGGCTGCTGCATCGCCTGTAAGCGCCTCTCCAGGTCTGGAAAGACCACCGGAAGCACACGCCTGTGGAGGTGGCTCAGACGGCGGCGGCCGCGGTTCTTGTGGCTCTCAGGTGAGTCCCCCAGCAGGAGCCGTGCAATCCTCCGCGTCCAGCACCGGATATCCTGCCAGCGTTTCCTCACCTGGGGCAGGCTCCGCCTCCGACCATCCACACCCCTCACGGCACTGACGGCGGTCAGCCAGATCTGCTCCTTGGCAGTGGCGCCTACCTGTGAGGAGGAACAAGTGACACCACATCAATACACCAGCCACATGTCACAGAGAGACATATGGGTACAAATTAGCTGGTTACAACAAGGCATGTCATGCAGCCAACGCATTGCACCTTTGTCATAGGGACATCATCCCCTGGTGAGGGAAAAAGCAGTACGTGCCTCAGTGGGTACACAGGTGGAATGATGGCAATGTCACAATCAATGATCAAGGCTCACACTGTGCATCACACCCACCCCTCCTGTCTCAGGGCACTGCTGTGAGTGATAGGCCCCCACCCCTCCTGTCTCAGGACACTGCTGTTAGTGATAGGCCCCCACCCCTCCTGTCTCAGGGCACTGCTGTGAGTGATAGGCCCCCACCCCTCCTGTCTCAGGGCACTGCTGGGAGGACTCTGCACACACCCCTCCTGGCTCAGGGCACTGCTGTGAGTGATAGGCCCCCACCCCTCCTGTCTCAGGGCACTGCTGGGAGACATCAGGCACCCCCCCCCCTGGGACCCCCCCGACAGTACATGGCATGTGTGTTACACCTGGACACAATAGCAGAAGTCATAGTCACAACATAGGGACAGTCTGTGGCAGTGGCCTATGCACTCACCTGATACCCTGGTCGCCCATACAGCATGGAGTACTGTGGGAGGATCACATCCAGCAGAGCCATGTTCTCCTCCAGGGTGAATGGCTGTGTCCTCTCCACAGCCCTTGACATGGTTCCAGGGAATCAGTAGCAGCAGCTGGGTCGACGAATGCAAAGATGTGCAGGCAAGTACTCCCTCATGGGACCTGGCTGCCTTATATGTGCCCTTCTGCCCAGTCTCATGCACAGGAGTACAGAGTGATTGGTCACTCACATTTGCATCCTATGTTTCCACCAATCCCTTCAAACCTAGCAGTCTGTGGGTTCTCTATCGGTTTCATTCTCCTGCATGATGTCAGCCCCACAAACACATTGCAACAAAGTAGAATAATTCCAACTGACTTCTGCTGTGCACCTTCCAGAACAATTTCGAAATTTGAACTTGGTCTCCATGACAACCAGCATGCATGTAGGCCTTAATACTTGTCCCCTATGTAATTTGGAGCATCACACACAGGTACGATGCGTTTCGGGGCCCCAGGGCACCCCAAATGCATGGCAACGGCCCGTACATGCATGCCTACGTTCACTATCACTATGGGTCGGCACGCGTATGAGTACTCGTAGTGGTACGGGCCGTACACTCGCATGTACGCTCACTATCACTACGAGTACGCATACGCGTGCAGACCCATAGTGATAGTGAGCGTAGATGCGTGTGTACGGTCCGTACCACTACGGGTACGCATACGCGTGCAGACCCATAGTGATAGTGAGCGTAGATGCGTGTGTACGGTCCGTACCACTACGGGTACGCATACGCGTGCAGACCCATAGTGATAGGGCCGTACACACGCATCTACGCTCACTATCACTATGGGTCTGCACGCGTATGCGTACCCGTAGTGGTGCGGACCGTACACACGCATCTACGCTCACTATCACTATGGGTCTGCACGCGTATGCGTACTCGTAGTGGTACGGACCGTACACACGCATCTACGCTCACTATCACTATGGGTCTGCACGCGTATGCGTACTCGTAGTGGTACGGACCGTACAAATGCCTGTACGCTCGCCATCACGATGGGTACACATACGGCAGCACTCCCACAGTGATTTGGGAACATACACAGGCCCTCTTAGCAGCAGTACGGCGGTTTTTTTACATCACAGTGGTGATAGGCGACACACAGGTAGGAATAGGGCAGACATACTTGTCCATGGATGGACATACTTGTCCAGGAATGGACATCAAGGCATCGTCTGTGCATTACTACATGTGTGGGGCACAGGTGTGACAGGCTGTGATGTGGAACATGCCTCCTGAGTGGAGAAGGCACCAGATGTATGATGAGATGTGCATAGGTGTACTGTGTGACGGTGCAATGTGTGCCAGGCATGCCCTTGACTCCTTTGACATGTGTGCATGTCATACTGCGCACTTGGGGTGAGCGTCACTGGCATGGCACGGACACCAACACACGGAAGTGTCCCATGATGCCCGGTACAGGGGTCATGACACATGACTTGTCACTACCCACAGTGCACAATGTGACTATGTCATTTATGTGTCCGGGATTTTCATCAGGTTGATGTTGTAGCACCCTCAAAAGCTGCAGCCGTTGCAGCAACCAACATGTGTCTGTGTGTAGATTGTCATTGCACACTGTTCCGCACACCATGCCACATGTGGTATCGGATGTGAGGTGCACATGTATGCATGGGACACGGAGTAGCGTGACAAGGCCATGTCAGCATCCTCACAAGGAATGTGTGGTGAGTCATGACATGTGCACCTTCATGGCAAGGTGTGTGGGCAGGCCTAGTGTAATGTCATGTGACCTGTGGCTCCGGTGTTCCGCAACCAGTCTCTGCAATCGGCATCCCACTTCTGCTGATGTGTGGGTGTATGTCACTCCTGTCTTGCGTCGGGCTGTTCACTTGCACTGGGACACAGCTATTCCCATGGTGTGGCATGGGGAGGTTCTCAATCTCCGTGTGTAGCTGGGTCTTGGAAGGAGTGTCACCTTGCATCCATACGTGTCCTGGGCATGTAGCACATACCTGACTCCCTATGTAGCATGTGTGTATTGCCATATTTACATGTGCTCAGTAGACATGAGTTGTTGTCGTAGTGCACTCACTCTTCCTTGTCACTTCCAAATTACTGCAGAGCGCCGCCTCTTGCCCGAAGACTTCCAGACTTGGCTGCCATGCAGGAGAATGACAGGATCCGGCTCTACCGCTTCACCCAACCGTTGATCCTGGAGCTGACGGCGAGACTGGCACCACACCTGCAACCGCAGCACAGGTATCCTACGGCACTGACACCCCAGCTGAAGGTAATGGCTGCCCTACATTTTCTTGCCACGGGTACCTTCCAAAATACCATAGCTCATGTTGGTGGCATGTCCCAGAGCATGTTCAGCGGTGTGCTGCATGATTTCTTGGAGGCCATGTTGATTCACCTGGATGACTTCATCAAGTTCCCAACCCCTGAACAGATGACTGAGGTCAAGCGTGGATTCTATGCCCTGGGAGGGATGCCCCATGTCATTGGGTCCATAGATGGGACACATGTAGGTTTGGTACCACCACACGCACGGGAGGTGGCGTACCGCAATCGGAAGCACTACCACTCCATCAATGCCCTTGTGGTGTGTCTGTCCAATATGGTGATTTCACATGTCTGTGCTCGTTTCCCAGGATCAGCACACGATGCCTACATCATGAGGCGTAGCGGGATGCCTGATATGATGATGCAGCTGCGCAACGAACGGGCATGTGTTGTTGGTGGGTACAGTCTGTCTGTCCTGTATTCTGTATAGCCGACCAGCACGACCGCTTCACCAGTTCTAACGATGTCCATGTGCTTCCCATGTAGGGGACGCTGGCTATCCCAACATGCCTTGGCTGCTGACACCTCTCCGCAACCCCATCACGCCGGCACAGCTCCGCTATAACACCGCCCATGGCCGGACAAGGCGAGTGATAGAGAGGACGTTTGGCATGTTGAAGAGCCGATTCCGGTGCCTCCACAAGACCGGCGGTGCACTCCCTTATGCCCCGGCGAAGGTCTGCAAGATCTTCATGGTCTGCTGCATGCTGCACAACATGGCAGTTGAAAGAGCTGTGCCACTCATCCTGAATCAACATGATGAGGACCATCCACCCGTGGAGGACGAAGGGCTTGGCAATGGGGCTAGTGATGTGGAGGATGTGGAGCCGCAAGAGGACATCCGGACTCGGCTCATACGCGACTTCTTTGCTTAGTGGTGAGTACCAGTGTCTGAGTGTGCACGCATTGGTCCCCGTGTGGCATGCGTTGTGATGTGTGTCTCCACCTGCATGTATGGCACGTGGGTCAGAGGTGTGTGTGGGTGTGTCACTGGAGTGATGGTGGCAGTGATGGTAGTATTTCCCCAGTCATAATTGTGACCTAGCATGTTGTCATCCATACATGTGTCGAGTAAATGCACATGCAAGTGGCTGTGCTTTTTGTGGCTGACTTCTTGTGTATCTCTCTTCCCCAGGTACCTGCGCATGCCGTTTGCTGGTTGCATTGTTGTGGCACTGCTATTCCTCATGGACATGACATCGTGGGCTGACTCAGCGTTACAGGCACGGACACGTTTGGAAGTCTCCATGGGGTAAGGGATGCATCTGGGGTGTATTGGGTGTGGCAGTTGTTCACGATGTGTGCACACTGCCCCTGTCGGGGTTTGGTTCCTCTGCAGCCATGTCGCATCCCCATGGGACACGACATGCAGCTGTGTACACCTGAATAGATGGTCTGCCTGGTTGACAGTCATCAGTGATAGGATAGTGGATTGTGATGATGGCATCAATGTGTGTGACACTGCCCTCGGACACATACGGTTAGCATTGGCTTGACATGGTGTGGGACTTCCACATCAGCGGATCTATGGTGTATGGCAGGCTCTCCGTGTGCAGCTGTGGGTATTTAGCTGTTAGCCGACGCTTGTGTGCCAGTACCATGGCTATCACGCATTTGTGCTGCAGAAGGGGGGTGCCAGTGTTGGACCCACATGTCACTCCACATGATGTGTTCATGTGTACTTCGAGTTGCCTCTGCAAACCCGAATACATGACTAATAAAGGTGTCCCTATGCCTCCAAGGTGCCTCTTCTCAGTCAATGCTGGTGTGTTGGCACGGTGCATCCTGCATGTCTGGCATGGTATTCCCTGATTGTGGCTATGTGTCAATGTGTCGATTCGCAAGATGCAAGCTGTGTGTGTGGGCTGTGACTGTGTATTGGGCATGATGTCCATGACTGCGTGGGTATTGTGACATGTGCCATCCCCATGCATCCAACGTTGTCCATGCCCCCATTCTCTGCACCCACCGGACTCAAGCTTGCAGGACATGGTTCTGCCACCTGTCTACACATACCTGGGTGCCACCCAGGACACTGGACTGGATCCCTGACCTCTGCGCATGACTGTTGGTGTACTCAATGTGTGTGTCAGCACGGTTGTTCGGCCACCCCCTCAGCTGGTTGTGCCCATCACGGGTGTGTATGGTGCTCCATGTCTGTCTTGCCTAATGAACTGTGACCCATGTGTCCTGTGCCAGACTCAGGCCCCAGGGTGTGGATGGTTGAAGAGAAAAGATGACTCAGGCATGTTTAGACTTTACAAGACACATGTTAGGTAATAATGCTACCAGCAGGCATATACTCTTCATAGTGTGATTTATTATTGGGGGGGGGGGGACAAAGTGAGGGGCTTTCCGGGATTATGGAATCCAAAGTTCAGTAGGGGAGTTGGTGTCCTTGCCATGGGAAATCCTCAGAGTCCATGCCACAGTCTTTGTCAACATTGGTCAGCCAGTGACCAGCAGGGCCATGTGGCAGAGAATGTCTCTTGATGCTGTGATGCTGTTGCTCCAGTGGGCCAGGTGCCAGGCCAGGTGTCCTGGGAGATGGTGATGTAGCAGCCACCCTCACGGTCCTTTCCGTGGACGACCCGGCCTCCTGCGGGGAAGCTCACCAGCAGGCCGTGACGACGTCTGGGATGCTCCGTCGGATGTTTCCTCCTCCTCCTCCTGATCCCTCCCTGTGGGTGGTGATGTTCTCCGCCTTCTGGCACAGGGAGGGTCGGCCATGGTGTCGGCCATCCGACGGAGTGTAGCGTGAATCCCCTGGAATGCCGTCACTTGCTCAGCCTGTCTGTCCTCCATCCTCCGTTGGTGTACCAGTAGACAGGCAATTAGCTCCGCATGTTGCTGGGCCTGCTGGGCCTTGATCCCCTCGAGGACGGACACAACCTGGGCCATGCCCGTGGTGTCCTGCCGGTATGAGTCTAGGATGTTACGGACATGGGAAAATACCGGATCCCCAGCCAACTGGTCAGGCTCGCGCCTCCGCCGTCCTCCACTCCCACCACCCCTGCCCACTTGCGCCTGGCCTGCACTTGTGGGCACATGGGGTCTCCGGGACCCCTGAGGGGTGGCATTGGCGTTGTCGCCTGCCTCCTCCTGGGTGCCCGGGACACCGTGTCCCTCCTGGCGAGCCTGGCTGCATTGTGGTGTTGGGGCAGGGATCCTGGGTGTCTCCTGGGATGTGGCAGGAGTGGGGGTGGTGGTTGGCACAGTTGTACCTGACGCAGGTGCTGCAGGTGGTTGGACACCAGAGGGGCCAGGTCGGTCGGGGTCGTCCGCAGAGTGGTGAGAGTGGTCGCTGCCGGTGGGATCGGGCTCCTGCAGATCCGGGTCCTGTGAGTGTTCCCCCCCAGTGTTGGGGGGTGCACCACGACGTTGACCTGTGTGTGAGAGAGACAATGTTAATTTTGGTCCATGCAACATCCATGTTTCATCCGTTTCAAAGTTGGCACATTTCCTCTTGGAATTAGGATCTGTCTTGCATTCCACTCACAGTGCACTTGTGCATGGGTGTGTCCCTTGGCCACCACTTTGGCCCCTTTAACTATGTGTGGCACAGTCTTACTTGCTGCGTCAAGTGTGACTGCAGTCAGCAGTGGAGTGGGCAGGTGTGGCGAGCCATGCATTGGCGCCTTCCGTGTAGCACTGTACATGCGCACATGGAGTGGATCCACACACTTATATGATCCAGGTAGCTTTCCTTGTGCTCGTGTACAGGTTGTGACATGGCCCTGTGTTTTGCCATGGTGAAGAGGGGGGGTTCTGGCACTGGCCACCCTTGTCTACATGCACGCAGTCTACCTGCTGACGAGCAGACATTCACACACGCAACACGGCTGATTAGCTCTCCCTGTGTCTCGCTCCCTCTGTGTCCCCCTCTCCCTCCCTCCGTGTGTCAGCCTCCTCCCTCTGTCCGTCTCCCTCCCTCTCTGTCCCCCTCTCCCTCCCTCTGTCCCCCTCTCCCTCCCTCTCTGTCCCCCTCTCCCTCCCTCCGTGTGTCACCCTCTGTCACCTCGGCCCAGCTTCCTGGGCACACACTGTTAGCAGATCTTTGAGTGGCCCTTGGCTTGTTGATGTGAGTTTGTTTCTGATCTCCAGGCACCCATTGGGTGTGATGTGTGTCTGTGCGCTGCTGCTGTGGTGGTGTGTGCTGCCACTCTTTCACAATGTTGGCTGTTCATTAGCTGCTGTCATGTGCTAAACAGTGCCTTCACCCCCATGTGTTGATGCAAGGCGTCCGCCATTTGCTGGCAAGTCATTCCTGTGTTGGGACACACTGTTTGTCTGGCTGTGACCTAGGCCATATGGGTAGAGTGAATTGTTGTCTGCTTCTGAGTTGCACTATGTGCTTTTTTGGGCCCAGCCTCCCGCCATCCGGGTTACTGTGTCATGTGTTGTTGTCTTCTGTGGCCTGTGACTTGACATTGTCCAGCTGGGTGCATGGGGCATGGTGGCAGCAGTGGCATGTGCGTGCTCATGGAGTGTGGTTGAGTCATGCGATGGCTTGTGGTGGTTGCGTGCCTGTTAGTGATGTTGGTTGTGGATGCCGTTCCCCCCATGTGAGGTGCGTTGTTTGTGTACTCACCCGGGTCTCGGAGTCCTTCTAATCCTTCTACTGCCTCCACCGGCAGTATGGCCATCACCCTCTCCTCCCAGGGATGGTAGTGTACGGGTCTGCGGGAGGGCCCTCCTCCGGTGGCGTTGGCCTGGTCGTGTTCATCCTGCCTCTTGGCTCGGACCCTCCTACGCAGATCGTACCACCTGTTCTGGCATTCCTGCCTGGTCCGTCTGGTGTCCGCAACAGCATTCACAGCATCGACGATGGTCTGCCACATGGCTGTTTTTGCTGCCTGGCTGGTGTTTCTGACCAATGTTCCAAAGATCTGTGGCTCGACTCTGAGGATTTAATCAACAAGAACCTCCAACTCTCGGTTACTGAACTTTGGATTCTTGGTAGTGGGCATGATGAGGGGTGTGGATGGTGGGGGGGGTGTGGATGGTGGGGGTGGTGTGTGGATGGTTGTGGGTGTGTGGGTGTGGTTGTGCAGGTGCGTGTGTGTGTGAATGTGATGAGGGTGTGTTTGTGAAGGTGGTTGTGTGAAGGTGTGCAAGTGTAAGGTGTAGTAAAGGTTGAGGTCTGGTGCTGTGGGTTGTCTGTGGGGTCTGGCAGCAGTGGGTCTGTTGCAAAGGCTCATGGTTTGTGTGTGTGGGCCCTTTTTATTGGTCCATTGGTGGGTGTGGCTGTGTTTGAATTGTGGGTGGGTTGGTTATAAGGAGTGGTGGTGTATTGGGCCTCTGTTTGTTTTTGGCAGTTGCAGGTCAGTGAAGGTGTTGTTTTGGTGTTTTTTGGCCATTTAGTGGCTTTGTGCCATTCGAATGGTGTATTGTTGTGTTGTTTTGTTGTGTCCTGGTTGTGTCCGTGCGTTTTGAGCGTGTGTACGGTGTGTACATGGGCCATTTGGTTGTACGGTGCTGTCCTTGTGTGTGGCTTGGTACGACTCGTACATGCGGTTGTGATGTTGGGGCCTGGGGTGCGCTCCGTAGTTAGGAGGTTGTGTTGGGGGTAGGACTCGAACGTACTGGGATGTACATACACGGTGGTTCGACACGTACAGGGGTGGGGGTAGGACTCGAACGTACTGGGTACACGGTGGTACGACACGTACTGGGGTGGGGGTACGACTGGAACGTACTGGGGTGTAGGTACACGGGGGGTATGACACGTACTGGGGTGGGGGTGGGGCTCGAACGTACTGGGGTGTAGGTACACGGGGTATGACACGTACTGGGGTGGGGGTGGGGCTCGAACGTACTGTGATGTACATACACGGTGGTTCGACACGTACAGGGGTGGGGGTAGGACTCGAACGTACTGGGTACACGGTGGTACGACACGTACTGGGGTGGGGGTATGACTGGAACGTACTGGGGTGTAGGTTCACGGTGGTACGACACGTACTGGGGTGGGGGTACGACTGGAACATACTGGGGTGTAGGTACACGGGGGTATGACACGTACTGGGGTGGGGGTACGACTGGAACGTACTGGGGTGTAGGTTCACGGTGGTACGACACGTACTGGGGTGGGGGTACAACTGGAACGTACTGGGGTGTAGGTACACGGGGGGTATGACACGTACTGGGGTGGGGGTGGGGCTCGAACGTACTGGGGTGTAGGTACACGGGGGTATGACACGTACTGGGGTGGGGGTGCGACTGGAACGTACTGGGGTGTAGGTTCACGGTGGTATGACACGTACTGGGGTGGGGGTGGGGCTCGAACGTACTGGGGTGTAGGTTCACGGTGGTACGACACGTACTGGGGTGGGGGTACGACTTGAACGTACTGGGGTGTACCTAGACGGGTGGGGGTATACATACACGGGGGGTACGTGTCGGACGTACGGGGGCTGGGGGGAGTGTTGGGCGCGTATGCGGGCACATGTCTCCATGGTTGCTATAGGAGTTCGGTGCGGACGGTGTTTTTTCCATACGGTTGTATGCTCGGACGCACGGGATGGATCGTGATTCCTCGGTCGGACTTGGCTTTTCACGTTTGTAAGGTAAATCGTCCGAGGACGTGTCGGACACATTTTCCGACCCGAGGACGTGTGGGGAATGATTCCCAGTGCGGTTCGTATGGACTTTTTACCATGCGAATCGTGATTGCCAGTTCGTACGGCACTTGTACGATTCGTACGGTAAAAAGACCCGATACGAGTCGCACGGGGACATTTTTTACCGGATCGTGATCGGCACCAGAGTTTCTCTCCTGTTACATTCATATTTTTGTGTATGACCCACTACAATATAAACAGCTAAACATTTTTACCTCATTCTCTTCCTATGTTCCCCTTCAAAATCATGCCCTCTATGTCTTGTACATTGCCCCAATCTGGATCTGAAGATTAAAAGTAGCATGAGTACGGATGGTAGAGACATTGCATCAAAAGGGAATCATAACAGGTGTAGGACAGCCATTATTTTTGCCCTGATCACCCCCATGTTGTGATTGATACTGGTAGTTACTGTAGGAAAGTGACCTTTTTTTGACATGGTCAACCACATGTTTTGCCTGACCAGTGCAGCAACTGACTAGGCACTCATGCTCTGGAAGGTGAGATATGTCTCTCCCCGAGTGTGGAGGCATCAGGACCGACCAGAGACATGCAATACCAATCCCCGAGTGTGGAGGGACCAGGACCGTCCAGAGCCATGCAATACCAATCCCCAGTGTGTCGGACACCGTACAACCAAGACCTACAGCAAAGAGTCCAGTCGGGACTCCAACAGTACCAGAGTCCAGCAAGCACTAAGAGAAATAAAGTCTCCTAAGACCCACTTCGAGAGTAGCTCAGCAATCCTTAATTCCCCCCACCAGCTGTTGGCCCCTGACCACAAGGAGCACCTTTGTGCACCGGGGCCTGGCAACCTACCTGCTCTGCACCCAGCCCGCCTAGCCTGGGTAATGATGAACCGGTTATGCCCCCTTGTTCCTAAGGCCCTTGAGACCCTAGCCCCCATTTGGAAGCTCTCAGACTTGCTTGCAAGTCCCCTTGTTCAGCCTATTTTTGGAGGGCCCCCCTTATCCGTAGCATGCCAGTTACCAGCTCCACCAACTCTCTGCTCCCGGGGGAGTTTAGGAGACGGTCAATGACCTGTTGGTAGAACATTGAACCCTTGATTCCTGCTACTCTATACCAGGAAGGTGAACCCCTACAACTGTCTGTACTGTTTGCTTTACCTACCTGCTTTTTCCTCCAGGATTGTGTGGTACGTAATTGAGCACAACTTTGAACATTTATAATAAATACAGTAATTACTTCTGAAAGTAATTCTTAGGTCTAAAAGATATATAAAAAGAATTGTTTTGAAGTTGGTCTCAATTTTTTTCTTGAGTGTCTGTCTCATTTATTGCCTCTGGGAGTACAACAAATGCTTAGCACCACCCTCTGCTAAGCCTAACTGCTACACTAGCACAAATAGAACACAAGTATTATCTACTTTTGCCCCTGTCAACCAACTGGGGACTCACTGGACTCTCTGCACAGTATTCTTCTTTTGAATGCACTATATCGAAAGTTATTAATAACGATTACAAAAATATTGCTGTTTATAACATCGTTTTTTAATTATTGTTATGTATTTTGGTCTATATTTTAAATGCATATGATGCCTTTTTTTATAAATATTGTTTATGTTTTTAATGTATTTGTAAAACTTTTACATGTTATCAAATTTAATTTAAGTAATTTTTGTTATATTTAGTACTGACGTGGGTTGTGGGTGTTTAGGGGCACAGAATGGGAAGTATTTTAATTATAATAAATTAATGATTAATTTTCAATTAATATTATTTTTTTATTTAATAATTAAATATGTTAATAGTGTAATTAATGTATTTAAATGTTATGTGCAAGTTGTGGGGTTAATAGAGTTTGAAGTCGTTTAATTTTAATTATTTAATAATTAATTGATCATTGATATTAATTATTTTATTGATAATTAATTATGTTAATAGTGTTAAATATTTTTTTGTCAATATCAATTTTATGTGCAGGTTGTGGGGTTTATAAGGATGCAGGGTGGGAAGTAATGTAATTTTAATAAATTAATATTCATTATTGAATTGATAATGAATTATGTTAATTGTGTAAATATCAAATTTAGGAGTGGATTGTGGGGTTTAAAGGAGTACAGAGTGGGAAGTAAATTAATTCTAAGTAAATAATATACATTTTTTCTGTACTAATGACTATTTAATTTATAGTTAATTATGTAGAAAATGTCATTTTAATTACTTTAGAATTAATATTTGTATTGATAATTATTCAAATTAAACTGTATTATGTTAAAAGTATAACTCAATTTTTTTTAAATTATAGGAGTGTGTATATTTTGTGGGGGGATACTGTGGAAAGTAAATTAAATTTAATTAAATAATAAATAGTTTGTTTATAAATATTTATGTTAAAAATGTAAATAATTAGCTTTTTAAAGTTAAGGTTTAGGTGTTCCTTGTAGGTTGTGTAGGGGGATTTGATGGACGGTAACTAAAATAAAATTATGTAATAAATAATTTTTTTGTTAAATAATTTGTAAATACAAATATTTTTTAAATGAAATTATTTTTGGATTTAAATGTTACTAATATTTGTAATTATTTATTATATGTGTTTAACATTATAAGATGTATTTATTTTAAATATTTTGTATACAAAATATATTTTTGTTTTGTTTAATATTTATATTTTAATTTTTTTATTTTGTTTTTGACATTATTTTATTGTTTTGCAGAGAATTGGTTTGTTTCTAATGTATTACTGACTGCAGAGGGAATATTCGTTTTTGTCCCTCCGCAATCCAAAACTTTCCCTATTGTTGCACTGTCTGGAGTGGGAGTAGTACATTTTGCCCCTAGACAATTCTACACTTCCCCTACTGTTACTTTGACACGAGTGGGAATATAAAATGTTACCCCTCCTCAATCCAACACTTTTCGTATTTGTGCAGCCATTGGAGTGGGAATAGTAAATGTTATCCCTGTGCAATCCAACACTTTCCCTACTTTGCACTTATTGGAGTGAGAGTAGTACATTTTATCCCTCCACAATCCAACACTTCAATTCAATTCAATTCAATTTGTTTCTTAAGATTTAGAGGTCCACATCATAAAAAAATAGGACGGAGAATATAAAAATAATCACAGTTATTACACAGTAGTCAGATTACAATGACATACTCAAGTCTTTACCACAGTGAATAAGTTAAAAATGCATAAACAATTTGTTATTATAAAATATCAATATAAAATCACTTCATACGAGTTACGATTTTGTTATAGAACAAAAATCATGATTATATAGCAACAAGGATTTATATGCCAATTATTCTATTGAATAAGAGATCGAAATCCTTTATGACCAATTCCATATTCTTCCTTTAGAATCAAAGAGGTATGTGCAAGAGTAAACCAGAGGGGGACAAGAGCACTGAATAAAACAGGATATAAATAGGGAGAATCACCATTATAACAGAATAAGCAAATTGTGATTACATAATTAAAACCTTTAGCGCAACAAATAAATTGAGTTAAGTACATATGCAATTTGTTAATGTTAAGCTTCCATACAATAACAACTTCATAGATAATCCAATTTTGTTCAAAATAGCAGTCATGTAGCAGCAGAGACTTAGGTGAAAGTAGCAGTAGTTAAATGCAATAATAGATACCAATTTTGTGCAAAGAGCGACCAAGTATCAGCAATAGCCGAATGCAAAATGTATTCCAGAGAGTATAAAATGCCAGTAGCCTTTAAAAGATCCATAATACTTTAAATAGTATACACTAATGAAAGAAGGTCTTACTGTAATGGACTCCTTCCTCTCTCATATGGTAGTATAGTCAAGACTAAAATATGTTAAAAAACTCCTTTACATTTTTTTTATAGTTTTATACATACTAACTCATTCTTTGGATAGAAGAGAAACTCGCGAGCTGATGGTACTCTTTTGATGTATAAACATCGGCCGTAGCCACCAAAGACGATACGGTAACAAGGCTGGGCAAACAAACAGAATATGATTAAGGTTCTGAATGCTCAAGTTACACATATTACTGTCTTTGCCTATTTTCATGGTGGGGGACCAATTTGCTGTTAAATCATTTAGAGGTAAAAGATTTGTGTCGGAACCAGTGTGTTAAAATTACATAGTTTATGTAAAATCTGGCAATCTATCTTATCAAGAAGACTCCAGTCTTCTACTAGAACAGATTCAATAGCATATAACAATGATTGGGGATTTTTGTTTTAAAAACAGATAACAGGTGTAGGAAGTGTCTTCGACCCATTATGCTATAAAATACACGTAGACCATTTGCATGTAATGCAGCTATACAGGAGCTATGTTCAATGTGGGGCTTATTCTTTGTATTGCCCACTATTATTTTTCCCAATAGAGGTAAGAATCTCCTATTTCAAGATTTTCAGAGCCAATTCTCCATTTTAAATTATGAGACTTGCTGCTCCTTCTACATTTCAAAATCAGAACTTTTCTTTTAGAGATGTTTATCTTCAAATACTGTGCCATCATATATTTCTACAGTGACGTCAAGATCTTATTCAGGCCAATGGGAGATAAATCTATAATTGCAATATCGTCTGGTACATGCGACACGAAAAATGGTGGCAGCCTATTTTTGGCATGTCTCCCGCTAGGGGAGAAAAGCATTCACGTAAATCTGCTACAGATAGAGAGTAAACTTGCAAGGCTAATAGACAGCTTTGCTTCAGACATTTTTCTGTGGGAATTACTGCTGATAGGCCCTGATCTCCCCCTAATATCACCTGGCAGCACGTTTGGGAGTGGAGGGCAATAATTAGCGAAAGCAGGGGGCGGCACTCCCATTTTTTGCAGTGCCTCAGTGAGAATAGAACAGAAGTGCCTGAATGACTGCATGAGTGCATATATAAGACCTGGGTAAATTTTGGCCGGTTTATCTTATCAAAGGCTGCCAGTCTATCTTATCAAAGGCCATTGAGAAATCTATAAATGCCACACATACGTTTGACCTACAAATTAAAGTGTACTTCTCTTCTATTAATTTCAACATACAGATATTATCCATGGTGGGATGTTCTTTTCTAAATCCTGCTTATTCTATGGGGAGAATGTTCTCCTCCCCCACCCAGTCAGTAAGATGGTCCAGAATACTGCATGCAAATATTTTCCCCACTGCATCTAGTAGAGCTATTTGCCGGTAGTTATCCAGAAGGTGTCTGAGACCCTTTTTAAATAATGGAATTAAAATACTACCAGACCAGAAAGGGGGAGTCTTCCCTTGCAGATAGCAGAAATTGAAAAGAGGACTAAGATATGTAGCCCACAGCAATGGCTCATTTAATTTATTGTCATGGGAATTTCGTAAGGACCCATTGCTCCTGGAGATCTCATTCTTTTAATTAGTCCCACAACTTCGCTCCTTGATGGAGCATTGCTAGTTTCAAAGATATTAGGAGAATTAGTTAAATTACTCAACATGGATGATGCACTCTAATGAGGCTCCGCTCATCCACGCCATAAACTCGCATAATCTGTCAAAATCCTGTCCCTAAATGGAACGACTGACCTCCCGCCAGCGTCTGTAAGAGGTGGCGAGTGACGGGGGAGATGATCAGCCCGGTATCGGTCGCGAGCTGAGTGCAGTGCTGGCTGCGGTGAGACTCTGGCCTGGGCCTGCTGGTGTGGTGCTACCTCGGGCCCGGTTGGAAGCAATTACCGGCCTGCCTGCCTGAGACAGACATCAGGCCCCTGGAGGTAAGCCTGGGCAGCGGTGCGATCGACGTGACCTAGGGGGAAGCTCTGCGGCCTCAGCGGGAGAAGAGTTTGACTGTCAGGGATCGCTGCGGCCCCCCCCCTGCTGAGCACGGGTTGCGCAGAATCCTTGGCGGCTCAGGCCGGACCATCGAAGCCCCGGGGTTTGCGCCAGCGTAAGTGCCTGTTTGAACGCGCGGTGTCGAACCCTGTGGGCCACGTAACTGCAGAGAAGCAGGGCCTGAGCGTGAATATAGCCCCGGCGCTCAGACATTTTGCAAGAGACAGCTTGCATGGTGGGTCCCGCGAGACATGTTGCACGGCATCCACTACAAAAATGAAAAGAGCGTGCTCCTCCTGAGGCCTCGGACACACCTGATCCAGTGAGGTTGTGGTTGCGAGGCGTACCCACATCTCTGGGCCTCGGGGTGCGGCCCCACCTATGTTGAAGTGTGCTCAGTAAAGAGCGAGGGAGTGCCTGCCTGAGGTGGAGGGATCTTGGTGGGCGCAGAAGACCCCACATGAACTGTTTCTAGGCCTGATTGCAGACGGTGGCTTCCTGGGATACGTAGGTGGGGAGTCGTCCTATGCCTGACCAGCGCACATTATCCTGTGGGGAAAGACCTTGGGTCGGGGGTCCGGCAAGCAGGGTCCTGGTAGGGGGGCCCACTTCGCTGGTCGCCTCAGGATGCAGAAGCAGCTGAGCTAGGCTTGGTGTGGCTTGGGGCCTTGGGTGGTCGGAATCTGTGAGGCCCAGCCCGGGGTGACCGCTTCCGTTGCCGGCAGGCAGGGCAGCAACTGCTGTAATACCGCTAGGGTACACAGCCACCTGGACACATTCCGGCAGCCAGCTGAAATCCGGAGGCTTCCAGTGCATTCCCGGTCAATATGGGCAAAGATAAACAGGATGGCGCTGGCCCTAAAAAAAAGTACTCTGGACCAGTACACGATGCCCCCTGGTGGGGCCCCCGGAGGAGATGCCGGTGGGACGGTGCCAGACAACGCAGCACTCCTGGCTGCCATTATGGATCCCCGAAATGCCCTGGATGCCAAAATCAGAGCTGTGGGATCCGAGGTCTCCCTGTTGCGGCAGGACCTTCTAAATGCTGTGGACCGAATCACCTAGGCGGAAACCCGCGTTTCGACAGTCGAGAATCAGGTATCTGCCCTCCAAAAAAAAGTGAACCAACTGGCGGTGGTGGCTCTAGAGACAGCCTTGTGAGTGGAAATGCAGAAGGCTGAGCCCGTCCCAATAACCTGCGTTTCGTGGGGCTTCCAGAAGGATGTGAAGGCTCCTCAATGGTCCGCTTCATCACTACCTGGCTTCGGTTAACACTGCCAGAGGAATCTCTGTCCACATGCTTCGTCATAGAAAGGGCACATCGGGCATTCATGAAGAAACCCCCTCCAGGCGAGAGCCCGAGACCTGTAATTGTTCGGCTGTGGAACTATGTTGATAGAGACACCATCCTACAGTTCGCCAGAACGCATAAAGATGAGCTGATGTTTTACTACACAAAACTAGTGCAGCAGCAGCACCAATCCTTCATGGCCACTAAGCGCAGGCTCAGAGAGCTCAATGTCCAATATATGTTGTTGTACCTGGCAAGGATGCACGTTGCCTTCAATACCAAGACGTTCTTCTTCGACACGCCAGAGGCGGTCTTGGCCTGGGCAGATGAAAAAGCTCATCTGCGGGCACACACAGCATTAGGATTCAAATTGCGCAATGTCACCAATGTAGAACCTAAATCTAATGGATTGTCTGATGAATTGTCTCCTTGCGTAATTGAGGTTGACTCACATAAGTACCTTGGTGGCGACAGAGAACCCCTTGTGATGGCTTCGACTTGGCCTTCTTCCCTCTTTAGAGCAGTATAGACAGGATTCACAATGAGCCCCTAAATGTTGTCCTAGTGTTGTATTAATTGTAGTGGCAATAGTACATTTTAGTACCCCGCAATACAATATTTTATGCAATTTTTCATTTATATAGTTAGATTAGTCAATATTACCTTTGTGTGATGTAATAATTGTATTACTGTTGTGTTGTGTGAGATTGGAGTAGTACATTTTATATACTGTTAGTATAAGAATTTTTTTTATAAATTGTAGTGGGAATTTTATATGTATTACCTTTAATATTTAATAATGTATTTTATATTGTTTTAATTTATATCATTATGTTTTTGTTTGTTTAAATTAATAATATTTATAATTATGAATGTTTTTATTAGTAATATATTTTTATTAAATTGTAAAAAAAAATGCTGTCTATTTTTTAATCTTAATTTTGGGACTTAATACGATGACGGTTGTAGTTGCCTACGACTGACACCGTCTCGGTTTCAGGACCGACCGACCTCCGGTCAGCGGTTCCGACCACCTGATTACGATACGACCCAACATTGTTCGGTGGGATACTTATATTTCTCTAAGGGAACTTGTGTTAGTGCTGTAATCCGGCCTCAATACAGGCTCCCATAAAGAAATGGATGTGTGTGTAAAACCCTGCCCCCTGTGGCACCCCTGGCGCCTACCACACATTGCAGGGATTTACAGGGGGAGACCTTTGGTACCCCCTCGGCCACCAACCATAGGCCGCGGAGGCAAGGGGGCCCGCTTGGGGCCCCCCACGTCACTTTTCGACAGCCTTTCCGTGTTGCAAACGCCGGCACGGAAAGTTTGTAGGAAACTGTCATCGGAATCCTAATGGCGGAAACGTCATCAATAGGGAATTACGGTGTGAGTTGCACCGGTTAGAACACTCCAACAGCCGGTCAGAACCGCATCAGAATGCCCAACGGGTTTATGCTCCGACCGCCGACAAGGGAATTCGGCGGTCGGACTGCAACTGACCGTGTCGGTGGGAAAGCCTTCTACCAAAGTCAGAAAGTTTCCGACTAGCAGTTGGAGGCTTCCCGAGCAACATCGTAATTGGCCCCTAAGTGTGCACTGCTGTAGTGTCTGCATCTTAAGCACAGGCCTGCCTTGCAGGCGGGTTTTAAAATGAACTTATGTCCAAATTTGACTTTGAAATTGAAATTACTTCCAAAATCTACAACTACCTTTTCATTACATATAATTAATCCCTAAGGTCTACCCTAGGTACCCCAAGGGTAGAGTGCCTGGGAAAAAAATATAGAGGAACAGACGGTCTCTTTCAACAAAATGTTATACAAAAATAAACATAGAAGCCAAATAATTTCTATGACAGCACTGATGAAGTACTAACACAATTTAATTGATATTGAATAAAGTAAACGAAAACAGAAACAATTAAAGTCCTGGTCCTGCCATGTAGAAATTATAACAAGTGGCTGTGTAAACCAATTGAATGTCAGAGGACCCCGGAGCGAAATATAAAGCAGCAGGAATCAATCATTGGCAGGAATGCAGCCTTGCTATAAGTGACTATACCCATGGCCCCTGACATATTCTTGGGATCCCTTGTCTATGAAACTATGGTACAAATATATGCCACACTTCCCAGGAAGTTGTCATGGCACAGGGTGGCAACTTGAACGCCATTGGTTGGGGTGTCCCCCCTCTTGTCATCCCAGAATAGGAAATAAATATGGGAGAACTGCAAGACCACCTCAGATCCTTGCCTAAAAACCTCTGAAGAAGAAGAACTGCACAAGAGAGGACTTCACTCAGAAGGATTGCACCTGCTGTACTCTAAAGGCTCCACAACAGCAGGACTTTACCTGTCTTGAAGGATAAGGAGAGGCCTCCATGAGCAGCAACAGGTTGAAAGGTGCTGGAAGAAGCCACCTGAAACATCCACTTCAATGACAACTCCAGGTGACCAGCTTCACGTGGATTTTACTTGGATTGACCAGGTGTATTGTGGGAGTTGGAGTCTCAGACCCTTAGAGGCAAACCAGAGCTTCTGAAACCTTGGCTAGTGCTGTGGAACCCTTTCCTACATTAAGGAACCTACAGAGAAGAACTTCTAAAAGTTTGGGAACTTTTGATGAATGAAATTTTGTAAATGCTCCGGATGAAGTCCGGCATCGATGATGAAAGTCAAGCTGGTAACTTCAAACCGCAATTCGGTCTGACCGCGCTGGTTTGCCCTGATGAAAGCTCCAGAGCTTCTCTCCCTCAACGATGAAAACAAAGATCTCCTGGCCTCACTGTGGCATCTCCAGATGCGAGGACCCAATCGCTTGAGGATGAGAAAAAAAGCTCCAAAAAAGTAACTAAGTCAGAAGGTAAAAGCTTGACTGGGCCCAACCGCTCCTCGTATCTGATCTGCATGCCATCGTGGTTGGCATAAACTTTGACTTTGTCCCAGTCGAGTGAGTATAGATAGCCATGGTTTGCGCTTTACACTTTTTGGTGCCAGAAAGCACATTTTCTAATTTAAACATTAAAGATTCATATCTCCGGTTCCCTACATTGGATTTTTGTCATTCGTGTTTTATTTTAAAGATACAAATATTCTCTATGCTCATAAATTGGTGTTGTATATTTATTGTGTTGTGTCTTTTACTTATTTACTGTTTTGTTGACAGTAAATGCTTTACACATCTGTCTTTTAAGATGAGCCTGCCTGCTCTTCAGCAAAGCTACTAAGGGTTGAGCAAGGATTAATTTATTAAGACTTGACTGGACCTCATTTATGATTGTGGTGTTATTACTAACTGTAGGTTTCTACTTGCACCTACTAATAAACCACCTTTCAACAACAGGTATATAGCATGAAATAGGGGCAAGACACCAGGCCAGAAACAAGCTCTAAAGCTTTCCTCCACGTATACACACACTATGGGGAGGTGACTTGATAGCTCCTCCAATAAGAAATAAATGTTTATTTAGTGCCTGCTGGATAGTCTTCTGATCTGCCAGGTGAGCGGAGACCATGGCCTACACCAGCCAGTCGGTGGATCCTCAACCCTATTTAGAGATCCCCAACCTACCTGGTGGGGATCTCTGGCTTCTGAAGGGAGACGCTACTGCAGTAGCTCCACTCACGGCATTGCAGGTTTGATGAGCATCCATAATGTTTAAAGTGTACATTTGGAGAAAATCTTTGATTAGCATAAACAATGACATGAAAACAAGTTTTCTACATTCTACATTTTCTCTGCCATGCTGTATTTTCCATGTGACACATAGTGGACACAGGCAGTGACAGTCACTCCTCACTCAGTAGGTTAGCACAAATATCATTGAGAGCTGGCAGTCCTTTGGTGCACAGGCTACCAGTTAATAAGTTTCCCCGGCAAAGTCTCCAGAGGCTCAGTTCATATATATAAACTGTTTTTCCCCACCTCTAAATTGAGATGGGGAACTGTGAGATTGATTGTGTGGGGATACTGCCAATTTATGGCAGAGTTCCTGCTCTGCCATACTCTGACTGAGGCCACTAATCACATTGTTTGTGAGATCCATGGGAAAAACATTGACTGCAACCATCCTTACAAAAGAGGTTTCTCATTCAGGACACCCTAGAAAGTGAAGCTAACCCAGTTTCTCTCATCAAGTGATCACTCTAATGTAGGACAAAACGCTATCTGAATTGTATCCACTTTGAGTTGTGTGGAGATTTCAGGTTCAATAGTAGTGTTGTAAAGTGTTGGAGTTGGCTGTCAACATACTGGTGACCACGTTGGCCAAAGATGAAAACTGAGTGAGTAAATGGTGCTCCTGTGCCACTTTTTCATGGAAAGGGGCAGCCAGTGTTTGCCACTTAGTCTCAGATGCCTTGCAGGCTAGTGACTGAGGGCCTGATTATGAGTTTGGTGGTCCGTCCACGGTGGCAGCGTGGCTTCCCCCACAACGGCGGTTGGACTGCCGTATTTCGAGTTGGGTTGTTGGACCACCGTGGGATCGCTGCTACGCCAGGGATCTGTGATCTCTGGCAATCTTGCAGGCTGTCTGAGTCCTGCAATATGCTGGTGGAGCATATTATGAGTTTCCTCACTGCCACAGGTTTCATAGCGGTGAGCTCGCCATGAAAACTGTGGTGGTGAGGAAACCAAGGGGGCCCTACAGGGCCCCCTGCTGCCTCAGAGCCATGGGGTGCATGCAGGGGGCACATGGTGTGCCCACTTCCATGCATGAACCCCAATTCCTGCACGGCATTGACTACACCAGTCCATGCCATGCCATGCGGGAATCGGCTTTGGTGTTCCCATTACAGTGCCTTTCTAAGGCTCACCACCTGGGACCCCCAAAGCACCGTCTGCCAGACCAGGAAAAAACTCCTAATCTAGCTGGTGGTAAGGTAGTCGAGTTTGGCGATGTGGGACCGGGGTGATGGCATGGCGGGTATTCAGGTTGAGAGACAGTACCAGATACCAGATATATTATTATTATTATTATTAAATTTTATAGAGCGCGTAGTCACCCGTGAGTATCCCAGCGCTAAGATCAGTACACCTGGGGGTAGTGGGGGCAAGGGGGGGAGGTTAGGAGTTAAGGGAAGAGGTGAGTTTTCAGTCGCTTTCTGAAACGCAGATAGTAAGGTTCTGTTCTCAGGTCGCGGGGTAAGGCGTTCCAGAGGCATGCGGTATGAACCGAGAAGCGTCTTCCACCAGTGCGTGCCTTCTTGACTCTGGGAGTGATGATGAGGTGTTCCTGATCGGATCGAAGGGATCTTGGGCTTTATAAGGATTGATAAATTTTCCTAGGACCTTTGTTTTGCAACAGTCTGTGAGCCAGGCAGAGGGCTTTGAACTTCACTCGTTCTCTAACCGGGAGCCAATGGAGGAGCTTCAGAGCTGGTTTGGCCGAGGCTCTGGCAGGAGTGTTGGTGAGGATCCGGGCAGCCGCATTTTGGATCCTCTGTAGCCTGTTCAGGGTTGCCTCAGGAGCGCCCAGATAGAGGGAATTACTGTAGTCGATCCTGGATAATAATAGGCCTTGGATCAGCAGTTTTTTTGCGGTAGGAGGAAGTAAGGGCAAGATCTTTCGGATTGATTTGAGGAGCCCGAAGCAAGTCCCGGCGAATTTTTTTGCCTGTGTTGCAAACGATAGATCTTTTTCGAGCCAGACGCCCAGGCTCTTAACCTCGGGTTTCGGGTCAGGAGGCGGGCCTAAACAGGGTGGCCAGATGTTCTGTGACAGGGAGAGTCCCTTCTGACCCAGGAGGAGAATGTCAGTCTTTGAACCGTTGAGTTTCAGATAGGACCGGTTCATCCATCCTTGTATCTGCGTAAGACAGTTGTAAAGGTCCGCAGGTTGTTGGCTTGGGTGAGATAGGGATACCACTAGTTGAGTGTCGTCGGCGTAGCTGACGATACTCACTCCGAACGGGATGACAACCTCCTCCAATGGGGACATGTAGATATTAAACAATGTGGGACTCAGGGAGGAGCCCTGAGGTACACCACATTGGAGGGGAATTTCGGAGGAGCGGGTGTTGTTCTCCCAGATCTGAAAGGACCGATGACCCAGAAAGGACGATAGCCAGTGTAGTGCTTTTCCTTCTACACCGACACTCCTGAGTCGGTGGATAAGGAGTTGGTGATTGACGGTGTCGAAGGCCGCACTGAGGTCGAGGAGGATCACTGCCACTGATCCTCCAGCGTCAAGAAGTGCTCTGGCCTCCTCCACCGCCGCAAGGAGGGCGATGTCGGTGCCCTGGGCGGAATCCCGTCTGCGAGCTTTTCAGCCGATCATTAGTTTCCAGAAATTGTGAAAGTTTTCTGTTCACCAGCTTTTCGGCGACCTTACTAGTTCCTGGGAGGAGGGAAATTGGTCTGTAATTGGCCAAATCCGCAGGGTCAAGGGAAGGTTTTTTCAATAACGCCTTGACAACTGCCGCCTTCCAGCTAGAGGGGACGAATCCCTGTTGCAGCGAAGCGTTGATAAGCTGGGTAAGGGGGGGGATGATCGTGGGTGCTACTCTCTTGAGGATACGTAACGGTGCGGGGTCCCTGGGGGAACCGCTTTTGATGTTATTAAGTGTGCTTTCGACCTCCTCGGCAGTCACTTGTCCCCAAGAGGTGAGACAGGGGGAAATAGGAGTGTTATTGATCTCTTTTTCCTCGCTCGAGTTAGTGGTTGGAATTGAGTCGAGGATTTTCTGGATCTTATCCTTGAAGAAATTAGCTAGTTTATGGCATTTTTCCTCGTCTGCCTTGGGGTCTGGTGGATTTCTGGGTCCGGGGTCAGGGACTTTAAGGAGTTCTTTTAGAATAGTAAAAGATTCCTTGCTTGAGCACGCGGAATTTTCTATTCTTTCTTGGAAGAATAGACTTTTGGTCTTTCGAAGGGTAATTTTATAAGTTTGTAGTGCGGTGTGGTACGCGTCCTTTTTTTCCTTAGACTTATCCTTCCTCCAGGAACGTTCCGTTTTCTTACATTCCTGTCGTAGGGACTTAAGCTCCGTAGTATACCAGGGAGCGGGGGTCACCCGTTTGGTAGGTTTAAGAGTAGTAGTTTTGGGGAGAAGTTGATCCAATGAAGATGTGACCCAGAAATTAAACTGTTCATCGGCGGAGAAAGTGGGTCTGGAATTTGAAAGGGTAGTGGCCCATTCCTCTGGAACAAGCTTGTGCCAGCGACGATCGGTGACCCGAGTTTTGGAGGGTTGGGAGGG
The DNA here is from genome assembly GCF_964204655.1 of Triturus cristatus. Classification (NCBI taxonomy): domain Eukaryota; kingdom Metazoa; phylum Chordata; class Amphibia; order Caudata; family Salamandridae; genus Triturus; species Triturus cristatus. The sequence continues at coordinate 989,587,050 of NC_140592.1, forward strand.
GGCTATGAATAGATGACAGGAGATAGGGATTAGGAAATGATCTGTCCATGGAAGAGGAAGGGGGGAACCAGTAGTAATGTCCGCGATATTAGTCAGGACGGGGTCCAGGAGATGTCCCTTGTCGTGGGTGGGTCCATTATTGACCAGCCGAATGTTAAATGACCTCAGGTCATGCAAGAGGTCAAGTGCTATGAAATCTGTGGGGTCTGTGAGGTGGAGATTGAGGTCGCCCACTAAGAGGAAGTTAGAGGCGGAAGAAGCTAGTTGTGCCACCGTTTCGGTGAGAGCGTTAATGAATTTCCCTGGTGTACCCGGAGGTCGATAGATCAACAGTCCTGTTATGGAGTGTGCCGGGGAGGTTTGGAGAGCGAAATGGCAGCTTTCGCAGTCTTCAATGTTAGCATTGCTGGTTCTGCAAACTAGGTGTTCTTTGTGGATTATTGCCAGTCCCCCTCCTCTCCCTTTAGGTCTATGCAGGGTTTGGATAAGATAACCTGGGGGAAGGGTATTGACAATATCAAAATCTGAGCTGGCAGAAAGCCAGGTTTCTGTGAGAAACAATACGTCAAGTCCATGATCTTGTATCAGCAAGTTGGTTTCGTGCGCGTGCTTGGGGAGGGAACGGCAGTTAAGAAGGCCCATCTGTAGTCCAGGCTTTACCGGAGTCTGGGCGACTGGGTTACAGCGTGCACAGTTGATATACGGTTTGCCTTCATCATGGATGTAGCGACATTCCTGAATTTTTCCAGGTGGAGAGCCCGAAGCATGTCACTTGTGTACACCAGACGCCCAGGCGCCAAATCTGGCAGAGTTCCTGGGCCTGGGTCCGGCTGGGCCCAGACGGGCCCAGACGGGCTTGCCTTAGGCGCGCCTTCCAATAGAAGTCAATATGAACTAGGTTCATGACACAAAACACTGATCAGCATTGACTATCTCCCTCTTCTTATCCATCCCTTAATTAAATGTCTCTTCCTCTTAATTCAATTCTTCTCTCCCATATCATGTTTTCTATTTTTTTTCTAAGAAGAATCCGTGTGAAATTCATGGAAAACTAGAGTTTCAGGAGACCATTTTTTAGGAGAAGAGAATGAATACGCGTTTGCCAGTCAAATTGAACTCAAAGAGGTATGTCATGAAAGTGGATTACAGTAAAATATTAATTTTCTTACTCCTAGCATGATGGTACTCAGAACACTCCTAAACCATTATCACCATGATGACAAACCTCTGCCTACTTGTATTCTATCATTTTTTGTGGTCTGGTTTTCATATGCTTCAGACCAGTCTGGAACTTGGGAAATTGGCTGCAAGTGTTCTAAAGCCCTTGTTGACCATATGTTGAAGGAGGGACAAATTCACCTAGAGCTGAGTTACTGATGGATACTTTTGTTTGTGCATGGATTGTTGTCAGGTCCTTGGTGCACGCCAAGAACCCCTATTGTTGCCACAAGTAAGTCCCTCACAGCAGGATTGCTGAGACGTCGTCTGAGGCCAGCTCCCTTTTTCAACCACTCTGCAAATGGGCCTCCTGATGGACTACTGATTGGGGGATTAAGTCCCCTTGGCTGCTGATGGACATGGGGGGGCCAAGAACTCATAGTGTTGTGACAAGTAAGTCCCCCACAGTGGGACTGCTGAGATATTGTCGGAGGCCCGCCCCCTTTCTCAACCACTATGTAAAGGGGCCTCCTTATGCACTACTGGTTTGGGGATGAGGTCTGGTTTGGGGATGAAGTCCCCTTGCCTGCTTAGGGCCGTTGGGGCCCAAGAACCCCTATTGTTGTGACAAGTAAGTCCTGAACAGCCAAATTACTGAGATGTTGTCGGAGGCCCGCCCCTTTCTCAAGCACTCTGCAAAGGGGCCTCCTGGTGCACTACAGGTTGCAGCCACGGTCGCTCGCGCTCGATCATGCTCAATTACGACACAAAAAAATTCTGCTTCGTTGTGGAGAGCTGAACGTGGAGTTGTCGAATTCCACAAACTCCGCATGTGGAGCAGAATTATACACCCAGGCCACTTCCTGGCAGAGTTCTTCACAGGTCCAGTAGTGTACTGTCTTGGTAGGGTCAGAGCCCTAGTACTCTTATCCAAATGTGCCTTTGAAGTAGGGGTGACTTCAAAGCAGGCCCTTGAAGTGCACAGGTCCCCTTTCATCCCAGCCCTGTCTGCGAAGCTATCTATCCTTTGCGTGGTAAACAGTACACTGCCTATTCAGGTATAAGTGTCAAATCCCCTTGTCTCTTCCTGCCCAGGAAGAGCTCTCAGAATGCAGATGAATGCAAATGAGTTCTATGTCACACCCACCCTTCCTATGTTGTGGCTGTCTAGAGGGAATGAACAAAATGTAGCTGTCACCCACCCCAGACATGTATTGGAGGCAGACTGCAGGCACACTAAGCTAAGTTAAGCGTAGAGAAATGTCCACTTTCTAAAAGTGGCATTTCTAAAATAGTAACGTTAAGTTCATCTTTACCACTAAGGAGTATTTGTCATTGCTATTCCAATGATATAAAACATGAAAACAGCTTCTCCTTTCTAATCAGGAAGTACAGCTTTAAAGTGTTTTAAGAAAATCCCAATGGTAGCCCATGAGATGAGTAGGCCTCACAGTTCTTAAAAATGAATGTAGCTGTTTGTCACTGTCAGGACATGTAAAAATTAAAAGTACATGTCCTACCTTTCAGTTACACAGCACCATGCCCTTAGGGCTACCTAGGTCTTACCACAGGGGTGACATATGTGTAATAAAAGGGGAGTTTATGGCTTTGCAAGTGGTTTGAATTTTGATATAGATTAAGTCCCCTCATTGAGTAACTATGGAGTATGGCGCAGGGATTCTGTACCCGGATTGGGACAGTGCGGCTTATTTGTATTTAAATGAATCCCACCTACTTAAGATGCAGGCGGTCACCACTGCCAAATATATGACTATATATTTCCTCCAGTATTTCATTAAGTCACCCATATCATGGAGCAAAGAAAGTGAGGCAAAACAATGAAAATCTTAACCAATAGTGTTGGTTATGGTACAGACCTTGACCTTGTAAAGTTCAACCTTAGGGCGGGATCAAAGAACATGAATTAATCGACAGTTTCAGATCTGTATTTCTAATATAATGAATTAAGTTTAAGTCTAGCTGAATGTCAGCACGGTGTTTGCAGTACCATTTATGTAGCACTTTATTTCGGTTCACCAGTTACGTCAATTCTAATTCTAATTTAATAAGTTAATATTTGGTGGAGATTCTACTGAATTAGGCAGTTGAGCAAAGACCTGAGCCATATCAGATTTTCAGAATATCCACAGTAACGTAGTTCATCTAAATGTGAGTCATCAGAGTGATACAACATCTGGGCAGTCCTCAGACCTGCAGGGGTTAGATTTCTAACCCTCTGATGCAAGGACTTGGTTCAAATAATCAATAATGAATTAGAAAGCCAGTTGGACCACAGCCCTGACACAAGCTCGCTGAGCAATTCTGTGCCTGCAGTGTTTTCAGGTTATAATCAGTCCCTCTAGATGAGTTCAGGGATGCAGTGGCAATCCACACTATCTTTCATTTATGCATAGAACACTTAACAACGGCAGAAACAGGGACATGTAGATTAAAATGTTTATTGTAAAATCTGAAGTCTAGTGAATAAAATATGCATGATAACACACAGAATGTAAAAATAAAAGCAGTGAGGCATGCAGTGGTCAGCAAAAACAAGATAAATGTTTCCATCATTATTAGTGATTTTTTTGGCATCCTGAAGGCCTAATGGTATTTTTAAATATTATGTTAAACACCAGCTACAGCATGAAATAGCAAAACCTGTCTTGTGAGTTTCATAGTATGGAGTGCACAGCATACATCTGAATAACTGGCTTTAGCTATTCCTTTTCAGAGATCTGCCATGGAGGCAGGATATGTGCTCTAGGTGAAGGACTCCTTCAGCACAGCTTCTTGAATCAGACTGAGAGCAGGGGGCTCAGCAATCTGTGGTGCCCACTGGTGACAGCTATAGCGCAAAGACGTGTTCTAATCAACAGTCACATCCTGGGGCTTTTATACCACTTGACCACTGATTTTATCTCATATTTATAAATTAAAACAGGTTTTGTAGACTCTAAGACTACAGTAAGACTAAGCTAGCAAGGAAAACAATGCATCAACTCGATCTACGTGTTGATAATAAGCATCCATCTTTGTAAATAACAAGCTGAGACTGCAAGGGACCATATTGTAATAGTTGCTCACATTAACATAAACAAAAAAATTGTCAGCATACAGAATTGTCGACCATGATGATTGCAGCATTTTTGCCTGTGCTCTGACAGCAAGCACCGAATGAAAAAAGACTAACAGAAAAAGCACGGTTACAGTGTTCACAACAAGAAGTTATTCAGAATTTCTGGTTTCAAGCTTCCCAGAACTGTAAGACTCTGGAGCAACCACAAAATCTTGTAACAAGTATTGCCATGATTTCTAGGATCACAGGTAGCTACCCCTGAATTGTCAAGTCATTTATTCTTACCCTTTGACAGCCAGGGAGTAGCAAGATCAAATAGTCAAGGCTTACTCATGAATGTGGGTAATGTGTTGGAAGGTTACATTTAGCTGGCACCGGGATAAATTACAATAAATTGTAGTATATTGTTAGTGTTTCATTTTTTTAAGTAATTTATTTGTGTTTTGTTTAAAAGCTTAATAAATATGATATTATTCTGCAAAACTCTATTAAGTTTGCTTGTCAGAGGTCTCTGAGTATTTTACAGCATCAAACCTCTCTGTGTTAACTTGTCTGCATGCTTTAACAGGAGAGTACCTGAATGGGTATGGAAGAGTGATCAGCCAGAGCTCAGCATCTGGCATATCAGGAGGGTGTAAGCATTTTCTGCAAGTCTTACTCAGTTGGTGGGCCTTCGATGGTTTTGAATGCATGGACCATATAGCTGAGTTACACAGATCATTTGCAGTGAGAGGTGCTATCTTCCAGAGAATTGCAGCGGGTGCTTCAGCTGCAGCAAATGAGGACAGAAAGTATTGGTACACTCCTTGTGAGAGCAGCACAAGTCACAAGGACCAGAATCAGTGGATCTGTTCACCTGAGGTGCACAAAACACCACCACACACCCCCTATCTGCATCAGCTGCAATTCTGACTCTTTAAATACTTCTAGCATGATATGTGAAATTACTTAACCTCGACATTGCCACTGTCTTTCTCTCATCCTTAGCTCTCATTAATTAAAAAAATCTTCGTGTTTTTGTTCCAATTTGTAATTGAATTAATGTACTCTTGTCCAATAGGTTTATTTACATTTATAGCTTATGAATATTTTTAACTGTCCCATAATAACAGTGATTTACCAAAACTTGAGGGGCCCCCTCCAAACTACATGGAGGGGGCCCTCCATGCTCTGGACTCCGTCAGGAGCTCTAAGGCCTGCCACTACACAGTGCTGGAGGCGGCCCCTTGGAGCTTGGCGCCCCTCTTCTCCGCGGGGGCTTCAGGGCCTATTGCTGCGCTGCTGCATTATAAGGCATGCAAATATGCCAATGAAGTGAAGGGTATTTTATAATCTTTGTCAACTTAGATTGAACAGAAAAAAACGACAGTTGGTTAATAATTCAGAAAACGTAGGTTTTTTGGGAAGAAAAAAAACCTAATAATTAGCAGCTACAGGTCTACCCTTGGATGATTCTTGATCAGTTGCCTGCCTTTGTCTGCTTTTAGGTGATTATTTTTAGAAAGATTGATGAGGAAAAGCCATCCTTTTTTTAAACCTGTCCCGAGGGCATCAAAGCGCTTCACAAAGGTCCATTTTTTTTTTTTTTTTTTTTTTTCTTTTTTTTTTTTATCCTCATCTCACCAATAAGCATTAACAGAAAAGGCCGTCATCTTGATCTATACGCCCTGCGGCCACTGTTTGCGCTTAGGTCTAGCCAGACCGGCCCCGTTGATGTAGGCTTGGTGTAATCATAGGACAAAAAGGAGGTTGTATGGAGGGGGGTATGGAGGGGGGGGAGCGGGGGCAACAGGGGCAACCAGCAGCGTTTAAATCAATCTCAATTTCAGGCCCCAGGACCATAGGGGTTGCCATATGTTCAACTCACTTTCCCTGCCCTTTCCCTGATCTAATCGAGCCATAGCAAATGCCGCCTTATACCAATCCTCCCCCCTAGGAGGACCCTGATCTTTCCACCTCATACATATCTCACGTCTAGCTAATAACACTAGGTTTAGCAGGAGACCCCGCTGTGACTGTGATAAATTATTCTCGGATATTCCAACGTCTCCAAAAATTATCAAAGAGATATTTATCCTAAAACTAGTATTAAAAATGTCACAGAGGTCGTCCCCCACTTCTTTCCAATATCTACTCAGAGCAGGACACTCAAAGAAGATATGTATGTCATTGGCACTCGGGGCATTGCATCTTGGGCACTTAGGGGATGATAAGGGAGCAAACCTGGCGATTTTAGCAGGAGTATAATAAAGTCTATTTACCACAAAAAAGTGATTTTTCTTTAAACTAGCTGGTTTAACATATTTGTACAAAAGTTTCATTGAAGGTTCAAAAAGGTCTACTGCTATCTCCTCGAGGGGGGACTGGTTCCAAACTGCATGTTGCGGAGGCAGTTCTTTATCATCAGAATCCATAAGTTTTCCATACCATAAAGAGATTTCTTTTTTTTTACGGTTAGGGTTCTGCAAAAGATGTTCTGTTTCCCAGTCACCACTTATATCCCCTTTTTCCGCATTGAACCAAGAACTCAATTGCATATATTTAAACCGGGAGAAATCACTTCCAATCCGAGACCTTAATACCTCCCAAGGGTAGATCCCTTCTTCTGAAATCAGGTCCGACCAGATTGTAATACCTGCACTTCTGATAGGGACTGCAAGGCTATCCTTCAAGCAGATCGGGGTTCCTGGAGAATCCCAAATAGGGGAAAAATCAGAATAATACCCAATCCCCCATCTACGTCTCACCTTAACCCATACCTCCAAGGCAGCCCTTAGTACCTTCAGACGTACTTTCTTAAAAAACCTTGGCGCCCCAAATTTATACAAGAAACTCTCCTCACCACACCCACCCTCTGTCCTAACCATTTCACCCAATAATCTCCCCCAAGATGATTCCCCCGGCTTAACAATTAGCATCCTAATATTTTTGAACTGAAAGGCTACAGAATACCACCTAATATCGGGGAGGGCCAGCCCCCCTCTAAGAAGCCTTCGTCTTAACTTTTTCCAGGACAGTCTAGCACCCTTATTGGCCCAAATAAAACTACCAATTTTGCCTTGAATTCTATCCATACCTTTGCTAGGGAAGGACAGAGGAATAGTATTAAAGAAGTATGTCAACTTGGGCAAGATAACCATCTTCACAAGGTTGACCCTGCCATATATTGTCAATGGTAGATTTCTCCACCTGGCAAAAATACGGTCTATCTCGTTACAGATCCTAGTAAGATTAATCTGTGGGATCTTGTCCAGGTCTTTCACAATAATGACACCTAGATATTTTAGTTCTTCACTTGTCTGTCCTTCCCAACCATCAATGTTCCAACACATTACCTCCGATTTAGAGGTATTAACAAGATAACCTGATAACGTGCCGAATTCAGCCAATAATGCTTCAGCTCTTGGTATAGTCTCTTTGGGGTTATCTGTGTATAACAACAGATCATCGGCATAAAGGGCCAGTTTGCTACTATATTGTAATGATTTAAAGGGGGTAATTAAGTTATCCAATCTTATAGCCTGTGCCAGTGACAAAGGTCCATTTTACACATTTTTAGGTCGAGCATTCGAGACCTCTTGTATTTACTTTAGTATATACTTATTATATACTTATATGTGTATGTACTTTGTGGGCTCTGGAGATCAGCCTAGGACTTGTCTGCTTCCGCTTAGGGACTTTTTTCTGTTCAACTGGCTCTATTTAACTGTCTAGATAGAAAACGACCAGCAGAGGTCAGTAAAATACCAGAATTACATTCTGCTGAGAGACTTTCTTTTTTTTCTTTTTCTGGCAACTGCTTCTATTTAACTTTCTTGATAGAAAACGACCAGCAGAGGGCATTTGATTCCAGTCCATCAAAATTGTCTTCCACGAGCACTCATAGACTGTATTTTTTTTAAATCTTGTATTTTCAGTGATATGACCACCGAAGGCCCTGAATTTATATTAAAAACTGAGCTTTGGACTATACCATTTCCCACTGAAAGGCAATATTTCTCTCCATGTGTTCCCATACCTGGCGTGTCACGCAGTTTGGTGCTTACTTTCCCTCCATGTTAAAGAACAGTAGATGTTTCAGCACCCAGGCTAATGTGCTGCATGGCTAAATACATATAAGGTCCCAAAGGCGAGACCAATTGCATTGCAAATGCTTGTTTGTTTCAGGCACAGAGAGATTAAGTGAGTGGCCTAGAATCACAGGATGTTGAGTTGAGGCAGGAACTTGAACCTGGTTTCCCAATTCCAAAATCAGCACTCTAGGAGCTGGCCTCACCTCTGCCCTTTTGCTTTGTAAACTTGAAGTGTGGGCTGCAGAATTCTTCTCATTTTAACTGTTGAATGTCAATCATAAAGACCTTTTTAGAGCCTACCATACAGCGCAAGCTGTCTGTTTGCAAAATACCTATGGTCAGTTTACCTGGAATTTGCAGTGAGATTAAAGCCCTGCCATTGTTTACCTTTGGCTGGCTTTATTGCCACTTCCATTTAATTGCTTCTTATTCTATGACTTGCCTTGTTCATCTTGTGTTTGTCCCTCTCAAGGAGCATAGCCTCTTCAATGTGTCATTCTAGTGCTAACCTTTAGAGAACTATTTGTTTTTCCTTTATGCTTAAGCACTTCATGAGAATGCATGTGTTTTCTACATGTCTCCCTCTTCTGTGTCTCTCCTTACCCCAAGCTCCATGTTGTTCTCTCTCATGTGTGTGGTTGCCTCCTATGCTGTGCTACATGTTACTCTTGCCTGTGGGCTTCTCCCTTCACCACATGTGGCTCTCTCCTTTGCATGCGTCTCGTCTGCCCTCCTTGTTGCTCCTTCCTCGTATGTTTCTTTTCCCTTCCTCCTCTACCCATTACCCCGACTCGCTCCTCCTTTGCCTCAGACTATCTCCACGCAATCCTATTTCTTTTTATTTCGCTTTTTCCGAGGGCCATGCAGCAAATTGCTGCCACCTCTTCTGCTTTATAAAAATGTTTTACATTACTCCATATTCATAAATGTTTTTAAAGCACTGCTCCATCTCAGATTGGTAAATTAAAAAAATGGCGACCACGTCTCACGCATGCGTAATGGAGCATGTGTGCACCTACAAAATGACACAGATGAATCTACAAATGACATGATGGCATCATCAACCCTTGTTTCTTTTTGTTCATACTGGACAACATAGATTTTATGTTTGGGTGAGTTTTATCTAGCGGGAACTAGACTTGATAGTATCAGAGCACTTTACATGAGCACCTGTTGCATGACAGACGGACATAAATTTTTTGTTGGGCACGGGGAGATTAAGTGATTTGCCCAGAATCACAGGATGTTGAGCATCCCTGTCAAGACTCGAATCCAATTCCCCAGCTTTGAGGTCGACCACCCTAGCCCTTAGGCCACATCCTCTTCCCTAATAGATAATTTCGATGATGCTGTACAGCATGCACAAAAGGCATTGGCAGAGCAAATAAGTCTCAAACAAGAGGCTTATTGGCATTGCCAATGTTTATTCTGATAGTGGGGTGCAGGGGTAATTCTTATTTTGCCATGGGGTTCTCAATCATAAGCCTGACAGTAGGGTACATGGAACCTTGTTGCTTTTGCTATTAATTTAATGGGATTTCTTTGCATGAAACCTACAAGGTTATCATTCATCCCAATGGTTACATCGTATAATTCATAGGAAATGCACCAAGTTAGATTTTGTAAACAAATGCTTTGGGTAAATAAATAATGTGATAATAGGCTCAGATTAATGAAATGAAGATTATACTGGCACAAGCCACAAGGCAGGGGAAAAACACGTCTTTCGGTATCTGGTGCTCTTCAATTCCTAACTTTGAAATCATTTTATGGCGTGAAATACCTAAATGGATGACTAATCAATCACACTATTCAATTTTAACATTCTGTTCAGAGGTTATCCCTAAATCTGGTGCAGGCTAAGTAGAGCCGAGACACAATTGATGCAAGAGAAGACATTTTTAGCAACCCATTATCAACAAAAATGACACAAAAGCTTTGTGGCTGTTGCCTTTAATTTAGGGTTCCCCACCAAAAGGATCATAGCATGTGCCAGAGGGTATAGCAAGGGTATATATGTATAAACATAGTACAAAACTGACTCCGCATACCCGGTTTCATCGGAAGTATTTAGTATTATTCCTGAGTAGAAGCAAATGTACAGAACCAGAAGGGCCAGGATGGTCTTAGCTGCCCTCGAATGGGCCTCTGTGCTTGGCTGGCTGAAACCTGTAGAGTTCTGCATCATTCGGAAGGTGTGTCTGTAGAGGGAGGTTAGAGTCATCGCTGCTGATGTTACTATCATTGCCAGAGGCAAACTACATCCCAGGGTTTCCAAAAAGACCTTGTAGAAAAGAGTGTATGTGTATGCTGTGCCTCCATTTCTGAGGACCTCTGAAGTGGAATTTTCCTGAGGGATGACCGCCACCTCCCAGATCACTGGGACACTCATGGCTGCAGCTGCCAAGACCGTCCCCAGGAGCACCCATGGAACCATTCCAGGGACCTTAAGCTTCAGGCGCACGAGGAGGGGGTGAGTGAAGTTGACAATCTTGATGCAGTAGAAGACGCAGAGCCAAGCTGTGATCCAAAAGTTGGACAACACTATAAAGGGGTAAATGCCAAAGACGAATCTCTGAAAGCTCTCAAGATCATAAAGTTCTCGCCAGAGTTGGCGCACCATGTATTCACCTGTTGAAACACCCTGTATGATGATGTTGGTGAGAGCCTCGGCCAGCAGAATCAGATCACAGGGCGGCAGGGACCTACTTCGAATCCAGTCCATTGAGATCACAGTGATTATGAGCATGTTTGCGGCGAGCCCCATCACCATCTCAAGTCCAGATATGACCAAGGAAAAAATACTAAAAAGAGACATGGATGCTTCTTTAATAGATACCCCTATCTACTCTACTCTGAGTGTCTCACTCAATGGACAACAGTATGTTTTCTGCATTCAACTCCTCGCTTTTTTTCTTCAAAGATGGAAACCGCTCTTTCTGAAGCTTTGATGTGCGAAGGGAATTTTCATGAAATTTTCATGGAAACTCGCAGAACGGAGGACGAAATAAGGAAGGCAGATTGTCCCCTGAGGGTTCTTTCATACTGGCCTCTGTAAGGCTGTTCCACTGAAAACTCCTGCGGTGCCCCCTTAGTATATGTTCAGAGCCGGTTTCTATTGAGCAATATTTGTGATGAATTCCATTGGGAAATGCTCTCTGTCTCTCCGCATTGCTTCTTCTGTCATATCATCACTTTCTGCTCCCCTTGACGGCGGGCCTCTCCCAGCCGATCTTAATTCTGTTTTCCTTCCCTCCTAGCTGACTCCTCCCTTCAGTTCACTTACCCAATGAATCACTCCGCCACCCACTGCTGTGCCTCTCCAGTACTTCCTATGATTACACCCCCCTCTCAAAAAAAACTCCCTCCCTCTCTTGCTAAAATCACTAGTAGCATGGGGGTGACTAAAACGAATAACCCAAAACAATTGCAGCTGAAATAATCCTCCAGCGAGAGAACTGTCTCTACACAGTCCACGAATGAGGTACTAACGAGAGAAAACGACACCTAAAGTCAATGTAAAGCAGCACCATGCACGCAGTACAGAAAAGGTTTTATAAATGAATTGTTGCTGGGCACCTTTCAAATATTTGAATACATGTCCTTACTTTAATAAAGTGCAACCTTATTGCATTTTTGTATTTTCTTTACTGAGTATCTGTGCAAAGTGAGAATATAGCCTCCTAGCAATGAACGCTAAACCACACACCAACACACGGCACAAATATAAAACATAATACTATACTACAAATAATTAATAAAACATTAATAAATGTTCCATTGGCACTACCGGGAGATAATTATCTAACACTCTAGATATGTATCCCTGCAAACACAAGTGTCTTATAAGGGTGGAGGGGAATTGGCGCTATGAAAATGCACTCTAGAGCATCCAGGAATGCTGTTAGATATTGCCCACTGGGAGCAACAGTATTTTATAATTAGGACTTAGTCAAACAATTAAAAAAAAGACGTGAGGTATTTGTCTGAGGTTTCAGTGTTTATTTTGTAAACAAATAAGTGCAGGGTCCAAAAGCTTCGCTCAGACTGTGACCGGCGCTTTTAAATGTCAGCGAGCCGAGTACCCTGGCTGCTAATCTGAATCCATCTCATGCCGCCCTAATCCACTCCCACACACTCCCTGCCCCGTTATCTCACTCTTGTGGGTTTCTTCTTTCTCCCTTTGCCACAGTTTTCCCGTCTTTCTCTTTCCCCGTTTTTCCACTTCCTCTCGGTAAATGACTCAGCAGAAAAATAAGTGCCAGTACCCAACAATAAGTGTCGGTACGCCGCACCAGGAACCTCCTGCTCAAATTAAGCACCGTGAGGCTTACTAAACATATTGTTTGACAGGCATTTGTGTGAAGTGATGTGATATAATAAATAGTACATTGAGAAGCACCAAGTAGTGAAACCGATACACATTTCGATAGGCTGCAGGAACCTTTTCACACGACAAACCTGAGAGATATAAAATGACACCTTAATATCCGTGTAGACCCCACTGGTCAGGCGCGCAATACCCATTGGACTCACAGGGCTTCAGCCCCCCACGTCGCGTGTGGCAGCCCGGGATGAGACAGCCTCGCGGCGCACACACAGCCGAACCCGAGCACTTCACAGGTCTTTAAAAGACCATTTGCATGTTAATGAGGCCTCGCTGTTGTTTCACCCCTTCTAAGAGCCCCTGCAGCTCCACTCTGCCTATGGCTTAAAAGGTTCAGCCCCCCCGAAATTTTTTCTTAGCCCCCCCCCGAAATTTGGCTCTAGTGGCGCCTCTGCCACTGGCAATGCCATTAACTCTGCCTACTCCCAAGTTAGCGATACCTTCGCTTAGGTAACTCCGTGGGGCCAAATTTACTGACCCTCAGCAACGTCTGAACGAGGGCCTCAGTGCCCTCACCAATGACGTCTTCTTTTTCGTGTGGGTTGAAGTCGTGCAACACTCCATGGGGGGACCCAGGGGGTGCAGGGCGCGAGCCAGGTCTCCCCCTGGGTGGCTTCGCACAATGGAGCGGCCACCCAGGTGCAGGGTAGGTGATTTGATTAGGGGCGCGAGGCGCACGGAAAGTGATAAGTAGAGGGAGGCAGGGGCGGGAAAATCACTGGGCCCTCGGGAGCGGGGAGGAGGGGCTGGTTTACACTTTTTGTCCATCTTGCCATACCGTAGGCCTACATCGGAAGAATGACGTCACAGGAGGCGGTGCGGGAGGCGGTCCGGGTGCTCTGCGAGGCAGGCAGAAGCGACCTGCTGAAGCCGGGAGTCACTGGACAGGCATGGGTGGGCCTGACGCGTGCACCGCGGAAGGCCAGCAGCGGGGTCGCGAAGGCGGCCTGTTTATCGCCGGGGCCAGCAGCAGCTATTGAGGTCCCGCAGGGTCCGGAGGTGGGTCTGGAACCGGCCCGTGTTGAGGGTGAGGAGGCGCAGGCTGGCCCTTCCGACGAGGTGTCCGCATTGCTTAAGGTACGTGCGCCCGCCTGCTTTGCTGTGGCTGGGAGGCGCGCTACAGTGCGGGGAAGGCGGGGGCGGTCCCTGGCATCGACCGGGCTTCGTGGGAGGAGCGCTGGGGGCAGGGCCGGCGGGCTGCCTATGCGTGCTACACGCGGAAGGAGGGCAAAGAGTTGTATTGGGCTGGAGTCCCCCGGGCCGGTTCAGGAGCAAGCTACCCCCCCGCTGGCAGGGTCTGAGGGGTTGGGGTGGCAGAGCAGTACGCAATTGGTGCAGTTAAATGGGCAGAATTTTCTGTTGAGCCCGGCACCTGCATTGCCTGTGCTTGTAAATACGGACATCACTTCTGAGGGCCCCTCTGGGGGGACATCGGGGATATGGTCACTGCAAAGTGTGGAGGGGGCCCCGGGTGTGGTGGGAACGAAGGCAGGCCAAGCAGGAGGAGGAGCACTGGGGCTGAGGAGTACACAGGGAGGGGTGGATTACCAGCAGTTGCCGGGCAGATCGCCTGCAGTATTGGGCGCATGCCCCCTGGTTTCGCAGGTTGATTTCAGCGGCCAGATTGCGGAGCGGGGATCTGTCGGGGTGTCAGGGCACAAGCCAGGCGTTCTTCCTTTGTCAGGGGTTACCACACCCAGGGTACCGGATTCTCAGGAGGGCCAGTGGGTCTGGGTGGGCAGTGGGGGTGCCCCGGGAGTTGGTAGGAGTGGGTTGTTGGGAGATGGAGAGTTTGCAGTGGGCGAGCAGGAACCACAGGGTTTGAGCGGCTTCCAGGAAGATATGCCGGTTTTAGCCACGCGGTTTGCGGCCGGCCAGCGTTCCAGACGGATGGAGCACACTGTGGCTCTGTCTGGGGGGCCTACTACGGGAGGGCGATCTGGAGCGGATTTCCTTTCTCAGTTAGGTCACCCCTCTGCTCACACGGATGCACAGTGGCATTTGGGTTCGGGGAGTGGGTTTTTTTTGGACAAGATGGGGAACAGTGGGGCACCTTCAGGTGTTTTGGATGCATTGGGGAATATGGAAGTGGACAGTGAGGAATTGGAGGATGGGGAATTGAGAGACGGGGATGGTGTCGGGGGGAAAAGAGTGGGGAAAGCTGTGAAGGGTCAGAGGGGTTGTGTGGGGCAACCACATGTGCTTAGTTTTTTGCAGACGTCTGGTGCGGACTATGCAAAGGAACAGGCTCTGGCAGCTACCAGTCGCAAGCAAGTGGACCGGCCAGGCAGCAGCCTTCGATCAGCTACATTGTCTACAGGTACGCCGGGGTGGTGGTCGGTTTGGCAGCCAGGGGGTCAACCGCCGAAAGCCACCAGGTCTATTGGCATTGGGGGGGATACTTTGGGGGACAAGTCATCTTCTAAGAAGCAAGGTTCTTCAGGGGGTGAGGGGAGGGGGGGGCTGCATCCGTCCCTGGGTCACAGCCTCTTGCGGATCAGAGTAAGTGTGCCCCGGAGGCAGTGGAGGAGGATAAAAATATACACAAAAAGTTGCCTTACATGGGGATTGCTATGCCGTTGGGCTCGCATCTATCAGACAAAAAGCAGGATTTGGCGTCATGAGTTTGTGGATGTTTTCAAATTATTGCACCGTGATATTCAGGCAAAGGAGGGCTCCAAGGAGGAGGAGTGGGAGCTGGCGAGGCGGCCTAGGGTCCCTAAGACTATTGAGAACTGGTCTTCTGCTTTCCTGATATATGCCAGCGTATATTGTGAAAAATATCCAGATAGGGCGGTTGCAATTTTCAAATACATGGATATTATTCGGAAGGCTCAGAGTTACTTTGGATGTTTTGCATGGCTGTCATATGATGAGGAGTTTCGAGCTCGTCTAAGTGTGTCGCAGGACAGACCTTGGGGCGATGTGGATTCCGAGCTGTGGCTCCAATGGATGGTGTCGTCTCAGCCGCCGGCTACTACGCACACGGCTAGTGGTTTACCTATCTCTTATCGGCCCTTTCCCGCTCGTCCTGCCCAGCCTGGGGCGGGGTTTGGGGGCAGAGGTCAGACCCCTATTTTTGGAGCCTGTTGGAATTTCAACAGGGGTTTCTGCAATAGGCAGTTTTGCCGATATAAGCATGAGTGTTCCCAGTGTGGTGGAAGGCATCCCCTCACGCAATGCTTCGCCGGCCAGCGGTTTGGTGACATGGGTAGGGGGCAGAGGGGAAGGGGCAATGCTTTCCAGTTTGCAGGAAAGGGGTCCTACTCCGGTTAAGTTGGAGGTTCTGGGGCAATGGTTGCAGGAGTATCCTGATGTTGAGGCCGCCAGTAGGCTTTTTTGGGGTTTCAAGGACGGCTTCAAAATAGGTTACCAGGGGCCTAGACTGGGTAGGTGGTCCGATAATTTGAAGTCAGCTAAGGAGTTGCCACAGGTGGTTCAGCTGAAGTTGCAGGGTGAAGTGGAAGCCGGAAGAGTTGTTGGTCCTTTTTCCAGCTGTCCTATGCCCAATTTGATTGTATCTCCACTGGGGGTGGTCCCTAAAAAGAAAGCAGGGGAGTTTCGTATGATACACCACCTGTCTTGGCCTGAGGGCTCCTCCATTAATGATTTCATCTCGCCCGACGATGCCTGTGTGTCCTACGCTTCTGTGGATGATGCCTTGCGTTTGGTTAGATCGGCAGGGAGGGAGGCTCAATTGGCCAAGAGTGATATCCAATCTGCTTTCAGGCTGTTACCCATTCATCCTTCTGACTTTGAACTTTTGGGAATGCAGATGCAGGGAGCTTTTTATGTAGATCGAATGCTTCCTATGGGCTGCTCTATCTCTTGTGCCCTCTTTGAACTTTTCAGCTCATTTTTGCAGTGGCGCTTCACTCAGGTTACTGGTCATGCCCTCATTTGTCATTATTTGGATGATTTTCTTTTCATTGGAGTTCAGGGCACAGGTCAGTGCCAGGAGGCTTTGCTGGCTTTTCAGACGTTGGCGCAGGAGCTGGGTGTGCCATTGGCCCCGGATAAGACAGAGGGTCCCAATACGACGATGGTGTTTTTGGGTATTGAAATAGACACCATGGCGATGGTAGCAAGGTTGCCAGCTGGGAAAGTTCAGGAAATCACTGCATTTTTGTCCTCTGTGATTGAAGAGCGCAAGTTGGAGCTCAGGAAGGTGCAGAAGCTGTTGGGTTATCTTAACTTTGCATGCAGGGTGGTCCGGGCTGGGAGAATATTTTGCAGGAGGTTGGGCATGGCCATGTCTGGGGCTTTTCTTCCTCACCACAGAGTGCGTATTTCAGCGGCTACACGGGCTGATTTGGCTATATGGTTGACATTTCTAGCAGAGTTTAATGGTGTGTCTTTGTTTTTTGCGGACGAAGACATGATTTGGCAAGTGCAGATCTACTCGGATGCCTCTGGTGCGCATGGATTTGGCGTATTTTGGGAGGGCCGCTGGTGCGCTGAGAGTTGGCCACGTCATTGGATGTTGCAAGGTCACAGTATTGCTTTTCTAGAGTTTTTTCCACTTTTGGTTGCCCTATATGTTTGGGGCGATGAGTTTCAGAATCGTTCAGTGCTTTTCCACGTTGACAATTTAACGGTGGTGCAGTTGATTAACAAGCAGAAAGCCAGGGATTTGAGAGTTTTACGCTTGCTGCGCGCTTTTATGCTCAAATGTTTACAGCTCAATGTGGTGTTTAAGGCGCGTCATATCCCGGGAGTGCATAACAGTATAGCGGACTCTCTGTCTCGTTTACAGTGGGCGAGATTTCGCAGGCTGGCCCCTGGAGCGGAACACACCAAGACGCCAATCCCGCAGTGTGTCTGGGAGTGGGGGGATTGAGACTTGCCGCTTTTGTGGAAAACTCCATAGCGGCTTCTACACGACGGAGCTATCAGCAGGCGTGGAGAGAGTTCTTGAGCCATGGTAAACTGTGTGCTGAGAATAGGGGGAGTTGGACCGATGCTCATCTGGTGCTAGGTTTTGTGTTACACTTGATTGACAAAGGCCTCACACATACTACCATTTCTGGCAAATTGGCGGGGATTTCCTTTTACGGGCAATTGTGGTGGGGGAGGGATCTGGTTCAGGGGGTTATGGTGAAAAGGGTCCTCAAAGGTTTAAGCAGGGTGCAGGCGGGGACGAAACAGTTACGCAGGGCGGTAACTTATGATTTGCTGCAAAGAATGCTGCGGCAGATACCTTTGGTATGTTATGATGAGTCTGAGTGCAGGCTGTTTAGATTATGTTTCTTATGGTTGTTTTTTGGGGCTTTCAGAGCCTCGGAACTGCTTGGGCTGCGTCATAGGCCAGGTATCCGCAGTGATGAGGTATTTATTGAGGGGCACAGGTTGAGCCTGTGGTTGAGAATGTCAAAGACGGATCAGCTGGGCAGGGGTAAATGGGTTTTCTTAAACAGAAGTGAGGACGGTTTATGCTGTCCTGTCGGGGAAAGGGAAAGTTTCAAGGCTTCTAGTGGTTTTGCTCTGGGTCTTGTATTTTGCCACGCCTCGGGGCAACCTATTTCTGTGGCTCAGTTGCTGGCGGTGATGAGGAAGGTACTTCTTCTTTTGGGAGAAAACCCTTTAAGTTTTGGGACACACTCTTTTCGGATCGGGGCAGCCACAGAGGCGGCCAGGTTGGGGTGGTCCTGGGCAGACATACACCGTATTGGGAGATGGAAGTCCAAATGTTGTGAGAAATATGTTCGGAAAGTCTCTGCATAGCTCCTCGTTTTTTCTTTGGTTAATTATTGTTTTTCTGTCTAGGTCTGGCACCAGGGCCCGTAAGTTCGAAAAAATCAACATGGATAGTAGGACACTCCTTCGTTAAATGGGCTGCAGTCTATGCCGACCAACAGATGTGTGGGCGTTCCCTTGGACTGCGCAGTGCCAGCCACGAGGTGGTATGGAAAGGCAAAGGGGGACTGCGTTGGGAGGGTTTGTTTCCGGTGCTGGCCACGATGTGCTCTGGAAGGGGACCGCCACATTTGCTCATTATTCATTTGGGTGAAAATGACCTCGTTGATTTGTCAGGGCTGTCGTTAATAAAGTTGATGAAACATGATTTGGAGGTCCTCCAGGCTACTTGGGAGAACACCCAGTTGATCTGGACAGAGTTCATTACAAGGTTGCACTGGAGAGGAGCACGGCATCATGCAGCGATGGAAAAAGCGAGACGGAAGGTTAACCGCACTATGAGACATTTTTGTGAGGGTCATGGGGTGCGGGTCCTCGCTCATCCCAACATAAAATGCACCGAAGGGTATATGTTTCGTGAGGATGGGGTACATTTATCTACAATGGGGCAAGCTTATTACCTGCTGGAGTTACGGGATTTGATTGCGCAAATTTGGAAGGAACAGATATGGTGCGCTTGAAAAAGGGTTTGTGCATTACCACCAAGTTGATGGGTGGGGCAGGAAAACTCTGTTGGTTTTCCTGGGTGGCGGGGTTTTGCTGGGGGGGTGGGCAGCCTTGAGCGGGTTAGCCTATCCTCCAATGGGGGAGGGGGGGGGAGCAGTCACGTGATCAGGAAATGAGAAGTAGGGGAAAATGCACACAGGGGTCGGGATTCTGTTTAGGGGTGGGGTTTTTACATTGGGGGTTAGGTTTGGGGTGATTTGAAGACAAACTTTGGAAAGTTATTGCATTGCAGAAAATTATGATTTGGCACCTGTCTTAATAAAGTGGCCTTTTTTGCTAACAAGTAAGTGGTGGTTGGTGATTTATTGTGCGAGTAGCCGATGGCCATAGGATCATGTACGCGGCTGCTGAACGACCTATCAATCTCACCATTATCTCCACGTCTCCCAATCCTGCCCGTCCTCTATCATCTTCACATTTTATTACCCCTTACACGTCTATCCATTTCCCTTTTCTTTCTCCTTCGAATCACTCCATCATGCGTTTTTAGATATAGCCATTTAGAAGCAGCAAGTAGCCCGGGGAAAGCTTCGACAGGGGGGAAATCGAAGGGTTGTTGTCTGATGTATGTTTAGGAGCTGAAACGCATTGTACCCATGCTGTAGATTTTTTTGGTTTGAAGGCTTGTATAACTTTGAAAAACAGGGTAACTTAAAGTAGTTTTTTTTTAAACTTACATTTGTGTAAAAAAAAATTCTCTATAGTTGCTTGTTTAATTAATGACACTATCCGTTTTCATAGACTAGACAGAAGATATTAAAAGTATTTTCTTCAAAAAAAATGTTCTCTAATAACATAGGGTCTCATTTAGAGCATCGTAGATGGGCAGTGCTTAATTTGAGCCGCTGGTCGCCGATGTGGGGCACTGGTACTTATTTTTGGGAATGGGCACTTACTTTTCGCAAAAGATATTTTCCGAGGAGGGAAAAACATACAGACCTGAAAGAGGGATCAGGAAAAAGACAGCAAAACCGTAGCAAAGAGAGCAAGCATGAAACTGCAAATATGAGATAAAGGGAAAGGGAGTGTCTGGTGGTGGATTGCAGAGGCATGCACTGGATTTAGGACTACCAGCCTTGACATTCGCTGCACCAACATTTAATTGAACTAGCTGCGGGCCTCTGAGCAGAGCTTCGTGCACTGTCACTCTTTCTTTTACAAGTTAAGCACTGCAGATGGGATATTCCGCCACAAACTTGTCAGAAATCCTGTTCACCTTGCTACATGTGCATTACATCCTATAGCATTTGTATTAAGATGGACGGGCTGGGCGGTCTGTCACATTTGTCATGGAGTAACCCACCCTCCAAATTCTAAATTCGGCCCATAGTGCTGGAGGAGAAAGGAAGTCCTAACCTTCTTTGCTCTAAGCCATTAGTGTCAGCAGAAACAGGGGGGCATATCAGCAAGCAGGCGATAAAAAATTATCGCCGCTTTTGCGTCCGTTTTCAGACGAAAAGCGGTGATTTTTTTATCGCCTTATCAGCAAGGTCACGTTATCGCATGAAACCTTGCCTTATTGCCATTTCCCTTAACGCCCATCTCTGCATCTCTAATGAGATGCAAAGTGGGCGTTCCACCCCAGGATAACAGGAGAAATGTCGCTAAGCGACATTTCTCCTATTGTCAAGCCTCACGCAAAGCAGCATAGCGACAAGAAAAGTAGTGATAACCTCTGTTATCGCTACTTTCCTTACGCCTGCTTTGAAACTGACTTAGCCATGATATCCAATGGAAGGTGGATATCATGGCTAAGTATGTGAGGCCCTATCAGCAAGCTATCGCCAAAAGGTGTGTGATTATCGCTGGCTTTCCAGCGATAATTGCACATTTGGCAGCTCGCGCTCTGAATTTTATTGCTTTGGAGATAAGCGTTGCTAATAGCACGCTATCTCCGCGATAAAATTCAGAGTTGGCTGACGATAATTACCCTCACGCTAAGAGTGCTGAGCGATAATTATCGCCGGCCCTTGCTGATATGCCCCATAGAATCTTTATGGGTGGGGCTTTTAGTTTGGTATTCCTATAGCTAAGGATCAGTGCGTGTTCTAGTGGATATAGTACAGTTAAATACTTTAAACATAAAGCATAGCAGGCTTTTGATACCCAGTGACATCAGCTATAGATAGAATTAAAGTTAAAAAAAATGAAAATGTATAGGATAAGCAGGGAAAGGATGTTCTTAGCTGTCCCCACGTGGGCCTCCATGCTTGGTCTGCTGAAGCCTATGGAATTCTGCTGCATTCTCTGATATTGTCCATAGAGCGAGGTAGGAGTCATCATTGCTGAAGTTACTATCATAGCAACAACAAAAACAAATCCTGCAATTTCCAGGAAGAGCCCATAGAAAAACTGTGTTTAAATATTGTTCCTTGCGTTAGATGGATCTCTGGTGTTGAAGTTGTAGCAGGAATTTTTCTTAATTCCAAGATTGCTGGAACACTGACAGATAACCAGCTATTAGAGTTCCTATTAGGTGCGGGGAACCATGCCCGACATCCTCAGCATCAGATGCATAAATGAGGGAGTGATTGAAGGGGGGGTATTTCGAGGCAGCAAAGAAGATGCAGAGCCAAAAGGTGACTCGAAACCTTGAAACAATCAATTAATCAATCAATATTTGTAGAGTGTGACAAATCACCCATGAGGGTCTCATGGCACTGGAGTTTTCTTGCTTCTTTGTGATGATCTGTTCAGTCGAACAGCTAGGTCTTGAGCCGCTTCCTGAATTCCTGGAGTGATGAGGTGGTCTTCAGGTTTAGGGGAAGGTCGTTCCAGGCCTTGGCCACCAAGTGGGTGAAGGAGCATCCTCTGCTGTTGCTTCGGCGTATGAGGGGGTGGCTGCAAGGAAGAGGGAGGTGGATCGCAGGTGTATGGCCAGTTGATGGAAAGTCATTTGTTTTTTGATTTATGGTCCTTTTTTGTGCATGGCTGTGTGTGAGTGGGTCCGCATTGTGAACTTGCATCTCTTTTGGATCGAGAGCTGGTGTAGCTTCTTGAGGTATGGTGTGATGTAGGTAAGTCTGGGGAGGTTGAGGATCAGTCTTGCAGCTGAGTTTTGTACGGTTTGTAGTCTCTTTAGGAGGCGTCTGGTGATTCCTACATAGAATGTGTTCTTGTAGTCCACTTGGCTGGTGCCAAGGGTCTGCATGATGGTATTTCTGGCTTTTAGTGGCAGCCATCTGAAGATCTTGCTCTGCATGAGTAGGGTGTGGAAGCAGGCAAATTAGACTGCATTTTTCTGTTTCTTCATCAATAGCTTGCTGTCCAAGAGGATGATGAGGTTGTAGGCGTGGTCTGTGTGGGTGGACCGAGTTTAGCAGGCCACCATGCATCGTTCCACGGTGAGGTGTTGTTCCTGAAGATGAAGACTTCAGTCTTGTCACTTTTGAGCTTGAGACAGTTGTCCTTCATCCAGTCGGTGACGTTCATCATACATCTGTGGAAGTGGGCTCTGGCGGAGGAGGGATCTTCTGAGAGAATGAGCTGGGTGTTGTTGCCATAGGAGATGATGTTGAGTCAGTGCGATCTGACGGTGTTGGCTGGGGGGGTCATGTATGTGTTGAAGAAAATGGGGCTAAGGGGCGATTCTTTGGGGAGGCGCAGATGGTCTTTTTGGGTTGCGATATGAATGGTGGGAGATGGACTCTCTAGGTTCTTCCGGTGAGGTAAGAAGTGATCTATTTGAGGATGTATCCCTGGATTGGCTGTTGTGAAGTCTGTTGATCAAGATGTGATGAAAAGCAGTGTTGAAGGTGACTGACAGGTCCAGAAGGATGAGGGCTGCTTGTACACTGCGGTTGTCAGTGTCTGCGATCAGGGCTATCTCAGTGCCGTGGTTGACTCGGAATCTGGATTGAGAGTGGTCCAGGAGTTAGTTGTGTTCCAGGTATTCGTTGAGTTGTTTGTTGATGTCCTTTTCAAAACGCTTCACAGGAAAGGGGAGCACAGAGATGGGCCAGTCGTTCTTGGGGTCTGCTGGGTTGATGGAAGGTTTCTTCAGGAGCTGCCTTACTTCTGCTTGTTTCCAGTCCTCAGGGAAGGAGGCCAATGTGATGGAAGCCACTGAACAGTGATAAAAAGACACAAAGGAATTTCTGAAACCCATATAAAACATAAACTTCTCTCCAGAACAGGCTACCAAGTTTTCTGCTACTGAATACGTTTAGATGTGATAGTAGTGAGTGGCTGAGACAGCAGCATGAGGTCACATGGGGGAAGACATGTACTTCAATCACATTCTTTAAATATCACAGCAATTGTGAACATGTTGGTGGTGGCCCCCATCAGAAGCACAAGTACAAAAATGACTGGAGAAAAATACTAAATGGAAATATAGAACCTTCTTCAATGGATACTCTTGGCTTTTCTAATCTGTGCTTTACCAGGAAAAAACAACATTTTCTCAAGACCTCCACCTCAGGTATTTGGTTCTCTTTGTATAATTTGAAGTTGTTTTGACATTTTCTTTCTGAATTTTAGTAGGATCTATTTACAAACTGGTGTATGCTTGTGTTTTTTTCACCTAGGCTTGTGAACATTTGAACTATCTTTTACTTTGAAAAGATGTAGTGAAGTTAAAAAACGGTGCAGTCCAGGAAAGAATAATGCAGATGAACACTGAAAAACTGTTCTCTTGAAAGGATATACATCCAAAATCTACTCTACCCCCTTAGTATACAGCAAGCTCTCGTTCTGCGGCTTACTTGAAGATTGTTGCCTGAGGCCGTCCCGATCTCCTTCCGCTCGTCTTCTGTTCTGTAATCATGTACTTCCTTTCTTCTAGCCCTCCTTGTGATCTATTCCCTACTCCAATTCCAAGTTCATTCCTTCTCTGTTGACACATGCTCTATCTCCAAGACTCATCCCATCTCAGGCCCCTGCTTTGCCTGTCAAATCTGTCCTTGCAACACACACCTTTTTCGTCGAACCTCCTCCTTTCGCCACTTATCACCAGCTTGTTCCTGCTGTTATTTTCCCCCTCACCTGACAGCTCCACGTGATTTGGCTGAGCTGAATGAAATTACATCACATGTTTGTGATTGAAGCTATGCATGTAGTTGTGCATAAGTTCTGAGATATGGAAGTGAGGTAATGGCAGAAAAAGCAAGCTTATAGTCTAGGTAGATTTCTATATGACCTTGTATCGTCCCAATTTGCAACTTATTTTTCTTTTAATAAATTGTCTTCTTATGAAACAAGACCCTCTTTAGATAGTAGCACATGCTCTACAAGCAAAAATAATATGCATGTATGTACAATAGGCAGTCACAGCAGAGACCAAAATATTAAGTGCTGGTGCGTAAAGTTATGCTTGAAGTCCGCAGACAATGCTGAAGAATGTCAAAATTGACAAATACCAAAGATGCATATTTTGTATTCCACCTCTTTTTCTTTTCACTACCAGACTCTCCCTGCCCCTTTATTTTGCTGTTGCAGGTTGTTCTTAGGCCGCTTCTGTAGGCAGCATGCATACCCTGTCGCTTGGCGATGATCTATTGTTTCCAAAAAACGAAACTCATAAAAGGGGCTTTTAGCCCTCCAATTACTAACCATTGGTTGGATTCATTGTCACTGTCATTTCCTTGCTTCTCAGTGGTCAATGCCTGGCGTGTTCACGTCCTGTTCACTTCCTCTTCATGTGTTTTTTCTTTGAGGGAGCACAGACCAAGTACTGATTAATTAATTTATTGGTGTCCTTCCACTGCTTGTGCTGTGATTGAGGTAGCTCTTTTCTTGCCCCCATTAATGTAGCTTGTCCCATTTTTCATTGTTCCCCTTTGTCCATCATTGTTGCAGATTGCCTCGTTTGTCATTGTTGTAGTGACCCCACTTCGCTGTTCTTGTCGCTTGTTTTTCTTTAGTGCTTTTCCTGTCCTCATAGCCCCCTTGTCACTTCTCAATCATTATTCCTTGTTCCTCCATCATTGATTCACCCTTCCATCTCCTGCGTTGCTCCTTGCCCATTGCTACTGTTCCTTTCTCATCTGCCTCCAAAGTCATTGCTTGCCCCGTCCTCGTAACCCACATGTTTTTTGCTTTCTCCCTCTTGGATTGCACTTGACCTTGTTCTAATTTAAGCAACGGACTATTTTGAACTAGTAAGGGTTGAAGGGACATGCCACAGCAGCATGAAGCTATAAAATGGGAATCATGTGTGATGTCTTTAAAAATAGACAATTCCTTAATTTGCGGTGTTTTGCGATCACTGTTTAGTCTATTGTGCAAGCTAATAATTGCTTAGACCACACCTCACACGACATTATGTTCAAACAATGGGCCTCTTTATTATCTAACTTAATGGTCTGAATTTTATCTACCTCGAAAGTTTAATGGTCGAGTTGGTTATTTTGAGAATTTGAACTCATGATGGATGGCCTTTGTGTGCAGATACTTTTAATTTTTTTGAACGCATACAGAATATTCTATAGCATCCAAGCTCACTTTCTAGGCACTCTTGCATTTTGCATTCTGGGATTTCTAATACCATGTTTCTAATGCTAAAATTGAAACTCATCTTAGAATGTGAAGTGTAAGTGGCTAGAGAGCCAAGATGTCTTAAATGTGTCACATGCGACTAGAGTACACTGAACAGCTATATATCATGCTATGTTTAGGTCTTCCGAGCAATAGAGCATGCTCTGCATGTGCTATTGCTTGCAAGAGATATTGCAAACAAGGGGCTTACAGTCCACCGGTGAGAAACTGGGTTGTTGGTTGAAGGGGGTGACGACCCCTGTTAATGCAACATCCACAGTCCCTGTCAGTGTGAACCAAAAAATTCACTTAATTAGCCGTACTTATCCCTTTAGTAGCTTGGCAGTCAGGCTTAACTTACAGGCAATGAGTAAAGTATGTATGCAGCACACAAACAACAATAAAGTGAAAACACAACAAAATAAATATCCCACACCAATTTAGAAAAATAGAATAACATGTAATTAATTATTTAACCCCTTCGGTGCTCATGACGGAACGGTTCCGTCATGAGCCACGGTTGAGCTGTGCTCATGACGGAACCGTTCCGTCATGACCACGCCCGCGCAAGATTCCGTCAGCACAGCGGCGGAATTTGCGCAGCATGGAAGGGGTTAACACCAAAAGGACAACAAAATCAATCAGTAGGATAGAATTAATAATTTTTAAAGTGTTTTGTAAAATCTAGCACCTAAAAGATCAAAGTGCCAACCACAGACATCTAGAAGCGTGAGACCGGACAATGTTAGAAAAAATGCTTTACCGCGATAGAGTGTGGGTAGAATTCAAAACGTGGATTGGGCCCAGTCAGCGCCTACCTTTGGAAGTAATTTTGAAGAAAAAATTCTGAGAAGGTAAACGTCAGCAGGGCCAGGCTGTAGGCATTGTCCGAGGAAGGTGAGTCATCATTGGGCACTGGACGAAGTCACAGGGAAGATTTCTATGGTTGGACTTTTTTGGAAGTCAAAAATCTCCAGTGGGATGAGCAAGGCGTCTGTAGCCGACAAGTGTTCCAGGAGACTGACTACCCCATCAGCAAAGGACCTCAGAACAGGATTTCCTGCTATGGAGAAGAACGTAGTGGGAGCTGCTGTGAAGTCGGGTTGGCTGGTGGCTCATCTTATGTGGAGAGTCGAGCAGGTCTTTTCTCAGTTCTCTGGTAAATGCAGTACACATGTCCGGAGATAACAGCACTACCTGCAACACCTTTGGTGAAAAACTACAGCAACTTTGAAGTAAGGGAACTGCATTTACCAGAATGCAATGAAGTGGACTTTGCTGGGATGAGAAGCAGTGTGCTCCCTCCCCACTTGTGTTTAAAATGCTCCCTTGAGCCAACGAGCTGACAAGCTCACCAGGGATGCACCTGGGCACCTGTGGAGTGGTACTGTGACCTGTGAAGACTTGGGCAGCATTTCAGCAACTTCAAATAACTTTCTCTTCTGTCTACTTCTTCTGTTCCCTACTGATGAATGGATAAACCCAGAAACATGTGTCTAGAGATAACAGCACTACCTGAACCAACTTTGGTGAAAAACGACAGCAACTTTGGAGTAAGTGTACTGCATTTACCAGAATGCAATGGGGTAAACTATGCTCGGATGAGAGGCAGTGTGCTTTCTCCCTATTAGGTACAGAAATCAATTGAATGAGATAAATATTCTACAGATAGGGCTTTTTACCTGGTATGATATTTACCCAATGCGATAAATATTGCATTTCATATATACTGCGTATTCTCAATCCAAACAGAAATCGCCATTCCGAAAGGCATGTACAGGTCATCCCTCAACATTATATGAGGCCAACAGCAGGCCAATAAACATTTGTAGCAGTGGACCCTCAATGAAGCAGATAGGCAGCTATTTGTTAGCAGGAGCCAGCCCAACACTCTGTTCACATAATCTATTGGCATCTTATAACAACATTAATCTTCTGCAGCAAGAAACCTGATACGTAAGACCACCATGAATGCAAGCAGGCAGAGCATATATAACATTTCAGACCCCAAATTTGAGGCTTTGGCTGATGGTGCAATTAAACGAGTTGATCGACTATAGGGACACCTGAGACTTAAGATACTCTCAATATATGTTATGTGTTACATTTTGTTTTTATTTTGATAGAGCGCTCCATTGCCAATAAGGCATCTTGGCGCTAACTGAGATCCAGCATAATGATACCCCACACTGTGATGGTTATTGTGCAGAGGAAAGCCAAGTTTTCAAGGTATTCTGAAAAGCAAATAAATTGGGCATGGTTTTAATGTATAATGGAAGCACGTTCCAGGCCATCTACAGATTTCTGGAAAGAAACTACTGAGTGAGTAAATGCAGTGTCATCATGTCTATGAGATATGGAGGATGTAAAGAAAAGGATATGTGAAAAAAGGTATGTGACATAGTTAGACAGAATAAGCAAGATGTCTTTGCAATATCTCAGGGTCATCGTCAAAAGATCCATAGTAAACTCGGCTAGGAGATACTTCTTTCAACCATGGGCATAAAAGTAATTGAAGGCATTCAAAGATGTAAAGAAATTGAAGGGACCAAAGAAGTCACAGGTAAGTCAAGGGCATATATGCGCAGGACAGTGAAGAATAAGCACATTTTCGATCTGTCATTCCAAAAGTGTAGCACACAATGGGTAGCCAAAGGGATCTTGTGTCAGCGTTAATTTATTGAAAAGCGGTCATGAAGACCATTGTTATATGGAGATGTGTCAAACAGTGCAGGTTCAACATGCCCTGTGAGAAAGATTATTACTTGGGGTGGATAGCATACCATCACTAGTAATAATGTCACTATTCTTATTAGGTCTACAAAAGGTTACAATAATTTGAATCTGAGGTCACCTCCTAGTAGCTATGGCCCAGAGCAGACAAAATTCACTTAAGGAAATCTGTAAACCATTTAGAAGTCCCATTACTGTTAAAAAAATTAAATACAATACAATAAAAATGCCACTCCGGATTATTTATGAATAGGCTATCCTGTTTTAGGATTAAACCTATAATAACTGATGAAACCCCACTGAAAGGAAAATAGCCATCACCAGTGTTAACAGATAAACACTGAAAAAACACCTTTGCAGCCACAAACTAAAAGCCATTCAAAGCTAGGAAAAGGTGAGTGAAAGATTCATTTATATTTCTTCCTGAAGGGGTCAATACAGTGTAACTTTGTTATACAAGGCAGCAGCAAGAAAGACTGGGCTAACATTATTCTGCTTGAGTTTTGTTTGTTTAGGGATATCACTAAAATATTGTTTCTTCTTCCTTTTGCCTTTTTCAGTTTTGTGATCTTTGGTCTACAGACGCAGGGCTTAGAAGCATGTTTTAGGTCTTATTTAATATTTTATAAACTGTAGAGAATCTGGAAATATCAAAATCACATTTGATATTTTAGCTACGTTTGATTCATTCACTGATAGGTAAAATGCCTGGTTTCATAAGAATCTTTCCCTTTATGTATCCTCACATTTAACCACAGACAGAGAATGGGTGAAACCCTTTGATTCATCACCCCCCTTTTCTAGCAAGTCAGTATTGATAGTAAGTGAATAACCAAACACCCCAGGCTTTAAACATTCAATGCAAGGTGTAGTGACAGGTATATGTGAAAAGAGTGCTGTCAACAATCATCTGAGATAGTGGTAAAAACATGACCCTAGATGTCTGGAAAAGTGGAACGCAGTGCCACTTGGAATGCAGCTGCAAAAGGTTCTTACCAAGTTCAACAAAGATTGAAGTCATATTATTTGTATTTGCAGTAATTCAGCTATGTATATGAAAAAGTTGTGTGATGACCTGTAAAAATTGATACCTGAGCGGAAGTGCTTCCCTGTAAGAGATCCTTGCCACGTTCTAGATGTTATGCTGAAAGCATCTTTACAATCTTCAAAGTTAATGAAGAATGCTATCGACTTTGTAGTCCATTCTGGTGCACCGTTTTGTTATGCACAGGAACTAAAATGCAAATATATCGAATTTTTTGCTTTGTGTGGCATCAAAGAAAGAGTCATCCCAACTGTCATTTTGCCGATGCTAAATCACATGGGCTATCTCTTAGTGAAGTACTCTAGAAAAAATTCAAGACAGCCTGAAGAGGAAAGTTAAACATTGCCACTCTCTTGTATGTCTTATCATGGGGCCACCACTACTACAAATTATGAGAAACTGAAATAGTTGCAGGGATCTGCTC
Organism: Triturus cristatus; assembly: GCF_964204655.1. Classification (NCBI taxonomy): domain Eukaryota; kingdom Metazoa; phylum Chordata; class Amphibia; order Caudata; family Salamandridae; genus Triturus; species Triturus cristatus. The sequence goes on from NC_140592.1 coordinate 989,616,849, forward strand.
AGGAACAGAACTATGCTTGCGACCATAGAACATCAACTTGTAGGAACTGAGTCACCATATCACCTCAGTATCTATGAGCCCGAGTCCAACTAGCTTATAGTGCCTCACTTGCCCTCCTGTCCTTTTCAGAGAAAAAAAAGAATTGGCACCCCAGAACATAACACTCTCGACCCTCTCAGGGATCGCATTGACAGGACCCACCATTTTGCTCTCTCACTCGTACTTGTCCACATTAAGATAAATAAGAGACACAAAGGAAATTTAGAATATTTATTTAAACTATCGTGCTCTAAGATGCAGTATTTGTGCCACAATTTGACAGCAAATACATAGCACAAATATCATTAGCATGGTGTTGCCAGGGTGGAATTCAATTACACATGCAACTTAGTAGGATTCTTTGGGCTTTATTAGTTTTCTTTAAATTTTCATAGTTCTCTGTAAAGTTCTGTAACAAAAATTATAACAGTGTTTTCTTAAACGTCTTTCTCTCTTCTCTCTTTATTCTTTTGGGTTTCGATCCTGTAAAACCTGTGGCCTGCCTCAACGATATCCTTGAAAGAAGAACAAATGTGAGGGGTTAGTCACTTTTCTTCACACACTTAGAAAATAAAAGCATAGATTTGTTTCCCCGAAGAGTCTGTCACCCGTGCCCATTTTCGAATAAGGTGCTCTCTTTTTAGAAAAAAAAGGGGAAAGAGCTTGTTGTAGTCATAAAGCGGGGTATCTAGTACTTTTTAAACTAAGGAGTTAAGCTTTCAATTAGGTAAGCCGAAGCGTTGTACTAAGAAGGTAAAAGGAAAGCTGAGAAGAGGGAAACAAGGAAGCTTGAAAGAAATAGAGAGTTCACATACATGGAAAGGTCAGATCCTCCTTCCCTCCCGCTTTCCCCAGATCCAGCCCCATAAATGACTTAGTCACATTTCTCCAGAAACGTGGCAGGGCTGTACGTTCGGTCAAGGGCTCTGCCACAATCTTCTACTGCAGGCAGAAATCAAAGAAGCCAGCTTGGAAGAGTTGTACATCTTCTCCCTGCAGGAGTCATCGGGGTTGCTGCTTGGGGTCGGATTCCCAAGGACTGCTGGGCTTGGATCGTTGAAGCTCCAAGCGATCCCTCTCCTCCAGTTCCAAGAGAGGAACCAGGTTGGTCTCGGGTTCTGGGACTCAGCGTTGTCCTCAACGAGGCTGGATATCCCCTCTGGTTTCTCGCCGTCTATCGTATTCTCTGTCTTCTCTTTCTTTGGTTTCTCGACGAGGCTGGATATCGCTTCTGGGCCATCGCCGTCTATCGTACTATCTGTTTTCTCTTTCTTTGGTTCTGGGTTCTGGCCTTTAAAACGACTGCCTTGCCCTCTGATTGGTCCGAATTGAGTCTCGTGATCGGGATTACCAATTTCGTATGAAGCTGGTACTTCCATCTCGTGTGAGTGTGAGGGATGGCTGGTGGGCTGCAGGGAGAAAGAACAGATGAGAGAGCCATATAGATGACATTCCATGAGATGTTGTATTCCTCCCCCGATTTCTTTTCCTGTCCACACATGGTTAACAAACCCTTTACCATTAAAATCCCTATCATATTGTAGGACACATTGGCCTTAACTCCTCCCCCTTCTACTGAAGCTACATGATTATATATCAAAGATCTCTGGGATTAGTGGTGGACCCTGTAACTTAACATACATAGATGGATGGATGTTCAACATCTCAGGTGACTCAGTAATCTTGCTTCAAGACCTTCGCTCAGTGTGTGCATTTTCAGAACAGCCAACCCAGTTATACAAGACATTCATGCTCACAAACAGCAGCTGCATTCTTGTGTTATGTCTAGGTGCTAGTGTCTGACAAGAAAGAATAACAAGGGGCATTGTTGATTGACCTTGTCTATGTCGTTCAGACTAAATACCAGGAAAAGACCAGAACATTAAAACATATGTAGGGTCTGTGTGAAAATACAATATGTCACAAAAGCAAGCATTTTTATGTAGCTACATGGGCAAAAGTAATGCAGCCTACAACATGCAGAATTAGGCTAACATAGGAAAAACGACAATGGGCTATGTACGAAACACACGACAAAATGGTATAACAAAATGACGATGTTGATTCTATTGTTTCTTATTGTGGAGTACAGTGAGCACAGGTGTGTTGCTTATTTAGTTACAAAACGGTTATATACCGGAGGGTCGGAGGGAGTATGTTTAAAGACCGCACAGGATTGGATCCCCCAACAAAGTACTTATAACACAGAAAAATCCTGAGGTCTAAAATGGCAAAGAGAAAAGGTGGTGTGTGAAAAGAGGAACAGAAGCCTAAAGTACGTGGTGAAAAGGGCAAACCCTCAAAGACGTGGTCATTCACTCACCCTGGGTAACGAACCCCATCACATGGGATTTTCATCCCAAAGAAAATCTCAAACTCTCAGGGGGCGGCAGGCCCCTCAACGAGAGGTAAGAGCTTAATGCTGTTTATGTTATGCACTGTGAAGTGGACTAAATCCACATATGAACTGGGTGTGAGTGGGGGTTGCAGTGCTGATGAAATAGTAGTGCAATAGGAGTGTGTTAAAACTAGTTACGGGATGGCCAGGAGGACTCTCTTGGACACCGCCGTGCCGATGCTAGATTAAAAGGAGTGAAGGCCCCACTAATCCAATGTAATCAGTGGAGCAATGTATAAGATAGTGGTCAACATGTTTCAGCCGTGGCGCCTGACTAGGCTTCGGCTTTCATCAGGACCTGGTAAGCTACTGCAAAAATGAAAAAACGTGACAAAGGATATAGAGAACACCCTCAAGTTGCTTGTAGGGTGCGCGTCTCCTCAATGATACATACATCACCTAGACAAAAAAGAAACTCAGTGTGAAAATGTAGGACTTAATTGCTCAGTAATAGCAAGTGTGAATGTGTAAACTGAAAGCAAGCACCACTCACCCGTATAAACTGGGTGGAAAATGGACCTCCACCGGGCAACCGCTCAGGAAGGAACACCGCTCTGAAAAAAAGATGTAAGACTGCTGAAGAGGGAGTAGCTTACATGTCATGAGCGAGTGTGAAAAGTGTGAGTGGGTCATCTAAAAACGAGGGAGACTGACAAAAGCGGTATGTGCACAAAATGCTAATATAAGCAAAGATCATCGTTTGTCAACAAAGAGGAGCGGAGTTGGAAACGTGACCTGTACTGTTTAATGGGTCAAAGCAGTATGAAATAGAACATGTCTGTACATAAGTAAATCAAAGTCAAGAAGTATTCCCAAAACCATCGTTCGAGGGTGGAGAATGAGTCACCTTCAGAGAAATATGAAGGAAATGGAAGGGGGGCAGTTTAAGCCCAGCGAGCAAAAATCCTACCTGTCCGTCGGGGAACCGGGCTGGAATGAGCCTGCAGCCGGAGGTCCCGCGGGGTTAGACGGAGGCGGATTAAGAAAAGACGTGTCAGCAAAAATGGACCAGTGAGGGGACAGGTTACTCATGCTGTCATGAGGGGGAACCAATCAGAAGTGCTGAGCCACCCGTATGGCAGTAACCTAGGAGACTGGAATGCAGCTGACAGGTTACGGGTAACGCTGTCAGAAATTCAAAGGTGAGCGCGCCACAATCAATTAGGGAGATAAGGTGGTGGCGCTCATTGACAAGAAATGCGGAGACGCACAAGTTAAAACAATGCTAACTCTCAATGCGCTTATCGCTCCATGGTAAACAAATCGCTGAGAAGGGTACGAACTGGTGTGAGACATCGGCTCTTGCAGCGCGGTTAGTTAAAGGTGCACTATGTTCACCGGGAAGTGAATGGCGAGTAAAAAATAATGCTGCAGGTAGTTATACATCAGAAGGAGATGTATGTGCCGGTGTTCGGAAGCCGTGCAGAGCAAATGCAAACAATGTATATCTTAACGATAGATTGGTATAGATGCTTAATGGGAGATACCCATGAACACGGTGTGAAGCATGGGTCAGAAGGTGAGATGGTAGGATCAAGCCATGTGTGTTACAAAGATAGCCAAGGAATACCGTCGTTCAGTCCTTGAACATGTGTCTTCAATTTGTACACCCACCTCTGCTCACGTTTGAATAGAAAAGAAGAGCTATCTGTAAGATGTGGTGGTATGTAGGGTTTATCAAGGACTGTCCAGTGTAGGTCGTTGGGAGCATGATTGACCTCTAAAAAGTGGTTGGTAAGTTTGGTAGAGGAACGACCACACCGTATAGTGCTCTTATGTTCCAAAATGCGAGTTTTAATACGGCGGGTGGTCATTCCAATATATCTCAGCCCGCATGGGCAGGTTATCAGATAGATCAAATTGGAGCTGTTGCAATTGCTGTGGCTTCTAAGAGTCCACGGTCTGCCAGTGCCAATGTCAATTTCTTTGGTCACGGAGGTGTGGCTGCATGCCGCACAGGAACCACATGGATAGTGGCCCACAACTGGAGGGAGACCCCACAGGGTTTGTTGGGTGCATCTTTGGTTGGTGCGTGGACGGGTGTGTACCAACTGGTCTCTGATATTGCTGCTGCGTTTAAACGCAAAAAGGGGTCTAGGCAGCCCTCCCTCCCCTATGTTCAGAATTTTCCAATTAGACAGAATGATTTTCTTGAGTTGGTTGGAAAATTGACAATAGGTGTGCACACAAGTGAGTCTGTTCTCAGATGTCCTGGGGATCTTAGGTGCCAAAAGAGCCTCCCGATTGTTATTCGCGGCTCGTTTGGACGCTCTGCAGGTCAAATGTTTGGGATAGTCTCTGGCCAGTAATTGTCTGGATAAATTGCTGGAATGTTCTTTGTACTTGTCAGTTGAGGAACAGTTCCGTTTGAGGCGCAGAAACTGGCCAAAGGGAAGGTTATCACGCAGAGCTCGTGGGTGAAAGCTATCATACTTCAAAAGGGCATTCACCGCAATGGTTTTTTTGTATAGCTCAGTACTCAAGCGGCCATCAGACGGGGTTATCAAAATGTCAAGGAATGGTAGATGAGTCTTAGAGTACTCACAGGTGAAGTTCAAAAAGGGGTCGCAGTTGTTGAGCCAGTTCTTGAAAGCCAACAGTGAGGAAAGAGGTCCCTGCCAAAGTGCGAACACGTCGTCTATATACCTCTTCCATACCTTGATGTGATTTCTGTATGGATTGTTGGTATTAAGCACATGTTCTTCCTCAAAAACATGAACATACAAATTTGCCAGGCTGGGAGCAAAAATGCTCCCCATTGAAGTGCCTGACACTTGCAAAAATAACTGTTCCTCAAATTGAAAGAAGTTCTCTTTCATGGCGAGCTTTGCACACGACATGATAAATGAAACAGGAGTGATGGAGTCTGGTGGATTGGCCAGCAGGAGAGATTCGATGACAGCTAAAGTCTCATCCTGCGGGATGCATGTGTACAATGACTCTACATCAAAAGAGACTAGGAATTCTGTTGCACAATCAAAAGACAAGTCTTCAAGTAGGATCAGAATATCCTTAGTGTCCTTCAGGTACGTGGGCATTTGGGCCACAAAAGAGCGAAGGAAGTGGTCTGTAAATGCCGACAGTGGTTCCAATAGGGACCCTAGTCCTGAAATTATGGGGCGGCCCGGGGGAGGATTCACATTCTTATGTACCTTGGGTAGGATATAGAAATAAGGTACAGTGGAAGTGGTGTTAACCAAATATTGAGCTTCATTGGAAGTGATCCAACCATTGGTGCTGGCTTCATTCACTAAGATCTGAATGGTCTTAAGTAAGCGTGTGGTGGGATCTTGATCAAGGGGTTGATAGAAGTTGGTGTTGCCCAACTGTCTCAAGCATTCAGAGCGATAAGCGGTGGTGTCCATGATGACAGTGGCACCACCCTTGTCAGCTGGCTTGATCATTATGGAATCATCAGAGGTAAGGGAGCGCAAAGCTAGGCGCTCTAATTTGGTAAGGTTTTGGTATTGGCGGTTTTCTGAGACACAGGAGGAGGATATCTGTGAGGTCACTGCCTTTTCAAACGTGAGTACCTGTGGAGGCACTTGACTGGGCAAGGGGTTAAAGGTGGATTTAACACGTAGGCCCGTGTTCAAGTCATGGTCATTCAAAGAGGTACTGGGTTCTGCACGAAAAAAGAAATTCAAGCGAATCTTCCTGAAAAAATGAGCGAGTTCATGATTTATGGAGAACATATCTCCTTTAAAGGAAGGAACAAATCCTAATCCTTTATTCAGGAGAGACTTTTCATCCTGTGTGAGAACTCTGCTGGATAAATTGATGACTAGGTTGTGCTCGTACTCGTGCTCGGGACGGCTGGAGTGTCCCTCGAGCTCGATGATGGAGTTCCTTGTTGTTGGTCTGACCAATGGACTTGGTTCCGTCTCCTTCCCCTTGACCTTCCTCGGCCAAACCCTAAAAAAGGCTGATTGGTATACATCTGTGGAGGAGGGGGATAGGGACACGGTTGTCCGAAGGGAGGGGGTTGTCCAAATGGAGGGAAGGGGGGGTAGTTGTAAGCGGCAGGGGGCCACCATTGAGAAGGATACATAGGGTTAGGTGCGCCTCTCAGGTTTCTCCTATTACCTCCACCTCTCCTTTTATTTCCTCTCAGTGAGGAATCTTCACCCGAAGCAGTGTCTGACCCACTCGACCAGTCATCACTGCCTGATGTAGAGTAGTTTGACCCGTACCTACGGCCCTGTCGGTTGAGTTGAGGTGGCACGTAGTCAGCACTGGTGTATGGGTACACCTTCTCTAGTGAAAAACGTGCCAAATCTTTTTTGAATTTGGTAATCTTGGTCATCAATACCGAGTCCTTGAATTCTTTATTGTGTTTATTGGATTTCTCGACGAGGCTGGATATCGCTTCTGGGCCATCGCCGTCTATCGTACTATCTGTTTTCTCTTTCTTTGGTTCTGGGTTCTGGCCTTTAAAACGACTGCCTTGCCCTCTGATTGGTCCGAATTGAGTCTCGTGATCGGGATTACCAATTTCGTATGAAGCTGGTACTTCCATCTCGTGTGAGTGTGAGGGATGGCTGGTGGGCTGCAGGGAGAAAGAACAGATGAGAGAGCCATATAGATGACATTCCATGAGATGTTGTATTCCTCCCCCGATTTCTTTTCCTGTCCACACATGGTTAACAAACCCTTTACCATTAAAATCCCTATCATATTGTAGGACACATTGGCCTTAACTCCTCCCCCTTCTACTGAAGCTACATGATTATATATCAAAGATCTCTGGGATTAGTGGTGGACCCTGTAACTTAACATACATAGATGGATGGATGTTCAACATCTCAGGTGACTCAGTAATCTTGCTTCAAGACCTTCGCTCAGTGTGTGCATTTTCAGAACAGCCAACCCAGTTATACAAGACATTCATGCTCACAAACAGCAGCTGCATTCTTGTGTTATGTCTAGGTGCTAGTGTCTGACAAGAAAGAATAACAAGGGGGATTGTTGATTGACCTTGTCTATGTCGTTCAGACTAAATACCAGGAAAAGACCAGAACATTAAAACATATGTAGGGTCTGTGTGAAAATACAATATATCACAAAAGCAAGCATTTTTATGTAGCTACATGGGCAAAAGTAATGCAGCCTACAACATGCAGAATTAGGCTAACATAGGAAAAACGACAATGGGCTATGCACGAAACACACGACAAAATGGTATAACAAAATGACGATGTTGATTCTATTGTTTCTTATTGTGGAGTACAGTGGGCACAGGTGTGTTGCTTATTTACCTTGGGGGTCATTTAGAGTTTGAAAGAGTAAGAGTTGCATTGTAAATCAGCAAGACTCACAATTGTTCAGGCTTACAGTTGACCTGCCATATTTTGAAGTGAGCAAAGTGTAGGGTCTTTCCCTGCAGAGCCTCAGCTCACTTCACTAGTGGTAGCCCATGACCTGGCAGCTACCACATCATAGTGAAAATCATTTTGAATGGGGGGTTCGTGTCTGGAACATTACATGAGCAATGGTGGTTCCATCAATGGCCCGAATGCGAGGTAGAAACCCCATTAACATAAGGGCCATTGGATATTTGATTTTCAGAAACAAACTATCTCTTGGGAACTATTGAAAAACAAATAGAAATACTAAGGAGTGTGAAAACATCCTGGTACTCTCTTGTTACTTCACTTAGCTTAGACTGAAAACGTATGTGCAGCAGCTCCAATGCAGGCTTGGAGCTCCCTGCCAGGCAAATGAGAATATTTAAATTTGGAGGGCGATCCTCTGAGAGAAAACTTTTATTAAAACACAAAATAATATAATTAGAAAGACATGAGCAATGCTAACTTGCAAATCAATATTGAACTGACACATTTAAATGAGCAAAAACTGCAATAGAAATATATATAACTATATCTACTAGTAGGAGGCCTCAAGATGTTTAGTGCAAGCTTCATTTTTTTCCAGCAGCAAAGTTAAATGTGCTGAGACTTGCACAAAATGCTTAGAATTGACCTTAAATCAACATGCCTTTAGTGAATACTTCCTATTGTCCTAAAACAATTATTTGATTAATGTAACATTTTGAAAAGGTTTGTAGGACCAGTTCATCATCGAATTGAATGACTTCATATTATTTCACAAAATAAATACAATGCAGGAATAGAACATGTTGATCTTTTAACCTAATTCTGCTTATTACATAGTGAAGAAATGTGGTGCTGAATAATATTTGTTGCTTTTGATGTTTTTATTTCACATAGTCTACTGATTAGCCTACCATACCAATTATTTCATCAAAAGGTTAAGAATGTTCTCATACCCATTGGAAAGGAGGTCTAAGAATCAAAAAGCCTCATATGTGGACATAGTTTAAAAATTGTTTCATTCGTCAAGATAATTCTTAGTGAACCCATTGTGCGTAGATGTGGGAAAGAATGGGACAAGACTGTTCTCAAGAAGAATCGAAAGAAGATTGGATGAGAGGAGGAGAAAAAGCAACACAAACTGCAACTTTTCTTCCGACTGTTTACATTAGTGCATGTTCTTAGAAAAGGTTAACACTTTTCCCTGATGCTTTTTCATATCAATGCCATTTCTTCAGACTGAAGCTGAATGCTAACAGCTTTATGCTGAAGGCTGAATGCTGATTTGCCATCCTACACAACCTGTTTGCTGATTGCAGTCTTTACTGCTATTGCATGATTATTTTGCTTTGGTGAACCTCTCTTTATGCTGATAAAGATTGATCATATTTGCTCTTCATCCTTTCTCTCATTCTTTGCTCTCGAACTTGAACTGTTTATTGGTTCCTGTTAACACCAATTTTGCCCCATTCTCTCTAGAATTTGGAATTTTCTCCTTTATTGGACATGCTTGATGCATTATTTGTTATGATTGCTCTAACCATTTCTTTCATGATCAGTTCTGTAATCTGATTGATCCATTTTGAACTAAATAAATAAAAGAAAAATAAAACTTAATAAACCATTGAAATGAAAATAAGACCCTTAAAAACTTATCACAATACTAATTATTCTCAACTTAGAATTATTATTGTGATGATTTTAATTAATGGGATTTATAGCTCCTGATCTTCTCATAAAAGATAGCAAATGTCTGTCGCCGAGAAGTAAAAGGAAACACCACAAGTGGGGATCAACCCTGTTGGTATGAGTTAGAGATGTTAAACTGTCTTATTTAAATTGAATCCCACTCCAGCAGTATCTCGTAGGAGAGCGATGGTTAACGTCTAGAGAAGAGGATGTATTTAAAGTACTTGCCCGAATTATAATAATGCCTGAATCCCAAAGCCCAATGCCTAGAGCTTGAGGACTGGAAAGGTGTGATTTTCAAAGGTGAATGCTTATATGAAGGTGTGAGTATTAATAGGGTATTTTTTGTTGTGATTTGTGATTACTGATGTTTTTATTGAGAAGCATTCTGGAGTACGAGAGTTAAATGTTTTGATGAATTTATTTTTTCATTGTTATTTGTGAAGAAGTTGAACAGTTATCAGCCTAAGACCCTGGACAAACAGATTTTAAAATAAGTGTAGGAGACACTTAAATAGATATTGTTTTAGGGGGGGCACCAGAGAACTCTATTCAAGATGGCCGTGCCGTAGCGAGGCTCCAACAGCGGGATCATCAATCCAGTAATTATCCGACTCCACAGTCGTCTTCAGGAACCGGACCGGCTCAAGAGTTCGGGTAGAGACTGCCGCCACAACGGAAGACGAGACGACGTGAGGCCACGGAAGTCAGGCTGCACCTTATCTCCCTAATTGATTGTGGCGCGCTCACCTTTGAATTTCTGACAGCGTTACCCGTAACCTGTCAGCTGCATTCCAGTCTCCTAGGTTACTGCCATACTGTGGTCGGCGCCCTAGTGCCACCGGGGCACCGGTCACACCTCCCCACCCCCTCCCAAGGGGAGGGGGCGGGGACGCCGACCAGTGTCCCCTTCCTCGTGCTGGCCGGAAGTGATGCGCAAGCGCGTCACTTCCCGGCCCCTGTAGGGAAGGGGAGGCTATTTAGCCTTCCCCCATCCTTTGTCGTTATTGTTGTTGTCTTGACATCCAACCCCCATTGCTTAAGGCCTCGCGCTCCCAAGTGCATTAGTCCTTGGGCAGGGCGGACCAGAGTGGGGATAGTCCTAACGTAGAACGGTCATTGGGCTATGTTAGTAACAGTTAAACACGGGACGCTGCCGACAGTCTAAAAGAGGTTGCTATAAGTCCACAACTCTGCCCCTCCAACATGCTTATGTGGGCTGTCACTCATAGTTGCACAGATATGGGAGTAATCAAACATATCCAACTAAACCTAGCCACCCAGGTGGGTGCCTAGTTCTGGGAGGGCAACGCAACCGAGATAGAATGGTAGTTTATTATCTAATGCTAATGGAAGCCTGGTTTAAGCCATTAGATGGGTGTAGATATGGGTGTTGAATACGGGGATGCACTGACATAGCGGCAAAAGAATAAGTGGTCACCACATAGCGCCTCACTAGGACCAACATCACGGCACCAAGTTACCGGTGTGATTCGAGCAAGTGGTTGCGGGTGCGCCGCTCGCGAGCGAATTGCAACCTGGCGCTGGGGACAGTCTGCCACAAGCCGGGGCGGTCTGTATATAGTAGAGATGACCCAACAGGCTTGGATCTATGCATTTGGGTTTAAATTCACTGTTGCCAGCTGAATAAGTATACAGGGTTCCGTAGAACTGCCTGCGGTGGAAGCGCGCTCGTACACCAATTTCCAGTTTTGCACAATCTGGTTCTCTAGGTACATCTTGCCGTGAATAGCTCTAGGTAGGTGGTTGTGTGTCACTCTACCTACAGCTGGCATTGCAGTACGCCTGCCTTGGGGGTGACCGGACAGGGTATTTGTCCCTTCACTTTGAGGAGCGATTCATTCAAGGATTTCTTCACAGAACTGTCTCAAACCCACCAATAGTTCATTGTTAGGCCAATTACTTACTGGCCACCGGTCCGTGTTCCAGACCGCCTCATGGCGCCCGAGTTAGAACTTGGACCATGCAGGTTGCAATTATTCAACACAACTTCTGTCTGGGCAATCAACCCGATCGGGTTGCAAGTGATCACTAAGTGGGCATTGCTTCCCAGGGCCCCCGCCAATAGATTACCTGGGAATCCAATTTTCACTGCATGCGGAGAGGGGTCCCGCAGTGAGGAGCAGTGGGAACTGCGGGAATAACCTCTGTCTTGGATGCGGCCTGGAATTTTGGTAGGCGCAACATTGCACAGGGCAGGCTGTAAGCACAGCGCCCTGTGGGGTGTCAGGCAGAGAACATTAGCATGAGACTACCCACATGCCACGTTACTTAGTATAACGTTGGCCGCATGGCGACGCGGTGCCCGCGGCACATGCCAGGGGTGAGCTTGCCATTCATTAAGGGATACACCTAGGCTAGTCAACACAGAAAGGTGACAGTCCCACCATTTCAGAATGGAAGCAATTTTGATATGCTACGAGGCGAAGCCAGAACTGTGGCTACGGTCATCTTCTACAACTCACAAGCCTTGTTAAACCACCGGCACTGGGGTGTTGTAGGGGTAGTGGGATCTTGAAATATACACTTGGAGGCCATGTGAGAAGCCGCAAAACACCAGCCGGCAGCACACCGAGCGGAGCACCAAAACCAAGGGTTAGGCCCGCAGGAGGACCAGCCGAAGGCACCATATAGAAACAGGTACAGATGTACACTTGGGGGGCATTCCCCTGCAACCAAAGGCAGTTTTCGGGTTGCTTCAATGAAGACCTATCCACCCGCGCTTTAGCCAGGGCGGCATGTGGGTGGTATAGTGTCATATAGCAAGTGTGCGGTCGTTCAAAAAGTTTGGTAAACACCACATAGAACCTCATCGGCGTCAGGGCATTATTGACCATGCAGCATTCGCAACATTCAGGATAGGGCCGGTATTTGCACCAAAGTTTCCGGTTGGTTCCCACAGACTTGTCTGCCCCCAGGGTTATCCTCTATGGGTTAGAACCTGAGACTGAGGGGGGCATCTCCTGCTTCGGCGTCCCGAATAAGTCGATAGCCAGGCTGGGGTGGAGGTACCGTGCAGGTTCTGTCCACCACTGGTCCCCCCCCAGGCGATGGGATCAATCTAGGTGGGACCACGAAGTCTACGGTTCTTGGAAAGCTTCCAGTGGTAGGGCATTTAGCAACAGATAAAGTATCAGCGAGTGGGTAACAGACATCTGCTCTCCAGCAGCACCGTGCCCTGGGAGCACGCGTGTTGCCCAAACTCTGAGAACCACCCATAAGGGGGCCGAGTAGCAAGAAACAAGTAAATAGGTTTCATAGGTGGGCCTCGGGTCTTACAGCTGTGTGAAATCACCATCAGTTAGGGACAGGCCCAGGTAAGAATAGGGCATTCCTTAATGTCCGGAGGACCATTGCGGTTGGTGGTATCCCCTAGCGGAGTCACCGGTCGCGTTCTGCAGCTGCAGGAAACTGGGAACCTGGTTCACGGACACTTTTACCCCGCTTAGGGGATGCAGCCAGCCAACATTTGGTGCTGCCGTCCCAATAACTGGGGTGTCAGCGGGCCAAACACAAGGGGACATTATGTCAATAGAACATTTGGCACGCCCAGGGTGCCACCAAAACTCTACTTCAACGGAGCAGGAATTTGGCACCGCAGGTGATGCTCTGGGTTGGCGGGGGGGCACCCCCCTGCCACCCTCCTACCGGGGAGCATGATGGGAGGGGCAAAGTATGACTTAGGCAATCCTCAAGGCCTGAACCATACAGACAGTGCGCACTGCTCAAACCAGACAGATTCCCGAAGCTGGTATGCCTAGGGGGTTTCATCACTGAGGGATCTGTAGGGGCATAATTCCCATGAGAAATAAGGGATGTTGGGCAGGGGCAAGATTCGCCCCTTGCCCATGGTCATGCGCTGTCAGCTAGGAGCACTCCTGTGCACCAGGTTTAGCATACAGAGGGGACTGTCCAAAGGTTACGTAAATCCCTTCTTGCCACAATAGCCAAAGCAGGCAGGCGGGTGGGTGAGTGGTCACCCAGCGAGTGGGCTGATGTCCCAGAGATGGGCACGCAGGTTCAGGCACACCCGGTGCGGAGGACGCCTGCTAGGTGAGGTCATCAAATTGATGGGACTTTGCGAGCCTGGGTGCCGGCTTCCTCCCGCCCAGAATTGTGAAGAGGTGTAACTTTCCCGCAGGGGGGCGAATAGTTCTTGGCACATCTCCACAGGCCCAACGGGTCCTTTAATTCAGCAGACTCTATCTGACCCAGGATATCGATGGGGCCATCTACACCACCAGGAGCTATAGCTCACGGGTAAGTCTTGTGCCTGAGGTTGTAAAGGATCTCACAGGACAAGGGTTGAGTCTCGCCAGCGCTGTCAAAGTGTCATAAGGTGGCAACATTTCAAACTCTCCTTTCTGCAGGGATGGTTCCCTTCCAGCTAGTTGCAGGAAGCCCTAGACAGGAGAGGTTGCAGGTAAGACTATAGCGGGTTGGTGGGGGGCCCTGGTTGCGACGGTGAGCCGCCTCCAGGGCTGTGGCGGAGTTACAGGGCGATCTGGAAGCAGGCCGGTACATAGGGTACCTCTGCGCGGCACCATAGGGGGTGCCTGAGCCAAAACCGAGGAGCATCATGGGAGGATCCCCGAAGCCGTGTCGGCGCCCCACTAGTCCTGTGGGCGGTTGTGGGCCTGAACAACCGGGGGTTTGCTAAGCGATGCTCCGCCCCGAGAGGGGGGGCGTGAGTAGAAGTTACCAACGGCACGTGATCGTAGAAAGAATCACATGGATGGCAGCAACGGCGGGTATCGCACCCGCGCTGCCCGGCTCATCAGGCGGGCAGGCGACCCAGTTGGTTGCCTGCCCTTGGATCGCCCGTAAAATAACCCACAGTTTACATATTCTGGATTATGTAATAAACCTGCAGCAATTTTACCCAACTCAACAGTCTGTGTGTGTGTTATTTGGGTATGCAATTTGGGCGAGGGGGGACAGAGGGGTGCCCCTGGGGGTACTATGCCGCCGACCACGGCCCCCGCAGGGGCCCACTACAGCGGTTGGCGCCCTAGTGCCACCGGGGCAACGGTCACCCCTCCCCACCCCCTCCCAAGGGGAGGGGGCAGGGACGCCGACCAGTGTGCCCCTCCTCGTGCTGGCCGGAAGTGACGTGCAAGCGCGTCACTTCCCGGCCCCTGTAGGGAAGGGGAGGCTATTTAGCCTTCCCCCACCCTCCTGGCGACCTCTTTGTCGCCCACCACGCCACATCCCTCCCTACCGCTTACCCGGCGTAGGCATGGGGGGGGGGTTTCAGAGCGTTGTAATGTTTCTCTTTTTGTTGCAGGTGGAGTTACAGGGCGATCTGGAAGCAGGCCGGTACAAAGGGTACCTCTGCGCGGCACCATAGGGGGTGCCTGAGCCAAAACCGAGGAGCCTCATGGGAGGATCCCGGAAGCCGTGTCGGTACCCCACTAGTCCTGTGGGCGGTTGTGGGCCTGAACAACCGGGGGTTTGCTAAGCGACGCTCCGCCCCGAGAGGGGGGGGTGTGAGTAGAAGTTACCAATGGCACGTGATCGTAGAAAGAATCACATGGATGGCAGCAACGGCGGGTATCGCTCCTGCGCTGTCCGGCTCATCAGGCGGGCAGGCGACCCAGTTGGTTGCCTGCCCTTGGATCGCCCGTAAGATAACCCACACTTTACATATTCTGGATTATGTAATAAACCTGCAGCAATTTTACCCAACTCAACAGTGTGTGTTATTTGGGTATGTAATTTGGGGGAGGGGGGACAGAGGGGTGCCCCTGGGGGTACTATGAGAAGGCACACCGGAGGACATTCCGCCAGAGGGAACAGCTTGCGGCAGTGGCGCCTGCCCCCATGAGAGCACCGATTGGACCCCCAGGCCTCGGGCCCCTGTGAAACTGATCCAGCAGGGAGCAGGCCCCGGAGAAACCCAGGAGACTACCAGTAAGAGGCTCAGGAGGTGGGGACCCCCGCATTTCGGGCCCCCTCCCACCCTCTCCGGTGAAGAGATACGCAGCAGCTGGAGCTGCACGGCAGGAGCACCAGTGCGATCGGTGCCCAGCACGAAATCAAGCTCCGGGCATGCGTTGTGCAGGCGTGCACATGCGGCCTCCCACATCACAGACTGCCATGCTACACGGTGTCCGCTACCTGGGGCAGAGCGTGGTCCAGGCGGACATTTTTTTAGCCTGCAGCAGTGACCCAGTAGCTGCAGGGCAGGACAGAGTCAGCCTGCAGGTGTCGGGGAGCACACCAGTGCGGTGAGAGCAACTGGGGCCTAGTACCACTACTCTAGACCGGCAGAAGACGTAAAATACTGTGGGGTACCCCAAGAAGAGACAACCTGGTGATTGTGCAGGAACAGCCAGCAGAAAAAAAAGGGGCAGGAACCCAGAGAAAGCCTGAAATGGGCCCCCACACGACTGCACACTTGCGGTGAGCAGCAGAACAGCGCGTGAAGGGCCCAGTACACAGCCCAGAGAGAAAGCGCAGCGGAGGCACCCTGAGGACCCTGTAGGCACAGACAAGCCTACACCCGAGCCCTTCAGGTGAGGGAGACATCCAGCACACAGTCAGAAGGGGAGAAAAACAGAGCGACAAAGATTGCAGCCACAAGGTGAGGGTCCCACAACAGGCTGGGAGACCCTGGTGAGGGCGAGCCAGTGAACATGTGGAAACTGGACGCCAAGCAGCCAAAGCTGGTGTTTGAACTGCGCAGTACCCCACGTGGCCCCCCAGCTGCTGAAGACCCCCAACGGGACTCGGACACATCAGCAGCATCCCCTCCCGAAGCTGACATACGGGAAATATTCAGGGGCTTAAAGCAATCACTCACTGCCATAGATAGCAAGATAGACTCTCTCTCTGATTGCTTCGATCGGCTAAAAGAAAAGGTGTCTGATCATGAAGAGTGGCTGGGGTAAGTAGAGCAACGCACATCCTCAATCAAGGACGAAGGATCGGAAACATGCGAAAAGCTCCTAAAAATGGAGAAGGTCCTTCACCTCATCTGCCAAAAGAATGAAGATAATGGAAGCCAGGTCGCGCCACAACAACCATGGGAGTGCCGAGTCCACTGCCATGGAGCGAGTAGAGGACTAAGTAGGGGAGATGCTGTGTGCGACATTCAGTAAGTCCCTATCCCCCATGTGCATCGTAGAGCGCGCCCACTGCTCCTTGGGCCCACGACCACCGCCAGGTGCGCCCGCCAGACCCATCATTGGCCGCCTACTCAAGTACCAGGACAGGGACACGGCACTCCGACTGGCCAGAAAAAATGCAACAGGTGTCGTTCCTTCTATCCCGACTTTACCCTGGCAGTCCAGGTGGCCCAAAGAGACTTCCTACCGATTAAGCAATCCCTTCAACAACTGGACATTAAATACCCACTTCTCCACCCTGCCAAGCTCCAGATCTTCAAGGCCGGCAAGACACTCTTCTTCACAGACCCAAAAAAGGCTGCATGCCACGTGAAGGACCTGCACCTGGTGCGACTCCCAGATCGACACAGCACAGATCCAGAGGAGGAAGACCGGACCAGTGACAACGACTAGCAGGCCGGCGAGCACCACACACTAGCCGGGGCACTGTGATGGCAGAACCTTGCTTCAACGTAGACTGCCTGATGCGTTCTCATCAAACTATATATTCGTATCCTTTACTGATGTACTGCATTGTTACAACTGATTGACACACTTGTATTGACTGTTTAAAAAAGTGACTGTGCAGATATATGCTCAGAGTCCCACTGTTTGAGCCAAATGGGTGGTCGGCTTGGGCTCCTATCTTTCCCCCCTAGGGATGACTCCCTTACCTTTTGCACTGTTGTTCTTATATTGGGGGAACGGTTCACCTGGGAACATGCTCAGCCTAATTGGGGGGCTGGAGTGGGTGGGGTTGTTTTGAAGTTCACATGTACGTAATTGTTCAAATATGTCTCCCTTCCTGTCTTCCCTTGCTCTTTCCCCCGTGTTCCCTTCCCTTCGTCACGCCCCATCAGGGCATCTCCAGCCACTCGACTAAACGAACCTCCATGACCATAATCAGATGCATCTCATGGAACATACAGGGCTTGAATGATGCGCCCAAAGCTAGGATGGTAGGGGCACAACTCAACAGGCACAAAGAAGACATAGGATTCCTGCAGGAGCTCCATCTCACTCACCACACACAGGGGTGCCTTCGAGCAGGGTGGATTGGCGAAAAGCATGTGGCACACTACTCAAATTACGCACAAGGGGCTGCTATAATCATAAGGAAAGGGCTCCACTGGCGCTGGTACATTAGGGGGATGGCCGGTCAAAAACATTTCACTGTGCGGGCCGAACCCGGATGACCATGGTTTCTTCACGGAAGTTTGAAGGGGAGCAGACTCTCTTGGCCCCGGGGCTATAATATGGGGCGGTGACTGCAATGTAGTGCTAGACAACCCAAAAGACAGGTCTGGAGACTCCCAGTGCCCCCACGCCGCAGCACAGCTCCAGACGATCATGTAAGATGGACAACTGACTGATATCTGGCACCAGCGGTACCCGGACGAGGCAAGAGGTATTTGCATGACAGCAGCAGGACCCTTGGGGTAGCACATAGACTTTTGGCTGATATCCCGGGACACGGCTGCCTGGGCAACGGAGGCTCAGCACTTGCCCCGTAACCTCTCCGACAATGCCCCATAATGCTCACTTTGTATGCCGGACTACCCCTTCAGGGCCTTTGCTTGAAAGCTGCAGATTGGACCACTGATAGACCATGTCTTCCAAGAATCTATATGGCAGGCAATAACTGACTATTTCTGCAATAACGAGGGCTCAGTGGATTCTCCATCGAGACTGTGGGAGGGCTTCAAAACTGTCATAAGGGGGAAGTGCATAGCAAAGCAGGCGGATGTGCTCAAATCCTTGCGCAGGGACGTACAGCGGCTAGAACATAAGATAGGACCCCTTGTGAGAGAGTTTTTCTCCAGCAAAAATACATCCACGCTCAGCGATATATGCACCAAAATGACTGAGTTCCAGGAAGCCGCTCAGTGAGAGACCTTTTTCCTGGGCAGTGAGGCCAAGGCATGGTGGTATGGGGAGGAGGACCGTGCAGGCAAAACCCTAGTGGGACTGCTCAGGAGACCCTGGGCTAGTGATTATATCTCCAAACTATGCTCGGAGGATGCTGTGGTCATGACAGGTCAAAAAGTGGTCCAAGAGCAAATGGTCTCTTTTCATTCCGCACTCTACCAGGCCTGGTTGCAGACTGATACATCTGGAGTGGAGGAGTACCTCGATACTCTGGAGCTACTTCGGCTCAAGGCGGGACACCGAGCTTACTTCGATGAACCTTTCATAGAGGAAGAGGTGAATTACGCCATCCGTGCCCTCCCGGCCGGGAAGACGCTGAGCCTTGATGGCCTATCAGCTGCCTTCTACAAGGAATACACTGACCTGCTTGCTCCCTGGCTGATAAACATGTATCAAGATTCGGTCAAGTGTGGGTCGCTTCCCCCATCGCTCAGGGAGGCTCTCGTTATTACCATTATAAAACCAACAAGGATCCATTACAAGGTGACTCGTACCACCCACTCTCCATGATAAACATGGATAATAAGATTTTTGCGAAGCTGCTCGTGGCACGCCTTATCCCCCTGCTGCTACTGGTGCTCCGGCTGGGCCAATGTGGTTTCGTTCCGGGCAGGTTAACAGCACACAAACTCCGCACTCTATTTGCCACAATGCAGGAAATAGAGCCGCAACTCCAGGCTGCCGCCATCCTCCTAGATGTCACAATGGCGTTCGATTCTCTCGAATGGCTCTACCTCTTCACCCTACTTAAACGAATCGGACTCAGCCCTGAAATTCCTTCACTTATTATTGCTGCTATATTCTCTTCCCACAGCACGCATTAGGGTTAATGGGGTGATCTCAGCTCCCATCCCAATCTTCTGCGGCACGTGTCAGGGGTGCCCACTGTCGCCCCTGCTGTTTGCCGTCATTATGGAGCTGCTGGTAGCTAGATTGAGACAGCACCATGCCCGAAGGGGCCTGGTGTTCACCCCTCGAGTGGTACTGGTGTCCCTATATACAGACAACGTGACACTCTACACCAAGAACCCTAACAATATTCTGGTACCACTGATCTGGGAATTCCTGCATTTTGGTGGCCTTACTGGGATAGAAATGTACTGTTCCTAATCATTGATATTCCCGCTGATGGAGGCCACAATGCAGACACAGACGGAGTATCCACTACAGTGGACGCGAGACCCGGTGAAATACCGGGGTATATGGCTCAGCCGAGACCCGGACAAACTTGCGCTCCAACTACGTGAAATTTATAGACTGGCTGGAACAACACATTAAGATGTGGAACACACTCCCCCTCTCTCTTGCCGCGAGGGTGGCCATTGCTAAGATGGTGTTGTTGCCCAAACTCCTGTATCTCTTCACCAATATCCCGCTTCCACTCACGGCGTGCTTCAGGCGGAGGCTGCGGTCCAACATGGTTGCATTTGCTATAAGCTGGGCGGTTGATGGAGGCTCTAGGGCGGTGTTGGTGCTGCTAGATTTATCTGCAGCATTTGACACCATCTCCCACTCTATCCTCCTGAATCGTCTTAGGGATATTGGCATCTAGGGCACAGTGCTGAACTGGATATCATCCTTTTTATCTGATCGCAAACAACAAGTCCGGATGCACCCTTTTACTTCCCCTATCAAACCACTTAAGTGGGGTGTGCCTCAGGGCTCTGCCCTGAGCCCGCTCCTTTTTAATGTTTATCTGACCCCTCTGGCTGAACTGATTGCAAAATCTGGGATCAAAATTATATCCTATGCAGATGGTACCCAGCTACTGTTCACCTTCCGGGATGTACTCACCTCCACTTTTGATCCACTAAAAGAGTGCCTGAAGAATATTGCAATCTGGATGGATCATAACTTTTTAAAACTTGATGCAGACAAGACTGAGATCTTGTTTTTTAATCAACCTTCTCCCCTCTCTTTGAGCCTGTGGTGGCTTGATGAATTGGGCTCTGCTCCCCTGCCTAAGGATTCAATTAAGAATCTAGGTGTTAGATGGGACAAACACTTGTCCCTGTCTACACAGGTTCAAACGGTGTCGGCGCCTGCTTTGGCAAAATTAAAATCATTAAAACATTCATCAATTATCTGCCCAATGCAACCCGTAAAACAGTGGTTCATTCACTGATAACCTCCCATCTAGATTATGCCAGTGGACTATATCTGGGTCTTTCACTTGGCTTGATCCGTAGACTTCAGACAGTACAAAATTGCGGTAGCACGGCTGATTTGCGGGGCACCAATACGTCATCACATTACCCCGTATTAACGACAACTTCACTGGCTACCCATTGCTAAGCGAATTGAATTTAAGGTTTTGACCTTAGCTTTTCGAGCAAGTAAAGGTAAAGGGCTGCTCTATCTAAGGAAGAGACTCCGTCCCTACCATCAAGCCAGACTTCTTCGATCAAATAACAAGAATTTTCTTGTTATCCCCCGATTTTCAAAATCCAGAATGGGAGATAAATCCTTTGAGGTGGGTGTCACTCAATACTGGAATAACTTAACTCTTGAGCTTCGCCTGATTCAGTCTGAGTTGGAGTTCCGTAAGTCTCTAAAAACCTGGTTATTTAGTCGCTCCGTCTAGCTTTGCTGACCACTTGTTCTGCCCCTGTCTGCTTCAGCGCCGGGACACCCCGTTGGGGGTAGCTGTGCGCTAAACAAAATTCTTTATTATTATTAATATTAGTATTATTATTGGCATTGGCGGGCAGACAACCCAGGGTGGCGTGGAAGGAGCTTACTCTCCCGTTTGAGCAGGGAGGGCTTGGGACTCCGGACCTAGAGCTGTACTATTGGTGCACACAGGCACAATTCACCTTCCACTGGATCTATCCCATGCAGTTCATGGCCCACACAGCACCAGAATATGACCAGATGGACCCGTCCCTTTTCCAATGACCCTGTACCAACCGCGGCCCAGACCCCTTATAAAACACCCGAGCCTGCCCTCACGGAGACCGGCACCTGCCAACGCCTGAGAAAGATGAAACTCACAAAAATGGGAGATGCGTCCCCGGGTGGTACCTTCATACCTCTGGACCAGATCTGGGAGGGGCAGGAGCTCACAGTGTTAGAGCAAATGACATATTTTCATCTGCAAGCAGCACTGCGCGGTCACCACCCATCCTTCCCCGAGGCGCCGGACACCTTCCAGACTCTGGAGCAATTTTTAAAAAACCCGTCCCCACACAAGCTTATCACTCGCCCCTACACAGATATGCAGAACACTGCCTTGGCCTGCGAAACCCTAGCCCACCAGGAATGGGAAACTGCACAAGGCACACCTATCACACAAGAACAATGGACGTACTGCTGCGCAAGGTGCGTGCCCTCTCCCCGAACTACCGGTTGTGCCTGATTCATTTTTTAATTTTCAACACCGCATATACAGAACCCCCGCATGGCTTAGGCAACTCGGACTGACGACGGAGGCGCGTTGCCAGCGATGTAAGGCCCCAGATGCATCTTTCCTAAACTTAGCATGGGAATGCCCTAAAATCCACACATATTGGGGGACAGTATTTGATGCTATAGATTAGATGACGGACACACCCATTAACAGATCCCCACTAACGGCACTCTTAGGGCATATGAAGGACATTCCAACAGGGGACAGATGACTCGGTGCGATGTTACTACTGCTAGCCAAAGGACGTATCGCCAAGACTTGAGATAGAAGCTGGGCCCCCAAGAAAACAATGTGGCTCAGAGATGCAGCGTTGTATCAGGAGCAGCTAGCAGTATTCTGGGACTTGATGCCCGCTCAATCTAGACCTAGAGACATATGGAGCCCCTTACAGCACTACATTAATGCACACATGCTCTCCACAGCTTTCCCCCCTGGCGCCCCCAACGATAGATGAGTAGCTAAGACCACTGCCTTTCGAGCCACTGAGAACCCCCATAGGGCCACTCGGCCTGCATGCACGTCCCAGGTACTCCCCCCTCCCCTAATCTCTCCCTCAGACTCCCCCTCCCCCATCCCTGGTTGTATGGTTAATGTTATGCTCATTGGAGTGGCAGAGACGAGATCTAACGGGAACCCACAGGACTACGTGGGAGACCCTCAAGCAGTACTGTGCACTAAACGTGAATCCTAAGTGTATGTTGTCACAATTGGACCCAGTCTACAACGCACTGCTGAAACAATGGTCATTGCATGTTGAATCTGTAACCAATGAATCAAAATATTGTATGATTGAACGTGATTTTCTCTGTAACTGCATTCAAAAAAGAACGTTAAAAAAATAGATATTGTTTTATGGTTTTCTTGTCTGCTAAAGGTTTGTAGTGTAGATCGTGAGGTGCCATCTACTACACAAATTGCGATAGGGACATTAACAAACTGTTGTGATTGTATTCATGTTGATTGATTTTGGCAGAACCTAATTGCGCAAAGGGTAAAGCTACGTAAATTAGGGTGATTTCCCGCTGGTCATGATTTTACTTGCAAATTAAAAAATCTTTTTGTGTGAAAAGTCAAAAGGTGTAAAAACCTTAATATTCAAAATTGGTGAATTGCCTTTGAGTTTCCCTAGTGGAGCAGACAAAGATTTTTTATTTTTGTTTTGTCTAAAGTTGTAGAATTGTTTGTATGAGAGAACTTGTAAAGGAGGGGGAACTGCTGCAAGGAGTGAGACCATACATCATAGTGTGCTGCGCTTTGATATGTTGTTTTTTTTTAAATTTCTTTATTAGTTTTATACCTCCAAATCAGTAGATCAAGTGTAAATACAATCATACAGCTTGCCTGTCTCAGCCGAGGTGGTTTATGTTTCAACAACAATACATGTCAAAGTGTAGACATCCGTGGAGATTCCTCAATCTTCAATATTCTCATCATCATTTTGTGCTTAAACAGAACTCAACAGTAATAAACTCCCCTCCACCTACCTCCCAACCCCCCCTCCGCCCCCCTTTGATATGTTGGTTAGTGTACTATTGAGCTGTAATTGGTTTATGATGAAAATGAGTGCCATGCTGTGATAGGTCAATTGTTTTGTGCACTTTACATTGAGATTGGTTAAAAGGTCTTGAAGAATACAAACTGTGACAGCACTGGAGGAAAAGGTATTACATTTACAGAACAGGATCCAAACATTGAATTGAATTGCATTGCATCTGTTTGAACTGATTATTGTTGAACTTTGCAAAATCATGAAATGCTTTAAAGAATTTAAGAGTTTTGTGAAAGGTGATGTTACAGTTCCAGTACCAGAAGATGGAGAGGCACCTCCCAAGGGTACACCTGCAGATTAAATGACAAATGAATTGGGATTAAATACATGATTATGACTTCACCAATGTGCAAGATTGCTAAAAAAAAAAGGGCACAGTGAGTTTTCCTACGTATGGTACCTTTCAACTCAGAATTATGGAAAAATTGAAGGAAAGGCTGTATGAAATGAAGCCACCACCAAAACCCACTCAACACGAAGTATTGAATATGTGGGAGAAGGTAGCAAGAGACAAAGAAAGGGGGAAATACCAGAGGATGACTGTATTACTGTGAGTCGTGCCTTGCAGGGTCCCTAGACAACCTCATTGGTGTTCCATTGAATGCTGTATGACTCTGTGGGGAACGTTAATGTGGACTGGTGACAGTTGGAGCCGATGCTTATTATGTGAGGCTGTGCTGTGTCACTGCTCCACTGTAACCAATAAATTTCACGCTTGGAAGTGTCCTGCCATATTTGGTGTCCTTTATGAAAATGGTTGCTGCATTGATTTTGGTGACGACCGGAGCGGAGCTGTGAAAAAACCCACGATAGAAGGTACAAGGAGCCATCGAGGAAAATCAGATAAGGTTTTTAGGGCTCGCGCCTTGCGTTGCACTGTGCAGCAGTGCTCGCACAGTAGTGCTCGCGCAGGCGAGAGCCCTTTGGTCCGGGGTTTGAAAACGGACCCTGGAATCGCACACGCACAAGCGTGTGCTTTTCCTGTGGGGTTCCGCTATTGGGCTTTGCGTGCGTGTTTTTTGTAACAGAGCACGCAATAGGCCAAAGGCGGGCGCATTGCTCCGCCCATGGCCTATTGGTGTCTGTTACGTGCACCAAAGCACATATGTTTTCAATTATCGTGCCCAGACACGGTCGCGATAATTAAAAACATATGCCTTGCAGTGGCACGCGCGTGCGCACCACTCGCGGGCGTGTTTTAACTGCGACGGATTTATCGCACAACTTCTAACTCCTCTAGTCAGAAACACGAAAATGAAGTAACGGGTGAGGAGAGGTCATGTAGGATGTTTATGGATCAGAGACAGCCAAGAAACGTTAAGCGCTCTCTCTAATAATTAACAAATGAAAGCAGCCCTACGCTTCCAGGCTATCTCTGGAAGGGGGCAAGAAGTGGTACGCCACCATGTAGTGGTTGCCAGACCACCGTAGATGTGCCCAACCCCCTGGCCTACGTCTGGGGGCCCTGTGCCGGGGGGAGGGGGTAGGTTGTGCCACTAGTCCCAGGTGTGTACTCTAGTCCGGGACAGGATGGGGAGGGCTGCGCATGCAGACCTTTGTAGATTGGAGGCACTCTCTGCAGCAGTGGCTTACAAGGGGAGGCTTCTGTGTCCCTAGACCAGCACGTGTGCCATGACTTGCTAATTCCCCACCCCCCAGCGTAATCCAGGCATAACCATGGGGTGGGGGGTTTATGAGCAGGCCAGACAGCTCCCAGGCCCACGGGGTGTGGACGGTGAAGTGGAGGGGAGAGGTGGAGGGTGATAGTTGGACGGCAAATGATGAAGATAGTAGGCCTTCGCCGCTCCCCACGCCTGAAGATCACCGCGTTATGTTAGTTCCGCCCTCAGCGGTGGGGGCCAGCCTTCTCCCAGCCCCCTTCCTTGGAGAGTCTGATGTTCTTCTTTATGACTTAATGGCGAAGGGTGGCGGGCAGCAGGAGCCAACGTGTGGTGTGAGAAGTGCCGCTCTCGCTACTAGAAATGTGGATCAGGGCTAAGATAGAGAATGCGTCGCCATCTAGGTCAGATGGAACAGAAGGGGGAAGAGGTGGTTTTGCGGGCACTCCGGCAACATGTCAGGCCCATACCGCCCACTCCCTCAAAACACAGGGGTGCTGATGAAGTAAGGGAGGAAGTCGGACCACTGGGTGCAGGTTGGGCTTCCCAGCAAAGGTACTCACTGCGAAACCAATAGATGTGGGAAGAGCACAGGCACTGGATCTTTTAGGAGAGGATGAGGTGACAGACGGCGCAGCCCCCAGCTTCCGCGATCCTTTCAGTGTACCCAGGAGTCTCTCCAGCCTCATGGGCGGTGCGATGTTGGCCGTGTTGAGGGACGTTACTCTGCCACATCTGCCGGGGTGTGATGGGTGGTAATCTCGGCGTGAAGGTCTGGGAGGCTAGGCACAGGTTGGCCCCCAGCACATGGTGCGTGGGCCCGGTGGGCCTTTCAGTCCTCAATAAGCAGCTCCAGCAATCGCTCACAACGGGTGGCAGGCAGCTGTGCCGGCCTGATGGTGCGTCTACGATGTTCGGTTGCAGACCCAGGATGGCCACGTGGACAATGTGTCCTCCTTCATAAAAGCACCCACAATCAGCCCTGGCCGCAGAATCAGCCAAGCCTTGCCCGCAATCTCGGGGTGCCAGTCCAGGCCACACAGGCGCAGCTAGTCACTGAAGGGTACAATGGGTAAATGGTTGCGCCTTCGGCCCACGAAAAAGGCTCAAACGAAGCCGGGGGGGTTTGGTAAAATGTGGGCTGTCTGCGTGAGGGTAGTTACTGCCAGGATCAGTATGGACGATGGCAGATCATGGGTCGTGGTGTAGAGCAGCTCTAAAACACATCTGACATCTTTCCATAGCTGGCCACGCCTCCACTGCCAGACTCATTTGAGTTGACTGCGCATGTGTGATTAAATGGTCAACCACACATACAACCACACACTCAACCACACACACAACCACTCACACAAACACACACACACACAACCTGTGTCCCTTGGAGCACCATGTTAGTAGGCCTCTATGATAGGTTTGAGCTGGATTTGTGGGAACTCCGGCAACACATCAAGCCCATACCTTCCACTCCCTCAAAATACAGGGGCGCTGATGAAGCAAGGGAGGATGTCGGGCCACTGGGTGCAGGTTGGGCTCCCCCAGCAAAGGTACTCACTGCAAAACCAATAGATGTGGGAAGTGCACAGATACTGAATCTTTTAGGAAAGGATGAGGTGACAGATGGCGCAGCCCCCAGCCTCCGCGATCTGTTCAGTGTACTCAGGAGCCTCTCCAGCCTCATGGGCGGTGCTATGGTGGCCGTGTTGAGGGACGTTACTCTGCCACGTCTGCCGGGGTGCGATGGGTGGTAATCTCGGCATGTAGGTCTGGGAGGCTAGGCACAGGTTGGCCCCCACCACATGGTGCGCGGGCCCGGTGGGCCTTTCAGTCCTCAATAAGCAGCTCCAGCAATCGCTCACAACGGGTGGCAGGCAGCTGTGCCGGCCCGATCGTGCGTCTATGATGTGTGGTTGCAGACCCGGGATGGCCACGTGGACAATGCATCCTCCTCTATAGATGCCGCGATTATACCAAAGGTAAAGAAATAGATTTTTTTTCTCTTTACTTTTGGTATAAGCGCGGCACCCGCGCTTTACTTTTGATGTTATACGTAAAGCATGTGTGCCGCGATTATACCAAAGGTAAAGAAAAAGAAAAAAACATCTATTTCTTTACTTTTGGTATAATCGTGGCACCTGCGCTTTACTTATAACATTAAAAGTAAAGCGCAGGTGCCGCGATTATACCAAAGGTAAAGAAATAGATTTTGTTTTCTATTTCTTGTTTTTAATTTCCTATCGCTGAACAGAAGGATAGGCCAAGAGGACCCGCTGCAAAACTAGAACTCTTTGCATCAGGCTGCGCCTCAAGCGTGCGTGACGTAAATAATACCTACACATTATCTACACTTAGCATGGGCGCGAGGAAAAGCGCATATGCGCTTAGTATTTATGCGGTAAAGACTCCTGAAGGCAGACCAAATTATTGTCCTAAGTCTTTGTCGCCGCTTCCTATGTTTCAGCCCCCAAGTACTTGTGCTGTGTTGCTTGTTTTTTGCTTCTGCGGTGTATCTTGGAAGTGACTCCAGAGCCTTGCTTAAGGGGTTAAATACCTCAGTATGGGACTGTACCCGACACCAGACTGAGTGAGGCTGCTATATATGGGCTAACAAGCAAAAACTTCATACATGGGTAGGCACAGTGTTAGCGGCAGCATAAACTGTGGTACACACGGACTTGTGTTTAGCTGCGTTTAAACACATGCTGCTTGAGCTTCACAGGTTTTTTTTTCACACCCACGTATTTTCTTTTCTATTGTTCATCATATTCTTTTTTCCTCTCTAATTTCGTCTTTGGACTTTCCTCCCTGCACATTAATGATTCTCTACAATATGTTCGACTTGCTTGTGTAACTCTCCGAAGTACAAAAATAGTGCCTGTGCACCGCACGCTGCTCCGAAGCAGCCCCTTATCCTGCCTCCAGTACTCTGCTACTGTATAGAGTGCCGTATGTGGGTCTCTAAAACACGAAAGGCCCAGAGGTGGCCGCAGGCATAGAGGAGTGTACAGGGGCAGATATACACAGACGCCATGACAGTGGGGTATGTCCAATCGGTCCGGTTAAGGTACCTAGTGCCGGAGTGTCAAGGGCCCTCCCCGCGGTAAGGAGAGACAGGATGCATCTACCTGCAGACCCGCTCGTGCATGTGCTTTTCCTGTGGGGTTCCGCTATTGGGCTTCGCGTGCGTTTTTTTTGTAACAGAGCACGCAATAGGCCAAAGGCGGGCGCATTGCTCCGCCCATGGCCTATTGGTGTCTGTTACGTGCACCAAAGCCCATATGTTTTCAATTATCGTGCCCAGACAAGGTCGCGATAATTGAAAACATATGCCTTGCAGTGGCATGCGCGTGCGCACCACTCGCGGGCGTGTTTTAACTGCGACGGATTTATCGCACAACTTCTAACTCCTCTAGTCAGAAACACGAAAATGAAGTAACGGGTGAGGAGAGGTCATGTAGGATGTTTATGAATCGGAGACAGCCAAGAAACGTTAAGCGCTCTCTCTAATAATTAACAAATGAAAGCAGCCCTACGCTTCCAGGCTATCTCTGGAAGGGGGCAAGAAGTGGTACGCCACCATGTAGTGGTTGCCAGACCACCGTAGATGTGCCCAACCCCCTGGCCTACGTCTGGGGGCCCTGTGCCGGGGGAGGGGGTAGGTTGTGCCACTAGTCCCAGGTGTGTACTCTAGTCCGGGACAGGATAGGGAGGGCTGCGCATGCAGACCTTTGTAGATTGGGGGCACTCTCTGCAGCAGTGGCTTACAAGGAGAGGCTTCTGTGTCCCTAGACCAGCACGTGTGCCATGACTTGCTAATTCCCCACCCCCCAGCGTAATCCAGGCATAACCATGGGGTGGGGGGTTTATGAGCAGGCCAGACAGCTCCCAGGCCCACGGGGTGTGGACGGTGAAGTGGAGGGGAGGGGTGGAGGGTGATAGTTGGACGGCAAATGATGAAGATAGTAGGCCTTCGCTGCTCCCCACGCCTGAAGATCACGGCGTTATGTTAGTTCCGCCCTCAGCGGTGGGGGCCAGCCTTCTCCCAGCCCCCTTCCTTGGAGAGTCTGATGTTCTTCTTTATGACTTAATGGCGAAGGGCGGCGGGCAGCAGAAGCCAACGTGTGGTGTGAGAAGTGCCGCTCTCGCTACTACACATGTGGATCGGGGCTAAGATAGAGAATGCGTCGCCATCTAGGTCAGATGGAACAGAAGGGGGAAGAGGTGGATTTGCGAGCACTCCGGCAACATGTCAGGCCCATACCGCCCACTCCCTCAAAACACAGGGGTGCTGATGAAGCAAGGGAGGATGTTGGACCACTGGGTGCAGGTTGGGCTCCCCAGCAAAGGTACTCACTGCAAAACCAATAGATGTGGGAAGAGCACAGGCACTGGATCTTTTAGGAGAGGATGAGGTGACAGACGGCGCAGCCCCCAGCCTCCGCGATCCGTTCAGTGTACCCAGGAGTCTCTCCAGCCTCATGGGCGGTGCGATGGTGGCCGTGTTGAGGGACGTTACTCTGCCACGTCGGCCGGGGTGTGATGGGTGGTAATCTCGACATGAATGTCTGGGAGGCTAGGCACAGGTTGGCCCCCAGCACATGGTGCGCGGGCCCAGTGGGCCTTTCAGTCCTCAATAAGCAGTTCCAGCAATCACTCACAACGGGTGGCAGGCAGCTGTGCCGACCCGATGGTGCGTCTACGATGTTTGGTTGCAGACCCAGGATGGCCACGTGGACAATGTGTCCTCCTTCATAGAAGCACCCACAATCAGCCCTGGCCGCAGAATCAGCCAAGCCTTGCCCGCAATCTCGGGGTGCCAGTCCAGGCCACACAGGCGCAGCTAGTCACTGAAGGGTACAATGGGTAAATGGTTGCGCCTTCGGCCCAGGAAAAAGGCTCAAATGATGCCGGGGGGGGGGTCGGTAAAATGTGGGCTGTCTGTGTAAGGGTAGTTACTGCCAGGATCAGTATGGGCAATGGCAGATCATGGGTCGTGGTGTAGAGCAGCTCTAAAACACATCCGACATCTTTCCATAGCTGGCCACGCCCCCACTGCCAGACTCATTTGAGTTGACTGCACAAGTGTGATTAAGTGGTCAACCACACATACAACCACACACACAACCACACACAACCACACCTACACACACACAACCACCCACACACAACCACACACACACAACCACACACACAACCACACATACAACCACACACACACACAACCACCACACAACCACACACAACCACACACACAACCACACACACACAACCACACACACAACCACACACACACACAACCACACACACAACCACGCATATAACCACACACACAACCACACAAACACAACCACACATACCACAACACATACAACCACACACACAACCATACACACAACCACACCATCAGTGCACACTTTCACCAGGCACAGACACCATCAGTCTTCAGTGCACGCTTTCACTGGGCACAAACACCACCAGCTGTCAGTACACGCTTTCACGGGTCACAAACACCACCAGACGTCAGTGCACCCTTTCACCAGACACACACACACCGCCAGCCATCAGTGCATGCTTTCACCAGGCACACACACACCACCAGCCATCAGTGCATGCTTTCACCAGGCACACACCACCAGCCGTCAGTGCACGCTTTCACCAGGCACACACACCACCAGCCATCAGTGCACGCTTCCACCAGGCACACACACCACCAGCCGGCAGTGCACACTTCCACCAGGCACACACACCACCAGCCATCAGTGCACAATTTCTACAGGCACACACACCACCAGCCATCAGTGCACACATCAATTGTTAACGCATCCACAATTAACTATTGTAGCAATCGCAGTATGGCTCACTTTACTTTTAAAAATATTCATCTAAAGCGCAGCATGCCACCCTTGCTACTAAAAGAAATACACATTTTTTTGGCCTACAATTTATAGACGTTTGTTGCAATTGGTGTTGCAATATTTAGCAATGCCAATAGCTCAAACTTAATTAATGCGAGACCTATTGCATTGCAAATGCTTGTTCCTTATTATTGCAGTGTAGTGAACGAACGCGCTTCTAAGAATATGCTCAGTGAATGACACTGTTTTTCGGCTGTGGGCACAGTGTCAGGCTGTGCGTTTTAAGAGCAGTCGTCCAATGCCCATTTTTGGCCCCGTGTGTTCCACGCAGTTGCACATCCGGCATTTTCCTTTATGTGTTCCAAAGCGATTACGCACTGACGCTCAACATGCATTTCAAGGGAGGCCTTGTTGGAGGTCTGATATTAATCAACACAGCACTAGCAGTTAACGCGGAATGACAGATGATTTTCACATTCTAGTTTTTCTCAGACTTTCGTACAGTGGAAAACACACTGGCAGTTGGCAATATCGAAAGTTCAGTTTAATACCTTTTTTATTGGTGAAAAGGCATTCATTCAAGACGTTGTGCATTTCTTCAGCCATATTGTCAGCTCTGATCTTTTAACTTCCAAGGAGCAGCGTTTATTTGGAAAGTGTACACGCACAATCTATATATCACACGGGCATTATGAAACAGTGATACGCACATTTGTGATTTGTCCATTGGTAAGCATGTTTATTTTTAGTGACACGCACACTCTGTTTACCCCTACATATGATGCCATTCTGCAACAGTGACACAAACACTCTGGCTATGTGTGTTACTGTACAGAGTTGTTCAACAAGGGGTATCAGCACATATTGTTGATCTGTGGAGATAACAGCAGTGGCATGCACACTTTTCATGCTACTTTTGTGAGTCACCATTAAGAAGTGTCCTGTTCACAATATTAGGCCAGACTATTTTAAACCTCACTTTGTAGTTCATTTTGTGCATTGTCACGTAATCAACAGTACTACGCACACTAGGTATTGAGTTTCACTTGGTGCGTCTTAATATACTGCGACATGCACACTTATTTGAGTTGGTGTACTTTAACGCTAGTCTTACTTTGGATTGAGAAAAACATGCACCCAGTGACTTCTGCAACGCCCTTTCTGGAAGCTCCTGGTGAACCAAATGCTATCTGGAGGAATTGGTTTGATGCATTTCAAACCTACTTGGTGGCAATTGATGCATCAAGATTTAGGGCAGAACGAGGGCGTGGCTTGCAGCCACCGAAGATGGCCACGCACTGACAGAGCTGTGCTAGCAGTCAGCTTCCACAAACCTGAAATCCGGCATCATCCTGCATAAACGCGGTGACGAGCGGCATCAGAAGCCGTCGGGAGGCGGCGAGACCCGCAGGAAATCTGAGGCGACCCCCGAAAGCACCTTAACGCTCGCTTCATGCGGCCCGGCCAGCCCGACTCCGACGACAAAATGGCGCCCGCCAGATAGAACTTCGGCGATAGCGGGACCCACGCCTGCCGAAGACTGCGGGCTACACGGTAGACGTCCCCTAAATACCCCAGGGGCCCGACAACAGTGGAGAAAGCCAGAGAGGGACACGTGGTACCTGCAGTGTGGAATTTATCAGTGCCCGGCAGAGTGCGGAGCGCCGAGCTACATGGAAACTCCCTTGCTGGTGAGTGGGCAGCCTCCTTGAAGAAAGGCGGCAGAAAGTATTACTGCCTGCACATCGGCCCCAGGGGCTGTGGCTTCCCCCGGGAAAACCGAGGAGCCTTAACCCCGGGCACTACGTGAGACAGCGCACGAGGGGGTGAGCATCGACAGCCCCTGGCCAAGAGCGCACCAGTGCAGGGCGAAAGACGAGCAGCGGCTGGGGTGACGGAGCATGCGGCTTCCCCGCTATACCTGAGGAGCCTGGATCCCGGGCATTGACTGAGGGCAGAGGCCCTGGCGAGATGGCGCACGCCTGGTGAGACATCGCAGGGGGTGAGCAGCAGTGGCCCCCGACCAGGCACATTTCAGGGCAGGAGCACAAGGTAAAAGGCACAAGGCGGCTGGGGTAACGGCGCTGGTCACCAGAGGCTCCAGGAAGGTCCGAGCGGGCTGGCAGAGGCGAACATCACAGCTGTGTGAGGTCACTGGCGGACTCGGGCCCATTTCATAGGTGCACGGAAAGAGCGCCGGAGACACCGACTGTCGCACACGAGAGTGGCCGGCCACCCAAACATGGGCCGCACCAGACCACCAGGGCAAGGCCAGTCTAACCAAATTGACAAGGATTCGGTGACCATGGGCAGGGAGGATGAAACTCCAGGTGGCAGCCATCAGGGGGAACCAGTGGACAATGACCCAGACCAGTCGCTCAGGGACATCATGGGCGCGATCGGGGACCTGCAGGGCACCTTGGAGCCCAAACTAGACTCAGTGACGGAGGAGGGCAACCTCCTGCGGGCCGACTTTCGCAAGATGTCTGAAAAGGTTGTAGTGGCTGAGACTGGGATAGGCAGTCTCCAATCCAAAACAAAGAGACTGGAAGAACAAGTGGCTGCCTTAACGAGAAACCAGTCTGATATTCAGACCCGGCTAGAGGACCAGGAAGGTCGGGCGTGGCGTAACAACATCCGCATAGTGGAGGTTACGGAAGGACTGGTTAGTTGAAGACTTAATCCTTAATCACCTGAAACCGAAACGCCTATCCAATTTTTTCTCCGTTGAACGGGCCCACCGAGCACTGGGAGGGAGGCCTAAGCCAGGGGCCCCACCACGAACAATAATCGCTCGGATCTTGAACTATAAGGACTGGGATGCCATCCTACAGGCATTGAGGGTGACCGGGGATCTCCAGCTTGATAACGCCACCATCTGCTTCTTCCCTGACTTTACGGTCCACGTTCGGCGCCTCCGCCAGTCATTTGAAGGAGTGAAGAGAGCTCTTCGGGATCAAGGTGTGAAGTACATGATGCTCTTCCCTGCTCATCTCAAGATCCTAGATGGCAGTAAGCCTTACTTTTTCGAGTCACCAGAGGAGGCCAGTGACTGGCTGGAAGGACGGCGGACAGTGGACAGGAGCGGGGGCCGGCGCGGACCTGAACAGAACTCGCCGAGACGAGATGTAGCGATGTGGGACACCCACGCTACAGACAACCAAGACAATGCTTACAATGGGCCCAAGTTATGGGGACTGTGCAGCGTTTTAAGGCCCCCGAGCCCGAGAAGTGGTAAGTGGGCACTGTTGCAAGCCTCGAGGGGCCGAACTTTCTTGCCCCAAATGGGAGATGTCTGGCGCACTGGACACAATGCTTGGGACATGAACTCATTTCAGCCGGCTGGGGTAGGGGGGAGACCTGGCGAGTTGACTAGGGGTTACTAGACAATGGTTATCACGTAGGGTGTAACGTCTGCCAATTATGTATAACCCTCTTTGCTGACTGCAAGCTCACGTTTCCTTTTCAGGTTTGATATGGGGTGGAAGGGACAACAGGCACTCTGCATGTTTGGATGGTGGGAGGTTGGGTACCCACCTAGCAGGGAGGCAAGGAGGGGGGAGTTGGTGAGGGGGAGAGTTCTTGTATCAGGGGTAAGTTATGCTCAATATCACCACAGTTCTTTTCCTTGCCGAAATTGCTCGGTCGGGGCACAGTGGGACATTTGTGATCAGATAAGTGAGAGACCAGATATCGATGATGGGTGACCAGACACGCATTAAAGTTTGGAAGTGGAACGTTTGGGTTGGGCAACAAAATCAAGCAGAAGCTAGTGCTCCAGTACCTGAAAAGACACTCGCCAGATGTGGTCCTGCTTCAGGAGACGCACCTGCGAGGAAATAGATGCAAGGCCCTCGACAGGTTTGGGTATAAAATGGTGGCCCATTTGGGGTTCACGTCGGGGTCCAGAGGAGTGGGCATTTTAATCCGCAACACCCTGCCAATAATAATATCAGGTACCTGGACAGACAACTCGGGATGCTTGGTCGCAGTGGCTGGCAGGTGGGCGGGCCAAACCATAGTCCTGGGATCCTTCTACGTCCCGCCTGGACTTCACTCCTCAACATACACACGACTGGGATCCTTCCTGACTGGTCTCCCATGGGGTACCCTCCTGTTAGGTGGTGACACCAACGCCATAATGGACACTGATCTGGACCGTTCGAGTGAGGGGCAGGGGTCCAGGGGGAAGTATGGGCTGCGGGACTTCATTTCCGCACTGGGGCTTAGAGACATATGGTGTACGCATCACCCCACACAACGTCAATCTACATTCTTCTCGGCTAGACATGGGTCCCTTTCCCGGTTAGACCATTTCTTTATGAGTGCCGGCCAGTTGGACGACTTTGCGGAGCCTCACATCCTAGCCCGGGGAATCTCTGACCATTCACCGGTGGGGGATAAGATTAAGGGGCCGGTGATTAACAGGGCCTCCTTTCCGAGGATTGATCCGTGGCGCATCTGGGACGACACCATAAGTGATCAGCTCCATGAGGGTTCGAGCTATATTTTGAGGAGAATAAGGGATCGGTGGAGTCTTGTATCACACTCTGGGAGGCTTTCAAAACTGTTCTAAGGGGACAGGCTCAGGCTCTGATAGGGGCAAAAAAGAAGGAAGAGTCCCTGCAGGCTACCAAGCTGGAGGGAGAGATTGAGGAGATAGAGAGGGGGGCCAGCGCATCGCCAACGGTAGATATCAGACATAACTAGGCTCTTAAACAGAAGTAGCTCAGGGCTCTAGCAGAGGGTGAGGCACAAGCCTACTCCATCGCCACCCAACATAGAATTTACGATGTGGGAGACAAGGCTCTCAAGCTGCTGGCGTGGCTCGAACGACAAGACAGGGAGCGCTCCTGGGTGGTCGAGGTGCGTGACCACGCACGCTCACTGGCCTCCAATAGCGCAGATATAGCGGAGGCCTTTGCATCCTATTACGAAGGGGTATATACCCCAGTCTGCACCCGCACTGAACAAGACTGCGCAGAATTCTTCCAGGATTTTGCGCTCCCTACCTTATCTCCAGAACAAATAGATCGATTGGAGGCAGACTTTACGGGGGAGGAAATAGGGACAGCCCTCAACTCCCTCCAATCTTGGAACGGCGCAAGGGCCCAATGGCCTCCCTGTGGAGCTTTTCAAGCGACAGACCAATATCATCATAGGCCCACTCCTCCAGATGTATCGGGAGGCGCGAGAGGTGGGTAGGCTTCCGCCTGACCAAAGAGAGGCCACGATAGTCGTAATTCATAAAACGGGCAAGCCGGCTGATCTTTGTTCATCCTACCGCCCAATCTCACTTATAAATGTAGAACCTAAGGTCTTAGCCAAGGCCCTGGCGGATAGGCTGCTATCGGTCCTGCCGGATTTGGTACACATAGACCAGTCCGGGTTCATGCCACGTAGGAGCACCCCACATAATTTACGCCGCCTTTATGGAGTGCTATACATGACAGAGGATGTGAGGGCCACCCAGACAGCATTGATGGCGCTGGACGCCTCAATGGCTTTTGATAGCATTGAATGGCCCTATTTGTTTATGGTGCTCCAGCGACTGGGGTTTGGTCCCGTATTCTGCAGTTGGGTTCGGCTTCTATATGAACAACCGATGGTGAGGGTGAGAGTTAACGGTGCAGTGTCCAGAGTCTTTCCGCTACGAAGGGGCACTAGGCAAGGGTGTCCTCTATCCCACCTCCTTTTCGCATTAGCCCTGGAACCGCTGGCGCACTGGATTAGGAGGGACAGGTCTTTCTGGGGCCTGGCATTGAGTGATGAGTGGGAGGAGCATATTTCTTTATACGCAGATGATATTGTGTTATACATGGCCAGGCCATACCACTCGATTGCACAGGCTCTACACCTTTTTGAATTGTTCGGTAGCTATTCGGGCTATACGATTAATTGGGGAAAGTCAGTGATTTTCCCGCTCTCAGGCCCTCCACCGAGAATCCCGACCTCGGTGTCCCACTTTTATCGCTGTAGACGGATTTAAATATCTGGGACTAAACATTACAAAGGGACAGGGCGGAGTTCTTCGCTAGGAACCTGGAACCCCAACTATTGCGCCTCAAAACCGATGTGAACCATTGGAGGTCGCTACCTCTCTCCCTTATGGGTCGGGCGGCAATGTTCAAAATGCTTGCATTACCGCGCTTGCTCTACACCTGCAAAACACGCTATACCCGATACCAACAGGGGTGTTCAAGCGGATAGCGCAAGATCTAGGAGTCCTGCTCTGGGATGGTGGCAACCCTAGGATAGCGCTGCCCAAGTTGACGAGGCGGGTCTTTGATGGGGGCTGGCCCTTCCGGACGTCAGGCTGTATTACTGGGCCTCCCAGTTGCAGGTGGTAAATGACTGGGTTTACGCGGATCGGTCAGAACCAGCCTATAGGGTAGACCACTGGGTTATGCCGGGTGGTAACTGCGAGCCCCTGCTGTATGCTCGTAAGCAGGGAAGGGATTGGCCGTCCCACACCGGGGTGGTGATTCAATGTTGGAGGGAGGCCAATACATTTTTGGGGTGGTCAGGCTCCCTGACGGGTAGAACCCCCTTGTGGCACGGGGACCAGCTGATGGATGTGACTCGTTTGACAGGGTTCCGGGGCTGGAAACTTATAGGCATTGAATACCTGGGGGACGTTTGGAAGGGAGATGCCCCGAAATCCTTTGCCTACCTTAAAAAAGAGTATGACTTGCATGACTCCCAGCACTACCACTACCTACGCCTCACCCACACCTTGTGGGCTCACATAGTACGCGACATGTCTATGCTAGAGCACTCCCCCATGGAGGATAGGTTACTCCTGGACCAGATAGCGGAGAAGCCCACCTCCACAATATACCGTAAACTCATAAAAAACATGATGGACCCACTGGCGATGCTGCGGGTGAGATGGGTGGGGGACATAGGAGAACTGGAAGACGAAGACTAGCAGGACGCCCTACAGAGCCCATGGGAGATAGCAATCCGTTGCAGGTTCCGGTTAGTACAGCTTAAGATCCTGCACCAAGTATACTATCCCTGCACCCATCTGTATGCCTGGGGGAGGAGTCAGTCGGCCCTTTGTGCACGGGGATGTGGGGAGAAGGGCACCTTCTACCACACCATATGGGAATGCCCGCAGATAGTTCCCTTCTGGACTAAGATTGCCGACGTGATGATGGCAGTGGTGGGTTCATCGGTCCCGCTAGAGCCCCGATGGCTATTATTAATTATTAGAAGTGACTCCGACTGGACTAGACACAAGGAGATCTGGCTGGCGCTGGCGGCTGGGGTGGCAAAGAGGAATATTGCAAGGGACTGGGGCTCGCGGACTCCGCCTCAATGGGACCAATGGGTACGAGACATAGACTGGTGCCAAAGGGCCGAAGAAACTATCTATAAAAGCAGAGGCTGCACCAAAAAATGGCGGAAAATTTGGAGGCTATGGTGGAAGTATAGGGAGATGGGGGGAGGATTTGGACCAACTGTGATTTGTCTCACTTGTGCCATCGAAGGTCTGTCATTGTCTTATAGACTGTGAATTCACTGCATGCACTGTGTCAAATGTCCTGTATTGTTTGATGGTATGAGCATGTTAATAAAAAGAGTTAAAAAAAAAAAATCAAGATTTAGGACAGAACGTACAAAATACCTTTTTTTGCATTCTATTGGTTTCGAGGGCTGTTTTGCTTTTAAACACATACCTGAGATGGCACGGGCAGAAGTTGAAGTAGTGGATGAATATTTGGATGCCATAAAGAAATTGGAGACAAGATTTGACATACAACCAAGTACAGTCATTTTGCACCATAAATTCTTTATGAGGAAGCTACTTACAGGCGAGAACTTGGATACGTATGTGTCTGTTCTTAGAAGGCTAGTGGCAGAGTGTAACTTTGGAAACTTTACTGATCCGTTGGTTCTTGAACAGTTCATTAGTCATGGCACAAATAAACGTATCCAGCAAAAGTTATTGTCCTTTGGAGATCCTACGTGGGAAGAGACATTACGCATTGCAAAAAAGTATTGAAATTTCTCAGATGTCAGTAAAAGAATTGGAAGATAAGAGCAACAATGTGAATGTGGTGAAGTTAGAAACAGAAATCATGCAAAAGTCATTAGAACCAAAGATAATATAGGGATGGGGACATTGTATAAAAGAACATAATTTTAGACAAAGTTTTGCTTCAGATGTGGCAACTCTGCTCATTGTTAGGAGGAAGAGGTTGTCCAGCAAAGTTTGTCACATGCTGAATTTGCAATATGGTCGATCGCTTTGCCAAGGTGTGTCAGGGTACAAAAAGGAACTCTGGAAAAGGGGTTAATGTGGACATGGATGGTTCCTGGGATGAGTCCAATGTTTGCCTTGACCACATACAGAATGATTTAAAAGACATCATTTTCGTTTTCGGAGAGGAAGAAGTGTTGACATCCGGTCCATCAGAGTGTGTGGATTGTCTTATCCCGATGTAGTGGTGGGGGATAAGTCAATCAAGCTTTTAGTAGATTTTGGAGCTAGGATCATTATGATTACTGAAGAGCTAGTCAAAATAAACGGACCCGATGCAGTTCTGGAACCACAGGACCGTGCTCCTATTTCGTATGAGAGTAGGAAAATTGAGTTGGCAGGGTTTTTCAAAGAAACTATGGTTTTGAGGGGAAGAACCAATTTTGGGAAACTCTTTGTGCCAATCAAAGGATGGTTGATCCTGAATTGGTGCTATCAAGGGCCTTTCAATATGGTTTTAAAACCTGGTACTTAAGATCGGTTTCACTTATTTGTAAAGATCAGATAGAAGATTTAAATGTCTTTGGTATTTTTGGAGGGCATAGGTACTATTAAATAGGTGTGGGCGAAGAATTCTACTTGTGCGGCGTAGTTTGGGAGGTTTTGCCGACTCTGAGCTCTGAGTGGAGTGTGGAGTTCTGCAGAACTCTGCAAAGTGACGTGGAGCTGAGTTTTTTCTCTTAAGCAGCTTGCCAGTGTTAAGTTAGGGAGCGGTTGAAATAAAAAATTGCGCACATGACCTCCTGCCGGCAAGATTTCTCAAGGCGGGCGGTCGTAATGAGAAATCTGTTGCTCACGTTGAGGAAGCTGACTCTCCAGTAGAATGTCTACTCGAGCAACAGCACCCTCCGCCGTGATGTGTTGTGCCATTCGCACTGATTTTACAGAGTGGGAAAAACTCTCTGCACTAAAAATCAGTCCGAGCAGCACGACCTAACAGACTCTGCTGCTGGCAGAATTTTGCAGAACGCTGCAGAGTTTTCCTGCCACTTTGCAGAGTTCCGTGTACTAAAACTCTGCGAAGTCCGCCCAGGTCTACTATTAAAAGGTTTTGCCATAAGATCAAGTAAGGGGTCCATTCGCATTGAGCGCAAGCTACAGAGCATCCCGTTATCAATCAGATGGGATCTACAGAAGGAGTTGAGAGGGTTATGTGATAAAGCATTCATAGAGCCTATTGAGTCATCACTTTGGTTTTCCCCGCTGGTTGTTACACATAAAAGTAGTGGGGACTTGAGGGTCTGTGTAGATTTGCATAGCCTAAACAAAGTTATTTAGGTGGACTTTCCTCCTCTTCCAAAGATATCAGATTTGCCAGTACTCATTTCTGGAGAAAAGTGGCCAGCAAGTTAGACCTTGCCTCAGCATACCATCAGGTAGTCTTG
Source organism: Triturus cristatus (assembly GCF_964204655.1). Classification (NCBI taxonomy): domain Eukaryota; kingdom Metazoa; phylum Chordata; class Amphibia; order Caudata; family Salamandridae; genus Triturus; species Triturus cristatus. The sequence goes on from NC_140592.1 coordinate 989,657,453, forward strand.
GAGCCTAGTTTGAGACATTTTACTTCTTTTGTTTCACCGACGGGGACATTTCAATATTGCAGGATGCCATTTAGCTTGGTCTCAGCTGCCTCAGTTTTCCAGAGGGTGATGTATCAACTCTTGAAAGTGGTCAAAGGTGTAGAGGCATTTCAGGATGATGTTCTGATTTTTGCACTAACCATTTCTGAGCATAACAAGATTCTTGACCAAGTTTGTCTATTTTTCAGGAAAATGTGGTGGTGCTCAAAATGGGGTAGTGTGAGTTCCTAAAAGATAAAGTTGAGTATTTGGGCCATGTGGTGTCAGATGGATGGTATCGAACCAAGACCAGGTCTGGTGGATGCTATCATCTGTGCAGTAGCACCAGTAGGCAAAACAACTTTAAAGTATTTTATGGGCTTCAGTGAGTTCTATGCCAAGTTCATTCCTGATAATGCAACTCACATCAAAGTTTTGACAGGTCTCCTAAGAAAACATGTTTTGATTGTTTGTGACAGCACGTGTTAAGAGGCATTTGACTGGATTAAGCTCCATAGCTAGATTGTCTACTAAGCTATTGCCATCTCACTTTGACATCTTACACATTCAGGGGGTGATTAATGCAAGGGCTGATTTTTTTGTCTAGATGTTCATTGCCTGATAGAGATGATGTGGAGAATGAAGGGAGTGAAGAGAGTTGCCTACTTGCAGCTACTGACTTGGAAGAGATGAGTGCTATTCCTGAAGCAGAATGGAGGACGGAAATTGGGGCTGATGAGTTCATGAAGTGAACGATCAAGGATGTCTCAGTGGGATGGTCGAAAGAGAGAACAGTCGAAGTGGCATGCCAGCTATTTTGGAAGATGGCTGACAAATTGTCAGTGGAGGAGGGTCTGTTACTCAGGGTGGAGAAATTGGTACCTCCTGTGGGTTTGAGGTACAAGCTTATCAAGTTGGCATATGAAGGACATCTTGGTGGTTCGTTCACGAAGCGTAGATTGAGGCAAACATTTTGGTGGCCCACAGTGGACAGATAACTTTGTCAGTAAGTGTGCTATTTGTGTTTCATCAGAAAAAGGTTTTGTGGTGAGGAAGCCACCCTTACAGCCCATTGAATGTCCTTCTTGTGCATGGGAAAAAGTTGGAATGTATCTGGTTGATCCATTTCATGCCTTTCCTAGCCAGTGTTGTTGGTTTTGGTCAATTTGGATTCTAAATGGCCAGGAGTGAAGTTCATGTCTGAACCCAATGCCAAAACAGTAGTTGAATTTTTTAAGACAATTTACATGAGAGAAGCGTTTCCAAATTTTTTTTTGTCAGACAATGTTGTTCAATTTCTGAATGAGGAAGTTAAGAGATTTCTGAGGTCAGGAGATGTCAAACACTTGAGGACATCACTGTATCATACCCAGAGCAACGGTCAAGTGAAAAGCATGAATCGGATGGTGGTGTAGTGTGTTCGGTGGGCACTTGTGAACAATTGTGTGGTGGTGAATGCGGTAAGTTCGATGGTTTGGTTTTATTACACAAGTCCACAAAATTTCACGTTGGTAACTCCTTTTGAGTTATTGAGGGGAAGGAAGGCTTCCACAAAGATATGCCCAAATTGGATGGGCAACTGGGTTACATTTGATGTATCTTTAGGCCCATAATGTTACGGGTCAGAGTAACGCAGCTGTGGCAAATTCTAAACAAAAAGAGAATTATGATGCTCGGTCAAAGGTGAGGAAGATTGAGTTGAAGGAAGACGATGTTATTCACATCAGGAAAGGAGTTCATGTAAAGAAAGGAGGAGAAAAGTTCAGTGGACCAGTGGTGTTTGACAAGGTTTGTGGCAATGCAGTAAGAGTTAATGGAAGCTGGTGATGGAATGTTGGGAGAGTGGTGAAGTGTGGTGGTGTTCGGATTGTGTGGGGGCCCCAAAGAGAGCTAGTGTTGGAACCAAAGGAGACAGATAGTCCCAGTCATTCTGCTTCACAGGGAGATAATGAGGGGGTCAATAGCTCTACCTCACAGTAAGTTGATGAAGGTTTTCACAGGAGTGTATATGTATGGAAGTTACCTAGCAGATTTAGATGAGTCGGATTTATATATCCGCAGATTTATATGGGTCAGATTTTTGTTCGGATTTTTATTTCATTGTGTTAATTCTTTGTTTTAATTCCCTTTCTGTTGCCTCTTTTATCAGCCAAGGTATTGTTGATAATTAGTCTTGCACTGGTATGGGGTTGAGGGTTTTGTAGATTTTGTACCAGGATTAAATTCTTATGTATATGTGCTCATTTTTACATAACATGTTCTTTGTGTAATTTGTTTAGTGTTTCTTTAAGGGGTGAAGAAATGTAGTACTGTTAGTTGTGCCTTGGAGGGTCCTTGGAATACCTCATCGGTGTTCCATGGAATGCTGCATGAATCTGTGGGGAACGTTGGTGGGGGCGGGTGACAGTTGATGCCCGATAGTTATTTTGTGAGGCTGTGCTGTGTCGCAGCTCCGCTGTAACTAATAAACTTCATGTTTGGAAGTATCCTGCTGCATTTAGTGCCCTTTATGAAACAGTTACTATAAAGACTAAAAGAGCAATGCGTAATTATGCAGATGCTCAATGAGATGGAAGAAAGCTATAGTTGAGGGGACTAGACTATATTCAGCTATTTCCACTGAGACATTTTAGAAATCGAAAAGAACTGAGACACAGGAGAAAGAGAAAGGAAAAGATGAAAAGGTGGATGAGACAGATAGGGATTCAGAGGACGATATTTTGGAAGAAATGTTAGCTGCTCTTCCCCCACCTTATACAAACATCACCACTAGTACAGACAATAATGTAACTGCAAGTACTACTGTGGCTACTGCCCTTGTTGAACCAAATATAATACACATTGAGAGACCATTGCATACGTTCCGGATTGCTTCACCACCTGTTGTTCAGACACCAACAGTAATTACGCCTGGAATTACTACTTCAATTATGACTGTTTTTTAGACTCTGCACCCTGGGGCACTGCTGTCCAGTGTCCAGTGTATATGTACTGAACACAAAAACATGCATACATTGGTTAATCTCAGATTGGCGTATTTAAACTTTCTATTAGGCCATAATATATGATGTGAAATTACACTCATGGCATGAAACGTCACATTTTTCCTGTGGACTACAGCGCTTACTGTGCCATCCACTGGTGTGGAAAACCTGGCTTCAGGCAGAATGTTGTAACCTGACTGCTTTAGAGTCAAACTTGCAGTGCAGCCTGTTAAAATAACAATTTTTAACAGTTAAGAACCTCCATTTTAAATATTAGTAAGTTAGCAATATGTAAGCCTTCTAGTCTAAAAAGTAAGATGCATGGTATTTAAAAGTGGGACATGTAGAAAACTAATGTTGTGAAACTGGGTTTAAGTGCTAGATGTGGGATGGGAATGGTGATTTCCCTATGACACTCAAACACACTCCCAGCCCTCAGAGCCCAAATTTAGTGTGAACAAAGACTTTCACCGTCTTGAAAATGACCTTGTACATAATATTTTGGGGCCTGTTTGCAGTAACGTAATAATGTCCTAATGAAAATGTGGGTAGGGTTGTCCCTGGGAACTTTTCCCCCATTGATTAGGAAATGACCAGGAGTCACATTCACCCACTATCTGGTGCCAAGCATAAAGGTGGCACCCAAGGTACCTTCATCAGAGGACAGCTGGACTTTCGAAAGGATGCCAGGTGGGCTAAACCTGCTGCACAAAGCATCTGTGAGCTTTGGATTTGCCCTGGCACATTGCATTATGGACATATTTGCAGTTGCGCAAACCAGAACTACTGTAAAAGTATTTAAGCCAGGGCCTGGGAACAATCACTCCATTGGTCAGAGAGGTACTAGGTGGTCCAGAAGGCTGGTGAACTCTACAAAGCTAGACCCTCACTCAGCCTTCTTTAGAATACTGCTGGAGTTGTGAAAGGATACCAGGCAGACTGAGTCTTCTGAATTTGGCATCTGGGACATGTTAAAAGGACCTGAGGAGGTTGAACTCCCTGTTCACTTGAAATCCAAGGACAAAAAGAACTCCAATGATCATAAAGCTGATCAACTAGTTTATGAAGGAACATAAAAAAGCTGAAGAGGACATTCCCTTGGAGAACGCCAGTGGCAATGGGACCAGGACTGGACTTTGCTGTTGCCCTCTGCCTGACATCCCACAGAGGCCTTGGGAGCCTTAGTCGTGGACCCCTGTAGTTGTTACTGTACCAAAAGTAGTTTTGGATCTTTTTCAAAAACTTTGCTCCAGACCTTCAAGAAGGCCAAACGCTGAAAGTATCCAACTGTCAGCTCCACAAGTAAGATCGAATTTCAAGGAAGGGAACAGAAGGTCATAAAGACAGACAGACAGACAGACAGACAGACAGACAGACAGACAGACAGACAGACAGACAGACAGACAGATAGATAGATAGATAGATAGATAGATAGATAGATAGATAGATAGATAGATAGATAGATAGATAGATAGATAGATAGATAGATAGATAGATAGATAGATAGATAGATAGATAGATAGATAGATAGATAGATAGATGGATAGATGGATAGATAGATAGATAGATAGATAGATAGATAGATAGATAGATAGATAGATAGATAGATAGATAGATAGATAGATAGATAGATAGATAGATAGATAGATAGATAGATAGATAGATAGATAGATAGATAGATAGATAGATAGACAGACAGACAGACTAGATAGATGGACTCCAGCCTTTTAGTAAGCAGAGATAAGGAATAAATATTTTAATTCCAAATACGCTTACTTAGGGAAAAGCCTAGCAAGGCCTATACAGTAAAATAGCTTCTGGTGTTTATGTTACTGTGAGAGTATATTAAACACAATGTTTAGTGGGTCTATTTGTATGCAATATTACCCTGCCCCGTGGGCTCACAAGTCACACTTTGGGGGTGATCTTTTCCTCTTTAGCCATGAGCTACCGATGTGAATTTAAACTGCAGCCAAGCCAGCACACAGTGGTGCCCCTGGCAAGACATACATATTAGCATATATGTGGGTGGTTAAATAAACAGTGAAGACCACATTTATCTTTCCATGCCATGGGTTCACTTTAGGTACCATTTACAATGAACTTATAGGGCGGTTAAATAAGCCTCACAGGAATTTCCAATGTCCAGCACATATTTCACAGTGGAAGCATGGGCACTTTACTACGAAATTGGTCTCTTGTGAGTCATAGCTCCTTTCCAAACTCAACAATGGTAATAAATAACATATTACACTCTGCACCTTTGTATATATATTATATAGACACACTTTAAAAAAACACAATTAAGGTGAAGTTATGGCTACAAATCAAAATCTTAAAAAAACACGAGCATTGTGTATTGGTTTGGGTACATCATGCTATTTAGAAATCTTGTGCTATTTGGTAATGTTACATTTTGTAAGTTATAGGTATTACATTTGGTGTAAGATTTATGGTATACAAGACTGTTGTGCTAGATAGATCGACAGACAGACAGCCAGATAGATACCTAGACAGACAGACAGACAGACAGACAGACAGACAGACAGACAGACAGACAGATAGATAGACAGACAGACAGACAGACAGACAGACAGATAGATAGATAGATAGATAGATAGATAGATAGATAGATAGATAGATAGATAGATAGATAGATAGATAGATAGATAGATAGATAGATAGATAGATAGATAGATAGATAGATAGATAGATAGATAGATAGATAGATAGATAGATAGATAGATAGATAGATAGATAGATAGATAGATAGATAGATAGATAGATAGATAGATAGATAGATAGATAGATAGATAGATAGATAGATAGATAGATAGATAGATAGATTTGTATTTGCTTCCCGGCAGCTCTACATCCAAGAGCTAAACAGCATAAAGTACACTGCTTGTCAGGGGTTTCTATGGCTTCACAATGATTTGAATATTGGGATATGAGCGAACTAATCAGAAAACATCGAGGAGCTATGAAGCAGGACAGTGGGACATGCCTGGTATTGTGGTCCAGTTATCTGTCATTACGATGACCTCGCAAGAGACAAGCCCTAATAGGAGATGGCTAATTTCTTTAGAAATATCTCATTAGTCCCTCCCTTGCTGGGTTGCCTTGCTATTAAAATGTGACAAATGGATTCTGCCACTGCCAATTCCAGCCTGTCCCTTTCCCCTTAATGAAATGAAGATACGACAGGGCTGAGATAATTATTCATGGAAGTGAGCGTGCATCCCAATTGCAGCGCCCCAGAGATGCCTCCGGAGATGCTGCTCACAACTACAGCCCATGGTTCAAACAATACCTGCAAACCAATAGCCTGTCAATCGCTGCCTACGCCTTCCACTCCTTGAAATCCGGGTTCTGCGTATACCCTGTCCATACTGTAAAGGATATGGCAGCGATCTCGAGTGTTGTCACCCGCAAAAGCTATTGTAAGGCACAGTTCTTGCTGGTATGGTATACTGGGAGGTTATCCACTAACCAATCAATGCAATGCTTTGCATTATTTTTGTGGGCACGCGAGCAAAGCATTAGTTGATAACCCCTTTGGTAAGATCAAACATGCTAGGGCGCCTCAGAAAAGAGCTGAAAAAGAATATTTGGGCGCATTGAAGTGCCACTCATCCTTTCAATGGGGCAGTCAGTCTGTTTGGTTGTGTGTTTGAAGACTGTTGTTAAATGGTAGCGGCAGTTTCAGTTGATAATCTTTCAAGTATTTGCCCGGCGGTAATCGCCTCTCATACCACTCGATAATTTACCAATAAAAGAGGCAGGCGCCGGAGACTGGAAGGCAGGAAACAAAGTTTTATTCCGTCGGAGCAGAACACATCAGATCAGACAGCAAGGTATCGTCACGAGGTGCTCTAACTGCATCTCTGAGACCTGGTCTCTTATACACTGGTTTATTGCTTTATTATACATAGTACATTCTTGAGATTCCCTTGATGTGCGGGGAAATATCCCCTGAAGCCCCGGCTCAGATCCGCTCCCACACATGGTTACAGTAGAGGTTCCCACCCTACCCGCAGTGGGAGATGGCTATCGCGCAGCAGGGAATTCCGCTAATTCCCGGGGGTGTGTGCAACCGGCCGGGTCTCAGGGGGTAGGGGCTTTGATCTACTGTAATCCCTTTGATGTGGGGTGTTTCCCTTACAGTAGGGGCAATAAACTGCATCCGCAGGGCTAGGTGATGGCCTGGGACTAGTTCAGACAATGGGGCGCAGAGGAAGGGGGGTTATCAAAGGAGAGGCATGACCATGTATGGGTTGTCGGTTGGAAGTGGTTCCGTAGCAGGGTCGCGCAGAAGGAGAGGGTTTATGGCCTGTATGAGAGAGCGGGGGTGGCCAGCGCGCGGGGGATGCTTGCAGCGCCAAGGGAAAGCGCTGGCGGTCGAGAGTGAGCGGGGAGAGAGTGGGGTGCCTAAAATGGCGGCCGTGCATTCGCTGTGCGTGGCGCTGGGGAGAGGCAAGATGGCGCAGATAATGTTCAGTTTGCACGCTAAATTTCCACAGTCCTCCCTTTTAACATGTCTCGCCAGCTTGCCTAGTTTGGATCTATCCCCATAATACCCCGTACCTCCACCTCGTTCAGAGCTTTCATCCGCTCAGTTTCAAAGTCCAAAGTCTTAGGGCAGATGCAGTTCATAAAAAGCGAACATAAAGGTGGCAGACACTGAATCCCCAAGCAACATCCACATAGTATCACAATCGGTATCAGGATAAATGAAAACAGCCTCCATCCCCAACCTTTAATAGTGTCCCAAAACCAACTCCCCAGTGACCATTCTTCTTGTTCTTGATGAACCTCTGCGGACAGTCTGTGGAGATGTTCAATTGCTTTGTAGACTGAGGGTGAGTTATCCGGTACGTAGGTACAACAGCTGGACCCAATGATGCGGCATGCTCCTCCACGATCTGCCAGAACCACGTCTAGAACAAGGCGGTTCTGGAGAGCCACCAGGCGGACGGCCTGAAGCTCAGCGGTGTTGTTGGCGAGGGCGCCAGCTGTAATGTTCATTGCCGTTTCGACTGCCTGGGTTAAGTGGCGGATGGCACGGCTGTTTGCCATTGGACCCCAGAGTGGAACAAGGCCTTTGACTGCGTCCATGAACTGTGCTCCGGTGGAGTCGGCCTGCACAATGTCTTTGGCCCGTTTCTGTCGGTGATGGTTTGCTGGGGCCACATACGTCGGAGGAAGGACAAAGGCGATGTAGCAGGTGCCTCCCCAACCTTTCGGAAGCCAGGTGTAGGCCCTAGTACCACAGACGAAGTACATATTCGGGGAGGCAACAAAGGAGGGTGGGTCAACTGAGTCCAATGTTCGGGTGATGAGGCAGGAGCTGTGGCCCACCAGCTGTGCCCCCAGGCCTTCGAGGCATACAGATCCAGTGATGTTGATGACGGACAGGGCCACTGTTAGGGTGGCGGCCGTCCGTTTTCGGAGGTAAGAGAAGGTGGGTCTGGCTGGATTGTTGAACACTTGCATTTCAACTCGTTCTTTGGCAGGGATGTCCATGTGAAAGGAAGTGTTCGATCTCAGAGGGCAGAAGAGGGCGGAAGTTATACCAGTTTTGTTCAGCCAGAACCCATGGTAGAAGTGTGACATGGTTCTGCCGGAAGTGGCATTGTCCTTGTAGCTCTCCTGCAGGAGGATCAGCCAGGCGAGGCAGGAACCATGGACAGAAAAAGGTGAAGGGATGAAAGGGATTGAGTGCCCAGTGGCATGTGGTAGCAATCCACAGATCCAGCAGTTAGTGGCGTTAGTGGCAAGATTGTGTTGGTGGAGTAACTGCACAAAAGAGTTATTCCAGAACTCCTTACGCCTTTCTCGGAGTTGGGGTGAAAGTGAGATCAGATGGTGTTCTTTTGTGGTGGTAGGTTGAACGGTAGTCAGCAATGTCTTATGAGCGGGTGTGCTCTCCTCCATGATCCAGAAGGTGACCATGAGGAGAAGGCAAAAGAGAAGGGTAATAAAAAGTGTTATAGTCTTAAAGCTGTGCATTCGGTCAGTCTTTGGGTTTTTGTAGGGGATCTTCGGACGTCCGGTTGCTTCCATCACCTTCATGTCGGGCGCTTCCATCACCTTCGAGAGACTCGGTAGCGGGCAGAACCACAGACTTTGCTTAGTTTCTCTCATGGTGGCCTTTTAGGTGACTAGGCTACCGTTCTGAGATTTCCACTTAGCCTGTGGTCTGCTTAGCCGAAGTTCTCTCCTTTCGTCGCAAGTTATACCCTTCTTTGGATGGCACAGTGGGATCGGGATATTCAATCAACTCAAGGGTCTCTGTATCCGGGCAGCGGCTCAGGGATGGTCGGTCCTTGTCCAGTAGTTCCTCTTGGGCGGTGATGTTGTCCGTGGTTGTCAGGGTCGGTGATACCTTCTTGCAGTGGTGTGCATGCAGCCAATTGCGTTTCCCCTCCACTCGAAGAGCTGTTCGGGTGGTGATCAGGACTTGCAGGGGGCCCGTCCACCGGGGCTCCAGACTCTTGGTGCGCTGGAAGTTACGCACTAAGACGAAGTCACCGGGTTGGATGTCGTGTCCCGGGCCCCTGGAAACATCGGGAATGGCGTGCAGCACCTGCTGGTGGATAACAGACAACGTCTTAGTTAGGTTATACAAATAGTCAGACATGAGGACGTCCGGGACGTCGTGGATGGATGATGGTTTTGGTGCAGTCCAAAGGTTCATGGGCCGCCCAAAGACGACCTCGTAGGGGGTTAAGTGGTGTTTGGTGGGGGTGGAACGCATTGATAGCAATGCTAGTGGGAGGGCGTCTGGCCATCTTAGTCCTGTGGTGGCGACTATTTTTGCTATCTTAAGCTTCAATGTGGCATTGTGTCGCTCAACCAGGCCTGCAGATTGGGGATGGAAGACCGCATGGAACTTCTGTTTTACACCCAACCCTTTTAAGATGAGTTGGATAACTTCGGCTACGAAGTGGGGGCCATTGTCGCTCCACAAAATTCGACAAAGGCCGTATCGGGGGAAGAACTCCTTCAGTAGTACTTTTGCGGTAGTCATAGCGGTGTTATCATGGGTCGGGTAGGCTTCCACCCACTTGCTGAAGGCACATACAACGACAAGCACATACTTTAAACCTTGGCACCTTTCTAGCTGGACGTAGTCCATTTGTAGGACTTCAAAGGGGTGATTGGGGACCCCAAACCCTCCCCGGGGTACAGCAGTTCCTTTCCCAGGGTTGTGTTGGAGGCATACTAGGCATTGTTGGGCCAGACGTTTGGCTGAGTCTGGTATTCTGTCGTTGTGCCAGACTTTGGAGATGAGTTCGATCATGGGGGCAGACCCTATGTGTGCGGGGGAGTGTGCCATGGTCAGCATGGGGATCAAGTATGAGTCGGGTGCAACCATTTGTTCGAGTCTTTAGTTCGCCAACAACCGTCATCGTCCTTCAACCCTACCCGGGCCCATTCAGTTAATTCGTGTGGTGTGCTGGCTAGTTGGATATCCCTAATCGTTTCCCTAGCATCCTTCCATTTCTCAGTTTGTGACCTGGTCACGTACATGCGGGTCGTGGACCTATTCTCGGCTGTGGTTCGGGCAGTAATGTCAGCTAGTGCATTTCCCTGTCCTATAATGTCTGTCACCTTCTTGTGTGCCTGGCATTTGATCACAGCTAACCGTGTGGGGAGGAGGACTGCTTCGGTCAGGGCAGAGACTAGGTCTCCATGCAGGATGGGTGTGCCATGAGAAGTCAAGAATCCCCTCTCTTTCCATAAGAGCCCGAAGTGGTGAACTACCCCAAAGGCATACTGACTGTCTGTGTAAATGTTTGCGGTTGTCCCTGCTGCCAGGATGCAGGCTCGTGTGAGGGCAATTAGTTCAGCCGCCTGTGCGGATCGCTGTGTGATGCGGGCTGTCTCAACAACTGTTCGGGCTGTGGTGACTGCATAGGCAGCTGAGGTGGTGCCATCAGGGAGCTTGATGCATGAGCCATCCACCCACAGTTCTCCGTCAGGGTCCGGGAAGGCAGTATCCCGGAGGTCAACCCTACTCTTGGTTTGCTCGTCGGTGAGGGTCACGCAGTCATGTATAGGGGATGCATTGGGGTCAGCGTCAGGGAGAGGTAGTAGAGTAGCTGGATTCAGAGTGGTGCATCGTTTCAATGTGATATGGGGTGCAAGCAGAGTCAGTTCATACCCAGTCAGTCGTGCGCTAGTCAGGTGTTGAGTCTTGGTTTGGTTCAGGAGGGTATCAACAGCATGGGGTACCAATACTGTGAGGGGGTTCGAGAGCACGATCCCCTCACTTTGTCGGATAGAGACAGCAGCGGCGGCTACTGCTCGAAGGCAGGCGGGCAAGGCTCTGGCTACAGGGTCGAGAGTGGCAGAGAAGTAGGCACAAGGGCGTTGCTTAGGGCCTATGGACTGGGTTAGGACAGACAACGCACATCCCTCCCTTTCGTGGGTGTAGAGGGAGAAAGGTTTAGTGTAGTCTGGGGTTCCTAGGACTGGGGCCGAGCAGAGGGCGTCTCGTAATTCTTTGAAGGAGGATTGGCATTCGGGTGTCCAGGGGAGGGGGAAGGGGACATCCTTAGCCAGCAGGGAAAGCAGAGGCTTTATGGTGAGACTGAAGTTTGGCAACCACTGTCGACAAAAGGAAGTGAGGCCCACTAGGGATCGTACTTGCTTCTGAGTTTTGGGAACAGGGGTTTCTAGGATGGTTTGAATTCGGTCAGGGGTAAGTTTCCTCCCGTCTTTGGATAGTAGGTGGCCTAGATAAGTTACCTGGGGCTGGCAGAATTGCAATTTCTTTCTGGAGACCTTGTGACCGTTCTCCGCAAGGAAGCGGAGGAGGTGAATGGTGGCTGTGACGGCAAGAGGAGTGGTGTCGGCCGCCAAAAGAATGTCATCGACGTACTGTATCAACACCACTCCATCGGGTAGTTGGACTGCATCCAGTTGCCTCTTGAGGGCTTGGCTGTAAATACTGGGACTCTCAGTGTAGCCTTGGGGTGCCCTGCAGAACCTGTACGAACGGGCTTTTAAAGTGAAGCCGAACAGGTAGCGGCTGTCTGGGTGGATGGGGATGGAAAAGAATGCGTTCTTGAGGTCAATAACAGTAAAGATGGTGGCGGTGGATGGAATCAGGGTGAGGATGGTGGTGATGTCTGAGACTACGGGGTACTGGGGTATGACTACTTTGTTAACCTCTCGCAAGTCAACAATGAAACGGTAGGCTTTCTCATCCCCCTCGCCTTGCTTCTTTACAATGGGTAGGATAGGGCTGTTGCAAACATTACTCACTACTTCTTCTACCACTCCTGCCTCGACCAGGGACTCGATGATTTCCACCAATGCCTTCTCGCCTTCGGGAGATATCCGATACTGTGGAAGCTTTGGGAGCACTGCGTTCGGTCGGACGGTTATGTGTACCGGGTCGATCACCATGCGCCCTACATCTGAGTCGGTTTTAGCCCATAGATGTGAAGGTAATGTGTCGAGTAGGGACATATCAGCATCGGTTATAGAGAGCATACGCCGAGTGTGACAGGGTCTGGACAGATCTGGGTTATCGTGTAGGATGACTCGAACTCCGTCTGGGGAGCATCTGATAGTGGCTCGAAAATGTTTTAGCAAATCAAGTCCCATAATAGCATCGGGGGTGTTGGAGGAGAGCAGAAAGGTCGTGTCAGTGGTGTTATCTTCTAAGTCAAAGGAGATTGGTGCTGATAAGGGGTTAGTGGAGGGCGTTCCGTCAAAGCCTATTGAGGTTACGTGTGAGCCAGACAAGGGTGCCCTAGGAATCAGTCGTTTAGATAACGCACTACGTGTCGCCCCAGTATCTACCAGGAATGGAGATTTTGTGCCCAAGACCTTAGCGGTGACGTAAGGACCTTGCTGGTCAACACGGAGTTCGACTGGATCCCTCCCTTGCCCCTGGCGGTCCTATGCGAAGTCATGAGTGCTCTCATAGTCGGACTGTTGACACTGGTTTTGGCGGGGGCGATCAAAGGTGTTCGGTCTGCCTGGCCTGTCGTTGATGGTGTTGTTCGTGTGCCCTCGTCCCTGTCCTCTATTTCTGGGGTCATATGCTGTGTCTCTGGGGTCCCTATTCTTGTTTATTTCCAGAAGGACCGGGCACTGGGATTTCCAGTGTCCGAACCCTCTACAGAACGCACATTGATTTCCATCTAAGTCTCTCCGTCCGTTGTAGGGTGTAGGTGTATGGTCTCTAGGGGGTAGCTTTCTAGGGGCGGTTGGTTGGTAATTCTCTTTTGGGGGTTCCCTTCCTATGGTCACCCCTTGCAACTGTGCTATCATCACCCTCTCCTTTAATTCCTTTTTCTTCTTCTCTGACGCCCTATCGTTCTCGTTCTTCTGATTTTCGTAGTATTGGGCCATCTGGAGAATTGCTGCGGGTTTGGAGGCTGCCCAACTACTCTCGCTGGTCTGTAGCTTCTGGGAGACTTCTTGAGACAGACCCTTTACATAATTCTGGACAAAGAGGTGGTGTCCGGTTGCGGTGGTCATGTCTTGGCCACTGTAATCGGAAAACACAGTCTCGAATCGGGAGAAGTATTCAGACACATCCTCCTGGGGTTTCTGGCGGCAAGCCGTCACTATCGACCAGTCTACCTTTCTTTCTGGGATTAGAGTCTTCAGCTTTTGTACAATCTTGTCTGGGAGCTCTAAGATGGCTTTCGGGGGTTTCTGTCCAGGTTCTCGCTGCTTGTCTATGGTATCGAGTTGTACCCAGGTATATCCGAACGGCTCGGCGTGGTCAACTTTCCGGATTTGTTTCCACACATCAGCCGGCAGGCATAGCCCAAAGAACAAGTCGATATCTGCCAACGTCATTATCGTTGAGCCTAAGGCTGTACCCAATTCAGTGTAGAAGGCGGTCGGGTTCTTTCTCAAGTCGGGTAGAGTCTTTCTAAAGGTCAAAATATCTTGCCGGTCCCACGGCTGGTAGACCCAGTTATATACAACCCTTCCCTTCGCATCTTGGTGGTTGATGTCGTCGTGTGTTCCCTGACCCCGTGGGGGGACCCAGTAGGGGGCAGCTTCTTTAATGGGCATCATGGCATCGGCCCTTCCTCCCTGGGGCTTGGTTGCTATGGGGGTTTCTGTTTTGGTGGTCTGTCCATGTTCTTTGAGGTGTCGGTAGACCTCGAGTGTACGAGTGAAGAGGTTCGTTACATCGCCCTCTCCTTCTTCCCCAATGTCTACCTTCCTATATAGGGCCGCTAAGCCTTCGGGACCTTTATCGTGGTATCTGTCCTCATATGCATTCAGGGCGTGATAACAGAGCCGTACGACGAAGTGTCGTCTGCGGCTGTCGGCATACGAGCTATACACGTCTGTTATATACTCCTCACTTTCTTTTCGCTCCACCAGCGTCCCTACTATTCTATCGATTCCTGATCTTTCATCCTTAGTTAATCGATTCATTCTGGTGGACTCTTTCTTTCCTATCTCATGGTCGTCTAGCGTTGTAGTCGACGTTGGGTTCGGCACAAGAGGTTCAGCCGGCGCGGAGGCCGTGAGGGCCGAGGCCCTTGTACTACTTTCGCTCGTGTTCGGGGGTTGTGGGTGTTGTACTATTGATTGGGAGGGTGCATACGGAGGGGGCATGTAAATGATCGGGGGACCTAACAGTAATTCGTCATTCGTTCGCTGCTTGGAGGACAACTCAGGGTAGAGCAAAGAAGGGGTCCTAACAGCGTACTGGCCTGAGGTTTCGGGCTCCTGTCTTAGTTTAGTTTCCCTTCTCTCCTTTATGTCTTCTTCTAACTTTTTAGCGGCAAGGTGAGCTGCCTTTCGTAATTCCTTTTCTGCTTTTACTTCTTCCCTCTTTTTCCATTGCGTTGCTTCTTTGCGCCACATGCCGATACTGTCGAGCATAGTAGGCGTCGTCTTATTGCTACGCAGAGCTATTTCTAGCGCTTCTATCTTATGGTCGTCGAAGGATCCCATCAGTGGCCACTGACTTTCGGGGTCCTTCTTGGTATATTTATGCCACAGCTTGCTATAAGCTACGGCGACTAGTCCATATTTGGTGAACATGTCCTTATTAGGGGTGCCTTCCAGTGGAGCCGGATGGTTCACCTCTAATAAGCGGTCCGGGCAGAACCAACTACCAATCAGTGGGGAGAAGATAGGCATGACGGGTTTCAACGGGGACAAAAGTCAGCACTACCTATCTTTTCACTGCTTGCAAAGACTAGACAGAATATCTCTATTCCTCGTTATTTGTAAGCAGAGAATACCTCCAGAGAACCAATATCGAACAACTAGTGTTCGGACAATCAATCAATCAATCAATGGGGAGATAAAGATAGGCACGACGGGTTTCAACGGGGACAAAAGTCTGCGTTACCTACCCTTCACTATTTGCAAAGGGAGAGAGAGAGAGTATTTCTACTCCTCCCCGTTTGTAGACAGCGAATATCTCAAAGAGAACAATCAATGAGCACAATCAATGAGCAATACTAGTATTCAAACAATCAATCAATTATTTCGCACTTTTGTCGTATTTCACGACCTTACCCGGACCGCGTGGACAGTTTCTCGTCTTCCGCCTCCAGCGCCCGATCGTCCTCTATTCTCCGTATTTGCCGCGGCACTCCTGATGGTTCCCAGTCAGGACCGTAGATCACTCGAGAGAGGTCTGCTCGGAACCAGTGAAGTTCGGATGATCGGCTGCCAGACGAGGGTCTATTGGGCAGGAGCTCTCCCGATCGTTGCAGTCGTTCACTCTGTCGTCGGGACCTCTCCCACTGGATCCACGTGTCGCTGATGGGCCCCACGTTTGGGACGCCAATTGTTAAATGGTAGCGGCAGTTTCAGTTGATAATCTTTCAAGTATTTGCCCGGCGGTAATCGCCTCTCATACCACTCGATAATTTACCAATAAAAGAGGCAGGCGCCGGAGACTGGAAGGCAGGAAACAAAGTTTTATTCCGTCGGAGCAGAACACATCAGATCAGACAGCAAGGTATCGTCACGAGGTGCTCTAACTGCATCTCTGAGACCTGGTCTCTTATACACTGGTTTATTGCTTTATTATACATAGTACATTCTTGAGATTCCCTTGATGTGCGGGGAAATATCCCCTGAAGCCCCGGCTCAGATCCGCTCCCACACATGGTTACAGTAGAGGTTCCCACCCTACCCGCAGTGGGAGATGGCTATCGCGCAGCAGGGAATTCCGCTAATTCCCGGGGGTGTGTGCAACCGGCCGGGTCTCAGGGGGTAGGGGCTTTGATCTACTGTAATCCCTTTGATGTGGGGTGTTTCCCTTACAGTAGGGGCAATAAACTGCATCCGCAGGGCTAGGTGATGGCCTGGGACTAGTTCAGACAATGGGGCGCAGAGGAAGGGGGGTTATCAAAGGAGAGGCATGACCATGTATGGGTTGTCGGTTGGAAGTGGTTCCGTAGCAGGGTCGCGCAGAAGGAGAGGGTTTATGGCCTGTATGAGAGAGCGGGGGTGGCCAGCGCGCGGGGGATGCTTGCAGCGCCAAGGGAAAGCGCTGGCGGTCGAGAGTGAGCGGGGAGAGAGTGGGGTGCCTAAAATGGCGGCCGTGCATTCGCTGTGCGTGGCGCTGGGGAGAGGCAAGATGGCGCAGATAATGTTCAGTTTGCACGCTAAATTTCCACACTGTCCTACCTGGGAGGAGCTGAATGCAGTATTTGAGGTCCTAACAAGTGTTCAGGTCGGGTCGTGCTGAAAGTGCTCTGGCTGGTGTGCATGGCAATGTCTAAAAGCTGTATGGGAAGTCTAGAGCACACTTCATGACAGTAGACACCTCAAGTAGTGCACTGTATTTAACATTATAAAGCGCATGCCTGTATTTTCCTTGCACTGGCCAATGTGCTGCCTAGCACAAACGCAGGCACCCTTGCACCACAGTTGAAGGGCACCTGCGTTGTACGCAGGATTGTTTTTGTGCATGAAGCACATGCCTGCACAAAACAATCCCCTGAGACATGGAATGGTATGTATGGCAAAAAAATGAATACAATGAAATGTGACCCTGAGCAGTTAGCCCTGCCTGAAATTAATTCAACCATTCCACCTATCACAGACTTGTTTATCTTAGTAAGACATCCTAAGTACAACGTGTATGCCCAGATGTGGGTCCCATGCTCGCTGTGCTTTGTACTGAAGCTGTACTTCATTGATGAAGTTTAAAAAGGCTCACGCTGCTCTGATGTTGCTTGTGTCACTGTCTGAATGGACCCTGGTGTAAACAGTTTGGGCAAGGAGGCTTCTAGAAGGGCAGGTGCATGAGTGATTGATATAGGCTGGTCTCTTATTAAATCGTATACTGGACAAAAAAGTAAAAAGATTGCAAATTGGACTGAATAATTACCAATTACTGAGATTAACTTTAACATAGCTGCATCATTCACTTCTGCTCTTGGAATTGCATGTTTTTGCACAACCAACAAACACTATGCATTCCTGCGACCAACAGAGCTTGACAGATACAACAGTATATCAAAAGCATATTATTGTTATAAATTGGTCATTGAGGCAAAACAGATGCAGATGAAAATGTCAGCTATTTATATTTTTCACTATTTCATTACAATATTTTGGAATTCCGCAATTTGTTTGTTTGGGATAACCATGAGCGATCTGCACAAATGACACTTTGATGAATTTGGAATTTTGTTTGCTCTCTAGACATGCATAACTTTCTGGGTTCACCCATGCATTGCACAACTGTTTCCTTCACAAACTGTAAGTAGGCTGCAATTAGTACATCATTTTGTTGATATCCCATTTAGTAAAAAATTGATTAATAGACAACCCATTCTTGAGATGCTTTAGACTGTTGCTGAGGCATCAATTGCTTCAGGTTCTATGTGTGGGGCATTCCCTGCAAACTAAGAACTAATCACAAGCCTTTAACTTATATCTTCGAGGGCGGAAGAGGTTTGGAAGGGAATGTTA
This sequence comes from Triturus cristatus, assembly GCF_964204655.1. NCBI lineage: Eukaryota > Metazoa > Chordata > Amphibia > Caudata > Salamandridae > Triturus > Triturus cristatus. Next base: position 989,675,392 of record NC_140592.1, read on the forward strand.
CACCACGCATCACTGGACTACTTTGAAATAGAATTTGTGAAGGGTAGAAAGAATGTGGGGGTTGACTATCTGTCAAGGATGCCTGTGAAATAGAGGAAACAGTTGTTGAGATAGCTTCCAGAAGGGAAAAGTTTGCCGATGGGAGTCAGCTATTGTTGCGAGTGAATGGACGGTTGTGAGGAGGATGATGATGTTATGAAGGAAGTGGAGGAGACGGTTGTATGTGGATGGGAGGACAGAGATGGACAGAGAGAGGAAATGCGTGAATTCTTTAAGATAAGGGATGAGTTGAGCATTGTTGATAGAAAGTTAAGGAGAAGGAGCCAGCTTGTTCCTCCCAAGAGTATTCGATCTAGGATTCTTGACATTATTCACGAAGGACATCTTTGACAAGGTGTCATGGAGAGGAAGTTGAGATAGTTGTTCTGGTGGCCTGGTGTCAATCATGACGTTGAGGAAAGAGTAAATAATTGTGTGGCATGTTCAAATAGTGATAAGACCAAGGTGGTCAGACAGCCACCGTTAGAGGTGTTAAGTTTTCCTTACAAGCCCTGGGAGAAGCTAGCCATTGATTTTCTGGGATCTGTAACTAGACTGGGAACAGCGAGCAGGTTCATTTTAGTTTCAGTAGATTACCCCTTCAAGTGGTTTGTGATCAAGGTGGTGCCAGAAGTAAACACGTCAGCTGTCATCGAGTTCATGGAGGAAACCTTCATGGCTGAGGGAATAATAAAGACCATTGTGTCGGATAATGGGGTGCAATTCGTGTCTGAGGAAATGACGGCTTATATTTCTGGTAAGGGGATTGTGCATGAGAGGGTAGCTCTCTTCCAACCCCAAGCTAATAGATTGGTGGAGAGAGTTAACCAGATGGTGATGGAGAATGTACAGCTGTCCTTGGCTAACCACTTATCGTGGAAGAAAGAATTGAGGAGAATGATGTGGTCACATAAGACAACTCCTCATTCCGTGACAGGAGTTTCACCGCTTCTTTCCTTAAAAGGAAGGCTGCCGGGTACGAAAGAATGTCCTGTATGGTTGAGAAGGGTAGTGAAGGTCATAGTGGATCAAGAGGAAGTAAAAAAAAGAGTTTTAAGGTCACAATGGAAGAATGTGGTATACTACAACAGAAGGAAGGGTGTGAGAAGGTGTAGTGTTGGACCTGGTGATTGGGTGGTTGTGAAGAGAATAGATTTTGTTTCCAATGGAGAAAGGAAGAATTCTACTCCATGCAGAGCAAAGGAAGTCAAGCGTAGTGTGGTGGTCTTGGAGAATGGCACTACGAGAAGTATGGGTGATGTGTGTAATATCATGGGATAATCCTCTGAAAAATATGCACCATTCTGTGTGTATTGCTTTACAGTTGCTATTTGTTCTCTACAATGACTCTGTTATGACATTATAGCGTGCATCTGTTTCTGGAGTTCTATTATTGTTTCTATCTAGTTGTTCTAAGAATTTTGATCTACAAATGTAGATTTTCCTGTTCAAGGTATTGTAAGGGGGGAGATTTGTGGAGACATGCAGAGTTGGCAGCATGGAATGTTATTATGTCAGATCTGAGAAGGGAATGTTAAGGCATTGTAACTGAAGAAGCTGGTGAGCGAATGTAGATTTTCCTGTTCAAGATATTGTAAGAGGGGAGATGTGTGGAGACATGCAGAGTTGGCAGCATGGAATGTTATTATGTCAGATCTGAGAAGGGAATGTTAAGGCATGTAACTGAATAAGCTGGTGAGCGTTGAGCGCTGCTGGAGATGTTATGTTGAAAATAAAGCCAATGTACAACACATGGGGTACCCACTTGATGCAGAATATTGCAAAGAAGCACTTTGCGGTGCTTTGAGTTAATTTCAATCAACTTTCCAGTGCAAAATATGTTTTCTAAGGGAAAGTAAATAAAACAAATGTGCACAGGTTTGTGTCACTTTTGTGAATGTTTGTAAATCTGTCCCTACATAGTGACTTCATATGGAAAGCGCCACAGACATTACTAATGGAAGGTGGCACAATATACAAAAAGTTACAAGTCACAAAGGGGTAATAGGGAATGGCCAAATTTCTGACACTGATTGCACAAAGTAGGAGGCCTGCATTGTAGTTGGGCTGTCAAGGGAGCTTGTGTAGAAAGGGTTGGAGAGTGGACAATGGTATGTTTTTGGTCTTTATGATGGGCTTTGTCAGTAAGGAGGTGAACCTTCCCTTTTTTTACTGTGCATGCTACTGACAAATAATAAGATAACAAAAAAGTACACTAATAAAGAAAAATACTGCTATGTATATAAAAATCATATTTATTTGTAGAAAGTTCCACCTACCCACTTCACTCAAGATAGACCCAACCCTCCTTAACCCCTAAACACAACATACCAAAACTCCTATCACTACCCTAAATGCACCCGCAACTGACAACCTAAATCCTAAACAAACCATACTCATAAATTTCCCAACTCAGAGTACCCACTCCACCAGCAACAGATCAACACTCTCCATAATGGAAGATACTCCTCTAGACAGTACAGACATTTTTTGATGTCCTCTTGTCCATTTTTTATTTCATCTTGGCCTCTCCTCAGATTATCTAGGGTCTCAATGACCTAGTGGAGCAAGGCCTTCATGGGTGTGGGGTGACCGGCTGCTTGGGGCAATTCGAGTAGTGAGGCTGAACTGCCCACATCAGCTTTAATGTTCAGAAAACTGAGAGGAGATTGTTGGTCCCATTGCCTTCCTCTCTTTATTTAGGTCCCCCAGCCAGCTGACAGTCACCTCAATGATTCAAATTTCAAACTTGCACAGCTGAACATATATTTCCCTTTGGGTTATTCTCCTTTCCGCCGTCGGACACTGGCTTTTGGGTGGGCAGCAGAATGATTTAAAGAACCAAGAAAAACACATGAATCATACCCTTTGCAGTAGATGGTTGTATATTCTCTGTCAGTTTCTGAGTTAGGGAAGGAGTGAGCGTACTGTGGTAGGTAATGTTGACTTTAGGTTAGATTCGGCAATGGACAGCTTAGGCACTTAAGCCCTGTTTAGCAGTTATAAAGTGCGCAGAGTCCGAAAGCCAGCAAAAAAAGTGTCAGAAGAATGGAGGGAGCTAGTCAAAAAGTTGGGGAAGACCACCCTAAGGCAGACAGGTCTAACGTGTGTCCCCTCCAGAAAGCAGAGAGAGCTACCCAATCCCCTGGGAGTTCTCTTCTCTAAGGGAGAGAGACTGTAGGGAGTTGGACCACCTCAACAGTTTGAAATTTTCATCTCTCATCTGCATGAGCCATCTAAGGGGGTCTATGGTCTGTTGGAACCAGGAAGTGAGTCCCAATTTGGTATGGCCTTAACTTCTTCAGTACCCAGTACACACTGAAAGCTTCTCTTTCAGTGGTACGCCACTTCTGTTCCCATGGGCGTAACCTCCTGCTAATGAAGGATACCAGTTGGTTTAGGGCAAGAGTGTAGCTGACCACTGCCTGGGGGTAGGGATTCTTGGGAGTTTTCTCCCACCCCTTCCTGACAAGGCTAAGAGGACCATATGGAGGGTTTCCAAAGAGGAGTTCAAAGGGACTGAACCCTACTCCTTTCTGTGGCACTTCCCTGTAGGCAAAGAGAAAGCATGGCAAGAGGACATCTCACTGGTGCCTCATGGGCTTTGGCAAGGGGGATAGTCATGCCATCTAAAGTACTTTTAAATCTCTCAACTAGACTATTGGTTTGGGGGTGATAGGGTGTGGTGAACTTGTAAGTTAAATCACACTCATCCCAAATGTATGCTGACATGAAGTTAGTGCCACTGTCTGACATTACCTCCTTGTGGAAGCCGACATGGGTAAATATCCCAATCAGAGCTCTTGCTACCATGGGTGCAGTCACTGACCTCAGAGGGATTGCCTCTGGGTAGCATGTATCATTGTCTATCAAGACCAGGGAAAGCCTGTTGCCTAAAACTGTCTTGGGGTTCCAATGAAGTAGATGCCCACCCTTTCAAAGGAGGTGCCAATGCCGTGAAGTGGGATCAGGGGAGTCGTGGGCTTTTTTTCTGATTTCCTCCTGGCCTGGCATGTGGGGCATGACCTGCTGAATGCACCTGAGGCAGTCTTCATTATGGGCCAAAGAATGGGGGGCAAGCCTGGCAAGTGTCTTGTCTTGCCCTAAATGCCCTGCCTGGGAAATATCATGAGCCAGGCCTAGTCGGGAGGTCTGGTATCATTGGGGGACCACCAGCACATGGATTGCCCCAGCACCATGAACCTTAGGCTCACTGTAAAGGAGATTGTTCTCCCAGTAGATTTGGTGATCCCCAGAGGCTTCACCTACTGCATGGGTTGAGGCCTGGTACCTCAAAAGTGGGACACTCTTTCTGAGCTTTGCAGAATTCCTCCCTGGTGGGCCCAACCTCAACCTGCCAGTAGGGAAGCTCAGGTATGTCACCTAGGGTGGCAAAGTCTTCCCTGGTTGACATGGTGGTCTCCTCCTCAGGGACCCCGTCAACCTCAAATGCGGGAACTTCAGGTACCGTTTTTCCGCACCCTTTGCCCCTCTCCTTGGCAGCAGTCTGGGCCATTTTTCCAGGCACTATAACGAAAAAGTATCCCACCAAGGTTCGTGGTTCGTAGTTTTTTTTTGCCTATAATATATCGGACACGGTGTAGGGGTGTGAACCTTGTGGGTATGCTAGCTCCGCATGACTTGTGCTGGGAAGGAAAAATCCTTTTATATACAACCCTTACACACCCTAGTGGTGTCATGCTTCATCATGGGGTTCACCCTGCTTCCTACAAGTCAGGGTGGGCTCAACCGTATTTCAGGGAGCACTTAATAAATGGGTGACCATGGGGCTTAACCAGAGATTAGAATCCCTAAACTTCTCCTAGGTATCCCTTTATTAGTGGAGCTGGTGGGGAGACTAAAATAATAAGTATCAGAGCAATGCCTGCCTGGTAAATAGGTCAAATTGGCATCTAGCAAATTAATGTCACTTAATTGTAAAGGGCAATAATAGTACATGCCCCTCAGTAGTCGTAGCTGAGCTAACACTGCCCTTATGCCATGTTCTGAAGCATCCGTCTGCACAATGAATTGCTTGGAGATGTCAGGGGCCCTGAACATAGGTGCTGTGTGCATGGCAACCAACAAACTGAAGACCTTCTAACCTTCAGGAGACGAATCAAGACCTGGCTGTTCGACCAGTAGCAACAGCACCACCCCCACTCCCCACCCTCAGCGCCTTGAAACCCTTGCGGGGAAGTAGTGCGCTTTACAAACTATTTGATTGATATTTGATTGATTGGCTTCCTTTAGAGAGTAAAAGGTGTTGTGACAAGCCTCTGTCTAGATTCCCAATCTGGACTGCTTCTGTGAAGTCAGCTCAGTTAAGGGAGCAACAATGGTTCCATAGCCCCTAAAAAAGCGTCTTTAGTAGCCAGTGAGGCCTAGTAGGGTTCTTACATCGGTTTGGGTTTTAGGTAGTTCCCAGGCTATGGTGGTTTCAATCTTGGCCTGAAGGGGCTGCACCTTGCCTCAACCTACCAGGTGTCCCCAATAACACCATGGAACCCTGTTCAGTCTGGCACTCGCTGGCCTTGATTGTCAGGCCTATATGTTTCAGGGCCTGAAGCACCTCATGGAGGTGATGCAGGTGTTTCTTCCAGCTGGAACTGTAGATGGCAATATCATCTACGTAGGTGGCACAGAAAACCTCCTTGCCAGCCAGGACCCTGTTGACCAACTGTTTGAAGGTAGCAGGAGTATTTTTCAAGCCAAAGGCCATCACCCGGAATTGGTAATGGCCCTCAGGGGTTGAGAATGCTGACCTTTCTTTGGCCCCCTCATTCAGAGCAATCTGCCAATACCCCGACATCAGATCAAATGTACTGGGGCATTTGGCAGTGCCCAGCCTGTCAATGAACTTGTCAGCTGTGGGGATGGGGTGTACAGAAGTCCTGGTGACTGAGTTGAGTCCTGTATAGTCCAAGCAGAATCAGAGTTCTGGTTTGGCACCCAGTGGGGTTGTCTTTGGTACCAAGACAACAGGGCTGGTTCAAGGACTATTGGAGGACTCAATCACCCGTAAGGCCAACACCTTAGAGACGTTCTCCTGGATCATGGCTCCCATCCTGTCTGAGTTCAGGGGTAAGTGAGAACAGCAAGGCAAACTGTCCCAGTAACTAGTAACAGTCACCTGGCTGCTCTGGGGTCAGGGTGGGAGAGAGGTTGACACCCTCCACTGAGCCATCGTGCTCCTGTGCAGAGAGGATGTCAGCGAGAGGTTCACTCTACTCTTCCATTCCCACATCTGTCACCAGGAGCATTCTCACTTCGGACCTGTCGAAGTGAGGCTTCAGTCGGATCATATGGAGCACCCTTAGGGGTTTCCATGGTGTCTGAAGGTCCACCATGTAGGTGGACTCCCCCTTTGGGCCAGTACACCTGTCCTGAAGAGCTCTATGCTCTACCTGTTCCATGACCCATACCTTTTGGCCAGTTTGGAACCCCACCAGTGTGGCCTTCCAGTCATACTAGAATTTCATCACCTCTTGGCTGGCTTCTAGATTGCTTTTGGCCTTCTTCCTGAAGGAGTGACTCTGGTTGAGGAGGGCAAGAGTGTAGCTGACCACTGCCTGGGGGTAGGGATTCTTGGGAGTTTTCTCCCACCCCTTCCTGACAAGGCTAAGAGGACCATATGGAGGGTTTCCAAAGAGGAGTTCAAAGGGACTGAACCCTACTCCTTTCTGTGGCACTTCCCTGTAGGCAAAGAGAAAGCATGGCAAGAGGACATCTCACTGGTGCCTCATGGGCTTTGGCAAGGGGGATAGTCATGCCATCTAAAGTATTTTTAAATCTCTCAACTAGACTATTGGTTTGGGGGTGATAGGGTGTGGTGAACTTGTAAGTTAAATCACACTCATCCCAAATGTATGCTGACATGAAGTTAGTGCCACTGTCTGACATTACCTCCTTGTGGAAGCCGACATGGGTAAATATCCCAATCAGAGCTCTTGCCACCATGGGTGCAGTCACTGACCTCAGAGGGATTGCCTCTGGGTAGCATGTATCATGGTTTATCAAGACCAGGGAAAGCCTGTTGCCTAAAACTGTCTTGGGGTTCCAATGAAGTAGATGCCCACCCTTTCAAAGGAGGTGCCAATGCCGTGAAGTGGGATCAGGGGAGTCGTGGGCTTTTTTTCTGATTTCCTCCTGGCCTGGCATGTGGGGCATGACCTGCTGAATGCACCTGAGGCAGTCTTCATTATGGGCCAAAGAATGGGGGGCAAGCCTGGCAAGTGTCTTTTCTTGCCCTAAATGCCCTGCCTGGGAAATATCATGAGCCAGGCCTAGTCGGGAGGTCTAGTATCATTGGGGGACCACCAGCACATGGATTGCCCCAGCACCATGAACCTTAGGCTCACTGTAAAGGAGATTGTTCTCCCAGTAGATTTGGTGATCCCCAGAGGCTTCACCTACTGCATGGGTTGAGGCCTGGCACCTCAAAAGTGGGACACTCTTTCTGCGCTTTGCAGAATTCCTCCCTGGTGGGCCCAACCTCAACCTGCCAGTAGGGAAGCTCAGGTATGTCACCTAGGGTGGCAAAGTCTTCCCTGGTTGACATGGTGGTCTCCTCCTCAGGGACCACGTCAACCTCAAATGCGGGAACTTCAGGTACCGTTTTTCCGCACCCTTTGCCCCTCTCCTTGACAGCAGTCTGGGCCATTTTTCCAGGCACTATAACGAAAAAGTATCCCACCAAGGCTCGTGGTTCATAGTTTTTTTTGCCTATAATATATCGGACACGGTGTAGGGGTGTGAACCTTGTAGGTATGCTAGCTCCGCATGACTTGTGCTGGGAAGGAAAAATCCTTCTATATACAACCCTTACACACCCTAGTGGTGTCATGCTTCATCATGGGGTTCACCCTGCTTCCTACAAGTCAGGGTGGGCTCAACCGTATTTCAGGGAGCACTTAATAAATGGGTGACCATGGGGCTTAACCAGAGATTAGAATCCCTAAACTTCTCCTAGGTATCCCTTTATTAGTGGAGCTGGTGGGGAGACTAAAATAATAAGTATCAGAGCAATGCCTGCCTGGTAAATAGGTCAAATTGGCATCTAGCAAATTAATGTCACGTAATTGTAAAGGGCAATAATAGTACATGCCCCTCAATATTCGCAGCTGCACATCACCCAAAGAGTGTTCAGGCACTTGGGAACAAGGGTGGGGCTCCATATAGTCAAACATTTGTGAAGGGAACAGCCCCGTCAAATAATCTAAGCTGCCCTCCGTGTCTCCCGGCTTCCGGCTCCCGAGGCACCTGAACACTCATAAATTTGGGTGATTGTCATCCAGCTGCTTACAAATTGTGCATAAGCTCGCTTGCCGGTTTGTTCAACATCTACCACCTTCACTTAACTTGCGTAAGCCTTTGCTATCAGCTGGAGCACTATTACATTGTATTTTGCAGTTCAATTATTGACCTAGGTATTAAGGAACAGCAAGGCTTAAGGTTGAATGACTGACAAATGAGGGCAAGATGCTAGGAAACCCTTAGAGGCCAACGAGTCAACAAGCTAACATTAGGAGATTTGAGAAGAGAATCACTCATTTTTAATCTTATTTTGATTTTTTTAAAATGTATTTCACTTGAACAACCTTGTGCAGAGGTCTCGTGTCCCCCTTGCTGTTACAATATTGGGGGGGTGAGGCGGTGCTGGAAGGAGCTGAACCTGCCTGAAACCTTTTCAAGATAGTGACTATCAGTAGTGTACTCATACAAATCACCATTCACAATGCGCTCTGGAAAAAACAGGGGTGTGGGTCCCCAAACACTAACCAAGAAAGAGCGCGGAAAAAGAGCAGCTGAGAAGCTTTGAGAGAAAGATATGTCTACCTCTACTGATGATCAGGCAGGAGATAATATAATACCTTCAGCAATAGTATCAAGACTAGTACCACCATTCGGCCTTTTCCAAGCCGCCAAGCTTCACCCGGACCCTCCTCCCCCCAAGCACTCTAAAATTACTTAACTTATTTAACGTTTCCCGTATCACAGCTTGTGACTTCGTCAATACTCAAAGCAATTTGGCCCAGATCGTACAACACTTTTTTTTTTTAATCAGATTTTATTGGCATTTGATTTATATGCATTTCCAATATCACAATAGTAGGATTTTTACAGATATGTAGAAATTACGCTACTGTTCCCTTTCTTTTCTTGTTGTAGTAATAACTCGTATAAGCAATTCAAAATGCCAAAGCCCAACTCCCTCCCTCCAGCGAGTCGCTTACTTGTTGTTTATTGTTTTTAGCATTATGTGTTCACCCCTTTCGTATTATGCTTTATTCTTATCTTGGGTCAGTGCGGAGTAGGGCAGGACCTGTGTCTGCTTCTTGATCTTATTCTCTTGGGAGTCTCCTCTCATTATCCCTTTCTGGTGAGGTAGTGGGTTTGATTGGGTTTCTTCTGCCTCGTCGTGGTCTGGTGCCCGCATATCATCTAGTAGCCTCCCCCATGCTCTTGCAGTTTCTATGTTCCCTATACCTCACCTTGACTCTCTCAGCAAGACTCTATTTTCTGCATCTGCCCACTTCTCTAATTCTTTTTTCCAGATCTCTACTCTTGGCCCCTTGCAGCTTTCCAATTCTTCACAATCTCTCGCTTCGCTTTACATTTGCTAGGTCCTGAAACCTCCCAGTAACTTTGGTCTTGGCTGTGTGTGGGAACCAGTTCAGTAGGCAATGACCAGGGGTATGTGGTACCTCTTTGTCTATAATGCTTTCAACTACGTTTAGCACCTCTTCCCAAAAATCCTCAGTCCTGGGCAGTCCTGAAACATGTGCAAAACATGCACCTCTATTTCCCCACATCACGGGCAAGCCGCTTCTTCTGTCTGGAAGTATTGCCCTATTCATGCTGGTGTTAAATATGCTCTATGCAGAACATAATAATTTATGAGTTTAAATGGGGCATTTCTTGATACCTTAAGGATGTGTTCAACAATGGTTTCCCAGTCTTTTTCTGGGATCGGAACCCCCAAGTCCTCCCATTGCGTTCTCAAGCGTTCCATGAGATCTGGATGTCACTTCTGATTGTTCTATAAATGCAGGAGACTGTCATGATTCTGCCTGCTGACAGGACCACATACCTACAGCAGTCCAGTGCCCTGGGTTCTGTCGTTCCTGTGCCCCAATGCTTCTTGAACACTGCAGTGAGTGCTCTATGCAGTGGGAAGTGTCCCTGCGGGAGTTCAAACCCCTTTCAGAATTCCTCAAATGGAAGCATCTAAGATTCTCTAAAGAGGTATCCAACTACTGTTGCCCCGCTTCCTTCCAGTCGTCTAGCCCTGTCCAGTTCCCTCCATGTGGTAAGTATCAGAGCATTTCCAATTGCAAATCTGGGGAGTAGGGAACTCTGCATCCAGCTCAGTGGAGCCATCTTGACCACCACCGCATTATTACGTTTTCCTCGTCTGTTCTCCTGCGCGGTCTCTGCCTCAGTCTTAGTAGTATTCTCGTCAGAACTGGGGTCTCTGGGGTAAATGGGGATGGTGCCCTTTCTGGGTTTCTACTGTCTTCCAGCCACCTCACAAACCACTGGAGCTGCGCTGCAAGGTAATATGCCTCAAAGTCTGGGACCACCAGGACCCCCGTCTTTGTTGAGTGTTGCATTATGGCCAGTGCCACCCGTCTGCGGCCCACTCCCCAGAGAACTGGTATTATGTGTGAGGTCAGATCTTGAAATGTCATGCTCGGGACCCATATCGGGACTGTTCCAAATATATATGGCAGGTGTGGGATTGACACCATTTTCAGCAAAACCACTGTGCTTGCCACTGATAGTGGCAGTGAGCCCCAGAAATCCATGGACAAGCGGAGTGACCTTATCCTCGAGCCTACATTGCCCTCCACTAAGTCTGCAGTTCTGTGATATATTGTCACTCCAAGGTATTATAGGCAAGTGGGTTCCCACTGGAGATCCCCCAAACCCCCCGGTGGTCATCCATCTGGTGTAGTAGGAAATAGTCTAGATTATTGCCAATTTACCCTCAGTCACAAAAGGTGCCCAAATTCTTCTAACATGCTTTTAGCCCCATCTAGGTCACTCTCTGTGTCTTGGAGAAAAAGGAGCAGGTCGTCCACACATAGCACGATGCGGTCAGCCCCACGCAGTCTCGCCCCATCCGAGCACGGCATGCCAGTGGCTCCATGGCAAGAGCAAACAACAGAAGGGACAGTGGGCACCCCTGTCTTGTTCCTCTTTCCACCAGCTGGCTCTGGGAGATAACTTTCCCCATATGCACTCTGGCTCGTGGGTCTGCATAGAGTAGCTTCACCCATTTCACAAAGCCCTCACGTAGGCTCATCCTTTCCAGGACCTGGTATAGGTACTGCAACTCCAGGCTATCAAATGCCTTTTATATAGCTACCGCAAAGACTTTGGCGACGTCTTTGGGGTAGTCTTCCGCCCCCAGTATAGCCATGAGAAGTCTGATATTAAAAGCAGAGCTCCTATTCGGGATGAAACCCGCTTGGTCCACATGTACGAATTGGGGCATATACGGCAATATCCTGTTCGCCAGTATTTTGCTCAATATTTTATAGTCCATGTTCAGCATGGAGAGTGGCCTATGTGCTGTTCTATCGTGAACTGGTTTTCTGGGTTTAAGGATTGTGACTATTAGAGACTCTCTAGTGGTGGTCAGTAGTCTTTGCAGTTCCCTTGCTGCTTGGTACATCAACACCAACCTTGGGGCTAACTCCTACACATATGTCCAATACAATTCGGCAGGGAATCTGTCCGTCCCTGGCATTTTTTTGCGTGCCATATGCTTGATGGCAGCTTTCACCTCCTGCAAGGAGATGTCCCGTCCCAGATCTTCTGCTTCTTCCGGCTCTAGCCGTGGTAACCTCAATCCTGCTAAATACTCTCCTATTGTCTCATCCCTGCATCGAAAGGTTGTGCGGTACAGTCTAGTGTAGTATCGGGCAACAATTTCATCCCTTCCTGGGTATATTGTCTGCTCCCATCGTCATCATCCATTTCCACTATTGGAGACCCCCTGTTATTTGTCAGTCGGATGCAGTGTCCTCCAAGTGTCCACCAGCCCCCAGTGTCTCTGCCAGTCTCCGAATAGCCGTGCAATTTGGGTAACCGGGGAGTCCTGCAAGGGGGGGTGTGACCTATCAAGGGTGATGTCTGCTACAGCATTAAAATCTCTGCCTATGAGTACTACTGACGTCAAGTATGGGACTAGCTGTTGGGACAGCCTGGTCAGGAACTGTGATTGATCTGAGTTTGGGGCATAAATACTTATGATGCTCACTTCTCTACCTTCTAGTCTCCCTCGCACTGCAACATATCTGCCCTCAGGGTCGATTAACTTTTCTATCACCTAAAAAGGCACTGTGGCCCACACCCAGATCATTACCCCCCTGGCATAGGCCGAGTACGTAGTGTAAAATACTTGTCCCCTCCACCGCTTCCGAAGGGCCTGGCCCTCTTTGGCTGTGAGATGCAGATCGTACAACACTTAATCTTCATATCCAGGTTCATGCCTCAGCCACAGATCATCAGGAGGTCAACTTATTGTTTTAGAGGCAGCATTTGACTACTCTACTCCTTTCCTTTCAGAAACAAACACGTCAGTTCCAGGAGAAGTTACATGGAGCAAGGTATCCAACGAGGTGGCTAGTCCGGCCTATTTTACGGCAAGCCCAACACAACACAGTCCATATGCCAAAGCAGCAGATTGGAGCAATACCATAGGCAACTTTGCATGCCACCTGGTCCCGTTTACTCCACTAATCCTATAAAACTAAACCTCCTGTCTGGGAAATTATTGACCACCAGTTTGGTTACGGAAATGCTTAGCTATCTTTCCACAGAAGAAGATCATAGGATCCATAATTCCGGTTCCTCAAGTAATTCTAACCTGATGTCCCTATGGGAAAAATGCAACCCACAGCACAAATCTTTCAATCCCCAGATTGAAGGGACACTGCAGCATAATTCAAGTGTCACCATTTGTAATTCTCTACTTAGCAACTTAGATACAGTTGCAGCATCTCTGTCTTATCATTCGGAGAAACTTGATATGCAAGTGGATATATTGAGCGCACAAGCAACCCACGTCAGCAAGCCACCAACGGAACTAACATGGAGGGGGATCAGAAAATTGATTTTAGACTCACCCGAGAAAAGGGTAATATAACATTGACTCTATTTTCAAGTGGACACGATTTAGCATCCAATCAGGCCAACAAAACCTGCAATCCCCAAAAAGTCTACTTTTGCTAGAATCAAAAGGAAAATTGACAGTCAGATATGGATGGACTTTGTGAGCTCTTTCATGCTATGAGGCTTCCACGAGTCATGGATTGTGCCCCATGTCCATATTAATGGTTTTAAAATGTTTCAATTACCTGTACTTCTCTCCTCATTTGGCCATTCTAGAGGGGACTTGGCCCCTTACATCTCAACTATTGCCAATGCCAAGCTCTTCCTACATGCAGTCTATACATCATTTTATCAGGTCCTCTGGCTGGAATTTGCCTCAGGATTGCATCACAACAGCAGACAGAGGTTTGGTATTGACAAAGTTAGACCTGGACTTGGACTCACTCAGCTTTAGAAGCGGTAGGGAGCTAGGCTTGATGTTTGGGGGCCGAGGGGGTGATTTCAATGCCTACCTCTGCTCTGCTGTGCACAAAGATGCTTGTGTTTTAATGGATGCCGAAGGCAATACTTTATTGTGGATAAGGACGAGTGATCTGAAATTTATTTTATTTTACTGTCTGCAAATTTATCATTAAAGGCGAGGAGACATCAGCTATATGATGCTTCTTTTAGAGATCATCTCCCAGCCTTATTTTGGACATCTTCATATCTCAATTGCTTAAGGCCACCTGTTCCCTGTTTGAGGCCTGCCTAGATTCTAAGGTCAATTAAGTTAGCATAAAGCATGCTTTCACAGCTATTTCAGAGGCAGTGGCAAGTTTATTATGTAGAAAGGTCTGTGATGTCCCAGGTAAGAAAGGGGATGGTTTGATGTAGCATGCTCCGGGTCTCATAAACAGCTGATGGACTCTCTTCATAAGCAGCCTAGGTCTGCCTCTGAGGTTGAACCCTGCAGAAAGATCTAAAAAATGGCAATTTAAAAAAGGAAAAATGCCCTTAGCTTAAAAGCCTGGGAGGATTTCCAGGAAGCTTTAATCAGGAATGACCAGAAGGCCTTCTGGGCCATCATTAACCAACCATTTCTCAATTGTGCAGAACCCATGATAGAATCTGCCAAGGGGACACTTTCTTTGGGAAGGTTTACTCCACCAGTGATGATACAGGTAGCAACAGTGATTCCTTGATTCCTGCCAAGGATTGCCTCCTCCCAAAGTACTGTCCCTTGCTGGAAGAGGTGTTAGTGGCCATTAGGTCCAGTCCCAGTGGCAAAGGCCCTGGCCCGGACGGAGTCCCTTTAGACCTCTTGAAAAGTAATTTATATTTGTGGCCTCCTTTGGTAACTAACGTCTTAGGAGTTGCCAGCTCTTCCACTAAGATACCATCATGATCCAACTCCTTAATCGTTCTAATTTTCAAAAAGGGGAACTGAGAGGACCCTAGCTGCTGTCGGCCAATTTCTCTCATGGACTCTGCTGTGAAGGTACTGGGCCATGTTTAACTCTCTTATCCTGAGGCCTGGGCAGAGGATAGCAGCACTCAATTAGACATCCAGTATGGTTACAGGAGAGGAATGGGGATGGAAGACCAATGTATCAATCTTTGCCTCTTACTAGGAAAATATACTACTACAAAGTGTGGGGCATTTCACCTGGGTTTCATGGACCTGTCCAGGGCCTTCGATTGTGACTCACATACACAACTATGGGGCATTATGGAAGACCTGGGCATTGACAGATACATTATTAACACAATCAGAGAAATCTAATGTGATTCTAGTGCTGTAGTAAGGTTCTGACTGGGGGGCGAGTGCTCTGAGAAGTTCAGGGTGCATAGGGGCGTCAGGCAAGGGTGCATCCTTATGCCCTTTTTAATCTCTACCTATATCATTGGTCTTCAAACTTTTTTATGCAGCACCCTCCACCAGTGAAAAAAAAATAGGGCCCGCTCAGAATTTTTCACAATTATTCTTTTCAATTGGCAATATTTAAATATGTCTAGACCTCTTTAAACGTTGCAGTAAAGTTATGTTACTGTTTTAAAAATTCAGTAAAATGCATGATTACCAAACATTCTCTTCTGGTCAGACAGGCATTACTAACGCATACAAGTTTCCACAGTGTGATTATTAGAAGTGGGGGTGGGAGTTTTGAAGAATATTTGGAGTCCCTTCCTGTTTGACACATACCCCCAGTTAGGATATAAATGACAAAACATGTTAGTGACGGCACATTACAGAGTGGCGTACTGCCACTCTTTTTTTCCAAAGCACTGTTATCAGCATAATTTTACTTTTGGCCAAAGCTTGGCGCTCTCCCCTGGGATCAATTGGGCCTCCCTCCCCCAGTTTTAAGACGCACTGCTCTTATTAACGATCTGGAGAGGGAGCAAGTTTTAAGGTGCAGCGACAACAATGCGGTCATCACAGGTTGTACCCCTATTCCATTGCAGTGACTCCTGGATGTCTTTGCATAGTTTATGGAGGGGCTTGGTGTGAAGCTCAAAACGAACACGTTTTTTGTAATGTCCTGTAGGCACAGGAAGGATTTGAAACCAACTTTTATGCTCCGTGGCACTCCTGTCAAACATGTGGTTAACTTTATTTATCTAGGGGTAACATTTATTTGCAGAGGATCTTGGAAGCCACTTCATATGCACAAAACCACTTATCAATGTCATCTCCCACTACAAAGTTGGGCACCAAATCCTTGAGTATACAAACCCTCTTTTCTGCTTCAGGTACTGCATGTATGCTACCAACATCACTGATGGAATCTGCCTGCCTTATCTTGATTTCCAGCTCTTTTAGACTCAGTTTGTGAGCCAGAAGTAGTTTCTTTTCTGCCAAAGCTCTGACAACATCAACTTCCTTCTCTTCGGAGTCGATCTTTAATTTTTCCATCAGTAGCTTGAATTCTCTCTACTCTTTTCTCTCAGCCAGTTACACAGGGGATAGGCCGTGGGCAGAGACACTGCTTCCTGCTCTCAAAGGGAGCTCAAATTCAGGGATGTCTCCCTCAGCTACTACAGGTGTTTCCTTCGAAGAGCCATTTACCGACTATCCTGCTCCATCACTCTCCTTGAAGGGGGCTGATGGCCAGGCCCTCAGCACCTTTTGAATCTTTACCTTTTTGGTGACTCCCATGGGAGGTACTCCAAATACCCATGCAAACGTCTTTGAGCTGGGACACTGTATAAGAAAACTAATTGGCCAGCTTAAATTCTATGGTTCCAGTTGTAGAATCAGCTTGAGACATGATGTTAGAGGATAAAAATTAGAAACTGCAAATCAAAGAAAATTTTAACAAATTTAAATGGTCTTTAAATGTGTATGGGTAGTATACAACAAGTTATTATATGCTGCACAAACACAAGTGCTATCCTCACCGCTAATCACCAATGTTAGAAATGGGGTTTCTGGTTTCTGAGTATGCACTCTGTCCAACCAGGAGCCACAATCCTAGTCTAGGAAAGTCACTACACAACATAAATTATCCTGTGCTCATCCTCGGGTAGGTTGGCACAGAGCAGTCAGGTTTAACTTGAGAAGCAATTTGTAAAGTATTTGTGCAACACCTAAACAGTTAACCAGTGAAAACACCACAAAAAGACTCCACAACATTTTAGAAAAACAAAGTATGACTTTATGAACAAGACCAGATAAAAAAAAAAAAAAAAAATCCAATATGTAGGAGTTGAGATATGAATTGTGAAGGGATAAATGACAAAGTAGCGCTTAAAAGGAAATAGTGCTTAAATGGTTAACTGGTCGCCCCGGACCAGGACGATGTTAAGAGTTCAGGTGGATCATGAGGGAGCGCGGGCTGGATACAGGGACCCACTTAGGCCCGCTGAACAAAAATACCTTGATCCTAGGTTCACGTCGATGGAGGTGAGGTGTAGCCGAGTGATGCTCCGGTGATCCCCAGTGCAGCAGTGGCAATGCAGCGAGGGTCGTGAGTGAAGCATCAGTCCCAGAGTGTGGCAGTTCTGAGTGCAATGTGGTGGCTCTGGTGTGATGAGCTGATCTGATTCCAGCGACAGCAGGCAATACATCGATAACTCTGCAGCAAACTCCTAGGTCCACGTCCAAGGGTCTAGGACTGGGTCTGCACCTCTTGGCAGGATAGATTCACCAGCAGATCAGCCCAAGGGTTGGAAAAGGAGAGTTCTAAGTCTTTTGAGTCCCTGAGACTTAGGCAACAGGAGGCAAGCCAGCAAGCCCTTGGAGTCTCTCTGGGTTCAAGTGATGCAGGTCAAGTCCTTTTCACACAGGCCGAGAGAGTGGCAGCAGCAGTGCAACACAGCAAGGCAAGAGTTCTTCAAACAGCAGATCGGCAGTCTCTTAGAAGCACAGCGATTCCTTTACTTCCTGCAAGAGTGGTCACAGGTGCAGAAATGTACTACCTTGGTAGGGTCAGAGGCCCATTACTCATACAACTGTGCCTTTGAAGTGGGGGTGACTTCAAAGAAGGATATTTGAAGGTCACAAGGTCCTTTCTTTCCAGCCTTGGCTCCAGACTGTTAGTAGTGGGTAATCAGTCCTTTGTGTGAGGTCAAGCCACTTCCTATTAAAGTGCAAGTGTTACCCTTTCCATCTATCCTGCCAGGTAGAGCCATCATAATGCAGATCTATATAGACGGGTACTCAGACACACCTAGCCTTCCTGTGTTTGTGGCTCGAGGGAATGCACAAAGTGTAGCTGTCACCCACCCCAGATGTGTATTGAAAGTTGGCTGCAAGGCACAAAGAGATAACAGCAGAGAAATGCCCGCTTTCTAAAAGAGAAATTTCTAAAAAAATTATGTTAAAATCAACTTTACCAGGAAAGAGGATTTATCAGTGCCATTCTAAAGATATATAACATCATTCAACTACTCCTTTCTGATGAGGAATTAAAGCTTCTAAGTGTATTAAGGAATTCTCCATGTTACCCTATGCAATGAGTAGGCCTCACAGTAGTGAAAACAACTTGAGCTGTTTGTCACTAGTGGGACATGCAAAACTTAAAAGCAAAGAATCTACTTTTTACTTACGCAGCACCCTAACCTTATGGTTACCTAGGGCCTACCTTTGGGGTGACTTAGGTGCAATAAAAGGGGAGCTTGAAGCTTGGTATAGAGCTTTACATGCCAAATCGAAGTGGCAGTAAACTGCACACACAGGCCCTGCAACTGCAGATCTGAGACATGTTTAAGGGGCTACTTCTGTGGGTGCCACAATCCGTGCTGCAGGCTCACTAGAAGCATTTAATGTACAGGCCCGGGGCACATGTAGTGCACTTTACTAGGGATTTACAAATAAATTAAAGATGCTAATTGGGGATGAACCATGAGTCATAAAGCCAGCAAGAAATGGGGTCAGAAAAATGGAAGGAGGCAGGCAAACTGGTGAGGGAAGACCACCCTAAGGCTGTCAGGTCTCATATCTACCCATAATAAAATGGCCAAGAGGCAGAATCATAGCAAGGTGTATATCTAAAAAGGGTTAAAGAGTGGACCAGGCTTAGAAGTAAGGATAGAAAATACCGTCACAAAGCAGCAGTCATCATTCAGAAATGAACATGACTTACCTCTGGACCAGCAGCTACTTGCTTCTCTTGTCTCCTGTGTGCTGTTTCGCCTGGTCCTCCTCCTCTGTCTATTGGGCAGGCTCTGGAAAAAGCACAAAAGGATCTTCTGCTGTAATGTAACTAATTAATATTGTATGTGCACTAGAAAAAATCCCTAACAGGTTTGAGATTAAGGGCCATATGTATCATTCCAAATTGCGACCGCAAATTTCGGCGTTTGCGATCACAATTTGGCTCAGTGGTATGTATTAAAGAAAAACTGCCTCGCAAAATAAGGATTCGCAAAATTTGTGATTCCTTATTTTGCGATTGCATTTAAGGAATTGCTAATTGCTATTCCTTAAATGCAATGTAAGAAGCACAGAAAAAGTGCAATTTGGCCTTAAGGAATCGCAAATTACCACCAACTTCAAGTTGGTGGTAATTTACGATTTCTCCGAAAAATGCACTTTTTTGCATTTTTCAAAGTGCCATGTGGCGCACATACATGCCCTTAGGGCATGTATGTGTGACACATGTGCACACATGCACATTTCAGGGATGCAACAGGGTGTCCTTTTGACACACTGGCACCCTTGAAATTGCATTCTCAATTTGCGATTCTCTAATTGAGAATCGCAAATTGAGAATGTCTTCCCATTCATTCCTATGGGCCTCTAGGCAAATAGGAATTAATGGGGAGGTATTCCTTAATTGTGTATCGCAATTTGCAATTTGCAATTAAGGAATATGTGGGATTCTCTAAATTATTTGCAAATCCTACATACATAGCGTTTTGCTATTCTCAAAGAGCGATTTGCAAAAAATCGCTATTTGAGAATCGCAAAACCAAACTTTCATACATATGGCCCATGCTTAACTTAAGGAAAATGTGTAACACATCTAGAAGCACCAAAGGAGTTTAAAATTCAAAAACACAACATTAAACATCCTGCTTCAATTAATAGGAATAGAGAACAATTTAATAAAATGACACCAAAATGACAAAAATCAAAGTGGAACTGAAGATATGAATGTTTAACACTTAGGTGATCATAGTTCCAAAAAGCGCAATGTGACAATAGTAGTCAATGGTCTGTGTAGGCTAGGACATGGGCGTGATTTGAGGCCGACTGTGATGGTGTAATTTTTAAAAAAGGACTTACAAACTTTTCTGACGTCCATTTTCTTTCAGCGGGGCATACCAGCAAGCTAAGGCCAACTTGTGATTCAACGTCGAAGACTGTGGCTTCGAGGAGTGTCCCTTTCTCTGACAGTTCTCCAGAAAGAAAGTTGGCAGAAAGTTTTATAGTCCCAGATCTAGCAGTGTGGGGACAGGAGGAGTACACTTTATCATCAGCCAAGGATCCAGGGCTTGGAGGGTAAACCACTCCGACAGAGGCCAGCAGCAGGGTGCAAGACAGGTCCAGTTGATACTGGTCAGCTGGGCAGTTGCATAGAAAGTGCCACTGGAAGCTTGTTGTGTGTATGTAGCTCAAAGAAGAGCTCAGCCAATTGAGCTTTGGAGTCACTTCTGGGGTCCTAGTTTCAAGGTAAGCATGTACAGTCTACCTTCAGGTTCTTCAGGTAAAAGGGCAGTCCATCATCTGGATCTCCACAGGTCCAGGAGTGTTCTGAGGAGAGGTCTGTTGGGTCCACTTTTATGTCCACTGCCAGCCTGTTAATGGAGGGCAAGGCTTTCTCCACCGTCTAAACTAGTTCTGGTCAGTTCCTCTAACCCCACTACGTTTGGTGCCAGCCTGATTTGAGAGACAAAGAAGAGGCAGGCCTAGGTGTAAATTCGGCAGCCAGTGGCATCCTTTTAAACTCCTGTAAAGGCTGGGCACAGCCCCTCAGACCATCATGTTCAATAAAGAAAAAGACGTCTCCACACCCAAGCACTTTGCCCACTACTTGGAAGCAATACACATCTTACCACAGGAGAGCCACCCATAGTCAGGTGACACTGGACACAGCCAAAAAGGCCCATTTGGTTTAGGCAAGGAAATGCTAAATTACTAAAAGCGCAATTTCCGAAACAGTGATATAAACTCTGTCTTGACCATTAAATTGGATTTTACATAACTATTAAACAAATAGTTTTATAATAAGTCCTTAAACCAACTTTCTAGCAGATTTCAAACTGAAATTAAGCACAATGAGATGCTATAGTTCACCCTGGTGTTTTCCTATGGGGAAGCCAGCCTTGTAAAAGAATAAAGATACCTGACCTACATTGAAAATAACATGTATCCTGCCCTACAGGTATTTAAAGCCTACCATAGCATGACTTATAGGTTTCAAAAAGGAAGGTTTAGGTCTGGAACAATTTTTATTTTGCCAAGCCAAAATGACATGATTTACAGTGCTACTTTAGTGGGTGATACAATGAGTATGGCAGCCCACTAGTTTAATTTGATTGTCAAGCCTTGGGTACATGTAGAACCATATACTAGGTACTTATAAGTAAATTAAATGTGCCAATTAGGCATTTGTGAATTTTACCACTTTTAAATGGAGAGCACAAGCAGTTTACCACTGGTTACCAGGGGTAGAGTGCACTTCATCCTATGGTCAACTAAAACGGATTCAGAAACAGGAGGTAAAAATCTGGGGGATCCATGCAAAAGATGGTCCTTTCCAACAGAAGACAGGATGGGGAAGATTGTCTTGTCAATGTACAGTGACAGATGTGGTGCCTGCAGTTTCCCTAACTCATGGAATATTTTGGGGGATTTTGTCAGCATGCTTTCCACACTTCTGATTTGAATTGCTGCAACAAACTGAATGAGTCTGAGTTATTCAGCAGTGAAACAGCTGAGAATAGCCTCTATCTCACTGTTGGCAATGATAATTTGGAGTTGCAGGTCATGCTTGCATGTGACATCGGAAACACAAGGAGAGCTATATTCAAATCAGTCTTGACCCTGTGCCTCATGGGAACAGTCCAGCCTGAACTGCCACGCCATGTCTTCCCTGGACCAGAAACAAGCATCCTGGGACCGCTCTCGGGCAAGCATCCTCCATCAATCAGGCTAGCTTGAACCCAGTGCCAAAGTGAGCAAGGGACCCACGTCTGGGCATACCCTGTCATCTTAGGGTGAACAAAGCAAGCACAAAGTGATGATAGACGGAGCACTGAAACTTTTCAGACACTCACCCCCAGTCACAGATCTGGGTTGAATCCATCATCGTTCTGGTGAGTAGACAAAATATCGGAAATGTAATATCGATATACAGAAATATCGAAGTCAAAATATCGATGGAACAATATATCTCTGTCAACAATATCGATGTAAAAAATGTCGAGATTGTGATGTGTAGTAAAATATCGAGGTATAGTATATCGAAAGACATAATATCGTGTAGTAAAAATATCGAAAAAGTATAGTATTAAGTTACTTTGTGATTTGTCAAAAATTATTGTTTAGAAGTGTCAGCAAATGTTTATTGAAGTGTATTAAAAATAACAATTTTGTTTCTATTAATATAATTTTTTAAATTTTGATATATAATTTTAGGAGCGGGATGTTGGGTTTATAGGGGATAAGGGTGGGGAGTATTTTAAAAAAATATATTTGAAATAAAATATTTTAATAAATTTTTGTAGAATTTAAATTTAAATTTTGAACAAAATTCAATTATTTAAAATGTAATTATGAAAAAAAAATTTTTTAGTGGGATGTTGTGTATATAGGGGTTAAGGGTGGGGAGTATTTTGGAAATAAATATTATATTTAATATTTTAGGATATAATTATTGAAATATTATTAATATAATTTTTTTAATTTGGATATATAATTTTAGGAGCGGGATGTTGGGTTTATAGGGGATACGGGTGGGGAGTGTTTTAAAAATATATATTAGAAATAAAATATTTTAATAAATATTTGTAGAATTTGAATTTAAATTTTGAACAAAATAGTAATATTTAAATTTTAATAATGAAAAAAAATATTGTTAGTGGGATGTTGTGTATATAGGGGTTAAGGGTGGGGAGTGTTTTGGAAATAAATATTAAATTTAATATTTTAGGATATAAATGTAGAAATATTATATTTAAAAAAAAATAAAAAAATTCAAATTTGTTTTTAAATTTTAAATGTGAAAATTGTAATAATAAAATAAATGTAATAAGTGGGATTTTGGGGTTATAGGGGATAAGGGTGGGGAGTGTATTAGATATATATTTAATATTTAATATTTAATTAAAAAAAAAAATTCAATTTTGGTATGAAAATTTACAATTAAAAATTTTAGTAATAAAATTTAATAATTTATGATATAATTTTTGAAATATTATATTTAGAAATAAAAACATTTCAAATTAGTTTTAAAATTTTAAATGTGAAAATTGTAATAAGAAAATAAATGTAATACGTGGGATTTTGGGGTTAAAGGGGATAAGGGTGGGGAGTGTTTTAGATATCTATTTATTATTTAATATTGAATTCAAAAAAATTTAAATTTAAATTTTTGTATTAAAATTTACAATTAAACATTTTACTAATAAAATACATTTAATAAGTGGGATTTTGGGGTTATAGGGGATAAGGGTGGGGAGTGTTTTTGAGAAATATTTAATATTTTATTAAAAAAAAATAGAAATTTAATTTTTGGGTTTAAAAATTAAAATTAAATAAATTACTAATACAATAAATTTCATAAGTGGGAATTGGGGGTTATAGGGGATAAGGGTGGGGAGTGCTTTCAAAATATATGTAATATTTTATTTTTGAAAAATATAATGCAAAGTTCTAATTTCTTAATAAAAGTAAATTTTAATCTTTTTAATAATAAAATAAATTTCATAAGTGGTATTTTGGGGTTATAGGGGATAAGGGTGGGGAGTGTTTTATAAATATATAAAAATTTTATTATTCATAAAAAATTATTTACATTTAGAAATGTTATTTTAATTAACATTTAACAATTTTAAGAAGATAATTCATTTAATAAGAGTGATGTAGGATTTATAGGGGATAAGGGTGGGTAGTGTTTACAAATTAGTAATTGTTTGAAAAAATCTAACATATATAGTAATCCTAATTCAATATAGATTGGAGTGGGAATAGTAAATTATTTATGGTCACTGTCCAGCACCTACTGTAATTTTTTATAGACTGGAGTGGGAATAGTAAATTATTTATGGTCACTGTCCAGCACCTACTCAAATTTATTATAGACTGGAGTGGGAATAGTAAATTATTTATGGTCAGTGTCCAGCACCTACTCTAATTTATTATAGACTGGAGTGGGAATAGTAAATTATTTATGGTCAGTGTCCAGCACATACTCTAATTTATTGTAGACTGGAGTGGGAATAGTAAATTTTTTATGGTTAGTGTCCAGCACCTACTCTAATTTATTATAGACTGGAGTGGGAATAGTAAATTATTTATGGTCAGTGTCCAGCACATACTCTAATTTATTATAGACTGGAGTGGGAATAGTAAATTATTTATGGTCAGTGTCAAGGATCTACTTTTATTTATTATAGAGTGGAGTGGGAATAGTAAATTGTTTATGGTCAGTGTCCAGCACCTACTCTAATTTATTATAGACTGGAGTGGGAATAGTAAATTAGTTATGGTTAGTGTCCAGCACCTACTCTAATTTATTATAGACTGGAGTGGGAATAGTAAATTATTTATGGTCACTGTCCAGCACCTACTGTAATTTTTTATAGACTGGAGTGGGAATAGTAAATTATTTATGGTCACTGTCCAGCACCTACTCTAATTTATTATAGACTGGAGTGGGAATAGTAAATTATTTATGGTCACTGTCCAGCACCTACTGTAATTTTTTATAGACTGGAGTGGGAATAGTAAATTATTTATGGTCACTGTCCAGCACCTACTCTAATTTATTATAGACTGGAGTGGGAATAGTAAATTATTTATGGTCACTGTCCAGCACCTACTGTAATTTTTTATAGACTGGAGTGGGAATAGTAAATTATTTATGGTCACTGTCCAGCACCTACTGTAATTTTTTATAGACTGGAGTGGGAATAGTAAATTATTTATGGTCACTGTCCAGCACCTACTCAAATTTATTATAGACTGGAGTGGGAATATGAAATTATTTATGGTCAGTGTCCAGCACCTACTCTAATTTATTATAGGCTGTAGTGGGAATAGTAAATTATTTATGGTCAGTGTCCAGCACATACTCTAATTTATTGTAGACTGGAGTGGGAATAGTAAATTTTTTATGGTTAGTGTCCAGCACCTACTCTAATTTATTATAGACTGGAGTGGGAATAGTAAATTATTTATGGTCAGTGTCCAGCACCTACTCTAATTTATTATAGACTGGAGTGGGAATAGTAAATTAGTTATGGTCAGTGTCCAGCACCTACTCTAATTTATTATAGACTGGAGTGGGAATAGTAAATTATTTATGGTCAGTGTCAAGGATCTACTTTTATTTATTATAGAGTGGAGTGGGAATAGTAAATTGTTTATGGTCAGTGTCCAGCACCTACTCTAATTTATTATAGACTGGAGTGGGAATAGTAAATTAGTTATGGTTAGTGTCCAGCACCTACTCTAATTTATTATAGACTGGAGTGGGAATAGTAAATTATTTATGGTCACTGTCCAGCACCTACTGTAATTTTTTATAGACTGGAGTGGGAATAGTAAATTATTTATGGTCACTGTCCAGCACCTACTCTAATTTATTATAGACTGGAGTGGGAATAGTAAATCATTTATGGTCACTGTCCAGCACCTACTGTAATTTTTTATAGACTGGAGTGGGAATAGTAAATTATTTATGGTCACTGTCCAGCACCTACTCTAATTTATTATAGACTGGAGTGGGAATAGTAAATTATTTATGGTCACTGTCCAGCACCTACTGTAATTTTTTATAGACTGGAGTGGGAATAGTAAATTATTTATGGTCACTGTCCAGCACCTACTGTAGTTTTTTATAGACTGGAGTGGGAATAGTAAATTATTTATGGTCACTGTCCAGCACCTACTCAAATTTATTATAGACTGGAGAGGGAATATGAAATTATTTATGGTCAGTGTCCAGCACCTACTCTAATTTATTATAGACTGTAGTGGGAATAGTAAATTATTTATGGTCAGTGTCCAGCACATACTCTAATTTATTGTAGACTGGAGTGGGAATAGTAAATTTTTTATGGTTAGTGTCCAGCACCTACTCTAATTTATTATAGACTGGAGTGGGAATAGTAAATTATTTATGGTCAGTGTCCAGCACCTACTCTAATTTATTATAGACTGGAGTGGGAATAGTAAATTAGTTATGGTCAGTGTCCAGCACCTACTCTAATTTATTATAGACTGGAGTGGGAATAGTAAATTATTTATGGTCAGTGTCAAGGATCTACTTTTATTTATTATAGAGTGGAGTGGGAATAGTAAATTGTTTATGGTCAGTGTCCAGCAACTACTCTAATCTGTCTGGTATTTAATTTAATTAAATTACATTGATATAGTAGTTATAAAAATATATTTAAGTGAATATTATTTGTATTGTATTATTATATATTGGATTTGTAGTAATTAATTCTATATTTATAGTTTAGGATAATATATACATGTAACCTTTTAATTTGATATGTTTGGAATATTTAATATTATTATTAGGAAAAATATATGAATATTTTGTATTGGAATAATGGGTAATGGCATTCTGTGATTTTATAATATTGATTGATTTTTAATTTTTTATAAAATAATTATTCTATATGTTAAATATTCATAATAGAAGATTAATATTAATAATCAGAGAAACACAATTCATAAGACAAGAACATGGTTTTTATTGTAGTTTTTTAAATTTGTTATTGTTTATTCATTTGAGTAAGATCATTCAGAAATAGCATTATTTACATTGTAATTACATTCAAACATATTGAATATAGGTCAGAACAAATTTTATGTACATTAAGTATATTTTCAAACATTTTTAAGTAAATTATAAAGATTATTAATAATGTTGTACAATGTAGTGTTTTAAATTAAAATTAACATAGCAATAGGTTTTGTAAATCTTTATACAAAACTTTTAACAAATATTTTCATATATAAACATTTTAATATTTGTAGTACAAACATGTTATACCTTTTTTATTAATATTAATATGTAAAATATTAATATTAATTATTTTTACAATGTTTTAGAAACAAACATCTTTTTAACATAAATAAAATTTTAGCATTCATGCAAAAACATTTTAACAATTTTTCATACATTGTTCTGTAGTATTATCTTTTTAGAAATTATAATAATAAATATTTTAAATTTTAAAATATTTATTTATATAATTTTACAAATTAGGAACATTTGTTGACAATTTGTAGGTAAATTAAAAAAATAGGTATATTTTTGCTAAATAATATAAAATATTAGTGTGTGAATTTACTGTTTTACCTGATTTATTTAGGGCTTTTTAGTATAGTTAAATGTTTTATTATGTTTTGGACACTCTATTTTGTAACCGGGTAATGTTGTTTTGGGTCATTTGGTTTGAAGGGAAGCTCGCGGTTGGGAGTTACTTCGCGTCGTGAAAGGTAAGGTTTGTTTTATGTGTTTTAGATGGTTTTAAATTTACTTTTGAGCCTAGTTAGATAATGTTTAGTGTAGCTGTACATATATTAGTTATATTTGGAAATGTTATGTGTTAGAGTTGCGTGTTGTGTTTTTACGTATTTTTAACGATGTGTAGGCATGTTTCGAAAGTTAGGTTTAAGGTGTTTAATGTATATTTAGAAGTGTTTTAAATCTAGTATTATTGTTAGTAAGTGTTTATGTGTTGTTTTATGTGGGTGGGAATGTCAGTTGCTTTGTTTTTACTATTTCTTTTCTAGGTTATTCGTTTCGGATGGACTCATTTTTTTTTTTAAAGAAGTGTGTGTTCGTTTTATTGAACAATATGTTTTTTACACTACTTTAAATGTTTCGGTTTTCATGGATCGTTTTTTAATATTTTTAGCTATTTTCGGGTTTTTCATGGATTTTCGAAGGATATTTGGTGAATGGCTTATGGATTTAATCGCCAGTTGTATTTTTGCATTTTTTTTTGGGAACCTTTTGTTTTATGTTTGGATTGTGTAAGCAGGAAATGGATTTTTCAGACTTTGGAATAAACGTGGTAAGTTAATTTATTATTATTTCTTGTGGGTGGGTATTGTTTAATATTATTGTTCATTTTTATTTTATTACAAATATTATTAATGTGTGTTAATATATTTTTGACAATATGTATAAATATGTTACACACAGTAATTATTTTTGTAATAAGATACATATATTTTATGTGTTTGATATTATTGAAAATGGGTAATTAGTCATTTATTTGTATTTGTACTTTAAAGAAGTGTTTTAGCTATGATGTTTAGGTATTCTAGGCCTTTGGTAGTAGGGTACAATTTTACTTGTTGCTCTAGATATTTATACATTTGTTTAGTTTGTTTTGAGGTTTTTGGAGTTAGCTGAGTTATGGATTGTTCCATTCGGAACTCTTGATAACTCTGTTCTTTTTGTAGGCATGATATATATCTTTCTAGTGTTGGTTTTGTTCTGCCTGTTGATTGTAGGAAGGCGTTATGCCATCCTTCAACTGCGTTATTAGTTTTGGATTCTCCATTTAAGGTGCTTCTGTATACGTTCCACCAGGGAATTAAGAATTTAGGGTTTCTTCTGTGGCCAGATCTATGTAGTCTGCCGACCCATGTATCTTCGAAATAGTCCAATAGTGAACTTAGTTTTTCTTCATTTTGTTTGTAGAAGGCGCTGTCTATTAAAATGTTGTAATGTTCTGTTACGTCTGTGTCAGGTACATAAGCTAGTGCTATGAGTTTTTTTATTTGATATGCAAAAGATGAATTAGTTGCATATTCAATGCTTAGAGCTGATTTTTGCATGTGTCTCCATAGGCATTGATTAAAATGATAGTAACAGCCTTGTATGGAGGTATGGGGGTGTGTTTTTAATATAGAATTAATCATTGCATGTTCAAAATCTAGGATTATTTTTTGTGGGGAAAAGTCATTTGTTTTTTGTTTTATTATATTTAATAGTTCAGTGTATGTGGAGTTATGTTTGTTTGGTAATAATGTGTAAATTAATGGTATATTGCAATTGTGATATAGGACATGTATTGTATATAGTTGGAAAAATGGTTTGGGACATATGGTAAAAGTCCCATCCATCATCCAGTTATGTGATTCTTGTAGTTTACAGAGATTATTAGCTGTTCCAAATATTATTATTCTTTTGTCATTGTTTTTATTATCAAAAATGACAAATGGTTCTTTGTTTAAAGTTATACTTTGTTCTGGACTTAGAATAACTTCACTGTGTGGTGCCGATCACGATCCGGTAAAAAATTCCCCCGTGCGACTCGTATCGGGTCTTTTTACCGTACGAATCGTACAAGTGCCGTACGAACTGGCAATCACGATTCGCATGGTAAAAAGTCCATACGAACCGCACTGGGAATCATTCCCCACACGTCCTCGGGTCGGAAAATGTGTCCGACACGTCCTCGGACGATTTACCGTACAAACGTGAAAATCCAAGTCCGACCGAGGAATCACGATCCATCCCGTGCGTCCGAGGTTACAACCGTATAGAAAAAACACCGTCCGCACCGAACTCCTACAGCAACCATGGAGACATGTGCCCGCATACGCGCCCAACACTCCCCCCAGCCCCCGTACGTCCGACACGTACCCCCCGTATATGTATACCCCCACCCGTCTAGGTACACCCCAGTACGTTCCAGTCGAACCCCCACCCCAGTACGTGTCGTACCACCGTGAACCTACACCCCAGTACGTTCGAGTCGTACCCCCACCCCAGTACGTGTCGTACCACCGTCAATGTACACCCCCCCACCCCAGTACGTGTCGTACCCCCCGTGTACCTACACCCCAGTACGTTCCAGTCGTACCCCCACCCCTGGACGTGTCGTACCACCGTGAACCTACACCCAGTACGTTCGAGTCGTACCCCCACCCCAGTACGTGTCGTACCACCGTCAATGTACACCCCCCCACCCCAGTACGTGTCGTACCACCGTCAATGTACACCCCCCACCCCTGTACGTGTCGTACCCCCCGTGTACCTACACCCCAGTACGTTCCAGTCGTACCCCCACCCCTGGACGTGTCGTACCACCGTGAACCTACACCCCAGTACGTTCGAGTCGTACCCCCACCCCAGTACGTGTCGTACCCCCCTGTACCTACACCCCAGTACGTTCCAGTCGTACCCCCACCCCTGGACGTGTCGTACCCCCCTGTACCTACACCCCAGTACGTTCGAGTCGTACCCCCACCCCTGGACGTGTCGTACCCCCCTGTACCTACACCCCAGTACGTTCGAGTCGTACCCCCACCCCAGGACGTGTCATAGCCCCGTCTACCCACACCCCAGTACGTTCCAGTCGTACCCCCACCCCAGTACGTTCCTGGCGCACCCCCAACACAACCTCCTAAGTACGGAGCGCACCCCATGCCCCAACATCACAACCGCATGTACGAGTCTTACAAAGCCACACACAAGGACAAAATCGTACAACCAAATGGCCCATGTACACACCGTACACACGCTCAAAACGCACGTACACAACAAGGACAAAACAAAACAACTCAACAATACACCATTCGAAAGGCACACAGCCACTAAACATGGCCAACAACCACTAAAATAACACAATCACTGACCTGCAACTGTCAAAAACAAACAGAGGGCCAATACACCACCACTCCTTATAACACACCCACCCAAAATTCAAACACTGCCACACCCACCCATGGACCAATGAAAAGGGCCCACACACACAAACCATGAGCCTTTGCAACAGACCCACTGCTGCCAGACACCACAGAACCAGACTACAAGCGACACCACATCTTACACTTGCACACCTTCACACGACCACCCTCACAAACACCCTCTCATCACATTCACACACACACACAACCATCCACACCCCCCCCCCAACATCCACACCCCCCCCCCACACCCACACCATCCCCACCCACACCCCTCACCATGCCCACTACCAAGAATCCAAAGTTCAGTCACCGAGAGTTGGAGGTCCTTGTTGATCAAATCCTCAGAGTCGAGCCACAGATCTTTGGAACATTGGTCAGAAGCACCAGCCAGGCAGCCAAAACAGCCATGTGGCAGACCATCGTCGATGCTGTGAATGCTGTTGCGGACACCAGGAGGACCAAGCAGGATTGCCAGAACAGGTGGTACGATCTGCGGAGGAGGGTCAGAGCCAAGAGGCAGGAGGAACACGACCAGGCCAACGCCACCGGAGGAGGGCCCTCCCGCAGAGCCATACAGTACCATCCCTGGGAGGAGAGGGTGATGGCCATACTGCCGGTGGAGGCAGTTGAAGGAGTAGAAGGACTCCGAGACCCGGGTGAGTACACAAACAACGCACCTCACATGGGGGGAACTGCAACCACAACCAAAATTAATAACAGGCACGCAACCACCACAAGCCATCGCATTACTCAACCGCACTCCATGAGCAGGCACATGCCACTGCTGCCACCATGCCCCATGCACCCAGCTGGACAATGTCAAGTCACAGGCCACAGAAGACAACAACACATGACACGGTAACCCGGATGGCGGGAGGCTGGGCACCAAGAATCACATAGTGCGACTCCAAAGCAGACAACAATGTCCTCTGCCCATATGGCCTAGGTCACAGCCAGACAAACACTGTGTCCCAACACAGGAATGACTTGCCAGCAAATGGCGGACGCCTTGCATCAACACATGGGGGTGAAGGCACTGTTTTGCACATGCCAGCAGCTAATGAACAGCCAACAGTGTGAAAGAGTGGCAGCACACACCACCACAGCAGCAGCGCACAGACACACAGCAGACAAAATGGGTGCCTGGAGATCAGAAACAAACTCACATCAACAGGCCAAGGGCCACTCAAAGATCTGCTAACAGTGTGTGCCCAGGAAGCTGGGCCAAGGTGACAGAGGGTGACACACGGAGGGAGGGAGAGGGGGACAGAGAGGGAGGGAGAGGGGGACAGAGAGGGAGGGAGAGGGGGACTGAGAGGGAGGGAGACGGACAGAGGGAGGAGGCTGACACACGGAGGGAGGGAGAGGGGGACACAGAGGGTGGGAGAGGGGGACAGGGAGGGAGGGAGAGGGGGACTGAGAGGGAGGGAGACGGACAGAGGGAGGAGGCTGACACACGGAGGGAGGGAGAGGGGGACACAGAGGGTGGGAGAGGGGGACAGGGAGGGAGGGAGAGGGGGACTGAGAGGGAGGGAGACGGACAGAGGGAGGAGGCTGACACACGGAGGGAGGGAGAGGGGGACACAGAGGGTGGGAGAGGGGGACAGAGAGGGAGGGAGAGGGGGACTGAGAGGGAGGGAGACGGACAGAGGGAGGAGGCTGACACACAGAGGGAGGGAGAGGGGGACAGAGAGGGAGGGAGAGGGGGACAGAGAGAGAGGGAGACACAGGAAGATGGACACAGGGAGGAGGCTGACACACAGAGGGAGGGAGAGGGGGACAGAGAGGGAGGGAGAGGGGGACAGAGAAGGAGGGAGACACAGGGAGAGCAAATCAGTCCTTTGGTGTGTGGGAATGTCTGCTCGTCAGCAGGTGGACTGCGTGCATGTAGACAAGGGTGGCCAGTGCCAGAACCCCCCCTCTTCATCATGGCAAAACGCAGGGCCATGTTACAACCTGTACATGAGCACAAGGACAGCCACCTGCATCATATAAGTGTGTGGATCCACTCCATGTGCACATGTACAGTGCTACAAGGAAGGCGCAAATGCATAGCTCGGCACACATGCACACTCCACTGCTGACTGCAGTCACACTTGACGCAGCAAGTAAGACTGTGCCACACATAGTTAAAGGGGCCAAATTGGTGCCCAAGGGACACACACATGCACAAGTGCACTGTGAGTGGAATGCAAGACAGATCCTAATTCCAAGAGGAAATGTGCCAACTTTGTAACGGATGAAACATGGATGTTGCATGGATCCAAATTAACATTGTCTCTCTCACACACAGGTCAATGTCGTGCTGCACCCCCCAACACTGGGGGGGAACACTCACAGGACCCGGATCTGCAGGAGACCGATCCCACCGGCAGCGACCACTCTCACCACTCTGCGGACGACCCCGACCGACCTGGCCCCTCTGGTGTCCAACCACCTGCAGCACCTGCGTCAGGTACAACCGTGCCAACCACCACCCCCACTCCTGCCACATCCCAGGAGACACCCAGGATCCCTGCCCCAACACCACAATGCAGCCAGGCTCGCCAGGAGGGACACGGTGACCCGGGCACCCAGGAGGAGGCAGGCGACAACGCCAATGCCACCCCTCAGGGGTCCCGGAGACCCGATGTGCCCACAAGTGCAGGCCAGACGCAAGTGGGCAGGGGTGGTGGGAGTGGAGGACGGCGGAGGCGCGAGCCTGACCAGTTGGCTGGGGATCCGGTATTTTCCCATGTCCGTAACATCCTGGACTCATACCGGCAGGACACCACGGGCATGGCCCAGGTTGTGTCCGTCCTCGAGGGGATCAAGGTCCAGCAGGCCCAGCAACATGCGGAGCTAATAGCCTGTCTACAGCTACACCAACGGAGGATGGAGGACAGACAGGCTCAGCAAGTGACGGCGTCCCAGGGGATTCACGCTGAACTCCGTCGGATGGCCGACACCATGGCCGACCCTCCCTGTGCCAGAAGGCGGAGAACATCACCACCCACAGGGAGGGATCATGAGGAGGAGGAGGAAACATCCGACGGAGCATCCCAGACGTCGTCACGGCCTGCTGCTGAGGTTCCCCGCAGGAAGCCGGGTCGTCCACGGAAAGGACCGTGAGGGTGGCTGCTACATCACCATCTCCCAGGACACCTGGCCTGGCACCTGGCCCACTGGAGCAACAGCATCACAGCATCAAGAGACATTCTCTGCCACATGGCCCTGCTGGTCACTGGCTGACCAATGTTGACAAAGACTGTGGCATGGACTCTGAGGATTTCCAATGGCAAGGACACCAACTCCCCTACTGAACTTTGGATTCCCTAATCCCGGAAAGGCCCTCACTTTGCCCCCCCCCCCCCAATAATAAATCACACTATTAAGAGTAGATGCCTGCTGGTAGCATTATTACCTAACATGTGTCTTGTACAGTCTAAACATGCCTGAGTCATCTGTTCACTTCAACCATCCACACCCTGGGGCCTGAGTCTGGCACAGGACACATGGGTCACAGTTTTCTAGGCAAGACAGACATGGAGCACCATACACACCCGTGATGGTCAGAACCAGCTGAGGGGGTGGCCGAACAACCGTGCTGACAGACACATTGAGTACAGCAACAGTCATGCGCAGAGGTCAGGGATCCTGGCCCGTGTCCTGGGGGGCACCCAGGTACGTGTAGACAGGTGGCAGAACCATGTCCTGCAAGCTTGAGTCCGGTGGATGCAGAGAATGGGGTCATGGACAACGTTGGATGCATGGGGATGGCACATGTCACAATACCCACACAGTCATGGACATCATGCCCATTACACAGTCTCAGCACACACACACAGCTTGCATCTTGCCACTCGACACATTGACACATAGCCACAATCAGGGAATACCATGCCAGACATGCAGGATGCACCGTGCCAACACACCAGCATTGACTGAGAAGAGGCACCTTGGAGGCATAGGGACACCTTTAATAGTCATGTTTTTGGGATTGCAGAGGCAACTTGAAGTACACATGAACACATCATGTGGAGTAACATGTGGCTCCAACACTGGCACCCCCCTTCTGCAGCACAAATGCGTGATAGCCATGGAACTGGCACACAAGTGTCGGATAACAGCTAAATACCCACAGCTGCTCACGGAGAGACTGCCATACACCATACATCCGCTGATGTGGAAGTCCCACGCCATGTCAAGACAATGTTAACCGTATGTGTCCGAGGGCAGTGTCACACACATTGATGCCTTCATCACAATCCACTATCCCATCACTGATGACTGACAACCAGGCAGCCCATCTATTCAGGTGTACCCAGCTGCATGTCGTGTCCCATGGGGATGCCACATGTCTGCAGAGGAACCAAACCCCGACCGGGGCAGTGTGCACACATCGTGAACAACTGCCACACCCAATACACCCCAGATGCATCCCTTACCCCATGGAGACTTCCAAACGTGTCCGTGCCTGTAACGCTGAGTCAGCCCACGATGCCATGTCCATGAGGAATAGCAGTGCCACAACAATGCAACCAGAAGACGGCATGCGCAGGTACCTGGGGAAGAGAGACACACAAGAAGTCAGCCACAAAAAGCACAGCCACTTGCATGTGCATTGACTCGACACATGTATGGATGACAACATGCTAGGTCACAATTATGAGTGGGGAAATACTACCATCACTGCCACCATCACTCCAGTGACACACCCACACACACCTCTGACTCACGTGCCATACATGCAGGTGGAGACACGCATCACAACACATGCCACACGGGGACCAAGGCGTGCACACTCAGACACTGGTACTCACCACTAAGCAAAGAAGTCGCGTATGAGCCGAGTCCGGATGTCCTCTTGCGGCTCCACATCCTCCACATCACTAGCCCCATT
The DNA here is from genome assembly GCF_964204655.1 of Triturus cristatus. Taxonomy (NCBI): domain Eukaryota; kingdom Metazoa; phylum Chordata; class Amphibia; order Caudata; family Salamandridae; genus Triturus; species Triturus cristatus. The sequence continues at coordinate 989,710,761 of NC_140592.1, forward strand.
GCCAAGCCCTTCGTCCTCCACGGGTGGATGGTCCTCGTCATGTTGATTCAGGATGAGTGGCACAGCTCTTTCAACTGCCATGTTGTGCAGCATGCAGCAGACCATGAAGATCTTGCAGACCTTCGCCGGGGCATATGGGAGTGCGCCGCCGGTCTTGTGGAGGCACCTGAATCAGCTCTTCAGCATGCCAAACGTCCTCTCTATCACTCGCCTTGTCCGGCCATGGGCGGTGTTGTAGCGGAGCTGGGCCGGCGTGATGGGGTTGCGGAGAGGTGTCAGCAGCCAAGGCATGTTGGGATAGCCAGCGTCCCCTAAATGGAAAGCACATGGATATCGTTAGAACTGGCGAAGCGGTAGTGCTGCTCGGCCAAACAGAATACAGGACAGACAGACTGTACCCACCAACAACACATGCCCGTTCGTTGCGCAGCTGCATCATCATATCAGGCATCCCGCTACGCCTCATGATGTAGGCATCGTGTGCTGATCCTGGAAAACGAGCACAGACATGTGAAATCACCATGTTGGACAGACACACCACAAGGGCATTGATGGAGTGGTAGTGCTTCCGATTGCGGTACGCCACCTCCCGTGCGTGTGGTGGTACCAAACCTACATGTGTCCCATCTATGGACCCAATGACATGGGGCATCCCTCCCAGGGCATAGAAACCACGCTTGACCTCAGTCATCTGTTCAGGGGTTGGGAACTTGATGAAGTCATCCAGGTGAATCAACATGGCCTCCAAGAAATCATGCAGCACACCGCTGAACATGCTCTGGGACATGCCACCAACATGAGCTATGGTATATTGGAAGGTACCCGTGGCAAGGAAATGTAGGGCAGCCATTACCTTCAGCTGGGGTGTCAGTGCCGTAGGATACCTGTGCTGCGGTTGCAGGTGTGGTGCCAGTCTCGCCGTCAGCTCCAGAATCAACGGTTGGGTGAAGCGGTAGAGCCGGATCCTGTCATTCTCCTGCATGGTGGCCAAGTCTGGAATTCTTCGGGCAACAGGAGGCGCTCTGCAGTAATTTGGAAGTGACAAGGAAGAGTGAGTGCACTACGAGAACAACTCATGTCTACTGAGCACATGTAAATCTGGCAATACACACATGCCACATAGGGAGTCAGGCATGTGCTACATGCCCAGGACACGTATGGATGCAAGGTGACACTCCTTCCAAGACCCAGCTACACACGGTGATTGAGAACCTCCCCATGCCACGCCATGAAAATAGCTGTGTCCCAGTGCAAGTGCACTGCCCGACGCAAGACAGGAGTGACATACACCCACACATCAGCAGAAGTGTGATGCCGATTGCAGAGACTGGCAGCGGAACACTTGAGCCACAGGTCACATGACATTACACTAGTCCAGCCCACACACCTTGCCATGAAGGTGCACATGTCATGACTCCCCACACATTCCTTGTGAGTTTGCTGACATGGCCTTGTCACGCTACTCCGTGTCCCTTGCATACATGTGCACCTCACATCCGATAACACATGTGGCATGGTGTTGGGAACAGTGTGCAATGACAATCTACACACAGCCACATGTTGGTTGCTGCAACGGCTGCAGCTTTTGAGGGTGCTACAACACCAACCCGATGTAAATCCCGGACACATATATGGCATAGTCACATTGTGCACTGTGGGTAGTGATGAGTCATGTGTCATGACCCCTGTACCGGGCATCATGGGACACTTCCGTGTGTTGGTGTCCGTGCCATGCCAGTGACGCTCACCCCAAGTGCGCAGTCCCACATGCACACATGTCAAAGGAGTCAAGGGCATGCCTGGCACACATTGCACCCTCACACAGTACACATGTACACATCTCATCATACATCTGGTGCCTTCTCCACTCAGGAGGCATGTTCCACATCACAGCCTGTGACACCTGTGCCCCACACATGTGGTAATGCACAGACGATGCCTTGATGTCCATTCCTGGACAAGTATGTCCATCCATGGACAAGTATGTCCGCCCTATTCCTACATGTGTGTCGCCTATCACCACAGTGATGTGTAAAATCCGCCGTACTGCTGCTGAGAGGGCCTGTGCATGTTCCCAAATCACTGTGGGAGTGCTGCCGTATGTGTACCCATCGTGATGGCGAGCGTAGATGCGAGTGTACGGTCCGTACCACTACGAGTACGCATACGCGTGCAGACCCATAGTGATAGTGAGCGTAGATGCGAGTGTTCGGTCCGTACCACTACGGGTACGCATACGCGTGCAGACCCATAGTGATAGGGCCGTACACTCGCATCTACGCTCTCTATCACTATGGGTCTGCACGCGTATGCGTACCCGTAGTGGTACGGACCGAACACTCGCATCTACGCTCACCATCACTATGGGTCTGCACGCGTATGCGTACCAGTAGTGGTACGGACCGAACACTCGCATCTACGCTCACCATCACTATGGGTCTGCACGCGTATGCGTACCCGTAGTGGTACGGACCGAACACTCGCATCTACGCTCACCATCACTATGGGTCTGCACGCGTATGCGTACCCGTAGTGGTACGGACCGAACACTCGCATCTACGCTCACCATCACTATGGGTCTGCACGCGTATGCGTACCCGTAGTGGTACGGACCGTACACTCGCATCTACGCTCACCATCACCATGGGTCTGCACGCGTATGCGTACCCGTAGTGGTACGGACCGTACACTCGCATCTACGCTCACTATCACTATGGGTCTGCACGCGTATGCGTACTCGTAGTGATAGTGAGCGTAGATGCGAGTGTTCGGTCCGTACAACTACGGGTACGCATACGCGTGCAGACCCATAGTGATAGGGCCGTACACTCGCATCTACGCTCTCTATCACTATGGGTCTGCACGCGTATGCGTACCCGTAGTGGTACGGACCGAACACTCGCATCTACGCTCACCATCACTATGGGTCTGCACGCGTATGCGTACCCGTAGTGGTACGGACCGAACACTCGCATCTACGCTCACCATCACTATGGGTCTGCACGCGTATGCGTACCCGTAGTGGTACGGACCGTACACTCACATCTACGCTCACTATCACTACGAGTACGCATACGCGTGCAGACCCATAGTGATGGAGAGCGTAGATGCGAGTGTACGGTCCGTACCACTACGGGTACGCATACGCGTGCAGACCAAAAGTGATGGAGAGCGTAGGCATGCATATACGGGCCGTTGCCATGCATTTGGGGTGCCCTAGGGCCCCCACACGCACCGTACCTGTGTGTGATGCTCCAAATTACATAGGGGACAAGTATTAAGGCCTACATGCATGCTGGTTGTCATGGAGACCAAGTTCAATATTCGAAATTGTTCTGGAAGGTGCACAGCAGAAGTCAGTTGGGATTTGTCTACTTTGTTGCAATGTGTTTGTGGGGCTGACATCATGCAGGAGAATGAAACCGATCGAGAACCCACAGACTGCTAGGTTTGAAGGGATTGGTGGAAACATAGGATGCAAATGTGAGTGACCAATCTCTCTGTACTCCTGTGCATGAGACTGGGCAGAAGGGCACATATAAGGCAGCCAGGTCCCATGAGGGAGCACTTGCCTGCACATCTTTGCATTCGTCGACCCAGCTGCTGCTACTGATTCCCTGGAACCATGTCAAGGGCTGTGGAGAGGACACAGCCATTCACCCTGGAGGAGAACATGGCTCTGCTGGATGTGATCCTCCCACAGTACTCCATGCTGTATGGGCGACCAGGTTATCAGGTGAGTGCATAGGCCACTGCCACAGACTGTCCCTATGTGGTGACTGTGACTTCTGCCATTGCGTCCAGGTGTAACACACATGCCATGTACTGTCGGGGGGGTCCCAGGGGGGGGGTGCCTGATGTCTCCCAGCAGTGCCCTGAGACAGGAGGGGTGGGGGCCTATCACTCACAGCAGTGCCCTGAGCCAGGAGGGGTGTGTGCAGAGTCCTCCCAGCATTGCCCTGAGACAGGAGGGGTGGGTGCAGAGTCCTCCCAGCAGTGCCCTGAGACAGGAGGGGTGGGTGCAGAGTCCTCCCAGCAGTGCCCTGAGACAGGAGGGGTGGGTGTGGAGTCCTCCCAGCAGTGCCCTGAGCCAGGAGGGGTGGGTGTGATGCACAGTGTGAGCCTTGATCATTGATTGTGACATTGCCATCATTCCACCTGTGTACCCACTGTGGCACGTAGTGCTTTTTCCCTCACCAGGGGATGATGTCCCTATGACAAAGGTGCAATGCGTTGGCTGCATGACATGCCTTGTTGTTACCAGCTAATTTGTACCCATATGTCTCTCTGTGACATGTGGCTGGTGTATTGATGTGGTGTCACTTGTTCCTCCTCACAGGTAGGCGCCACTGCCAAGGAGCAGATCTGGCTGACCGCCGTCAGTGCCGTGAGGGGTGTGGATGGTCGGAGGCGGAGCCTGCCCCAGGTGAGGAAACGCTGGCAGGATATCCGGTGCTGGACGCGGAGGATTGCACGGCTCCTGCTGGGGGACTCACCTGAGAGCCACAAGAACCGCGGCCGCCGCCGTCTGAGCCACCTCCACAGGCGTGTGCTGCCGGTGGTCTTTCCAGACCTGGAGAGGCGCTTACAGGCGATGCAGCAGCCGGAAGGGGGTAGGTACATGTGTGTTTGTTGTGTGTCACCGGCATTTGTAAGGGCACAGTAGCATGAATCCACTGGCAGGGTTTAAAGGTGCTGTGCAGATCCTGTTTGCCCCAGTATAGCGCTGTGCCCCTGCCACCCTTCCCCTCCTTGCAATGTGTTCCCTGGTCTGTGTGTAGTCACTCCTTCACAGGGTAATGTAGGCTGGCGCTTTGTCCACGGGAACAATGTCTGTAGCATCATGTGTGGGGGTGGTGTGTAACAGGTTGTGGGACCTTGCCTGTGCACTGTCAAGTTCACTGCATGTGGGTTCCATGTCAGTTGGCACTGATGCTGACTCCAGACATGGGAGTTGGTCTCTCATGTGTCATGCCTTACAGCGCGCATGTCCTATGTAGTGGCCTGTGACATGATGTGCATGAGTGTGCGATACACATAGTGCAGGGATGGTGACGTGTGTTGCAGTCATTACCATTCAGTAGCATGTAGTTGCGTGCCCACTACTGTCCCCTGGGGCACCTTTTCCTCAGTGGTGTATGTGTCATCATAAACGTGGCCACTGTCAGTGTCTACAGCGTAAGTTGTGCTCTGTGCCATTGTCCCCTGTCACCATGTATATAGACGTGCTAATTTGTACAGGTGTCCACTGTGCAGCCTGACCTGATTGTCCTTCTTCATACTCACAGTTGCCAGTGCCTGTGTGTCTTGTTATACTCATCTGAGGATGGGCACTGGTACCTCATTATTTGTACAGGCGCACCTTGGCTGTTTGGCGTCCAATCTTGCTTTTTGCCTGCCCCTGTGTGTATCACCCAGACCATGAGATGTTGGTGCCACCTGTGTCTCCACAATTTGCCTCGTGTAGGGTCTTGTTGGGGCGGGCAATGCCTATGTGTTAAATCCTGATTACCACTTGCTGGGTCTGGGCAGTGTGTGATGTGCCTGGACACACACGCAATGTGCAGTGACCGAGTCATGTTGTGCATGTTTTCAGCATTACCTATGCAGCATGTGTCTCAAGTTCATGGATATGGTCCCTGGTCATCGGTATTTTCGCCAACGCTGTGTGGTGCAGATGCAGTGCTGGATTGTCCCCAGGGCCTGGGTGCTATGTCAGACTCCTTTTCCTGTGTTTAGCTATTGTCTCATGCTCTCCATGGTATTTCAGTGGCATGGTGGCTCAACCAACTGTGTGTTTCATGCCCTACATCGGTACCCTGTTCAGTAGATGTTAGGGATCTTCCTTTTCAGGCCATGCAATGTTACCTATGTAGATTGGACTCATGTGACAGATGTGTACAGGTGTCTGAATAATTTCTGTCTCTCCACCCTGCCCACAGCATCGTCGGGGGACACAGAGGGAGACATGGACACAGACCAGGCGGAGGGACCGAGCACCAGTGCCAGCCGTGACATCGGGTCTGGCACATCGAGTGGGACAGAGGCGGAGGAGAGTGTGGCCGAGGACCTGTCGACTGGCACATCAGACTACGAAGCTGACAGGTCTGGGGACGATGTCTCCGAGTGGGCGGAGGCTGCACCAGCAGCTGACAGCGGAACAACACCTCGCACCGCCCCCTCAGTTTCCACCAGCCGCCTCCCACTTGCTCGTGTCCCTTCCCAGCGTGCCCGGTCACAGCATGTCTCCTTCCTGCCAGGCACCGCACCCCCTGCCCCTGTCTCCACTGCTGCCGCCAATGCTGAGTCTGTGGACATCCAGCGGCAACTGCAGGTTGGTCAGGCTGCGATCCTTAATGTCCTCCATGCCCACGGCAAAACCCTCACCAACATCGAGGCTTTCTTGGAGGGCATTCATTCATCGCAGGCTGACCAACGCAACTTGCTGAGGTCCATCGACTCCACACTGACTGCAGCAGTGGGTCTCCTGCAGCGCGACCTCCCCCCACCTACCCCTGCCCCATCCACACTTCCCACTCCCATGCCTGTCACACGTACACCCAGACGTCGGCATGCACCCACATCAACGGACACGGGCACCACACCAGCAGGGAAGGTCCACCGCACTCCTCCTGACACGCACACACAGGGTGAGGTAGGCACACCCACTGGGTCAGGGGGCAAACGTGTGACACGCAGCCATAGTGGGAGTCCGCATTCCACCCAGTCCACTCCCTCCAAATCCCCTCCCCTCAGCTCTCCTGGCCACATCTCCCCCAAGGACTCCTTCATGGCCGCTCTGTCCCTGAGCCCCACAGTTACACCACCACGCAAGCGGTCAAGGAGGTCCCCGGTCAGGGTGGTTGAGTCTCCCCCCCTGTCTCCACCCTCCCCCGGTGGCGCTGCGACCCATCCCTCTGACCCCCCCCCCTCCTTGGGGCCTGAGGTCCCTTCGGGTGCAGGGGACTCCCTGGAGGACCTTGCAAAGGTGTGTAGTGCCATCCTGGCCTCCGCCTTTGGCACTGACCCACCCCCTGTGGTGGACTCCTCCATCCCTGCACCCACAACGCCGCCCCTTTGCCCTGATGTCCCTGCGGTGCCTGTTGCTCCCCCCCCCCCCTGATGCCCTCACCAGTGTGGAAGACGATGCCATTTGACTGTGCAGGCAAGGTAGGGGACACGCATCCCACTGTGTCCCCCATCCAGCTGATAATCATTGACTGCCCTATGGGCTTTGTGAAGATTGAACTGCCTGCGTTCCACGGACATTGTGCTCCTGCTGAATAAAGCTTAATTTTGTTTTCATTATCACACTACTGCTATGCTGGTATTGGTGTTGGTGGGGCTGCTACATGGTTTTGGGTGGTGTGTAAGGGTTTGGGTGTGTGGGATATGTAGTAGTGTACTGCTCATTGGTGGGACCCTGTGATCTGTGTGCCATCACAAGGTGTTGGCTAACTTTCTTTGTTCATGTAGGCAGTTACTGCATGGTGCACTTGTCCAAGGGTGTATTCCTTCCTCTGTGTACCCAGCTTTCTTCCCTGCAGGGTGTTCCCAATGTTTAGCGCAGAGCTGTGTCTACATGAGCTGTGTGTGTGACGGAGCCCTTCTACTTTGGCCATGCATGCAGGGCCATGTCTCCACCTGCGACAATCGTGGCATCCTTGGTGATCACTGTACTTGTGTGTGGAGTCTGTTGACATGAGTTTATGGGGACATGTTCCCTTGTAGCCAGTATGCATGTGGATAATTCTGGCCTCACACACATGTGTTACACCCCTCCAGTCTCAGGGCACTGCTGGGAGTGATGGGCACCCACCCCTCCTGTCTCAGGGCACTGCTGGGAGGACTCCACACCCACCACTCCTGTCTCAGGGCACTGCTGGGTGGACTCTGCACACACACCTCCGATTTCTGGATATGTGCGCTTGGCACATACACGGTGGGGGTACGCACAATGCATTCGAGGTGAGGGTACGAGTCTACTGACACTGGTGTGGTGGGGGTACGCTCCGTACGTCCGCGGGTGTGGGTACGGGTCGTACTTACACTGTTGGGCAGGGGGGTACGCTCCTTGCATTCGCGGGTGGGGGTACGGGTCGTACTTACACTGTTGGGCTGGGGGTACGCTCCTTGCATTCGTGGGTGGGGGTTCGAGTCGTACTTACACTGTTGGCATGAGGGGTACGCTCCATGCATACGCGGGTGGGGGTACGGGTCGTACTTACACTGTTGGGCTGGGGGTACGCTCCGTACGTCCGCGGGTGGGGGTACGGGTCGTTCTTACACTGTTGGCATGGGGGGTACGCTCCGTACGTCCGCGGGTGGGGGTACGGGTCGTACTTACACTGTTGGCATGGGGGGTACGCTCCTTGCATTCGCGGGTGGGGGTACGGGTCGTACTTACACTGTTGGGGTGGGGGGTACGCTCCTTGCATTTGCGGGTGGGGGTACGGGTCGTACTTGCACTGTTGGCATGGGGGGTACGCTCCGTACGTCCGCGGGTGGGGGTACGGGTCGTTCTTACACTGTTGGCATGGGGGGTACGCTCCTTGCATACGCGGGTGGGGGTACGGGTCGTACTTGCACTGTTGGGCTGGGGGGTACACTCCTTGCATTTGCGGGTGGGGGTACGGGTCGTACTTACACTGTTGGCATGGGGGGTACGCTCCTTGCATTTGCGGGTGGGGGTACGGGTCGTACTTACACTGTTGGCATGGGGGGTACGCTCCTTGCATTCGCGGGTGGGGGTACGGGTCGTACTTACACTGTTGGGGGTACACTCCTTGCATTCGTGGGTGGGGGTTCGAGTCGTACTTACACTGTTGGCATGGGGGGTACGCTCCATGCATACGCGGGTGGGGGTACGGGTCGTACTTACACTGTTGGGCTGGGGGTACGCTCCGTACGTCCGCGGGTGGGGGTACGGGTCGTTCTTACACTGTTGGCATGGGGGGTACGCTCCTTGCATACGCGGGTGGGGGTACGGGTCGTACTTGCACTGTTGGGCTGGGGGGTACACTCCTTGCATTTGCGGGTGGGGGTACGGGTCGTACTTACACTGTTGGCATGGGGGGTACGCTCCTTGCATTTGCGGGTGGGGGTACGGGTCGTACTTACACTGTTGGCATGGGGGGTACGCTCCGTACGTCCGCGGGTGGGGGTACGGGTCGTTCTTACACTGTTGGCATGGGGGGTACGCTCCTTGCATACGCGGGTGGGGGTACGGGTCGTACTTGCACTGTTGGGCTGGGGGGTACACTCCTTGCATTTGCGGGTGGGGGTACGGGTCGTACTTACACTGTTGGCATGGGGGGTACGCTCCTTGCATTTGCGGGTGGGGGTACGGGTCGTACTTACACTGTTGGCATGGGGGGTACGCTCCTTGCATTCGCGGGTGGGGGTACGGGTCGTACTTACACTGTTGGGGTGGGGGGTACGCTCCTTGCATTCGTGGGTGGGGGTTCGAGTCGTACTTACACTGTTGGCATGGGGGGTACGCTCCATGCATACGCGGGTGGGGGTACGGGTCGTACTTACACTGTTGGGCTGGGGGGTACGCTCCTTGCATTCGTGGGTGGGGGTTCGAGTCGTACTTTCACTGTTGGGGTGGGGGGTACGCTCCTTGCATACGGGGTGGGGGTAGGGTCCATACATATCCGTCCCCACGCTATGTGATGTTTGTGCGGCCCGTACCCAGGCCTTTGCCACGTGGGTGCGATCCGTCCCGCCATTGTTGGGGTGACGTGTGTGGGCGTGGTCCGACTCGTACCCACGCTCTTCAGGCGTGGGTACGGGACGTACCTGTCTGGTTGTGTTGCCGGTTCGCGTGGTGATGGACTTCCGTTGTGGCGGTCGCTGGCTTATCAGGACACGCCCCCACCCCCTCGTGGTGACCAGGGCATGGGAGTCAGGTATGTCCAGGCCATGTGTGGTGTGTGACTCATGTGGTTGTTTTGTGGCCTGCCCTGGTCGTGCCACCCCCACCCCACCCCACTTTCCCCCCTCCCTTAGTTATTCTGACCTTCTGCGGCGTCTGCGTCGTAACCTGTAGAGGAGGTGGACTGCTATGAGGGCAGGGATGACTCGTAGGTTCGGGTCCATGTCTGTCCGTCGCGTACTGGTCCTCCTTGTTCGCGGCGTCGTCTGTCCGTCGCGTACTGGTGGTCCTTGTTCGCGTCGTCCTGATTTCCCGGCAGTTTTTGGCTGCCGCAAAATATTCACCGTGCGGGATGACGTCGGTGCGAATCGTGATTCCTGGGTCGTGAATGGCTGGCCGCGTGCGTCCCGACGTCAGGTCGGCGCTTTCCCGGATCGCATTGGTAGGTGTTTTTTGTTCGGTCGGGCTTTTTTACGAATCGTACGGTAATAGTGTACCCGTGCGAATCGTAATTCCTTGATTGTAAAAATTGACGACCGGGTACGCGTCGGGCGGAGATTATGCTCCGTCCGACGGTTCGTACCCGGTTTTTGCCGGATCGTGATCGGCACCTATGTGTGAGGAATTGGGGTTGAAGTAGTAGTGGTTTTTTTAGTACGTGCAATAGTTCTTTTGAGTGAAGTTACAGATGGCATTTGTGTAGTAGCAGTTTTAGGAATTTTGGGAAGCTGCTCTTTTAAAATTACACTGGTAGGTTTTTGAGAACTTGTGCTAGCTTCCTTTATAGTTTCTAAAGCAGATCTGACTTCGATTTCAGTAATGTTTGGTGGGTGGTTATGTTCTCTAGTGTATAGTACTGTTGTTTGTCGTGTTGTAGCACGCCCATAGCACTTATTAGAGTAGTATTTAGTGCATTTCCAGTTAACTTTTAAACCATACACTTTTTCCTGTGTGTAAGTGTACCCCATATAGCATAGTAACATTTTTCCCTTCTGGCTTGTTATGAATTCAGCTCCTTCAGTCATTTTGATGTAGCTTTATCTATGAAAAATATATATTATAGTTATTATATATGATGTTATATTAATTTTCAGTACAAAAAAACAAGATTTAGTTACTATATACTTACAAAGTTGGTTTTGATGTGTTTGAGTAGAATGCTCCTGATTCTTTATTTGTGGGATTTTCCTCTAGTATTTTCTTTGTCTGGAAAAGAAAAGGAAATGTGTTGTAATAATTGTTTCTATATTTTTATAGGGAATGGTTAGGGGATTTGCAATTGGGATTTAATTAGGGTGGTATTTTAATCTATTAGTTGATTTTTGGTTGTGAAATACTTACTTTTTAGTTGTATCTTTTTTGGTGCTGTTCTGTATTTTCTTAGTTTCTTTTGGAGTTTCCTGTAGTGAAAACATGAAATAGAAAGAAGACATTAATTTATTTATAGTGTATGTATATTGTAATTACAATTTATTCTATTTGAGTCTTCATGAGAATAATATAGTTAACTTACTTTTGATAGTTTTAAACATTTCCTCTATGTTGATTTTCTTATATCTGTAGTTGCAATCCAGTCGATTTTCCTCTTCATTCAATTTCTTTTTTTTGGTTTTGGACTGTGAATGAAGTTGAACTTCTTTTTATAGTGCTTTGGATGTTGTAATATGTGTTTTATTGGTCAGTTTGAATTCGGAGTGTTTTTATTGGTTAGTTCGAATTTTTTTTTTTTTTCTGGTAGTTAGTTTCCTAATAAGGAAAACGCTAATTAGTGGTTTTGTGGTGTATTATTCTATATGTATTTTTCTAAACATTATATTATGTATTGGATGCATGAATTGATAAAGTATAATTTAATAATATAGTTGTTTAATGTAGGAATGTTGTTAATAATGTTTTAGTAAAGAGTTAATTATTTAAATCCATTTTTAAATGTAGTAAATATATAATTGTTTAATAATAATTTTGTGTAGAGATAAAAGACATTATTTGGTGTTTATGTAGTTTGATTTTAGGTTTTAATTAAATGTTATATAGTCGATATTAGTAAAATGGAGATATTTTAGTGGTCGATATTTTAGTTTACGATATTTTGTTATGAAGTATATGTATATTATTGAGCATCTATATTTTAGGATTTCGATATTTGTGTTGCCGATATTTTGTGTACCTATATTTCTGTAGTTCGAAATTGTGTGTTCGATATTTTTGTAATGTTTTAAATAAGTATATGATGTCGATAATAATGTGATCGATTATTTTGTATCGATATATTTGTAGGTCGATTTTTAGTCTTTCGATATTGTGTCAGTGATTCCATCGTTCTTTAGCTCACTTCGCCACCCCAGTTCAGACACAGCTATATGCAAATCAGTCTTGACCCTGTGCCTCATGGGAACAGTCCAAACCAAACTGCCAAGCCATGTCTTCTCTGGACCGGAAACAAGCATCCTGAGCCCTCATCAGCCAGGCTAGCTTGACATCAGGGCACTGAAAACACCTTCAAGGGGAAATGATGTGTCATCTCCATAGGCAAATATTTTCGCTGTGGTGATTCGTAGCTGTGGTCGTGGCTTCAGATTTGTGAACTGTCTCTCACTTACCACATTAATCAATGCTCTCATATCAATCAGAGAGGTCCTCAGTTGCGGCCACATAGATGCGAAACATTATTATCAGCCTTTCTGGTTGTTCATGGGATCCCGACCATGCAGGAGTAGAGTAAAATGTCTTCTTCGTCTTCCCTTTCTGGGTTGTCAAATATGTATCCCAGTTCTTCAACCTGAGGTCTGATGTTGGGGACAGAACTCACACTCCTTGTCATCAGGCACTGCCTCTGGCTCATTGTGGCACTGTGCAACGCCCTCCTCTGCAGACTCTTGCAAAAGGATAATGATGTTCACAATTGGAACATGATTTTCCTCTGGGGGGCAGTGTTGAATGGCATGCATGGCAAAACCACAATATCTGTACTTTCTTTTTCTTTGTGATTGCCCTTACCTGGCCTTACTTGGGGGTCATCGCCAGCGGCCCCTTCCACTTGCCGTGCGCGGCCATTTATGGATCACTTTCCTCTGTGGACATCTGGGCCACTCACAATAAGTGCTGGTGTGTAAAGACGTGAAGGTGCGTGGTTTTATTGCTGCTACCTGGCATTATTCTCACTTGTGGTGTGAATCACAGGAGTCGACCTATTTGTGGCCCTCGTGGTTTGGTCACAATAAGGAAGTGCAATGCACCTTTGCTTTAGTGGAGTCTGGAATTGTAGCTCGCGTTGGTGGGGATATGTTGCCTCTGGGTGAGAATGCATGCTGCCCTCTAGCGGCGTCGCTGTTGATCTGCTCTCTTGTCGCGTCACCAATGTGTACAGATGCACGTGGGCTACACTTGGGTTAGTTAACAGGTGTGTCTGTCCCCGACACGCCCGTCCCAAGTTGTTGTCACCGCCTTTGATGCAGCATCTGCAAGCGAGGGGCAATCTCCGCCAGGGCCGTATCTACGGAGGGGGTGGGGGCGTAGGGAGGGCAGTGGGACTGGACCAGCCCATATTTCTGTGTGGCCCCCTAAAAAGTACAAGCTTTGCCTTTGCTTTTCGTTTTTATTTGCCACATTATTATTGAAATTTGGGCCTGGTCTTAGAACGCTCTGCATAGTGGATTGAACTGTCAGGCTTTACTGAAGGAGTCAAGGCTGGGCGGGTATTCATCCACAAAGAAAGTGGAGAGTCGGTGAAGTCACACACATGACAATTTACCTCTGAAATCGAAAAGCAGAGGAGGGCCCAGGGCTATGGGGCGTGCCCTTCCTGACCTTGCTTGACTCTTCCAGCAGTTCCTGGGTGTCTTTACACGTGGGCTGCACAGCTCAGGGAACAGCGTTAGTCACTTTCACACATAGTATAGGACCCAGTTGTGTTGCTGCTTGCAATGCACCTGCTGCTTGGCCAACATTTGCAGCACGCACCAGCCAGCCAGTGCCAGAGCTGCCTCTCCATGTAGTATGTGCCATCACAGGATTGCTGTTAGAATCCGGGGTCTCTGGTTGGTGCAGGTATGCACTTGCGACAAGCAGGGACCCTTTCCTCTAAGTCAGGGCGTAGGATTACCTCTTTAAAAATAACCCCTGCTCACCCTCTAGGTAACGTGGCACAAGCAGTCAGGCTAGATTTCCAGAGGGCATTAGGTTAAGCGTTCAAGTTGTCCCAAACAATAATCACCAGCCCACCACACACAGACACAAGGCTGTATTTATAGTAAAATAAAGTTCTTTATATAGAAGATCTCTTTAGGCAGGTTGCAAAAATACAGTTCTCTTGTTCAAATACTGATCCAGTTACTCTCAAATGCTTAAAGGCAGTCCACCGATGTTAAAATGGCACAGTTCTGTTCTAAATAGGCTCCTTTGGGGTGTTGTGCGCTTCGTAGCGCCTCAGGTACGCTTCATACCGCTATCTGGGTACGTCGTGCCGTTTCTCACGCTTCTCGCGTGAGTACGCGTATGCCGGCCGTGAACCGTACGGACCGTACCTACGTGGGTACCCGTCGTACACGTTCAAGGCTTCCCTTGCCAAATCTCACGCTTCCCGCGTGAGTGCCGGTATTGCTTCTGACACTGTACGGACCGTACAGAGGTAGGGACGCGCCGCACAAGGACGGTGGAGCCGGTACGGCTCGTACGAAGGCAGGTACGGGTCATACCAAGGGGTCACAAGTCACAATACCTCAGATGCAGGTACGGCTCGTACGAAGGCAAGTACGGGCCGTACTACAGCGCACAAGTCTCAATACCTCAGATGAAGGTACGGCTCGTACGAAGGCAAGTACGGGCCGTACTATAGCGCACAAATCACAAATCCCTTAGTTCTTTTGGGGGCAATGTCGCGAAGGCGTGCAGATGTCTTTTACGAGCGTGCCGCGTCGCGTTGTTGTCCTTTGCGATCAGAGGGCGGCGGTGCTTCGCGGCTTACTCGAGGATGATCCCAGCCACACGACAGAGTTCAGAGGAGGGGAGGGCAGCTCGGGGGCAATTCTTAGCGCGTTGCAGCACCGTCAGCTTACCAGGGGGATCACCAGTGCGTCAAAGGTCCTTGCGGTGATCTCGGCGGCGCAGGGTCGCAGAGGCTCGGTGGTTGGACCTTCAGGTTCTTTTCTTCGCGTTGGGAGCTACGGCTCGGAGGGGCAGTTACTTGCGGTGCTGGGACCAGATGGACAGGCCCTTGAAGTGCTCGTGGTTGCCCCAGGTGGCAGATGTCGCGGTGCTTGAAAAAGGGGTGCACACAGGTTCTCTGGGGGTCAGCGTCACAGGATTTCTTCCAGCAGCTTCTCCTCTTCTGTGGGAAAGGTAGCGCCCACTGTTCCTGGGGCGCAGATCAGGGGGCAAGTTCACAAGCAAGCCCTTGGAGATGGTTTTTAAATGCACAAGTTGAATCAAAGTCTTTTTCTTAAGTCTTTTCCTCTCCTTCCAACAGACAGGCACCCACTGCAGGCCAGTCTCTCAGGCAGAGAGACAATATTCCTCCTTCAGCTTCTCCAGGTCCTTCTCCTTCAGGCAGAGGTTCGTCTTTTGGTCGCAAACAGGATCTGATTTCTTAGGAGCAGGGCTCCTTCGTTTATACACCAATTCTTTTGTTCTTTGTCGCCAGGGGGCCTGGGCTTGGCTCAGTCCAGTTTTGGAGCACTTTGTTGTGATGACTCTGCTCTTTCCTTTCAGCAGCAGAGCAGAGACATCAGCTGCTCCACAGGGGGCGGAGCCGGCTTTGTGGTGGCAGAGCACAGGTCTATTCAAGAGTCAAGGTGTACTCCTCCCACCCATCCAGATGTAATCTCTCTACCCACCACCTGGCAGCCAGCCTGTCTCCTGGAATTCCCCAGCCCTGCTCTTCCCTGTTACTAGGCAGAACACACACACACAGCAGAGGCGGACTGAAATGGCCAGGTCAGTAAATACTAACTTTCTAAAAGTAGTATTTACAAACACAGGATATTAAAATAAACTTTACTAAAATAACTATTTTATTATTCTGAGTTCAGGCATACTAAACTTGACTTTCTACCATGCTCTCTGAGTCCACTGGGATTACAGCGTGTAGTAATTCCAGCAGCCCATTCTGGCCTATGGAGAGCAGGTAGTCATCAATAGTGAAAAACGAAAATGGCTGTAATTCACAATTAGGACATGCCACCCACATCAGTACAAAAGAGGGTGGTGATGGACGGAGCATCAGAACCAATCAAACACTCACACCCAGTCAACAGATCTGGGTTTGATCCATCACAGTTCTTTAGCCCACTCTGCCACCCCAGTTCAGACATGGCCATATGCAAATCAGCCTGACCCTGTGCCTCATGGGAACAGTCCAGCACGAACTGCCAAGCCATGCCTTCCCTGGACCGGAAACAAGCTTCCTAGCACGGGTTTCTGGCATTTCAGCCGTCTTCAGCCAGGCTTGCTTGAAACCAGTGGCAAAGTGACCAAGGGACTCACGTCTGAGCATACCCTGCCAACTTATGGCGAACAAAGTGGTACAAAAGAGGGTGGTGATGGACGGAGCATCAGAACCAATCAAACACTCACACCCAGTCAACAGATCTGGGCTTGTCCTACCTTATACCTACAATGCACCCTGCCCTTGGGCCTACCAGAGGGGTGACTAATATGTAGTTAAGTGAAGGTTTGGGGACTGGCAAGTAGGTGCACTTGCGCAATCAGCGCGACAGTACCAGACCGCGTGCAGGCTCTTCAGTGGCAGATCCTAGACATATTTTACTAGGCCGCTTCCGTGGGTGGCACAAGCAGTGCTGCAATCCCACCAGCAGCATTTGTATTTACAAGCCCTGGCACTGCTGGTGCACTTTACTAGGGGCTGATAGTAAACCAAATAAGTCAAATATGGACACCAATCAATGTATACACTTTACAAAAGGGAGCACTTGCACTGTGGCACTGATTAGCAGTGGCACAGTGCCCTGAGCAGCTAACACCAACAAAACACAATGAGGCACATCAGCAAAAAGTGGAAGGGAAACTCCCGCCGAGGTGCCAGGTCTAACATGTGTCCCCTCCAGCTGAAATGTGGGGGGAACTACTCTACCCCAGGGAGTTCCTCTTCACTAAGGTGGAAAAATCTGGACAGACCGTCAGCATTGGCGTGATCTGTGCCAGGGCGATGCTTCACCGTAAAGTCCATACCCTGTAGGGAGATGGACCACCTCAACAGTTTTGGGTTCTCACCCCTCATTTGCATTAACCATCTGAGGGGCCTGTGGTCGGTCTGAACCCGGAAGTGAGTCCCAAACAAGTAGGGCCTCAGCTTCTTCAGCGCCCAGACCACAGCAAATGCTTCTCGCTCTATCGCACTCCACCTTTGTTCCCATGGAAGTAACCTCCTACTTACGAAGGCTACAGGTTGGCCCCAGCCCTCCTCAGTCATCTGTGAGAGAACAGCCCCTACACCATGCTCTGATGCATCTGTCTGCACTAGGAATTCTTTGGAGAAGTCAGGAGCCAAGAGCACGGGTGCCGTGCACATGGCAGTTTTCAGGGTGTCAAAGGCCTTCTGACATGTGTCAGTCCATATCACTTTTCTGGGCTGCTTCTTCGAAATCAGCTCTGTCAAGGGGGCAACGATGCTGCCATACCCCTTGACAAACCTCCTGTAGTACCCTGTGAGTCCTAAAAAGGCCCTCACCTCCATCTGGGTCTTTGGGGGCTCCCAAGCCAGGATGGTTTCGATCTTGGGTTGTAGGGGCGCAACCTGGCATCTCCCTACTTGGTGTCCCAAGTACACCACGGATCCCTGCCCGATCTGACACTTGCTTGCCTTGATCGTGAGGCCTGTCTTGCGCAGTGCCATCAACACTTCCCAGAGATGTTGCAGGTGTTCTTTCCATGTGCCACTGAACACTGCGATGTCATCCAGGTATGCGGCGCTGAACTCGGTCAGCCCAGCCAACACCTGGTTGACCAACCTCTGGAAGGTGTCAGGGGCATTCTTCATCCCAAATGACATAACCCGGAACTGGTAGTGCCCATCTGGTGTGGAGAATGCGGACCTCTCTTTGGCCCCATCAGTCAAGGCGATCTGCCAGTACCCAGACGTTAAATCAAACGTGCTGAGGTACCGTGCAGCACCTAACTGATCGATGAGCTCATCAGCTCTGGGGATGGGGTGCGCGTCAGTCTTCGTGACTGAATTGAGTCCTCTGTAGTCCACACAGAACCGGAGTTCGGGTGTGGCACCCGGCGCTGCAGCCTTTGGGACCAAGACCACTGGGCTGGCCCAAGGACTGCTGGAGGACTCAACCACCCCTAGAGCAAGCATCTTTGAGACCTCCTCTTTGATGCAGGCTCTGACCCTATCAGTTACCCTGTAAGCCTTGTGCTTCACAGGTAAGCTGTCTCCTGTATCCACATCGTGGACGCACCAATCTGTGATACCAGGAACCAGGGAGAACAGGTCAGGAAACTGCCCCAGCAGCTGGCGGCAGTCATTCTGTTGTTCAGGGTTCAGGGTGGGTGAGAGGTTAACTCCATCCACTGACCCGTCTTGCTCTGAGGCTACCAAGAGGTCAGGAAGAGGCTCAGACTCCTCCTCCATCCCATCATCGGTGGCCAAGAGCATGCCCACTTCGGACCTCTCCAAGTGGGGCTTCAGTCGATTGACATGGAGGACCCTCAAGGGGTTCCTCGGAGACTGCAAGTCCACCAAGTAGGTGACAGAACTCTTGCGCTCCACAATCTCAAAGGGTCCTGTCCACTTGTCCTGGAGTGCACAAGGCTCCACAGGGGCCAGGACCCATACCTTTTGACCAGGTTGAAGCTCAACCAGAGTGGCATTCTGGTCGTACCACCGCTTCATTTCCTCCTGGCTGGCTTCCAGGTTTGCCTCAGCAAGTTGCCTGAAACGCCGAGTCTGGTTCTGGAAGGCCAGCATGTAACTGTATACATTCTGGGGAGGTTTCCTGGGAGATTACTCCCAGCCTTCCTTGACCAGACTAAGAGGTCCTCGTACTAGGTGGCCGTACAAAAGCTCAAAGGGACTGAACCCCAGAGACTTTTGTGGCACCTCGCGGTACGCAAAGAGAAGGCATGGTAAGAGGACGTCCCACTTACGCCTCATGAGTTCCTCAAGACCCATAATCATGCCTTTTAGGGTTCGGTTGAAGCGCTCAACCAACCCGTTTCCTTGGGGATGGTAAGGGGTGGTGAACTTGTATGTCACACCACACTCTTGCCAAAGGGATTTCATATATTTCGATATGAAATTGGTCCCCCTGTCGGACACCACCTCTAGAGGGAATCCTACTCGTGAGAAAATTCCCATCAGTGCCCGTCCCACCACGGGGGCCGTCACTGTCCTCAGAGGGATGGCTTCAGGGTACCGGGTGGCATGGTCCACCAAGAGCAGGATAAACCTGTTGCCCATGGCTGTCTTGGGGTCCAGTGGCCCCGCAATGTCAATCCCCACTCACTGGAATGGGGTACTGACCACAGGGAAAGGTTGGAGTGGGGCCTTCAGCTTCCTTCCACTCTTACCACTTGCCTGGCAAGTCTGGCATGTCCTGCAGTGAGTGTCAGAACTCCTGTGCATTTGGGGCTAATAAAAGTGGGTGACAAGCCTTTCAAAGGTCTTGTCCTGCCCCAAATGCCCTGCTAACGGCACATCGTGAGCCAGCCCCAGTAGGAAGGCTCTGAACTTCTGGGGTACCACCAGCGCACGGGCTGACCCAGGTTCAGCAACCTTAGACTCTGAGTACAGGAGGTCGTTCTCCCAGTAGATTAAGTGAGTACCGGACTGATCACCATTGGCCTGGGCTGCAGCCTGCTGCCGCATACCCTCTAGAGAGGGGCACTCCTTCTGCTCCCTGCAGAATTCCTCCCTGGTGGGGCCTCCTTCTTGCTGCCAATGGGTCACCTCAGGCAGGTCCCCCAGTTCGGCTATCTGTTCCCCGGTAGGCTCCACGGCATCCCCCTCAAGGTCTGCTTCCTCCTGGGCCGTGGGAACTTCAGGAGCCGGTTTCCCGTGCCTCCCGCGCCCTCTCTCTAAGGCCGGTTCCTGGGCCTCTCCCTCAGGCTCCAGGGTCCCTTCAACACCCCTACTGGCTGCCATCGACCGGGTGGTCACGCACGCCCAATCAGGTAAGCCCACCATCCGCAGGTGAGCTGTCTTCTCCACCTTTTCCCAAGGGGAGCTCTCCAAATCATTACCTAGTCTACAGGCATGGCAGTTCTCACAGCGACTTGCAGAGTACCAGAGACCCCCCCCCCACTCAAATGGAACTTGAGCCATTGGACAATGACTCTCCGTGTTGTCAGCATTGACAACCCGACAATAGGCATGGGGTACGACCTGCTCTTGAGATACCAGGTGCTGCCGCACTGCAGTCACGCTGGCTCCTGTGTCTCTAAGAGCCTCAACCTTCTTCCCATTGACGGTCACCACTTGCCCATATTTCTTAGTGTTAGAGGGCAAGTCGGTGTTTGGGACCATCTCACTGTCTCCTAGTGAGACTAAGGTCAGTTGGACGGGGTCCCACCCACCTGGGACTTCTACCTCCTCCCCAAAGGCTACTGTAGCCACTTGCTTCGGTAGAGCACCAGTGGGTGCGTGTTTCACATACTGGCGACACTTAGGATCACTGACAAAGTGACCTAGCTCACCACATTTATAACATTGAGGGGGCTCCTTGGGAACAGGTTTGCCTGTCGGGCCCCTGTCGGCTTCGGGGGTGGGGGAGGCTGAGAACCTTTCTGCTGGTTCCCTTGGGGATTACTTTGGGGGCCTTTTTGGAACCCTTTCTGTTTTCCCTTGTCCCCCCCACTCTTCTGCTGGGGACCCTGCCCACCCTTGGTAGAGTCTCCCACTTGACCCTTGTGGACCCTGGTGCTGACCCAGCGGTCCGCCTCCTCAGCAAGCTTCCTAGGGTTAGTCAGCTTGCAATCTATCAGGTGTTGGCGTAGCTCAGGAAAACAATTAAGCGACAAGTGCTCCCATGCAATTAAATCAAAGAGACCTTGGTAATCATCAACTTTGCTACCCTTCACCCAGCCATCCAGTGCTCTGCAGAAAAAGGTCACATACTCCACATACATACTCCCCGCAATCTTGGTGCACCCCCTGAACCTCTGTCTATACAATTCAGGAGTTAGCCCATATCTGGTCATTAAAGCTTCTTTCATGTGGGGGTAAGAATTATGCATGTCAGAGGGCAAATCTAAAAGTGTGTCCCGCCCCTCACTGAGGAACCGTCCCCACAACCCCGCTCCCCAATCTTTCTCAGGGACCCGGTGGGAGGACATGGCTATCTCATAGGCCCGGAACCATTGCCCTATGTCATCATTCTTGAAGTACTCTTTAACTGCATCTTTTGGTATGTACACCCTTGACTCTACCTGCACCGGCGTTGCGCTGCCACCAGAGGGAGGGTTGTCCAAACTCTTCTCTTTTATCGCTAGTTCCCTCATTCTGGCGTCGTGCTCCATTTGGATCTTTCTTTCTTCAAGAGCCATTTTCTTGCTCTCTAACTCCAGTTGTCCTTTTAGTTTCAGCTCTGCCAATTTCATTTCATGATCCCTTGTGGCCTGTCTGTCTGCCAGCTCCTCTGGTGACAGACCTCTGCCAGCGCTGTGGATGCAATCTGCTGGCTCCACTAGTTCAACCTCAGGTACAACATTCTCAGCTGCACCCCTTGATTCCATCCAGGCTCTCAGCGCCGTGAGGAAGTGTGTTTTGTTTGAGCATCCTTTGCGTGGAACCTTGAACTTCTTGCAGAAGTGCTGTAGTTGGGGTTTTGTGTAGCTCCCCAGCTTGGACTCATCCCATTCCAGCTCCATTCCAGAGGCTTCAGATGCTGTATTTTCTGTGCTGTTTGAGCCCGGCATGGCTTTAAACACACGGGATCTTCTTTACTTGGCAAGTGAAAAAAAAAATGAAAAGTTCTGTGGTTCAAGCTACTGGACTGTCCTCACTGTGCAATGGTTAGTAATCACTGCGCAGACACCAAGAACGCAAATCCGTAAATCCTCACCGCTGCCACCAATGTTAGAATCCGAGGTCTCTGGTTGGCGCAGGTATGCACTTGCGACAAGCAGGGACCCTTTCCTCTAAGTCAGGGCCTAGGATTACCTCTTTAAAAATAACCCCTGCTCACCCTCTAGGTAACGTGGCGCGAGCAGTCAGGCTAGATTTCCAGAGGGCATTAGGTTAAGTGTTCAAGTTGTCCCACACAATAATCACCACCCCACCACACAAAGACACAAGGCTATATTTATAGTAAAATAAAGTTCTTTATATAGAAGATCTCTTTAGGCAGGTTGCAAAAATACAGTTCTCTTGTTCAAATACTGATCCAGTTACTCTCAAATGCTTAAAGGCAGTCCACAGATATTAAAATGGCACAGTTCTGTTTAAAATAGGCTCCTTTGGGGTGTTGTGCGCTTCGTAGCGCCTCAGGTACGCTTCGTACCGCTATCTGGGTACGTCGTGCCGTTTCTCATGCTTCTCGCGTGAATACGCGTATTCCGGCCGTGAACCGTACGGACCGTACCTACGTGGGTACGCGTCGTACACGTTCAAGGCTTCCCTTGCCAAATCTCACGCTTCCCGCGTGAGCGCCGGTATTGCTTCTGACACTGTACGGACCGTACAGAGGTAGGGACGCGCCGCACAAGGACGGTGGAGCCGGTACGGCTCGTACGAAGGCAGGTGCTGGTCGTACCAAGGGGGCACAAGTCACAATACCTCAGATGCAGGTACGGCTCGTACGAAGGCAAGTACGGGCCATACTACAGCGCACAAGTCTCAATACTTCAGATGAAGGTACGGCTCGTACAAAGGCAAGTACGGACCGTACTATAGCGCACAAATCCCTTAGTTTTTTTGGGGGCAATGTCGTGAAGGCGTGCAGATGCCTTTTACGAGCGTCCCGCGTCGCGTTGTCGTCCTTTGCGATCATAGGGCGGCGGTGCTTCACGGCTTACTCGAGGATGACCCCAGCCACACGACAGAGTTCAGAGGAGGGGAGGGCGGCTCGGGGGCAATTCTTAGCGCGTTGCAGCGCCGTCAGCTTACCAGGGGGATCACCAGTGCGTCAAAGGTCCTTGCGGTGATCTCGGCGGCGCAGGGTCGCAGAGGCTCGGTGGTTGGACCTTCAGGTTCTTTTCTTCGCGTTGCGAGCTACGGCTCGGAGGGGCAGTTACTTGCGGTGCTGGGACCAGATGGACAGGCCCTTGCGGTGCTCGTGGTTGCCCCAGGTGGCATATGTCGCGGTGCTTGAAAAAGGGGTGCACACAGGTTCTCTGGGGGTCAGCGTCACAGGATTGCTTCCAGCAGCTTCTCCTCTTCTGTGGGAAAGGTAGCGCCCACTGTTCCTGGGGCGCAGATCAGGTGGCAAGTTCACAAGCAAGCCCTTGGAGATTGTTTTTAAATGCACAAGTTGAATCAAAGTCTTTTTCTTAAGCCTTTTCCTCTCCTTCCAGCAGACAGGCACCCACTGCAGGCCAGTCTCTCAGGCAGAGAGACAGTATTCCTCCTTCAGCTTCTCCAGGTCCTTCTCCTTCAGGCAGAGGTTTGTCTTGGCGCAAACAGGATCTGAATTCTTAGGAGCAGGGCTCCTTCTTTTATACACCAATTCTTTTGTTCTTTGTCGCCAGGGGGCCTGGGCCTGGCTCAGTCCAGTTTTGGAGCACTTTGTTGTGGTGACTCTGCTCTTTCCTTTCAGCAACAGGGCAGAGACATCAGCCGCTCCACAGGGGGCGGAGCCGGCTTTGTGGTCCCAGAGCACAGGTCTATTCAAGAGTCAAGGTGTACTCCTCCCACCCATCCTGGTGTAATCTCTCTACCCACCACCTGGCAGCCAGCCTGTCTCCTGGAATTCCCCAGCCCTGCTCTTCCCTGTTACTAGGCAGCACACACACACACAGCAGAGGCGGACTGAAATGGCCAGGTCAGTAAATACTAACTTTCTAAAAGTAGTATTTACAAACACAGGATATTAAAATAAACTTTACTAAAAGAAGTATTTTATTATTCTGAGTTCAGGCATACTAAAATTGACTTTCTACCATGCTCTCTGAGTCCACTGGGATTACAGCGTGTAGTAATTCCAGCAGCCCATTCTGGCCTATGGAGAGCAGGTAGCCTTCAATAGTGAAAAACGAAAACGGCTGTAATTCACAATTAGGACATGCCACCCACATCAGGGCATGTCCTACCTTATACCTACAATGCACCCTGCCCTTGGGCCTACCAGAGTGGTGACTAATATGTAGTTAAGTGAAGGTTTGGGGACTGGCAAGTAGGTGCACTTGCGCAATCAGCGCGACAGTACCAGACCGCGCGCAGGCTCTGCAGTGGCAGATCCTAGACACATTTTACTAGGCCGCTTCCGTGGGTGGCACAAGCAGTGCTGCAATCCCACCAGCAGCATTTGTATTTACAAGCCCTGGCACTGCTGGTGTACTTTACTAGGGGCTGATAGTAAACCAAATAAGTCAAATATGGACACCAATCAATGTATACACTTTTCAAAAGGGAGCACTTGCACTGTGGCACTGATTAGCAGTGGCACAGTGCCCTGAGCAGCTAACACCAACAAAACACAATGAGGCACATCAGCAAAAAGTGGAAGGGAAACTCACGCCAAGGTGCCAGGTCTAAAAATTGCGTTCTGCTGGCACAGAAGCATCTTCAAAAAGCATTTCACCATAAACCATCAGATTATATCACTGCATTGAGAGACATTTAGTACAATTGATGGTTTTAACCCCCCCCCCAAACGACAATTGCATTAAAGAACACTAAGCATTAAGTCAGTTGCCATTTGTGCCATATATACGCCTTAGATTTTTTATACGTGGAGCAGCATCACAGCCTAATAAATTAAACACAAGATTTTTGCACAAGAGGATGTGCACATCCTAAACTCACATATTTGATGGTTTTCTGATATGGGACAATGAAAAAAAATTGGGCATGGAGAAATAAATTATTTGCCTACGATCAACAATTTGTCATACAGGGAAGCCGTGATTGGTCTCATGTTTTAAATTTTCCCATTGTGCAATTTTAATTAGCAACCAGATGGGAATCTCTTCCTCTCATGTTTTACATCCAAGATAAATGGCCTGACTTAAAGTCTGATTAATTCCGGAACCGGAAATATTTCCATTGTACCTTAAAATATCAGATTTAAATCACTGCAATGACAAGCACTTATTAAAAAAAATACTGACCCATCCAAGAAGACAATGCCATTGGTGAACACTAAGGGGCAGATTTATGTTGCACTTGCGCCACTTTTGCGCCGCCGTTGAGTCACTTTTGTGACGCAGCAGCGGCGCAAATCCTGCGCCATGGTGCGGGGTATTTACAACGTGACGCATCTGGGAGATGCGTCACGTTGTAAAGCCCTGCGCCACATGTAGGCGTTCCAGGGCAGGTGGGGGCGTTCCGGCGCAGGAACGCCTCCTAAAAGTGGCTGAGTGAAATCTACAAGATTTCACTCAGTCACTTTTAGGCCCATGCTGCGTCAAAACCCTGCGCCTGCTTGAAGCAGGCGTAAGGATTGACGCAGCATTGTAGAGATAGGGCCCCCCAGATCATTGCTGGAGCTGCGTCGCGCTTGCGACGCAACTCCAGCAATGCGCCACTTTTCGGCACAGATGCGTCACGCATCTGTGCCGTTTTTGCCCCATGGTGCGCCGCATTATAAATGCGGCGCATCCATGGTGGCGCAGCTGTGGCGCATAATAACTGGCGCATCCCTGCTGATATGCAGGGATGAGCCAGTCGTCATAAATCTGCCCCTATGAGGCTAGTCAGTTATCATGTGTGCCCTATTTTATTATAGGTAGAGCAACATTATGGCTTATTAAATTAAACACAAGAGGTTTTTGTACAATGCATATCCTAAACACACATTTGAAGGTGTTCTCATATGCGATAATGAAGAAAAGGTGCCACGGGGAAATAAAATATTTGCCTAGAATCACACAATTTGCTCAAACGGGGAAGCCGGGATTGAACCCATGTTTTATAGTTTCAAACTGTGCAATTCCCCTGCTAGATAGGAATCTCTTCCTCCTATCTGTCTGTTTTACATCAATGGTTAATGCTTTGATGTCAAATCCTAATTCGGGAAAGCAGAAGAGCTTCCCCTTAAAATATCAGATTATATACCTGCATTGAGAGGCATTTATTAAAACTGATAGTTTTTCAAATTCAGCTTATAAACATTCCTATCCCTCTCAAATAGGACAGTGCCATTAGTTAACAATAAGATGCAAGTCCGTTATGATATGTGCCCTTTGTTCTTATTACATTTGGAGGAATATTGTAGCGCATTAAATCAGCGCACATCCTGAGCTCATCTATTTTAAGGTGTTCTTATATGTAATGATAAAAATAAAAGTGGCACGTTGGAACAAATATATGCTTAGTTTAGGATCACACAATTTGGACAAGAAGGAAGCTGGGACTTACCCATAATTTGTAGTTTCAAATTGTGCAATTTACTCTCTAGATAGGAATTTCTTTATCTCCTGTTTTAAAGCAAAGGTTAATACTTTGACCTTAATTATTTGTGCCCAGGCTTAGAACATGGGATGCAGGCAGCCACATTAAAAGTCATTTCGTTTTGAGCTCAAGTGTCCAAGAGGAACTCCAGCTGAGCTACAGCACACATCTGGCTTCAACTGTCAGTGGCTTGCTTACACCTATTTTCTCACTACTACAACCTACAGTGGCAGGTAGTGTCACTGAGCTGGTTAGCCAAGTTCAGTCCCTCCATGGCTTACTCTGCTGTTTGTTAAATTAGCAGCATCTTCACAACATGCTCAGAAGCTATTACGTATTGTGTAGAGCTATACAAGTGTAGCAATTCAAATCTGAGATATTTGTTGGATTTGGTGGGTAATTTTGAAAAGAATAAGTGCTGGGGCTAGAAGGTTTACTCAGAAGCCCACAAGCATGCAGAGTTCGCCTGTCGTACTCTTATTTTAAACTCTCTCAGTGGGGCTTAGGCCACATTTTATTTCTGGTGATTGTAGGGTGGCCAGGCTTTCAAAACCAAAAACCAGGACAGTCAGTAAGTGTTAGCATAGAAATACAAAGATGAGTCACTGCTATAGCACCTTGGTATCACAGAGCGTCAAAGATATTGCTATTGCTGTAGTTTTTGTGGTGCTTAAACACTAAAAAAGAAATCAAAATGTTGAGCTGCACTTTAAAATTGCTCATTTCAGCACAGACATATGGGGTTGTAAGTGGATCTGGGCTATGGGGATCTTCTGAGCCTGGAATAGTATGGTACCTGATCTGGCTTGGTGTGTGTTCACATTCTACAATTTTCACCAGAAATCTCACACGTGGTAAGCATAGCATGAAACAAAAACATTGCAATTGGATTGCCTAAAAAGACGTTTCACATGCTCGACTTTTACTCCTTCTTTTGCAGCAATGGCAAGAAAAGGCAGCAGCTTTGCTTGTAACCTAGCTGCTATATTTTCCGGGTCAATGCATGACTAGATGGTCCACATAAGTGTTTTTCTTTTCATTGTGGGACTTGTATTCCTTATTTTATCTTTGGGACAAGCAAGACTAAAAGCTACCAAATGCAAAGGAAAAAACCTAGACGGAAGGAGCTAGTCACACATAGACCTGGGAAACGTGGAAGGGCTGTGTTAGAGGGATACCCATCTTTGTATCATGCTGAACATGCAGTTCGGTTCGATGCAAGGCATGGCATGCTTGTGCTCATTCAACCTAACAAAAACCAGAAGTATTAAATTAAGTAAAACATGTCAGGATGCTAGGACAGATGTAATAAAAAAAATGCACTATCAAAGCAAATCACCAACATCTCTTCACCTTAAATGGCATCTCCGTTTGCCATAGTGTACCATGAGGGCTGCTTTAAACAGTCCTCTGATCCTTCACAAGGTAATAATTTCTCCTTGATTATTTTTTTACATAGCTCTAACATGTCACCTTGCAGTCACTTCAGAGCACTAAGATATGCAGTAAGCCAACAGAAATTCCAACCCAATTTGGTGTCTACACAGTTACAGTGAGCAGAAGTAGCCTCGTGCATCCAGAAGTGTGCGCTGAAAGGCAGCGCTATCTTATAGTGTCCCAAAGTCCATGCCAGGTGGCTTCCAGAATCCATCCAATCATGACCTACAATTAAGCAACCATCCATTTAACTTTCATTCACCATACACAATGAATTCCCAGTTATTTATATTCACCATCCGTGCATTCATAGCTCCAGACACCATCTCAGGGCCTTGAAACAATAATTCAGATGATCCCCATACAAAATACAGTAGAGGAGATTTCCAGAAATTTACAAAACCTCCATATGTGCCCCCATAATTTAAAACAACAGTACAGATGAGTACTGCAAAAACAAAAAGATGATCTGATCTCCATACTGAATATGGTAGAGTTGGCCCTTAAACACTGTAGAAATACCCTCCTGATTGGGCTTTAAGCACCGAGTACTCAATTCAGACTGCAGTGCATGCATTGGATGAAGGTGGAAGGAAATTATTTCAAAAGTCTCTCTCTGTATCTTTTGTCCCAAGCTATGTCAATAGGCCAAGACTGCTGTTTCTGCAGGTCTCGGGTCAGAGGGCAATATATATCCAGCACATGGATGCTGGGGCAGTTGGTGATTTATGTATACTTAGGGCCACATTTACTAAACTTTCACACAACTCAGGGCAACAAGCAAAGTTACTACGTTGCTTTGCATGAAAAGAGTAGACCAGAAATGCTCCATATTTTCAAAGATTTGGAGCATTTCTGCTCTCTTCTTTCACCAGAACCCTGCAATGGCAATAAAGGACTATATTGCACATGTAACCCTTTATGTATTTTGAGTAGTTAGTATGAGAAATCTATTTGATTCAAAATTCATCTAACAACGAGCACAGACTGGAATTAAAATGTTTGAGTTTACAGTTCATTAACAAATTATTAACAAAACAATGGGGAATGGAAAGGGCCTGTTTCTTTTTGCAACTATATAGCTGCGGCCTTTACCACATAATTATAGAATTACCAAGTTTGCCACATAGGTTCGCATGATTTGAAGATTCCACAAAAATTGTTTCTAGCTCAATGTATGAAAATAATACTGCCAAAATGTGCAGCATTATTCGCCTTTTTAGCTACTCAATTCAAATAGCATTGCCTTGTAATTCTAGTGGCCCTGACAGTGATAAAGCTGTAGAGAGTTGTTTGGGATTTGTCATCATGACTATGAAACCTACATTTCACAAGGAAATTTCTCATTTGTTCCCTGTGTGAAATATGTTTTTTTATACCACAGCAGTTTATGCAATAAAATCACCCAAGCATGTAGTATCTATGTATGTATGTATAGATAGATAGAAAGGTAGCTAAATGAAGACAGGTTGATATACAGAGATAGTTAGTGGTGGATAGACCAAAAGATAGCTAGATATAGATAGGCCTGAACACAGAAACATATATATACAAAAATAGAGATTCAGACATATAGTAACAGTTAAAGATAGGTAGATAGCTTATAGATATGGTTAGACAGATAAAAACAGAAATTGATATTTCTCCCTGTTTCGTCCTTGCCCTCTCTCGCTTGTTCGCTCTTCCTGACCATTCTTTATGTATATCTTTCTCTCTCCCTCGCTATGTTTTGGTCGCTGCTTCTATAACATTCTTTGCCGACCTCTCTCACATTCGGTTTCTCTGTGTGCCTCTCTCCTTTGTATTTTCCTATCTTTCCCTGCATCCCTTTCTATTCTTGTCACTTTTCTCTCTTTGTCTTTTTCTTTTGTCTTTCTTTCTCTTGCCATCTCTGTCTAACCCCGTCTCTGTGTTTCTATGTCTTCCCCTGTCTTTCTGACCTTTAGGTCGCACATATTTCTCTATCCCCCTGTTCCTTCTGCTCTTTGTCTGTCTTTCCCTATTTTCATCTCAGTTTACTTGCCTTTCTCTGCCTCTTCCTTTAACTCTTTCACTGTCTTTCTCTCATTTCATGTTTGTCTATATGCTGTTGGATGTCTCTCCTGATTTATCTCTCCACCTCATCTTCTTTTTGCGTTTCCATGCATCCTATCTGTCCCTTGTCTTTCTTTACTTCTGCTTCTTTCTGCCTCTTTCTGACTATATATCCTTGTTTTCTTGTCCTCCCATGTCTCTCATATCTTCTTGGCTTTATCTGATTTCTTCACTCCCTATCTTTCTCTTTCTTGTCTTGGTTTATGTCCCAGTCCATCTCTCTTCCTCTCACTCTCTCTCTCTCTCTCTCTCTCTCTCTCTCCCTATCTCTCTTTTTTCCTCTCTATTCCCATGTTTTCTTGTTTTTATCTGTCTCCTTGTCCTTCGACATTCTTAGTGTCATTGGATGGGTGTCTTTTGCAGTCTCTTCTCTGTCTCCTTGGGCATTGTAAAATGTCATTGGATGGGAGTTTTTTGCAGTCTCTTCTCTGTCTCCTGGTCCATGTCCAGTCTTAATGTCATGGGATGGGTGTCTTTTGCAGTCCCATAACCAACTGGACCACATGGGAGGGCATGTCTATTAGGTCTCCAAGAGGGCCCTATTAAATGTAATTCCTGGCTCCTTGGCAGTTCTACCAAAGCTAGGATATGCACAACAGAAAAATAATATTTATTTTAGGTACAACATTGCCAAAATTTTCTTTTTTTAAACTTGTCTTTGGAATTGGTGCTTCATTATATATTATTGAAGAAAGAAAGTAAAATTAAAAGTAGAACACTAGTTACATGATTGTGTTCTATCCTGTACATGTTTCATGGGTTGAGAAAATGCATATCTTCCTACATATTCGTGGTCTTTTGTATGCCTTATATTTTGAGGCACTGCTTTGTATTGAGCAGCATTTTAGACATTTCATTTTGATGTAGCTGAACTCCTTCCTTCAGTTTTCAGGTCATCTCTGTGTGCTTGCCTTGATTCCGTTTTTGTATTCAATTACAGTCATTTTTTGTCCTTTCTATTAATTAAAACAAGACCTTAGTCGCTGGATGAACCTGCAGGCCTTCACTCAGTATTATTCATCTTGAAGGTTATGAGCCACGGATTAGAGCCTCAGCCATGTGAGGGGTGGCGTAACACTGTGGTGCTGAGGCTTGGACATTAATGGTTACCATAACATAATATATTCCGCAAGATGGGAACACATCTGTGTTCCCCTAATTTCCCTAATACAAGTTTAGGAGTGAAATGTAAGGATTCATCTGTGTTGTGCTGTACAGGTCCAACGTCATCATCGAAAACATACATAACACACAGTCTATATCTGGACTTTTATTCATTCATACTATATGGTGGCAGAACATTCCTCTAATGCAGCCAGTCTCATGTATTTAGTCTCCTTTCTGTAAACATGTATTTATTGAGATCCCTTGAGTCTGCTCAAAAATATAGGTCATTTGTTAGAGTCCTTGACAAAGCCAACTCAGTCTTTCTTCCTTCTGAGGAAGATAATTCAAGTATGGTTAAACTGGGTAATAGCAATAGCAGATATTTACAATGCTTTGGATTTGGAACTGCAAAATGGATGCATTCCTGCAAATATGCAAACAGAAGAAAACATCTTCAAACATGCATTTTCATCAAAAATTCTCAGAGAAGTGTATAGTATAATCATACAATTCAAATGAAAATACATTGACGGCTTTCTGTTTTTAAATCACATTACTACAGCAGATTTGGCTCAAATATGTTAAGGCAGTACAACCCGGCCGGCCGCAACACCTCTAGATGTTGTCATTACAGGGGCCATGCCCCTCCAACCAAATATTCCTGGCTACGGGCCTGATCTCCGCGTTGATGCAGTGATTAGGTGCACGCGCCTGGGTGCGGGTGTTCTCTTCTGTGCCTGTTTGTTGGTCGTCGTCTGATTGGTCGGTGGGTTGGATCTTCTCTCCTTTTTTAAGTCGCTCCACCTTCGCAACCAGGGTGCAGGCCTCCAGTGGTTGACCGCTGGCGTGGGACTTACACAGGTGAACAAACACAAGGGCTGTTGCGGAGGAGCTACCATCTGAGACCACCCTTATATCATGGCTTCGGTTAATCATGTATTGATCCCATGCCACTGCGACCGTCATCGGCAAGACGGGGTGCTTACGTCACGTGACACACTACAGGAAGAGCAATTTCCAGCCCAACCCCTTAAAGTCACACTATTGCTCTTCCTTCGGAATATTCACACCCACCCAAACCTGTGGTTTAGACCCCGAGGGGCCCTACGGTGCGTTGTGCGATGGTGGGGGGTCCCTCATCCTCAACTTTCTTCCAAAATCATATTCTTATGGTATCCATGCATCTGTGGTGTCACCACCATCTATCAATCTTTCTACCCTACAGCTTCCTTTTCTGCCACCACATGCATCTACTTTGCATCTCACCATCCTAATAGGCACACATGTAATTGTTACACTGCACACTTCAGCACATCACAACATAGTCAACAGTTTATCTCGTCTCACGAAAGCCAGCTTCGCCTCCAATTACCATTGACAATCATTCCCTCAGAGGCTCGGACCGTGTACGGCGCTCCTCTGCTTTTTGGCTAGGTTCGAGCTATAAACAAACCACATACATATATATACATGCTGCACAGTGATGTACAGTGCAACGACGTCACCCTCTGGCTGCATTAAGATATACACAAAGATCGAAGGGCACGGGGGTTTTGGTCCATAAAAAAAGAGTTGAAAATGCTCACGGGTTTTCGTATTGAAGATGCTTTAATCAATGACGCTCGTTCCTTTCATACAATTATCTCAGAACATAAAAAGAGGATTTCGCTGAGTTTTCTCGCAGCCCTGCAGCCTTTCATCCTAATAGTTACCGAATATCCCGCCTCGCTTCTTTCCACAGCTGGTCGTGCTGGCGCGACCCTGACTCCGACAAAACAGTCCGTTCGATGCAAAACAGCATCCCCTGCTGGCCGAGGGGCGTGTGTGCGAAAACCCCAGGCAGCGGCAGCCTCGAGAAATGCATGAAATATATATCAGCCCGCGCATTTTCCAAAGGAGCACAGTTTGTAAACATTTGACTTCTTTCATTTTTAATCTCACGACAATTACGATTCACGAATAGAAAATCAGCTAAAATAGGACACAAATGTAATCTCTGATTCAATTGGGTTTCCTGCTGGTGTAACCTGAAATGGTTTGAAAAATGGCTACGAGTTGGTAGGATGATTGGACCCAGCTGCGTTCAGAAGCCGTTGTTCTATGTGGGCCGTCGTGCTCTCCACTCCAGGTGCTGCTTGGGGCGAGTCTAGAGGTTTGATGTGACAGTTTTCACCTCCTCTCCCGTGGCCGCGAAGCAGGACCATGTTAAGTGTGACACCCGCACCCAGGAATCTCGCGGGCTGTGATTTTCGAGACCATACTTCCAATGTTCAAAGAAAACTACATTTCCCAGAATGCAATATACTGTTGGCTATAAGTGCAGGATGGCCGAAACAACACGATATGGAGCTACTATCCGTTGAGTTATATACTCTGATGAGTGAAGAGCAGACTTAGGGGCAGATCACAAGGAAGTGCCACAGCGTGGCACCGCAAGCCCTTTGGCTGTGCCACACTGCGGCACATCCGAAGCACAGGGGTGCGACATATTTACAAGAATATGTCCCATCTCTGTGCTTCCCCCTGCGCTGGCGCACAAACTGCAGCCCTGCGCTGGCGCAGGCACCCTTGCACCATGGTGCAAGGATGCCTGCTTCATTGGGAGATTGTTTTTGTGCAGGAAGGGGCAACTTCCTCCAAAAACACAATCACTACAGGCATTTTTCTCTTTCAGTGCGTGCTGTAGAATGCAGCACGCAATGAAAGAGGAAAAAACGAGGAAGTTGCGCCTCGCTACGCCACCTCTAGGGTGGTGTAGCACTCAGACGCATCTCCAGATTTACGATTTCTCGTAAATCTGGAGATCTGTCTTGTTCCACGGCCGTTGCGTGGGAACACCCACAGCAACACCCATGAAATGCCCCTTCCACGCAAAGTGCTGCGTGTGAAGGGGCCATATTTACAAGGAGTGGCAAAGTCACGCAGGGAGGCTTTTCCTGTCCTTGTAAATATGAAGGAGCCCCCTGCCCCACCAGTACGTCACGAAAAGTGACGTACTGGTGGCGCAGGGGGCTGGTAAATCTGCCCCTTAGTCTTTAGACCTCATTATGACAGCCCAGGTAATGGCGAAATTAACCATGCTGCTGTTAATGGGGTTGGTTATAAAGACATCCAGACTAGGACGCCAATCTGCTTAGGTGGAAAGGTCTGTTCTTCCTTCTTACCTCTGAGTCACGGACCCAACTCGAAGTTCTGGTGCCTAGCTGCCACATAGTTCTAGAGGTCATACAACAGCTACCATCTAAAGGTTCCGTTGCACCGCTGGACATAGGGGACTACATTTCCTCATAAGGGGTGG
The DNA here is from genome assembly GCF_964204655.1 of Triturus cristatus. NCBI lineage: Eukaryota > Metazoa > Chordata > Amphibia > Caudata > Salamandridae > Triturus > Triturus cristatus. The sequence continues at coordinate 989,745,087 of NC_140592.1, forward strand.
TAGTAGTATTGACCGTTTGGCCTTGGCTTAAAATATGCTAGCTCTCTCTCTCTCTTTCTTGCCTTTGCCCTCTGTCTGTCTCTCTCTCTCACACACACACTGTCACAGTGAGAGAAAGAGAGACAGTCGAAGAGTGAGAGCTCCATTTGTCTTCTCTTTCAATCGCAAGGGGGTGGTACCCAGCGGAGTTGTCTGCTGGCCACCATATATATAAATACGCACTATAGATCTCAGAACCGCAGCTACCTTTCGAAAATGTGTGATCGTGGACAAATCACTTCATTCAGCTATTCCCGAGCTCCCTTCTCTGGTAAAATTAGGAGCACCGAGAACCAGACAGACACCACCGTTAGGCACTGTGCAAAAAGCACATTTAGATTTGCAGCCTTCGACACTGATGGTTTCGTAGAGCAGTGGCTTCGTAGATAGCTCAAAACCAATAACAGTGTAGCATCCTAAAAGGCTGCTACGCTCATGCTGTCGGAGCCTTGTTGGCGCGTCCATAATGTCTGTGTTCGCAATCAGCCTTCAAGTAAACATATTTGTTGAAACTAAATAATGAAACGAAGACGATGCAGCCTGTAAGCAGCTCACTTTGTGGACAAGAAGCCAGTAGGTGGCGCCATTTCTGTACCGAGAGAGCTCTGTCCAGCGACTAAGTTTAGAAATCGTTTTTCAGCCGCTGGACAGCTCCCTGCATGTTTTGGGCAGAAAGGCTCGCATGGCCTTTTCTGTCACGCTCTGATCATAGAAACACAAAGTTATAAACTCGCACGGTTGAAACACCGTGTGTCACAGGATAGTGGCTCCCTTTACACAGTTACCAGGCGAGGAGCTGATATCAAAAGGTGCAGGAAACTAGACGTGGGTGAGCTAACAAAGGAACACGGGAAGTCGAGCCAGAGTCGAATCTGTGCTTCAAGAAGGTGCACAAGCCGAGGAGCCTTGAACATACTTGCCATCTCAATCATGCAATAAACATTAAGTGAAAACATACGATGCTCTGTTATAGAAGAGTTTCATCTTAATACAACAGAATATTTTTGTACAGCTGCAGCGCACCCTCAACTCACATATTGGGAGGTGCTCTCCTATGTGATAACGAAGAAATAGAAGGCTAGATAAAATGAAATATTTGCCTAGATCACACAGTTTGGCCAATTGGGGCCCCCAGGGTTGGTGTCAGGTTTTCTGATTTCTCATTATGCAATTCACCCACTTGTTGCTTGTCTTTTTCTCGCTTTTTAATATTTTAAAGTGTTATACATTGTTTTTACGTCTTGGCGCATGACGGTAGAGCGTGGGTGGCATCCAGAAGCCACATTAAAGTTCAGCTCGTTTTGGGCTAGAGGATCCACGAGGACCTCTGAGACAGAACTAGGCCTCTGGCTCGAGCCTTAAGTGGTTCCTTTCCCTTTCTCTTTCTCTTTCCCTTTCTCCATTCCCTTCCCCATCCCCTTCTCCTTCCTCTTACCCATCTCCTTCTGCCCTCCACTCACTCACTCACTCACTCACTCACTCACTCACTCACTCACTCACTCACTCACTCACTCACTCACTCACATAGAGGTCGTTGGGTTCCAGCAGTAGAAGTACATGGTTACTACATTGTGATCTAGTGTTCTTTGACAAGATGGAACTTCAGTTTTTTCCTAAATTGGAACAATGTTGGTGCAGTCCTGAGGGATACAGGGATGTTGTTCAGTATACCGGGTGCAAAACTTGAAATGAACTGCTTACTTGATTTTTTCTTTCTTACACTTCTTAGCCTCCAGTCTAATAGTGCCCTGGCTGCAGGTGTGCCAAGAGCCACCAGATATGATGAGCTTGCTTGCAAGGCCTGCCAATGGAGTTCCATCATGATAGGGGTAATGTGATCTTCAGGCCCAGGGAGAGACATGCTGCGGCATGCAGGATGTCCCTAAGTGGGGCTAATGTGGAGTTTGGGAGATCATGTAGCAGGGTATTGTCATCACCAGATACAAGAGTACGAGGGCTTGAACAGCAGTTTTGAAGTTGATTTCTGAAAGAAAAGGTTTCACTATTTTTAGAAGAGAAAGCCTGTTACCAGAGCATCTTAGTCTTTGGGAAATGTGTTACTCGAGGGAGATGTTGGTGCCCAGGGGAATCCACAGAACTTGGCATTCAGTGAGAATTTGGGTTTGAAGATGTCAAGGTTTATGTAATTGAGCCAGGTGTATACTATGTCTTGCTTGTTCTTTGCAAATAGCAGAAATTCTGTTTTGGTGGGTTTGAGCTTTTGGTAGGCACTAGACAACCAAGGCTGGGTGAGGTGGTCGCAGTGTTTGAGGCATTGGATATATGAAGCTTAGGATAGATTGATGTTTGAGGCACTGGATATATGAAGCTTAGGATAAATTAATGTTTGAGGCACTGGATGTCTGAAGTTTAGGAGACAATCAAGTAGAATTGTGCATCATTGGTATAATATTTCAGTGTGATGCTGTTATCTCTCGGTAGGTCCCCAAGGAGAATCACGTGGATGTCAAAAATGACAGGGGACAGCATACAACCCTGTGGAATCCACAGGTGCTAAAGATCTTTTAGGACCTGGAGATGCCCATGTGATTTAATTAGTGTCAGTTGGAAAGGTAGGAGGAGAACTAGTGAGGACATTGCGACAGAATCCCATTATGAGATTCCAGGGTGTGGATAATGGTAGAATGTCTGACTGTGTCAAATCAGCTAAATGGTCCAGCAACACCAGGAGGCAGGGTTAATTTTCATCTGTATTCAGGAGGGTATTATACACGATGTGAAAGGTAGCAGCCCTCATGATGCAGCATGCTCTGAAGCCAGAATGGTAGTCCTGCTGGAGATGGCATTCAACGAGATGATGTTGGTGTTGAGTGTAGACTGCTTTTTCAGGTACCTTGCAGAGAAGGGTAGTTGAGTAATGGGCCTGTAATCTCAGAGGTCATCAGGGTGTAGTGTATGTTTCCTTTAGTAGACGGAGAGCTCAACTTCATGGAAGATTCCTTGAGTGAGGTAGGAGTTGACAAAGGTGAGCAGGGATGACAGCCCTTCCCCTGAGAGCAAACTTTGATGAATGATGAGGGTAGGACATCATCTAACTAGAAAGTGGCTTTGCATCACATTCTACCTATCCTGATGCTTAGAAATAATCCCCCATTGTGGATGATGTCATTATATTGTATGGTAAGCTAACTACAGGTCATTCAATTTACTTTTTATCTAGTGATTGAAGTGAATAAAAACTCTCTAAACTGTATCTTAGACCAACGTGCTACTCAGAGGGACTGCATGACATTTTTTATAGGGGGACTTAATCAATCTTCTAAGTCAGTAGAAAACTATATACAATAAAACTTCACAGGATAGCAACACCTTGAGTTCCTGTAGATAAGGATTGTTCTGGAATTGGTACAATTCTGTTTATTTGGCATACTCAAGATTTTAATATAACACAGGGGGACATAAAGCCACTGGCAGGTCCAAGATCATAATATCAAGAGTTAACACATATAAATATCATCAGATTTGTGAACTAGAGACCATCTCATATGAATCCCATGAAAACCCTTACTTCGGGAGCAATACAGAAGAATTACCAAGACATGGGATAGTTTTCCACTCTGTAGTGAAGGGGTGACTGGATAAAACAGGCCCTAATGTCCAAAAATAAGAACCATCGGTAACATTAAACATAGATGATTTAACAAGGTAGAACATCTAAAATGGTCAATATTTTAACCTAAGTTATAGTAGTGTTAAATGAACATTAGGACTCATTATGTACAAAGCTCTGTTGCTCCCCAGCAAGGTTTATGCTACATAGCATGCCAATATGTGCACACGTCAGTAGTTCAGCAATGTATGAGCACCAATCTATCTAGGTCTATGTAATAGTTACAGCCTCCAAGCTGTTAAATGTTAGCCTGTTTGCCAATCATTTAGGTAGGGTCTTCTATCTTGAGGGATGTAGAAGCATTATTCACATCCCAACTGCCAGAGACAAACACTCACCGTGATAATTAACACAAACAAGGTCCAGTCAACTACATAGCCTGTCAAATTACTGATATCTTTGCACATTCCTAGAGGTACATCCAATTGAACTTCAATTATGTATTGCATTCAGCAAGAGAAATTACTCTTGCAGGAAAATAACACATCCAAAAGGTGTAATATATATATAGAGAGGCCTCTACCTCAGGTTCCCTCCGCGACTTTCATTGGCTTAGGATGGAAAATCGCACTGCATTTAAAGCCCTATGCTATATGCATAAGATTAAATCGGGTGCAGCGCCACAGGATCTCAGTGCCTTGGTTCACCCTTACCTCCCTACGCATCTTCTTCGATCCTCTAATCAGGCAAAGTTTCAAGTCCCCAGGATCAAAGGAGTACTTATGGGAGGTCGGTTCTTGCTCGCTTAGCTCCTTCATTGTGGAATTCACTCCCCTTACAACTCTGTCATGAAACTATGTATTACAAATTCCGCAAAGACCTAAAACGTGGTTATTTAACCAATAGGGTTTTCTCTTTCTTCTTGCGTGGGGCCGATGGCGCCGGGAAACCTCTGGGTAGCTGTGCGCCTTAGAAATGTAATAATAATAATAATAATAATATATGTAGAAATGGTGGGTATGCGGACTTTGGCTTGTGTTTATTATGCCGATGGACATTTCGCTGCCTGCTTTGCAGCATTCAATAAACCGCATGGCAGTTGCAACACAACTATTTTGAACCTTTCACCCCTGCCATCTAACCGATTGCGGGCCTCAAGAAGAACTAGTCAGCGGCCCTCTGCAAAAAGAACCTCCATGAGTTTCTAAGGGTAGCCCTGTCTCAATCCTCTCCCACTCCAGTCAATGGTTCTCCACGTTTTATTTGCAGGATTGCAGCCACAAGGCCTTTTATCGGCTCTCCACCTGGTGCCATGTTAAACCATTGACCATTAAAATGGATCCAACTGCAAGTTCTACTGTCCTTCATGTGGTACACATCTACCAAACACACACACACACACACACTCAAAACACGCAGAATGTTAGAGCAGGGCCTGAGGTTAACATTAAAGTGGAACTTTACATGAGAGGGGTCAGTAGACCATGCTCTCTCCTGACACAAAGAAAACATGTCTGGCTACATTAAAGATGCATATAATCTCTGTACACTGACACAACTGCTTTATGCAGCTACCCCAATGCATGGACCGTATTCCTATGCTGCTTTGTGGTCACTTTTGGTGTGCATTACAGAGCAGATTCTGGTCCTCACATTACCATGGACAGCTCTAGGCCTCTGCGTACAACATACAAAGCCAAACAAAAAATCAAGATAGCAGTTTCACATGCAGGAAGGCACTTGGTCAGGGGCGTATGCCTGTTCACCACAAAGGGAACCTTCCTGTCCCAACAAAACACGAAGAAAAGAAATTAGCTGTACAAATAAGGGTATATATATTTTTTCATTTAATGGCTGGTGAAAATTGGTTTTCTACATACTCTCACTTGTAAGTGCAGGTGCAATTTTACCAAAATAACTTGATAAGCAAATATACATTTTGATTATTCTGATTATTATTATTATTATTATTTTAGATTGGCAGGATTCCATCTTTTGCCCTTGTCTATGCTGATCGTGGGTGGGTTTCTTTGATAGAAGTCGTTAAGCAGCCCTCACCCTATGAGACCGGTGGGCTTCGAAATGATGCCCACTCACTTGTTGAGGGCACTCTTAGCCCATCACGTGATCAGTGAATAAGGGCACATGGGAGTGGCATACTCAAAATAAAAACACCCCTCAGAATATATGCCAGGTCATTTCTCTCTTGCAGCAGAATCGCTTATTCTGGGTCCGTCGGTATCTATACCAACCCCACAGGGCGCGAAAAGAAGTCAGGTGGCCACCACCATTTGAATTCACGCCCACTGGCACGGGATGGCCAGTGAAACAGATCAGAAGTCTGCACTGAGTCCTAAAGATGTATAATGCGGAAAGTGAAGCCTCTGTCATCTGCACTCTGGAGGCATCCATCCTGCCTGTGGGTGTTCTTGTTTCCGCCGATGGCTGCCCAGGCGGGATGGCCAGTGAAACAGATCAGAAGTCTGCACTGAGTCCTAAAGATGTATAATGCGGAAAGTGAAGCCTCTGTCATCTGCACTCTGGAGGCATCCATCCTGCCTGTGGGTGTTCGTGTTTCCGCCCATGGCTGCCCAGGACACACTGCAGCTATTAGCATCTTGAAGAATGGCCCTGCCGCAATCACTAACACATTTACGCAATTAGTATGAGGGAAAAATGAGACATTTTTCTTCCCTAATGTGCTTCTATTCCTATTATGGCCCATCCATTTAGCCTTCCTGTCCGTGCCTGGGAGAAGGCATATTTAGCAGCCTTTGATGTTGCTGCTTGTAGAATTAAACTGCAGCTTTATCGGAATTGATTTCTGATGAATTGAATTGCTTTCCAGATAACAACTGTGCTCGGCTTCCTTTGAGCGGCTTTGGGGTTAAATGCTTATTGAATTTAACCAGGCAGCGATGGCAGTCAGGTCTGAAAATAAATCTGCTTCATTGCCGAGGAATGTTCGTAACTTTAGACATGAATCCATCCCAGTTCAAAGCAGCCTAGAGAAAGGGGCCCTGAGGATGCAATGTCATGAATTATGGCGCGATTATTTGCAACCAATCTTTATTACACCGAGCCTGGCTCTTGTTCCCCCTCTGCCGAGTCTCCCCAGTATCTCTTGCTTTGAACATACTGTATTCGTGCACCCCAGGGGAACTCATTCAGTTTGCAGGGATGCATGGTGACAGCCAGGGCAAGTGCTGGACATGAGTGGTGTGGGGAGCTGTCAATGCCTCACCACACCCCAGCCACACTGTGGCTCTGCAGATGTACTGGTACACTACTCCTGCCCCCCTCCCATCTCTGTCTCTGAGTTGTCTATGAGACATGGCACTCGCACTACAATGAAGAAGGAAGTGACAGGATTCTGGGTGGAGGGGAGGAGGGAGCAGAGCAAGGGTTGCGGGGCCCTGGGGACGGGGGCCCTCTCAAGGGACATAGCTATTAATACTGCGGCAGGTGCAGACACACCAGGGCTCAGTAGTCTTAGGTGCCCAATGCAGCCGAATTATGACTGTCCAGCAGCGGCGGCTCCTTCGCAATGGTGGAGGAGTGTCACCCCACTGCCTGGCTCAGAGTCAGCAAGTGAAAGAGAAAACGATGTTCTAGCATTGTTTTATTTTTGATTTGCTGTCTCTGAGCCAGCGCTGTAGGGTGAGGCGAGGCCGAGGCATGGGAGGGGGGAGGATAAGTGCTATGTGCACTGCTTAACTGCGCATATGTGTTGGGCCGGCCAAAACACACATGCGCACTTAGGTTTCTCCAACCTGGCTGCATTGAACAGCCGGGATTGGTCAGCTGTCTTAGACCGGCCAAATCACACATGCGCACTTAGGTTTCTCTAACCTGGCTGCATTGAACAGCCGAGCTGGAGCAATCCCACAGACTCCCTGGTCTGAGCGGAGCATCTTTCCGGCCCGCTCAGGACAATTCCTGCACTGCTCTGCAGCATAGGAATTGACAGGGAGTCTATCCCAGGTGCTGCTGGGTCCAGGAAGAGGACAGGAGGTGCGACGGACGCGGGAGGCAGCCGGCGGTTTCAGGTACGTTCTGTTTTAAAGAAAATATATTACTGCTAACACCACCGCACAACCCCCCCCCTGTGCTCCCCCTCCTGCACTCCCTCCACCCACCCTTTGTTTGTGACAGCCGCCACTGCCATCCAGCCAATTAAAGAGTAAGGGCAATTTACCTTACTTGCACCAGGGATCATGGCACCACTGTGATACTATTCACCCTTCTCCTGTAGGAAATCTCCTCCACTGGGCCTCACAATCAGGGTCCAGCACTGCTAAGGCAAGGGGCACCATGCCCTGAGCCTTGGAGCCCCGAACCATGGCTGCGAGGCAATGAGCTAGGGGTTGTCTCAGGGCATAGCTATCAACAGCACAGCTGGTTCAGTACCAATAGAGCTAGAGGTATTAGGTGACCAATGCACCAAATATGACTGCATTTTACTGTCCAGACAGTGGAAGGGTGAGAGGGGAATTTAGCTATTTTGCATCAGGGCCCATGGTCAATTTGCTGAGCCACTGTCCCCTCACCTTTGAGCCTTGCAGCCATGTTCCGGTACTGTGAGGCCAAGGAGTAGTCTCCACCTGGGACTTGTTGCCATGGTACAGTACTGCAAAGCCCAGAACAGTAAGCTGGCAGAGTGGGGGACTGTCCACACTTACGATGTATGTCCAGCATTCTGCAGTGAGCTACCACAGGATGCCAAATGGCCTACTTTTGCTTGTCAAAGGACAGATGCGGGTTAGACGCTAATCAACAGAGGATGCAAAACAAACAGGCCAGCTGGGAAGCATCCAGCATCCCAGTCCAGCAGGATGTTCCAGCACTTGTACAAGAAACAACCACTGTCCAGTGGTCCGAGGGATCAGCAATTGCTTACATGGTACCTTGAAGGAAGTAATTGCAGGGCAAGGGGGTGACCTATACAGGCCAATTTTGCAAACTGTTTGTTTTTAGAGGTTCTTTAAAGGAGGACTATAAACACTGAAAATTAAGTAGACCTAAATTTGCAGGCATCCAGCCTACAACCTTTACATTTTAATAATGGTCAGTCAACCCATAAGCTAATAGCAGATAAGGTAACACAGGTCCATGGAGAACATGATGTGCACAAGATCAAACAATTAGGTCAAGTAGGAGAACCAAGATTAAATGCATCACTTATTGTTACAAGCCTCACAACCTCTTCACTACACCACTTGTTTATCTGTTAAAGAGTACAGGGACCTGATGTAGGTTAGTGTGTTAAGTGATAAAACCCCCAAAATACACTTTTGCTTACCCCCCACATAACTAGCCAGTGAATTGATATTGAAAGTTGGCAACTGAAGAGGAAATATGGCCACAGGGATGGAATGGGTGAGTTGTGGAGCCTACACTTCACATTTAGATCTTAGTGATGGAGAGACAGGTTGTTGATACTAGTTATTGAGCGATAGCTAAGTGATAGTCTAGTGCTGTAAGGCTGATGAAGGAGGAGCCTCCTCCCCCGGGTCTTGCACCAATCATCCAGTGCTGATATTCCCAGGGAAGGTACTCCCTCACATGACCCTTGCTCCATGGTCAAGCACTGTGAGACCCAGGGGAGGGGGCCCCAGACTGTAAGAAACTGAGTTATTACTTGAGAGGGGTAAGAGCCCCACTCAACTAGAAAACATTATTCTTGTCAGGGCAAACAAGAAAAGTCACTAAATAAACCTGTGCTTAATCCTGTGGTAGCTTGGTAAAAAGCAGCCATGCTTCACTTCGAGGCAAAGTGTAAAGCATTTATGTAGCACCCAAACAATAATTAAGTGAAAACACAACACAGGAAAAAATCTCAAACCAATTTAGAAAAATAGAGTACATTTTAATAAACACAATTACACCATAACAACAAAAATCCAATAAGTAGAACCAGAGTTATGAATTCTTTTTTTAGGTAAATATAGCTCCAAGAATCACAAAACACCAATCGCAGTTTTCTGGTCACGCTGAAGCTGGTCAAAGTCAAGTTTTCAGGCCAACCACGATGGAGCACGGGTGGGATACAGTGGCTCGGTTCGCCCTGGTGGAAAGTTTACCCTCTACCTCAGTCCAGTTCTACACAAGGAGCCTCAGTTGGATCTTCATGTTGACAGGGGACAGTGAGGAGATCATTGTTGGTGTGAAGGGCAGGCTGAGTCGCCAGTAGAAGCTTTGCACTGGCAAGAAACGTGTATCGATTGTTTCTGACACAAAGAGCACCATGAGGGTGGAACCCGGAGTCTGTGGTCTGAAATGTCGCATCAATAGTCAAATGCATGTCTCGCGCTGGCCTCGGTGAAGTCCGCTCATGGTTAGGAACAGACTGGGGATAGTTGTGTTTCAATGCAAAGAGCCCAGGACCTCTACATTTTCACCTGAAGTTCAGTTCTTACAATCTTTAGGTTCGAGTAGTACACTGTGACACCAGCTATGGGTCCAGTACTGCAATTTGGGGGGGCGGGGACTCATGGTGCTCAGGACTCACTCCAGCAGAGGGCAGCAGCAGGGTCGAAGGAGGTCCAGTTGGTGCTGATCAGCTGGGCAGGTGCAAGGAAGGTCTCTGGAAGCTAGTTGTCCCTATAGCTCATAAAGTAGGTCAGCCATTTGAGTTATCTCTGGGATCCTGGGTGCAAGACAAGCAGGTCCAGTCTTCCTTCAGGCTTCAGACAGCAGGGCAGTTGTTCTTCTGAGTCTCCACAGGCCCAGGAGAGTTCTGATGAGAGGTTCTGAGGGTGCTCAGTACCAGCCTGTGTGTGTGTGTGGGTCCCCCTTCCTTTATCCAATTCCAAACTGATTCTGGTCAGTCCTTCCATTTCCTATATATGGCTCCAATCTGTTTACGGGGACAAATGGTAGGCAGGCCCATGTGTGCGCTGCATTTGCCAGTGACAGGGCAGGCAGCATTCGAAGTCCGGAAGAGGAAGAGCACAGCGATCAGGCTACCATGGAAAGCTCAGGAACGGCCGAGTACAATCCCCAAGGCATCCTGCTCAGGAGAGGAACACCATTCTCCGTATCCAAGACCCTTTTGTATCCTGTCTGGAAGAAATAAAAAATCACACCACGAGGATTATCAGTTATGTGACCCTAGAAACTGATAGAAAGGAATATTTGGTTTAGGCAGAAAAGGGCCAACTTTCTAAAAGTGGCATTTTCAGAATAGAAATTTAAATATGACTTTGCCATTAAAGAGGATTTTAAATGACAGGACTGGAGCTGGAAACCAACTTAACCAAAACCTTTCACCTTGGTCTGTGTGGACCAAAAAAATGCAAAAACCTGCAGCATCAGCATTGGGGGTAGGGTTATTGAGAGAGTGACCCAGTTCCCATATCTCGGTATAATGTACCACAATGCTTTTACTTGGACTCCGTGTGTTAATGACAGAAATAATCGCTTTCTTCATGCGACTGGCACAATTTTGTTCCATTGCCTCATCATTCGGCAACAAGCCTATTTACCCCTTGCATGATATATACAGGAGGCAATTTCTGCCCATACATACTTATGGTGCAAGAGTTTGGGGTTACCGAGATGTTAGTAATGTCCAATTTTAAGAAAATAGGGTGTGTCACTGCCTCCTGGGAGTTTCTGTATCCACTTCACACTTTACCACTCATCAGGAACTGGGTCTGGTGTACGTCACGGACCAGATAAATCTAGCACCCCTGATGTTGTGGTGTTATATATGGGATAAGGAGGAAGCTATCCTGAATAGGGAAATAGTTTTGGACTGTTTATCATGTGACCATGGGAACAGGATACCTTGGCTTACAATTATCCAGGAAACAACATTGGCCTTAGATTGCCCGTTCCTCCATGAGATTTCCTCTGACAATTTTCAAAAGGATAAAGGGTGGATCCGGGAGTGTTTTCTGTCCACTAGAACAGCTCAGAGAAAGGGCAGAGAACTATTGTAGCCCCCAGACAGGGTTTATTGCCTTTTTCAAACTACCTTGGGGTGGCACCCTACTTGAGTCTGGTGTCAGGGTCTTGGGAAATCGCATTGTTGTCGCGGTTTAGGTTAGCTCAATTAGATGGCTACTTTGATTCCCACAAGGCAATTCACTGCTTCTGATATTTACACAAGCCCACGTAATGAAACGTCACCACAGACTCTGCTACACTTTCTTTCTTTGTGGATTTTATCTTCCATTCACCAAACGTTACCTGTTGCCAGTTTTAACAAAGTATAATTTTAATAAGTGTAGAGTGGCATTGCTATATTTGATGCAAGTAGTCTCTCTTGATGTATGCATGGCAGTAGGCACTTTTTTGAAAAATACACTCTCCCCGCATAAGTCACTGAAGTTTTAATGACTGCTCTTTGTTTTTATTGTTATGTTCTCACCAAGTATTTTTTATTGGCTGTGTTGGTTTCCTTAATCGCTTTGACAGTGTTTTCTTTTAAAATATTATTGGACAAGGATGAACTTAGAATTTGACCTTTAAAACAGTACATATCCACTTACCATAAAAGGAATTTGTTTTTCAACAATGACGAACATTATGCCGGCTTATGTACTGGACGCAATATCCCTGTGAACATAGCTGACCCTTATCAGAGGTCTTTGTTGACAGGCACAAGGTGTGTAGTCTTATCCTTTATGCTCCTGTATCAGCCATGCTGCTCACATTTGTATTGTAGGTTTTGTACTACACAATGCACTTTGTATGGATTTTGTATATATGCAATTACTTTTATCAATGTTTAAATGTACTTTTATGGGCATAATTGGACCAATAAAGACCAGACTTGACTTAAATTTACAATTCAAATGAGTAAAATAACTATTTTCTATCTGCTCCCAAACTGAAGTTATCAGTTATTAAATGTTTTTTGCATCCCAGTGTTAGTCTGTGAAAGAGATAGCCTTGCTCCAATGAAACACGTCTTTGAGAGTTTTTCACTGCCAGGACATGTAAAACACATGCCCAACTTTATAAATACCATGCACCCTACCCTTTGAGTCTTTACGGAGCACCTTAGGGGTGACTTATAAGTATTAAAAAGGAAGGTTCAGGCCTGGCAACAGGTTTATTTTGCAAGGTCACAATAGCGGTTTAAAACTACACTACCGACTGCAGAGGAAGGCCTAAGACATGCTTTACAGTGCTATTTTAATGTGTGGCACAATGAGTGCTGCAGCCCGCTTCTAGCATTTAATTTACGGGCCCTAGGGGCACATAGTGTAATTTATTAAGGAGCTATAAGTAACTTAAATGTACCAATTGGGTGTTTACCATTTTTTCCATGTTTGGAATAAGAGAGCAGAAGCACTTTACCACTGGTTAGCAGTAGGTCTGGGCTAAACTTTAAATTCCACTGGTGGAATCAGGGTATTTTGGTAATTCCAGGTTACTCTTGTAACATGGACATACAGATAAATTCCCCTGCTACAAATGCAGTGTTTCCTAAACATAGAGGGATGCTCTCACTTCCTGCCATGCTTAGAAACCAATGCAGACCACTTAGCATGATTACATGCCCTGCAGTGATCGAAAGTTTTAATCACTGCAGAGTATGTAATGGCGCAGAGTGGTATGCAGTGGTTTCTACACACAGCGGGAAGAGGGAGCAGTGCTCCTATGTTTAGAATTCACTGCATATCACTCAGCGCCCTTACATACTCTGCAGTGCTTAAAAGTTTTAATCACTGCAGAGTATGTGAGGGCGCCAAGGGGTATGTTGTGGTTTTTTAAAATGGCAGGAAGAGGTTTTTTCGTATGTGTAACTGAAATAAGCTCTTGAGAGCAGTGGCAGCTCCTCTGCTAAGGCGGAGGACCGTCACCCCACTGCTCCTTGAGCAGTGCAAAAGAAAAAGTAAACTGACAATAACAAGAAGTTATCCAGCCAGGTCAGGTTGGGAGGGCTGGATCGCTGCACAGGGAGCAGGAGTGGTTTGCGCTCTCTCCCTATGTGCGCATAACAGCTTGACCGGCCCTCTAGGGCCACCCAATCAGTCATGCACACTTGGCATGTTCTTTGTTGGGTTGTGTTGCACAGGCCCATGGAGAACATGCCAAGCCTCTCCAGGCACTGCCTAAGATGCCAAGCAGGCTGCTCAGATGATTGGCTGGTAGAGTCTGGAAGCCTGGGTGCTTCCGGTGCTGTCAGCAGACGGAGAAGAGGCGTTCAGAGGCAGGAGAGTCATGCAGCGGTGGAGAAGGTACGTTTTCTTTTTTTAACCCTACGCCCCCCACCCCACCACCCCCATTCGGAGGCAGCCCCTACTGCTTGAGAGATATAAAGAAGTCATGAACAACAACCAGGACTGCTCCTCCCTACATTGTAGGGTAACAGTGGACACTCTGGGAAGTAAATCAATTTTCCAAATATACGAAACATAGACTAACCACTCCCCCAATATACAATGGTAAAGATGAAAGTTAAAAAATGTTTTAATGTGGGTGTGCTTGATGACCCAGACAAAGAGGAGGCTAAATGAGGACCCAGGTGTGTACATCAATCACAAAAAAGGTGATGGGAGAAATGCTTGAGTCTAACCACTAACAAACGCTTGGGGTAGTATCCCAACCCATCCTTTTTTCCCTACTATGCTACTCTAGACAAAGACCTACAATATGCAATTAAGTAATAACCCTGCTCCTCTTGGGAAAAGTCCGCCTTGAACTGCCAGGTGAGGCCCCACCCCAGAAGGGAACAAAATAACCTCAGACCTGTTTCAGCCTTGTTAGGCCTTATCAGTGTGGTATAGCTTGGATTGTGTAGCACAGTGAGCAAGGGACACACGTCTGGGCATACCTTTGGTCACTTATCATGTGACAGCAATACCAAAGGTGATGGGAGGAATGCTTGCAATTTTTCTAACCACTGAAAATTGCTCAGGGTAGCTTTCCCACCCACTGTTTTTTGTCCCTATGCCTGTGCCTTATGCAAATCAGTTCTGACTGTGGTCTTCATGGAAAATGTTAGTCCTAAGCTGTCAGATGATGCTCAAGCCACAAGCAACCACAGACAAGTTGTGTCCTTGTTAGGCCTCATCAGTGAGGCAAGCATGGGTCCTATGAACAGTGGGCACTTGCTGGGTCTAATCTGAGGTGGCATGGAGGTCAAAAGAAGGATGGGTTGGACTGCTACCCCAAGCAATTTACAGTAGTTAGACTTATTGCAACCATTCCTCCTGTTACCTTTTGTGTTTGATGTAATGTCCTAATAGCCAAGGGCATGGCCAGACATAGGATCCTTGCTCACTGAGCCACTGGAACCAAGGTACACCTGACCAAAGAGTACAACTAAGGCTAAAACCAGTCTTGGGTTGCTTGTGTTCTGGCTCAGAGAGGACCTTGCTTAGCATTTCAGGATGGATTGTAGTATTGGAGCAGGACCAAGACTGATTTGCATAAAGCTGAGGCTAATTGGAGGTGGCATGGTAGGAAAAAGAGAGATGGTTTGGAATGCTTCTCCGATCATTTGCCAGTGGTTAGACATATTCCAAGCATTGCTCCCATCGCCTTTCGTGTGTATAAGGCCCAAGTGGGGTAGAAATAAGGACTGGATTCCCGATGTCACACATGAAGCTTTTACACCAATCATATTGTTTAAGAACACATCTTGAATTTTTAAGCATGTACTTTTAGATGAGTGCCTGAGAGGGTGGGATAACTCCATAAATGGTGGGAATGCTACAAAGTGTTTGCTTTTTGGAGAAAAGTGGGTGAACGGCTTACTGTGATTTTCCATATACAAGAAGAGTGGAAAGTCAGAATTATGTTGTAACATATCTGGAGAGACCATCCTCCACAAAAAATACCCTAAAATTACTCTGCGACTCTGGTTTGGCATAGCCAGATGAGATGGATTCAAGGCATGGGGCTGTAAGGTAACCTATAGGTGTGCAGATTGGTGCAGTAATTTAGATTTGTGTATTGGAGCTGAGGGGTAAAGATACAAAAGCAAATTTACAAAAGTATGGCATTGATGGTGTGCTCTCCACCAGCTTCTACGAATCGGCTATGTATACGAGAGCCTGCAGAGAACGTGATGGAGCAGGACAGGTAGCATGCCATGATGTGACTTTCTGACCATAAAACAGATGCTTTATATCGTAAGAAGTTCTGTTGAGAGCTTTGTTATACTGAGGAAATCAAAAATTGATTAGAGCAATTGTTGAATAATCACATTCACTGGTAATTACTAGGCTGAATTTCAATCCATTTTATTTGTTCACTATCCCCCTTCTGTCAGGGGCAATGTTGCACAAATCAGTCTTGATCCTGCTCCAGTAAGAAGCTTTGAGACCGTAATGTGATGTAAGGGTCATTCTCAATAGCAACATAGATGGGGGTGTCCAAAATTCACTTAATTTTCTTTGGCGTGGTTACATGGAATTATGCATCTCACATAAAATGCTCCCTCTTGTCTATTTTGGATGTGAAGACACATTTGGCACTAAAAAAAAGTGCAAGAAAACACAAGCCACAAAAACAACAGATGCTCGCTGTCTGTCGTTTGCATAGTTCCTGTGTGTTGCGTGAGCCTTCTGATTGGCCCAGGGGGATATTTTACCCTTGGGGCATCTTACTCCCATGGGAGCAAAGCTCACTCAGGATCAAGGCTCTGATCGGCTGCCTGCAACATGAGGAAAAATGTTGCGGGCAGCCATTACAGGACCCTAGGGTTTGATGCCCTGTCCCGAGTGTAGTTAAAAAATGTTTATAAGGGGAGATTTTAGGGACACCATTCCCACCTAGGTCCTGTGGAGGAGTTCCATAGGGTTCCCCCTCTGGGGCCAAAATAAAATAAAACAAAAAAGTCAGGATCACCAGCGACTCGCAGAACTCCTGTGGATCGAGACTTAATAAGAAAAATTAACCCCTGTCGGAGTTTTAATTTTTATAATATTTTGTGGAGGGGGGCATACAGCCCCCCTCATCGAGCAAGAGATGGCCATTGGGGACCCCATCTCCCGGGGCCAAGTTTATCAAAAATGGAAAGTACCTTGACTTTTCTCCTCGAGCGTTAAGAGACCCCAGGAAACCCATCCACTCAGGGCTGAAATAAATCATAATAGGGGAGAGGGACATGCGGGCCCCCTCTTGAAGCCCAAGTGAGCCCCAGGGACCCCATCCCCCTTGCCAAAAACTTTGCTGTTAGGGAAGGTGGGCACAAAGTCCCCCTCCCTGAGCCCAAAAGGGTCCCGGAGACCCTTTCCCCCAGGGCCACCTCTTGAACTGTGTCCTGGGGACTGGGGAGGCCACTGCCGGGACACACTACTATTCCCTGCCTGCAGGACAGGGGGCAGGGAAAGAAGTGTGCTCCCACCTGGCGCGAATATTGAAAATGGTCCTGCAGGGTGGGAGCACACTTCTGTTTCCTTGCCCACACTCTTGCAACCCACTTATAATGAATAATTTCCCTCTGGAATGGGGTACCTGGCACCTCTATAACTCAGGGAGGAAGGACACATGCCCCCTCCCCTATAGTTAGTCTTTAGCCCCAGGGGATGAGGCAAAGGGGCACCCATTTAATAAAGAAAATTCGGCTCCCGCCGGCTCCCAAAATGGTTTCCATCTGGGAGTCGTCTGGGGCTGCAGAGGCCCTGAGGCACCCTCTTGTTGGAACCCATGGACAACTAAAGATGTGGGTGTCCCGGGTGGGCACCGGTAGATCCAAAATGTAATTTAAAAAAGTAAGAATAATAAATAGGCAGCATTTATTGTTCACTCCTCTAGCAAGGAGCGACCCATAATGCCCTAGGGCATTTTTCAAACATTTATTTTGTTGCTGGTGGTGTCCCTAGAAGGGGGAGTGGCACCACTCATGTTTTTTTATGTTGAGGCTGTTGTGTGGGCTGAAGAGAGTTCAGCAGTCCCCCAACAATACTAAAAAAAAACCACAGGAAGACTCCTCTGTCATTGAATCCATGACTCAGAGAGAGCTTTCCATATTGTTTAAAGCAGCTCTGAGCTGGACCTGTATGCTCTTCAACTAGAGTGCTGAGAGCTCTAGTGATTGGTTTGATGGTTGCACTTAGTGGCCTGAAAAAAGTAAAAGAAAACATAAACATAAGTTAACTTATTTTTCAAAGGGCCTTATTAAAAACATTTTGTTACGGTTACTATTATTAAGCATTACAATATGTGAATTAATTAAATATAGATTTGCTTATGGTTACTATATGGTTACTAGTGACTTTCTGACAAAGCCAGGTCTGTTTTTAATATGTTACTGTGCTGACCACTTGATAAAGCCATAGGCCCTGTCATTATGTTTTTTGTTTTATTTGAGCCTTTAACAAAGCCAGTAGATGTATCTTACTTAACATTACACCTTTTATATTGCTACTTAATATAGCCAACCATGCGAGGGGGAGTTGGACGCAGGGTCAAGCCGCAAGTCAAATCCTGCGGCCAACCCATGCTGCGCATGGCCAGAAGCCATGAATGACATGGAGTTTGCTGCCTGTGGGGGATCAAAAAAAGTTGTTGAGTTGTTAATTTTGGCCATACAAAATTGTTTGTACAATGAAAAATAGATCTTACTCTTCTGAAAGTAATTTGTGGTTTCTTGTAAATTACATTCCCAATAACAGTATAGTTCTTTAAAAGTTTCCAGTGTCATAATTTGTTTTTCTCATTCTGCTCTCCATATAGCAAATCATCCCACATTTCTCATTTTTACTTTGTTCACTGCTTGTTGTAGTGTAGTACTGTTTCTTCATGTGAACAACTATGACCTACTGTCTTTTTTCTCTTAATAGCTCAGTTTGTGGTATATTTTGAACAAGGGACTTGCTATGGAAATGTTGTGCATGGAGAATGTTATTTACTGCAGTGCTCTTTCTAAAGAGAGAAGTTTAACCTCTGTCTCAGGTTGTACATCCATGGTGTCTATCTGTTTATCATTTGTCATGCTTTGTAGACCAAGTTCAAGTTGCCATTGCTAAGTTCTTGAACAACCTTCTTTATCTCTCTTGCATTACCTTTCAAATAATATAAAATTCTTCTATAAATCGTAGCCAAAATACATTATTACCCATCCATTTCTGCATTGTACTGCTTTGGACTACCTGCTCCTCCCACCAGCCCATACGAAAATTAGCTTTGCTGTAGGTCAGCAGGTGCCCATGGCAGTACCATGTGCCTTCCTGCAACATACTTTGTTGAACATAAAGATGTTTTCTGAAATGCACAGACACATCATATGACATAATAACAAAGGGTCTTAAAAGGTGAGATCTTAGGAAGTATTCACATGTATTCAAACTATCACATCATCGTGAAGTGAAGTTATGGTTGTCTTTTATATAACATTTTAAAGGTCTGTTAAAAAACCTTAGAAATTCACCTAAGAAACTATAGTTAATGTGCAGTTAAGTCATGCAACCCATAACTCACAAACTAAAACATCATTTTCAACTAGTTCTGTCAAAAGTTCATGAATTAACTTGGAGAAATTCTGAGCTATATGTATGAAGTTTAGATACCTCAGATGCAAAGAAACGACTGCTTGTTCCGGCTCTGATAGCCCTAGATATGCATGTGCAATAATGATGGCACTAACCACTTGCATGCTGAGAAAGTAAAAAGATAGATGTTTCAGAATCTTCACAATTATTATTATTGTTTTTTTACAGATAAGGTAGAGAAACAATTGGCCTGCTTACACCTGTTTTAAGGCTACTACCTTACACATCCATGGCAGCCAGTAGCAAATGGTTCCCACATTCAGTGCCCTGATTATCAAAAGATGGATGAGTTGGCTGTGATTTCAAGGAAAACTGTAGATGAACTCAGACTAGTGAGAAAGCAGAAACCTTTATCTGCATTGCTAAAGATTTGCATGCTGTCTCCCCAATTTCGGATATGGAGCTAGTGTGTAAGACTATAGACGAAAGGGGGAGTTAAAGACATTGGTCCTGATTCACAAACTGCACTCATGAGTAAATTTACACTTTTGAGTACGTGCACTACTTTTCGATGTTCACAAACAACACTTTTGTAGTAAGGCCAGCACTACACATGGGCAACCACTGGTAGTGCAACACATTCCCATAAAAAATATTGGAGGTAGGGACTTGAAATAAAACCCAATACAAATGTTAAATTAAATTAAGTTATTTTAAGCAGTTTAAAAATATGAATACATATAAGTTAATGTAAAAAAAATATATATTTAAAAAAAAAAAATATTTAATAACCTATTTTGAATTTTACATTGTTTGCTTAATTTAAATATATTATTATATATTTTACAAACAAATAATAAATATGTACTATTTTTATATTTGTTTAACATTAATTTATATGAATCAGGCTCTAAGAGCTGATTGGTACATGCAGCACCATGAAGTAATTCTATGCAAGAAAAAAACAATTCTTTTGGTGAAACCCATCAGATTACAGTTTTGTTTAAGGATGTACTTGCACACATCAGTTATAAAGATAAAGAGTTATCTGAAAATCCAACAGCATCATTTTAACTTACAGTAACGTTGAAGCAGTTAGCAGTTTAATGACATGAAAAAATAGAAGTCAATTAACCTGCATAACAGCTTTTGCATTGCGCTAAGGATAATAGATATTTTGATGTGAATAACTGAGAAGTATACCACTCAGTTCTAATGATACCAAACATTGAGATAGAATAGGCATTGCCTATTTTCATGGCTCCCTATATCAATGTAGTAATTGCTTTATGCATTTTTATTCCTGTCCAACATGTTTTTACAGAAAAATACCAGACACATTCACAATTGACCCTACTTTGCATTAGATCCCCAAGTGCTATTGGAATCATAGAACACTTCTTTAAGAGGTCAGATCTAGTGATCTACTGGCCAAGCAAACAGTTACGGCATAAAGTCCATGTAATGTCATCAGCGTACATTTCAGAGAATTAAGGTTCCGAAAAAAGGTTTTGTTGAAAATACTTTAACTGAAGAACTGCAATGGTTTTCCCTCCTTCGAAATATTTTTGTATACTTTTCTCAAATATTTTTTTAAAGTATATGAAAATCTAGCCCTGCCTATTCAATCCCACTTCCTAACTCTATTCTAAGTTTGACCTCACCCTAACAGTGTTCCTACCACTTAACATGATGCTACCCCTAAATTAGTTCTAACCTCACATAGACCTGATAACGCCGGATTTTTATCTTATCTTACTATCTCTTACCACTCTTAAGAATCCTCGGCCGAATGGATCTTTTTACCTGCTGTGAAGTGTAAAGGGGAGAGAACCAGCCCATCCAAATAAGATCAGTGACCAAATCAATTCCGACGCTGAAGAATCACTAACTCAGAGTTAAGTTTAGGGGATTTATTACAAAGCCAAAAATAACTGAACATTCAATGACGAGGTTAAAAAAATACATGGCAACTAATACAAAGTTTAATCTATGCGGCAATCTAACTTGATGAAGCATAAAGAGGATAAGGATCTCTAAAAACATCAAACAAAAGATAACTGCTCTGTTAGAATGGGGAACCTCTGGTTGGCACAGGTAGGTACTTGTGACAAGCAGTGGTCCCTTCTTCTATTCAGGGCGAGAGAGTTACCCCTTCAGAACAACCCCTGCTCACCCTATAGGTAGTGTGGCGCGAGCAGTCAGGGCTAAACTTCAGGGCGCTAGTCAGTTAAGCATTTATGATCACACACAGTAAACCACAATGATCCCCCACAAACGGACACCAGGCGTAAGTTGTATCAAAAATACGGATGCTTTATATAAAAGATTCTTTGTTACGCAGGCATGTACAAGACCATCAATAACGGTTGCGAAATGGAAGCCACAAGATGATAATTAGGCACTGTTCTTGTCTTTGGTAACTTGTTCGATCACGAGCGCTTCACAGGGCTCGGTTGAGTCGGTCCAGTCACGATGATGCGCAGTGCACCCAGGGTACAGTGATAAGGGGAAATCAGAACGTTGCGGACCCCGAGTCCGATAGAGAGTTCACTGTACCTGGGAACGTGCGATGTGCTTGGACGAGTCTTCAGGAGAGATGCAGGTTCTGCACCTCGTGGGTCTTCCGGATCAAGAATTCAGCGGGCGGCTCTCGGTAGACAGGTGCGGCCCAGGGCCTCCGACACGGACTGTGCGGGAGGTCACTGCGGAGGGCGGCACGGTCAGACTCAGGCTGGGAGGTGAAGCGGGGCGGCCGGATACGTTACGACGTACGGGCGGCCGTCCGAGGCTGGATTTCACTTCCCCACTAGAAATCCGGCGGGAGGGCGAAAGGGCACCAAGCGCGCTCCAGTAGCAGGCAGGTGACAGGGAAGCGGGACGGCCAGACTCGATGGGTCCAGAGCGACTCAGGTAGAGCGGGGCTCTCGGCGAGTGGAGGCGGCCAGGCTTCTGGGTGTCACGGCCCTAGGAGGGATGCGGAGGTGCGCAGGGCACTCCGGCGGGAGAAAGCACACGGCTCGAATTCTCAGACGAGCGGAGACACGGTGAACCCACTGGTCCTGGGGTTCAGTTCAGGGGGCAAGCTCTTCTTCCAAGCCCTTGGAGATAGTTGAAGAACAAAGTGCAAAAGTCTCTTTCAGTCTTTTTCCTCTCCTTCCTTAGCAAGGCACCTACTGCAGGCCAGTCCCTCAGGTCAGGGAAAGTTACTCCTCCTTCAGCTTCTTCCAGGTCCTTCTAGTCAGGCAGAGTTCCTTCGTGGTTCAATCTGGATCTAATTTCTTAGGAGCCAGGCTCCTACTTTTATACAGGGATTCTTTTGTTCTTTAGCGCCAGGGGGCCTAGGCCTGGCTCAGTCCAGTTTTGGAGCACTCTGTTGTGGTGACTCGGCTGGTTCCTTTCAGCAGCAGGGCAGAGACATCAGCCGCTCCACAGGGGGCGGCGCCGGCTTTGTGGTGGCAGAGCACAGGTCTATTCAAGAGTCAGGGTGCACTCCTCCCACCCATCCTGGTGTAATCTCTCTACCCACCACCTGGCAGCCAACCTGTCTCCTGGAATCCCCCAGCCCTGCTCCTGTACTGTTGCTAGGCAGAACACACACACACACCAGAGGCGGACTGAGATGGTTAGGCACGCAAAGGCTAACTTTCTAAAAGTAGCATTTGCAAACCCAGGATATTAATATAACCTTTACTAAAAGATGTACTTTATTATCCCGAGTTCAGGCATACTAAACATGACTTTCTACCATGCTCTCTGAGTCCACTGGGGTCACAGCGTGTAGCGATCCCAGCAGCCCATTCTGGCCTATGGAGAGCAGGTAGCCTTCAATAGTGAAAAACGAAAATGACTGTAATTCACTACTAAGACATGCCACACACATCAGGGCATGTCCTACCTTATACCCACAATGCACCCTGCGCTTAGGCCTACCAGAGGGGTGACTAACATGTAGCTAAGGGAAGGTTTAGGGACTGGTAAGTGGGGACACTTGCTCAGTCAGCGCGACGGTACCAGACCGCGCGCAGGTTCTGCAATGGCAGACCCTAGACACATTTTACCCCGCTGCCTCGGTGGGTGGCACAACCAGTGCTGCAAGCCCACTAGCAGCATTTGGATATACAAGCCCTTGGCACCCCTGGTGCACTCTACTAGGGACTGATAGTAAACCAAATAAACCAAACGTGGACGTCAATTCACATAATACATTTTACCATAGGGAGCACTTGCACTGTGGCACTGGATGGCAGTGGCACAGTGCCCTGAGCAGCTAACACCAACACAAAAACACATTGAGGCACAGACAAAAATGGAAGGGTGACCCACGCCAATGGTGCCAGGTCTAACACGTGTCCCCTCCAGCTGAAAAGTGGGGAGAACTACCCTACCCCAGGGAGTTCTGCATCACTAAGGCGGAAAAACCTGGACAGACCGTCAGCATTGGCGTGATCTGTGCCAGGGCGATGCTCCACCGTAAAGTCCATACCCTGTAGGGAGATGGACCACCTCAACAGTTTTGGGTTCTCACCCCTCATTTGCATCAACCATCTGAGGGGCCTGTGGTCGGTCTGAACCCGGAAGTGAGACCCAAACAAGTAGGGTCTTAGCTTCTTCAGCGCCCAGACCACAGCAAATGCTTCTCGTTCTATCGCACTCCACCTTTGTTCCCGGGGAAGTAGCCTCCTGCTAATAAAGGCTACGGGTTGGTCAAATCCCTCCTCAGTGATCTGTGAGAGAACAGCCCCTACACCATGCTCTGATGCATCCGTCTGTACCAGGAACTCTTTGGAGAAGTCGGGAGCCAAGAGCACGGGCGCCGTGCACATGGCAGTTTTCAGGGTGTCGAAGGCTTTCTGACAGGTGTCAGTCCATATCACTTTCCTGGGCTGCTTCTTCGAAGTCAGCTCGGTCAAGGGGGCAACGATGCTGCCATACCCCTTGACAAACCTCCTGTAGTACCCGGTGAGTCCTAAAAAGGCCCTCACCTCCGTCTGGGTCTTTGGGGGCTCCCAAGCCAGGATGGTTTCAACTTTGGGTTGGAGGGGCGCCACCAGGCCGCTCCCCACTTGGTGTCCCAAGTACACCACTGAACCCTGCCCGATCTGACACTTGCTTGCCTTGATCGTGAGGCCTGCCTTGCGCAGCGCCATCAACACTTCCCAGAGATGTTGCAGGTGTTCTTCCCATGTGCCGCTGAACACTGCGATGTCATCCAGGTAGGCGGCGCTGAACTCGGTCAGCCCAGCCAACACCTGGTTGACCAACCTCTGGAAGGTGGCAGGGGCATTCTTCATCCCAAAGGGCATCACCCGGAACTGGTAATGCCCATCTGGCGTAGAGAATGCGGACCTCTCTTTGGCCCCATCGGTCAAGGCGATCTGCCAGTACCCCGACGTTAAGTCAAACGTGCTGAGGTACCGTGCAGCCCCTAACCGATCGATGAGCTCATCAGCTCTGGGGATGGGGTGCGCGTCAGTCTTCGTGACTGAGTTGAGTCCTCGGTAGTCCACACAGAACCGGAGTTCGGGCGTGGCACCCGGCGCTGCAGCCTTTGGGACCAAGACCACTGGGCTGGCCCAAGGACTGCTGGAGGACTCAACCACCCCTAGAGCAAGCATCTTCGAGACCTCCTCTTTGATGCAGGCTCTGACCCTGTCAGTTACCCGGTAGGCCTTGTGCTTCACAGGTAGGCTGTCTCCTGTATCGACATCATGGACGCACCAATTTGTGATACCAGGAACCAGGGAGAACAGGTCAGGGAACTGCCCCAGCAGCTGGCGGCAGTCACCCTGTTGCTCAGGGGTCAGGGTGGGTGAGAGGTTAACTCCATCCACTGACCCGTCCCGCTCTGAGGCTACCAAGAGGTCAGGAAGAGGCTCGGACTCCTCTTCCGTCCCATCATCGGTGGCCAAGAGCATGCCCACTTCGGACCTCTCCAAGTGGGGCTTCAGTCGATTGATATGTAGGACCCTTAAGGGGTTCCTAGGAGACCGCAAGTTCACCAAGTAGGTGACAGAACTCTTGCGCTCCACAATCTCAAAGGGTCCTGTCCACTTGTCCTGGAGTGCACAAGGCTCCACAGGGGCCAGGACCCATACTTTTTGACCAGGCTGAAGCTCAACCAGAGTGGCATTCTGGTCGTACCACCGCTTCATTTCCTCCTGGCTGGCTTCCAGGTTTGCCTCAGCAAGTTGCCTGAAACGCCTAGTCTGGTTCCGGAAGGCCAGCATGTAACTGTATACATTCTGGGGAGGTTTCCTGGGAGATTGCTCCCAGCCTTCCTTGACCAGACTAAGAGGTCCTCGTACTGGGTGGCCGTACAAAAGCTCAAAGGGACTGAACCCTAGAGACTTTTGTGGCACCTCGCGGTACGCAAAGAGAAGGCATGGTAAGAGGACGTCCCACTTACGCCTCATGGGTTCCTCGAGACCCATAATCATGCCCTTCAGGGTTCGGTTGAAGCGCTCAACCAACCCGTTTCCTTGGGGATGGTAAGGTGTGGTGAACTTGTAGGTTACACCACACTCTTGCCAAAGGGACTTCATATATTTCGATATGAAGTTGGTCCCCCTGTCAGACACCACCTCTAGAGGGAATCCTACTCGTGAGAAAATTCCCATCAGTGCCCGTCCCACCACGGGGGCCGTCACTGTCCTCAGAGGGATGGCTTCAGGGTACCGGGTGGCATGGTCCACCAAGACCAGGATAAACCTGTTGCCCATGGCTGTCTTGGGGTCCAGTGGCCCCACAATGTCAATCCCCACCCGCTGGAATGGGGTACTGACCACAGGGAAAGGTTGGAGTGGAGCTCTCAGCTTCCTTCCACTCTTGCCACTTGCCTGGCAAGTCTGGCATGTCCTGCAGTGAGTGTCAGAACTCCTGCGCATTTGGGGCCAATAAAAGTGGGTGACAAGCCTTTCAAAGGTCTTGTCCTGCCCCAAATGTCCTGCTAACGGTACGTCGTGAGCCAGCCCCAGTAGGAAGGCTCTGAACTTCTGGGGTACCACCAGCGCACGGGCTGACCCAGGTTCAGCAACCTTAGGCTCGGAGTATAGGAGGTCGTTCTCCCAGTAGATCAAGTGAGTTCCGGACTGATCACCATTGGCCTGGGCTGCAGCCTGCTGCCGCATACCCTCTAGAGAGGGGCACTCTTTCTGCTCCCTGCAGAATTCCTCCCTGGTGGGGCCTCCTTCTTGCTGCCAATGGGTCAGCTCAGGCAGGTCCCCCAGTTCGGCTATCTGTTCCCCGGTAGGCTCCAGGGCATCCCCCTCAAGGTCTGCTTCCTCCTGGGCCGTGGGAACTTCAGGAGCCGGATTCCCGTGCCTCCCTCGCCCTCTCTCTAAGGCCGGTTCCTGGGCCTCTCCCTCAGGCTCCAGGGTTCCTTCAACACCCCTACTGGCTGCCATCGACCGGGTGGTCACGCACGCCCAATCAGGCAAGCCCACCATCCGCAGGTGAGTTGTCTTCTCCACCTTTTCCCAAGGGGAGCTCTCCAAATCGTTACCTAGGAGACAATCAACAGGCATGGCCTCTCTCACAGCCACTTGCAGAGTACCAGAGACCCCCCCCCACTCAAAGGGAACCTGAGCCATCGGACACTGACTCTCTGTGTTGTCAGCGTTGACAACACGGCAGAATGCGTGCGGGACAACCTGCTCTTGAGATACCAGGTGCTGCTTGACAGCAGTCACACTGGCTCCTGTATCTCTAAGAGCCCCCACCCTCTTGCCATTTATGGTCACCCACTGCCCGTACTTTTGAGTATTGGGGGGCAGCTGGGCCTCAGCGACCATCTCACTGTCTCCTAATGAGACTAGGGTCATCTGTACGGGATCCCCCGCCCCTTGGACATCTGTCTCCCTCCCCAGGGCTACACTATTCACCTGCTTGGGGGGTGGAGCACCAGAGGGTGCTGGTTTACCATACAGGGGGCACTTGGGATCCACGGAAATGTGCCCCAGGTTGTTACACTTGTAACATCGGAGGGGCCCTCTTTGAACAGGGTTACCTGTCGGGGCCCCGGTCTGCTTCGGGGGTGACTGAGAACCCTTCCCTTGGTTCCCTTGGGAATTACTTTGGGGCCCTCTGTAGAACTCCCGCTGTTTACCCTTGTCCCCCCCACTCTTCTGCTGGGGACCCTGAACACCTTTGGCGGGGCCTCCCACGGGACCCTTGTGGACCCTGGTGCTGATCCAGCGGTCCGCCTCCTCAGCAAGCTTCCTCGGGTTGGACAGCTTGCTATCGATCAGGTGTTGGCGTAGCTCAGGAAAACAATTATCCGACAAGTGCTCCCATGCAATTAAATCAAACAGCCCTTGGTAATCATTCACTTTGCTACCCTTCACCCAACCATCCAGCGCTCTGCAAAAAAAGGTCACATATTCTACATAAGTGGTACCAGGTTTCTTGGTGCAATCCCTAAATCTCTGTCTGTACAATTCAGGAGTTAACCCATACCTTGTCATAAGAGCCTCCTTCATGTGTGGATAGGATGTGTGGACATCAGAGGGGAGGTCTAGCAGTGTGTCCCGCCCCTCACTGAGGAACCTTCCCCACAACCCCGCTCCCCAATCCTTCTCAGGGACCCGGTGGGAGGACATGGCTACCTCATAGGCCCTAAACCACTGCCCAATATCATCCTGCTTATAATATTCTTTGACTACATCTTTAGGAATGTGCACCCTTGACTCGGTTGAATTGCTGCCACCAGAGGGTGAGTTGTCTAAACTCCTGGCCTTGAGATCCAACTCCCTCATTTTTACCTCGTGCTCCATGGCCAGTTTTTGCCTTTCCATTTCCATTCGCAGTTTTGCCATCTCCACCTCGTGTGCTCGGGCAGCACTCCTGTCGGCCATCTCCTCGGGCGACAGGCCTCTGCTAGGCTCAAAAACACCTTCTGGGGGGATCTCCTCCGGTGCATCCTCTGGGAACTTCGACTCGTACCAGGCTCTCAGTGCCTTTACGTACTGATCCTTGTTTGTGAGCCCGCTTTGCTTGATTCTGTACTTGGAGAGATATCCTTTCAGGACCTCCCTGGAGCACGTCATCAGTGCCTCGGGCTCCCAATCGATGTCCTCCACTCCAGAGAACACAGAGGACGCTCCGCCTCCGTTGACTGAGCTAGGCATGGTTTCTTACGGTGGAGATTCTTCTTGAGCAACAACTGTCAATCAATCTGTGGCTGCGTTATAGGTCTGCTCTACGTGGTGATCAATAATTCACTGTATGTAAATCATAAATGCAAATTCGAAATCCCACACCGCTGCCACCAATGTTAGAATGGGGAACCTCTGGTTGGCACAGGTAGGTACTTGTGACAAGCAGTGGTCCCTTCTTCTATTCAGGGCGAGAGAGTTACCCCTTCAGAACAACCCCTGCTCACCCTATAGGTAGTGTGGCGCGAGCAGTCAGGGCTAAACTTCAGGGCGCTAGTCAGTTAAGCATTTATGATCACACACAGTAAACCACAATGATCCCCCACAAACGGACACCAGGCGTAAGTTGTATCAAAAATACGGATGCTTTATATAAAAGATTCTTTGTTACGCAGGCATGTACAAGACCATCAATAACGGTTGCGAAATGGAAGCCACAAGATGATAATTAGGCACTGTTCTTGTCTTTGGTAACTTGTTCGATCACGAGCGCTTCACAGGGCTCGGTTGAGTCGGTCCAGTCACGATGATGCGCAGTGCACCCAGGGTACAGTGATAAGGGGAAATCAGAACGTTGCGGACCCCGAGTCCGATAGAGAGTTCACTGTACCTGGGAACGTGCGATGTGCTTGGACGAGTCTTCAGGAGAGATGCAGGTTCTGCACCTCGTGGGTCTTCCGGATCAAGAATTCAGCGGGCGGCTCTCGGTAGACAGGTGCGGCCCAGGGCCTCCGACACGGACTGTGCGGGAGGTCACTGCGGAGGGCGGCACGGTCAGACTCAGGCTGGGAGGTGAAGCGGGGCGGCCGGATACGTTACGACGTACGGGCGGCCGTCCGAGGCTGGATTTCACTTCCCCACTAGAAATCCGGCGGGAGGGCGAAAGGGCACCAAGCGCGCTCCAGTAGCAGGCAGGTGACAGGGAAGCGGGACGGCCAGACTCGATGGGTCCAGAGCGACTCAGGTAGAGCGGGGCTCTCGGCGAGTGGAGGCGGCCAGGCTTCTGGGTGTCACGGCCCTAGGAGGGATGCGGAGGTGCGCAGGGCACTCCGGCGGGAGAAAGCACACGGCTCGAATTCTCAGACGAGCGGAGACACGGTGAACCCACTGGTCCTGGGGTTCAGTTCAGGGGGCAAGCTCTTCTTCCAAGCCCTTGGAGATAGTTGAAGAACAAAGTGCAAAAGTCTCTTTCAGTCTTTTTCCTCTCCTTCCTTAGCAAGGCACCTACTGCAGGCCAGTCCCTCAGGTCAGGGAAAGTTACTCCTCCTTCAGCTTCTTCCAGGTCCTTCTAGTCAGGCAGAGTTCCTTCGTGGTTCAATCTGGATCTAATTTCTTAGGAGCCAGGCTCCTACTTTTATACAGGGATTCTTTTGTTCTTTAGCGCCAGGGGGCCTAGGCCTGGCTCAGTCCAGTTTTGGAGCACTCTGTTGTGGTGACTCGGCTGGTTCCTTTCAGCAGCAGGGCAGAGACATCAGCCGCTCCACAGGGGGCGGCGCCGGCTTTGTGGTGGCAGAGCACAGGTCTATTCAAGAGTCAGGGTGCACTCCTCCCACCCATCCTGGTGTAATCTCTCTACCCACCACCTGGCAGCCAACCTGTCTCCTGGAATCCCCCAGCCCTGCTCCTGTACTGTTGCTAGGCAGAACACACACACACACCAGAGGCGGACTGAGATGGTTAGGCACGCAAAGGCTAACTTTCTAAAAGTAGCATTTGCAAACCCAGGATATTAATATAACCTTTACTAAAAGATGTACTTTATTATCCCGAGTTCAGGCATACTAAACATGACTTTCTACCATGCTCTCTGAGTCCACTGGGGTCACAGCGTGTAGCGATCCCAGCAGCCCATTCTGGCCTATGGAGAGCAGGTAGCCTTCAATAGTGAAAAACGAAAATGACTGTAATTCACTACTAAGACATGCCACACACATCAGGGCATGTCCTACCTTATACCCACAATGCACCCTGCGCTTAGGCCTACCAGAGGGGTGACTAACATGTAGCTAAGGGAAGGTTTAGGGACTGGTAAGTGGGGACACTTGCTCAGTCAGCGCGACGGTACCAGACCGCGCGCAGGTTCTGCAATGGCAGACCCTAGACACATTTTACCCCGCTGCCTCGGTGGGTGGCACAACCAGTGCTGCAAGCCCACTAGCAGCATTTGGATATACAAGCCCTTGGCACCCCTGGTGCACTCTACTAGGGACTGATAGTAAACCAAATAAACCAAACGTGGAC
Source organism: Triturus cristatus (assembly GCF_964204655.1). NCBI lineage: Eukaryota > Metazoa > Chordata > Amphibia > Caudata > Salamandridae > Triturus > Triturus cristatus. The sequence goes on from NC_140592.1 coordinate 989,775,491, forward strand.
GTCAATTCACATAATACATTTTACCATAGGGAGCACTTGCACTGTGGCACTGGATGGCAGTGGCACAGTGCCCTGAGCAGCTAACACCAACACAAAAACACATTGAGGCACAGACAAAAATGGAAGGGTGACCCACGCCAATGGTGCCAGGTCTAACATGCTCCAATATCTAAATCAATCTTCATGGATACCTACAAGAAATTGATTAGTCTGCCCCTAATCTACCACTAAAGTGACATCCCTGCTTAGCATTTCCCAAGGCAAGAACGAAGAAAAGGTGTCAGCTTGTGAAGACTTCCTAAGAAGTACACTCACTTTGCATGGGTCGATAACCAAAGCTACAGCATCATTCTAAGTCTTCTCCCTCTGTATCAATCCCTTACTCCTGCCCTCTAACACCTCACTGTCTCATCTCTCAACTCTTCCTTCGGGGCACTGTCCCCAATACAAAATGCACAACATGGGAGGCACGCCTCCGTTACCCCTCTTCTGGCTGGACACCTCCTGGAGGTAACTTTCTATTGAAACCTGTATTTCGTCCAATAACGGTTGAAACGTCCTTGAGTCCCAGGCTCCCTCAGCACCAAAAGTATCAGCTTCCCATTATCTGCATTCCTGAAGACTCTTGTAGCAAACGCTCCTCCATACCTAACTCCTAAAACTAAAGGTTAGTCTTAGCTAACGAGGATGATGTCCTTGCACCTGCAACAGAAGCTTGAGAAACTAAAATCCATGCACGCACACCATTCTTGCTGACTTTCTAAATGAGAGCCTTCCCAAGGAAAATACATTTCGGGACCTACGATATTCAGCTAACATAATAAACGAATAGGCCTTTCATTGCAATACATAAACCTTCGTTTAGGCCTTCACACATTATAAATCACACATTAATACCATTGCGTCTACAAGCATTATTTTCATTAAATTCAATCTATGTGTAATCATTTCTACACGTGCAGACTTTGATAGGGTGCACGTTTAAATCTAATGCATTGCATTTCACACAAATTAATTTACTAGGCACTTTACGCTAGGCAGTTACATTTTAAAAGTCATGAACTCTTTCGACTAACACAAATCACATTTCTAACATTACACTCACATTATTCGTTATTACATTTACTCTTCTAATGATCATCTGTTAATAAAACATAAGATACATATGTAGGTGCGGACTATGATGCACCCCTACAATTTTCAAAACCACATGGCGCTCTATCAGACCTCACCCAAAACCTTTTCCTTATCTGTACTCAAACCTACCTCTACATTTGCTCCATCCCTCAGCTAACCTTAACCAATCTTTGTTTCTAACCTTTACCCACACCTAATGTTAACCTTCATCAGACCCCTAACAAAACCCTACTCTTATGCAAAACGTGTTTCTACACCTTACTCAAACCTTCACCTTGACTTGAAAGTTTAATCTATCTCTATACAATCCTAACACTAACCTTATCCCTAATGATTACCAAGACACTAACCTGATGCTAATTTCCGTAAACTTGACCCTATTGCCTACTTAGCATCCTAAAAACACTTTAGCCCAATATTATCAATTATCAGTAAGCATATGTAAATATATTTTGGCCACAAAAAAAATCACTAATAACCCACTTTGACAAGCATATTTAGGACCATTAATAAAAACAGGTAACATTTGAAAACTGAACCTTTGACCCCTACACCTGTTGTGCTCTGCATCTAATGTACCATTTCCTAATGCATTCTATAAACCCATCTGGCACCTGGAACTGTGCTTGTTACTACATCTTTGAAGACGTTGCTCTACACTACATAAAGGAGAGATTATCAAAAAACATATGCTCTTTTCTTATGTTTCAGAGACAATAATCACTGAAGTCCATCACATAGCAAAGATCGCCTTAGCACAGTTTTAATTAAACATCCACTTGCATCAGGCCACATCAGTGCTTAACATGTGTGACTGCCTCCTCATAAACATTTTGGGCTGCCAATGATTCAGATTTGCTAGCATGCCACCAAAAATCAAGAACTTTCTTAGTCCAGGTTTTGGTGTGTTGGTCAAACTCCTGTCGTGCTACTGCTGGTTGATGTTTGTCAAGCTCCTGTCATTCTGCCTCTGGTTGATGTTTGTCAAGCTCCTGTCATGTTGCAGCTGGTTGATGTTTGTTAAGCTCCTGTCATGCTGCTGCTGGTCGGTGCTTGTCAAGCTCCTGTCATTCTGCCTCTGGTTGATGTTTGTCAAACTCCTGTCATGCTGCTGCTGGTCGATGCTTGTCAAGCTCCTGTCATTCTGCCTCAGGCTGGTGTGTGTCAAACTCCTGTCATTCTACTTCTGTTTGATGCTTGTCAAGCTCCTGTCATGCTGCTGCTGGTTGATGTTTGTCAAGCTCCTGTCATGCTGCTGCTGGTTGATGTTTGCCAAGCTCCTGTCATTCTGCCTCTGGTTGATGTGTTTCGAACTCCTGTCATCCTACTTCTGGTTAATGCTTGTCAATCTCCTGCCATGCTACCTCTGACTGATGTTTTTTGCATCTGCTTAAACCCACTCCACCTCTTCAGCCATTGAGACTGATATGCCCAAATGCGATACATCCACCCTTCTTCACAGCTTTTGATACATACAACAGATTGCAAGAAGTATCAGTGCAAGACTAAGTCCATGCATTCAATTAATTTCTATACTAGGAGGAGCATTTTAATATTTCCATACTGGATTTGAAATATATATCACTTTTATAGGAATCGTTGCTTACTGATGTCTCCCCGTCTCACACTACCTACCTTTTTTTTTATTTCTGTAGAAAGTGTCTAGATATCGTAAGTGGTGGGATAGATGGAAATGTCTACAGTTCAATATTTAAGAAGCTTTAGAAGAGCTAGTTCTAGATTAGTTGACACTGATAGTGACAAACAAGAATCTTAGTGCCCTCACTAGGATTCTAGATATATGTAGTTATTCACACACTATGCATACCACAGTAGGCCCACCCTACTCTACCTCCTAAAGCTCCATGTCTTGTGCACTGCATAGTGCAGTCTGTCTATTTTACTTGCCAGTTTACTTGCCACATTTACCACATCCCCCCATTCTGACACAAACTCTTTTGACACTGATGATGAATTTGACGAATTCCATGGATGGGAATACTCAGATAAATCTACTTTATCTAAACCTCCCTCAAAATGGCATTTCTGTCATTGTGAACACTGGTGCTTTCGGACTTGCTTTAGGGGGTGCTGGACTTTGGAATAGTATAAATTATCTTTCTAGTCTGCTCACAGTAGTGAAGATATTAGACTGAAAATTCCAACACCAGCCCTAAAATGTGACCCATACAGCAAGTCATTCTAAAGACTTACGGGTTAAAGTAACATGTGATATAGAGCAGTAGGGGTAGTGAATGTGTTGTAAAGGCTGGTTGTTGTTGAGACTGCGGGGTAAAGGATGTTTCACTTCATTTGCATCTTCACAGGCTGGGAATTGTTTCAAAGGCAATGTGAGAACTCCCTACAGATTATCGAATGGTGGTAGTGTGATCACCTTCATTTTCCTCTTCACCACCAGGACACTCTCAAAGCTGAAACACACATCCACTTGGCCAAGGATTAAGATAGTAGCTAGATAAGTCTATTTCCTGACTTGCCCTTCATTTAATTTTTGTTGTAGTAGTGAAAAATCATGTCTTTGCCCTGGTGATTTCTAAAATCCTAAAATGATGTTCCCACAATATCGTTCAGGATTGATTCAGAAGTATTGGACCATCGTTTCCAGTATACACTTAACATTGCCTCTGTTCTCTTACACCTCTCTCTCCTCTTAAATGGAAAAGTAACTGATTGCATTTGCCACTATGCTTAAAACTTCAAGGTAAATATCTGAGGAAAAAAAGAGATTTTAGCAGAATATTGCGGGACAGAGAATGGGGCGATTTTTCATCTGTGTAATTCTCTCAATGATGGACAAGTATAAGATGTTGTGGACAATCATTTAACTGCAGACACTCGTAAGCACTCTCAGCATACCCAGGCTGTGACAAAGATGAGCTGTTTTTATTTTTATTGCTTGGTAATTATTTTGCCACCTAACAACAGTTTATCATCCCAAACCTTTTCTGCCATGGATTACGAGCTTAACTCGGCTATTTTTAGGATGGAAGAAAAGTGTGTAAAATCGAAATGCATCTCAAAATTCTCTAAATTAGGCTCAAGGTGGAATAAACCTTTTTATGGATATCAAATATTCTGAATAATAAACTACTAAGAGTTGTTTGTAATTGTAACTGAGAGTAATCTAGTGTTGGTTTAAAACTAAGAGTAGATTTCTTTATATTAAATTAGTTGCCTCTTGTACAATGTGACCCTAAACGACCCAGCAACATGATTCTCAATTTCTAAATTAAGTGCACCTGATAGGTATTTCATTGAATACATTAGAAAGTGATGCTAACCAAAACATCGCAAGCTTTCTGGGAAAGGAACATGCACATTAATCGCGTAATTTGTAGTAGGTGACCACATTAGCTATTGTGAACAGCACCCAAATTTACATGCGTTAATAGTTTAAGTCAGCCTAACCTGAAGGCCATTTTGAATGCCGGATGTATGTGTTTTGTGTGAAGTGGCTTGCTCATTTCCTCCGAGGCTGCTTTTGCATGCTGCGCCTTTCTTCCCACTGCGTCTTTCTTCCCACTGCAGAAGACTGGTCAGTGAATAGTTTTTTTATTTTTTATTAAATGACTGATAATAAGGTTCTTATCGGACGTAGGAGAAGATTCCAGAAGTGCAACTCGTGGTAAGCACTGCTGGTACCCAAGAATCTGTCCACTGTAACAATTTAAAAAGAAAGTCATGCATGGACCATTGTAATATCATGCGAATGAGGGAAGTTTACCAGCTCTCAGAGTCCAGAAAGAAACTGATTTGCTCTTGAGAGTGGAAGCAAGCTCTAATATTGCAAACAAATGTTTTGTTTAATTGTAATAGTGTGCGTTCCTTAGGCCAGCGATGGGAGATGCTTGCTGACTTTGCGCTCCGAAGAGCTTTCTTGTCTCCACTGCCTGAATGCAAAGGTTACATGCCTAAGCATTCCTATTATATCATCAGTAACCTTCATTTGACCTTCTGAAGCGGACAACTTACCTTACTTACCCAAATCAAATACCCTATCCGACCTTAATTTAGATTGGTGGTTTTCCTTTGTGGAACACACTTGTTGCATCTTCTGTATTCTTTATGTCATTCTAGATCCTGGTATGTTCCATCTCATGCTAAGATATTATCACATTTGATCCAGCGCCAATCAGGGATCGATAATCAATAATAACACAACACGGGCCCATACACATTTACCCCACATGACCCGCTGAATGATGCTGTATTTTAGTTTCAAGACTAAATGAACAGTAAAGAAATCAATTGTTCATTAAACAGGCTCATTTCTAACAACTCTAAATGTCTAACTGAGCCTGCACACCAACTTCTTTCCTCTGGTCGATGGACCTAAAGTTGAAAAGTTGATGGTAATAATCTATCTGTCTGTCTGTCTATCTGTCTGTCTGTCTGTCTGTCTGTCTCTCCCACCTAATAACCACAAACTCAGTGTAAAGTTAATAGTTTTTATCACCAAATAATGTAAATAAGAGCTCATAAATGTACAGAAAATCTCAATGCAAACAATGCATTATCATGGGGAGAGAGAGAGAGAGAGAGAGAGAGAGAGAGAGAGAGAACATATATCAATGCAAGCAGTGTCAAACTCATCAAATGAAACAAATGCATATGAAGGAGTGGATAGGTGAAGAGACAAAAGTTTCAGAGACAAAATACATTTCCAAATAAGATGCAAAATACGAATCATTTAGCTAATACTACCCAATGAAATAGTGAAATACCACCCCCTGGCCACGGAGAAAGTAGTGGTCCCCTGAGATAGATTCAGGGAACACAGATTAACAGGACAGGAACAGGAAACAGGTAGGCCTCAGCAAACCGATGGGCAGTGACGGTCTCCCTCTAGGCTTCTTCCCAATCGCACCTCAGCTACCGCGCCAAAACACACCCCCTGGAGCACCCCAGTTATACCCTAAAATCTACATGTCCAACCCACAGTAGTTGAAACATTTGCAGAAACTCAGTTCTCATTGGATGATTCAGGGAGTGTTCTATCACACCACCACCAACATAAAAATATTTTAGTATTGGGTGACTTCAACGTACATTTTGAGTCACATACCAATTCCCTCACTAAGCATCTTGCAGATAACATGGGAATTCTGCAATTAACACAAATAGTCAACCAGGAAACTCACAAAGCAGGACACAGATTGGACCTGATATTCACGAACATTGAGACCACTATTATTAACAACATTGTGCCTCTCACATGGACGGATCATTTCAGGATAGATTTCAATATTAGCCTTCCTATAAAAAATATAAGACCAACAATACAGACCTCACTTACAGCAAGAAATTGGAAAAAATTCTCATTGGAGAAATTCCAGCAACACTTTCATTTTAATATTAATCAGGCCTCCACAACTGAACAAGAAATTCTTTGCTTATACAAAAGTATAGGGGATGCACTCGAACACTGCTCAATGAAAACTACTAAAAATAAATCCAGACGAATGGTGTCGGAAAAGTGGTATGGCCCAGATCTCAAAACTCTTAAAAGAAAATGCACTATGTTGGAACATAAATGGAGGTTAAGTAAAACCATGAATGACAGATCCATTTATAAAAAGGAACTGAAAGCTTATACTGCAGCCATACGAAAAGCAAAAAAAGACTACTTTTCACAGCAAATTTTTGAACATAAACATTCCTCTAAGGAACTTTTCAAAATCGTTAGAGAACTTTGCAATCCACCTAGCCTTACAACTAACCTGTCACCTTCACAAGAGGAATGTAATAAAATTAGCAATTTCTTTTTCAACAAAATAGACAAAATGTATTAATCTTTTTCCAGTAATGACCAGATAACGACAGAGCATCATAGTGATGCTGAGCCTTGTTTATTAGCCAGCTGTCCTGTCTTTGGCCCTTTCTCAGAGGAAGAAGTAACCAAAGTCATGTCTGAAATTAAATCGGGCTCCCCACTGGACCCCTGCCCACACCACATATTCCTACAACTAATTCCGTTAATTGGTCCAATAGTGACGCAAATATTGAATCAGTCACTAAACCAGGCGGAATTTCCAACTATCTGGAAAACAGCAGTAGTGATCCCCTTATTAAAAAAAGCAGGTGCTGACATAAACAATCCAGCTAACTACAGGCCCATCTCGCAGTTGCCATACCTCTCAAAAGTGTTGGAGAAATTGGTGAACAAGCAATTGTCAAATTTTTCGGAAATTAATAACTTGCTTGATGTTTCACAGACGGGCTTTAGATCTAACAACAGTACCGAGACAACCCTTCTGGCAGTACTTGATGACATCAGAAACCAGGTTGATATGGGTAAAACAGTGGCCCTGATATTGTTAGATTTATCAGCGGCATTTGATACCGTATCCCATAACCTGTTATCAAGAATGTTAGCTGCAAAAGGAATACAGGGAAAAGCCCTGACTTGGTTGAATTCTTTTCTATTCGACAGATCGCAATCTGTCCATTTAGGCAGATATTCTTCCACTCCTCGAAAAATCAAGTATGGTGTACCACAGGGGGCATCATTAAGCCCAACTCTATTTAATGTTTATGTTTCTTCATTAGCCACCATTGGGAAGAAATGGGGCGTTAACATCTGCTCATATGCAGATGATACGCAACTAATGATTGCATTGAATGGTGAAGATGGCTCTAAAAACAGACTGCTTAACTGCCTCACTGAACTATCCGGTTGGATGCATAATCATTGTCTGAAATTGAATGCCGACAAATCGGAGATTCTTCTGTTCGGCGGTTCCCAACAGCTTTGGGACGATACTTGGTGGCCCAACAGTCTTGGTACAGCCCCTAAACCAACTCAGATGGCAAGGAATTTGGGAGTCCACATTGACAATGCATTGTCTATGAAAGACCACGTAACAATCATCTGTGGCAAAGGCTTTGCACTACTGAAAATGCTACGAAGAGTGTTTCCCTGGATTCCTTTGGAATGTAGAAAGATCCTAGTTCAGTCGCTACTAATTAGTAGACTCGATTACGGGAATTCCCTATTCGTTGGCATGGCGGACTACCTATTCTCAAAGTTACAGCTTGTTCAGAATGCGGCAGCTAAAGCCGTATGTAATAAAAGGAAATATGATTCAGCTGCCAGCTGCCTGAGAGCCCTACACTGGCTACCAATGAGAGAAAGAGCCTCCTTCAAAATGATGTGCATAACTCACAGAGTACTGCATAACTCTGGCCCGACCATCCTAAAAAATAGAATTAATTTCTATGTTCCAAATAGAAATCTTAGATCTCAATCCACCGCTAGAGCAGTAACTACCCGTATAAAGAAGGCTAGGATGGGAGGCCGTGCCTTCTCATATTTAGCTGCAAATTTGTGGAACAAACTATCAACAGACTTAAGACTTACTGATGTCTACCTCACCTTTAGAAAAAAACTTAAAACTATGTTGTTCCCTAACACTCATTAAAATTCTAGTGACCCTTGTCAGCTTTCTGTGCATTGTTCAATCTTAGCGCCATGATATCCTTTGGGATGAATGTTAGCGCTTTAGAAATACTTTTACCATTACCATAGTCATGACCACATTTTCTTAGTGTTCCTTGTCTAGTACATGTTCTCATTACACTATCCACACATTTCCTCTTGAAGGCAACATGTTATGAATTTCTAAATTTTTTATTATTCAGCACTGTCGCTTTTGACGGAAGAAGTTTGTAGACTTCCTTTCTTTTTCATGGCCGTCTTTCCGTTACTTGGCAGACATGCGATGTTTTTTTTGAAGGTTAGCAGCTACTGCCTTCTCTCCACTCTCTGTCAGAGCTCAATTTTCAGCGTATTAAATGACTTTCTCCTTTTAACCCATTACAAACATGCGCAAATGTAGGCCCACGCGTTTCTCTATAATGAATAGAACACAGACATTATTAATTTTACGAAATGTACTTTTCACTGTTTACCACCCACCATTGCATTAACCCAATGTTATTTGTACCTTGCAAGAGCATTAATGTGCAAAAGCAGCATTATTTTATTAAACTTAGAAGCAGAACGAAAATACGGCCTTGTTTTTCCTGCATTAGTCTTAGCATTATTGCTCGCATGCGCAAAGCATTTCCCCAATGTGTTCTTGTTGGTGCACAATAATCACACAGCACACTATTAGTAAATGTTACTGGGGAGTTAATCCGAGCAGGTTTTACTTTCTTAAAACCCTGCTCCATCAATTCCCCCCCTTTGATGGCATCTTTGAGCCATCATAAAATTCCCATAATACCAATTGCCACCTTGGTTTTTGTCTAAAGGTCTGTACTCTTTTCTCTCTTCATCATTCTTTCGTCTAAATCTTTCTTCATTTCATAATAATTTCCTTTCATGTCTTCCAATTCTATCTCATTTCTTTTTCTCTTTCTAGCTTTCCGTTTGTTGTCTGATTCCATCATTTTCTTCTTTCCACATCTACACTTACAACATTTTATATGTCATTACCATTAATATTATCACTGTAGCTATTGAAATAATTGATATTAGTGTCTGCCCTATTAAGCTACTTCCAAATGTAGTCATCCATTTACCTATAGAGGAAAAACTCTTACTAAGTTTCTTCCAAACACCATCAACCTCTAGTTGGGTCAAGTCTTCATGTAATTTTGTAATGTTTTTAATATACCCCTCTAAATTCTTACTTTTGTCAGGGATATAAGTACAGCAGTGTTGGATTTTCAACATGCCACACACTCCACCCTCTTTTGCTGATAGAATATCAAGGGCAAGTCGAGTTTGCAAAGCCATTGATCTAATTGCAACCATTTCAGTATCAATCATTAAGAGACCACCAGCAGTATCTGTTGATAAACGATCAACCACTGTAGACAATTTTCAATTTTTATGCAAATTTAGAACGACCCCAAATGATGGTATCAGTGCACCAAAAATATCACCTACTATTTCAGAAAAACTTGCTCTCTTTTTTGCATATTAGTCCATGCTTAATGTCATTGATCTTGTTATGTTTATCAACATGATAGACCTTAGGAAATAAAATCCCAAAATAGCAACCACCATACCAATGTGCAGGCAACCTATAATAGGCACTTTTACCACACACATAATAAGCTCCTGGGAAAACAGGATCAGTTCCTCCTTTCAATCCCCATCCGTCAGTTATTATGAAAGTTTGTTCACATTCACTAGTACCAATGAAATACTTATTATAGTCAGTTTTTAGTCCAAGCAAGCAAAGTTTCCCTTTATGATACCACTCCAGAGACATTGCAGCGTAAGCCTCACCCTTTTTATAATTTTCCTCTCTAAAAGCCCACGCTGGTACATATGACTCCTGTTCAGCAGCCTTTCTTTGAAAATCCTGTCTTCTATCTTCTACCATATTGATAAATTCCTTTTCTTCAGCTCACAAACTACATGTAAGGTAATTTCTATTGGCATATACTATATCTAGAGTCTGAGTAATATGAAAGAATTCTCCCATATATTCTGCTTTTCTATTACTATATATCTTATTCATATCTTTTCTAATTGGAATTTCTGAAAATACTAAGGTGCCGATCACGATCCGGCAAAAAATTTCCCCGTGAGACTCGTATCGGGTCTTTTTACCGTACGAATCGTACAAGTGCCGTACGAACTGGCAATCACGATTCGCATGGTAAAAAGTCTATACGAACCGCACTGGGAATCATTCCCCACACGTCCTCGGGTCGGAAAATGTGTCCGACACGTCTTCGGATGATTTACCTTACAAACGTGAAAAGCCAAGTCCGACCGAGGAATCACGATCCATCCCGTGCGTCCGAGCGTACAACCGTATGGAAAAAAACACCGTCCGCACCGAACATCTATAGCAACCATGGAGACATGTGCCCGCATATGCGCCCAACACTCCCCCCAGCCCCCGTACGTCCGACACGTACCCCCCGTGTATGTATACCCCCACCCGTCTAGGTACACCCCAGTACGTTCCAGTCGTACCCCCACCCCAGTACGTGTCATACCCCCGTGTACCTACACCCCAGTACGTTCCAGTCGTACCCCCACCCCAGTATGTGTCGTACCCCCGTGTACCTACACCCCAGTACGTTCCAGTCGTACCCCCACCCCAGTACGTATCGTACCCCGTGTACCTACACCCCAGTACGTTCCAGTCGTACCCCCACCCCAGTACGTGTCGTACCACCGTGAACCTACACCCCAGTACGTTCCAGTCGTACCCCCACCCCAGTACGTGTCGTACCCCCGTGTACCCCCACCCCAGTACGTTCCAGTCGTACCCCCACCCCAGTACGTGTCATAGCCCCGTCTACCTACACCCCAGTACATTCCAGTCGTACCCCCACCCCAGTACGTGTCGTACCACCGTCAATGTACACCCCCCACCCCTGTACGTGTCATACCCCCGTGTACCTACACCCCAGTACGTTCCAGTCGTACCCCCACCCCAGTACGTGTCATAGCCCCGTCTACCTACACCCCAGTACATTCCAGTCGTACCCCCACCCCAGTACGTGTCGTACCACCGTCAATGTACACCCCCCCACCCCAGTACGTGTCGTACCACCGTGAACCTACACCCCAGTACGTTCCAGTCGTACCCCCACCCCAGTACGTGTCGTACCCCCCGTGTACCCCCACCCCAGTATGTTCCAGTCGTACCCCCACCCCAGTACGTGTCATAGCCCCCGTGTACCCCCACCCCAGTACATTCCAGTCGTACCCCCACCCCAGTACGTGTCGTACCACCGTCAATGTACACCCCCCCACCCCTGTACGTGTCGTACCACCGTCAATGTACACCCCCCAACCCCTGTACGTGTCGTACCACCGTCAATGTACACCCCCCCACCCCAGTACGTGTCGTACCACCGTCAATGTACACCCCCCCACCCCTGTACGTGTCGTACCACCGTCAATGTACACCCCCCCCACCCCAGTACGTGTCGTACCACCGTCAATGTACACCCCCCCACCCCTGTACGTGTCGTACCACCGTCAATGTACACCCCCCCACCCCAGTACGTGTCGTACCACCGTCAATGTACACCCCCCCACCCCTGTACGTGTCGTACCACCGTCAATGTACACCCCCCCACCCCTGTACGTGTCGTACCACCGTCAATGTACACCCCCCCACCCCAGTACGTGTCGTACCACCGTCAATGTACACCCCCCACCCCTGTACGTGTCGTAACACCGTGAACCTACACCCCAGTACGTTCGAGCCCCACCCCCACCCCAGTACGTGTCATATCCCCCGTCTACCTACACCCCAGTACGTTCCAGTCGTACCCCACCCCAGTACGTGTCGTACCCCCCGTGTACCTACACCCCAGTAGTTCCTGGCGCACCCCCAACACAACCTCCTAAGTACGGAGCGCACCCCATGCCCCAACATCACAACCGCATGTACGAGTCATACAAAGCCACACACAAGGACATCATCGTACAACCAAATGGCCCATGTACACACCGTATACACGCTCAAAACGCACGTACACAACCAGGACAAAACAAAACAACACAAGAATACACCATTCGAAAGGCACAAAGCCACTAAACATGGCCAACAACCACTAAAATAACACAATCACTGACCTGCAACTGCCAAAAACAAACAGAGGCCCAATACACCACCACTCCTTATAACACACCCACCCAAACTTCAAACACTGCCACACCCACCCATGGACCAATAAAAAGGGCCCACACACACAAACCATGAGCCTTTGCAACAGACTCACTGCTGCCAGACACCACAGAACCAGACTACAAGCTACACCACACCTTACACTTGCACACCTTCACACGACCACCCTCACAAACACCCTCTCATCACATTCACACACACACACAACCATCCACACACACCCCCAACATCCACACACCCCCCACACCCACACCATCCCCACCCACACCCCTCACCATGCCCACTACCAAGAATCCAAAGTTCAGTCACCGAGAGTTGGAGGTCCTTGTTGATCAAATCCTCAGAGTCGAGCCACAGATCTTTGGAACATTGGTCAGAAGCACCAGCCTGGCAGCCAAAACAGCCATGTGGCAGACCATCGTCGATGCTGTGAATGCCGTTGCGGACACCAGGAGGACCAAGCAGGATTGCCAGAACAGGTGGTACGATCTGCGGAGGAGGGTCAGAGCCAAGAGGCAGGAGGAACACGACCAGGCCAACGCCACCGGAGGAGGGCCCTCCCGCAGACCCGTACAGTACCATCCCTGGGAGGAGAGGGTGATGGCCATACTGCCGGTGGAGGCAGTTGAAGGATTAGAAGGACTCCGAGACCCGGGTGAGTACACAAACAACGCACCTCACATGGGGGAAACTGCAACCACAACCAAAATTACTAACAGGCACGCAACCACCACAAGCCATCGCATGACTCAACCACACTCCATGAGCAGGCACATGCCACTGCTGCCACCATGCCCCATGCACCCAGCTGGACAATGTCAAGTCACAGGCCACAGAAGACAACAACACATGACACGGTAACCCGGATGGCGGGAGGCTGGGCACCAAAAATCACATAGTGCGACTCCAAAGCAGACAACAATGCCCTCTGCCCATATGGCCTAGGTCACAGCCAGACAAACAGTGTGTCCCAACACAGGAATGACTTGCCAGCAAATGGCGGACGCCTTGCATCAACACATGGGGGTGAAGGCACTGGTTTGCACATGACGGCAGCTAATGAACAGCCAACATTGTGAAAGAGTGGCAGCACACACCACCACAGCAGCAGCGCACAGACACACATCACACCAAATGGGTGCCTGGAGATCAGAAACAAACTCACAACAACAAGCCAAGGGCCACTCAAAGATCTGCTAACAGTCTGTGCCCAGGAAGCTGGGCCGAGGTGACAGAGGGGGACAAACAGAGGGAGGGAAAGGGGGACAGAGAAGGAGGGAGAGGGGGACAGAGAGGGAGGGAGACGGACAGAGGGAGGAGGCTGACACACAGAGGGAGGGAGAGGGGGACAGAGAGGGATGGAGAGGGGGACAGAGAGGGAGGGAGACGGACAGAGGGAGGAGGCTGACACACAGAGGGAGGGAGAGGGGGACAGAGAGGGAGGGAGACACAGGAAGACGGACAGAGGGAGGAGGCTGACACACAGAGGGAGGGAGAGGGGGACACGGGGGGAGGGAGAGGGGGACAGAGAGGGAGGGAGAGGGGGACAGAGAAGGAGGGAGACACAGGGAGAGCAAATCAGTCCTTTGGTGTGTGGGAATGTCTGCTCGTCAGCAGGTGGACCGCGTGCATGTAGACAAGGGTGGCCAGTGCCAGAACCCCCCCTCTTCATCATGGCAAAACGCAGGGCCATGTCACAACCTGTACACGAGCACAAGGACAGCTACCTGCATCATATAAGTGTGTGGATCCACTCCATGTGCACATGTACAGTGCTACAAGGAAGGCGCAAATGCATGGCTCGCCACACCTGCACACTCCACTGCTGACTGCAGTCACACTTGACGCAGCAAGTAAGACTGTGCCACACATAGTTAAAGGGGCCAAATTGGTGCCCAAGGGACACACCCATGCACAAGTGCACTGTGAGTGGAATGCAAGACAGATCCTAATTCCAAGAGGAAATGTGCCAACTTTGAAACGGATGAAACATGGATGTTGCATGGACCAAAATTAACATTGTCTCTCTCACACACAGGTCAACGTCGTGCTGCACCCCCCAACACTGGGGGGGAACACTCACAGGACCCGGATCTGCAGGAGACCGATCCCACCGGCAGCGACCACTCTCACCACTCTGCGGACGACCCCGACCGACCTGGCCCCTCTGGTGTCCAACCACCTGCAGCACCTGCGTCAGGTACAACCGTGCCAACCACCACCCCCACTCCTGCCACATCCCAGGAGACACCCAGGATCCCTGCCCCAACACCACAATGCAGCCAGGCTCGCCAGGAGGGACACGGTGTCCCGGGCACCCAGGAGGAGGCAGGCGACAACGCCAATGCCACCCCTCAGGGGTCCCGGAGACCCGATGTGCCCACAAGTGCAGGCCAGGCGCAAGTGGGCAGGGGTGGTGGGAGTGGAGGACGGCGGAGGCGCGAGCCTGACCAGTTGGCTGGGGATCCGGTATTTTCACATGTCCGTAACATCCTGGACTCATACCGGCAGGACACCACGGGCATGGCCCAGGTTGTGTCCGTCCTCGAGGGGATCAAGACCCAGCAGGCCCAGCAACATGCGGACCTAATAGCCTGTCTACTGGTACACCAACGGAGGATGGAGGACAGACAGGCTGAGCAAGTGACGTCGTTCCAGGGGATTCACGCTACACTCACTATCACTACGGGTACGCATACGCGTGCAGACCCATAGTGATAGTGAGCGTACATGCGTGTGTACGGTCCGTACCACTACGTGTACGCATACGCGTGCAGACCCATAGTGATAGTGAGCGTACATGCGTGTGTACGGTCCGTACCACTACGTGTACGCATACGCGTGCAGACCCATAGTGATAGTGAACGTAGGCATGCATGTACGGGCCGTTGCCATGCATTTGGGGTGCCCTAGGGCCCCGAAACGCACCGTACCTGTGTGTGATTCTCCAAATTACATAGGGGACAAGTATTAAGGCCTACATGCATGCTGGTTGTCATGGAGACCAAGTTCAAATTTCGAAATTGTTCTGGAAGGTGCACAGCAGAAGTCAGTTGGAATTCTTCTACTTTGTTGCAATGTGTTTGTGGGGCTGACATCATGCAGGAGAATGAAACCGATAGAGAACCCACAGACTGCTAGGTTTGAAGGGATTGGTGGAAACATAGGATGCAAATGTGAGTGACCAATCACTCTGTACTCCTGTGCATGAGACTGGGCAGAAGGGCACATATAAGGCAGCCAGGTCCCATGAGGGAGTACTTGCCTGCACATCTTTGCATTTGTCGACCAAGCTGCTGCTACTGATTCCCTGGAACCATGTCAAGGGCTGTGGAGAGGTCACAGCCATTCACCCTGGAGGAGAACATGGCTCTGCTGGATGTGATCCTCCCACAGTACCCCATGCTGTATGGGCGACCAGGGTATCAGGTGAGTGCATAGGCCACTGCCACAGACTGTCCCTATGTTGTGACTGTGACTTCCGGCATCGTGTCCTGGTGTGACACACATGCCATGTACTGTCGGAGGGGTACCAGGGGGGGGTGCCTGATGTCTCCCAGCAGTGCCCTGAGACAGGAGGGGTGGGTGTGGAGTCCTCCCAGCAGTGCCCTGAGACAGGAGGGGTGTGTGCAGATTCCTCCCAGCAGTGCCCTGAGACAGGAGGGGTGTGTGCAGATTCCTCCCAGCAGTGCCCTGAGACAGGAGGGGTGTGTGCAGATTCCTCCCAGCAGTGCCTTGAGACAGGAGGGGTGTGTGCAGATTCATCCCAGCAGTGCCCTGAGACAGGAGGGGTGTGTGCAGATTCCTCCCAGCAGTGCCCTGAGACAGGAGGGGTGGGTGTGGAGTCCTCCCAGCAGTGCCCTGAGACAGGAGGGGTGGGTGTGGAGTCCTCCCAGCAGTGCCCTGAGACAGGAGGGGTGGGTGTGGAGTCCTCCCAGCAGTGCCCTGAGACAGGAGGGGTGGGTGTGGAGTCCTCCCAGCAGTGCCCTGAGACAGGAGGGGTGGGTGTGATGCACATTGTGAGCCTTGATCATTAATTGTGACATTGCCATCATTCCACCTGTGTACCCACTATGGCACGTACTGCCTTTTCCCTCACCAGAGGATGATGTCCCTATGACAGAGGTGCAATGCGTTGGCTGCATGACATGCCTTGTTGTAACCAGCTAATTTGTTCTCATATGTCTCTCTGTGACATGTGGCTGGTGTATTGATGTGGTGTCACTTGTTCTTCCTCACAGGTAGGCGCCACTGCCAAGGAGCAGATCTGGCTGACCGCCGTCAGTGCCGTGAGGTGTGTGGATGGTCGGAGGCGGAGCCTGTCCCAGGTGAGGAAACGCTGGTAGGATATCCGGTGCTGGACGCGGAGGATTGCACGGCTCCTGCTGGGGGACTCACCTGACAGCCACAAGAACCGCAGCCGCCGCCGTCTGAGCCACCTCCACAGGCGTGTGCTGCCGGTGGTCTTTCCAGACCTGGAGAGGCGCTTACAGGCGATGCAGCAGCCGGAAGGGGGTAGGTACATGTGCGTTTGTTGTGTGTCACCGGCATTTGTAAGGGCACAGTGGCATGAATTCACTGGCAGGGTTTAAAGGTGCTGTGCAGATCCAGTTTGCCCCAGTATAGCGCTGCGCCCCTGCCACCCTTCCCCTCCTTGCAATGTGTTCCCTGGTCTGTGTGTAGTCACTCCTTCACAAGGTAATGTAGGCTGGCGCTTTGTCCACGAGAACAATGACTGTAGCATCATGTGTGGGGGTGGTGTGTAACAGGTTGTGGGACCTTGCCTGTGAACTGTCAAGTTCACTGCATGTGGGTTCCATGTCAGTTGGCACTGATGCTGACTCCAGACATGGGAGTTGGTCTCTCATGTGTCATGCCTCATAGCGCATGTCCTATGCAGTGGCCTGTGACATGATGTGCATGAGTGTGCGATACGCATAGTGCAGGGATGGTGACGTGTGTAGCAGTCATTACCATTCAGTAGCATGTAGTTGCGTGCCCACTACTGTCCCCTGGGGCACCTTATCCTCAGTGTTGTATGTGTCATCATCAACGTGGACACTCTCACTGTCTACAGCGTAGGTTGTGCTCTGTGCCATTGTCCCCTGTCACCATGTATATAGACGTGCTATTATGTACAGGTGTCCACTGTGCAGCCTGACCTGATTGTCCTTCTTCATACTCACAGTTGCCAGTGCCTGTGTGTCTTGTGATACTCATCTGAGGATGGGCACTGGTACCTCATTATTTGTACAGGCGCACCTTGGCTGTTTGGCGTCCAATCTTGCTTTTTGCCTGCCCCTGTGTTTATCACCCAGACTATGAGATGTTGGTGCCACCTGTGTCTCAACAATTTGCATCGTGTGGGGGTTTTTTGGGGCGGGCAATGCCTATGTGTCAAATCCTGATTTCTACTTGCTGGGTCTGGCCAGTGTGTGATGTTACTGGACACACACGCAAGGTGCAGTGACCGAGTCATGTTGGGCATGTTTGCAGCATTACCTATGCAGCATGTGTCTCAAGTTCATGGATATGGTCCCTGGTCATCGGTATTTTCGCCAACGCTGTGTGGTGCAGATGCAGTGCTGGATTGTCCCCAGGGCCTGGGTGCTATGTCAGACTCCGTTTCCTGTCTTTAGCTATTGTCTCATGCTCTCCATGGTATTTCAGTGGCATGGTGGCTCAACCAACTGTGTGTTTCATGCCCTACATCGGTACCTTGTTTTGAAGATGTTAGGGATCTTCCTTTTCAGGCTATGCAATGTTACCTATGTCGATTGGACTCATGTGACTGATGTGTACAGCTGTCTGATTAATTTATGTCTCTCCACCCTGCCCACAGCATCGTCGGGGGACACAGAGGGAGACATGGACACAGGCAAGGCGGAGGGACCGAGCACCAGTGCCAGCCGTGACATCGGGGCTGGTACATCGAGTGGGACAGAGGTGGAGGATAGTGCTGCCGAGGACCTGTCGACTGGCACGTCAGAATACGAAGCTGACAGGTCCGAGGAGGAGTTCTCCGAGTGGGCGGTGGCTGCACCAGCAGCTGACAGCGGAACAACACCTTGCACCGCCCCCTCAGTTCCCATCAGCCGCCTCCCACTTGCTCGTGTCCCTTCCCAGCGTGCCCGGTCACCGCATGTCTCCTTCCTGCCAGGCACCGCACCCCCTGCCCCTGTCTCCATTGCTGCCGCCAATGCTGAGTCTATGGACATCCAGCGGCAAATGCAGGTTGGTCAGGCTGCGATCCTTAATGTCCTCCATGCCCACGGGAAAACCCTCACCAACATCGAGGCATTCTTGGAGGGCATTCATTCTTCGCAGGCTGACCAACGCAACTTGCTGAGGTCCATAGACTCCACACTGACTGCAGCAGTGGGTCTCCTGCAGCGCGACCTCCCCCCACCTACCCCTGCCCCATCCACACTTCCCACCTCCATGCCTGTCCCACGTACACCCAGACGTCGGCATGCACCCACCACAACAGACACAGGCACCACACCAGCAGGGAAGGTCCACCGCACTCCTCCTGACACGCACACACAGGGTGAGAAAGGCACACCCACTGGGTCGGGGGGCAAACATGTGACACGCAGCCAGAGTGGGAGTCCGCATTCCACACAATCCACTCCCTCCCAATCCCCTCCCCTCAGCTCTCCTGGCCACATCTCCCCCAAGGACTCCTTCATGGCCGCTCTGTCCCTGAGCCCCACAGTTCCACCACCACGCAAGCGGTCAAGGAAGTCCTCGGTAAGGGTGGTTGAGTCTCCCCCCCTGTCTCCTCCCTCCCCCGGTGGCGCTGCAACCCATCCCTCTGACCCCCCCCCTCCTTGGGGCCTGAGGTCACTTCGGGTGCAGGGGACTCCCTGGAGGACCTTGCTAAGGTGTGTAGTGCCATCCTGGCCTCCGCCTTTGGCCATGACACACCCCCTGTGGTTGAGTCCTCCATCCCTGCCCCCACAACGCCGCCCCTTTGCCCTGATGTCCCTGCGGTGCCTGTTGCTTCCCCCCCCCCCCTGATGCCCTCACCAGTATGGAAGACGATGCCATTTGACTGTGCAGGCAAGGTAGGGGACACACATCCCACTGTGTCCCCCATCCAGCTGGGAATCATTGACTGCCCTATGGCCTTTGTTAAAATTGAACTGCCTGCGATCCACGGACATTGTGCTCATGCTGAATAAAGCTTAATTTTGTTTTCATTATCACACTCCTGCTATGGTGGTATTGGTGTTGGTGGGGCTGCTACATTGTTTTGGGTGGTGTTTAAGGCTTTGGGTGTGTGGGATTTGTAGTAGTGTTCTGCTCATTGGGGCGACCCTGGGATCTGTGTGCCATCACAAGGTGTTGGCTAACTTCCTTAGGTCATGTCAGCAGTTACTGCATGGTTCAATTGTCCCAGGGTGTATTCCTTCCTCTGTGTACCCAGATTTCTTCCCTGCAGGGTGTTCACAATGTTTAGCGCAGAGCTGTGTCTACATGAGCTGTGTGTGTGTGACGGAGCCCTTCTACTTTGGCCATGCATGCATGGCCATGTCTCCACCTGCAACAATCGTGGCATCCTTGGTGATCACTGTACTTGTGTGTGGAGTCTGTTGACATGAGTTCATGGGGACATGTTCCCTTGTAGGCAGTATGGATGTGGGTAATTCCGGCCTCACACACATGTGTTACACCCCTCCTGTCTCTGGGCACTGCTGGGAGGAATCTGCACACACCCCTACTGTCTCAGGGCACTGCTGGGAGGAATCTGCACACACCCCTCCTGTCTCAGGGCACTGCTGGGAGGACTCCACACCCACCCCTCCTGTCTCAGGGCACTGCTGGGAGGACTCCACACCCACCCCTTCTGTCTCAGGGCACTGCTGGGAGGAATCTGCACACACCCCTCCTGTCTCAGGGCACTGCTGGGAGGACTCCACACCCACCCCTCCTGTCTCTGGGCACTGCTGGGTGGACTCTGCACACACACCCCCTATTTCTGGATATGTACGCTTGGGACATACACGGTGTGGTTGCGCTCCATGCATTCGAGGTGAGGGTACGGGTCGTACTTACACTGTTGGGGTGGGGGGTACGCTCCTTGCATACGCGGGTGAGGGTACGGGTCGTACTTACACTGTTGGGGTGGGGGGTACGCTCCTTGCATACGCGGGTGAGGGTACGGGTCGTACTTACACTGTTGGGGTGGGGTGTACGCTCCTTGCATACGCGGGTGAGGGTACGGGTCGTACTTACACTGTTGGGGTGGGGGGTACGCTCCTTGCATACGCGGGTGAGGGTACGGGTCGTACTTACACTGTTGGGGTGGGGGGTACGCTCCTTGCATACGCGGGTGAGGGTACGGGTCGTACTTACACTGTTGGGGTGGGGGGTACGCTCCTTGCATACGCGGCTGAGGGTTCGAGTCGTACTTACACTGGTGTGGTGGGGGTTCGGTCTGTGAGTCCAGGAGTCGTACTTACACTGGTGGGGGTGGGGGTACGGTCCGTACGTCCGCGGGTGAGGGTTCGAGTCGTACTTACACTGGTGTGGTGGGGGTACGGTCCGTGAGTCCGCGGGTGGGGGTAGGAGTCGTACTTACACTGGTGGGGGTGGGGGTACGGTCCGTACGTCCGCGGGTGAGGGTTCGAGTCGTACTTACACTGGTGTGGTGGGGGTACGGTCCGTGAGTCTGCGGGTGGGGGTAGGAGTCGTACTTACACTGGTGGGGGTGGGGGTACGGTCCGTACATCCGCGGGTGAGGGTTCGAGTCGTACTTACACTGGTGTGGTGGGGGTACGGTCCGTGAGTCCAGGAGTCGTACTTACACTGGTGGGGGTGGGGGTACGGTCCGTACGTCCGCGGGTGAGGGTTCAAGTCGTACTTACACTGGTGTGGTGGGGGTACGGTCCGTGAGTCCGCGGGTGGGGGTAGGAGTCGTACTTACACTGGTGGGGGTGGGGGTTCGGTCCGTACGTCCGCGGGTGAGGGTTCAAGTCGTACTTACACTGTTGGCATGGGGGGTACGCTCCATGCATACGCGGGTGGGGGTACGGGTCGTACTTACACTGTTGGGGTGGGGGGTACGCTCCTTGCATACGCGGGTGAGGGTACGGGTCATACTTCCACTGTTGGCATGGAGGGTACTCTCCTTGCATACGCGGGTGGGGGTACGGGTCGTACTTACACTGTTGGGGTGGGGGTACGCTCCATGCATACGCGGGTGGGGGTAGGGTCCGTACATATCCGTCCCCACGCTATGTGATGCTTGTGCGGGCCGTACCCAGGCCTTTGCCACGTGGGTACGATCCGTCCCGCCATTGTTGGGGTGACGTGTGTGTGGGCGTGGTACGACTCGTACCCACGCTCTTCAGGCGTGGGTACGGGACGTACCTGTCTGGTTGTGTTGCCGGTTCGCGTGGTGACGGACTTCCGTTGTGGCGGTCGCTGGCTTCTCAGGACACGCCCCCACCCCCTCGTGGTGACCAGGGCATGGGAGTCAGGTATGTCCAGGCCATGTGTGGTGTGTGACTTATGTGGTTGTTTTGTGGCCTGCCCTGGTCGTGCCACCCCCACCCCACCCCACTTTTTCCCCTCCCTTAGTTATTCTGACCTTCTGCGGCGTCTGCGTCGTAACCTGTAGAGGAGGTGTACTGCTATGAGGGCAGGGATGACTCGTAGGTTCGGGTCCATGTCTGTCCGTCGCGTACTGGTACTCCTTGATCGCGTCGTCCTGTCGCGTACGGGTCCTCCTTGATCGCGTCGTCCTGTTGCGTACGGGTCCTCCTTGGTCGCGTCGTCCTGTGTGTCCGTCGCGTACTGGTCCTCCTTGTTCGCGTCGTCGTCTGTCCGTCGCGTACTGGTGGTCCTTGTTCGCGTCGTCCTGATTTCCCGGCAGTTTTTGGCTGCCGCAAAATATTCACCGTGCGGGGTGACGTCGGTGCGAATCGTGATTCCTGGTTCGTGAATGGCTGGCTGCGAGCATCCCGACGTCAGGTCGGCGCTTTCCCGGATCGCATTGGTAGGTGTTTTTTTGTTCGGTCGGGCTTTTTTACGATTCGTACGGTAATGGTGTACCCGTGCGAATCGTAATTCCTTGTTTGTGAAAATTGACGACCGGGTACGCGTCGGGCGGAGATTGTGCTCCGTCCGACGGTTCGTACCCGGTTTTTGCCGGATCGTGATCGGCACCTAAGTCTAAATTTGAATAGTAGAACTCCAACTTCCCCATTATATAAAAGAGGCTAGTTAGTACACTACATGACACACTATACGTTAAGGGTAAGTGATGATAACTAACTCTCTCTGAGACAGACGTAGGTAATTGCATGCAGACGTAACAATCACTCACATCCATCGTGTCGACGTACTCGTAAAGTAGTTTTGTAAAGACGTTTAATGAAAAATCATTAATTGATTTATCCTGATGATAAATACTTTCATCTCTTTGTTCTATATTAGTATTAGGAGCTTCTTTAGTCACATCATTCACTCTTTCACTTAACACATTATTAGTATTCTTCTTGTTATTAGTTACCATTAGGACAGGCATGATGACAGTTAATATTAACCACATCAGCATTAGTAGTAATTTTAGACTAGGTTTTGGATGTCCAGTCACTGTAGCTTCTGCCATTTTGTAAACTATAAAAAAATATATAAAAATTAGAAAAATATAAAAAATATAAAAAAACTCTAAAAACTGTCTAGGGACTCAAAAATCCACCAAACCAATTTAGTGTATACCAAACACTTTAAGGCTTTCTTCCTTACCCCCTCTTTTTTATTTTTTTAAAGTCTTCTTCAAGTCTTCTTCAGATCTTCTTGATCTCTTAATTTATTTTGACTGGGATTGTTTCACCTTAATTTTTCTCAGTTCCTTTTAACCCTGTTTCAATTTGCTTTCATCGGCTTGCTTAGTACCATTGCCAGTTTCTCTCTTTATTTGATCAGTGCTTTCAATCTCTTCCAGTACTACGTATGTCCATTCTGGAGGTGTATATCTCTTGCTCGAAATTCTTATTCTCCTTGTTTTTTGCTCTGATCCTTTTTCTGAATCTTCTTGTACAGTTGACTTGAGACTTCATTTATCTGTTCTGCCTTTCTCTTTTCAATAGTGTATTTCAGTCTTTTCACTCATCTTTGCCAATTGTCTCCTTTTCTCACTCTTTTAGCTTGAACCTCTTCTTCAACTTCTTTTTCAGGTTCACAGGTTCTTCTATTCAACCTTTAACCTGAATACATTTGTTAATAGAACACTTTAAACTCACGTCAATTCTCTTTCCTGTGTAGCCCCATTGGTCTTCACTGTTATGGAAATGTATGGAAATGTGTGCTCATAACTTACTCTAAATGTTGACTAGAAGAGGTCCATATGATCAGTGTCACGGTTTGTATAATGATTATACCCGATGTTTCCTGTTAAACATTTGCAGCTCCGGCATTTTCAAAATAATATGACCAGGGATACCCCATTCTTGTCTTCAAAATCCATGAGATTTGCAGAAAACGTAACCCAAATGGGCTTCTTTTTACTTCTGTGATTCATCCTACATTATTTGGCAGAACAGATCATACTACATGTGATTTTATTTGACATGCAGAGTCCCTCAAATATACAATGGCCTGACAGCA
The DNA here is from genome assembly GCF_964204655.1 of Triturus cristatus. Taxonomy (NCBI): domain Eukaryota; kingdom Metazoa; phylum Chordata; class Amphibia; order Caudata; family Salamandridae; genus Triturus; species Triturus cristatus. Next base: position 989,799,880 of record NC_140592.1, read on the forward strand.
ACTCTTTCTTATTTGGGAAGTGAAGCCACTCTGTCCTCAAAGAACTTTTCAGAACTTTAGTTCATGCCCTGGACCTCCTCCATCTGGTTGCTGGCAGTATCCGTCTCATAGGTACTCCAGACTCCACTTTGACCTTAATGAAAAGATTGTTCCCCTCTTCTGCAGGCTTAATCAACCTGAAGAATTTGATCGACAGTCCTTCTCTTTGAAGAACACTCTGGCGGTCAATACAAGTCTGCATCATCCAGCAATAAATAAAAATGTGTAATGAATAGCACCTTCAAACTGACACATGTCAGAGCATTTTACTACCAAAAAGACTGATAGAACAGATCAGTATTATGTGAGTACCAAAGGACAAGGACCCTAGACATTGAATTAAAGAGAACGTGAGAGAATTCATATAGGAAAATCTGCACAGGAAAATCCACATGCAACAAGATTCAAGTACAAACCATGAAGGTTTATTTAAGATTTGGAATCATTACAGCAGTCAAAAAAGCATGTGGTTATTTATTTCACTTAAAAATACGAACAAACACAAATTAGAATAAGCAACAGAAGCTTAGCCCTATTCTAGTAAATAGCCAGAACTAAGGGTGATCCAGCACAAGGCAGATAATGAGTCAAATTAGCGTAAGTATTGGATCAATAAACAGACTAACGTGGAGCCTGCTCCCTAAGGAAAGACAAAAATGACCTAGTTTACATACCAGAAAGTGTTTTAAATAGGTTTTCAAGCAGAGCAATTCAAGCCATTTGTGAAATGACACCATGGGCTGTATGACTAAAGATACATTTCCATAAAATCAATCATCTTTTAGAATATACTTCATGTAAAAGAAGCTCACTCTAAAAACCCTTGCAAAATATAGAGTTAAAATGAACTGTTAATCTACTTACAAATGGAAGTAAAATAGGGTTACCTAACAACAGCAGCTTAGAAATATGACTAAGACATAATTAAACTAGCAAGTGACTTCAACTTTGAGCATCAAAACATTATGTGCGTATTTCTCTGGCAGTCAAGCCTGCTTCCTCCGGAACACATACATTTTTACACCACAAAAGAAACATTACAACGAAACAGATATTTTTTAAGGAAGAGTTACAACTGGCATCCTTGGTGTAGTTTTCCTCCTAACATTTTGCTTTCAAACCTCCTGTTTTGCTGACTTCACTTTTGCTGGCTTTAGGACTCTGCCAACCAGTGCTGAAGCGCTTGTTCTCTCTCCTTACAACATGGTAGAATTGGCTTATACCCCGTTGGCATATTTATTTTACTTGTAAGTCCTTAGTAAAGTGGTACTGCACTTACCCAGGGCATGACAATTAAATGCAACTAGTGTGACAGCAGCACTGATTGTGCCATCCACTTAAGTATCCCTGTATATATGTCTAAGGTCGGCCACTGCAGCCTTTGTGTGCAGTTTTGAACTTCCATTTCCATCTGGCAAAATAAACCTTTTGCCATGCCCAAACCTTCCTTTTTAATACATATGTCATCCCAAGGGTATGCCCTGGACAGCCGAGAGGGCAGGGTACAGTGTATTTAAAAGGTATGACACATATTTTTAAGTTTACATGTCCTGCTAGTGAAAAACTCTTACATTTGTTTTTCACTATTGCAGTGCCTACCTCTCTCATTGGTGTCTTTGGAATTATTTGGAACAATCCTGTCTTATGGCAAAATTGGACTTTATATTACAATTTTGAAAATACCACTTGTAAAAAGCTGTGATTTTACATCCTTAGCCATTAGTTGCCTGCAGCCTGCTTCTGGGTCACATACCTCGGTATAGCTGAAATTTGGGCTTTGTGTATTCCTCCTAGACAGCCACAGATAATAGAGGGCTAGATGTGCCTGGTTGGGCCATCACTGGCAGGATGGGCAGGCGGAACTTGGCATGGCTCTACTTGCTGTGTCTTGCCCCCACACAAGTGCTGCATACCCTGTGTAGTTAGTATGGAGTCAGGGCGGGGGCAGGAAACCCGTGCACTTCGAATGGAAACATACAGAAACTTCTTCTACTTCAAAGGAGGTACCTGGTTTGAATATTGGACCTCAGATATCAACTCTTCAGTACACTTCTGGACCTGCATCCAGGAAGAAGGACTGCTGTGCTGCTGAAAGGTTTGCCACTCTGCTGGACTGCTGCCCTGTTGGACTACTGTCTTACTGGACTGCTGCTATGCTGATTTGCTGCCCTGCTGCTCTCCTGCAAGAGTCAGAGGGATTTAGATCTTCATGGTCTCAGGTCTCCCAGAGTGACTCCAAGGTATATACCGCTGGCCTCCTGTTCAGAACCACAGGGACATAATAGGCTTCCAAACACCCGAAACATCATCCAGATCCAGCTGCAGTAAGCCCCTGACACTCCGGTCCTGGACCTTTGGTGTGCAGCTGAATTGAGGTTCTTAGGTTCTTTGCGACCACAAACATGCCCGCTGGCACCAAAACCTTGTTGCTCACGCAGCCTGCCAACTCCAAGTTTCATCAACCTGATGCTTCATGCTACTGCATTCGACCGCTTGATGGGAGCCCCACCATGAAGCTCCGGCTTGACCATCTGCAATGAAAACAGGATCTTTGAACTACTGTGCCAACCACCAATGACGCCCAGCCAGCGTTTCGGGCTACAACTATGACCGTCTGCGATGCTTCCCTGCTTCTCGCGGCCCCGTTCACCACAATGGGACTCTTTGTACTGGACTGAGAAAGTAATTTTTCAGCGGGACTAACCTGGTCCTCATATCTGACCCATGCTCGATCGCAGTCTGCCTGAACTTGCGATTTTCTCCCGGTCTCACAGGACCAGCTAGCAGTGAGTGGTGGTTCTGGCATTTTGCCACTCTTTTTACTTACATACTTAAAATGGCACATCTCTGGTTCTACTGGTTAGATTTTTGTTGTTTTGGTCTTGATTTATTTACTACATTTTGCTAATGTTTTCTAAATTAATGTGGTATTTTTCTTGTATTGTGTTTTCCCTTTATTACTCCTTGAAGTCCTAAGTAAACACTTTACACATTGCCTCTAAGTCAAAACTGACTTATCTGTGCCAAGCTACCAGAGGGTTGAGGACAGGTGAATTTGGGGTTTGCTTGTGCTTTACTCTGACAAGAATTGTGGTTAGTGCATGAGAAGGGTTTCACCCCTTAATGTGTCCTTATGTAACGCATCTGGTGCTATGTAAAGTGCTCTGATACCCAATACCTTCGGGTCAAGTTCGTGCTATATAAAACTCCGTAAAATAAAATAATAAAAAATAAATAACCAGTAACCCAATTTCTCACAGGAAGTAAAACACAGAAAGAATGAAAACATGCACCAGATGCACTTTCCAAAACCACATTTCTTTAACTGAAGTGCAACAAGGCCAAGGCAGATGTAGAATAATTATTATGGTCTACTTAAGCTAACCTAAACACAATTTTCAAGAATTCTAAATTCGCTCATACTCACCCTCTTCACCAGACAGAAAAACTAAATATTGTTGGAGGTCCACCCATTTAGAAAGAGACAGCATATCAATAAAAGGCAAAGAAAATCAATAGCAAAAAATAACTCAAAACTAGGGGGAGAAACTGATTCAATCCAATTGATCCTCTTGGATTTTTTGCTTTTTAGACTACTTGCTTTGTGGACTTCTGCGGAGAGTCTCAATACCTAAGTCTCACTCACTTTAAGCTCTATTATAATGGATTGGAAATTATAACCAACGTTGTCCACTTTTTAACATAAGATCTTATGGTGCACAAGTAGGTAAGAGGCTCTGGGCTAATTGAACATGAACATGTGCACAAGAGTGCGGGTTGAGCATATGAGACTACCATTTGCAGTGCTAGAGGCACTCCCATGTATTGGGACCACGTGATGACCTTTGACCTTTCTTTAGGTGTTTTCTTGAATGTACAACATCATTTTTCAAGCATATGCACTTTGCCTTGGAGATTTCATTTTGTGTCTCCTTGTAGCTGCAGAGAAGTGCTTTCACAGAGTATGACAGCCTTGCCAGGAACAAAACGTGTGGGGTGTGCTTTTGAAAGCAAGAGAGAGAGGAGAGGAATGTTCTTCTCGGTCTTGGAGTGTAGCGTTATATGCAGTGGTGCTCAAATGTGCATTAAGTTGTACATTGGGAAGTATTATGAATTTCTTATGATTGGCTTTGACATGCCCTCCTGCCATCTTGAATTCTGACTGTATAGCTTGAGCTTTGCGCACACAAGCGGGCATCCAGATTACTGAAGTTGTTTAGGCTATCCACGTTAAAGATTGTTTCCTGTACTTTTAATGATTGTTTTCTGTACTTTTGGAGATTGTTTTCTACTTTCTCAAGCTTCATTAAGATAAGGGGCTGGAACATGTGAGCATGCAGAGGGATACGTGAGAACTCTTTTACATTTATAATGCTTGGAAGGAGATTGGCCAACTCTGGTAAGTTTCCTTGGCTACTGCCTTCTCTCCATTCTCTGTCAGAGCTCAATTTTCAGCGTATTAAATGACTTTCTCCTTTTAACCCATTACAAACATGCGCAAATGTAGGCCCACGCGTTTCTCTATAATGAATAGAACACAGACATTATTAATTTTACGAAATGTACTTTTCACTGTTTACCACCCACCATTGCATTAACCCAATGTTATTTGTACCTTGCAAGAGCATTAATGTGCAAAAGCAGCATTATTTTATTAAACTTAGAAGCAGAACGAAAATACGGCCTTGTTTTTCCTGCATTAGTCTTAGCATTATTGCTCGCATGCGCAAAGCATTTCCCCAATGTGTTCTTGTTGGTGCACATTAATCACACAGCACACTATTTGTAAATGTTACTGGGGAGTTAATCCAAGCAGGTTTTACTTTCTTAAAACCCTGCTCCATCAATTCCCCCCCTTTGATGGCATCTTTGAGCCATCATAAAATACCCATAATACCAATTGCCACCTTGGTTTTTGTCCAAAGGTCTGTACTCTTTTCTCTCTTCATCATTCTTTCGTCTAAATCTTTCTTCATTTCATAATAATTTCCTTTCATGTCTTCCAATTCTATCTCATTTCTTTTTCTCTTTCTAGCTTTCCGTTTGTTGTCTGATTCCATCATTTTCTTCTTTCCACATCTACACTTACAACATTTATATGTCATTATCATTAATAATATCACTGTAGCTATTGAAATAATTGATATTAGTGTCTGCCCTATTAAGCTACTTCCAAATGTAGTCATCCATTTACCTATAGAGGAAAAACTCTTACTAAGTTTCTCCCAAACACCATCAACCTCTAGTTGGGTCAAGTCTTCTAGTAATTTCGTAATGTTTTTAATATACCCCTCTAAATTCTTACTTTTGTCAGGGATATAAGTACAGCAGTGTTGGATTTTCAACATGCCACAGACTCCACCCTCTTTTACTGATAGAATATCAAGGGCAAGTCGAGTTTGCAAAGCCATTGATATAATTGCAACCATTTCAGTATCAATCATTAAGAGCCCACCAGCAGTATCTGTTGATAAACGATCAACCACTGTAGACAATTTTCAATTTTTATGCGAATTTAGAACAACCCCAACTGATGGTATCAGTGCACCAAAAATATCACCTACTATTTCTGAAAAACTTGCTCTCTGTTTGCATATTAGTCCATGCTTAATGTCATTGATCTTGTTATGTTTATCAACATGATAGACCTTAGGAAATAGAATCCCAAAATAGCAACCACCATACCAATGTGCAGGCAACCTATAATAGGCACTTTTACCACACACATAATAAGCTCCTGGGAAAACAGGATCAGTTCCTCCTTTCAATCCCCATCCGCCAGTTATTAAGAAAGTTTGTTCACATTCACTAGTACCAATTAAATACTTATTATAGTCAGTTTTTAGTCCAAGCAAGCAAAGTTTCCCTTTATGATACCACTCCAGAGACATTGCAGCGTAAGCCTTACCCTTTTTATAATTTTCCTCTCTAAAAGCCCACGGTGGTACATATGACTCCTGTTCAGCAGCCTTTCTTTGAAAATCCTGTCTTCTATCTTCTACCATATTGATAAATTCCTTTTCTTCAGCTGACAAACTACATGTAAGGTAATTTCTATGGGCATATACTATATCTAGAGTCTGAGTAATATGAAAGAATTCTCCAATATATTCTGCTTTTCTATTACTTATATCTTATTCAAATCTTTTCTAATTGGAATTTCTGAAAATACTAAGTCTAAATTTGAATAGTAGAACTCCAACTTCCCCATTATATAAAAGAGGCTAGTTAGTACACTACATGACACACTATACGTTAAGGGTAAGTGATGGTAACTAACTCTCTCTGAGACAGACTTAGGTAATTGCATGCAGACGTAACAATCACTCACATCCATCGCGTCGACGTACTCGTAAAGTAGTTTTGTAAAGACGTTTAATGAAAAATCATTAATCGATTTATCCTGATGATAAATACTTTCATCTCTTTGTTCTATATTAGTATTAGGAGCTTCTTTAGTCACATCATTCACTCTTTCACTTAACACATTATTAGTATTATTCTTGTTATTAGTTACCATTAGGACAGGCACGATGACAGTTAATATTAACCACATCAGCATTAGTAGTAAGACACTACATAAGCAAGCTTTAATACATCTACATTTCAGACTAGGTTTTGGATGTCCAGTCACTGTAGCTTCTGCCATTTTGTAAACCATAAAAAAATCTATAAAAACTAGAAAAATATCAAAAATCTAAAAAAAACTCTAAAATCTGTCTAGGGACTCAAAAATCCACCAAACCAATTTAGTGTATACCAAACACTTTAAGGCTTTCTTCCTTACCCCCTCTTTTTTATTTTTTTTAAATCTTCTTCAAGTCTTCTTCAGATCTTCTTGATCTCTTAATTTATTTTGACTGGGATTGTTTCACCTTAATTTTTCTCAGTTCCTTTTAACCCTGTTTCAATTTGCTTTCATCGGCTTGCTCAGTACCATTGCCAGTTTCTCTCTTTATTTGATCAGTGCTTTCAATCTCTTCAGTAGTACGTATGTCCATTCTGGAGGTGTATATCTCTTGCTCGAAATTCTTATTCTCCTTGTTTTTTGCTCTGATCCTTTCTCTGAATCTTCTTGTACAGTTGACTTGAGACTTCATTTATCTGTTCTGCCTTTCTCTTTTCAATAGTGTATTTCAGTCATTTCACTCCTCTTTGCCAATTGTCTCCTTTTCTCACTCTTTTAGCTTAAACCTCTTCTTCACCTTCTTTTTCAGGTTCACAGGTTCTTCTATTCAACCTTTAACCTGAATACATTTGTTAATAGAACCCTTTAAACTCACGTCAATTCTCTTTCCTGTGGAGCCTCATTGGTCTTCACTGTTATGGAAATGTATGGAAATGTGTGCTCATACCTTACTCTAAATGTTGACTAGAAGAGGTCCATATGATCAGTGTCAGGGTTTGTATAATGATTATACCCAATGTTTCCTGTTAAAAATTCGCAGCTCCGGCATTTTCAAAATACTATGACCAGGAATACCCCATTCTTGTCTTCAAAATCCATGAGATCTGCAGAAAACGTAACGCAAATGGGCTTCTTTTTACTTCTGTGATTCATCCTACATTATTTGGCAGAACAGATCATACTACATGTGATTTTATTTGACATGCAGAATCCCTCAAATATTCAATGGCCTGGCAACAACTCTTTCTTATTTGGGAAGTGAAGCCACTCTGTCCTCAAAGAACTTTTCAGAACTTTAGTTCATGCCCTGGACCTCCTCCATCTGGTTGCTGGCAGTATCCGTCTCATAGGTACTCCAGACTCCACTTTGACCTTAATGAAAAGATTGTTCCCCTCTTCTGCAGGCTTAATCAACCTGAAGAATTTGATCGACAGTCCTTCTCTTTGAAGAACACTCTGGCGGTCAATACAAGTCTGCATCATCCAGCAATACATAAAAATGTGTAATGAATAGCACCTTCAAACTGACACATGTCAGAGCATTTTACTACCAAAAAGACTGATAGAACAGATCAGTATTATGTGAGTCCCAAAGGACAAGGGCCCTAGACATTGAATTAAAGAGAAACTGAGGGAATTCATATAGGAAAATCTGCACAGGAAAATCCACATGCAACAAGATTCAAGTACAAACCATGAAGGTTTATTTAAGATTTGGAATCATTACAGCAGTCAAAAAAGCACATGGTTATTTATTTCACTTAAAAATACGAACAAACACAAATTAGAATAAGCAACAGAAGCTTAGCCCTATTCTAGTAAATAGCCAGAACTAAGGGTGATCCAGCACAAGGTAGATAATGAGTCAAATTAGCGTAAGTATTGGATCAATAAACAGACTAACGTGGAGCCTGCTCCCTAAGGAAAGACAAAAATGACCTAGTTTACATACCAGAAAGTGTTTTAAATAGGTTTTCAAGCAGAGCAATTCAAGCCATTTGCATGGTGTGAAATGACACCATGGGCTGTATGACTAAAGATACATTTCCATAAAATCAATCATCTTTTAGAATATACTTCATGTAAAAGAAGCTCACTCTAAAAACCCTTGCAAAAATAGAGTTAAAATGAACTGTTAATCTACTTACAAATGGAAGTGAAATAGGGTTACCTAACAACAGCAGCTTAGAAATATGACTAAGACATAGTTAAACTAGCAAGTGACTTCAACTTTGAGCATCAAAACATTATGTGCGTATTTCTCTGGCAGTCAAGCCTGCTTCCTCCGGAACACATACATTTTTACACCACAAAAGAAACATTACAACGAAACAGATATTTTTTAAGGAAGAGTTACAACTGGCATCCTTGGTGTAGTTTTCCTCCTAACATTGTGCTTTCAAACCTCCTGTTTTGCGGACTTCATTTTTGCTGGCTTTAGGACTCTGCCAACCAGTGCTGCAGCGCTTGTTCTCTCTCCTTACAACATGGTAGAATTGGCTTATACCCCGTTGGCATATTTATTTTACTTGTAAGTCCTTAGTAAAGTGGTACTGCACTTACCCAGGGCATGACAATTAAATGCAACTAGTGTGACAGCAGCACTGAATGTGCCATCCACTTAACCTCTTCAGTGCCCCGCCCTTTCCACGCCCTGTGCCGGGCGTTTCATTAGCGGGCGGGGTTCATGGCGAGATAGTCTCGTCATGGGCACAGCGCAACCGCGCTCCATGACGAGACTATCTCTTCATGGGCACTGAAGGGGTTAACTATCCCTGTAAATATGTTTAAGGTCGGCCACTGCAGCCTTTGTGTGCAGTTTTGAACTTCCATTTCCATCTGGCAAAATAAACCTTTTGCCATGCCCAAACCTTCCTTTTTAATACATATGTCATCTCAAGGGTATGCCCTGGACAGCCGAGAGGGCAGGGTACAGTGTATTTAAAAGGTATGACACATATTTTTAAGTTTACATGTCCTGGTAGTGAAAAACTCTTACATTTGTTTTTCACTATTGCAGTGCCTACCTCTCCCATTGGTGTCTTTGGAATTATTTTGAAAAATCCTGTCTTATGGCAAAATTGGACTTTATATTACAATTTTGAAAATACCACTTCTAGAAAGCTGTGATTTTACATCCTTAGCCATTAGTTGCCTGCAGCCTGCTTCTGGGTCACATACCTCGGTATAGCTGACATTTGGGCTTTGTGTATTCCTCCTAGACAGCCACAGATAATAGAGGGCTAGATGTGCCTGGTTGGGCCATCACTGGCAGGATGGGCAGGCAGAATTTGGCACGGCTCTACTTGCTGTGTCTTGCCCTCACACAAGTGCTGCATACCCTGTGTAGTTAGTATGGAGTCAGGGCGGGGGCAGGAAACCCGTGCACTTCGAATGGAAACATACAGAAACTTCTTCTACTTCAAAGGAGGTACCTGGTTTGAATATTAGACCTCAGATATCAACTCTTCAGTACACTTCTGGACCTGCATCCAGGAAGAAGGACTGCTGTGCTGCTGAAAGGTTTGCCACTCTGCTGGACTGCTGCCCTGTTGGACTACTGTCTTACTGGACTGCTGCTATGCTGAATTGCTGCCCTGCTGCTCTCCTGCAAGAGTCAGAGGGATTTAGACCTTCATGGTCTCAGGTCTCCCAGAGTGACTCCAAGGTATATACTGCTGGCCTCCTGTTCAGAACCACAGGGACATAATAGGCTTCCAAACACCCGAAACATCATCCAGATCCAGCTGCAGTAAGCCCCTGACACTCCGGTCCTGGACCTTTGGTGTGCAGCTGAATTGAGGTTCTTAGGTTCTTTGCGACCACAAACATGCCCACTTGCACCAAAACCTTGTTGCTCACGCAGCCTGCCAACTCCAAGTTTCATCAACCTGATCCTTCATGCTACTGCATTCGACCGCTTGATGGGAGCCCCACCATGAAGCTCCGGCTTGACCATCTGCAATGAAAACAGGATCTTTGAACTACTGTGCCAACCACCAATGACGCCCAGCCAGCGTTTCGGGCTACAACTATGACCGTCTGCGATGCTTCCCTGCTCCTCGCGGCCCCGTTCACCACAATGGGACTCTTTGTACTGGACTGAGAAAGTAATTTTTCAGCGGGACTAACCTGATCCTCATATCTGACCCATGCTCGATCGCAGTCTGCCTGAACTTGCGATTTTCTCCCGGTCTCACAGGACCAGGTAGCAGTGAGTGGTGGTTCTGGCATTTTGCGACTCTTTTTACTTACATACTTAAAATGGCACATCTCTGGTTCTACTGATTAGATTTTTGTTGTTTTGGTCTTGATTTATTTACTACATTTTGCTAATGTTTTCTAAATGAATGTGGTATTTTTCTTGTATTGTGTTTTCCCTTTATTACTGCTTGAAGTCCTAAGTAAACACTTTACACATTGCCTCTAAGTCAAAACTGACTTATCTGTACCAAGCTGCCAGAGGGTTGAGCACAGGTGAATTTGGGGTTTGCTTGTGCTTTACTCTGATAAGAATTGTGGTTAGTGCATGAGTAGGGTTTCACCCCTTAATGTGTCCTTATGTAACGCATCTGGTGCTATGTAAAATGCTCTGAGACCCAATACCTTCGGGTCAAGTTCGCGCTGTATAAAACTCTGTTAAATAAAATAATAAAAAATAAATAACCAGTAACCCAATTTCTTACAGGAAGTAAAACACAGAAAGAATGAAAACATGCACCAGATGCACTTTCCAAAACCACATTTCTTTAACTGAGGTGCAACAAGGCCAAGGCAGATGTAGAATAATTATTGTGGTCTACTTAAGCTAACCTAAACACAATTTTCAAGAATTCTAAATTCGCTCCTACTCACCCTCTTCACCAGACAGAAAAACTAAATATTGTTGGAGGGCCTCCCATTTAGAAAGAGACAGCATATCAATAAAAGGCAAAGAAAATTAATAGCAAAAAATAACTCAAAACTAGGGGGAGAAACTGATTCCATCCAATTGATCCTCTTGGATTTTTTGCTTTTTAGACTACTTGCTTTGTGGACTTCTGCGGAGAGTCTCAATACCTAAGTCTCACTCACTTTAAGCTCTATTATAATGGATTGGAAATTATAACCAACGTTGTCCACTTTTTAAGTGATTGAGTGCACTCAACGTGGGCAGCCCAAGTAGCAAGACGCGCTGCGATTTTCTCCCCGGATTTTCAAACAAACGAACTGGGACTGACTCTGTCTAAATTCAAGACGGCAGCAAATCGCTAAAGCCTAAATTATACAGCAGACCCTGCCCTCCAAGCTTACACCCACGTGTTAAACTCACGCTCGATTCTCAAGCACCATAACCCGGGTGAACAAGTCTACCCCCTGCCGCTAATTGAAGCGCAATTGGTTGCCAGCTACTCGGCCATTTTTTGCCTTACGGATCACTACACCAATTCCGCTTGCTCACCTATTATATGTCCTGATGATGATCTCGAACAATTGAGATCAAAACACCGTTGACCCTTAACAACAAAAAACTCCTCCTATTGTAAAAAGTATTTTGAGGAGTTTTCTACAATTGTTGTCAATGCGATGCCGTAATTTTAAACTTCACCATCACTTTGCACGTCATGCTTCTTTCACTTATTGTGTGAGCACCTGAATACGATTATTGTGGAAATAAATCTTTCACATAGACTGATCTATGTCCCTATGTACATTGTTTTTGCTCCCTTAAGAAATTAATTTTCAATTCTCTATTCTTAAGTGCTCTCCGCAGGATCACTTTGATATTGGACCTTTGGGCCACACCAGAACCATTGTTCTTCTACCGCATATTTCACCCCAGTTTCACGTATTTGGGGTACCTATGTTTTTCTTAAAACTTGTATTTTATTCCATGCATTTAACAGTTGCATTTGCCCACTTAAGTGTGTTATTATTGTTTGCGCCATTTGTATACATATTTATATATATATATCTCTATATACATTTGAATGTTGTTTACTTGACATCTGGGAAAGCCTTTTTGTTAGAGCGTGTTGCACAAATAAAACCCCATGCTTTGTTCCGAAAACAGCATTTTGATGTGCCTCATTTTATGAGAGTGAAATCTCTTTCCTGGTGTTTTTATTGCTTCGCCATGCTGCGCCTCTGTGTGGGCGTGCGGTATTTTCTATTATTTGGGAGGGCAAAGCAATACCCCATTTAACTCGGCTCTTTAACTGCTCACAGGTAGACTATTGCAGAAGAGGCACTTCAGGTACTGGTGCTGGAGTGTGCAGAGCTTATAATATGAGTGAGCATTAATAGTGCCAGTATGTACATTTGCATTGCATCACTCCATTGTACACTATGGGCAAAATCTGGACCAAATTAGAGCTTCATCATAGTTGGGCCCAAAGATGAGTGTGACACACCATTCCTATTGTAAATCAGGATACCAAATACAGATCTGGCATCAATTACCACATATCTGCATTCATTGTGGCACTTCAAGATGTATCATTTTTCCCTCACTCAGCTCCTTATTAGATTTAGGCATCACACACCAATATAATGCATGCTTCTTCAGTGCCTCTCGCTCAGCAAGCATGCCACAGAGATCAAGGAGCAGCTGGACGCCATCCCCCGGATCTCCTCTTCCTTACAGAAAAATGGCTGATCACAGCTTCAATATCGAACATCTCTGCTACCATCTCCATCTTATACAAAATAACCAAGCCCACCTAAACAAGCCCGTAGTTGGAATCAACATCTTTTATAAAGAGACCTTCAAATGTACCGCCTCCTCTGAAGCGAAACAAAGTACAGGGAATACCTCAACATCAAAATACAAATCACAGCAAACTTCACCCTGGGGGAAATCCTGGTCTACTGCCTCCCAGGCCCCAGAGCCAACTTTGCTAAACACATTATGGACTTCATTGCCATAGTCAGTTTCACAATAAACATCCATCAATGCAGAGGAACCCCTAAAGAGTGTCAAAACTGGAATAACCGAACAGAAGTGGATTCGATGTTAACCCCCCACGAGCCTCCCAGCACCAGCATGGAAATCTTCAAGTAGATCACCCAGCTGCGCAACACTCTGGATCCCAAGAAACAAAGCCACACAACAAAACTAGATAAAAATCCAACTGGTACACGGAAGACCTCAGAATGATCAAGCAACACTGTAAACAACTGGAACGACAGTTCTAGTTGATCCCTGCCCCATCATGCCTACGACAAAGGAGCAATCCCTATCAGCAAGGCCATCATCCCAATCATCAACACTCCATCAATACAGCCACCTTCTTGGAACCATGGAAGCACTCAGCCATCAATGCCATCCTAAAAAAACGATTGCAGACCTGCCTAAACTCACCAACTATCGACCGCTATCCCTCCTTTCCTACCTGACCATGTTCTTGGAAAAAGTCATCAAAAGGCGCCTCTCCAATCACTGCTCCAATCACCAGCTCCTTGACGCCACACAGTCAGAATTTAGACCCAATCGTAGCATAGAAATCAACTTCACAGTAGCAACGGATGACATCCTGATGGTCCTCGACGGGGGGACACCTCATCCCTCGTACTCCTTGACATATTAGCAGCCTTCAGCACCTTGTCCTTTCCCATTCTGATCCAATAACTTGACAAAGCAGGCATCCAGGGACACACCTTCAAGTGGATCTGCTCCTTCCATACTGTCAGATACCAAACTGTCAACCTAAACCCCTACTCCTTAGAAACATAGAAACTCATCTGTGGAGTCCTGCAGGGTTCCTCGCACAGCCTGATGCTCTTCAAAATCTACATCTCCACTGGCTGACATTATATGGACTCCCAACATCTGCATCCTTACAAACGCCAACAACACACAACTGGTTCTATCCCTCTCGGACAAACCACCCAACACCAGGAACAAGTTCACTACATGCATGACTGAAGTAGCCACCTAGATGAAATCCAACTGCCTCAAACTGAACTCAGACAAGACTGAACTGGTGGTCTTCAGAAAAACACCTTGCCATGTGATTCCACCTACTAGCCCACAGACCTTAGACCCATGCGTTGCTCAAAAACAAGAAACCTTGTAATCATCATGGACCACAAACAGGACATGGCCTGCCCAAGTCAGCACAGTAGCCTCGTCCTGCTTCAACACCCTAACAATTCCGAAGAAAATCTTCAATTGATCACCAGACAACACCAGGAAAATGATCATCCAAGCCCTCATCACCAGCTGACTAGACTATAGGAACACCCTGTATACAAGGGTACCCAACCAACTCAACTCACAAGAAGACTGTAGACCATCCAACACGCACCAGCCAGACTAGTTCTCAACCTCCCACTCTGAGCCCACTTCCCACCACACCACATCTTATTGAACTTCAATGGCCAACGACACAGAAGCAAGCACACTTCAAGCTCATCACAACACATACAAATCACTCCACAGCACAGGTCCTGTCTACCTGAATAGCCGCATTCATGTCCACCAATCTTCCAGATACCTCTGCTCTGCCAGTCTTGCACTAGCAGACAGCCCATGCATTCACCAAAGCAGAGCAGGGGATCGCGCAATCTCACACCTGGCTCATAAATACTTGAACGACCTTTCACAACGCATCAAAGCCTCCTCCTCTCTTCTTGACTTTCGCAAGTAGCTGAAGACCTGACTCTTCGAGTAGACCCTCCATGGCTCGCTTCATATACCAGCTACATAGTGCCTGAATACCATCACGGTGATAATAATGCTAAAAAAACACAGATAACATAACATAAGAGGGCTCACAAAGGGAGTGTACTGTTAGTAAAGTGTCAACATTTGTATTCTCACCTGCCATCATGTGTATATTTGTACCGTAATGTGTTGTATTAAGCAGTGTGTGTGTAATAAAGTACTTTTGCTTTTATAAATGAAGGAACTGACAGGACAATTATTTATTGGGTGTTGTTTTTTTCCTGCTGTGGTCTGGGGTACTAGCCTACATAGCCTCCCCTGAGTAGGCCTCACTCTTCCTCGCTACGCTGATAGAGTCAAGCGCTACAGCGGGGTACTTGGATCCCAGTAGATAGAAGTTTGTGGATGTATTACTTGAGAAGGACCCACATGCTTTTCAACTACTAACTCACTATATTACACTACGCAATCGCCAACTCTGTCCCCAAAATCTGGGCAATGCTGTTCCACACATGAGTCCAGCACCACTTTTCTTTCAGTTCACGAACGAATTGAAAGCCATCAAGGAAACTTTGGTGAGCTTTTAACTCACCACTATAAAACAACCAACCATTAGCCCTTCAGGCCTTAAACAAATCCACCCTAGTCCACGACTATTATTGTGAATAATTTCCTTTTCCAGGCCCGACATTCTAGTTGTTTCTCTTTGTCATACACTCTTTTGCTTGCTAGCTCAGTTTGGGGTATATTGGTACCAAAATAATGCATGCCATCAATGCATATGTACATTTTGGTGCGAATATTACAAAAACAAGCACTTGCTTTGTGAAAATATGACTAAACTGATCATTTTTTTTATGCATACAAAAAAATATTCAGATTGATGGTGAAAAATACAAGCAAAGTGCATCAGAAAAAATTGTTGTGCTAAACTGCGAGTCATCCAGGTTACCCATGTCATTAATCCAGAATATTTGAAATAACTGCCCACCTGTGTCAGAGGTAATTTTATCTTAGCTGTAGGAAATTTCTCAAAACCTCTTTCTGTACACCAATAGTCTATCAGAAGACACTTAGGGACAATTATAAGTCTGGCTGTCTATGGACCGCCAGACTCATGGGGCCGCATCGGTGGCTATCCAACCACCCAATTACAACTTTGGCGGGCGGACCGTCATTGCACCGCCACAACCGCCAGGGAACCGCCATTCTCTGGCGATGACGCGGTGGTCAGGGCCTCAGCAATATGCTGGTGGTACCACTGCAACACTGCCATGCATATTAGGATTTTCAGGCCCGCCAGCGGTGTCATGGAGGTCCTTACTCCATGAAAAGGCTGTTAGTCCTGAAACTAAGGTTGCCCATGTGCATGGGGATGCATGTAGGGGGGCACATGTGCATGCACCCCATTTCCTGCACAGCATGAACTTTACTGTCCATGCCATACAGGAACTGTTTTTGGTGTTCCCATTGAGGTGCCCATTTTCAGAGGCCCCATCAGAAACATCCCGCCAGACATGAGGAAACTGCACACGCAGGTTCGGCGGCTCAGGAGTGGGCCACTCAGTCCACTTCCGCACCGCCAACCTCGTATTCAGGCCCAAAGCATTGCTCAGAAAATCACCTTTTAAGAAGTGCATAGTGAGGTACATCCGACAGCTGAGTGCAAACCTCAAACACTACTAACGTTTTTAAAACTGATATTTTGTTTCTATAATGGGATTGTTCTCTCCAACCATATTGTACACTACAGACGAAGGGCTGCTTGGTATAGTCTCAGTATAAAAAGTCACCAAGCGTTTCTCCAGAGCCAGCTAATCAATTTGACTGATCCAACAATGCGGTCACTTTTACCTCATTTTTTAACCACTGTGTGCAGGATTTTGCTGCAAGAGGTCCTACTTTATACAAATAATCATACTCAATCTTAAGTCTTTAAAATGCCCGCTCTTTGTCTAATGTGGAGAGAAGTGATTAATTTCTACTTAATTACAAGCTGGTGGCTGTGGAAGAAAACAAATCGCCTCGGTAAAGTGCTCGACGGATGACGGCCTCTTCTTTAAAAATGCATGAGCAGTTTGCTTTATTCTCCTAATGTGCACATATAGCTTATCAACAGATTTATAATTCCAGCGGTGGCGAGAAAACTGTGTATTTATCACGCTGACAGGGTCTTCTTGGCGAGAAAGACTGATGTGGGCATATTTGCTTTTAACTACCAATTACGTGGTAGGCTGGTGTCACTGTCTATCTTAACAGCCCCCAATGTGGCGCAGCGTCTTTTCATTGCTCTTGTGTGGGAGTTATTCTCGCTTTGATTTAGCCGGGATGTTCATGAAGCCTATTTATTAATAAGTACTTTTATGATGTCTTTAATCACCTGCATACAACTTTTTTAAGGTTGAAGAACAAAAGCAACTGTGTGTGAGGAGAGATGAATCGTGCAGGCAACCTGGTTGCTCACATTTTCTGTGTGCATGAAAAATAGCCATACACCCTTGTCATGTAAGAATTGACTCCCTTTACTTGGTTCGGGCCTTGTCTCTTGCAGGGGGGGGGGGTGCCAAGCTCCCCTGCACTCCCATGAGCCAGTGTCTCCCTCTTGTTGGAGACAATAGGTGAGCAAGCTTTGGCCATTGAAAAAGAAAGGGATCTGACACCCAGCCTCTCGGGTCTCTTGTGTAGACACACTAAGGCTCAGTGCCAGTGGGCTATTGGAGTCAGGGGCT
The DNA here is from genome assembly GCF_964204655.1 of Triturus cristatus. NCBI lineage: Eukaryota > Metazoa > Chordata > Amphibia > Caudata > Salamandridae > Triturus > Triturus cristatus. The sequence continues at coordinate 989,817,704 of NC_140592.1, forward strand.
GCCTTCAGCCACTCCCACCTGCTTTCCTGGGTGTTACATGGCCCATTCCAGGGGCCGAGCACCACAATGGCCTGGGCGGCACCCTTGACCCTCATCCTGGATGCATGCCAGAAGCCCTGTACATCAATGCTTCACCTGTCGGGGCCAGCCATTGACACCCATGCACTTCATCTATGTGCATCCCACAATCAGCCTTCATCTCCATTGTAAGTATACATAAGTAAATGCAAGCTAACAGCTACTGACCTGAATATCAAAGACTCTATTCATAATTCAGCCTAAACTTGGAGACCCCATCTGGCAGAGAAGCCACAGAAGGGGACGATGTTGATGGGGATAGTCTGACCCACAAGGGAGGGAGGAAAGGATGAGGGCTTTACTAGAAAATGGTATGTTTACCATTCCCATGGTGGGATCCTTTGTTTCCTGGGAAGTGGTTGAGGGACACAGTGAAGTTGGGCAATCCTGGTTGAAACAGCCACAGGCAAAATGCCTCCAATCACAAATATAATTAAGTAACCTTAAATCTTGCATCTCTGCCATCATCTCCAAACCGGGCCACCAAAGAGAATGTTACAGGTACCTTACAACTACTACACATTCCAAAAGGTAGATAACCTACATCTCAGGAGCCAGAGACCACCATCGGGTGCGTAACACAGGCCCCTGCATTCCTGTGGCATAAGGGGTTCCTCTTCACTTTCAGCGGACCGCACCCGTGCAGGATGCCCTCATTCAAGATAAAGCAAATAAATATCTGCGAGATGGGCGACTCAGGAGCCCCTCGCCATCATTCTGTAACGGGCCCCATCATTTTTTGTTACACCACTGGCCACCACAGATACCAATCACAGGAATTTGTTGGTGACTCCACACTACAGGTAGCGACTACAGCCAGAGACTTATAACCAACGCTGTCCTATCCAGATTGATGGCAAGCTCTCTGGACTGTTGAGCCCAGAGACTTGAAAAATGAAATTGAATTTAATTCACAACCAGCAGCACTGAGATTGCCCACTTGCCTGTATGGCTTCCAGCTTCCTAGTTACTGTCACTCAAAAGTTGTGGGACGTGCACTCAACAATTGTTTTACTACCATCACATTTGGAGTTCACCAACTCTTTCCTGTGGCCTAAACTGTCTTGCCATTCCTCTGAACCTACTGAACCTAGCAGTAGATGTTAATGCTGGAGGGTTAAGATTCCTATCCGCTTTACTCCTACCATTGTCCTGCTGTTTGCAATGCTTCTGAAAAAGATTGTGTCTGGCCACACTTCACCAGAAGGTGGCAAGCACGACAGTGGCCCCACTTTTTCAGGGTACATTTCCACAGAACATTTTGGGAACGGCTTTTTGGATAACTCACAGGAAGAGTGCCTCATGCATTTCAATGATATAAACGCTTTTGTGGCATCGATACAGCTTGTGCATAGATTTTGTGTATGGTTTACCTTCCTATATTTTATCTAGCCAGCTTTTAATTAGAGTATGTGCTATAAACAACAGTTACTGTTCAGTCATGTAATACAAGTAAAGTTGTTTCTTCAGGTAATAATTACTGAGGTATGTTCTTGCACTTATGTTTTGTGCTTAGTCTTGTGTGTGTACAAGAGGTAAGTGTCTTTGTCTATCAAAACTCCACCGAAGACGTCTTTTTGCACGAATTCTTGACCAGCAACAGAATAAAGGGAAAGCAACCATAGCTAAGCCAAACAGACCCAAGTTGGACAGTCATAGGGAACTTTTGGTTACCAAACCAATGACATCACAGCACCAACCGTGTGCACGTCACGACTACTTACACTACAGTCAAAGGTTTATCGGTGACACTGGTCGGAAGCTGCTAGTATTTAAACTCAAACACAGTTGCTGTTTATTGAAATGGTGACCAGCAAAGTATTAAAAAAGTGTCATGTAAACATTCTGGTAAAATATGAATGAGGAAGTGCTGTGACTGAAAACTGAACAGGGGAATGATTCTTCACTCGAGGAAAATCCTGGACGAAAATGGGGCAAATAATGCATTCAAAGAGCACATTTTTAAAGAAGAAAAATGAGTCTAAACAAAGCCTAGGTTATTAAGACAGTTCTGAGTGAGCCCTGAGTGATTACAACCATATTCATGGGTCTTCATATCTAGCAGATAGTGTTATATCATTTGGGCACATTTCAGTAGCTTCTCTTTAACCAGCAACTCTTGGCATGCTGTCACATTTAAACCAACATTTATCATGGAAAAATTTGATTAGACATCTTCACATGCAAAGCGCTGTCACCTGAACAGCCACAGCAAGGTATATGGAGATATGTTACTGTGCTAAAGTAACAATCTGGAGGTAAGACAATAGCCCCCATGAGGCTGTTTGTTTGAAAAGGGATACACTGAGAAGCATTTCAGTCCTATATCTGGACAGAGTCCCCGAAATGTGTTTCATAATTTATGGCCATTTCCTGCTTTCATCTTAATTTTAAGGCACACATTTTTTATGTGAGTCACTCCAATAACCAACTTAACTCAGTTTGTGTTTGCTCATTCGATTTTTAAGAAACGGTCGAACAAGGCACAGACTATAAAGAAAACAGTACTTTTTCACAAATAATTGCATGAGGAAAAATGTCTATGCCACTTTCCTTTCAAAATGTACCTGCAGTCCTTTCATATTTAGTTTTTTTTTCTCGTGCACTCATACATTCGGGAAATGTATACACAATATATATGTAAGAATTTATTTATGGCTACATGTTTATGTTTTGCACTCCTTAGGTAATTGGTCTGAGTTACATCAGAAATGAGGTTTCAATGTCAGGATTTTATCATCAGAAGTATCGCATTATATTACTCCCACCACCAAAAAAAATAAAAAAATAAGGAGAAAGAGAAAGAATAATTTTAAAAAAAAAGGAAAAGGGAGATAGATATGTGAGGAAATGTTATCATGGCTTAAACTGTATGTTTTCAACACATGTATATATGTGGAATATGCTTGAGATCCCCACATCATTGGAAACTTGGGGGCAGATTTACAAGCCCCTTGTGCCACTGGTGCATCACTTTTTGTGACGCATCAGTGGTTTTATTTTTATGCAAAATTTACAAGGTGACACATCTATGGAGATGTGTCACGTAAGACGGAGATGCGACGGAATGGAACTGCATGAGAATCTGCTGCTTCACGTAAGTATTAACATATGCAAGGTAGGCGTTCCGACATTAAATCCAAAGCATTACCAACGCAGGCATATTTACAACAATTCCCTACGGTGACGCATCTTTTCGATGCGTCACACAACTCTGAAATTGCGCTTGCAACCCTACGCCTCATAAACCCATGCTCAGGAAATGACACAAGTACCATAGAAATTAAAAACAACATGGACCTCCTAATCCTGCAGCTGGGAGTCGGACCAAGAAGACGTTGACCGCCACCAGACCAAATACCACAACCGCACCCTCCACCATCACCACAAAGGCAGCGCAGGAGAAGGGAGCGCATCTACTGGCAAAGGACCATCCTCATTGGACTCAGGGATGAACAAGTCATCAAAATGTATCACCTCAAGAAGGTGTCCATTGAGAACCTGCTGTTTCAGATCTTACCATGGCTACAGCCACCAATTTACAGGGTCTGCAACATTCCACCGCAGACAAAGTTTCTGGCGGTGTTACTCATGTTGGCCTCAGGATCTTTCCAAGCAACAGCAGAACGAGTGGCAGGTGTCTCACAGGCATCTTTCTCCACCTTCCTCCCTTCTGTCTTGGATGCCCTCATTCAGCTCACACCACAGCACATCCATTTCCCCAACACACAACAGCAGCAGATCGACATTAAACAAGGCTTCTATTCCATTGCTTGCTTCCCAAATATACTTGGTGCATTGGACTGTATGCATGTCCAATTGGTACCACTTGCAGCAACTTCACACCTATACCGCAACAGGAACCACACACACTCCATCAATGTCCAGGCATTTTGGACCATCAGGGACTATTCATCAATATACTGGCAAAATATCCTGGGAGCGAGCATGATTCACATATCTACAGGTACAGCATCATCAATGACCGTTTCCAAAATAGACATTATGGCAATGGGCTACTTGTTGGTAACCATCAATCAATCAATTAACACATACCAATACTCTGTTAGAATAGCTGGCCATCTGGCACATTACATGCCCTTGTGTAAGAATGACGCAATAAGTGAGTGTGAAAAGGCCAACCCACATATGCACTATAATCACATTACATACAGTCAAAAGCTGCATACATCCATAGAAGCATAACAGAAAGTGCAGAGGGATACAAGTTGGAAATGCAAGCGAATATCCTGCATAAAATTGTTAAGTAGAATAAGTCACACTGTCGACATATGCACACATCTCATCTAATTCAATTTACCTGTTCCATTGTGCAATGCATTGAAAAGCATGCATGGAAATAGGAATCCAGCCAAATGGAATGTGTACGTGTATTAAGGTGTCCCTTTGTGTCCGAAAACAATATGCTAATGATTCAGGCATCAGTGCACCATGGTACAAGGAAGCATGTGCAGGGCCATGTCATCCGAATGTGTGACATTGCAAGGGATAACACAGAGAACAAAAAAATCAATAGAAATATGTTGCATCACTGTGCCTTGAAAGTGACTCTCTTCTGCCTAGATAAATCATTTGCCACACTCCCATAGTGAAATGGGCCTAGATGTGACATGCATAATCTGGGAAAGTGTGCATCAAACATAATAAGTACACAGGTATCACTTACACATAGCAAGACCTCACATCTTACAGTAAACAAATCATGCACTGTAAAGCACCACCCCTTGTCATGCCCATCAAATGATAGACAACAAGTGAAGTGACACGTGTCACAAGCAATGGGAAACTCAATGTAAAACACAACATCTAATCATCACAATTAGAAATCCCACTTACAATGTTTGCAAACATGATGTATAACACATGCCATGTTTACTGAAATCTCACTAAAATTAACACATTTATCTTACTTTCCACTAACAGCTTATCAATGATATGGCCTACAGTAGTGGTTGGTGACACCATTCGGTAATCCCCAGACTGATCCACAAAATGCAGACAACCATGCACATTGCCAAACAAGAAACATCATTGAAAGAAGTTTTGGCATGCTCAAGTCCAGTTTCACTGCCTGGATTTATCAGGTGGAAGCCTACTGTATTCACCAGAAATTATGTGCAAGGTGGTCATTTCATGTGCAATACTACATAACATATGTGTCAAAACAAATGTGCCCTGGGATGAAGAGGAACAACCCCCTGACCAAATGAATGATGACAATGATGAATCTGAAGCAGAAGTATGTGCCATACTCAACAATGCTGCAGGGATAAGACGTTGCACTCACATTGTCACACAATTCTTGACATGATGTTGCTATTCAATATTTGTACCAATATGCACTAATGTCTCAATAAAAAAAATACACATTAAAGATTTACATTTGTGTACATTTTCTACAGAGGTTATACAATACAAATGCATACTATGTAAATTGCTCTTATGACATATAACATCTCATGTCATGAATCAACAAAACGATCTGTGTATGTAACACCTGTGTACACATGGATTTGACTCACACATAGAACAACATGAAAATGAGTGTTGCATCACCATGTGTGTGCACCCCATTGCTACAGATAGGACATGTGCATTCATCAGGCTATCAACATCTACAGATGTGACACACAAATTGGCATTTGTGCACCGCCACATACAATTGGCAAACAACATCAGTCTTCACTAGCATGTCCACCTGCCTCAAGCAGTGAGTGTCAAAAATGTTCAGGAGAGGCATTCACATTAATATTGCAGATATCGTCACACGTCTTGCCTATAGGCAATGTCATTACATCTGCAACAGTGCATAGTATGCAACCATGTGATGTGTCACATCACAAACATGAACATCTCCCATATGAAGTGTCAATACTGTGCACAACTGTCCCTGTGAATGATAAAGAAATACCACATGTGTCAGCATGGACATTTGCAGAGTCAAGCTGGGTCATGAATGAGGCACAGACATTCAACATATTCGCAAACACATGTTATTTTCTGTGTTGTACTCTGTGCATGCGCACAAACTGCTGGCATTCATTGGCAGAAGCACACCTGCACCATGGTGCAAGGATGGCTGAGTGGTGTGGATGAATTGCATTGCTGTAGAAAGGGGCACCTTCATTCTGGAAAACAACGCACTTAGGCAGATAACCCCTTATAATGTGTGATGTGTGAAGCAGCACAAATCGAAGGAGTTTAAATGTATGTATCCCAAAAATAAATGTCACCACATATCGGCTTGTGACATCAACGCAGGTGTTTTGTACCAGTTAAATGCAGAGATCCATGTATCATTGCACATAAACATTTAACTGCAATAGTGGACATGTATGTTGTATGCAAAAGCCACACCAACACCCATGTCCCCCCAACATGAAACATTTTGTGGGAGAGGTGGGATTTGGCACAGGCATATTTGAAGCCACACAGGGTGCCTGGCTTTGACAGGGTAAGAATTGCCCCGCAGGTTGTACTGATGATGTGTGATTCAATGTTATACACCTGCTGTGCAAGTTGACAGTAAAATTACCACAAACATCCCAACAATTTAATTTCCCAATAAATTGTGACACATATCCCAGGATATACGTGAAGGTCTGAAACAGAAAAAAACACAACACAGCCAAAAGCATGCATTTTGTGGATAAAAAACCATACATGTGCATTACATGATGCATCACTTGCACAATACCATGCATCTCCACCTCTACATACATAAATCAGGGTTGAGTCACTCCAACACACAAAACATGTCGCATCTTCACGAAAAATGCCGCAAAATTATAAACGTGTCACATTTCATGTACAGATGCCTGTTACGCATGTTGCCTAACTCAACAAAGCTGAAACCCACGCAACATAGAGAAACGTCACGCATGCAGATGTAAACTGTAAATGGCAATTGAGTCGAAATCACGACGCATCGTCTGAAATATAACGCAAAACATGAAAACGTGGCATCCATGCAGAAAATGATGCAATGACTCAGCCGTGGTGAAAACCAGGAAGTACACAGTTACTTTATCTTTCACTTACTATTCCAAGAGTATGCTTGGTGGTGGAGGCTGTTGTTGAGTGCTGTGGCAGTTTTTTTGACTTTGTACTGTACTAATTGAATTGAATTGAATTGACTTTGTACTGTGTTTTAACAGTTTTTTGTGTACTTTTATCATTTGTTTGTCTGTGAATTAACTATTTAAAGTCTGTCTGTTGTGTAATTGTTGTTTTTTCGGGTGTGAGTGTCCATTTGGGGTAGGTAGGTGTAGGTTAGTCATAAGGGTGAGATTTTTTTATTACAATAAATTTCATTTATTTAACTGTAAGCTTTATTTACATTTTCATATGTTTCATTTAACACGTCTGACAGGTCAAAAAACCTGTCTCACAGACAAGGGCCTTGTGTGGCTGATTTTTCATTTCCTGCCCCGTATGATCAGCACAGGGGGCAGGGTGAGCAAGGGCTACTCCCCATCTGAATGGTGGCAGAGGTGGGCCAAGGTCCAGCACCACATGGCCTGCATATTTGATGTGAAAAGGACGGTACACCAACCGAAACACCACTGGCAGGATCTCGTCAGCAGAGAGGGAGACTTGCTTGACCATCTTGGACTGGAAGTCAATGGCCCAATTGGTAAGTCAATATCTAGGAACACAAATGTTGTTTATTAAGAGGTCTACAGCAACACCATATATTGCTCCATCCATAATCAAATGAGAAACAGTGGTGGCACAATGGTCTCTGAGAAAATACAACTGGAATTTAGAACTTTTTTTGCATGCTGTCCGGTCATAGTTCCGTATGTCTGAAACACAACGATAATTTATAGTTTAATGTTATCTTTGCACATTCACAAGCACTCAGTGCCGAGGGTGGAACACTTTGTGTCAAGCAACATAAAAGCATCTAGGGGCATATGTACAAGCCCCTATCGCCACCACATCTTCACTTTTACTGATGTTGAGGTGGCGATAGAGGCTGCGCCTTATGTACAAGGCAGCGTTAAGCCACTTAACGCTGCCTTGTACATGAGGCCCCCTTTCACGCTATGCTTAGCGTGAAAGGGGTGGGCAGTGGGTGTTGCGGAGGGCGTTCCTCCGCAACACCCATTCATTTCAATGCTGCCCCCTATGTACAAGGGTGGCTTACATAGGATGCAGCGCTAAAATTAAGACCAGGTAAATCCTGGTCTTAAGTTGGTGAAACAAGGAGAAATGCATGATTTCTCCTTGTTTTTTCTTTTTCCATGTGTGTTTCCTTGTGCAGCACACATGGAAAAAGAAAAATGCCAGGGTTTGTTTATGTACAGGAAGGTCCCCCTTCCTGCACATGAACAAACCTTTTGTCACTTTCATGTGTGATGCATGAAGCACAATCTTTCGAACTGTGGTTGCGTATCCTCAAGGTCTGGGGGTGGAAATGTTGTGACAGATGCAGTGTTGGAACTTGTTTGAGTTTCTCCAGGAGCAGCGACAACATTGGTCTCAAGTGGGGGAGTGATTCTGTTTAGGACCAAAGAGGCTGGAATCAAAATTGAATAAAAATAAAGAATCTTTTTGAATAGGCGATCTCTTAATGTTGTCTCTGAGTCTGTTTAATCAATGAACTTGACTTACTTTAACTTTTCTAAAATAACTTGCTAGTGTTTTCCCATTTTTTTAAGTTAGAGTCTACAACGCAAGGAGGTTATGCCAGTTATTTAATTACATTTTCTACATAAAGACATCTTGTCTTTTTGAAAATAGAACAATAGACTAGCACAGTGACAATGTTCACATAAAATACAAAACAATTAGTGAATTGTTAAAATGACTTCACATGAAAATACAGAAGAATGAATGAGTTATTGGACACAAGACTAAACGTGCATCAAAAAGTTGGTCTAAAACATTCAGAAGTTAGCTCACATTAAGACTGATGAAGATGTGCTTACACAATAAACATACTGGACATTACATACATGTCACAAAACATCTAACTGTACATTTGTGGAATTCTTATGAACAATTTTTGATTTTATATGTCCCACTAAACTTAATGTATCGGGGCCTAACAACTATGGCTCCTCGATATTGCTCTAATGTGTGGTCCTAACTGAGGTCACAGTACAGGTATAGCAGTCCTGGTCTATGCCAACTTAATCAGGTTTAGATTTTCCGTCTTTGGACGCGTTGTTCAAGGGTGGTAGCTCTTGGCCTCAAAGAGCAATGTGCTGACGCGTTTCGACCTTCATGGTGGGACCATGGAATGTTTTAGTTAGATGGTCTTCCTCAGGGCTGGAGAAACCACATGTAGGACACTGTAATTGTAAAGTACAGGAAATTAATCTGTAGTTCAATTTAACCTACTATGTGTGCTGTGCTGTTTTTCTTTTCTTGAAGTGATATATACATACCAAATTTGTGCCACCCTCTGGGCATAAGTTGGAAAGTCAATTAGGGCAGTAAGGTGACAGGAACGTGGAATGAGGCTCTTCACGTTCTTCTTTATCTTCTTTCACATTAATTTTCAGAGTATCTAGGGGTTACATATGGGGGATAGGGTTTTAGGAGTCATCACATGATTTATGTAACACTTCTCAAAGTTCTTTGTGTGCTGTTAGTAGTTTTTATTGTGCTGTGATAGTTGTCCTTGGAACTCCGTGTATTGATCATATGGGTTACTACCCACGGGGCAACTAGGTCATGTATTAGAGTGTCTCTTATAGTGGGGAAGCATGCGGTTTTCGTATTTGCTTGCAGTTAAACAGGCAGTATGGCTTTGGAGATATGCAACATGCACGCCCTGCCGTCTATCATGCAGGGGGCCCCATGTTTTAAAGTGAGGAAATCCCTACGTGCCCAGGACAAACCTCGAGGCACATCAACACTTAGGAGTGCACATTTTACCTTACGCAGTTGCAGAGGCACTTCTTTACGGGACTTCAAAGGCTGCTCTACTGGTCCGGTGCTCGCTCGGTTAGTTTCTTACGTGAGTAGCGTTTTGGAAGCAATCGTGATTTCCGAGCTCGGTTCATTTCCTGGTTTGTGACATACGCAGAGACGTTCTGCGTGCTGTCGTGCACATCGCCTAGCTTGTGCCTGACTTCCCCTTGGCATGTCTGATGCTGGCGTCACGGCAACTAAAGACGCATTACCCTGCGTCATTATCGGCGTCAAGCGATGAGCTCAGGCTGCTTTTAATTCTTGTTAATGTGGGTACAACATTCATTTGTGTAGAGAGGGCATTCCTAAAGTGGTGGAAAGCGGTTATTCAGCTTCTTTTTGTCATGGATACCAACCACACCTGCAAGTCTTTGATGAATAATAAAATCATCTATACCTTCTCTCAAATCAGTTGGTACAGTGAAACACCCCTATATACAGTGCATGATCTCACTCATTTCGTTTAGTCCATTTTCAGTGGTCCCTCAGCGTAAAATAAATGTGGCTTCAAATCTAGAGAGGAGGATGTCTGAATTTCTGCCAGTGACGTGTTTCAAAACTGTCCACTTCATGTTGTCGGGTCCAAGGCCTTTTCCCACACAGTGTTGGACCATTGGCGCATTTGGTATTTTACATTTGATTTGGGATTTATGCTGAGTGATTCTCCTTGTTATTGGTTGAGTAGTTTTTCCAATATACGCCTTTTGGCATGGACAAACAACACAGTATATGACATTTGTTGTATTGCAATTTGTGAATTCTTCATGTTGCACATTTTTATTGCTGTAGTCAAATTTGGTTCCTTCAATGGTATATGAACTGAACGTTTACTTACACAACCCTCCCAGGACTCTGCCTGACCTCAAGAGGACGTCTGGAATTCTCTCGGACCATGGCTCCTCCCCCCCACACTATTCTGACATTCCCTGAGTACATTCGATCCCTATCCTAACAGCGGAGTCCGAGCATTATGTCCGACGCCCGGTGGAGCTGCTCTGTTCAGCTAATGAGAAGATCGGCCTTGGTTCATCCCCTGACCCTCACCTGCCCAGCCGGACCTTGTGCACAGTTTCTCCCCTTCTCCCTGTCTCCTTTGCTTTTTCCATGTCTCCTTTCTATCCATATTTCTGTCCGATGCCCGTTGGAGCTTCCTTGAGAGCTATAGGGGAGACTGGCTTTGGATTACCTCCTAGGCCGTCACTTCCCAGTGGTCTTTGGGATGACTTTCTCTTTGTCTTTTATTCCATCGTCCCCCTTGTCCTCTCCCTTCTCACTCCCCCTCTCTCCCTTCCCTCTCTACTTGTCTCTCCCTCTCTCCCTCTAATGTGTCTCTTATATTTGATGTAACGTGTAATTGTTATCATTGTTGTGACATTGTCGACCTTATGTAAAGCGCTCTGATACCTGCGGCTCTAGCCAGCGCTATATAAAACTGTTTAAATAAATAAATAAATAAAAATAAAATTTGCGCATGAGGTACTGTTCCCACAACGTCGGTGGCCTTTGATTGGAGGTAAAGCCAACATGGTTTGTATTGTGACCGGTGTTTTTTACACTTTGGTGTTTGCGCGTACCAGTTTGTCTTTAAATGTTTCTATTCTTCCTAAGGGCAAATACTGGTGTTTCTTTAAATATCTCCAGGCCTTTTACGGTGTGGCAATTTCTTTCGACGATTTTCTTCACTTCATTAGTGATTCCAGAAAACGTTGTGACGCAGAACAGGGGTGTTTATTTTGTCTTCTCTTTTGGGGATAGCAAGGTCTCTTTTGTTTTATTGAGCGCTTCACCAATTTCCTTGGATAGTTTCTTCCACCAATTTCTCTAAGAGGATCTTGGTGTTTGTAAAATAATCTTCCTTTTTAGTGCAATTTCACCTAATTCTAAGGAACTGGCTGTACTGTAAATTCTCATGTAAATTGCGTTGGTGGAAACTAGAGATGTGCAGGAACGTATTCCTGTCTCTTTGTTTCGTGCATAGCATGGTATATATGATTCCATCTTCATGTTTCACCAGGTGGTCGAGGAAGTTAATCTCATCTTTGCTAGAATTAAATGAGAACTGGATGTCCGGGTTCCTCTGATTTAACTAAGATTAGAATTCTTCTGGCTCTTCTAGTGTGCCTCTCCAGAGCATGAACACGTTATCAATATATCGATGCCAGATCTTTCTGTATCCATTGGGTTGTAGTTATATACCCATCTTTCCTCATACAAGGCCATGAACATCACCGCCATTTCTGGGGTAAAGGGACATCCCATTTCGGTCCCTTTTATTTGCAGGAATTACGCATCATTGAATTGAAAAAAGTTGCATTTAAGACACACTTCAGCCATCTCTACAAGATGCAGTTGATACATTGAGCGGTCTGGTCCGTGTTTCCAGAAAGTAATGCAAGGCTTCTAGTCCTGCTTCTTGGGGGATGTTTGTGTACAACTGACCATATCTAGTGTCACCAATAATTCTGCTTCTGGTTGGGATGGGTGACCTTCCAAAGTCGTGATTGCTTGCATTGTGTCCCGTAGGAAGCTTGCTGTGTCCCTGACCAATGGTTTAAGGAACGTGTCTATGTATTTAGCTGGTCTCTCTAGAATGGAATTTACCCCTGATATTATAGGTCTCCCGGGGGAGATTAACTGAGTCCTTATGTATTTTAGGAAGTCCATACATTAGTGGCATCCTTGGGTTTTCATTGAATAGATATTTAGCTTCTTTTTTTCAAATCCAACCTTGTTCTTCCCCCATCGTTACTAGTTTGGTCAGAATATTTTGTACCAGCTTGGGCCAATCATTGACCGTTTTCCTGTAGTGTTCTTTGTTGGATAGTTGGCGCATGATTTCTGCTTCATATTTCTCTCTCTGCATAATGACAATTGCCCCACCTTTATCTGCCGGCTTTATAATCTTCTTGATTGTTCAACAGCTTCTCGAGGGCGTTTTTTTCATTTTTAGTCATGTTCCACTTTGTATAATTGTGTTTTCTGTCCAGTACATCTAGATCTCGCAAGACATTTTTTTCAAAAGTGAGAAGTTCCATCATTGGTGTCACTCTCTGGAGGTGGAGAAGGTGACTGTATGGTATACAATAGGTCATCAAGATTGTCATGGTCTATTTTGGGCAGATGGTCGTCCATATCTTGAAAATCTTGTGTGTCATTCACATGTTCTGAGGTAGTAGGTGCATCGGCTGCAAAAAGATGGAAATGTGTTACTGGTGCTTGCATGTTTCATCTTTGAAATGTTTTAACCAAAGCATCACATGTGTTGTTTCAAAAAGGATCTATGTGTCACAGTCAAGTAATCTATGTTGTGATGCAGTCCAAGGATCAAGACTTATACCCCCTTGCATCATCATTGCACCACTTTTTATTACACCAGATGTACAGTGTAGTGGTACTTATTTTTCATGACCCTTGGAGAGACACTGCCTTGCTAGTGTTTATCTTGATGGTATGTACACTTTTATGCCAACACTGTGAAGGCTCTTTTAAATTAGTCTGTGATTGCAGTGTGTTGTCCTCCTTTTCAGCACCCCATACTGCAACTCTTCTGTATTTTGGCATGCAACATCTTTGCAACATTATGGTGCATGAAACAATTTCATCCTGCAGAGGCACTGAAGCATTACTTTTGTGGGCACCTTGCACCACCAGTGCATCAATTTCCATCATGATAACAGTGACACACAGGTGGACCAATTGGCTTGTTGATAACCCCCTAAATATGTTGGCACATTGCCAAAGCAGGCACCCTTGCACCATGGTGCTGGGATGCCAGCTTGGTGGGTAGATTTTTTTGTACATGAAGGGGCACCTTCATGCACGTGAACAATCTGTTAGGGTTAATTAATCTTCTGATGCATGCTGTGGAATGCATTAGGCATTTGTGTGGCATACATTTGCTGGGCACATATGTACATTCCTCCTTGTTCCTCCTCACTAAGCCATCCATAGGGTGGCATAGCACTCAGATGCATTTTCTAATTTACAATTGCTCATTCATCGGTACATGCATCAGTGGACATGGGTGTTGCATAAACACACCCACAGCAACACATGTCACACCACTGACACACCAGATGTAGCATTTGCAGTGTGATATATACAGGCACTGGTTAAGATAAGCAAGGTGGCTTTACCTGTCCTTGTGAAGATCACACACCAGGGTATGCCAATGGTGCCTCATGCCACTTACTTCTCGGGTGGGAAAACATGATTGTATATCTGCCCATCGGAGAGAGAGACATGGCAGGGGTGTTTAAGCATGTGCAAAGTGTGATTGTCAAATGTGATTTACTTCCATTATGGATAGGTGGGACTGTGGACAGATCCCAAGACATCAAGATGCACACAGCAGACTGTGGCACAGGGACATATCTATCTGAGATCACCACCATGACACATTACTCATATATGTGCACTTATTGTGACTTACCTGTTGGCTACTCTTGATTTTCTAAGGCTGCACTGTCCTGTCTCCATATTCCGGTCACCAACTCCTCTGGGATGATAACTGCCACCCGCTCCTCAAGAGCATCCAGAACCTCCTGTTCTGCTGGGCTACCTCTTCCGGTTTGTAATGCTGCCTTACAGTTTGCTGCAAGCTTTTCTTTTGCTCTGCGCTTGCTGTCGTGCCAGCGCTTTTTACAGTCGATGACAGTCCTCTTAGCTTGTCCTACGGTGTTTATCTTCTGGACAATGGTCTGACATATTGTCTCCTTTTTGTCAAAGGGGAACTTAGAACTCACGAAAAGCTGGTGCTGGTAATTGGTCACCTCAGTGACCAGTATTTCATTCTCCTCTTGGCTGAAGTTCAATTTGTGCTTCCTCTTTGCCAGGGTATCTGCATGGGCATCAGGGCTTTTGCTGCGTGTTGTTGCTTGAGGGTCCTGACTACTGCAGTGTCCTTCCTTGTCCATTGCTGACTCCCCTTTTGTCCCCAAAGGCTTTTTTGGGGGGATTTGCATGGTTTTCTGAGTGCTTTTTTGCTGCTTCATTCAGTGGTGAGTGTTGCAGAGTGCTCGGGCTGGCGTTACGTGATGCAAAACAGTCTTACGTCACTTTTTCAGCAGTTGCGTCAGGCTGACTTGTGGTAGTTTTGCGGCACATATGACAGTTCTTCTCCCTCTTTTTGCCCCGTTGCACCACGGTTTGCCATGACGTAAATTTGGCGCAATCATGGCGATTTGCGTTGCCGCATTTTTTTTTACACATCGTTGTGTTGCGGCATCGCTGTGTCACTTCTTGTAAATTTGCCCCATGTTTTCTATGGGAAGGTCAATGGTTCATGTTCTCACAAATCTAATTTCACCAGAGACTCTTTCTGCAACTTTAATCTACTCTGTTTGCAGTAAACTTTAAACTGTGAAATAGTAGTACTTGAGGAAACTTTTTAAGTGCAAAGTCAAGAAAATCACCGGGAACTATGTGAATTGAAATAACCAGCTTCCTCAAAACTCCCAACCTACCTCTCATTAAGCAAATGTGAAGTGAGACAGGCACTCGGGGATCATTCAGATTAACTTCAGAGTGTATTTAATGCAGCCTTTATTTACTTTTTTCGAGAGAAATTGTAGGTCCTTGTGTGATGACCTGGAACTTGAATCCTGATCATCAGTCCATTAGCAGCCAGTCAACTGTGGTTTGAAGTCAGGATACTATCTATTCGTTGAATGTGTACCCAAAAATAGCTATCATGGTTTGATCTCCCCGAAGTATTTGTTGAGATGAGGTTGTGGATTTAGGAATATTGCATTTAAATAGGCTAGGCAGGACCAAAGAAATGATGACCTGTAACTGACTTCAGTTAAGTGTATGTTGGTACAATGGAGTGATGTATTCATATGTGAAAACAGCAAATTGTTACTTTATTGTTAAAATGAGGTTCTACTTAGAGTCTATAATTACACTTGGCTTAATAAAAGCCTGGGCCTTACTTAATGCTGGCTAGCTAAGTGAATTGGTTTGGGGCTCCCGTAAGGCTGACTCCGGCGAGAATGGAAGCCTTGACTGGGTTTAGGCTGAGGCGGTCCCTCATTATAGAAAGTTTAATGTAATAGACAAAGTTGAGTAGGTCGTCTGAGTCGGAAGGTGGTTTCTCAACTATAAAAGTGATTTATTTGCAATTAGCTTCACTGTAACATGTTAGGTTGTAGGAGTAGTTCTGGGTGATCATTAATGACATTTAGGTGTTAAATGCTAATGGCAGAAGTATAATAATGGTACCGTGTCCTGTATACAGCTTGAAACCTGTCACAAAGAGAAAGGATAAAATCCACCGAAAGGCAAAGTCTTGGATTCCTAGGCTCTTGAGTATTGCTATTTGGGAAAAGTGGTTTTCCATGTCAAACCCAGAGACAGGAAGCTGAGTATTTTGGGGACACTGCTGTTATGTATGACCTTTGGGTCCATCCATGCTGATACCATGATGGATTGTGTTCCCTACTTTGGCAGAAATGTCAGTTGTGAACCGGCCAGCGATTTGTGTGTGCAAAGTGCTGATTGTCACAAAAGCACTTGAATAGCTTGGCCGAGTGGGGATTTTTGAGATGGGACTTGACTTGCAAGCTGAGATAAGTTTTTTTGTGGAATGGCTTGGTGTGCACTTCTTACAATTCCTTTGGCACTGGGTCAGTAAAAGTGAGGCATTAAAATGAATACAGGAGGAGGAGTGAACTTTGAACTTTGAACACTGGGGCATGTGGAATTGTATTTCATGGGATCTTGATATCATCCTGGCCTTGAGGAGAACTCATGGATCAGTTTCAAAAACTGACTGCAAACAATTGAATGTTGAGCTTGGTTTGTTTTGTCAATCAATCAATCAATCAATCAGGGAATTGTAAGCATGCTACTCACCTGTAGGGGTCTCAAGGTGCTGGGAGGAGGAGGGTGCGCAGATCCGTTAATCAAAAAGCCAGGTCTTGAGGGCCTTCCTGAGGGTGTCCAGGGAGGGGGCGCGTCTGATGTCCTCTGGCAGTCCGTTCCAGGTTTTGACTGCAATGTGAGAGAAGGATCGTCCGCCTGCTCTGGCTCTGTGGATATGCTGGGTTTCGGCCAGTGTGAGGTTGGAGGATCGGAGGTTTCTTTTCGGTACGTGGAAGTTGATTCTGTCATTGAGGTATTTGGGTCCATTGTTGTGTAGGCATTTGTAAGCATGAGTGAGGATTTTGAAGATGACTCTTTTCTCTACGGGGAGCCAAGGGAGTCATTGCTGGTGTTGGCTGATGTGTACGTGCCTGGGAATGCCAAGGATGAGTCTGGCGGCCGTGTTCTGTATTGTCTGAAGTTTGAGGAGTAGGGACTTTTTGATGCAGGCATAGAACACGTCCCATAGTCCAGTCTGCTGGTGATGGGTGCGTGAGTGACTGTCTTCGTTGACTCAGGGGGGATCCATTTGAAGGTCTTGCGGAGGATGCAGATGATGTTGAAGCAGCTGGATGTGACGGCGTTGACCTGTTGGTTCATGGTGAGAGATGCGTCGAGTATGATGCCGAGGTTTTTTGCGTGGTCTGTGGGGGTAGGTGGGCTTCCGAGGGTGGTCGGCCACCAGGTGTTGTCCCATGCTGAGGGGGTGGTTCCAAGGATGAGGAATTCTGTCTTCTCAGCATTGAGTTTCAGGCAGCTGCTGGTCATCCAGGCTGCGACGTCTTGCATTCGTTTCTGGAAGTTGAGTTTGGAGGTGGTGGGTTCTTTGGTGAGGGAGAGGATGGGCTGGGTGTTGTTGGCGTAGGATACGATGTTGAGGCCATGTTGTTGTACGATGGTTGCGAGGGGGGCCATGTAGATAATGAAGACGGTCGGGCTCAGCGATGATCCCTGTGGGACTCCACAGGTGAGTTTTGCAGAATCGGAGAGGAAGGGTGGTAGACTGATCCTTTGGCTTATTCCGGTGAGGAATGATGGGATCCAATCCAGGTCTGTTCCTTGTATGCTAGCGTCGTGTAGCCTGGTGACTAGTGTGTGCTGGGAGATGCGTCGAAGGCTGCTGATAGGTCGAGTAGGATGAGGGCTGCGGAGTGGCCTTGGTCAAGGTGGGTGCAGATGTCGTCTGTTGCGGTGAGCAGGGCAGTCTTGTGGTTGCTGCGGAATCCGGATTGGGATGGGTCGAGGACGGCGTTCTCTTCGATAAATCGAGTCAGTTCCCTGTTGACTGTTTTTTCTGCGACTTTGGCTGTGAAGGGGAGGAGAGAGATGGGTCGGTAGTTCTTGAGGTCAGCTGTGGCTTTCTTGAGCAGGGGCCTGACTTCTGTGCGTTTACAGTCATCTGGGAAGGTGCCTGTTTGGAGGGAGGTGTTGATGGTGCGCTGTAGTTCAGGTGCGATGGAGGCTGCGGCTCTGTGGTAGATGTGAGGAGGGCAGGGATCAGTAAGGGCCCCCGAGTGTATGCCTTTCATGGTCAAGGTGGTGTCTTCGGTCGTGATCGGCATCCAGTTGGAGATTGTGGGCTGGCTGGTGTGTCTGGAGGGCATGGGGTCAGCTGTGGAGTTTGGAGGGTGGCTGACGAAGTTGTCGTAGAGGTTTTTGATTTTGAGGTGGAAGTCGTTTCTGAGTTTTTCACAGAGATCTTGGGATGATGTGATGTCTGTGGATTTGCTGTGTGGGTTGTTGAATTCCTGAATGACATTGAAGAGTTCCTTGGAGTTGGTGGAGTTGGCAAGGATTTTGTTGTGGATGAAGTTCCTCTTGGTGGTTCTGATTTGCTTGTGGTAGTCCATCATGGCGTCCTTGTAGGTGGAGTAGTTTTCGGCTGTCTTGGTGTTTCTCCAGTTCTTCTCCAGGCATCTGCAGGTGCGCCTGGCTTCCTTGAGTTCGGTGGTGAACCAGGCACCTTTCCTGGGGCGCTGCTTGTCGGGGTTGCACAGCGGGGCAAGTTTGTTTGCTCAGTTGGAGATCTAGGTGTGGAGTTCTCTGGCTGTGATGTTTGCTTCGGATGCCCGGGTGTGGTTGTCTCAGTTGAGGGTCCAGTTGAGTTGTTCGTCGGTCACCTTGCTCCAGTTTCTTCGTGGTGGGCATGGGGCTCGATTGGGTGACTTGGGTTTGTCTATGGTGAAGTGTACGCAATGGTGGTCAGTCCATGGTGGTTGTGTTGTGTGGCTGAAGCGAACGCTGTTTCCAGCCGAGAAGATGGGGTTGAGGGTATGTCCTGCTCTGTGGGTCGGTGTGGTGACGAGTTGTTTGAGTCCGATGCTTGCGAGGTTGTCATGAAGGATGGGGGAGTTGGGGTTGCTGGGGTTGTTGAGGTGGAAGTTCAGGTCTCCAATGAAGATGTAGTTCATTGAGGTGATGGCGTGGGGGCGATGAAGTCGCTGATGGTGGTGGCAAAGGGTGTCTGGGGGTTAGGGGGTCTGTAGACGAGGGTTCCTCAGAGTGTGGCATTTGGGCTGGTCTGGATCTCTGGAAGTGCAGATGTTCAGCGGAGGGGTAGGTTTCACTGGAGGTGGTGAGGCAGAGGGTGGTCTTGTGGGCGATGGTGAGGCCCCCTCCCGGGTGGTTGGGTCGGTCCTTCCTTTGGATCACGTATCCTTCCGGGATGGAGGTGTTGATGTCGGGGGCAGAAGAGGCGTTGGTCCAGGACTCCATGAAGAAGGCAATATCGGGCGAGAGAGAGTCGAGTAGGTTCCAGATTTCTATGGCGTGTTTGTGTACGGAGTGGACGTTGAGGAGGATGCATCTTAGGGAGTTGCTATTGCTGCCGTCGGTAGTGTTGGCGGCCGGGGTGGTGGCGAAGGTTTGGCGGCAGTGGAGGCAGGAGAAATGTCCATGGGTCATGTCCGGCAAGGCCTGTTGGCAGTCTTGGCGTCTTCCGGGGTTGAGTGTGTGGAGGGTGGTGGTGCCGTACCGATGGATGGCCGGAGATCCAGGGTTCCTGGCACTGGCTGCGGTCGGGTCGGGTCGCGGATGGGTGCTGACAGGCTTGCCTTAGGGGCACCATTAAGTAGGGTGGGGGGGGTGGGACACGGGTCAGGAGGTGGGTGCGGGTGTGATTGGGGAGGCGGGGCAGCAGGAAAAAAAGACGGCAAGAGGCTTAAGCTTCCAGAAGCTTAATGCAGCTTATGCTTAAACTGAAAGCCCAAGAGAAAAAGTAAGCTTCAAGTGGTTTAACTTGAAATACAAGAGGGGGAGAGAGTGAGCGTAGGTCTCGATGAGGCTGGAAGGCAGACTGCTGGAGGCTGCAGGTGCGAACCCTGACCAGTAGGAGGGCTGAGCGATGCATCTTGGCTGCGGAGCAGTGGTGGAGAAAGTGAGCCCAGACAGGAGGTCAGGAACTTACGCTCCTCTACAGTGGTTGACATTAAGTAGGGGAGGGGGGCGGGATGCGGGTTGGAAGGCGGGACCTTCAGAGTTTCATTATTAGTGACACCTGGGTTTGTAATAGCTAGAATGTGCTATTGTGAGGGGAGGGGTTAGGGCTGTTCTAATTTTAGGATCCTTTGTCAAAGGTGCGTGTAGTTTTTGGACTTTGAACAATGTAAACCATGGGCAAAGTTCCCAGCAAAAATAGTTTCTACAGGAGAAATGGTTAGCTGGTGTTTCTCCCACACAAAAAACTATTTCAGGATTTGATTTGCCACATTGTTTTAAAGCATCACGAACATAATGAACTTCATAAAGTTGGCAGAGTTTTAAAAATACTTTGCGGTGGATGAAGCAAAATATGTACACTTTCAATCATCCCTGTGGGAGAAATGGGAACTTTTAGAACTTGTATATGTGGTCATCTAAAGTGTGAGGGAATGTCCATCGAAATGTATATGTTTGTACATATGGAGACTGGCTCGCTTTTGATTTTACTCACCGGTGGGTGAGTGGGATAACTCAGCTTTGACACTAGCTAATGTATGCTGGCCAAATTAACATATTGAATCTTTATTTGGCTTTCATGGTTTGTGAGGGCTTTATGCCCATGTCTGCCAAGTCTGACTACGATCCCTTTTCTCTGCTAGCATTGTTGTTGGTTGTTAGAGTTCAGCGCTTGTTTGGTTGAGAAAGGGAAGGGGATTGTTCAGGAGATCAAATCTAAGCAGGTGTTTGAAGAGTTGAGAAAGTGGTTACAGAACTTTAAATAAGAGGAAACAGAACAAGTCGAAGTTTGTCTGGATATGTATCGTATAATGCAAGGTGAGTGGCATGAGGACCAATAGGACCTTTTCAAACCAGTGGCCAGAAGTGGAGCCATGTTGTTCTGATCTGATTCAGACCACGGGCTGAAATGGGGAGACACTTCACTGAATTCTCAGAGGTCACACAGCTGAGACTCCACTCCTGTGCAACATGGAAAAAGAGAGACACAAGGGTCACTGGAATTCATTGGTACAGAAATCCAGGGGTGATACAAGGGTCTAGGTTGAAGCCAACACTACAGTTCCCCCATTTCTGCCACTCTGCAACATCTTTTCAGCATGCGGCTGTAGCTTGGAGACACCTTCCAACCAGCTGGTCTAATCTCATGACTGCTCAAGCCCTCAGGAGAAACCAGCACCTGATGAAACTATACAACTAATGTTATGTCACTAAAAGAGGATGGCCCACTCGGCCTCTAAATGTATGGTTTCCACCACGTGATCAGAACATCAATTGCAAGAAATATGTCAAATGCTCTCTGTGTGATCAAGTGCCTGGCACCAAATCCTTAACAAGCAGGGACAAGATCCAGGCAAAGAAGTTCAAATCTGCCTCAAAGTGTGTGGTTACATACAAAACCAACCCCCTTCTTTCAAACCAGTTAGCCTTTTTGAAAAGTCCACTTAAAAGAGCGATATGAAAGTATGATATTTATAGTCCTTATCTTAGTAGAAGTGCAGCAGCACAAACCATCATTTTAAACCCTCTGCGAAAGCACCTATTTGCGCTTGCTTGATTTAACTTCATACAAATCAATTTCCATGTACCTTTAAAGCAGCAAATTGCACGTATTTAGAGTAAACATTGCCGAATCCAAAGGAATTGTGAAAACCAAGGCACAGCTTAATCATTATTTTAAGCAACGCAACGCAGCAAGCCAACTTGCTGCGCTGTCACAATGAGAGGGTATGAATGTGCCATAGCTATCAAGATATGGTACATTTCTGCTCTCCCCTGCCACTGTTTCACTTGTGGCTGCCTAGCGCCAATGCAGGCACCCTGGTGCAAGGGTGCCTGAGTTCCAGGCAGGATTGTTTCTGTGCAGGAAGGAAACGTTCCTGCACATAAATATTCTTAGAGGCATTTTCCTCTTCCTAAGCATGCTGCAGCTCACTTAGAAAGAGGACAAAAACGAGGAGAAATAAATATATTTCTCCTCATTGCGCCTCTAATGAATTTTAATGCATTGCCAAGTTTACCAGTGTTGGTAAACCTAGGAATGTGCCAAAATGCAAAAGTGGATGTGTGTGATCACACACACTCCACCCCTGTAGAGCCCTGCGCTACTTGCGTTACTCCAGATTCATCAAGCCACGCAGGGCCATGCAAGGCGGCTTTGAATGACTTGGAAAATCTGCCCTAAGACGAAGTTCTATGATGAATCTGGGGCCAGGCCTCAGAATGGTACATGTACAGATATCAGTATCCATCTCCTTTTCTTCGCATGGCTCACGACGTGATTTTAAAAAGAATTAGTCCAATTTACCTAGTTTTTCCAGCTTTCATTGCCTTTCTACAGTTTCTGTAGCGAACTTTTCAGTTTCGCTCCTTTGTTGTATGCCTTTTTTCCTGATGGAAATGACAACAGTCGGCTATGTATTTTATAAATGCTTCTAGGCCTATTTTTCCCACAAACTTGGCGGTAGTTGTGACAACTAGGCCTTCAAAGAGCCCAAGGACAGTGGCTGATCCCTCGTCGGGCTGGGCGTGGGCAGCGGTGCCTATTACTGAGAGGTTAGAATGAGGGTTCACATTATTCCCTTTTTATTTTCTTTACATCTGAAGCCAGGAGTGCGGAAGAAGTCATGGTACCCGCCGGAGATGGCTGCGTAAATGCGCATGAAAGGAATCGGTTGCCAGCAGACTTCAGTTTAGTTCTGAGCACCTCGAGCAAAAATGTGTGGGATGATGGGAGATGCATTGTGCCTCCTTGGAAGACGCGGATGACATTTCTGTCAAAGGGAAAGTCAATTTTTTTCCCTTCTGTTTTGTTGTCTGCGCAACTGGCACGCGAAGCATCGGCTGCATTTGTTATCGCAGCCTGCTTCAGTCGCATCCATATGTGGTAAAAAGGTCCTGATTCGAGAGTCAACGCATTTAGAGCCCCTGCTCTGTGCAAACCTTGCGGCGGAAACATCCTGGAAATAATGAGGATTGTTGTTCTAATAGAGCATCGGGCCGGGGGCCGGAGGGGCCCAGTTCTACTGCTAGAAGAAAGGATCCATCCTGATAATATGAAAACTGTTGAGGTGGAAACAGACACCATTTGCCATCAGCCTCAAAGGAGATGTGTGTAGCTCAATTTTTCATACGTAGACAGTCGTGCAAAGGGGATAGCCAGGAGGTTGCCAGATGGAAAGGCCATTCAGCTTGTCTAGTGAACAGCAAGCAGATGTACCGTGAAACAACTTACAAAAACATCAAGCTCTATATATAACACAGAGCACGCCACGTGCATCCAAAACAGGATAGAGGCACGCTATAGTGTGTGCTACCAAGACACCGACTACACACACACCGTGCCACCAAGACACCCACTACACACACACACACACCATGCACCAAGACATCCACTACACACACACAAACACCGTGCCACCAAGACACCCACTACACACACACACAGTGCAACCAAAAATCTGCTACACACACACACTGTGCCACCAAAACACCCATTACACACACAAACACTGTGCCACCAAGACACCCACTACACACACACAGTGCAACCAAAAATCTGCTACACACACACACTGTGCCACTGTGCCACCCATTACACACACACTATGCCACTGTGCCACCCATTACACACACACAAGCACCGTGCCACCAATACTCCCACTACAAACACACACATACACCATGCCACCAAGATACCCACTACACACACACACACACACTGTGTCACCAAGCCATCCACTACACACATACCCACACGTGCCACCAAGACACCCACTGCACACACAAATACACCGTGCCACTAAGACACCCGCTACACACACACCATGCCACCAAGACACCCACTACACATACACACACACATGCCATCCACTACACACATACCCACACGTGCCACCAAGACCCCCACTGCACACACACATACACCGTGCCACTAAGACACCCGCTACACACACACCATGCCACCAAGATACCCACTACACACACACACAGTGCAACCAAGACACCTACTACACAAAAAGATGCATGCACAGACACACACACAATATCAGACAGAACATCTTATCTACAACAACAGCTCAAAGAAGCCATAGAGTATGAAAACCCAGGCCTAGTCAATCACATGCAAAGGGTATGTAACTGACCTCAGAGATGTCCAAGTAGTTTGTCAAAATTCTCCGGCAGACTTTCCCTGCAGCAAATTCACACACTTCTGCTTTCTGAAAAAAAAGCACTGCCATGCAACCAGAGACAGACCAGTATACAGCAACTAACGCACATTATGACAGAATTACTCTGATTTCGTTCTGTAATGGAAATCACAGAGTGAGATGATGATGAGTTGCTAGACAGGTAACAGTGGTATACAGTCATAATAATGCACACGGCCCTGTCGAAATGCAAATAAAATAACAATACTCAGCACCACGTTTATACACACGCTATTGTATTTCCACTTCCTGCACTGCAAGTCAAATCCATAACCCTGAAAACCATTGCCAAAGCCAATATACCTTACTCCACACTCACGCAGGCACAACTTTCAACCTGTAGACCACTTACCCTACACCTACAAAAGGCAATATTAACCTTGCATTCACGCAGGCACACCCCTCACAATGCACTCACAAAACATGGTGGCTATTCTGCACTCGTGCAAGCACACTGCTCACACACAGGTACACCACTCACTAGGAAGGAGCAGAGTTTAGACAGATGGTGGCATAGGAGGCACAGGTTGAGTAAGTGATGCATCAGGCCACTACTGAAATTCAAAACTCTCAGCCACCAGTGGCGTAGCTAGGTTGCTATGGTCCCTAGCGCAAGCAAAGTAACTGGGCCCCTCAGTAGGATGACACTTGTAAAGTGAATACACATAAAGACATAACATTCAGGGGCCCTACATAGATACATCACACACACTGCACTCACATAGGCATAAGCCTTACTCTGCACTCACACAGCCACAACTTTCAACCTATAGACCAATTACCCTGCACTCTCAAAACAGTAGATTAATTCTGCATTCACACAGGCAGACCCATCACAATGCACTCATAAAACATGGAGGCTATCCAACACTCACACAAGCACACTACTTACACACAGGTACACTGCTCACTAGGAAGGAGCAGAATTTGGACAGATGGTGGCATAGGACACACAGACAGAGTAAGTGATGCCTCATTCTACTAGTGCAATTAAAAGCTCTTGAGGTAAGCTACACTGAAGCCTGAATGTTCACTGAGGTTTTATAATGTCCCATCAGCCACACTTGGACTAGCACTGCAGACTGTGTGAGTCTGATCTTTGTGGACTTTTGTGGGGGAATGTCTTGGCATCAGAAAAGTCCCAGTTGCCTTCTAAAAATGGTGGTAGTTTTCTTTGTAGTGCTATCATATGCTAAAATAAATTTTAAAAAGAAATAAAGAAAAACAAATAAAATATGCCTTCTAAATGAGGAGGGCATGTGCTTTATTATAACATTAAAAAGTAAAGCTTCCTAATGTTCTGCCATTTTGGAACAGAAACATATGATAGAGTATGCAGAATACCATTTCAAGATGATGGCATAGTTTTGAAGCTTGCATCAGTAATGTCTGGAGCTCTGTATAGGAAAGCTGTAGTCCAGTAGCAGTACTCTTATTACTCAATTAGCACTAGTTTGCATTTGCAGGTGAGCTGTTAGGGAGGTGAACTAAAGGAAATATCTCTTGTGGTTGGACTCCTCTGGATGAAGAGTAACAGATTAAGCAGGCAAAATACTGTTACCTCAACTACCTGACATTTTAAAGACCGGTGGTTGTCTACATGCAGAGACAAACATTAGCAACAAAGTCAGTAGCTGAAGAAAGCTAATCCCAGGCCCAAACATTTGTATGCTGTTCTGATGGGCTGAACTAACATGTGAATGGTGCTCTGTCTGAAGAAGAACTGAGGTGGGCTTACCTTAAATGCATTTTCTCTAAGCAAGATTATGGATTATTTTTGAGAAAACATGAGGATGGTGAGACAGCTAACAAACAGACGTTTGGCCATACCTAAGGCAAACAAAAATAGATAGCACACAAGGGAACCCTTGGCTCACACAGGACATACATCACTGGTCTAGAGCATCAAAATCTTACTTGAAGGACATGAACAAGTGTAATACTGCAGGACTAGTGCAAGTTTCCTTCAAAGACATAGACCAAGTGCAGTACTTCAGTGCCAACAAAGGCAAGCTTCCCTCAAAGACATGGAACGAGTATGCTACTGCAGGACCAACAGAAAAATGAAAAAGTCCCACTTGAACTGTATTGCCTCCTATATTCCTGTCAAGTGTTATATGCTTCTGTCCCCCCTAACAAAATTAAAGTCAATGTGTAGGTTCATTTATCAAACAAAATTTTTCTTATGTCTTATTTTTCATACTTGATCTTACCACTGAACATATACAAAAGTAATCTATGATTGATTTCACATACTTTTGACAAGTGCGTTCCAAAAGTTAATTTTTGTAAGTTATTATCATCAAAATGTAGGACACATTACATACAAAACATTAGAATTCAAAAATACCCCCACATATAAATCCTCTCACTCCTGCACACATCCAGCATCACCACCTGTCATAGTGTACATTCACACCCAGACTCAGCCACTCTACACATACACAGCACAGTTTTAATTCTTTGGCCGTTGCATTTGTGTGAGCTGGGATCACTCTTCAAAGCGGTCAGCTGCAGGGCCAGGCAGTGCAAGTTTCCTTTGAAGATATGGAACATACGTGGTACTGCAGATGCAGAGCAAGCTTAATTTAAAGACTGAGGACAAATGTGGCACTGCAGGACCAGTGCAAATGTCCTTAAAAGACATGGAACAAGGGTCGCACTGGGCAGCACCATACAATGCCTACAGTAGATGCAACAAACATGCAGCATTTCAGATTTGGTACAGGTGTAAGATACAGCACTGGGTTGTATGAGTGCATGCTTGACTCATATGCATTACAAGATTTCGACACACTAAACATGTATAGCAGCGCGCAGGAGTACACTTTTCCTTCACAGTCAAAGAGCACAAATTGATATGGTTAGAAACAACGTTAGCTTCCCTTGCATGCAGAGAACATGGACAACATCTGCAGCAGTAGTTGAAGGCCCTGTCTAAACACACAAACACAATGACTAGCATTTGGCAGCAGTATACGTTCCCTTCACACGCAGCACAGGCACAAGATGGTCATTAGCAGTGCAAGCTATGATATCCTTATGTTCATACTGGCAGTCACATCTTAGCTTATTTCAATCATAAAAAACACAGAGTGCAGTATAGAGGTGGAGGAGACACTGACAGCTCAAGGCAGACTCTAGGCTCTGGTTCAGATTGAGGATGTCTTGAGCCATTGAGCCCAAGATGAGCTGAGCTTTCTTGCAACTTTCCTGATACCCACAATGTACACAGAATGAAAGACAAAGCATTAAACTTTGCTGTCAAACAGGTGCAGAAGGATACCAATCTAGTGGCTGAATTACACAATCTGAAACCACAAAACCTTGCATCAATCCTAACTTAGCCACTTTACCAAGTTGTGTGATTCTAGGCGATTATTTTATTTTATCTGGCCTCCTATTTTGTCATCGTTGCATATGAGAAAGCCTTGAAATGCGTGTGGATGTGTGCTGTACAAAAATCTCAATTCATTCACTTCAATGTTTCTAACTTTATAATTAAAAACTATCATTTTTACTAAACATCTCTAAATGCAGTGATATAATCTAATGTACTAAGATGAAACGCTTGTCAATGAAATCAAACTTTTTGAATTTTTTAGGGCACTTTGTCATATTACAAGAGTGAGCTTGCACACTGCTCAGCTATTCAGTGTGCGTGCAATGAGGCCTTCACAGTGGCCCCTAAGATACTATTCTAGATTCTATTGCTCAAAGTCTGAGTCTTGCAGCTGAGGGCACTGGACAGAGCTAACAGCAAACTCCCAGTGCTAATTCTAATGTTACCAGCATGTGCAAGAAAGAGCATAAAATGCAACTGTGTGAATCTTCTTTCTTGTTTGGACAATGTCCACTAATGAAGAAGTTGCTAGGGCCTACACAATGAGCAAGTTTAAGCAGAAAGTGCAGAAGTGCTTATATTTGATGCATGGAACTGGCGAAGGCCTATCCGATGTTCAAATTTTCACAAAACAAGCAAAAAGATGCTAATATTTAGGCACGAGAACATTTGGGGGAGAATCTAACTAGTACTCAACCTGACGGGATAGGAGGCAATAAGACTTCATTGTCCCTAGCTGCGCGCATTATTCTAAATACATTCAAAAGGTTCCTGTCAGGGGTCTTTTTCACCATTCATCTTGACCCCCACCTGTGTTCGTGAATCGACCTTGACAAGTGATTTGAAAATGTCCAGGAACTGTACCAGTCTAATGTTCAGCATTACATTCCTTGGATCCAGTGACTCAATTCGGGCTGATCTACAGAACCTGATCCCCAGATTCTTACATTATTTTTTTTAACAAACCTCTTTACTGTATGGCCAGAGCAGGACAGATGCAGATGACCTGGTGCAAGGTTTCGTCTGCCTGATGACATAAGCAGCATTTCTGGTCTCCTCTTTGGCCATCTTCCCTCCACTTTGGAAGAATGTCTAAAGGTGGAATATCACCAATTAACCCTATTGATGCTAGGCCGCTCCCCCCCCCCCCCGTGCTAAGCCTTTTTTGGCTATTTGGTGTATTTCGCTCTTAGGACCTTGTAACTTTTTGTCCACATAAGGTATCTACGCCAAATTTGCATCCTTTTCTTCCAATATCATGGCGATTTTAAAGGTACCCAGGGTTTGTGGATTCCCCTGAAGGGTACCCAGAAATTAGCCAAAATACAGCTACATTTTTTAATAGGGACGAAGTGCTACAGAAGAAAGTGTCCTGTTCGTATCAACAAATGGTTTGTGGTGCTAAAATCGCTTTCTTCCCAGCTTTCAGGGACAGGCAGACTTTTGTCAGAAAACCAAAGTTTTTTACACAGTTTTGGCATTTTACTGGGACATAGCCTATTCTTGCTACTTTTTGTGCTTTCAACCTCTTTGCAGTTAGTGGTAGAAATGGGTGCGAAAGTAATAATGGATCTTGGAAAGCTATACATTTAGTTTACATTTGTGTAGATCCTTCAAGTTTTTCTCTATAGAAACTGACAGTTGAAAATAAGAAATATTGGAAATGAGTTGAAAAAAACATCCATTTGTGCCAACCATTTCACCTGTAACTTCTTTTATGTTTTACAGATTTTTTAAAGCAATAAACCGTTACATCATTTGGACCCTTATGGTTGCGGGGATATATAGGACTTGTAGGTTCACAAAGAACCCAAGGAACCCAGAACCAATCACGGAGCTGTGTTTTTTATTGTGTACCGGGTAAACAGCAATTCATTTTGTAAAATATGAAAAGTGAAAAATAGTATCAAGGACACCTATGTATTTCCGAAATGGGATCAAAATAGAGAGCTTAGAAGCAGTAGTTATTTGCGCATCTCTGAAATTGTGGGTACCCATACTAGCATGTGAATTATAGGACATTATTTAGAGGGACTTCTTTTTTACACATTGTCTTACATTTGGAAGGCAGAAATGCACAGAAAGTCAATAGGTAATAAAAGTTGCTCTACAATTCTGTGTTCCCCTAAGACTCCTGTTAAAAAGATACCTCACTTATGTGGGTAGATCTCGTGCCTGTGACAGGAAACGGGCCATAACAAAATGTGAATACACCACATTTTTACAGCGAAAACTGACCCTTTTTTGCAAAGTGTCTTGCTGTGGATTTTGAACCCTAGCTCTGCCAGCACCTAGGGAAACGTAGCAAACTATACATTTGTGAAAACTAGACACCCAGGGGAATCCAGGATGGGGTGACTTGTGTGGCTCTCACCAGGTTCCGTTACCCAGAATCCCTTGCAAACCTCAAACTTTCTCAAACAAAACACATTTTCCTCACATTTCTGTGATGGAAAGTTCTGGAATCTGCATAGATCCACACAGTTCCACCCACCCCACATTTCCCAAAGTCTTCTGATAAAAC
Source organism: Triturus cristatus (assembly GCF_964204655.1). Taxonomy (NCBI): domain Eukaryota; kingdom Metazoa; phylum Chordata; class Amphibia; order Caudata; family Salamandridae; genus Triturus; species Triturus cristatus. The sequence goes on from NC_140592.1 coordinate 989,848,107, forward strand.
TGGTACCTCAATTGTGTGGGTAGGTCTATTGCCTGTGGCAGGAAATGGGGCAAAACGCAATGTATTCACCACATTTTTACAGTGAAAAATTACCCTTTTTTTGCCAAGTGCCTAGCTGTGGATTTTGAATCCTAGCTCTGCGGGCACCTAGGGAAATCTAGCAAACCTATATTTTTTTTGAAGACTAGACACCTAGAGGAATCCAGGATAGATTGGCTTTTGTACCTCTCACCAGGTTCTGTTCCTCAGAATTCTTTGCAAACCTCAAACTAAAAAAAAAAACATCTTCCTCACATTTCTGTGATGAAAAGTTCTGGAATCTGCATGGATCCACAAAACTCCACCAACCCCGCATGCCCCAAAGTCTTTCGGATAAAAATGGTACCTCACTTTTGTGGGTAGGCCTAATGCCTGCGACAGAAAACAGACCAAAACGCAACATGGACACACCACATTTTTACAGTGAAAACAAACTCTTTTTTTTCAATGTGTCTAGCTGTAGGTTTGGAACCCTAGCTCTGCCGGCACCTAGGGAAGCCTAGCAAACCTATACATTTTTAAAACCTAGACACCCAGGGGAATCCAGTATGAGGTGACTCATGTGACTCTCACCCCGTTCTGTTACCCAGAATCCCTTGCAAACCTCAAACTTTGAAAAAAAAACAATTTTACTCACTTTTTTGTGATGGAAAGTTCTGGAATCTGCACGGATCCACACAATTCTACCCACTCTGCATTGCCCAAAGTCTTTTGATAAAAATGGTACCTCGCTTGTGTGGGTAGGCCTAGGACCCGCGACAGGAAATGGGCCAAATTGCAACGTGGACACACCACATTTTACAGTGAAAACTGACCCCTTTTTTTGCAAAGTGCCTAGCTGTGGATTTGGAACCCTAGCTCTGCGGGTACCTAGGGAAACCTATTAAACCTATAAATTTATTTTAATTAGACATCCAGGGAATCTAGGATGCGGTGACTTGTGTGGCTCTCACCAGGTTCTGTTACCCAGAATCCCTTGCAATCCTGAAGCTTTGTAAAAAAAAACACATTTTCCTCACATTTCTGTGACTGAAAGTTCTGGAATCTATATGGACCCTCAAAATTCCACCCACCCCACATTTCACAAAGCATCCTGATAAAAATGGTTCCTCATTTGTGTGGGTAGACATAGTGTCCATGACAGGAAATGGCCAAAGCGCAATGTGGACACACCACATTTTTACAGTGAAAACTGGCCCCTTTTTTGCAAAGTGCCTAGCTGTCGATTTTGAACCTTAGCTCTGCCGGCACCTAGGGAAACCTAGCAAACCTATACATTCTAGACACCCAGGGAAATCCAGAATGGTGAGACTTGTGTGGCTCTCAGCAGGTTCTGTTACCCAGAAACCCCATGCAAACCTTTTTTTTTGTTTAAAAAAACCATGTTCCTCACATTTTTGTGACAGAAAGTTCTGGAAGCTGCATGGATCCACCCTATTCCACCTGCCCTATATTCCCTAAAGTCTCTCGTAAAAATGGAACCTCACTTTTGTGGGTAGGCCTAGTGCTCGTAACAGAAAACGGGCCAAAATGCAATGTGGACCCACCACATTTTTACAGTGAAAACTGACCCTTTTTTTGCAAAGTGCCTAGCTGTGGATTTTGAACCCTACCTCTGGAGGCACCCATGGAAACCTAGCAAACCTATACATGTTTGAAAACTAGACACTCAGGTCAATCCAGGAGGGGGTGACTTGTGTGGCTCTCACCAGGTTCTGTTATCCAGAATCCCTTACAAATCTCAAACTTTATTTAAAAAAACAAATTTTCTCACATTTCTGTGATGGAAAGTTATGGAATCTGCGTGGATCCACAAACTTACACCCACCACTCATTCTCTACAATCTCCCGATAAAAATGGTACCTCACCTGTGTGAGTGGGCTAAGTGCCCGCAGCAGGGAAGGGCCCAAAACATATTGTGGACACATCAAAATTACCTATCACAAAACAACCTGGTTTTGAAAGGGGAGGCACCTGGGTTTTTGGCCTGGGCTCGGCGGCCATAAAGGGAAACCTACTAAACCCACACATTTCTGAAAACTAGACACCTGGGTTAGTACATGGAGGTATGGGTTGGGTGGACCTCCCAACGTTTTCCTATCCAGAATCCCCTGTAAACCTCAAATTTAGCTCTAAAAAATCAACTTGTTCTCAAATTTCTGTGTGGGGAAGTTGTGGGATCACCGGCTGGCACAAATTTCCTACCACCCAGCGTTCCCCTAGGGCTACCAATACAAATGGTACCTCACTCATGTGAGTGGGCCAAGTACCCATGACAGGCAAAGGCCTAAAACATATTTTGAAGACATTAAAATTACCTATCACAAAACAACCTGGTTTTGCAAGGGAGGGTCACGTGGGTTTTTGGCCCCGGGCTCGGCGGCCATCTAGAGAAACCTACCAGACCCACACATTTCTGAAAACTCAACACCCAGGGGAGTCAAGGATTGATGGCTTGTGTGGACCCCCCAATGTTTTCCTACTCAGAATCCCCTGCAAACCTCAAATTTAGCTAAAAAGTCAAATTTTGCTCTAATATCTGTGTAGGAAAGTTGTGGGATCACTGCACGGTACAAATTCCTAGCACTTAGAATTCCCCTCAGTCTCCTGATAAAAATGATACCTTACTTGTGTGTATGGGCCTAGTGCCTATGACATGGAAGGCCAAAAACATGTAGAGATGGAGGGTGGCCCAAAGCGACCCACACAAGTGAGGTATCATTTTTTGCGGGAGACCAAGGAGAATGCTGGGTAGTAAGAAATTTGTGCCAGCGTGGTGATCCTACAACTTAACCACACAGAAATGTGAGGAAAATGTGACTTTGTAAGTAAATTTGAGGTTTGTTTGGGATTATGGGTAAAGAAAACGCTGGGGGATCCATGCAAGCCACACCGCCAGCCAAGAGTCAGTACATGCACACCAACAGCCAAGCGACATCCACACACACAACCAGCCAAGTGCCATCCACACACACCACCAGCCAAGTGCCATCCATGCACACCGCCAGCCATGCACCATCCACGCACACTGCCAGTCTAGCGCAATACATGCACACTGCCAGCCAAGCACCATCCATGCACACTGCCAGCTAAGCATCATCCACCAACACCACCAGCCAAGCGCCTTCCACGCACACTGACAGTCACATGCCATTCATGCACACCGCCAGCCAAGCAACATCCAAGTACACCGCCAGCCAAATGCTATCAATGCACACAGTCAGCAAAGCAATATCCATGCACACTGCCAGCCAAGCACCACCCACACACTCACCAGCCAAGCGCCATCCCCGCACATCACCAGCCGAGCAGGGCCGGACTGGGAACAGCAACCAGCCCTGGCAGATTGCTGCTCAACTGGTCCTGGGGGGGCGTGCTAGTAAAAAGCACCACCTCAGTTGGTTTTACTGGGGCACGATATTGTAGCACTGCTGCAAAATCAGCCCCCAGTGACAAAACTGCCCCCATGGCCAGAAAACTGCCCCCCACCCCTCCAGCCCCCGAGGAAACATCCGGTGCCTGCTACGGCCAGTCCGGACCTGCAGCCAAGTGCCATCTATGCACACCGCCAGCCAAGCGCCATCCAAGTACACCACCAGCCAAATGCTATCAATGCACACAGTCAGCCGTGCAATATCCACGCCCCCCCCAGCCATGCGTCACCTATGCACCCGCCAGCAAAGCGCCAACCCTGCATACTGCCATCCAAGCAGGGCCAGACTAGGAACAGCAACCAGCCCTGGAAAATTGCTGCTCAACCGGTCCTTGGGGGAGGGGGAAGAGGGGGCCTGCTTGTAAAAAGCACCGCTCCCGTTTTTGTTACTGGGGCATGATATTGCAGCACTGCTGCAAAATCCACCCCCAGTGACAAAACTGTCCCCATGGCTAGTAAACTGGCCCCCTCTGCTCCGGCCCACCTGGAAAAAATCCGGTGCCCACTACAGCCAGTCTGGACCTGCAGCCAAGCACCATCTATGCACACAACCAGCCAAGCACCAGTCCACGTACACCGCCAGTCAAGCGCAATTCCACACACACCACCAGGCAAGTGCCAATCTGCACACACCGTCATCAAGCGCGAGTCCACCCACACCATTAGCCAAGTGCAGGTCCACACACACCACCACCCAAATGCCAGACAAAGTTCAGTACACACAGACATCAGCCAAACTCAAGCTTACACACACACAAACTCTCCCTGGTTTTTAGTGTTTTCTGCTCCCGCTTGGGTGCAGATGAGAATAGAAATATCACTGAAACAGTCAAAATGTGTGCCTAAAAAAGGGAGCGACTCTTACCTATGTGACTTCTCACTGGCATGCACATAACCATATCCCTGGTCCCTGGTGCCTAATGGGTTTTGTGGCCCCGCGGGATGGGGGGGGCAGAAAAGGGGCAATTGCCCCGATCAGCCTTCCGGGTGGGATCACATTTTTTGGGGCGGTGGAGGCATTAGCATGCCCAGTCTTGGCAGCCCCCACCCATGCGTATAAAAAAAGACCAACAAAATCCATGGAGCCTAGTGGGCTTTCTCCCCCCCGGGTGCAGATCAGGGACTATTGCTCCCATCTGTCCCCAGGGTGGGGCAGAAAGACTGTGGAACTTTTTCGGGGGGATGGGGGCATTGTCATGCCCATTTTGGGCAGCCCCCACCCCTATATACATAAAAAAATCACTGGTGCCTAGTGTGCTTTCTGCGTCCTGAGGCAGAGAGGCTGTGGAAATGTATTTTAATTTTTGGGGGGGTGGGGGCATTGGCATGCCCATTTTGGGCAGCCCCCACCTCTACGTATAAAAGTAAAACAATCCCTGGTGCATAGTGGGCTTTCTGCCCCCCCGGGGCAGATTGGGGGGTGGTTGCCCCATCTGACTCCCGAGGGGGGCAGAAAGACTGGGAAATGTTTTGGGGGTGAGGTACTGGCATGCCCATCTCAGGCAGCCTCCACCACTAAATCCAGTTTAAAAAAATCAAATCCCTTTCATCTAGTGGGCTTTCTGCCCCCCCCCCCCAGGGAGCAGATTGGGAGTTACTGCCCCACAGGAGGGGCGGAAAGACTAGTATTTTGCTGGGGGTGGGGGCCTTGCTATGCCCATTTGGGCAGCCCCACCCCTAAATCAAATAAATACAAAAAAATCCCTTGCTTCTAGCAGGCTTTCTGCCCCCCGGGGGGCAGATTAGGGGATACTACCCCCATATTCCCCCCAGGGGAGGCAGAAAGACTGGAATTTTGCTTGGGGGTCATTGGCATGCCCATCTTGGGTAGCCCCACCCCTAACTAAACTTTTTTTTTAAATTCCAGTGGGCTTTCTGTCCCCCTGGGGGGGCATATTAGGGTCTACTGCCCCCATCTACCCCCCACGGGTTGCTGAAAGACTGTATTTACCTAATTTATCTTGGGAGGTGGAAAGGTCCTTGCACAAGGGCCTGCTCCCACCTCCCTGGTGTCCAGTCGCCCTCAGGGGGCGATCCCCAAGCAGGGATCAACTAGAGAGATTCTTCCCTTTCCAATGCTACCTCTCCTGTCTTTCTACATACTCAGGGGGCTAAGATAGTCCCCTGAGAACGTAGGGGGGGGGCTAAGTGCTTAGGGGGCTTTCAGTTAAACTGAAATGAGCCTTTCGGCTCATTTTAGTTTTGGTTTCTGTGCAATGATGTCAGCGCGACGTGCGTGCTGATCGTCATTTCACAGAAACCAAAGAGAAAGCTCCAGGAGTTGGGGAAAACCTTCCCCAGCTCAAGAGACTGATGGGGTGAAAAGAAAATCCCTCTGGTGACCGCACCTGAGGGATTTCTAGTGCCATGTGCGTGGACAGCCGGGTGGCTGGTCGGATGAGCATTGGTGTGTCAGACGGCTCCCAGCCGTGCGACACACCGAAGGAATTAATATATACAGCTATTGTGTATAGACAGTCAGTTGAAACATTTTAATATAGCAGTTTAATTTGATTACAGAGGCTCACTCAATATTATGATCATTAAAGAGTAAGAGAACAAATGTTTTTTTCTACGGAAACTTGGGTCTAACTATAACTGCGCAGTGAGGACCACCAATGTACTTTATAATATATATATATATATATATATATATATATATATATATATATATATGAAAAGAAGCCTTACGCTGCTCCAGCATAAGAAAAGAGTCGCACTCAGGATTCAAATGGGCGAAAAACAATTTTATTGACTCTGACGCGTTTCAACGACAACCGTCTTTGTCAAAGAGTCATTCAGTAACCCGGAAGTGGTCAAGGGCTTAAAAGCACTTCCTCACAATTTAGTAGACATAGAAAACAGGGTGAGTTGCAAAATGAAACTGGAATTGATTCAGTGAAAAACAGACTATCACAGTAAATACATGTGAAATCCATACATAGAATCACGCAAATTCAAATACATATACATAATTCATCAACCTGAAGTACAGAGAGTCAACATATATGTATGAATAAAATATAATAAAAATAAAGATTTATATATGTAAATAATAAATGCCAAGTGGCAAAGAAGACCAACAACATAGAATCAGTTTCTATCAAATTTCTAAATTTTTGAATGGTATTATGCAAGTGCATGAATAACAAATGTCTCACCCAAAATTGACATATATAAAGGCAAATGCCAGTCCAAAAAACGTAAAGGATATATAACCTTTCTCGTAATTGCCTACTACGGGGGAAAAATCAAAGTCACCTAGTCCGACCACCCACGGGTTGCTAGTTAAACACAAAAAAGAGTACAAGGACAGAACGTACCAGCAAGTTAGCATCATCATATTTTGAAAACAAAAATCACAAAAATCAAAACCACCTAGGCCAACCAGGATACACCTCGAGCAGCCGCTCTAGAAGACTGGCAAAAGGCCCAGGCATCAATGCATATATCCGAAATGGATATAGGCAAGTCATAACCCAAAGTTACTAGGGCAGATGTGTGAAACAAGGGGATATAGAGGGAATAAAGAAGGAATAAAAGGGGGAATAAAAGGGCAAGGAGCTAAAGACAAAGGAAGAAGGGAGGAAGAAAGACAGAAAAAGATAGAAAGAGATAAAGAAAGAGGTAAGGATGAAGGTTGAGATGGCAATAGAAATAGAATAAGCGACAATAGTGTCAAGGAAGAGTATGTGTACGTATATATTCTTGTACATGCATTGGAAACTGTAATGTGTACATTCATAGGCAAGGACATCAAGAACAACAGAGAAGGGTAGGGAAAGACCAGGTGTGATGATACTGAACAAAATTGCCCAGAAAAGCTACAATTCCATTGCAAACACAAGGAATAATATCAAGCTAATCATAAACAAAAATAGAATCTGGTCCAATTATCCAAGATGAATGTGGAGATCCTCCTCCTGATTGAGCCCACCAGGGAACTTGCTGCATAATTTAATAATATATTCTGATTCTAGGCGCCTCAATCGCCGTTGCCGGTCACCACCTCTAGTATTAGCAGGAACCCTGTCGATACCAAAAAATGCAATCTTAGTGTTGATATCCTTGATGTCACCATGCATTACATGACAATGTTTCGCAATAGCATAAGACATGTCGCCATTTTTCACTGCGCGCAGATGTTCCAAAATGCGTTTCTTAGTGAAAGGACTGCTAAAACACCAAGTGGGGCCTGTTTGGTCGGTGCTCACTCGCCACTGCAGCTGGGATTCCCACTTGGAGGAGACTAACAGATGGGGAGAGAGGAGGCAAATGTGTGTTGCCTGATAAGGGGGACAAAGAACAGATTTACCTTCAAATCCGGCTGCAGTGGCGAGTGAGCACCGACCAAACACGTTTGGAGGCACCACTTGGTGTTTTAGCAGTCACTGTATGGGCTCTAACGGAGGACTTCAATGCCCAGCATGCAACGGTACTGAAGGAGAGCGCGAGATGCCTTACACCTGTGAGGCGAAGGAGGGGCAAGTGATCACATGATTAGGAGTGTTCACAGACTTAAACATTGTCATAATGGACCCCTGGGATCAGCGAGAAGGCAGCAGAGACGGGCACTGAGGAGGCCAATCCATGGCTGAAACGCGTCTGCCCATTGTTTCAGGGACATCTTTTGCCAGCGCAGAAAATCAATAAATCTGTTGTGTATTCCCCCGGAGCTGTGTCACACTCTTTCTTTAGTAAGAGAGAACCTGGACTTCATGTTTTACCAGCTTGCAGGTGCTGGTCTTGTGACACGCCCTCTCGGTCTGGAGAGACGCGGTTTACCTGCAATCTTTGGTGGATATATATATATATATATATATATATATATATATATATATATATATATATACACACGAAGAAAGATTGACTCCAACAGGAAAATATGTATATATGAAAAAAGCTTTCACTTCCCAACTGTCCACAGGGAAAAGAACGGCACTAAGCAGGGTATTGAAGTTAGCTGGAAGTAGTTTATTGCACCAGTATCGGTAAAAGCGTCTATATGTTTTGGCACAGAGCCTTTGTCACAACGCTAGACATAGGTTACCAGGCAACATATATACACCTTATTCAAGATAAACATAGAAGAGGGGTGACAAGTGCATTTTCATTTTTTTATTTTTTTAAATTTTTATTTCAGCTTGATATGACCATGGCAAAACAAATGGTTAAACAATCATGGTAATCAGTTCAAAAAAGAGATATGCTATGCAACTACAAATACTGCGGCTAACACTAAGAAAGACAAAAAAGAATGAGAGAAAAATTAAATAAATTTAAAAAAAAAAGAGAAGGGTTTAATTGTTATACCATTCCAAGAAAGGCGCCCATATCCTTAAACCCCTCTCACGCCTCCTCCTGCCACTTTTAAGAAATACAGCTGATTCCAGGTTATGGAGAGCATGAATTCTTGTTCTCCAATTCAAAAAGGTTGGAGGTAGCGGATTAATCTAATCAGAAGTTATGCATAAACGAATTAAAGACATTGCAATACAGAGAAGAGCGGATTCAGAAAATGGTCTATTGGAGCATAGGTCAGTCTCGCACCCCGTTATTACTAATTCAGGAGAAAGTGTTACCTGAATATTAAGGGAACTATTAATAAACAGTTGGACATCTTGGAGAAATGTACATAATTTTACACAGGAAAAAAACATATGTACATCATTGGCTGCCAACAGACCACATCTTGAGCAACCCAGGGCGCCACTGCCTCCCCATTTTGAAATTTTGGCTGGGGTAAAATACAAGTCGAACAAAGCCATATAGCTTTGAGGATGTAAGCTCCCAGAAATCAGTACAGCATTAGAAAGATCCAATGCATGAGTAATATCTATATCTGTTTTACCAAATTTAGCTTCTCATTTTGCTTTCTGGGATGAAAGGTCATCAGGAAGGCCTTTTAGTAGATTTTGATAAAGGGCACCTATGCGAGCCTTCCTTAAAATTAGTTCCATAAGGGTGTTTTTAATAAGTACGGTAGGGGTATTATTGAGAAGGTGGTCTATATAGCTGCGTAACTGCAAGTACTTAAAAAAATCCCGTGAGACCAAGTCGTACTTATCTTTTAGGAATCCAAAAGAGGCCATCTTGCCCTCATAAAGTAGGTCCCCCAATGTGAGAATGCCGTGGAACCCCCACCTAATTGTGACCGAATCTTGAAAAATTGAGGGTAGGAGCCTGGCGGCAGCCATAGGTGTGTAACAATTTATTTTAGGTATTAACCATTTCCGACAGACCTTCCTCCAGACTGAATGCATAGCTGCAATAACCTTGAACCTAGTCTTTTTATAATAGCTGGGTTCGAGAACCATAAGAAGAGACCCCTTAGCCTCTTGTCCTAAACCAATCTCAAAAATAGAGGGACTACATGATGGGGGAAGTAAAGCTCGTGAACCAAAAAGTAGGGAAGCCAAGTGTTCAAGTAAGGCGGCCCAATTATACAACAAGAGACTAGGGACTGACCACCCACCTCTGTCCAATGGGAGAACCATCCATTTGGCAGCCCTGCGGGGCATGCGGTAACTCCACAAAAACCTATTACAGCATCTTTCTGCACTGCTAAGACTGGACCGAGAAAATTCAAGAGGAATGGTCCTAAAAATATAGAGAAATTTCGGCAAGATCAACATCTTTAATACGTTCCTCCTACCAAATAAAGAAAGATGTAAGTTGTCTAGCCTACGTAAAGTAGAGTTGGCAGTATCTATGGGGCATATCAACAACAACCGGCGATAATTATCTCTAAGCGCACTTAGCGCTAGGATAATTGTCGCCGGCTAGCGTGAATTTTTATCGCTGAGATAGCGTGCTATTAGCAACGCTTATCTCAATAGCGATAAAAATCCTCACGCTAACAGGCTAATGTGAGATTATCGCTGGAAACCCAGCGATAATCTCACGTTACCTTGTTGATAGGGACAGGCAAACTTAGCCATGATATCCTCCTTCCATAGGATATCATGGCTAAGTCAGAAAAATACCAGACGTGAAAAAGCAGCGTTAACCGCGCTTAGCGCTGCTTTTTTTGTCTCTAACAGGGTTAGCGACATTCTTGATAATAGGAGAAATGTCGTTTAGCGACATTTCTCCTATTATTTTACTCTGGAACGCCCCCTTTGCATCTCATTAGAGATGCAAGGGGAAGCGTAGAGTAAAAGGGTGCTAACATGCAAATTTGCATGTTAGCACCCTGTTGTTGATAGGGTGCTAGGTTTATCTCTGTTTTTTTGGCTTTTAAAGCCAAAAAAGCAGAGATAAAGCCCTTGTTGATATGCCCCCAAAATAGGTAAGATATTCATATCAGGTATCTGTTCTACTGCAGCCGAAATTTTAACCCCCAGATACGTTACGGTTTGCAGGACGGCAGTTCCGTGGGTGCCATAGTTGACGATTGAATAATCTGAGTTTTCTGCACATTGAGTTTGTACCCTGAGAGTCGACCAAAAGAATGCGCGAAAACGAAGATGACACATTACTGGTTATAACTATGATGTCATCGGCATATGCCAGCGCTTTAAAATCGACCGCATTGATCTTGACAGGCACAATATTACTAGAGAGCTCTAATTTGTTTAAAAAAAAGTCAATATAAAGAGCAAATAACAGGGGCGAACAGGGGCAACCCTGTCTTGTGCCCCTATTTATCGCAAACGGCCTTGAGAGTGTCCCTGAAATTGACAAAGTTGCTTGAGGGGCAATATAAAGTGATTGTAAGGCATGCACAAATTTAGGGGAGAACCCCTTCCACTGAAGAACCCTCCACAGAAAACCCCAGGCAACCCTGTTGAACGCCTTTTCGGCGTCCAACAGGATTGCTCCGTGGGGGGAATGAGTGGCTTGTGCCCAATCCAGAAGAGCAATAACACGTCGGACATGGTCCGCCATTTCCCTTCCGGGGATAAATCTGTGTTGCCGAATAGAGACTAATGGGGATATGACTGAAGCTAATCTAGCCGCCAAAATCTTCGAAAAGATTTTACTGTCCGTATTTATCAGAGAAATCGGGCGGAACGAGGCGGGATTCAACTCAGGTTTACCTTTTTTTTTAACAAAATGATAGATGTAAAACGCCAAGAATCTGGAATAATACCAAGCTGGGCATCTCTAAGAGTCCTTAAAAGATCCTTCTAAATTTCTGAGTGGAATGTGCTGTAGAATTCCAGCGGGAGAGAATCGGGACCCGCTGCCTTACCCCTAGCCAGTGAATTTAATGCTGATTCCACTTCAACCCATAGAATGGGTTCAGTGAGAACCGTATTTTGGTAATCTGAAATTTTAGCTGTATTGAGTCCCTCAATAAAAGCAGCAAATTCGAGATCTATAGTATGAAAAGTGACTTCCTCGGTATATAAAGAGCGATCAGTGATGTCATTTGAGATGTCATCAGTGATGTCATCAGTGATGTCACTGACCATGTCATGAGTGATGTAATATGTGACGTCATCAGCAGTGCATTGCGGGGGCGCGAGTTATAGTTAGCTGAACTAAATATAACAGGGGAATTTCTAGGGTTTTGTACGAGGGAAATGTCCAGCTAACTATAACGCCCCTGAAACCTATAGTTTTTTCAGTGAATTTCTAAGGTTTTTTAAATGCCAAATCCTAACTATAACGTGCCTGAAACCTTTGGTTTTTTCAGTGAATTTCAAAGGTTTTTTAAATGCCAATTCCTTACTATAACGTGCATAAAACCTATGGTTTTTTCAGTGAATTTCAAAGGTTTTTTAAATGCCAATTCCTAACTATAACGTGCATAAAACTTATGGATTTTCAGTGAATTTCAAAGGTTTTTTAAATGCTAATTCCTATCTTTAACTTATCTCTGAAGATGTCACGTTTAATGATTTTGATTGGATTTGTATATTTTTCAAATTCAGTGTGTCAAATTCATTAATTTAGTTTTTTTTATAGACTTTTATCACCATTTTTTAAACTTATTTTTTCAATTAATTCATTTAAAAATTAAAAAATATTATTTGAAGTTAATTGCTTTTTCAAACCTATTTTTTTATATTTTTAAAAATATTATTTGAACTATATGTGCAAAACTTTATCTTATATATATTTTTTTAAATGTTTTTGGATCCGCGCACCCTAAGCGCACCGTTCACGATTCCTACGCGATAGCGTCCGCGCATGGTATGCGTCGGGTACGTGGTTAGTGCGCGATCGCAATGCGACCGGTACGCGACTCCCAGCCTATACGCGACACATTCGTTGTACGTAACGCGACGTTTATGCGCTTCCGCGATGCGTCTTCTGCGTCTATGACGCGGTAGGTGCGCGGATCCCGCACAGTATTTAACATTTAAAAAAACATATATTTGTATTTCATGTGAATATTAATTGAAGACAAACTCTAAACTAGTCTTAAAACTAATATATTTTTACATCTAATCCTATGATTTTTTTTAATTCAATTTCGCGGATGCGCGCTGGGTGCGTGCTGCGTAAGCGCACGGTGCGCGGATCCCATGTGACCTCCAAAAACAGAGATTTGATTGGTTCATTACACTTCCTCTTCTAACTACTGAAAGACTCCACCCATTTCAATCATTCATCTTTGAGCTTCTTTAGAGGAACATCTCATCTAGAAGAAACTTTTTGGGGAAGATTTCCACAGCTGCAATTTTTCTCAAAACAATGGCTTCTGCACAACAACCAACATCTGAATCAGACCTTTCGTCCGATGAGGAATTTGTTGTGGAACCTCCACGCCAAGACAGATACACCTCTGTTTCTGCTTTTCTCCGAGACTACAGAATGGGGTCCATTTACAATAAAAATCTGCACTTTCATATGCAAGAGATGTGTAGGAGAGATGGAGAACACTTTACTGATGAAGGAAACGGAGTCTTCCTCAACAACTTTAGACTCTGTATAGGTACTTACTTATAAGTATCAAAAACTCTGAATGAACACAACGGCTCTTTTTAGAGCCACTCAAGAACAAAACACTTAGGGTTAATCTTTATCTCCCAACAATTTCATTTTTTTTCCTTGGATCCGCGAACCCACCGCGAGAGGATCTGTGCATCCAACGCGATAGGATGCGCGCACCGTGCGCGCATTTCGCCGTATTTTTATTTTTAAAAAGGGGCCCCAGAGCACATCTAGAGGGTTAAAGTATTTCCACTCTGCCCCCTTTGTATGTTTTACACACTTTTTCCCCTTGCTTCTTCAGCCTCGCTTCTACCGAGGCAGAAAATGGCCGCCAACAGTTCCTGATTTCGAATGTAGAGAGACACTTGACAGCCAATTAGCATTCAGTGCGCGATCGGGAGGGTGCGCGCTTGGTTCGGGGAGGGTGCGCTTACGGTGCGGATAGGGTGCGCGTATCCTCCGAGGCCATAGATATATATGTACTTTTAACTCTAATTTTCTCAGGAACTACTGAACGGATTCACACCATACATGCAAAAGGCACGAGTCTGAACTGGGGGACTACCTCTTTGCCAAATTTGGTTCAGCGGTTCGGGCTGTAGCTGCAGCAACATATCCTACGGGAAATTGCATGGGGAAAACGTGTTTTGTGACCCCCTTTTTTCTCGGCCCCAGCTTGACGGATCACTGCAAAACTTTCAGGGTAGGAGCGGAGCGGAGCTGGCCAAAAGTTTGGAAACTTTCGCGAGGATTCGTCAACCGGCACCAGACTTATTAGGAATAGAATGTTGCGGATTTCCTATGGAAAATAGGACTGCCAGTAGGTAATACACACATATATATATATATTTTTTTTGTATATATATTTATATATATAATATATATATATATATATATATATATATATATATATATATATATATATATATATATATATATATATATATATATATATATATATATATATATATATATATCAAAGAAACTTCCCTTATGTGCAGTCTCGCACAACGAAAGGAACGGACAACTTCAATCGCCAGTGCTTTATATATATATAATCTACTGGAGGTCGCCAGTAGATAGTTATAGTTAGGACCGAGTTCCCATAGGAAATCTGAAAATTCTATTTTGAATAACTTTGGCGCCGGTTGACTTATCTTCGTGAAATTTTCAAACTAATGGGGCGCTCCGCTCAGCTCCTACCCTGAAAGTCACGGGGTGATTCGTCAAGCAGGGGCTGAGAAAAAAGGGGGGTCCCAAAACACGTTTTCCGCATGCATTTTCCCATAGGACCTTTAGTCGAAGGTACAGCCCGAATGGCTGAACAGAATTACTTGAAATTTGGCAAAGAGGTAGTCCTCAGGTCAGGCATGTGCCTTTTGCTTAAATGGTGTAAATCCGTTCAGTAGTTCCTGAGAAAATCAAAAGTAAAATCATATATATATCTGGGCGGAGCCTAGCCACACATCTCATCGTGAGATCTGATTGGCTGTCAGCACTTCATCCAAGAAGTGTTGGCAGCCATCTTGGGACCAATATACATGATAGCACCTCATTAAAAAGCATTGCAGTTAATAGAAGGTTTTAAGACTTTAGTTACATTATAAATCATTTGTTGATGGTACCATACTCATTTTAGGGATTGTGGTGTGTTCTAAGGTGATTTTACCATGTGAAAAAGCCTTCTGCTGTGATATCATGAATCATGTTTGAGAGAAAACTATTTTCTCATGCTTTTCCCACAGAGGTTTGGAAGGTGATCTATAAGCTAACTGAGAGCATATTTTCTGTAAATTCACATTATCTTTCTCAGTCATGTGAGAATGAAGTCTGACATTCCCAGTAAAACATGTACATCCAACAAGGGCAGAGACTGTCAGTTGATTCCTTTGTGTTCTACTGCAGCTTCCCAGAGTGTTCTAAAGAACAACTAGAGCGCTAACAGTCCTACTTATGACAAACGTATGGCACACCTGAAGCCATCTTGGTTGGAATAAAGTGGTAATACTTAAAACATTTAATTTAAAAAGGAACAAAATGAGGGGGTTCATTTTGCCATAGAAAGTATGATTAGTGCTGCAGAAAGAAAAATTAGGGCACATTTTGAGTGACTTCTCAAATCCTCTTCTATTTCATTAAAACATTCTGACATGCAGACTGAAACATGCACTTTCAATACCAGCAGCAGACTTCCCTGGTGAGCAGTAGCTTTACTACAGTGATCTAATAAGCAACTGGAGTGCTAACATTCTGAATTTATGGCAAATTTGTGACACATCTGAATGCCTTCTTGATGGAATCAAAGTAAAAAACTGAAAGTATTTCCTACTGAGGAGACTGTAGTAAATGAGGAAATTAGGAAACATCATAACAAATAAGTCTCCCAAAATGGCCACCAGAGACAAAAGAGCCCAAATGTAGCCCAAATATCACCCAGATGTAGCCCAAGTATAGCCCAATGACAGAATGTCCCAGAGTGTTCTAACGAACAACTAGAGCGCTAACAGTCTTACTTATGACAAAAGTATGGCACACCTGAAGCCATCGTGAATGGAATAAAGTGGTAACACTTAAAACATTTAATTTACAAAGGAACACAATGAGGGGATTCATTTTGCCATAGAAATTATGATTAGTGCTGCAGAAAGAAAAATTAGGGCACATTTTGACTTCTCAAATCCTCTTCTATGTCATAAAAAAATTCTGACATGTAGACTGAAACATGGACTTTGAATACCAGCAGCAGACTTCCCTGGTGAGCAGTAGCTTTACTACAGTGATCTAATGAGCAACTAGAATGCTAACATTCAGAATTGATGGCAAATGTGTGACACATCTGAATGCCTTCTTGATGGAACCAAGTAAAAAACTGAAAGTATTTCCTACTGAGGAGACTGCAGTAAATGAGGAAATTAGGAAACTTCATAACAAATAAATCTTCCAAGATGGCCACCAGAGACAAAAGAGCCCAAATGTAGCCCAAATATCACCCAGATGTAGCCCAAGTATAGCCCAATGACAGAATGTCCCAGAGTGTTCTAACGAACAACTAGAGCGCTAACAGTCTTACTTATGACAAAAGTATGGCACACCTGAAGCCATCTTGATTGGAATAAAGTGGTAACACTCAAAACATTTAATTTACAAAGGAACAAAATGAGGGGGTTCATTTTGCCATAGAAAATATGATTAGTTCTGCAGGAAAAAAAAATTAGGGCACATTTTGACTTCTCAAATCCTCTTCTATTTCATAAACAAATTCTGACATGCAGGCTGAAACATGCACTTTGACTACCAGCAGCAGACTTCCCTGGTGAGCAGTAGTTTTACTACAGTGATCTAATGAGCAACTAGAGTGCTGACATTCAGAATTTATGGCAAATGTGTGACACATCTGAATGCCTTCTTGATGGAACCAAAATAAAAAACGGAAAGTATTCCCACTGAGGAAACTGCAGTAAATGAGGAAATTAGGAAACTTCATAACAAATAAATCTCCCAAGATGGCCACCAGAGACAAAAGAGCCCAAATATCACCCAGATGTAGCCCAAGTATAGCCTAATGACAGAATGTCACAGAGTGTTCTTAAGAACAACTAGAGCGCTTACTGTCTTACTTATGACAAAAGTATGGCACACCTGAAGCCATCTTGATTGAAATAAACTGGTAACACTTAAAACATTTAATTTAAAAAGGAACACAATGAGGGGGTTCATTTTGCCATAGAAATTATGATTAGTGCTGAAGAAAGAAAAATTAGGGCACATTTTGAGTGACTTCTCAAATCCTCTTCTATTTTATTAAAACATTCTGATATGCAGACTGAAACATGCACTTTTAATACCAGCAGCAGACTTCCGTGGTGAGCAGTAGCTTTACTACAGTGATCTAATGAGCAACTAGAGTGCTAACATTCAGAATTTATGGCAAATGTGTGACATATCTGAATACCTTCTTGATGGAATTAAAGTAAAAAACTAAAAGCATTTCCTACTGAGGAGACTGCAGTAAATGAGGAAATTAGGAAATTTCATAACAAATAAATCTCCCAAGATGGCCACCAGACACAAAAGAGCCTAAATGCAGCACAAATATCACCCAGATGTAGCCCACATGTAGCCCAATGACAGAAGTGTGCAAAACACTTATTTTTTGTGTATTTGCAGTTTTATATAGTGCAGACTTGTCAGGTATTGGAATGCTTTACATGAGCATTGGTTACATCACACAAGACCAAATTCATTTTGGTTGTAGACATGGGGAGATTAAGTGATTTGACCACAATCACAGAATGTTGAGCTGAAGCAGAAACTCCAACCTGGTTCCCCAGTTGCAAAGTCTGCAGCTCTGGAAGTAACACCACATCCTCTCGCCAAGGTGCAACATTTATTCAAGTGGTCAACTGGATAAAAAAACATAAAGATTACAAATAATTTAAAAGTTCTTTGTCGCTATTTGAAAACTCAGAAAATGTGTCCTCATTTTAGTTTTTTAGAGCACTAACCATAATTTTGAATGCAAATATGACCCTCTCATATATGTAATTTATAAAGGAAATACTCTAGGTATTACAGTTTTGATTACATCAAGATGATGTCAGGCGTTCCACACTTTTGTAATAAATATAGAATGTTAGCAATCTAGTTGTTCATTGGGATACTGTTGAGAGGCAAAGGCCAGGGGCACGGACTCTGAAAATTGAAGGCAGGTAGGAGAGTGCAGAGGCAACAATTTGACCACACTGGGCAGGCAGGAAGGGCAGTGGCAGCACAACAGACTATGGAGGGCAGTGGAAAGGGGGGCAGGGGCAACAAACCAACAATGCAGGACTGGCAAGAGAGGCTGTGGCAATATAATAGACCATTGTGGGCAGAAGGAAGAGGCAGTGGTAGTACAACCATACATGCCAACAGACCCGTTTCAGCCAGGAAACGTCCAATGTTTTTAAGCTCAAATGGGCTTTATTTGATCTGTCTCCTATCTCCAATCTTCTCTTTTTCAATGTAACTCAAAGGGGAAAATCAAAACCCCAGTTTTTTTTCAAAATCTCCCTCTTACCAAGTTCAAAATGTTCGCAAGTATGGTACATTGAATCATGGTAGGCAGGAGGAATTGGGGTAGGGACATGGACTCGGATAACAGAGGACAGGAGGGACATGGAGAGGTGCACCAAACTGACCCTACAGGGCAGGCATCAGGGTTTGCAGCAGCACAATACACCACACAGTGCATGCGGGACGGGAGTGCAGCACAACAATCCATAGAAAGTAATAGGGAGGGGACAGGACCATGCACATGGACAACAGAGAACAGATGGGAAAGAGGCAATGGTAGCTAGCTGACCATAATGGACAGACAAGAGAGAAAGCTGCAGCATAACAGACCAGAAAGGGCAGGAGGGATGGAACAGGGGCATTACAATGAAACAGACAAGCCAGGAGGGAGGGAATAGGGGGTCTGCACATGGAAACAGAGGGCTGGGGGCAAGGTGGCAGGGCAGGAGCAGCAAGATGACCATGGAGGTCAGACAGGATGGGCACTAGAAACAAGACACACCATGGAGAGCAACAATGAGACTATGGTGGCATACACACAGACCATGGAGGGAAGGTGGGAGGGGGCCAGGGGCAGCTAGCTGACCACACAGGGAAGGTGGGAGGGGCCATGGCAGCATAGAAGACCATGCATGGCAAGCGGGAGGGTTAGTGGCAGCACAATGGCTATGAGGGCAAGAAGGAGGGTGCAGGGGCATGCACAAAGGACCATGGATGACAAAAGGGAGGGTCAGGACCTGGGCACAGACAAGAGAGTTCAGGGGAAGGGGCCTCACAACAGACCGCGCGTGGCAGGCAGGAGGAGCAGTTGCAGCACAACAGATCAGGGAGGGCAGAAGGGTGTGGCAGTAAAATGGACCGTGGAGGACAGGAGGAAGGGGATAGGGGCATGGCATGTGGACAGGCAGGGTGGAGGTGGCAGGGACAGGTTACAGTCATCTGACAATGCTAGGCAGGTGGGAGGGGAGTGGCAGCTCAACAGAACACTCAGAGTAGATAGGAGTGGCAGGTCCATAGAACATAGTGGGCAAAAAGGATGGAGCCGGGGCATGCACAAAGACATCGGAGGGCAGGGGGAAGATGAATAGGGGCAGCAAGCTAAGCACAGAGGCTAAGCAGGAGGTCAATGATGGGCCATTGAATTGGGCAATGGAGGGCAGGAGGAGTGGACTGGTACATCATGCTAAATGGAGGGCAGTGGCAGCACATCAGACCATGCATGGCAGGAGGGAGGAGGCTAGTTCATGGATTCAGACAACAGAGGATAGGGAGGAGGTAGATGGGGCAGCAAGCTAACTGTTCAGAGAAGGTGGGTATTAGGAACTTTATTGTTTTTAAAATGTTTGTCTGTGCAAACTACTTAAAATATGAACAAGTATGCAGCATAATCTCACTTTTATTCAGGAAGAAGAGGACGTTTGTGACTGTGACTCCGGGGTCACTTGGCAGATACACCCCCTGACCCTCCACCCCCATCGCAAAATGTAATGCCTGTGAAAAGGGTAGGTGGACGTATTGTTATATAGAACATAGTCCTGAGAGCACGATTGAAAATGAAAACTAGATGTAGTATATGGTATAAACTATGCACCAAAAAGTGTGATATAAGATGAACCGGGGCGTGAAATATAATATGCAATACATTGTGCGCAATGACAGATTCATTGGAGAGCGCGAGATAGCACAGGCACTAGCGCGTGCTATGCGATATGCGCCTTGGGGTGTAATATGCACAGGGCAGTGTTGTGTAACCTAACTAGTCTCTAAAGTTGTAATATAAAATATGTGCTGGGGAGTGTAACGTTGCATATGCACTGTGACAAAGATATGGATCCCAGATTGTAATATGTATGGCATAGCGCTGTGCGTTATAACATACACATCGAGGAAGGCACGTTAGATGGGGCAATATAACCCGTGCGAAGGCCAGTGTGGCATGACATATTCACGGGGTGGTGTTACAGTGCACATGGGCTAGAGAGTGTCATAGCATACGCACTAGCTGGAGGAATACAACACAGAGGTGTGAGGCAATCGGCGGGCACTGGTGGGTGTAACACAGCATTGGACTCAGCCAGGAGCACGCTGTGACTCTCAAGTGAGGTTCGTCTCCTTTCCAGAGAGTAAAATAAAAAGTATTACACATCTGGCGGTGGATGTGTTTTTTATTAACCTTGAGGGGGGTTTCTTGCATAGTTTGGTCGAATGTTTGTCGAATCCCCTTTGAATGGCTTGGTGTGCGTGTATATTAAATGTGCCCGTCAATAGCTACCCATGTTTGTATAAACGACAAGGGTGTCTACTTGGAGAGTACCCACCGGCGGGGGCGCCAGGATTAGGCACGGTAGGGCGTCAGACACGTCAGAGCTTCACTAGCGGTGTAAATACATTCCATGTGGATTCATTCTATGCATAGTCGCCTTTTAATGAATATCACGCAAATCGTCATGGTGATAGGTACATACGGTTTGTCCAGCATGTCCTAGGTGTTTCTATAAATATATATATTTTTAAAATAATTAAAAAACAAAGGCCGGCCCCAGGGGACGGGGTCCCCGGAGCCATAAGTGGCCTGAGGAGGGGGGCAGCGCAGCCCCCTCCTAAAGAATTTAATTGAGATGTCATCAGTGATGTCATGAGTGATGTCACTGAACATGTTATGAGTGATGTAATATGTGACATCATCAGCAGTGCATTGCGGGCGCGCGAGTTATGGGGAATTTCAATGGTTTTGTACGAGTGAAAAGTCCAGCTAACTATAACGCCCCTGAAACCTATGGTTTTTTCAGCGAATTCCTAAGGTTTTTTAAAAGCTAATTCCTAACTATAACGTGCCTGAAACCTATGGTTTTTTCAGTGAATATATATATATATTACCTACTGGCGGTCGCCAGTAGGTAGTTATAGTTAGGACCCCTTTTCCATAGGAAAACCTCAACATTCTATTTTGAATAACTTTGGCGCCGGTTGATGAATCCTCGCGAATTTCTCAAAATAGGTGGGGCGCTACGCTCCGCTCCTACCCTGAAAGTCTCGGGGGGATTCGTCAAGCGGGGGCTGAGATAAAAGGGGGGTCCTAAAACGCGTTTTTCCCATGCATTTTTCCATAGGACCTTTAGAACGAGCTACAGCCCGAACGGCTGAACAGAATTACTAGAAATTTGGCAGAGAGGTAGTCCCTATGTCAAGGAAGTGCCTTTTGTAGGTTTGGTGTAAATCTGTTCAGTAGATTCTGAGAAAATAGCCTTTAAATCAATATATATATCTGAGCCCGCTTACGGTACGCTTACCGTACGCTTACCGTAAGCGTACGGTGGCGTGCGCGAGCGCGATTCTGATTGGCTCTTAGATCTTAGTAAACATTCGAATCGGCCAAAACCAGGAAGCGGCGTCCGCCATTTTGTCTCTCGCACTGAGTGTTATTTATCAAACATGATGGCCAAAAACATGTTACGGGGCTGTTTTGACAACTCCCTCCCACATAGTCATGTTGAGGGAGTCCCCAAACACCCCCCAAGAGCAAAAACGGTTTTATTTTTTTTTCGGCAATTTCGCCGAATACGCTTACCGTACGCTTACCGTAAGCGTACGGTAAAAAAATAAAAACAAAAAAAACACTATCCACACTTACCCCACCCCCTGTACTTTTGGTGGCCGCAGGCCACCAAATGTGCAGTGCTTATTATTTGCGAAAAAAAACGTAATTTTGGCAACATGAAATTATAAAATCGAAATAAAAAAAACACTATCCACATTGACACCACCCCCTGTGCTTTTGGTGGCCGAAGGCCACCAAATGTACAGGGCTTATTAAAGTTGATAAAAACCGTGCACGGAACGAACTGCGTTAAGTGGGCGCGCACGCGTTGAATGGCGTAAAGTAACTTAGCATTTAAAAAACCGTACAAATTCACTGAAAAAACCATAGGTTTCACACACGTTATAGTTAGGAATTAGCATTTAAAAAACCTTGCAAATTCACTGAAAAAACCATAGGTTTCACACATGTTATAGTTAGCGGAAATTTTACTGATAAAAAACCAGTGAAATTGCCCCGTTATAGTTAGTGCTGGCAACAATAACTCACGCGACCGCAATCTTCTGCTGATGACATATGTGTCTTTATGAAAAAAAAATATTTGTAATATATGTATAGCTAAAAATGTATGGAAGAAGACATGGGCAAATAAGTGCCTAAATACAGTATTAGCATCAGCAGAGGATTGCGGTCGCGTGAGTTATAGTTGCCAGCACTAACTATAACGGGGCAATTTCACTGGTTTTTTATCAGTAAAATTTCCGCTAACTATAACATGTGTGAAACCTATGGTTTTTTCAGTGAATATATATATATATATATATATTCCAAATGCAATTTTGACGAAGTGGGTGCCCTTCCAAACGGGTCGGGGCTTGTTGGCGTCGTCACCGCCTCCATATTCCATACGAGAAATCATGCTGCCTTTACAACACAGAATCAAGCCCATCCATTTGAGAGAGTCAAAGTTGATTTTATTCCAGTAGGCAGCTCAGTAGCAATAGCATGACGCGTTTCAACCGTCTTCGGTTTTAATCATATGCACGTGTGAGGAACCACTAGCTCTGAGTTTAAATGCACTGCAGTTAAAAACAGTGAAGAAGGACAATCACATGCAGTCCACTGATTTTAAAAGGGGCACTGGTCACAATGTATTTTCATTCTAACCTGGGACTATACCATAACTTTTCTACACAATACTCTTTGTTATTAAATGACAGTTCGTTATTTTTCATCATTGTCTGAGTTTGCGTGGTTAAAGTCCCTGTTTTGTTGATTCTCGCACTACATTGACCAGCATGCATTGTAAAGATGATCAGAAAATGCGGCATCACATCCTTCCTTATTTAAAGTCAATTTCGATTTTTTGCCATGATGTTCAATAATGAGGTTGTAACATGCCCACCTTTGTGCTTTATCCGGAATAGTTCCATTCTGTGCAGGGGGCAGATACACTTTATTTCCTCCGTTTGTCCCAGAGCATCGGTCCTCATTTTCAGAGATGTTAAAATGTCTCTTTTCCTGGCTGCCTGTTTTCGTTACCTTTTCTTATTCCCAAAGTGCAGAAGAAATCTGCAAACCCTGGCTGCATGATTTCTCGTATGGAATATATATATATATATATATATATATATATATATATATATATATATATATATATATATATATAATATATATATATATATATATATATAATATATATATATAGAGAGAGAGATATATATAGAGATATATATTACCTACTGGCGGTCGCCAGTAGGTAGTTATAGTTAGGACCACGTTTCCATAGGAAAACCTCAACATTCTATTTTGAATAACTTTGGCGCCGGTCGACGAATCCTCGCGAATTTCTCAAAATAGGTGGGACGCTACGCTCCGCTCCTACCCTGAAAGTCTCGGGGGGATTCGTCAAGCGGGGGCTGAGATAAAAGGGGGGTGCCAAAACGCGTTTTTCCCATGCATTTTTCCATAGGACCTTTAGAACGAGCTACAGCCCGAACGGCTGAACAGAATTACTAGAAATTTGGCAGAGAGGTAGTCCCTAGGTCAAGGAAGTGCCTTTTGTAGGTTTGGTGTAAATCTGTTCAGTAGATTCTGAGAAAATAGCCTTTAAATCAATATATATATCTGAGCCCGCTTACGGTACGCTTACCGTACGCTTACCGTAAGCGTACGGTGGCGTGCGCGAGCGCGATTCTGATTGGCTCTTAGATCTTAGTAAACATTCGAATCGGCAGAAACCAGGAAGCGGCGTCCGCCATTTTGTCTCTCGCACTGAGTGTTATGTATCAAACATGATGGCCAAAAACATGTTACGGGGATGTTTTGACAACTCCCTCTCACATAGTCATGTTGAGGGAGTCCCCAAACATCCCCCAAGAGCAAAAACGGCATTATTTTTTTTTCGGCAATTTCGCGGGGTACGCTTACCGTACGCTTACCGTAAGCGTACGGTAAAAAATAAAAAAAAATAAAAATCCACACTTTCTCCACCCCGTGTGCAAATTTGTGGCCGAAAGCCACCATTTGTGCATGGCTTATCAGAGCACAGAAATTCCCCAAAAAATTTCAACAGATTACCTATCACAAGGAAGCGCATAATATGTCCTCCATGTGCGCACGGTGCGCGAAGCGCATCGTGCGTACATGGCCCATCTAGCGTAACGTGGGCACGGCACTAACTGCGTAAAGTGGGTGCGCGGTGCGCGAAGCGCACCGCGTGCTCACTGTGCGCGCATGGTGCGCGAAGCGCACCGTGCGCGCACGGAACGAACTGCGTTAAGTGGGCGCGCACGCCACGAATGGCGTAAAGTAACTTAGCATTTAAAAAACCGTACAAATTCACTGAAAAAACCATAGGTTTCACACACGTTATAGTTAGGAATTAGCATTTAAAAAACCTTGCAAATTCACTGAAAAAACCATAGGTTTCACACATGTTATAGTTAGCGGAAATTTTACTGATAAAAAACCAATGAAATTGCCCCGTTATAGTTAGTGCTGGCAACTATAACTCACGCGACCGCAATCTTCTGCTGATGACATATGTGTCTTTATGAAAAAAAAATATTTGTAATATATGTATAGCTAAAAATGTATGGAAGAAGACATGGGCAAATAAGTGTCTAAATACAGTATTAGCATCAGCAGAGGATTGCGGTCGCGTGAGTTATAGTTGCCAGCACTAACTATAACGGGGCAATTTCATTGGTTTTTTATCAGTAAAATTTCCGCTAACTATAACATGTGTGAAACCTATGGTTTTTTCAGTGAATATATATATATATATATTCAAACCAGAGTTGCCCTTGCAACAGAGACGCACTCCTCCAGCCGGTGATTTATCACAAACCTTTTTATTGTTTCAGAACAGGCATTTTCATTCCAAATTCTTTTCATCCCCCAGCCTGACGCGTTTCAAAGCTTCATGCTTTTTCTTCAGAGGCTTTTGGACTGCAAGTGGTATTTTGGCTCCCACAGTTCCCTGCGTTGTCAGCTTTTATTGGCCTCCGGTGTGCCTGCTTCAGTGCTAAATACTATTGCACGCCGGAACTTGTGGTTCAGCTCAAAATTAATTAATAAACTCCAGTGCTTTTCGTGCAGTTCAAATGCAATTCAAGGATCATTAAAACCCTCCAGTGGGCTTCAGAAAGCAAAGTCCTGTTCTATAATTAGAAACCAGCTGCGCCGATCAAGTTTCCCCAAATAGTTTAGGAAAGTCGGACCCTTTTGAAATCCGTAGGGTGGTGCGTTTCTCTCACGGCTGGGCTAGCCGTGTATTTAGTCAAACCAGAGTTGCCCTTGCAACAGAGACGCACTCCTCCAGCCGGTGATTTATCACAAACCTTTTTATTGTTTCAGAACAGGCATTTTCATTCCAAATTCTTTTCATCCCCCAGCCTGACGCGTTTCAAAGCTTCATGCTTTTTCTTCAGAGGCTTTTGGACTGCAAGTGGTATTTTGGCTCCCACAGTTCCCTGCGTTGTCAGCTTTTATTGGCCTCCGGTGTGCCTGCTTCAGTGCTAAATACTATTGCACGCCGGAACTTGTGGTTCAGCTCAAAATTAATTAATAAACTCCAGTGCTTTTCGTGCAGTTCAAATGCAGTTCAAGGATCATTAAAACCCTCCAGTGGGCTTCAGAAAGCAAAGTCCTGTTCTATAATTAGAAACCAGCTGCGCCGATCAAGTTTCCCCAAATAGTTTAGGAAAGTCGGACCCTTTTGAAATCCGTAGGGTGGTGCGTTTATATATATATATATAACCTACTGGCGCTGGCCAGTAGGTATTTATAGTTAGGACCAAGTTTCCATAGGAAGAGCATTTTTTGTTTTGCTTATAACTTTGGCGTCGTTTGATGAATCCTCATGAAATGTTCCAAACTAATTCTTTGTTCATATCAGCTCCTATGTCAAAAGTTTGGGGGTGATTCGTCAAGGGGAGGCCAAGAAAAAACGGGATCCCAAAACGTGGTTTCTCCGTGTTAATTTCCATAGGAAACTTTAGACAAGGCTACAGGTCGAACGGGTGAACGGAGTTACCCCAAATTAGGCAGGGAGAAGGGTCTTGGTCTAGAAAGCACGCTTTTGCTTATTTGGTGTAAATCCGTTCAGTAGTTTAGGAGAAATATAAAAATTTACAGATATCGATATTTGGGAATTCTACCATCTGATTGGCTGAGGCGTTACGAGCACAAGCTTGCTGCTTATTGGCTGCGAGCGGTGCGAGCGGTTGCAACTAGGAAGTGTTGGCAGCCATTTTTTGATTCTGTTGAAGCGAGTAAGGGGAAAAAGGGTGAAAAAAGGAGGAAAGAGGAGGGTAGGAGCACTGTAACCCCTGTGGGGTGTTTAGGGTGTGCTATACAGGGGTGCGAAGCGAACTACTCATCCCTACCGGGCTGAAAGTGCTGGCCTATGGAAATTAAGTGAGGTAATGCCTAGAGTCTGATGCTGCTAAGGTGAGCTGCTGCGGGACTCGGGGATTAAAGCGTGAGCCCAAACTGTGTGTTTTATGTTGTGAAGTCAGGTGCCCTCTCCGTTGCACCACACCTGTGAAGTAGTGTCAGCATGTGTTTATACCTACTAGGATGAACTACTGACCCCTAATGGTCTCAAAATGCTGTGTGCGGAAAATATGTGAGATTTTGTCTCGAGTCTCATGCTGCTAAGCTGAGCTGCTGCCAGACTCGGGGATGATAGCGTGAGTCCAAACTGTGTGTCATATGCTGTGAAGTCATGTGCTCTGGCCGCTGTGCCACATCTGTGCAAGTAGTGTCAGCATGTAGTTATACCTACTCGGAGGAACTTTTGTTTTGAATATTGTAAGTTGTGTATGGTGTTTAGGGGGTGTTATACAGTGAGTGCGAAGGTAAATTCACGCGTATCAAATCAATTTGGTATTTGGAAACTACTCACTCGTACGGGTCTGATGGTGCTGGGGGTGTAAGCTGAGCTGCTGCCGGACTCGGGGATTAGAGCGCTGAACTACTGACCCCTACTGGTCTGAAAGTGTGGGGTACGGAAATTAAGTGAGGTATTACCTAGAGTGTTATGCTGCGAAATTGAGCTGCTGCTGGACTCGGGGATGAAACCGTGAGCCCAAACTGTGTGTCCTATGCTCTGAAGTCATGTGCTCTGGGCACTGTGCCACACCTGTCCAAGTAGTGTCAGCAATATTTTATACGTAGTAGGAGGAAGTTTTGTTTGGAAGACGGTAACTTGTATATGGTGCTGGTAAGTGATCTGCACCACTTGCAAAGGCAGTGCACCCAGGACATGCAGCAGACAATCAAGGTATAGCTGGACGTGAATGGAGTCGACCATGTGTTCAGGATGCCCTGCTATGCATCAGTGGCTCTACTTGTAGCTGCACTGGCTTGCCGTGTGCCAGTCTTCTGAATGAAATGGCACAGCTAGGTACAATGAGCCGTGCAATGGGTGCTGGGCAATGCAATGTGTGCAGTGGGTGCTGGGCAGGGTTGTGGTGGGAGTACGTGTGAAGGCCATTTCACGCATGCTAACTACGACGAAGGACTTTTGAGTGTGGGATGTCCACTCGTTGTTCTCAAATCGGGCAGTGGGTAGTGTGGGAGACAGATACAAATATCATCGTATCTGTCAGGGGGGCTGGCTATGTGCAAGTTCCTTCTCGGAGCAGCAGATGTGTTAGCGCAAGATAGCTCAGACAAAGAACCTTTCATCCTTACAGTAACTTCTCCAGGTGCATTCATACAGGATGTATACAAAGGCCGGTCGTGGGTGTTGTGGGATGTCTGCGACCCTGGTCATCATGGATGAGATGCCCAGCACGTGGCACATGGGCGGGTTCACTGTGTGTTATGTTGCCAAACAGCTATTCCTCCCTCCAACGAGCCCCCACACGTTTGTGCGCTGCGCTGTTGTATCCCGTGCACTCCTACGGCACACCTTTGTAATGCCTATTGGCGCATGTGCTGCGGCATTCCAATCAAACTGTGACACTGTCGTTTGGAGGTGGTGCATGCCACTTTACAACATCGACTGCTGCAGCCCTTGTGGTGGCCACAGCAGAACACAGATACACACTTACCGCACTTCTTGCAAACGGACATGTGTGAGTCACCCTGTTCCCTTTGCCGCTTATGCATGCAGGAGGATGCGTGCGTAGCTACATCTCCAGGCTCACTGCCAACACTGAGGTGACATGGTAACCTCTGCAGAAGACAGCACACCGTGATGTTGCAGGGCCGGTGCCTATCTTGCTAACACAATGACCACACGGATATACTTGCTCAGATGCGAGTTCGGGGGGCATTGGCAGTCCTGGGGTTGTTGCGAGGAGTGTTATGGCTCTCATGGGTATCCGTGTATCATGCTCATTGACTCTATGGCACCTGTGGGTGTTCAGGTGTGGCTCTTGTCTGTGTTCCTTTTCATGCTGCAGGTAGTTGTCCTGCTTGACACCAGCAGAAAGCAGGTGTAAAATCTCTGGTGCTAACGCGGCTTATCGCCGGAATTTGTTTCGCTTTGTACTTTTTAACTTTCGCTGAGAAAGTTGTGATTTTTTCGTGTACAGAAAAATAAACGGACTGGGCAGTGTATCCTGTCAAGATCCAGCACCTGACCCACTATTCCCAATTAATATAAATACAATGAGATTTCTTTATTGATTTTGTGTGTACACTGTAAATGCACCCACTACCACAGTGGAATTCAATACAGGATTTTAGTAATTAGAATAGATCGCAAAGGTGCACCTCCTGTGTTTTTGCACGAGAACGCCTACTCTGCATCTCATTATCAGCACTTTAATGCAACTAAAGTTGAGATAAATCTAACACACTATTCAGAAGCTGGTGCAAACTGCAGACATCACCAGTATTCCCGCGATAACTGCCTCAAAATTTAACACCATGGTGGACGCCACCAAATAAAAGTAATAAGAACAAGAAAGAGTGACACAGCACTTAACAACCAAAAACGTTATTGAAATTTAAAAAACTCAACACAACAAGGCGGAAGACTCCTGTCGGGTCCATCAATGTTGACGACACAGCTTAGAAAATAAAGCACAAAATAAGGACGTGTGTAATGCGCATATGAGAGGAGTGAGACACAGAGATAGCGAGAAGGAAAAAAAAGCCAGAGAGAAAAAGAGAGGGAAGGAAAGAAAGGGAGTGAGAAAGGGAGTGAGAGAGAGAGAGAGCGACAGAAGGAAAGGAAGGAAGAGAGTGAGAGAGAGAGTGAAGAGAGGGAAATCAGAGAGAGAGAGACAGAGAGAGAGAGAGAGAGAGAGAGAGAGAGAGACACTGCCACCCCTGCACAGCCATGACCAAATAATTACCTGCTGCCACTGGAGTGTCTACCAGTGGGCACTCCACGTGCCCGTCAAAGCAGGGCAGATCGCACAGATGTCGCTGAGTCCTGAGTCATGAATGGCGGAGAACACATCAGCTTCTCCGCAGCCCGGCAGATCTGACACATGTCGCTGAGTCCTGAGTCATCAATGGTGGAGACCACATCAGCTTTTGGGGCCACTAACCCTGTACAACGCAAGTCAGCGCCACGTGGTGGTAGGCCGCTAACGGCCATACAACTTAGGGTGCAACTAACCCTGTGCAACTCAAGTCGGCGCCACGTGGTGGTAGGCCCCTGACAGCCACATCAGCTTCGGGTGCCACTGACCCTGTGCAAGTCAAGTCCACGCCACGTGGTACTAGGCCCCTGACAGCCATGCAGCTCAGGGTGTGACTAACCCTCTGCGCAACTCTTCATGGACTCCTTATGATTCAGACCCATAGAACATCCGCCATCCAGTCACCACCGGCAATAAAGGATGTGCCGTTGTCGATGCATTATATTTGCGTGGTCATATGGCCTGTGATGCATGTGCTGGATGGGTGTGGTGTGTGTGCAAACCTGCCCTTAGGGAGTGGCTGTGACATGTTGACAACTACATCACTGACCTGCACACCAACAGCGAGTACACCTGCATCAGGTAGGTATGTGGGGGGGTGAAAATGTGTTTTCTCAAAGGATTTTCCATAGGAAACTTTAGACAAGGCTACAGGTCAAACTGCTGAACGGAATTACGCCAAATTTGGCAGGGAGCAAGGTCTTGGTCCAGAAAGCGGGCTTCTCGCATCGAGTGATAATATAAAAGAAAGGTCTCGGGGGCAATTCAATATGCCGGAGCTCTGTTTCTGCAAGATAACTCTTTCACGCTGCCTCTGCCCAACATCACCACTTCACAGCTATGCCGTTAGAAGCCAGTCCATTGGCTTGTAGCTCTCTACCTTTGCGAGCTAGTACGCTACTGTGCCTGTACCTCTGTAAACTACTACGGTGCTGTTCCTTTGGGAGCGGACGACTCCTAGTACTGCGTCTGTGATGGGCCGCAGTTGTCCCTCTGCGAGTCTGGGTGCAAACTGTTCATAACTCACACTACATAAGCATTGAAAAACCATTTTGTGATTCAGTCTGTCAGCTGGCATCTGTCTGAGGCATTTCTGAAAACATATCAGAGTTCTTTCTGTGAGAGATACCCCTGTCACGCAGCCTCTCCCCACATCAGCAGGTAACGCACCTTCTTCCCACATTACCATCATACCCCCAACAACCTTCTTGGGCCCAGAAGTGTCCCTGTGTGGTTGGACAAATAAGAATCTTAGTCTTGTATAGGTTTACATATGAAACATTTTTTTTAAAGAAAACAACAACAAATAAAACTGAAGGGAGTCTGGTGCTGTGGTCGCTGCCACGAAGTTGGTGTCACTGCCATTCGGGACTCAGGACACAGTTCCACATGTGAGATTGGCTTGTGTTGAAGAGGGTTAGTGGCACCACGTGTCGCTGGCTTATGTTGATCACGGTTAGTGGCACTTCGTGTCGGCGGCCTTGCATATGGAAATATGCCAACCAGATCGAAGGGAGTCTGGTGCTGTGGTCGCTGCCACGGACTTGGGGTCACTGCCATTCAGGACTCAGGACACAGTTGCACATGTGGGATCGGCTTGGGTTGAACAGGGTTAGTGGCACCACGTGCCGTGGCTTGTGTTGAACAGGGTTAGTGGCACCGCGTGTCAAAATTTCAAATTGCAAGCTCTGTTGCTCGCAGTATAGACTGTTGTTGAGGGTTTGTTTGCACTTGAAGATTAATTTGTTGATTGTACTAAAGGTATAACTGATATAAAAAAAAGTTCTTGAAGCAAGGATACCAAAAGGATATTATGTAGGTTTTAGGCCTGTGATAGTTATGTGCTTAGTGGACTCTGTAATTAATGAATCAAGATTTAATTTTAATTGTGAGCCCTACTGACCGCTGTGTAGGTGTATCATGAAAAGATGAAATATGTAAAGAATACACTGTCGAAGTGTATGAGCCTGTGATGCTGCTTGGTGCGGATGGACCGCAGTGGGAGCTATGTCTCTTGCCTACTGCATCATCTGCAATCGTGACTGTATCTGAATTGTGAGTCCTGCTGACCGCAGTGTAGGCCAGAGGTAGCGGTGAGCAAGGGCCCACAGCTACATGCATAGGTCAGTGGTCACTGCCACGGACTTGGGTTACTGCCATTCAGGACTCAGGACACAGTTACACATGTGGGATCGGCTTGTGTTGAACAGGGTTAGTGGCACCACGTGCCACCGGCCTTGCATATGGAAATATGCCTAACTGATCAAAGGGAGTATGCTGCTGTGGTCGCTGCCACGGACTTGGGGTCAGTGCCATTTAGGACTCAGGACACAGTTACACATGTGGGATCGGCTGGTGTTGAACAGGGTTAGTGGCACCACGTGTCGCCGGCCTTGCGTATGGAAATATGCCTAACTGAGCAAAGGGAGTATGCTGCTGTGATCACTGCCACGGACTTGGGGTCACTGCCATTCAGGACTCAGGACACAGTTACACATGTGGGATCGGCTTGTGTTGAACAGGGTTAGTGGCACCACGTGTCGCCGGCTTGTGTTGAACAGGGTTAGTGGCACCATGTGTTGCGGCTTACGTTGAGTTCTGCCTGAATAAGTCCATGTGGTAATGACTTGTGGTGCAGTGAGTTAGTGGCACCTGAAGCACTCAGCATGTGCGCAGCCTGCGATGATGCTTGGTCCAGGCGGGCCTCACTGGTAGCAATGTCTTTACATGCTTTGAACGAATCTTCACAGCAGTCAAAATTTCCAAGTAATTCCATTTCAGTCCTCCAAGGTTTGAAGAGTTGGGGAAGAGCTAAATAGAAAAACTCTCTCTTTTCTGGAGTATCACAACTTAATTTCCTGTGATTAAGCAAATTTCCTTTGGCATTCTTTAAGAAACATCCATCAGATCCAATTATAGCATATTTTACTTTATTTATTTTGTCTGTAACATTTTTTCTAAAACTATAATGTTACAGTATTTCATATAGACATATGTTTTCCAGCTATGGACTTCTATTTGGATAGTATGCGAGAACAGGAATTGAGTTATCTGCAACATATTGTATGTCCATATTTGTATTTCACATCTTCAAAATTACTGGATTGTAATCATTAATGTACTTTGATTCTTCTGTTCTTTTTATATTATAAGTATTTTTGGGTGATTTTCGAGTGATAGTATGCCTCACTGCTGACATAAAACTGTTCACCCTTCCTTGCGATGACTTATGGTGCACTGAGTTAGTAGTACCTTTGGCGCTCAGTGTGTACGTACCCTATGATGATGCGTTGTCCGGGAGGGCCGCATTTGGAGCAATGTCTTTTGTCTATTGAATTCTGCCTCAGTAAGGCGACATGTCGATGTCTTGTGGTGCACTGAGTTAGTAGTGCCTTTGGCGCTCAGCATGTACGTACCCTATGATGATGCGTTGTCGGGGAGGGCCGCATTCGAAGCAATATCTTTTGTCTATTGAATTCTGCCTCAGTAAGGCGACGTGTCGATGTCTTGTGTTGCACTGAGTTAGTAGTACCTTTGGCGCTCAGCGTGTACGTAACCTGCGATGATGCGTTGTCCGGGAAGGGCCGCATTCAGAGCATTCAGAGCAATGTCTTTTGTCTATTGAATTCTGCTTCAGTAAGGCGACGTGTTGATGTCTTGTGGTGCACTGAGTTAGTAGTACCTTTGGCGCTCAGCGTGTACGTACCCTGCGATGATGCGTTGTCCGGGAGGGCCGCACTCGGACCAATGTCTTTTGTCTATTGTATTCTGCCTCAGTAAGGCGACGTGTCGATGTCTTGTGGTGCACTGAGTTAGTAGCACCTTTGGCGCTCAGCGTGTATGTACCCTGCGATGATGCGTTGTCCGGGGGGGCCGCACTCGGACCAATGTCTTTTGTCTATTGAATTCTGCCCCAGTAAGGCCACATGGCAATGACTTATGGTGCAGTCAGTTAGTGGCATCTGAAGTACTCAGCGTGAGCGCACCCTGCGATGATGCGTGGTCCGAGAGGGCCGCACTGGGAGCAATGTATCTTGCGTACTGCACTGCATCATCTGCAATCACTACTCCATCTGAATTGTGAGGCCTGCTGTCCGCGGTGTAGGTCAAAGACAGTAGTCCGTACAGACATAAGTCTGCGCTGCTGTGCCGCTGGGTTCGCAGGGGGCCTGTGTCGAGGAGAGCTGCGGTCATGGCAGCAGCCTTGTGGCAGGGTGAGGCCCGCTGCTCTGGCACAGTCGTTGGTCTTCACAGTTCACAAGTGAACCACGCCCAGAGCCCCGGCCTATTTATTCACACTCCTACGCTGAAGTGGCGTACGTCGGACCAGCCCACTCTGGTTACCCTCATGCTTACAGGGGAGACGATACAGCTACATGACTGAGATCGTCCCTAGTGTTTGACGTAACATGGTTGGGTCCACTGTCCACAATACTACAAGCACCAGTAGTATTTGTGCACATGGAGAGGTGTGTGTTCTGCATACTGAGACGTGTCCAGCACATCACCGCTACACTTTGCATTGTGTGCATTGTTATTCATGGGTGAATTGCTTCCTTCACATATAGTTTGTTCACACCTGTCCCAATATTCAGCTATTGTGTGGCTGAGGGGCCAGGCCGTTTTTGGAAAGTTCGCTGACTTGTTCTGCGCTGCCTCAGTGGCAGAAGGGGGGGTCCTGGTGGTGGTGGTGGGTGTTGTGGCATTCTTGGGTGACGGAGCTGCTTCATCAGTAGGTCTAGGACATGTGTTGGTCTTCAGATGTGGCTCTGGGCTGGGCTCCCTTTCATACTGTATGTAGTTGTTTAATATTTAAAAAACAATAAGACATTAAATAATCAATAAAAAAATACAAAAACAATTTTTAGGATATTAAAGTTACAAAATATCAATTAAAATAAAATTCTGAGAAAAACATAGGTTTTATGAACATTATAATTAGAAATTAGCATTTAAAAAACCTTAGAAATTCACTGAGAAAAACATAGGTTTCAGGCACGTTATAGTTAGAAATTAGCATTTAAAAAACCTTAGAAATTCACTGACAAAACCATAGGTTTCAGGGACGTTATAGTTACTTGGACATTGGACTCATATAAAACCATAGAAATTCGCCCGTTATAGTTGGTTGAGCTAACTATAACTCGCGTGCCCGCAATGCACTGGTGATGACGTCACATATTACATCACTCATGACATGGTCAGTGACATCACTCATGACATCACTGATGACATCTCAAATGACATCACTGATGACATCATCCACGTGATAGTCTGACACACCTCCTCACACTCTAATATAACCTTTAAAACATGTACTCTAAAATACAGACTATCATTTTCGAAACCATAGACACACAAATACTAGATACCCATCCACTGATTCCTATCTATATATTGTGAGCTAGACACACTCTAATATAACCTTTAAAACACGTACTCTAAAATACAGACTATCCTTTTCGAAACCATAGACACACAAATACTAGATACCCATCCACTGATTCCTATCTATATATTGTGAGCTAGACACACACTCATACAGTCACTCATACATGCTGTCACTCATCATTACATCAGTATAATATCTACTCATACACCTATACATACATTCACACAGTGCTACTGATCCATAGAGTTACTCACACATCTACTCAGTCAGAATCAATCACACCCATGTACTCACTTATGCAGATATATACACACCACCTGACTTATTTATACACACACCACCTCCCTTATTTATATAGATACTAACACATACTTACTCTCTAATACAAGTAGACATTCATGTATGTAGACACTCTTGCAAACACTCTCTCTCATGTATAGTCAATTCTACACCCCAATACTCACATATACTGTCTAAAACATATATAGTTACTCACATATATACTACTGAGACATCAATTCACTAATCAACACACCTGTACACACAGTCAGCTACCCATACAGCCCTTCCAAGATGCACTTTTGAATCTATACAACCAGTGAATCAGCCATTCAGACATGTATGCACAGAGTCAGACTCCACCCACCCACCCACATAGACACTCAGACACCAATACAGACACTCATACAATCAATCAATAACCCATATAGACACTGATGCAGCTACTCACCAACCCATGCACCTGCTTACACACCAACTGAGAGACTAATATAGACATTCACACAGTTAAGTCACTAACCCATGCATTCAGTAACATACATTCAATCAGTGACTTATACAGTCAGTCATGCATCTACTAAATAATCCATTCAGGCACTTCTACATCCACTAATTCTTCAATAGACCTTGGCATAGATATATATGAAAAATATTTAAACTTTACAGAAACACACATTCACTGGATGATGTCATCAGTGATGTAATTTGAGATGTCATCAGTGATGTCATGAGTGATGTCACTGACCATGTCATGAGTGATGTAATATGTGAAGTCATCACCAGTGCATTGCGGGCGCACGAGTTATAGTTAGCTCAATATATATATTTTCACTGAAAAAAACACAGTTTTCAGGTACGTTATAGTTAGAAATTAGTATCTAAAAAACCTTAGAAATTCACTGAAAAAACCATAGGTTTTAGGGAAAGTTATAGTTAGTTGGACATTTCACTCGTACAAAACCATAGAAATTCCCCCGTTATAGTTAGTTCAGCTAGCTATAACCAACGCCCCCGTAATGCACTGCTGACGACATCACATATTACATCACTCATGACATGGTCAGTGACATCATTGATGACATCTCAAATGACATCACTGATGACATCATCCAGTGACTGTGTGTTTCTGTAAAGTTTAAATATGTTTAATATATATAGGGAAAGGCGTATTGAAGAATGAGTGGGTGTATAAGTGTCTGAATGGATGATTTAGTATGCGTGTGACTGACTCTATAAGTGAGTGATTAAACTTATCTTACTGAATGCATGGGCTAGTGAGTAAACTGTGTGAATGTCTGTATCTGTCTGTCTGTTGGTGTGTAAGCAGCTGCATGGGTTTGTGAATAGCTACATGAGTGTCTATATGGGTTATTGATTGGTTGTCTGAGTATCTGTATGGGTGCCTAAGTATTTGTGTGGGTGGGGGTGTGTGACTCTGTTCATAGATGTGTGAGTGGGTGATTCACTGGGTGTATGGTTTCAGGAGTGCATCTGTGATGGACTGTATGGGTGGGTGAGTGTGGGTATGGGTGTGTTAGTGAGTGAATGTATATCTCAGTTGTATATGTGTGAGTAACTACATATGTGAAAGGTAGTAGATATGTGTGTTGGAGTACATAAATGGCTATAACTGAAAGTGTGTGATTGTGAGAGTGGCTGTATGGATGAGTCTGTGCTTGTATCAGTGATTGTATAAGAGCATAAGTATGTGCTAGTATTTGTATGAGTAAGTGAGCTGGTGTGTGTATAACTGTATAGGTGATTAAATGGCAGTGTGATTAATTATTTGCATGACTGACTAGGTGTGTGAGTACCTCTATGGATGAGTGGCAGTGTGTGAGTTTCTATATAGGTGTATGAGTGCATATGATAGTCCTGTACTGAGTGACCTTAAGTATGAGTGACTGTACGGGTGAGTGAGTGGATGTGTGTGTAAACCTAAGACTCAGTGAGTGGGTATGTAGTTATTGTTGTTGGAGTGTCTATGGTTTTGACAATGGTAGTTGTAATTTAGAGTGGGTGTATCAAAGGTTATATTAGGGTGTGAGAAGATGCATTAATTTATCACATGGATGATGTCATCAGTGATGTCATCAGTGATGTCATTTGAGATGTCATCAGTGATGTCACTGACCATGTCATGAGTGATGTAATATGTGACGTCATCAGAAGTGCATTGCGGGGGCGCGAGTTATAGTTAGCTGAACTAACTATAACGGGGGAATTTCTATGGTTTTGTACCAGTGCAATGTCCAACTAACTATAACTTTCCCTAAAACCTATGTTTTTTTCAGTGAATATATATATATTTTCCCACACATTCAAGCATCAAGCAAATTTGTGATGACATTCAAATACAGGCGGACTACAATCATAAGGAATACTAAATCTAATATGTGTTGAGGCATAATCTGGTAATGCTCACTCTAGCTTTAAAAAATAAGAATAAGTTGAAATAACAAATGCCATTGTAAAAGCTAATGTTATGCCTTGTAATGCTTTTAATTAATTTCATGTGATTCCAAGTGGCACAAATATTACAATTTAATTTGTGGTTATGTCAAAATCAGTATGATAGAAGTGAAAGTCTGACTTACATTTTCATGATGATGTCACAGGTCATTGTAAAGTAAATATGGGAAGAAAATGGCGCATCGCAAACTGTGAACAAGACTGTGATACAGCTGAAACGCATCAGAGTAGCATGAACACGTTCAGTAAATAAATGCTAAAACTTTTCAGCAAGTGTCGACTTCCTTATATGAGTGACAACAAAGTGTGTGAAAAGAATTTCGAGTGGACAAGCTGAAGCCGCACAGGCAACATGTTCTTCGTTCAGGTGCACAGCGGTGGCCAGCAAAATGCGAGAGAGAAATATATAAACTATATCCTAAAAAAGGGGCTTTCACATACATGATATATACTTACATTTTTGTTATAACAGCAATGCGTGGTAAAGGACGCATGCTAAAGGCATGTGTGATAATGGCATGCGTGGTTCCTTCATGTATCCCTGCTCACTGCATAGTAGTTCCAGAAGGCATGAGGTTTATTTTTTATTTAACAGTACATTGTATTGTAATTGCATTTACATAGTGCTTACTTCCCCTGGCAAGGTGTAGAACTGTTTTTACAGCAAGTAGCATGCTACTCCAGAACCCCCAATGGATTAGTGGTGAATTAGTATAGTGAAATATGAAAGTCATTTGAGTGAATATGTTGGTCAGTTATTTGGATTGAGAAGGATAGTGGAGGGATGGAAGAGGGAAAAAGCTTTGCATTTATATAGCTCGCTAACCCTGATGGGTGTTGAAGTGCTTTTGTGGTGAGTAGCATGCTACTCTGCAACCCATACAGTGTTAGTGGTAAATTAGTATAGTGAAATATGGAAGTCATTTGAGTGGTGGACATGTAAGTCTGTTATTTGGATTGAAAAGGATAGCGGAGGGACAGAAGAGGGAAGGATTTAGATTTTTTTTGTTTTTGTTTTGGTGTTCAGAGCAGTAGGGAGAGGCTTGGGGAAGATTTGTCGCAGAGTTTTTATAGTAA
Source organism: Triturus cristatus (assembly GCF_964204655.1). NCBI lineage: Eukaryota > Metazoa > Chordata > Amphibia > Caudata > Salamandridae > Triturus > Triturus cristatus. The sequence goes on from NC_140592.1 coordinate 989,887,173, forward strand.
CAAAGCTTGATCTTGATTGTTTGTCCTTGTGGGCATTCATCATTGGCTTGAAGTCCATGGTCATTCTGAGGTTTCTTACTTCCTTCCATATTTTAGGTGGTCTTCCTAGATCATGTGGCAAGTGTGTCATATTGTTTCCAATCTCCACACATGAGTTTTTCCATTTTGGAATCATTCAATTTGAGATGGTTCCACGTCATCCATTGATCCACGGCTCTGAGATGAGTGAAAATTGGAGAGTTTCCAATGTCTTTGGGGCATTGCAGTTGAAGGAGTATTTGTGTGTCATCTGCATAGTTATAGCACATGAGGTGAAATTGATTGATCAGTACCGGTAATGACTTCATGTAGATGTTGAAAAGCATGGGTGAAATTATAGAGCCTTGAGGGACCCCTGCTTTTGTGAAGTACGGTTTGGATAAGAACAGTGGGGTATGGATGACATTAGTTCTGTTGCGCAGGTAGGATGCAATCCAGTCTAGAGCAGTCCCCTCTATGCTGGCTTCATAGAGTCTTTGTATCAGAGTGTCATTGTCAACTGTGTCAAAGGCAGCCGCGAGATCAAAGAGAAGTAGCGCAGCAACCGCGTTGCAGTCAACAATGTTCTTCAGGTCATCCCAGAGAACAAGGAGGGCAGATTCTTTGCCTCTTCCTGGACGGAATCCTGTTTTGAAGTCTGAAAGTATGACATTCTCTTCAATGAATTGTGACATCTGGGCGAAAGCTGCTCTTTTTTATTAGTTTGCCCAAGAAAGGTCAATTGAAATCGGTCTGTAGTTGTCCAGGTTCAGCGGGTCCAAGTTTGTTTTCTTCAGTAATGGGCGTATGTATGACTTTTTGAGTTCTTTTGGAAATATTCCAGGTAGTTAAGGAGTTGTTGATGATTCTCCTTACTGGAGTGGCAGCAGAGGTTGTCAGAAGAATTGTCTTGAAGGTTTGCGGTGGGCATGGGTCAGAAGTACTGTGGGCAGGCCTGCGTGCTTTAACTAGGTCCATATTTTCATTGCTTGCAAAGTGTTGGAAGGAACAGAGAGGCTGGGATGAGTATACTGGGATTGTAGCTTTGTAAAAGGGTTAGTGCTGATGCTTTGGAGGTGTATTAAATATGTAGATTTCTGACACACTCTGTCCCATGAGAAAATAGATATTTTATAACAATACATTCATGCTTTATTATGTCTTGGCAGTAGGTGTATCGTTCATTTATGGGTACACTCCGGTCTGGTGCTGCATACACGTGATCACCACACCACTTATTACAAGTTCTGTGTTTGCTCTTGCATTATAGTTCAAAAGAATACAAGGGTTTCCTCAACACATCTCATGTTGTGAATGTTTTTATGTAGGTCCTGAGTGCTCAACATCATTGAAGTTGTACAACTAACCAAATGTACACCTTGCAAACAAGTAAACAGATTAATGAGCAGAACATTCCTATTAAAGTGGCCAACCCCCTCCAACATAGTCATCCATTCATACCCTGTCAGGTAGCCAATGTGTCAGCAGACATTTACAAATACCTAGTAAGAATACAACAACAGGAAAATAGTTGGCAACCCAGGAACGAACATCCAGCAAATCCTCATGGTCAGAAAACTCTAGTTTACACACAAAAAAAACCACAACGACTTTGCACAGCTCCAAAATAATGCATTTTTTCTCCATGATTCCGGGCAATCTCTTGTGATCTGAGCTGTCCTTGCAGTTCTTAAAATGAGCAAACATGCTCCACTATAAAATGCCATCGTTCTCCCTCAGAGGGATTGAAAAGGCTATTGTAGTTTTGAAAGGAATCAAAACCCTAATTTAGGCCCTGATCATTATGTTCAATCTTCTGTTTTACCTGTCACTTGCCCACAAACTATGAAATATTATCATGTAAAGAAAGAAAACAGGATAATAATACGGTTTAAATGTGTGGTTAAAAGTGCATGTTTAAGTTGCACATTTTATCTAGTAATATCATCCAGCTTGCTTTTAACAAAAGGTCTTAATGCTGTCCGATTGAAGTGTTTTTTCTTCTCATTGTATGTTTGCTGGGAAACTTCCTGACTTGAATATGTAACAGGAAATTCAGAGCAGCAGAGAATGTTCCAATTGTAGTCTGTAAGTGTGGCGTGACTTCTAGAAGTCACGAACACAGGAAAAAGATGGGCTTGAAGGAAATGTGTGCAATCTGGGTGGGACATAACGGAAAAGTAGGAAGCTTTTTCTATTGTTAACTTTGTATTGAAATTATGGATGTTTGCCAAAATTAGTATTATAAGACTAGACTCGCAGCGTGAGTAATTTGAGACTGACTTGTGCTTTTCTTATAGCATGGTCGCTCTCCCAGCTGTACGGAAAACTGATTTAAGCATATACAATAAACCTGTTTGTAGCACCTCTGTTGCAGATGTGGTGATTAAATGATTTTCACTGCTTGAAGGATTTTCTAGCGACATCGTGGCAGAGCCAGCCAAGAGATCCCCTTTGCTCTGGCCGGCCACTGGGGAGGTCCCCCTTCAGACAACTAATTTAGTTGTGCACAATTTGAGGAGGATGACAGACGCCTGTTGAGACGAAAGATCTCTTTTTTGGAGGACAGAGGTACTGGTCTGGGGGATGTCTGTAGCGGCCAGATAAGGTAGGAAAAAAGGGTGTGATCTTCGAATCCTTGTGTATTGATCCACAACTGCTAAAAACAGAGTTGTGTATTTAGTTAATCCTGGCAGACCTTTGTTTAGGAATCGTCAGAGAAATAGATGTTTATTTAGTTAAACTTGGCAGACTGTTTTTCTTTCCATTGGGAAATTATTAGAGAAATAGGAATTGTATAAGAAGTTTATCCTGACAGTATGAATTTGGAAAACGTCTGAGAAAGAGAGAAAAAGTTGACATTTTGTATAAATGTTATGTGAGGATTTTTTTAAACATATTCGTATATATATATCTATATAAATATTCACTGAAAAAAACATAGGTTTCAGGCACGTTATAGTTAGAAATTAGCATTTAAAAAACTATAGAAATTAACTGAAAAAACCATAGGTTTCAGGAACGTTATACTTAGTTGGGCATTTCACTCGTACAAAATCATAGAAATTCCAGCGTTATAGTTAGTTCAGCTAACTATAACTCGCGCCCCTGCAATGCACTGCTGATGATGTCACATATTACATCATTCATGACATGGTCATTGACATTACTGATGACATCACTGATGACATCTCAAATGACATCACTGATGACATCACTGATAACATCATCCAGTGACTGTGTGTTTCTGTAAAGTTTAATTTTCTTTTATATATATGCCAAGCTGTATTGAGGAATGAGTGGGTGTATAAGTGTCTGTATGGAGGATTTAGTAGGCATATGACTGACTGTATAAGTGAGTGATTAAATGTGTGTAACTGAATGCATGGGTTACTTATTAAACTGTGTGAAAGTCTGTATCAGTCTGTCTGTTGTTGTGTAAGCTGCTGCATGGGTTGGTGAGTAGCTGCATGAGTGTCTATATGGGTTATTGATTGCTTGCCTGAGTATTTTTATGGCTGCCTGAGTGTGTGTGTGGGTGGGTGGGCGGTATGTGACTCTGTGCATAGATGTGTGAGTGGTTGATTCACTGGGTGTATGGGTTCAAGAGTGCATGTGGAAACAGCTGTATGGGTGGGTGAGTGGGTGTACGGGTGTGTTGGTGAGTGAATGGATATCTCAGTGGTACATGTGCAAGTAACTAGATATGTAGAAGGCAGTATATGTGAGTGATGGTGTATATAAATAACTATATGTGAGAGTCAGTAATTGTGAGAGTGGCTGCATGGATGAATGTGTATTTGTATCAGTGATTCTATAAGAGAGTAATTATGTGTTAGTATCTGTATGAATAAGTGAGGTTGTGTCTGTATAACTGTATAGGTGAGTAAATGGAAGTATGATTGATTCTTTGCATGACTGACTAAGTGTGTGAGTAACTCTGGATATGTGGCAGTGTGTGAGTGTCTGTATAGGTGTATGAGTGCATATGATAGTGTTGTATTGATGAGTGACTGTATGGGTGAATGAGTGGATGTGTGTGTGTAGACCTAGGAATCGGTCAGTGCGTATTTAGTAACTTGATGTGTCTATTTTTTTGTAAATGGTAGTCTGTATTTTAGAGTGGGTGTAGCAAAGGTTATATTCAGGTGTGAGGAGGTGCATCAGATTTTCACATGGATGATATCATCAGTGATGTCATTTGTGATGTCATCAGTGATGTCATCAGTGATGTCACTGACCATGTTATGAATGATGTAATATGTGATGTCATCAGCAGTGCATTGCGGGGGCACGAGTTATAATTAGATGAACTAAATATAATGCCGGAATTTCTATGGTTTTGTACAAGTGAAATGTCCAACTAACTATAACGTTCCTGAAACCTATGGTTTTTTCAGTTAATTTCTATTGTTTTTTTAAATGCTAATTTCTAACTATATCGCGCCTGAAACCGATGGTTTTTCCAGTGAATTTCAAAGTTTTTTTTAAATGAAATTGTGTAAGTCTAATGTACATCAATCCTATGTTTTTTTATTTTATATATATATATATATATATATATATATATATATATATATATATATATATATATATATATATATATATATATATATATATATATATATATATGATTCAAAGTCAGCCGTTTCGTGAGCAGCACTCGCAGGCTGGCTGTGAACTCACAGGCGGATCGAGCAGGGACACGGGCCTCAAGCTCCAGCCGACGCGTTTCGGGCATTACGCCCTTCTTCCATCGGCTTTTACCAACAAAAAAATGGCACAGGAGACCACCAGACAATCCCCTCAGTATTTATTGAAAAAATAGCGCACAGGTGAGTATCGCGCTAGGCATTATGGGACTGGTGGTCCAGAAAATTAAACCCCAGTGGGTTGTAACCAAAGTCTTTCAATTTGGGAAGCAAAGTTCGTACGAGGCACCCCTCAATTGTCCACAGCCTCGCCTCCTGTTTAAAAGCACAGCATTCAGCCCACTCCGCATCAAAGTCCAAGTGGTAACTTCAGCGGACTCACCAAGATCCTGTGACGGTGCTGGCTCGTGGCCCAGGCCAGGGCCACTCAAAATGATTCAAAGTCAGCCGTTTCGTGAGCAGCACTCGCAGGCTGGCTGTGAACTCACAGGCGGATCGAGCAGGGACACGCGCCTCAAGCTCCAGCCGACGCGTTTCGGGCATTACGCCCTTCTTCCATGGGCTTTTACCAACAAGAAAATGGCACAGGAGACCACCAGACAATCCCCTCAGTATTTATTGAAAAAATAGCGCACAGGTGAGTATCGCGCTAGGCATTATGGGACTGGTGGTCCAGAAAATTAAACCCCAGTGGGTTGTAACCAAAGTCTTTCAATTTGGGAAGCAAAGTTCGTACGAGGCACCCCTCAATTGTCCACAGCCTCGCCTCCTGTTTAAAAGCACAGCATTCAGCCCGCTCCGCATCAAAGTCCAAGTGGTAACTTCAGCGGACTCACCAAGATCCTGTGACGGTGCTGGCTCGTGGCCCAGGCCAGGGCCACTCAAAATGATTCAAAGTCAGCCGTTTCGTGAGCAGCACTCGCAGGCTGGCTGTGAACTCACAGGCGGATCGAGCAGGGACACGGGCCTCAAGCTCCAGCCGACGCGTTTCGGGCATTACGCCCTTCTTCCATGGGCTTTTACCAACAAGAAAATGGCACAGGAGACCACCAGACAATCCCCTCAGTATTTATTGAAAAAATAGCGCACAGGTGAGTATCGCGCTAGGCATTATGGGACTGGTGGTCCAGAAAATTAAACCCCAGTGGGTTGTAACCAAAGTCTTTCAATTTGGGAAGCAAAGTTCGTACGAGGCACCCCTCAATTGTCCACAGCCTCGCCTCCTGTTTAAAAGCACAGCATTCAGCCCGCTCCGCATCAAAGTCCAAGTGGTAACTTCAGCGGACTCACCAAGATCCTGTGACGGTGCTGGCTCGTGGCCCAGGCCAGGGCCACTCAAAATGATTCAAAGTCAGCCGTTTCGTGAGCAGCACTCGCAGGCTGGCTGTGAACTCACAGGCGGATCGAGCAGGGACACGGGCCTCAAGCTCCAGCCGACGCGTTTCGGGCAGTACGCCCTTCTTCCATGGGCTTTTACCAACAAGAAAATGGCACAGGAGACCACCAGACAATCCCCTCAGTATTTATTGAAAAAATAGCGCACAGGTGAGAATCGCGCTATATATATATTTAAAAAGATTGTGAATAATTTTTAGTTAGGAAAACTGTATTCATTCTATTTTTTAAAAAATATTATACAGAAGTCACGCACCCTACACGATGGCTGCGCGCATTCCGAAGCCATTTTGAAAAAGTCGCACTGGGGTCGCGACTTCGGTGTAATTTGTAAAGTATGAAATATCTTTAAATTAATTATAAATAAAAGTTTTCCTTTAAGTGTTTGTCTAAATGAATTATTAAAAGTATTTTTAAAGTATTATTTTCAATATAATTTCGACTAAAATTATTCGATTATTATTGGATTCGGAGGTTGGAAGGGATGGCCATTTTGCTCGATCTGTTTTGTGAGATTTTTTGGTCTAGTCAGGTGGACACCCTCCTCCGGATGAGGTACGGCTTGAGGATTCTATTCAAAAGGTGAGGAATCAACAGGCAGAAGTATCCATCAGAGGGGCAAGTTACTTACCTTCGGTAACGCTTTTTCTGGTGGATACAGTATCTGCCTGTGGATTCCTCACTGTCCCACCCGCCTCCCAGTTGTCCACCTGTTTCTACCAAAAAGATGCTTTTACTGTTTGGCATGAATGTTTTAATATGTCTTAATCATGCTTATGTTTTAATAGTGAGAAATGCTTGATCTGTTGCTATTTCTTTATGCCTTTATTGGTTATGCATTTGTATATTTATATATTCACTGAAAAAACCATAGGTTTCAGGGGCGTTATAGTAAGCTGGACTTTTCACTCGTACCAAACTATTGAAATTCCCCCGTTATAGTTAGCTCAACTAACTATAACTTGCGCGCCCGCAATGCACTGCTGATGACGTCACATATTACATCACTCATGACATGGACAGTGACATCACTCATTAAATCACTGATGACATCTCAAATGACATCACTGATGATATCATCCAGTGAATGTGTGTTTTTCTGAAAATTACATATGTTTTATATATGTATATCTCAAGGTTGATGGAAGAATAAATGGGTATATAAGTGTCTAAATGGATGATTTGTTTTTGAAAAATTGATTGTATAACTGACTGATTAAGTGTATCTTAGTGAATACATGGCTTAGTGAGTAATGTTTAAATGTGTAAATATCTGTATCAGTCTCTCACTTTGTGTATAAGTGGCTGCATGGGTTGGTGAGTAGCTACATGAGTGTCTATATAGGTTATTAGTTGGTTTTTTGAGTATCAGTATGAGTGTCTGAGTGTCTGTATGGTTCGGTGGGGGGTATTATGTAGTGCATAGGTGTATGAATGAGTGACTCTCTGTTTGTATGTGTTGAAGACAGCATGTGTGCAGGACTGTATGGGTGGATGAGTGTGTGCATGGGTGTGTTAGTGAGTGATAGACTGTCTCAATAGTGTCTTTATGAGTAACTACATATGTTTTAAACTAGTATATGTGACTATTGGTGTATATAAGTGAGTATATGTGAGAGTGAGAGATTGAAAGAGTTCCTGTATGAATAAGTATGTGTTTCTATAAGTGATTGTTTAAAAGGCTAAGTATGTGTAAGTTTCTGTAGAAGTAAGTGTGGTGGTGTGTGTATAACTGTATATGCAAGTAAATGGATGTTTGATTCTTTATTAGCATGAGTGACTATGTGTGTGAGTAACTCTATGGAGGAGTGGCGTTGTGTAACAGGATGTATAGGTGTGTGAGTAAATATGATGAGTGAGTACATGTATGAGTGACTGTATAGGACTGTTGGTGAATGAGTGTATGTGTATGTGGATCTTAGAATTACTGAATAGATTGTTGTAACTGGTATTGGTATGTCCATTGTTTTGAACATTGTAGTTTCTATTTTTGAATGTGTGTATCAAAGGTTATATTAGGGGAAGAGGAGGTCTGCCACTCTATCACAAGGATGATGTCATCAGTGATGTCATTAGTGATGTCATTTGAGATGTCATCAGTGATGTCATGAGTGATGTCACTGACCATGTCATGAGTGATGTAATATGTGACGTCATCAGCAGTGCATTGCGGGCGCGCGAGTTATAGTTAGCTGAACTAACTATAATGGGGGAATTTCAATGGTTTTGTACGAGTGAAAAGTCCAGCTAACTATAACGCCCCTGAAACCTATGTTTTTTTCAGTGAATTTCTAAGGTTTTTTAAATGCTAATTCCTAACTATAACGTGCCTGAAACCTATATTTTTTTTTCAGTGAATTTCAAAGGTTTTTTAAATGCTAATTTATAACTATGCCTACAGAGATAGGACATGTGAAGAAAGAATAAAAAACGCACAGAAAGAAAAAAAAAGAAATGCAGAAAGAAGCAACAGAAGTCCTCAAAGACGAAGAAAAGTGCAGGAAGAAGGATAACGTGCAGAAAGAACAAACAGAAGAGCAGAAAGAAGCCTTGTTGCAAAATCATCCTGTACCCTCAACTTTTTCAGACGGATACTGATGGTAACTGAGTCTGACTAACCAGTCCTAGAGCCAGTGCTATGTTAAAAGACACTCAGAATACAGTGAAAACACCGACATACACTAGGGAACACTATGCGTTGGGGTCCCCCTGTGATCAGCATGACCTCCTCTGTAAGCCCCTAGTATATAATAGGGCAGGGGATTAAAACTACCTCTTAAAATGCGCCACAGGGCTTGTTTGCACACGTCACCTCAGGCCCCGTCCCCTCATTTCCCCACTGTGTAAACAAGCCCTGTGGCCATTTTAGGTTCGGAGATTAAGCCCCCTTGAATCCTGAGGGTCCCTAGGGTCCAACTAGACCACTAGGTACCTCCAGTAAGCGCCACAGAGCTGCGTTGCAGAGAGATGTAAATAGGGGCACAGCCTAGACCACCTCTCTGCTACGCAGCGGAGTGGTGCTTACTGGAAGCACCTGGTGGGCTAGTTGGCCCCCAGGGTCCATCAGGATTGAAGGGGAATTATTTTCCCAACTTAAAACGCGCCACAGGGCTTGTTTGCACACGTTAACTCAGGCCCCGTCCCCTCCCTTCACCACTGTGTAAACATGCCTTGTGGCCTTTTTTTAAGTTGGGAGATTAAGTCCCCTTGAATCCTGAGGATCCCTAGGGGCAAAATAGCCCACTAGGTACGTCCAGTAAGCGCCATTGCAGAGAGGTGTAAAAAGGGGCACGGCCTGCACCACCTCTCTGCAACGCAGAGCAGTGGCACTTACTGGAAGCACCTGGTGGGCTAGTTGGCCCCCAGGGTCCCTCAGGATTGAAAGGGAATTATTTCCCCAACTTAAAACGCGCCACAGGGCATGTTTGCACACGTCATCTCAGGCCCCGTCCCCTACCTTCACCACTGTGTAAACGCGCCCTGTGGCCGTTCTAAGTTGAGAGATTAAGTCCCCTTGAATCCTAAGGGTCACTAGGGTCAAACTAGCCCACTAGGTACCTCCAGTAAGCGCCACAGAGCTGCGTTGCATAGAGGTATAAAAGGGGGCATAGCCTCAGAACACCTGTCTGCAACGCAGCTCCCTGGCGCACACTGGAGATACCTGTTGGGCTAGTTGGCCCTCAGGGACCCTGAGTATTGAAGGGGAATTAATTCCCCAACTTACAACTGGCCAGGGGGCGCATTTGCGGAGTGCTGCAAGGAGGGGGCGTGGCCTCCAGCGCGATGCCGGTCTTTTATTTATTTTTTTTTTTTAAGAAGGAGGACTGTGTGGCCCCCCTTCTTTTTCTAATTTACTGGCCTTGGGGACCCCATCCCCCAGGGCCTGCACCCTAATTTTTTTTGTTGAAAAAAATAAATTTGGCCCTCCCAAGGCCTTAATCGGCCCCGGGGACCCCAACCCCCGGGTCATAGCCTTTTTTTTTTTTTAATTCTTTAGGAGGGGGCTGCGTTGCCCCCCTCCTCAGGCCACTTATGGCTCCAGGGACCCCATGCCCCGGGGCCGGCCTTTGTTTTTTAATATTTTAAAAATATATCTATTTATAGAAACACCTAGGACATGCTGGACAAACCGTATGTACCTATCACCATGACGATTTGCGTGATATTCATTAAAAGGCGACTATGCATAGAATGAATCCACATGGAATGTATTTACACCGCTAGTGAAGCTCTGACGTGTCTGATGCCCTACCGTGCCTAATCCCGGTGCCCCCGCCGGTGGGTACTCTCCAAGTAGACACCCTTGTCGTTTATTTATACAAACATGGGTAGCTATTGACGGGCACATTTAATATACACGCACACCAAGCCATTCAAAGGGGATTCGACAAAAATTCAACCAAACTATGCAAGAAACCCCCCTCACGGTTAATAAAAAACACATCCACCGCCGGATGTGTAATACTTTTTATTTTACTCTCTGGAAAGGAGACAAACCTCACTTGAGAGTCACAGCGTGCTCCTGGCTGAGCCCAATGCTGTGTTACACCCACCAGTGCCTGCCGATTGTCTCACACCTCTGTGTTGTATTCCACCAGCTAGTGCGTATGCTATGACACTCTCTAGCCCATGTGCACTGTAACACCACCCCGTGAATATGTCATGCCACACTTGCCTTAGCACGGGTTATATTGTCCCATCTAACGTGCCTTCCTCGATGTTTATGTTATAACGCACAGCGCTATGCCATACATATTACAATCTGGGATCCATATCTTTGTCACAGTGCATATGCAACGTTACACTCCCCAGCACATATTTTATGTTACAAGTTTAGAGACTAGTTATGTTACACAACACTGCCCTGTGCATATTACACTCCAAGGCGCATATCGCATAGCACGCGCTAGTGCCTGTGCTATCTCGCGCTCTCCAATGAATCTGTCATTGCGCACAATGTATTGCATATTATATTTCACGCCCCGGTTCATCTTATATCACACTTTTTGGTGCATAGTTTATACCATAAACTACATCTAGTTTTCATTTTCAATCGTGCTCTCAGGACTATGTTCTATATAACACTGCGTCCACCTACCCTTTTCACGGGCATTACATTTTGCGATGGGGGTGGAGGGTCAGGAGGTGTTTCTGCCAAGTGAGCCCGGAGTCACAGTAACAAACGTCCTCTTCTTCCTGAATAAAAGTGAGATTATACTGCATACTTGTTCATATTTTAAGTAGTTCGCACAGACACACATTTTAAACACAATACATTTCCTAATACCCACCTTTTCTGAACGGTTAGCTTGCTGCCCCATCCACCTCCTCCCTATCCTCTGTTGTCTGAATCCATGGACTAGCCTCCTCCCTCGGCCATGCATCGTCTGACGTGCTGCCACTGCCCTCCATTTAGCATGATGTACCAGTCCACTCCTCCTGCCCTCCATTGCCCAATTCTATGGCCCATCATTGACCTCCTGCTTAGCCTCTGTGCTTAGCTTGCTGCCCCTATTCTCCTTCCCCCTGCCCTCCGATGTCTTTGTGCATGCCCCTGCTCCATCCTTTTTGCCCACTATGTTCCATGGACCTGCCACTCTTATCTACTCTGAGTGTTCTGTTGAGCTGCCACTCCCCTCCCACCTGCCTAGCATTGTCAGATGACTGTAACCTGTCCCTGCCACCTCCACCCTGCCTGTCCACATGCCATGCCCCTATCCCCTTCCTCCTGTCCTCCATGGTCCATTTTACTGCCACACCCTTCTGCCCTCCCTGATCTGTTGTGCTGCAACTGCTACTCCTGCCTGCCCCGCGCGGTCTGTTGTGAGGCCCCTTCCCCTGAACTCTCTTGTCTGTGCCCAGGTCCTGACCCTCCCTTCTATCCTCCATGGTCCTTTGTGCATGCCCCTGCACCCTCCTTCTTGCCCATCATAGCCATTGTGCTGCCACTAACCCTCCCGCTTGCCATGCATGGTCTTCTGTGCTGACATGGCCCCTCCCACCTTCCCTGTGTGGTCAGCTAGCTGCCCCTGACCCCCTCCCACCTTCCCTCCATGGTCTGTGTGTATGCCACCATAGTCTCATTGTTGCTCTCCATGGTGTGCCTTGTTTCCAGTGCCCATCCTGCCTGACCTCCATGATCATCTTGCTGCTCCTGCCCTGCCACCTTGCCCCCAGCCCTCTGTTTCCATGTGCAGACCCCCTATTCCCTCCCTCCTGGCTTGTCTGTTCCATTGTAATGCCCCTGATCCGTCCCTCCTGCCCTTTATGGTCTGTTATGCTGCAGCTTTCTCTCCTGTTTGTCCATTATGGTCAGCTAGCTACCATTGCCTCTTTCCCATCTATTCTCTGTTGTCCATGTGCATGGTCCTGTCCCCTCCCTATTGCTTTCTATGGATTGTTGTGCTGCACTCCCGTCCCGCATGCGCTGTGTGGTGTATTGTGCTGCTGCAAACCCTGATGCCTGCCCTGTAGGGTCAGTTTGGTGCACCTCTCCATGTCCCTCCTGTCCTCTGTTATCCGAGTCCATGTCCCTACCCCAATTCCTCCTGCCTACCAAGATTCAATGTACCATACTTGCGAACATTTTGAACTTGGTAAGAGGGAGATTTTGAAAAAAAACTGGGGTATTTATTTTCCCCTTTGAGTTACATTGAAAAAGAGGAGATTGTAGACAGGAGACAGATCAAATAAAGCCCATTTGAGCTTAAAAACATTGGACGTTTCCTGGCTGAAACGGGTCTGTTGGCATGTATGGTTGTACTACCACTGCCTCTTCCTTCTGCCCACAATGTTATGTTATGTTATGTTAAAATGGCTTTTATAGAGCGCACGGCTACTCAAAAAGAGTGTCCCGGCGCTAGCCTCTCTTGCCAGTCCTGTTTTGTTGGTTTGTTGCCCCTGCCCCCCTTTCCACTGCCCTCCATAGTCTGTTGTGCTGCCACTGCCCTTCCTGCCTGCCCAGTGTGGTCAAATTGTTGCCTCTGCACTCTCCTACCTGCCTTCAATTTTCAGAGTCCGTGCCCCTGGCCTCTGCCACTCAACAGTATCCCAATGAACAACTAGATTGCTAACATTCTATATGTATTACAAAAGTGTGGAACGCCTGACGTCATCTTGATATAATCAAAACTGTAATACCTAGCGTATTTCCTTTAGAAATTACATATATGAGAGGGTCTTATTTGCATCAAAATTATGGTTAGTGCTCTAAAAAACTAAAATGAGGACATATTTTCTGAGTTTTCAAATAGCGACAAAGAACTTTGACATTATTTGTAATCTTTATGTTTTTTTATCCAGTTGACCACTTGATTAAATGTTGCACCTTGGCGAGAGGATGTGGTGTTACTTCCAGAGCTGCAGACTTTGCAACTGGGGAACCAGGTTGGAGTTTCTGCTTCAGCTCAACATTCTGTGATTGTGGTCAAATCACTTAATCTCCCCATGTCTACAACCAAAATGAATTTGATCTTGTGTGATGTAACCAATGCTCATGTAAAGCATTCCAATACCTGACAAGTCTTCACTATATAAAACTGCAAATACACAAAAAATAAGTGTTTTGCACACTTCTGTCATTGGGCTACATGTGGGCTACATCTCGGTGATATTTGAGCTGCATTTAGGCTCTTTTGTGTCTGGTGGCCATCTTGGGAGATTTATTTGTTATGAAGTTTCCTAATTCCCTCATTTACTGCAGTCTCCTCAGTAGGAAATGCTTTCAGTTTTTTACTTTGATTCCATCAAGAAGGTATTCAGATATGTCACACATTTGCCATTAATTCTGAATGTTAGCACTCTAGTTGCTCATTAGATCACTGTAGTAAAGCTATTGCTCACCACGGAAGTCTGCTGCTGGTATTAAAAGTGCATGTTTCAGTCTGCATATCAGAATGTTTTAATAAAATAGAAGAGGATTTGAGAAGTCACTCAAAATGTGCCCTAAGTTTTCTTTCTGCAGCACTAATCATACTTTCTATGGCAAAATGAACCCCCTCATTTTGTTCATTTTAAAATTAAATGTTTTAAGAATTACCACTTTATTCCAACCAAGATGGCTTCAGGTGTGCCATACGTTTGTCATAAGTAGGACTGTTAGCGCTCTAGTTGTTCTTTAGAACACTCTGGGAAGCTGCAGTAGAATACAAAGGAATCAACTGACAGTCTCTGCCCTTGTTGGATGTACATGTTTTACTGAGAATGTCAGACTTCATTCTCACATGACTGAGAAAGATAATGTGAATTTACAGAAAATATGCTCTCAGTTAGCTTATAGATCACCTTCCAAACCTCTGTGGGAAAAGCATGAAAAAATAGTTTTCTCTCAAACATGATTCATGATATCACAGCAGAAGGCTTTTTCACATCACCTTAGAACACACCACAATTACTAAAATACTCATTTTAGGAATTGTGGTACCATCAACAAATGATTTATAATGTAACTAAAGTCTTAAAACCTTCTATTAACTGCAATGCTTTTTAATGAGGTGCTATCATGTATGTTGGTCCCAAGATGGCTGCCAACACTTCTTGGATGAAGTGCTGACAGCCAATCAGATCTCACGATGAGATGTGTGGTTAGGCTCCGCCCAGATATATATGTGATTTTACTTTTGATTTTCTCAGGAACTACTGAACGGATTTACACCATTTAAGCAAAAGGCACATGCCTGACCTAAGGACTACCTCTTTGCCAAATTTCAAGTAATTCTGTTCAGCCGTTCGGGCTGTACCTTCGACTAAAGGTCCTATGGAAAAATGCATTGGGAAAACGCGTTTTGGGACCCCCCTTTTTTCTCGGCCCCCGCTTGACGAATCACCCCGAGACTTTCAGGGTAGGAGCTGAGCGGAGTGCACCATTAGTTATGCAAATTTCGCGAAGATTTGTCAACCGGCGCCAAAGTTATTCAAAATAGAATTTTGAGATTTCCTATGGAAACACGGTCCTAACTATAACTATCTACTGGCGACCGCCAGTAGATATGATATATATATATATATATATATATATATTACCTACTGGCGGTCGCCAGTAGGTAGTTATAGTTAGGACCCCTTTTCCATAGGAAAACCTCAACATTCTATTTTGAATAACTTTGGCGCCGGTCGATGAATCCTCGCGAATTTCTCAAAATAGGTGGGGCGCTACGCTCCGCTCCTACCCTGAAAGTCTCGGGGGGATTCATCAAGCGGGGGCTGAGATAAAAGGGGGGTCCCAAAACGCGTTTTTCCCATGCATTTTTCCATAGGACCTTTAGAACGAGCTACAGCCCGAACGGCTGAACAGAATTACTAGAAATTTGGCAGAGAGGTAGTCCCTAGGTCAAGGAAGTGCCTTTTGTAGGTTTGGTGTAAATCTGTTCAGTAGATTCTGAGAAAATAGCCTTTAAATCAATATATATATCTGAGCCCGCTTACGGTACGCTTACCGTACGCTTACCGTAAGCGTACGGTGGCGTGCGCGAGCGCGATTCTGATTGGCTCTTAGATCTTAGTAAACATTCGAATCGGCCGAAACCAGGAAGCGGCGTCCGCCATTTTGTCTCTCGCACTGAGTGTTGTTTATCAAACATGATGGCCAAAAACATGTTACGGGGCTGTTTTGACAACTCCCTCCCACATAGTCATGTTGAGGGAGTCCACAAACATCCCCCAAGAGCAAAAACGGTTTTATTTTTTTTTCGGCAATTTCGCGGGGTACGCTTACCGTACGCTTACCGTAAGCGTACGGTAAAAAAATAAAAATAAAAAAAACACTATCCACACTTACCCCACCCCCTGTGCTTTTGGTGGCCGAAGGCCACCCAATGTACAGGGCTTATTAATAGGTAAAAAAAACTAAATTTTGGCAACATGAAATTATAAAATCGAAATAAAAAAAACACTATCCACATTGACCCCACCCCCTGTGCTTTTGGTGGCCGAAGGCCACCAAATGTACAGGGCTTATTAAAGTTGATAAAAACCGTGCACGGAACGAACTGCGTTAAGTGGGCGCGCACGCCTCGAATGGCGTAAAGTAACTTAGCATTTAAAAAACCGTACAAATTCACTGAAAAAACCATAGGTTTCACACACGTTATAGTTAGGAATTAGCATTTAAAAAACCTTGCAAATTCACTGAAAAAACCATAGGTTTCACACATGTTATAGTTAGCGGAAATTTTACTGATAAAAAACCTGTGAAATTGCCCCGTTATAGTTAGTGCTGGCAACTATAACTCACGCGACCGCAATCTTCTGCTGATGACATATGTGTCTTTATGAAAAAAAATATTTGATATATATGTATAGCTAAAAATGTATGGAAGAAGACATGGGCAAATAAGTGTCTAAATACAGTATTAGCATCAGCAGAGGATTGCGGTCGCGTGAGTTATAGTTGCCAGCACTAACTATAACGGGGCAATTTCACAGGTTTTTTATCAGTAAAATTTCCGCTAACTATAACATGTGTGAAACCTATGGTTTTTTCAGTGAATTTGCAAGGTTTTTTAAATGCTAATTCCTAACTATAACGTGTATGAAACCTATGGTTTTGTCAGTGAATATATATATATATATCTGTCCGCAGAACTTCAAACAGGGTCCAATTTCGGGCAGTTGTTGGCGCTCTTTTTCCTGGTGGTGCGTCGCTCTCGGCAGGACCACGCCGTAAAAACATGAAAACAGTCCTCTCACACGGAGAAGGGAGTGAGCCGCACACATTAGGTGAGGTGAAATCAATTTGTTTCTTTTCAAAGCGCTGGCGCTGGCATGTTTGTTCCTGATGCATTTCGGTCAGCATTGACCTTTTTCAAAGGAAGCCAGAAGCATCTTTAGTCTAAAAGGTAAACTGTCACCAGTTGCTCGTTTTTAAGTGTTTGCCCCCTGGTGGGCTCCACGTTAGGTTTGAGTGAGACATGCTGGTTTGCGAAGTTTCCTTTTAGTCCTGCAATTATTTCGCTTTGGTGGGTGATGCTTTAAGATTTTTATATATATATCCAGCACAACATCCTCCGTTTACTGGGGGCCACCGACTCTGCAGGGTGGGCTCAAAGGTTGCAGGAGCGGAGAAGCCTGCGTGTTCAGTGCTTCAAAAATAAAGCCCCACTCCGACTTCTGTGCAAACACGAGACTTTATTCGTCTGAGGCAGCATGTATATACCACAAGTCCTGACCGGTTTCGGCGTCACCACGCCTTGCTCACAGGTGAGTTCAATATTTACCATGTGGTCACGAGGCCACACAAAGTCCAAAGTAGTACGCACTCTCAGGAAATGCCCGATACAGTATTTAATGTATTCAGGTAATGCGTTTCGACAGACTCGCTGTCCTGATCACACAGTGAGTAAACAGTGATGATTCTTTACATAGCCTTGTGTAAACATAGAGAACAGACTAATCATGTAGGTCTGTGGTGGTCACAGTTAATCAGGGGGGCCATTTTTTAAAGGTATACAAACAATGAAAATAGAGTCACAGTTGGCCTAGGAGTTCATTAGTATCATACCCCCAGGAAACGGGACCGCCCGCAATGCTTGCAGCGATCCTGCACCCACAATTAGGATGTGCCCGCCACACTGGCAGGTGCATCCCGCATTTGTAACATTGCGGCGGGCGGTGCTGAAAGCACCGCCCGCCGCAATGCCACACAAGCAAGTTGTACCTTTTAATGCACAACGTGACAGGCACCGCGCGTTGCCTGCCACGTTGCACATTGAAATGCAGGTGGGTACCATAGGTACCCCCCATGTGCACCCCCCAGAATCCCTGGAGGCCTGCTACGGGCCCCCAATGTCGAAGACCGCATGCCTTTCCGTGGCGGGAAAGGCCTGTCCCCGCCTGCATACTAATATGGATGGCGTTTCTACCAGACACCGCCGCCATATTAACAGCTTTTCCGCCCGGTAGGCAATCAGGGGCATTGCCTACCGGCGGAAAACCGGCGGAAGGTCTTTCCATCCGCCGGGGTCCCCCCCACCATAGTAATATGGCGGGGGGAATTGGCATGCGGGCGGGCATAAATGTCGGGCGGATCACCACCACCATGCAGGCGGTGGCGATCCGCCCGACTTGCTAATGGGCCCATTTAGTACTTCTAATCAGTAGAGGACATCAATGCCAAAGTCTAGTTAGTCTTAAACAGTAAAATTGCAGATTCGTAAACAGTGTTACTGTAGGAGAGTAGGATCTGCACTTATGTTGCCCCCACTTTCTTTCTGATGTATACACTGGTTTCTGGCTATAGTCTGGCTGGGTCCCTGCTAATCAGGGCCCCAGTCTCTCTGTTCTCTCTAAACGACTTGGTGTGCATATTAGATGCACTAGTGATTGGATACTGTGGTACCTTATGAGCCCCTAGTATATGGTATCTTAGGTACCTAGGGCATAGGTACTTCACAGGCCTACCAGGGGCTGCAGCATGTATTATGCCACCCCTGGGAAGCAGACTCAGTCTGACACCACAGGCCTGCTACTGCAGCCTGGGTGAGGTAGTGTTAGCACTCCTCACAGAGGTATAGGTTTCTATATTTTGCCATACACACACATATAAACCTATCAGCCACCCCTATGGCAGTCCCTATCAATCCTGAGGGCAGGGTGCTTGGTTTACAATGTGAGGGGTTGCCTCTGCATGAGCAGGACCCCTCTGCAGCTGGCAGAGTCTATTCTCTGTGGCTGTTTGTGAATGCGGTTAAACCATATACTCTTAAGTGCATTATAACCCAACGGTAAATGCTAACTTTGGAATGACTGCATCAAAACATGTCGTGTTTGGTGTCAAACAACTTGGAATCATACCCCCACATCAGTAACTGGTATGGGAGTATGATCTCACCCTTCTAGAGAGAACGACATGTACCTACTGTGGTAACACAGTAGAAATCTGAAAGAGCCCTGGCATCACAAAATGGATGCCACCAGCACAGACACTGGGCTGCTCTCCTGCTGCTGACCAAAACTCACAGTGGAGGAGGCCCAACAATAGGTATCCTGTCACAGGGAGGTGTCACTACCTTCCAGACAGGATTTAGTGTATTGGAGCTGGGTGGGTGCACTTCTAGAGTGCTTTGAAGTCCTGCACTGGGGCAGCAGTAGGCTCCTCTGTGCATATGCCAGCTCAAACCGGTTCAGGGGCTACCTGTCCCTGCTCTGGCGTGAAACTGGACAAAGGGAAGTGGGTGTAACCACCCCCTAACATGAACCTCCCAGAGGAGTGGTCATAGAGCTAGTCCCTCCCCTATCTTCAGAATAAGATAGCAAACCTCGCCACTGCAAAGCAGATAACCCTGGACGACGCTCTACAAAGAAGAATCCTGGCCCTTCGATGTTCCACTACCTTTGGAAGACAGAAGAATCTCCCTTGGAGTCAAGGAGTGACTCCCCTGCTTGGCAGGCACCAAAAACCTTAATCAACGGTCGCAAACTTTCCCGCTCCCGGCGGAGTTCGAAGACCCTGCTGACCCGGAAGTGGATATCCTGACTTCTCGACGTCCCCAGCAGAGATGAGGCGAGTGGACCCCACGAGTGACGAGGAACAGCAATACCCGGGTACTGTGCGCTATTGTCGAGTGCAACCCCTTCACGACGTTCTACGAATGTGTGCATTGGACCATTTGTAGCCCAAGCCTCCAGCAGGTTTTGCGTGAAAATCAGAGGCCTACCCCATCCCGAGTGACCGTGGGCTCCTGTAAAGCATTTCCTCAAGAGGCGTCTTTGCGATCCCTTGCCCGTTAGCTTGTGGGTCCCCCGAAGACTTTCTTATCGACTCAAAGGTCTCTCCTGATTGCTCCAGGCCTGCCCTCATTTACTCTCGCTGGGTGAGTCCCTCAGACCTTGCTGGTCTGCAATGCTGACTTTATTCACTTTCCACGAGACTTGCTGTTGCCAAGGCTCATTGGCTCCAATCCGGTTGCCGACATCTCAGTAAGCTGCAGACGTCGTGGGACACTCCGAATCCTGCTGCTGGTCATTGTCGATCCTTCCTGGACCTCGTGAGTGAAGAGTCAAAATACCCTTGATCACCTGAAATCACCCGACTTCCGTGGGCAACCAGCTTTGTGGCCCCCGGTCACTGGCAAGTGACTGTGAACACTGTCCCTTCAATTTTCAGGTTATCTGCCTCTTGAATCCAGCCTTGGATTCCACTGGACCCTTCTTCAGTCGACGCAAGCAGCAAATCTTCTTTGGTCTCCATAGAAAACAGCGACGCGACCCGACACCAAAAGACACCTATGCACCCGGCTTCCCTGGGTGAGGTAACTCGTGCACTCCAGTGCCCTAGTGTGTATTGGCCCTCGAATTACTTACCTTGTAAGTGGCTTGCTTGTAGACTTCCTCGAAGTACCCTAAAACTTTAAAAATCAAACTGCGACTTGCTCCATTGTAATCAATAAGGAACCCACGGCTGTGTTCACAGGGTCTGTTACTTACCTGCTTTCACTGCAGTAGTGAAGCCCCAGCGATTCTAAAGGCCCTAGGCCTTGTCATTCTGCAAGTCGAATTTCTTAACCCATTTTTTTAGTGTATGGTCTGGTACGCCCCTAGGGCCCTAGCCATATTTGTGCTTAATTTATTGTGAAACGTTGATATTTGAATGTGTTCCTGGCTTCTAATCTCATAAAGAGATTAGTAGAGTGTGTCTAGTAATAAATACATTCACTGAAAAAACCATAGGTTTCAGGGGTGTTATAGTTAGCTGGACTTTTCACTTGTACAAAACCATTGAAATTCCCCCGTTATAGTTAGTTCAGCTAACTATAACTCGCGCGCCCGCAATGCACTGCTGATGACGTCACATATTACATCACTCATGACATGGTCAGTGACATCACTCATGACATCACTGATGACATCTCAAATGACATCACTGATGACATCACTGATGACATCATCCAGTGAATGTGTGTTTTTCTGAAAATTAAATATATTTTATATATGTATATCTCAAGGTCGATGGAAGAATAAATGGGTATATAAGTGTCTAAATGGATGATTTGTTTTTGAAAAATTGATTGTGTAACTGACTGATTAAGTGTATCATAGTGAATACATGGCTTAGTGAGTAATGTTTAAATATGTAAATATCTGTATCAGTCTCTCACTTTGTGTATAAGTGGCTGCATGGGCTGGTGAGTAGCTACATGGGTGTCTATATAGGTTATTAGTTGGTTTTTTGAGTATCAGTCTGAGTGTCTGCATGGTTCGGTGGGGGGTATTACGTAGTGCATAGGTGCATGAATGAGTGACTCACTGTTTGTATGGGTTGAACACAGCATGTGTGCAGGACTGTATGGGTGGATGAGTGTGTGTATGGGTGTGTTAGTGAGTGAATGACTGTCTCAATAGTGTCTTTATGAGTAACTACATATGTTTTAAACTAGTATATGTGACTATTGGTGTATATATGTGAGTATATGTGAGAGTGAGAGATTGAAAGAGTTCCTGTATGAATAAGTATGTGTTTCTATAAGTGATTGTTTAAAAGACTAAGTATGTGTAAGTTTCCGTAGAAGTAAGTATGGTGGTGTGTGTATAACTGTATATGCAAGTAAATGTATGTTTGATTCTTTATTAGCATGAGTGACTATGTGTGTGAGTAACTCTATGGATGAGTGGCATTGTGTAACAGGATGTATAGGTGTATGAGTACATATGATGAGTGAGTACATGTATGAGTGACTGTATAGGACTGTTGGTGAATGAGTGGATGTGTATGTGGATCTTAGAATTACTGAAGAGGTTGTTGTAACTGGTATTGGTATGTCCATTGTTTTGAAAATTTTAGTCTCTATTTTTGAATGTGTGTATCAAAGGTTATATTAGGGTGAGAGGAGGTCTGCCACTCTATCACAAGGATGATGTCATCAGTGATGTCATCAGTGATGTCATTTGAGATGTCATCAGTGATGTCATGAGTGATGTCACTGACCATGTCATGAGTGATGTAATATGTGACGTCATCAGCAGTGCATTGCGGGCGCGCGAGTTATAGTTAGCTGAACTAACTATAACGGGGGAATTTCAATGGTTTTGTACAAGTGAAAAGTCCAGCTAACTATAACACCCCTGAAACCTATGGTTTTTTCAGTGAATATATATATATATATATATATATATATATATATATATATATATATATATATATATATATATATATATATATATAAAAGGAATATTCTGTGGCTACCTGCACTCAAATCGCACCGCCATCACGGAAGAGCACAGAAAGGAGTCACTTGAAACAGTGACTCACATCAGGTAGCTTGTTGCAAAAGTTCTTTTATTTTTCCATTGTTTTGTGATGCGAAGTGTAAACAGTGCATGGTAGGTGACAAAAAGACGACCACACATATACACACACACACACACACATACATATATATATTCAAAAATTAGATTTTCCTCCTTTGCAGGAAATAATCGTCCAGCACTCCCAGATGGGTTTGGTCACATGGGTCTTTATTGTAAATGACAAAACGTCTATGCGTTTCAGCAGTCTCAGCTGCCTTGTTCACGATGTTAGAGCGCCATCATTTTTTCATTAAAATACTCACTTTCACAGAGTAAGAACATTGAGGAAGGACTACAAGGATTTGAACACATTAGCCTGCACGCTCGTTTTCTGTTAACGCGGCGGCCATATTTGAAGACATAAGGTGCATATACAAATGGCAATTTACAAGGATAGTTCCATTTTATACATTTTTTCTGCAAAATAAAAATGCAGAATTTTCCTTTTTTGGTTGCTCCAGCCATATTTCGACTTTGTCCTCCTGGATTTTTATATCTAGCAGAGACATTTAATCTCTTGTATTTATAATCCTGATATCCCGGTAAAAAATAATAACTCTATTGAACAACCAATTATAACAAAATCACATTACATATATTTGCAACCTATAGATCCTACAATTTATATGTTCTACACATATTTCAACAGTAAAAAAGGTTCACGGGGAGTAACAGTGATATTACTTTTCAATTATGTATATCATGAAAAACAAAAATATTTATTAAAGTGCTAGTGCTTTATGCAAATAAATCTTTGAAAGTGCAGGTGCCTTACGGTATATTGTCATACACATTTCATAAACTCATTAAAAACACCTTATCAAAAAATACTATAATTAAAATATCATTATATATTCCAAATTTCAAAGTTCTTAAAGTGCAAGTGCTTTACAGTATATTGTTATACATATTTCATACACTTATTAAAATACTTTATCAAAAATACATAATTAAAATATCATTATATATATTTCAAAACTTAAAGGTAGATTTTTGCAAAAGTTCTTTTATTATTCCATTTTTTTGTGATGCGAAGTGCAAACAGTGCATGGTAGGTGACAAAAAGACGACCACACATATACACACACACACACACATATATATATATATATATATATATACCATAGGTTTCACACATGTTATAGTTAGCTGGACATTTCACTCGTACAAAACCATTGAAATTCCCCCGTTATAGTTAGTTCAGCTAACTATAATTCGCGCGACCGCAATCCACTGCTGATGACGTCACATATTACATCACTCATGACATGGTCAGTGACATCACTCATGACATCACTGATGACATCTCAAATGACATCACTGATGACATCATCCAGTGAATATGTGTCTTTCTGAAAAATAAATATTTTTTATATAAGTATATCGAAAGGTTAATGGAAGAATAAATGGGTAAATAAGTGTCTAATTGGATGTTTTTTTTTGTAAAATTAATTGTATAACTGACTTATTAACAGTATCTTAGTGAATACAAGTATTAGTGAGTAATGTTTAAATATTTAAATATCTGTATCAGTGTCTCACTTTGTGTATAAGTGGCTGCATGGGGTGGTGAGTAGCTACATGAGTGTGTATATGGGTTATTAGTTCGTTTTTAGAGTATCAGTATGAGTGTCTGTATGGTTCAGTGGGGGATGTTACTCAGCGTATAGATGCATGAATGAGTGACCCACTGTTTGTATGTGTTTTGAAGACAGTATGTGAGCAGGACAGTATGGGTGGATGAGTATGTGTATGGGTGAGTAAGAGAATGAATGACTGTCTCAATAGTGTCTTTATGAGTAAGTCCATATGTTATAAAGTAGTATATGTGAGTATTGATGTATATAAGTGAGGATACATGAGAGTGAGAGATTGGAAGAGTTCCTGTATAAATAAGTATGTGCTTCTATAAGTGTTGGTTAAGAGAGTAAGTATGTGTACGTTTCTGTAGAAGTAAGTGTAGTGGTGTGTGTATAGCTGTATATGCAAGTAAATGGATGTTTATTTGCATGTGTGAGTATGTGTGTGAGTAACTCTATGTATGAGTGTAGGTGTATAACTGGATGTATAGGTGTATCAGTACATATGATGACTGAGTACATGTATAAGTGACTATATAGAAGTGTTGATGAATGAGTGGATGCGTATGTAGATTTTGGAATTACTGAATAGGTTGTTCTAACTGGTATTGCTATCTCTATAGTTTTCTAAACTTTAGTTTGTATTTTTCAATGTGTGTATCAAAGTTTATATTAGGATAAGAGGAGGTCTGCCACTCTTACACAAGGATGATGTCATCAGTGATGTCATTTGAGATGTCATCAGTGATGTCATGAGTGATGTCACTGACCATGTCATGAGTGATGTAATATGTGACGTCATCAGCAGTGGTTTTGTACGAGTGAAATGTCCAGCTAACAATAACATGTGTGAAACCTATGGTTTTTTCAGTGAATTTGCAAGGTTTTTTAAATGCTAATTCCTAACTATAACGTGTGTGAAAACTATGTTTTTTTCAGTGAATTTGCAAGGTTTTTTAAATGCTAATTCCGAACTTTAACGTATGTGAAACCTATGGTTTTTCCCGTGAATTTGCAAGGTTTTTTAAATCTTAATTTCTAACTATAACGTGTGTGAAACCTATGGTTTTTTTTGTGAATTTGTAAGGGTTTTTAAATGCTAATTTATGTTTGTATTATTATATTTTTTATATATTTATTTTACAATAAACTACCTATGTATATAGTTATAGATTGACTGTATCCAGTAATATGGAATGGCTCAGCTCTTTTTTTTTTAATTTGGATAAAGTTGAACAGCATAGTTAATATCTTCTATAAACTTTGAACATTTTTAAACGTTTTTTTTAAGGGTTTTTCACGGTGCTAAATGGTTTTTTTGATGTACGAGGTCCTTTAGGGACCCCCTGAGAAGGTCTAGGAGGTCAGGGAGTGTCTTCCCTGCCTCCTTTTCATGTTTTAGAAATCGGGTTAAAAGTAATTCATTTCTAATGCGTGCGTGCACCGTGCGCGCATGCGTGCGAGCACCGTGCGCGCACCGGCACTTTTTTTTATTAAACGAAATGTTTTTTTTTTATTTACGAGGTCCTTTAGGGACCCCCTGAGCAGGTCTAGGGGGTCAGGGAGTGTCTTCCCTGCCTCTTTTTCATGTTTTAGAAATCGGGTTAAAAGTAATTCATTTCTGATCCGTGCTTGCACCGTGCGCGCATGCGTGCTCGCACCGTGCGCGCACGGCAAGTCATGTGATTACAAAACAACACTTTTCATTGGTTCATAGTAGTTTCTGTTCCAGAATCTTCAAACACCACACCCACTCCCCTCACTATTTCTTCTTATTTCCTGGGACAAGGAGCTGAACAGCTACTCTAGTAAAATCTTACTTGAAAATGACAGAACAGCAGTCTACTTCAGGGAGGGAGGAGGAGACCTTTGTGGTATCACCAAGGAAGACCAAACAAAAAGACTCTTTCATCTGGAAATTCTTCACCTTTCCAGAGGGCCAAAAGAAGGTCAATGCACCGAAGGTGACATGCACTATTTGTGGAACTGTCTTATCCAGAGGAGATCCGAGCAAGAAATACTCGTTTAGTATTTATTCAATGCTGAGACACTTCAAGACAGTGCATCCTGTACCTTATGCTCGAGAGACAACTAGAGCCCTAAGGGACAACCCTCCACCTGCTCAGCCGAGCACATCATCTGCGGCCGCAGATTTTCCGTGTACCAGGCCACTGGACATCCGCCCACTTTTCCAGAAGGTGCACATACATTGTAATGTGTGCAATGCTGTTCTTTGCTACGGTGAGAGCAGTATTAACTTGATTGAAAACAAAATACAGCAGCACACATGCTCCAGCCCATAATTTTTTTCATTTATTGTTTTTGTTCCTGTTGAACAGTTTTTCATTACCAGTTTTTTTTGGTGCTCTAAAAATTTTTTCAAAAATACAAAATCGTTAAAAAACTAAAAAAAAATACAAAACAAAAAAAACAGTTCTTTTCAGAACTCACTTCACTTCTCCAAGAAGAGCTATATTCCTGATATACTGTGTTGTAATTTTATTGAATGAATGTGTAGTGTATACATGAATGATTGAAATGATTGAAATAACTGAGTGAAGAGGAGGAAAGGACAGACAGAATGAGTGAGAAAATGAAAGTATGATCAGTCATGAAAGGGAAGTGAAAGACTGACTGCAACAAAAGGACTAAGGGTAGAGGATACAGGTAAGAAGAGTGAATGAGTAAGGGAATGGCAGTGAGTAATGGAGAGTGATGGAGGGGGAGTGAGAAAAGGGGAGTAAGGGACAGAGACAGGAAAAGGGAGTAACAGATGAAGCGGATGAAGTACAGCAGGGTAAAGGGATTGAAAGTAAGAGAAGTGGAGTGATGGTGAGATAAGGGGTATGAGGATTAGAAAAGGGGGTAAGGGAAAGTGAGAGATGGGGAGTGAGGGGATGAGGGATTTAGGAAACTGGAGTGAGAGAAAGGGAGTCAGGATTTCAATGAGCAAAGGAGAGTGAGGGAGAGTGAAGGAAAGAATGCGAAAAGATGAAGGGGTGTGAGATACAGACAGGAGGAAGTGAAGTAGGAGAATAGGAGTGACTATGAGTAAACAATAGTGACAGTTAGGGAAGGTGAGGGAAGGAGAATGACGGAGAAGGTTAAAAAAGTAACATAGATGGAAAATGAGTGATGGAGAGAGGAGGAGTGGTAGAAACAGAGATGTTAAGGAAATTAAGGGTAAGACAGACAAAGGGAGACAGAAACAGAGACAGAGAGCAAGGAACTGAGAAGGAGTAAGGCAGTTAGAATGACTGAGACATATGGAGACAGGGAGAGAAACATGGTTGGAAAAATAGTGATGGAGGCAGTAAACCTAGGGGAGTAGTAGAGAAGGAGTGAGGGAGTTACGAAAGAGCAGTAAAGGAAGAAGAGAGAGGGAAGGGGAATGAGAAAAGCAGAGTGAGGAGAAGTGAAGAAAAGGGAGCATGAAAGTGAAGGGGTGAGAAATACAAATATTTTAAACTTACCTGACCAACAAAATAACTTAATTAGAAATAATGGTTTTTTTAATTACAAGAAAAATGGATTCAATTTGCTAAATTTTCTTTCTAGATCTGAAAAAAAAGAAAAAAAGTAGTAATATTTAACAATACATTTTAGAATACAGTACACATATTTTCATATTTAACAACACATTTTCCTTATAGTTTAGAGAGGCAGAAAAGAGCACATGTCCTAACAGCTACTTGAGACCATGAGCATGTGGAACCTGGGTGAGTGATTAGACTAGAGCAAAGGAAAGGAGCCTTGGTGATGTTGAATGTGTTAGCGTTACACACTGCTATCCGAAATACCACACAGTGCTGAATAGTAAACATGGGAGTGCAGGAGAAACAGCTGCCTGTGTGCTAAGAGTGTGTTTCTGGAGACTGTGTATTGTCAGGTGCAAGAGAGATCTGCATGGACGCTTGCACAACTGCATGAAGACTGCAGAGATGTATGTAAGATCACCTGTGGTAAGGGTTAATTGGAGTTTTGAACATGTAGGAACTACCTCACCCATTGCAGGAGTGGAAGGAAAATCTACCCTGTTGTTTTCAAATGTGTTAGCATTTGCCTCTCATCTGTGAGACAGTGATTTGTGCTGAATGCTAACCATCACAGTTCAAGAAAACAAGCTGCCCCTTTCCTACGAGTGCAAGTCTTACAGAACAAGAGCAACACAAATTAAATCTCTGACAACAATTCCTGTGTGCCCACGGACTGATGGTGTGATTCTAGGCAGAAAACGATATTTGATTGGCAATTGCAAAGCACATTTACTACTGCGGTAGAGCAAGTAGTAATTACTGTAACAGCCTGACACATTTTCCTTATAGTTTAGAGAGGCAGAAAAGAGCACATGTCCTAACAGATACTTGAGACCATGAGCATGTGGAACCTGGGTGAGTGATTAGACTAGAGCAAAGGAAATGAGCCTTGGTGATGTTGAATGTGTTAGCGTTACACACTGCTATCTGAAATACCACACAGTGCTGAATAGTAAGCATGGGAGTTCAGGAGAAGCAGCTGGCTGTGTGCTAAGAGTGTGTTCCTGGAGACTGTGTATTGTCAGGTGCAAGAGAGATCTGCATGTACGCTTGCACAACTGCATGAAGACTGCAGGGATGTATGTAAGATCATTTGTGGTAAGGGTTAATTGGAGTTTTGAACATGTAGGGACTACCTCACCCATTTCAGGAGTGGAAGGAAAATCTACCCTGGTGTTTTCAAATGGGTTAGCATTTGCCTCTCATCCTTGAGATGGTGATGTGTGCTGTATGCTAACCATCACAGTTCAAGAAAACAAGCTGCCCCTTTCCTACGAGTGCAAGTCTTACAGAACAAGAGCAACACAAATTAAATCTCTGACAACAATTCCTGTGTGCCCACGGACTGATGGTGTGATTCTAGGCAGAAAACGATATTTGATTGGCAATTTCAAAGCACATTTACTACTGCGGTAGAGCAAGTAGTAATTACTGTAACAGCCTGACACATTTTCCTTATAGTTTAGAGAGGCAGAAAAGAGCACATGTCCTAACAGCTACTTGAGACCATGAGCATGTGGAACCTGGGTGAGTGATTAGACTAGAGCAAAGGAAATGAGCCTTGGTGATGTTGAATGTGTTAGCGTTACACACTGCTATCCGAAATACCACACAGTGCTGAATAGTAAACATAGTGCAGGAGAAACAGCTGCCTGTGTGCTAAGAGTGCGTTTCTGGAGACTGTGTATTGTCAGGTGCAAGAGAGATCTGCATGGACGCTTGCACAACTGCATGAAGACTGCAGAGATGTATGTAAGATCACCTGTGGTAAGGGTTAATTGGAGTTTTGAACATGTAGGAACTACCTCACCCATTTGCGGAGTGGAAGATAAATCTACCCTGATGTTTTCAAATGTGTTAGCATTTGCCTCTCATCTGTGAGATAGTGATTTCTGCTGAATGCTAACCATCACAGTTCAAGAAAACAAGCTGCCCCTTTCCTACAAGTGCAAGTCTTACAGAACAAGAGAAACACGAATTAAATCTCCGACAACAATTCCTGTGTGCACACAGACTCATGGTGTGATTCTAGGCAGAAAACGATATTTGATTGGCAATTTCAAAGCACATTTACTACTGTGGTAGAGCAAGTGATAATTACTGTAACAGCCTGACACATTTTCCTTATAGTTTAGAGAGGAAGAAAAGAGCACATGTCCTAACAGCTACTTCAGACCATGAGCATGTGGAACCTGGGTGAGTGATTAGACTAGAGCAAAGGAAAGGAGCCTTGGTGATGTTGAATGTGTTAGCGTTACACACTGCTATCCGAAATACCACACAGTGCTGAATAGTAAACATGGGAGTGCAGGAGAAACAGCTGCCTGTGTGCTAAGAGTGTGTTTCTGGAGACTGTGTATTGTCAGGTGCAAGAGAGATCTGCATGGACGCTTGCACAACTGCATGAAGACTGCAGAGATGTATGTAAGATCACCTGTGGTAAGGGTTAATTGGGCTTATGAACATGTAGGAACTACCTCACCCATTGCAGGAGTGGAAGATAAATCTACCCTGTTGTTTTCAAATGTGTTAGCATTTGCCTCTCATCTGTGAGATAGTGATTTGTGCTGAATGCTAACCATCACAGTTCAAGAAAACAAGCTGCCCCTTTCCTACGAGTGCAAGTCTTACAGAACAAGAGAAACACTAATTAAATCTCCGACAACAATTCCTGTGTGCACACAGACTCATGGTGTGATTCTAGGCAGAAAACGATATTTGATTGGCAATTTCAAAGCACATTTACTACTGTGGTAGAGCAAGTGATAATTACTGTAACAGCCTGACACATTTTCCTTATAGTTTAGAGAGGAAGAAAAGAGCACATGTCCTAACAGCTACTTCAGACCATGAGCATGTGGAACCTGGGTGAGTGATTAGACTAGAGCAAAGGAAAGGAGCCTTGGTGATGTTGAATGTGTTAGCGTTACACACTGCTATCCGAAATACCACACAGTGCTGAATAGTAAACATGGGAGTGCAGGAGAAACAGCTGCCTGTGTGCTAAGAGTGTGTTTCTGGAGACTGTGTATTGTCAGGTGCAAGAGAGATCTGCATGGACGCTTGCACAACTGCATGAAGACTGCAGAGATGTATGTAAGATCACCTGTGGTAAGGGTTAATTGGAGTTTTGAACATGTAGGAACTACCTCACCCATTGCAGGAGTGGAAGATAAATCTACCCTGTTGTTTTCAAATGTGTTAGCATTTGCCTCTCATCTGTGAGATAGTGACTTCTGCTGAATGCTAACCATCACAGTTCAAGAAAACAAGCTGCCCCTTTCCTACGAGTGCAAGTCTTACAGAACAAGAGAAACACGAATTAAATCTCCGACAACAATTCCTGTGTGCACACAGACTCATGGTGTGATTCTAGGCAGAAAACGATATTTGATTGGCAATTTCAAAGCACATTTACTACTGTGGTAGAGCAAGTGATAATTACTGTAACAGCCTGACACATTTTCCTTATAGTTTAGAGAGGAAGAAAAGAGCACATGTCCTAACAGCTACTTCAGACCATGAGCATGTGGAACCTGCGTGAGTGATTAGACTAGAGCAAAGGAAAGGAGCCTTGGTGATGTTGAATGTGTTAGAGTTATATACTGCTATCCGAAATAGCACACAGTGCTGAATAGTAAACATGGGAGTGCAGGAGAAACAGCTGCCTGTGTGCTAAGAGTGTGTTTCTGGAGACTGTGTATTGTCAGGTGCAAGAGAGAGCTGCATGGACGCTTGCACAACTACATGAAGACTGCAGAGATGTATGTAAGATCACCTGTGGTAAGTGTTAATTGGAGTTTTGAACATGTAGGAACTACCTCACCCATTGCAGGAGTGGAAGGAAAATCTACCCTGTTGTTTTCAAATGTGTTAGCATTTGCCTCTCATCTGTGAGATAGTGATTTGTGCTGAATGCTAACCATCACAGTTCAAGAAAACAAGGTGCCCCTTTCCTACGAGTGCAAGTCTTACAGAACCAGAGCAACACAAATTAAATCTCTGACAACAATTCCTGTGTGCACACAGACTCATGGTGTGATTCTAGGCAGAAAACGATATTTGATTGGCAATTTCAAAGCACATTTACTACTGCGGTAGAGCAAGGGGTAACTACTGTAACAGCCTGACACATTTTCCTTATAGTTTAGAGAGGCAGAAAAGAGCACATGTCCTAAC
The DNA here is from genome assembly GCF_964204655.1 of Triturus cristatus. Classification (NCBI taxonomy): domain Eukaryota; kingdom Metazoa; phylum Chordata; class Amphibia; order Caudata; family Salamandridae; genus Triturus; species Triturus cristatus. The sequence goes on from NC_140592.1 coordinate 989,918,814, forward strand.
AGCTACTTGAGACCATGAGCATGTGGAACTTGGGTGAGTGATTAGACTAGAGCAAAGGAAATGAGCCTTGGTGATGTTGAATGTGTTAGCGTTACACACTGCTATCTGAAATACCACACAGTGCTGAATAGTAAGCATGGGAGTTCAGGAGAAGCAGCTGGCTGTGTGCTAAGAGTGTGTTTCTGGAGACTCTGTATTGTCAGGTGCAAGAGAGATCTGCATGGATGCTTGCACAACTGTATGAAGACTGCAGAGATGTATGTAAGATCACCTGTGGTAAGGGTTAATTGGGCTTATGAACATGTAGGAACTACCTCACCCATTGCAGGAGTGGAAGGAAAATCTACCCTGTTGTTTTCAAATGTGTTAGCATTTGCCTCTCATCTGTGAGATAGTGATTTTTGCTGAATGCTAACCATCACAGTTCAAGAAAACAAGCTGCCCCTTTCCTACGAGTGCAAGTCTTACAGAACAAGAGCAACACAAATTAAATCTCCGACAACAATTCCTGTGTGCACACAGACTCATGGTGTGATTCTAGGCAGAAAACGATATTTGATTGGCAATTTCAAAGCACATTTACTACTGCGGTAGAACAAGTGGTAATTACTGTAACAGCCTGACACATTTTCCTTATAGTTTAGAGGGGCAGAAAAGAGCACATGTCCTAACAGCTACTTAAGACCATGAGCATGTGGAACCTGGGTGAGTGATTAGACTAGAGCAAAGGAAATGAGCCTTGGTGATGTTGAACGTGTTAGCGTTACACACTGCTATCTGAAATACCACACAGTGCTGAATAGTAAGCATGGGAGTTCAGGAGAAGCAGCTGGCTGTGTGCTAAGAGTGCGTTTCTGGAGACTGTGTATTGTCAGGTGCAAGAGAGATCTGCATGGACGCTTGCACAACTGCATGAAGACTGCAGAGATGTATGTAAGATCACCTGTGGTAAGGGTTAATTGGGCTTATGAACATGTAGGAACTACCTCACCCATTGCAGGAGTGGAAGATAAATCTACCCTGTTGTTTTCAAATGTGTTAGCATTTGCCTCTCATCTGTGAGATAGTGATGTGTGCTGAATGCTAACCATCACAGTTCAAGAAAACAAGCTGCCCCTTTCCTACGAGTGCAAGTCTTACAGAACAAGAGAAACACTAATTAAATCTCCGACAACAATTCCTGTGTGCACACAGACTCATGGTGTGATTCTAGGCAGAAAACGATATTTGATTGGCAATTTCAAAGCACATTTACTACTGTGGTAGAGCAAGTGATAATTACTGTAACAGCCTGACACATTTTCCTTATAGTTTAGAGAGGAAGAAAAGAGCACATGTCCTAACAGCTACTTCAGACCATGAGCATGTGGAACCTGGGTGAGTGATTAGACTAGAGCAAAGGAAAGGAGCCTTGGTGATGTTGAATGTGTTAGCGTTACACACTGCTATCCGAAATACCACACAGTGCTGAATAGTAAACATGGGAGTGCAGGAGAAACAGCTGCCTGTGTGCTAAGAGTGTGTTTCTGGAGACTGTGTATTGTCAGGTGCAAGAGAGATCTGCATGGACGCTTGCACAACTGCATGAAGACTGCAGAGATGTATGTAAGATCACCTGTGGTAAGGGTTAATTGGAGTTTTGAACATGTAGGAACTACCTCACCCATTGCAGGAGTGGAAGGAAAATCTACCCTGTTGTTTTCAAATGTGTTAGCATTTGCCTCTCATCTGTGAGATAGTGATTTGTGCTGAATGCTAACCATCACAGTTCAAGAAAACAAGCTGCCCCTTTCCTACGAGTGCAAGTCTTACAGAACAAGAGCAACACAAATTAAATCTCTGACAACAATTCCTGTGTGCCCACGGACTGATGGTGTGATTCTAGGCAGAAAACGATATTTGATTGGCAATTTCAAAGCACATTTACTACTGCGGTAGAGCAAGTAGTAATTACTGTAACAGCCTGACACATTTTCCTTATAGTTTAGAGAGGCAGAAAAGAGCACATGTCCTAACAGCTACTTGAGACCATGAGCATGTGGAACCTGGGTGAGTGATTAGACTAGAGCAAAGGAAATGAGCCTTGGTGATGTTGAATGTGTTAGCGTTACACACTGCTATCTGAAATACCACACAGTGCTGAATAGTAAGCATGTGAGTTCAGGAGAAGCAGCTGGCTGTGTGCTAAGAGTGTGTTCCTGGAGACTGTGTATTGTCAGGTGCAAGAGAGATCTGCATGTACGCTTGCACAACTGCATGAAGACTGCAGGGATGTATGTAAGATCATTTGTGGTAAGGGTTAATTGGAGTTTTGAACATGTAGGGACTACCTCACCCATTTCAGGAGTGGAAGGAAAATCTACCCTGGTGTTTTCAAATGGGTTAGCATTTGCCTCTCATCCTTGAGATGGTGATGTGTGCTGTATGCTAACCATCACAGTTCAAGAAAGCAAGCTGCCCCTTTCCTACGAGTGCAAGTCTTACAGAACAAGAGCAACACGAATTACATCTCTGACAACAATTCCTGTGTGCACACAGACTCATGGTGTGATTCTAGGCAGAAAACGATATTTGATTGGCAATTTCAAAGCACATTTACTACTGTGGTAGAGCAAGTGATAATTACTGTAACAGCCTGACACATTTTCCTTATAGTTTAGAGAGGCAGAAAATAGCACATGTCCTAACAGCTACTTGAGACCATGAGCATGAGGAACCTGGGTGAGTGATTAGACTAGAGCAAAGGAAATGAGCCTTGGTGATGTTGAATGTGTTAGCGTTACACACTGCTATCCGAAATACCACACAGTGCTGAATAGTAAACATAGTGCAGGAGAAACAGCTGCCTGTGTGCTAAGAGTGCGTTTCTGGAGACTGTGTATTGTCAGGTGCAAGAGAGATCTGCATGGACGCTTGCACAACTGCATGAAGACTGCAGAGATGTATGTAAGATCACCTGTGGTAAGGGTTAATTGGAGTTTTGAACATGTAGGAACTACCTCACCCATTGCAGGAGTTGAAGATAAATCTACCCTGATGTTTTCAAATGTGTTAGCATTTGCCTCTCATCTGTGAGATAGTGATTTCTGCTGAATGCTAACCATCACAGTTCAAGAAAACAAGCTGCCCCTTTCCTACAAGTGCAAGTCTTACAGAACAAGAGAAACACGAATTAAATCTCCGACAACAATTCCTGTGTGCACACAGACTCATGGTGTGATTCTAGGCAGAAAACGATATTTGATTGGCAATTTCAAAGCACATTTACTACTGTGGTAGAGCAAGTGATAATTACTGTAACAGCCTGACACATTTTCCTTATAGTTTAGAGAGGAAGAAAAGAGCACATGTCCTAACAGCTACTTCAGACCATGAGCATGTGGAACCTGGGTGAGTGATTAGACTAGAGCAAAGGAAAGGAGCCTTGGTGATGTTGAATGTGTTAGCGTTACACACTGCTATCCGAAATACCACACAGTGCTGAATAGTAAACATGGGAGTGCAGGAGAAACAGCTGCCTGTGTGCTAAGAGTGTGTTTCTGGAGACTGTGTATTGTCAGGTGCAAGAGAGATCTGCATGGACGCTTGCACAACTGCATGAAGACTGCAGAGATGTATGTAAGATCACCTGTGGTAAGGGTTAATTGGGCTTATGAACATGTAGGAACTACCTCACCCATTGCAGGAGTGGAAGATAAATCTACCCTGTTGTTTTCAAATGTGTTAGCATTTGCCTCTCATCTGTGAGATAGTGATTTGTGCTGAATGCTAACCATCACAGTTCAAGAAAACAAGCTGCCCCTTTCCTACGAGTGCAAGTCTTACAGAACAAGAGAAACACTAATTAAATCTCCGACAACAATTCCTGTGTGCACACAGACTCATGGTGTGATTCTAGGCAGAAAACGATATTTGATTGGCAATTTCAAAGCACATTTACTACTGTGGTAGAGCAAGTGATAATTACTGTAACAGCCTGACACATTTTCCTTATAGTTTAGAGAGGAAGAAAAGAGCACATGTCCTAACAGCTACTTCAGACCATGAGCATGTGGAACCTGGGTGAGTGATTAGACTAGAGCAAAGGAAAGGAGCCTTGGTGATGTTGAATGTGTTAGCGTTACACACTGCTATCCGAAATACCACACAGTGCTGAATAGTAAACATGGGAGTGCAGGAGAAACAGCTGCCTGTGTGCTAAGAGTGTGTTTCTGGAGACTGTGTATTGTCAGGTGCAAGAGAGATCTGCATGGACGCTTGCACAACTGCATGAAGACTGCAGAGATGTATGTAAGATCACCTGTGGTAAGGGTTAATTGGAGTTTTGAACATGTAGGAACTACCTCACCCATTGCAGGAGTGGAAGGAAAATCTACCCTGTTGTTTTCAAATGTGTTAGCATTTGCCTCTCATCTGTGAGATAGTGATTTGTGCTGAATGCTAACCATCACAGTTCAAGAAAACAAGCTGCCCCTTTCCTACGAGTGCAAGTCTTACAGAACAAGAGCAACACAAATTAAATCTCTGACAACAATTCCTGTGTGCCCACGGACTGATGGTGTGATTCTAGGCAGAAAACGATATTTGATTGGCAATTTCAAAGCACATTTACTACTGCGGTAGAGCAAGTAGTAATTACTGTAACAGCCTGACACATTTTCCTTATAGTTTAGAGAGGCAGAAAAGAGCACATGTCCTAACAGCTACTTGAGACCATGAGCATGTGGAACCTGGGTGAGTGATTAGACTAGAGCAAAGGAAATGAGCCTTGGTGATGTTGAATGTGTTAGTGTTACACACTGCTATCTGAAATACCACACAGTGCTGAATAGTAAGCATGGGAGTTCAGGAGAAGCAGCTGGCTGTGTGCTAAGAGTGCGTTTCTGGAGACTGTGTATTGTCAGGTGCAAGAGAGATCTGCATGTACGCTTGCACAACTGCATGAAGACTGCAGAGATGTATGTAAGATCACCTGTGGTAAGGGTTAATTGGAGTTTTGAACATGTAGGAACTACCTCACCCATTGCAGGAGTGGAAGATAAATCTACCCTGATGTTTTCAAATGTGTTAGCATTTGCCTCTCATCTGTGAGATAGTGATTTCTGCTGAATGCTAACCATCACAGTTCAAGAAAACAAGCTGCCCCTTTCCTACAAGTGCAAGTCTTACAGAACAAGAGAAACACGAATTAAATCTCCGACAACAATTCCTGTGTGCACACAGACTCATGGTGTGATTCTAGGCAGAAAACGATATTTGATTGGCAATTTCAAAGCACATTTACTACTGTGGTAGAGCAAGTGATAATTACTGTAACAGCCTGACACATTTTCCTTATAGTTTAGAGAGGAAGAAAAGAGCACATGTCCTAACAGCTACTTCAGACCATGAGCATGTGGAACCTGGGTGAGTGATTAGACTAGAGCAAAGGAAAGGAGCCTTGGTGATGTTGAATGTGTTAGCGTTACACACTGCTATCCGAAATACCACACAGTGCTGAATAGTAAACATGGGAGTGCAGGAGAAACAGCTGCCTGTGTGCTAAGAGTGTGTTTCTGGAGACTGTGTATTGTCAGGTGCAAGAGAGATCTGCATGGACGCTTGCACAACTGCATGAAGACTGCAGAGATGTATGTAAGATCACCTGTGGTAAGGGTTAATTGGAGTTTTGAACATGTAGGAACTACCTCACCCATTGCAGGAGTGGAAGGAAAATCTACCCTGTTGTTTTCAAATGTGTTAGCATTTGCCTCTCATCTGTGAGATAGTGATTTGTGCTGAATGCTAACCATCACAGTTCAAGAAAACAAGCTGCCCCTTTCCTACGAGTGCAAGTCTTACAGAACAAGAGCAACACAAATTAAATCTCTGACAACAATTCCTGTGTGCCCACGGACTGATGGTGTGATTCTAGGCAGAAAACGATATTTGATTGGCAATTTCAAAGCACATTTACTACTGCGGTAGAGCAAGTAGTAATTACTGTAACAGCCTGCCACATTTTCCTTATAGTTTAGAGAGGCAGAAAAGAGCACATGTCCTAACAGCTACTTGAGACCATGAGCATGTGGAACCTGGGTGAGTGATTAGACTAGAGCAAAGGAAATGAGCCTTGGTGATGTTGAATGTGTTAGCGTTACACACTGCTATCTGAAATACCACACAGTGCTGAATAGTAAGCATGGGAGTTCAGGAGAAGCAGCTGGCTGTGTGCTAAGAGTGTGTTCCTGGAGACTGTGTATTGTCAGGTGCAAGAGAGATCTGCATGTACGCTTGCACAACTGCATGAAGACTGCAGGGATGTATGTAAGATCATTTGTGGTAAGGGTTAATTGGAGTTTTGAACATGTAGGGACTACCTCACCCATTTCAGGAGTGGAAGGAAAATCTACCCTGGTGTTTTCAAATGGGTTAGCATTTGCCTCTCATCCTTGAGATGGTGATGTGTGCTGTATGCTAACCATCACAGTTCAAGAAAACAAGCTGCCCCTTTCCTACGAGTGTAAGTCTTACAGAACAAGAGCAACACGAATTACATCTCTGACAACAATTCCTGTGTGCACACAGACTCATGGTGTGATTCTAGGCAGAAAACGATATTTGATTGGCAATTTCAAAGCACATTTACTACTGTGGTAGAGCAAGTGATAATTACTGTAACAGCCTGACACATTTTCCTTATAGTTTAGAGAGGCAGAAAATAGCACATGTCCTAACAGCTACTTGAGACCATGAGCATGAGGAACCTGGGTGAGTGATTAGACTAGAGCAAAGGAAATGAGCCTTGGTGATGTTGAATGTGTTAGCGTTACACACTGCTATCCGAAATACCACACAGTGCTGAATAGTAAACATAGTCCAGGAGAAACAGCTGCCTGTGTGCTAAGAGTGCGTTTCTGGAGACTGTGTATTGTCAGGTGCAAGAGAGATCTGCATGGACGCTTGCACAACTGCATGAAGACTGCAGAGATGTATGTAAGATCACCTGTGGTAAGGGTTAATTGGAGTTTTGAACATGTAGGAACTACCTCACCCATTGCAGGAGTGGAAGATAAATCTACCCTGATGTTTTCAAATGTGTTAGCATTTGCCTCTCATCTGTGAGATAGTGATTTCTGCTGAATGCTAACCATCACAGTTCAAGAAAACAAGCTGCCCCTTTCCTACAAGTGCAAGTCTTACAGAACAAGAGAAACACGAATTAAATCTCCGACAACAATTCCTGTGTGCACACAGACTCATGGTGTGATTCTAGGCAGAAAACGATATTTGATTGGCAATTTCAAAGCACATTTACTACTGTGGTAGAGCAAGTGATAATTACTGTAACAGCCTGACACATTTTCCTTATAGTTTAGAGAGGAAGAAAAGAGCACATGTCCTAACAGCTACTTCAGACCATGAGCATGTGGAACCTGGGTGAGTGATTAGACTAGAGCAAAGGAAAGGAGCCTTGGTGATGTTGAATGTGTTAGCGTTACACACTGCTATCCGAAATACCACACAGTGCTGAATAGTAAACATGGGAGTGCAGGAGAAACAGCTGCCTGTGTGCTAAGAGTGTGTTTCTGGAGACTGTGTATTGTCAGGTGCAAGAGAGATCTGCATGGACGCTTGCACAACTGCATGAAGACTGCAGAGATGTATGTAAGATCACCTGTGGTAAGGGTTAATTGGAGTTTTGAACATGTAGGAACTACCTCACCCATTGCAGGAGTGGAAGGAAAATCTACCCTGTTGTTTTCAAATGTGTTAGCATTTGCCTCTCATCTGTGAGATAGTGATTTGTGCTGAATGCTAACCATCACAGTTCAAGAAAACAAGCTGCCCCTTTCCTACCAGTGCAAGTCTTACAGAACAAGAGCAACACAAATTAAATCTCTGACAACAATTCCTGTGTGCCCACGGACTGATGGTGTGATTCTAGGCAGAAAACGATATTTGATTGGCAATTTCAAAGCACATTTACTACTGCGGTAGAGCAAGTGGTAATTACTGTAACAGCCTGACACATTTTCCTTATAGTTTAGAGAGGCAGAAAAGAGCACATGTCCTAACAGCTACTTGAGACCATGAGCATGTGGAACCTGGGTGAGTGATTAGACTAGAGCAAAGGAAATGAGCCTTGGTGATGTTGAATGTGTTAGCGTTACACACTGCTATCTGAAATACCACACAGTGCTGAATAGTAAGCATGGGAGTTCAGGAGAAGCAGCTGGCTGTGTGCTAAGAGTGTGTTCCTGGAGACTGTGTATTGTCAGGTGCAAGAGAGATCTGCATGTACGCTTGCACAACTGCATGAAGACTGCAGAGATGTATGTAAGATCATTTGTGGTAAGGGTTAATTGGAGTTTTGAACACGTAGGGACTACCTCACCCATTGCAGGAGTGGAAGGAAAATCTACCCTGGTGTTTTCAAATGTGTTAGCATTTGCCTCTCATCCTTGAGATGGTGATGTGTGCTGTATGCTAACCATCACAGTTCAAGAAAACAAGCTGCCCCTTTCCTACGAGTGCAAGTCTTACAGAACAAGAGCAACACAAATTACATCTCTGACAACAATTCCTGTGTGCACACAGACTCATGGTGTGATTCTAGGCAGAAAACGATATTTGATTGGCAATTTCAAAGCACATTTACTACTGTGGTAGAGCAAGTGATAATTACTGTAACAGCCTGACACATTTTCCTTATAGTTTAGAGAGGCAGAAAAGAGCACATGTCCTAACAGCTACATGAGACCATGAGCATGTGGAACCTGGGTGAGTGATTAGACTAGAGCAAAGGAAATGAGCCTTGGTGATGTTGAATGTGTTAGCGTTACATACTGCTATCCGAAATACCACACAGTGCTGAATAGTAAACATGGGAGTGCAGGAGAAACAGCTGCCTGTGTGCTAAGAGTGTGTTTCTGGAGACTGTGTATTGTCAGGTGCAAGAGAGATCTGCATGGACGCTTGCACAACTGCATGAAGACTGCAGAGATGTATGTAAGATCACCTGTGGTAAGGGTTAATTGGAGTTTTGAACATGTAGGAACTACCTCACCCATTGCAGGAGTGGAAGGAAAATCTACCCTGTTGTTTTCAAATGTGTTAGCATTTGCCTCTCATCTGTGAGATAGTGATGTGTGCTGAATGCTAACCATCACAGTTCAAGAAAACAAGCTGCCCCTTTCCTACGAGTGCAAGTCTTACAGAACAAGAGCAACACAAATTAAATCTCTGACAACAATTCCTGTGTGCACACAGACTCATGATGTGATTCTAGGCACAAAACAGTATTCCTGGGCGATACCAGTACACCTTAACTTATGGTGAAGACATACTCCATAATATCTTACAAGTTAAAGGCAGTTAAATATCTTCCAAAACATAAAATGTAAAACACAACTTTAAAAGAAGAAACAAATTTCTATTATTTATATCAAAATACACCACATACATCCCCTCTCAAATACATAACTCACCTTTAAAAGTAGTTAGTTGAGAAAGAAATGTGCCACTCACACAGCAGATTATCAGAGCCAGAATCTCTGAGCTGTACTCCTCTCACCAGAACCACTAAATGGCAAAATTTCCCTCTCTTTTTTCACACATATACATGTTAACTTCAAATCACATTGCTTCCCACATTTTTTTAAATTGAAACACACATTTCTATTGGTTGCAAATTTCAACCCTTTCCAAATGATTCCTACCCCCACTATGACTTCTGCCTGCTACCATAGCAACAGATCATGGAACACTGGTGTGAGCAGAGAGGTCAGAAGTTCAGCACACAATGTTTCTAATCCAAAGAGCAAGAGTGCTTGACTTTTCAAACCTAACAGCATATCCAAAGTAATCTTCTGTGGGAACACATTTTTCTGAACCAATACAAAACATGCTTTTAAAAATGTAAACATGCAGCCTAGTTTTTAGTGTTGAATGGTCTGAAACAGCCAATGAGTTCTTTTTATTAAAAAAAAAGTATGTAAGCCTCCATTTTACAACTATCTTTCTTTTCATATTGCCATTCTACTGAAAGACACCTTCTGAGTGCATCCAGATCTCCTTGAAAGATGTTCACAGTGTGGATTGTAGGTCATAGCTATGTCTACTGGAGTGAAAAGTATGCGGAAAAAAGAGGTATTGTGAAAGACCTTGCTTTGCCAAATGTAGACATTAAATGGATTGGTCAGAGAGGGTTAAAGTGGCACCAATTAATGCCTTTGGTGAAATCCTTTCTACATCTCCCACAGCCTGACCTTATAATTGTGCACTGTGGTGGAAATGACCTAGGCACTTTAACTGGGGTAGGTCTGGAAATGCTTGTTAAGGACACCTTTGTGCAATTGATGTCACTTTTTCCACAAACTACCTTTGTATATTCTAATATATAACAAAGGCAAAAGTGGAACTGGTCCAACCAATATTGTCCGCAGATTGAGAAAGCAAAAAAGCACGTCAATAAGTCTGTTTCTGCTTTCCTCAGAGACTATGGTATGGGTTCTATATACCACAACAACTTGCGTTACAACATGCAAGGCATTTATAGAGGAGACGGTGTACATTTCACAGATGATGGGAACAGAGTCTTCCTCTTGAACTTTAGACTCTGCATCGGTACTTACTTGTAGGTACAAAAAAACACTCAATGAACACAACAGCTCTTTTTAGAGCCAACCAACATCTAAACACTTAAACTTGATTTTTGATTCTATTTTTTTATGAATTTTTTGCCGCCGTGCGCGCACCGTGCGTGCACCGTGCGCGCATCGCGCAATATTTATAATTTTTTTTTTTGGGACCTTAGGGGTCTTTCATGGTCCCCCTGAGAAGGCCTAGGGGGTCAGGGACTCTCTACCCTGCCCCCTTTTCACGTTCTCCACTTGTGTTTTTAGCTCTCTTCTGCCTCTAAAACTCAAAATGGCAGCTGGGGGGTGCGCGCACCGTGCGCACACCCCGCGATTTTTTGAAAAAAAAGAAAATGTTTTTTTCACCCTTCGGGGTCCTTCAGGGACCCCCTGACAAAGGCTAGGGGGTCAGGAACTGTCTACCCTGCCCCCTTTTCACGTTCTCCACTTGTGTTTTTAGCTCTCTTCTGCCTCTAAAACTCAAAATGGCAGCTGGGGGGTGCGCGCACCATGCGCACACCCCGCGATTTTTTGAAAAAAAATAAAATGTTTTTTTCACCCTTCGGGGTCCTTCAGGGACCCCCTGACAAAGGCTAGGGGGTCAGGAACTGTCTACCCTGCCCCCTTTTCACGTTCTCCACTTGTGTTTTTAGCTCTCTTCTGCCTCTAAAACTCAAAATGGTGGCTGGGGGGTGCGCGCACCATGCGCGCACCCCGCGATTTTTTGAAAAAAAATAAAATGTTTTTTTCACCCTTCGGTGTCCTTCAGGGACCCCCTGACAAAGGCTAGGGGGTCAGGAACTCTCTAACCTGCCCCCTTTTCACGTTCTCCACCTTTCTTTTTCACTGTCACACACAAAATGGCGTCCGACACTTCCTGATTTCTACCGATTGGAATGTTGACTGACATCTAACCACCAATCAGAATTACGCTCGCGGACATTTGGTGCGCGCACCGTGCGAGCACCGTGCGCGCATATAGATATTTATGTACTTTTAACTGCAATTTTCTCAGGAACTACTGAACAGATTGACACCATATATGCAAAAGGCACATGCCTGACCTGAGGACTACCTCTTTGGCAAATTTCAAGTAATTCTTTTCAGCCGTTCGGGCTGTACCCTCGACTAAAGGTCCTATGGGAAAATGCATGGGGAAAACGCGTTTTGGGACCCCCTTTTTTCTCAGCCCCCGCTTGACGAATCACCCCGAGACTTTCAGGGTAGGAGCTGAGCGGAGCGCCCCATTCGTTTTGAAAATTTCACGAAGATAAGTCAACCGGCGCCAAAGTTATTCAAAATAGAGTTTTCAGATTTCCTATGGGAACTCGCGACCGCCAGTAGATAATATATATATAGAGAGAGAGAGAGAGAGAGATTGGATATGTATTTTATGTGCATAACCTGTTTTGTAATTGTGTTTTTAAACAATTCTAATAAAAGATGTATTTAATAACTGAAAAGGCTTAGCAAACGAAGCCTTCAAATATTATAATCTCTGTATAAGCAAAATCCATACGATATCATTTAACACCCTTTCAGGGACTTACGAATCAGAAACATATTCATACAGTACAGAGAAGGAGAGTCCAAGGTCCCTACACCGAAAACCCGCTCTTTCCATCCCTTCAGCCATCCTTGCTCACCACACTCCCCCGTTTTATTTTCTTTACCTATATATAGAACCCTATTTACTTCTCACTTGAATACATCAGTCTTTCGCCCTTTGTGACCTCCAGAGGCGGCGTATTCGCTGTCTTTATTACCTTGGTGTGCTTACAACAGGATTGCCTCTGGTGCGTGACGCCGACCCTTCATTTGTGGCGCCTGCTTTCGATAGTCCCCTTGGCAGTCTCTCTGCCACGGAGGGGAAAAACAAGCATGTGTTCTTTGGTTTGCAAATCAGTACCATGTAAAGACCCTGATAAGGTCGTGCACATTTTCTTTTTTCCAATCAGAGTAGCCTGTTTCATATTTATACATTTTGCGGGGAAATGATGTGCTTGTGGTGGGAAAATCTAACACCGGAAGGTGCTGCTTTTACTGTATTCTCGAACTAGGACACACGCTGTTTGGCGGTCAATTTGCTGCTCTTTTCCTGTAATGGGTTCATCATGTTTTATTCATTTTTAGGGAGCTTTCCAGGGTAAGTAAATGAGATAGTATACCACCCTCCTTCATAAAGGCCTTTGTTCATCTTCCTGATTTAAATTCGCTTGCGCGGTACTGACAGTGAGTTCTTTAGAAAAATATGTTGTTGTAATGTTCTTCAACACTAGATTAAACAAACGGCTTTTTTGTCTGACATGTGCACTAGTCACATTCCGGATGTCATCTGTTCAGTGTTGAATTGCCTCAGCCCTGTGCTAGATTTTATTCGTTTTCTGATTTCCAGTGTGGACCTACTTTGAAGGCAAACTAAATAAGGGAGCATCTCAGGCAATATATCATTCCCAAATGGAGGGAGGCTGATTTATAAGAAAATCAGATGGTTTCCTGATAGGTCAGACTCTCACTAGGCTGGTACAACTGGGGGAGGGTAGGTGGGGGCGGTGTCCGTGAGATATTAACCTTGTATATTACATTTATGGTAAAATGGTTAAAAGCTTAAAATTACCCTAGCTTCTGATTTCTTTCTTGATTTCTGAGGTTCCTTTTGCATTGTTGTCAGGTCTCCTTTCAGTTTAACTTGTGGTGTATCTACTTGCAGATTCATCTTCCAAAGCAAGAAGTTGTGGGTCTATGTATGGGGTTGCATGTCAGAATATCCTAGTTAGGAATATTACCACGTACATTTTGTAGCCTGAATATCGTTTACAAAAAAGTCTCCCCATTAAATGCACATTTTCTTTTATTAACTCCAAAGTGAGAAAATGTTTCTAATCGATATTTAGGTCACAATATTTAGCTTAGACTATTTGCTGACTATGATATTCTGGTATCCCACTGACTAGGTGTAGGGTGCAACAGCAAGATCCTCTTTATAGTATCCATGTGTTTGCATCTGGGCCGTCCTAATTAGAAGCTATATGGTAAAGTGGGATGGGTCATTGAACTGCCCGAATCAGGGGGCTGGTAGTGAGTGGTATGTGGGAGGGGGGGTTAAGAGAGATGCTCGGGGGTAGATTACTTAGCGGGGGTGTCGTGTCGTGATGCCCCCCCAGGAACGACCGACACAAGGGACTTAATTGACGGAACTCTTTATTCTCCTTCAGCTCACTTACTCGTCCCTACTCTAACTGCCCGCTCTTCCCGTCACTCCTCCTCTTCCCCTCACCCCACAGCTCCACCCCACCAACTACTAGAATGCTCACAACATTACATCTCCCCCTTTGTTAATAAAGCTTGTGACCAGTGCTCACATCTCTTCGATCAGCCGTCTCGGTTTTTGAATGTCTCCTCTTGGCCGGAGGGACATGCCTTCAGACACAGTTCCATTGTCGCCCTCAGTGCCCCGTTCCTGACCTATAGGTGTCCGATCATGTCCTTCACAGTGTTTAGTCACAGACGTTGTAGGCCCCAGCGTGAGTGTCTCTTTCATGGTGGGACTGCATCTTTGAAAGTGGGGGACATTGCGAGTGATGCGCCTGTTCTCCGACTCGGCCGGTGCCCGTTCGTCTAGTGACTGTGAGGGGCTTTGCCCGGAACCAACAGTCCGTTTCCTTACTTGGCTCTTGTTTGACCACGACGCAGTCCCCTTCATGAGGCGAGAGGGATCTAGCTCGTCTCTTGTGGTCCGTAGAAGTTTTCGTGCTCTCCTCGTCAGCGCGATCAGCATCAGGTGCTACTTCTTGGTGAGGACGACCTGATGGCACCGGTCTTAATGCATCCTCCCACGTGGGTATCCGCGTCCAGATGGGGCGCCCTAACATGAGTGTCGCTGGACATTTGCCTGTCGCGGCATGGGGTGTTGTTCGATATGCTCGAAGCACTTCGTTGAGAGCCATTTGCAAATCTCGTCTATCACGGGTAGCCTGCTGGAAAGTCTCTTTCAGTATGGCCATAAACCTTTCGCCAGTGCCATTGGCTTGTGACCACACAGGTGTTATCCGCCGATGCCGGACACCCACGGATTTCGCAAAATCGCTGAATGTCCGTCCAGTGAACGATGGACTATTGTCTGTTTTCAGTTCCTTGGGCACACCCCAAGCTGCAAAGACTTCATCTAGGACCGCAATGGTGGCGGCAGCACTGGTGGACGGCACAAACTGGGCAATGGGAAACCGGGAGTATTCGTCCATTATTACGAGAACATATTTGCCTGATTTCATTGGGCCATAAAAGTCCAGGGCTAGTTCGTGCCACACTCCAGGCGGCGGCGGTGTCATCTGACTTGGGGCCGGGGGATCACCGTGCCCTACTGCTGGACACTGCGGACACTCTTTCAGGGTGGCATGTGGGGTGGTCTCCAGGGAGACCGCAGGCGGTCGCGCTTGATCCTCCACTAGATGGACATCTTCCTCCACAACAGACAGTCCCAGTGGGTGTGGTGCCCTGGGGTGTCGCGACTTGTAATCAGCCAGGCTGACTGATTTGCCTGGCTTGTACGCGATGTCAGTGCCATTGTTGACGCGATAGAGAACCTCCACCAGAAGCAGCCGCTCGGCCGTCGGCAGGCTAAGAAGACAGTCAGCCTCCGGCCCTTCTATGACGTGGATCACAGCGGGAACTGACATTGTGTTGTGTCTCAACGTAGTTGAAAACTTCCCGAGACAGGGAAGGGGCTTCCTGGACATCCAGGTGTAGACCCGAACAAATGCAGGACTCAGACGCGGGAGGGGGTTCATTTTTTTGTACTCCGTCACCGGAATGTAATTTAGTGACGCTCCACTGTCCATCACAAATTTTGTGGCATGTCCGCCGACGCTGATGTCCAGTCGGGAATATGTCTCCAGTTGGTCCGGGTCAGCGACCATGCTCGCGTATTCAACTGAATATTCTTGTTCGTCTGATGTCGATCTAGAGTCCCGAGAGGGTGATCTCCTTGACCATCGCGATGTCCGCGACTCCCTACTGGAGTGCGATGATCTTGATGACGACTTTGGACGACTATGCACAGCTCGCGCATGGTACCGGCGAGTGTCGCTCCGCGACGTCACGGGCGAATTCTTTTCTTTCTCGCGGCGATACTCTCCGCACATGGCTTCAAAGTGATTGCTCCGACCACACTTCGGCACTGCTGTCCCATAGCCGGGCACACTCCGGAGTGTGGGAAGTCGTACCCGCATCTGTAGCATTTTTGTGCTGTCGCCTTCTTCGCATGATCATGTCGTCTGTTGTTTCTCCCCGAGTCCGGTCGACGGCGCCCAGAATGGCGCCGGCGCGATGATGGCCGACCGTGTTGCCTGCGCTCCCTGGACCCTCGGCGAGGGCGACCGGTTCGCACCTGACATATCTGCTCTCGGCGTTCCGTACGCCCTGCTTCCATGGTCTTGGCCTGTTCCTCGGCCTGGTCATGCACTCTCGTCAGTTCTTCTATTTCGTCTAGGGTGTGACTTTTCTTTAACAATTTTCTTCGGAGGGTCTCAGACTGACAGCCGTCAATGACACGCAGCCGTATGGCATCATCCGTTGAGAACGCTTCAAAGTTGCAGTGGCGTGCCAACCATCGTAGTCGAGTTATGTATGTGGTCATCGCTTCATCTTTTATTTGGTGCGCCCGCTGGAACACATACCTCTCGTAGTCTACATTTTTTTTGTGTAAAAATTTCTTATCCAGGGCTTCCCGTACCTTGACGTATGTCCCTGCATCCGCAGCTGGGATTTCCTTAATTATCTTGCTAATGTCCTTCCCCACGAGATTGCGGAGTGCGATTAGTTGATCTTCATCACCAAGTACCTTAGAGCCTTTGATGTAGTCCTCGAAATCTTCGATCCACTCCTCCCAGCGAGGTCCCATGCTGCTCCCTACCACAAGCGCCAGAGGCTCTGGAGTTCGCAAGTGAGACAGTCCCAGGACGATGGGTTTCACCTCCTGATGCGCCGGTGATCCTTGATTTGACATCGTGCCTTCGCCTGGGTGTGTTATAAAGCTTTCCTTGCTTTTACTTGTGCTTGTTTATTTTAGTTCTTGTCTTGGCTTGGGTTTGTTGTGGATGTTCCTTGCTGGTTCCCAGGTGCCTGATCCCAAGATGGCCGCCTACACAATTTGAAAGGGGGTGTCCCAAGTGACTGCCTGATTCAAAGATGGCCGCTGGGCTGACACGGTACCCGGAGCTCACCACGAGGTTTGGCAATCTTTCAGTCCTCCCCACTCGATCACGCTGCTCCTGAGCTTCACTCACCGGCACTCTGGGATCTCAGTCAGCGTAGGGTATGTGTGCTTCTCTGTCGCCGCTCTTCCTGGCCTGCACGCGACGCACACGCTTCCTGTTTTTCGGCAGGGGGGGGCCTTTGAATTTCGCGCGCCGATCCTCTCTCTGCGTCTCCGCTGGCGCCACGCTCCGGTCCACGCAGCAGCGACCAGACTCAGGGGCTCACCATCACCCTGGTTATTTCATGACATTTACTCCGGCGTGGCTCCCAGCTGCAGCGCGCACGGCGGCGGCTTCACTTGCTGTTCACTGTTCTTCGTACCGGGCAGACCGCTTCTCGCCTTGGGGTTCGGGATGGCACAGCGCCGATCCCACCCTCGTCGCCAGCTGTCGTGTCGTGATGCCCCCCCCCAGGAACGACCGACACAAGGGACTTAATTGACGGAACTCTTTATTCTCCTTCAGCTCACTTTCTCGTCCCTACTCTAACTGCCCGCTCTTCCCGTCACTCCTTCACTCCTCCTCTTCCCCTCACCCCACAGCTCCGCCCCACCAACTACTAGAATGCTCACAACATTACATCGGGTTTAGCCAGGTCGGAGGTCACTCTAAAGAAGGTCAGGATGAAGACGACTTAATACCCTCAATCCTGCACCCTCACAAAAGAGCCCCAAAGCCCTGACCAGAATGGCCCCATCAGCACTCAACTTTCGCGGTTCTTAAATGGGCGGCGGCGGAGGAGGATGCAATCAGGGAGGAAGAAGCCAAAGGTATACGTAAGGTCCCAATTTCCCTTGAATGGGCGCTCCTGCTGCACCAATTTAGGCACTCCCAGACTTCAGAGACCCCAGTCATTAACTTAAATACCCCCAGCACCACACAACCTCACACCGCACAAGCTCCCGGGATAGGAAACCCCCCTCCACAACCCTCCACAGTCTTCTTGGACTCATGGGGTCTAGCTTCCCCTAGCAGGAACGTTCAACCACACTCCATATCAGTCCGCATACCCTCTCCCTCCTAGGCGAATAGTAGCTGCACGATGGAGTAGGCAATAACGAACTCATAGTATACGCCTCACCCCAACTCTAGGAAACCCATGGCACTCCCTGGTTCAGTTCCCCCCCTAGATTTTCTTTAACTGGCACAGACCTGCTACACCACAGACCACACTCACACCAACCATGATGTACATATAATATCGAACTCTACGATGGTCTACCCCATTACGTATATGTTCCAATCATTTATGTGAAAAGTGATACATGTACGTTTATATAACTAAATGCCAATAAAAAGAATTTTCAAAAAAAATCAGCACTCAACTTTCGACAGAGTGCCACTTCCTCCGTCAATGACCTTCTCACCTCGAGATAAATCAAATGACCAACAACCCAATGCCGTTTCTGCTCCTTTCCCACAAAGTATCTGCCAAAAGAGGGAAATGGAAGTGGCTCAGCCACCTTCCCTACATCTAGCCCAGGATGTGGCGTGGCTAGGAGATTTTGACACAATTCCATGTAACCTCAGGGAGTGCTGCTTGCCCAGGATTGGGGTGGGAGTCTCTGTGGCACGGTGAAAACATCTAAAGGTGCTGCCCACCAATTTGTCTCTCTGCAGGTGACACAGACAACAAGGTCTAACAAGCAGGTAAGCAGTTAGAAAAAACAAAAAAATGAGGTGACATGATTGGTACTGAACAAAAAAAGCTCCACATTTAGGTGGCAGAATTGGAGTTGAACATTAGACACAGCACAGAGTCTTGCCTCCTAAACACTTAGGGGCATATTATCAAGCAGGGCGTTAAAATTATCGCCGCTTTAGCGGCAGAAAACCGCCGCTAAAGCGGCAACAATGGGCTTGATAATA
The DNA here is from genome assembly GCF_964204655.1 of Triturus cristatus. Lineage (NCBI taxonomy): Eukaryota > Metazoa > Chordata > Amphibia > Caudata > Salamandridae > Triturus > Triturus cristatus. The sequence continues at coordinate 989,937,556 of NC_140592.1, forward strand.
TGCCGCAGCGAATTCCAATAGAAGCCCATGTTGACACCAGAACATGGGCTTCTATGGGAATTCTCAAGGGCATATTATCAAGCCCATTATCGCCGCTTTAGCGTCAGTTTTCTGCCTCTAAAGCGGTGATAATTTTAACGCCGTTTCGTGATAATATGCCCCTTCCTTACTTGTTTTAGTTTCCACATTGTTGTCCATTGTCTGATCGATGAAAATTATTTCTGTGCCATAACAGGCGAATGAGATCAACCATATACAAATCAAACTTTGATCAGTCCCAAAGGCAAAAGCCTTGAAATGTAATGCACACAAATCCAGAAAACAGGCTGCAACATGCTTCCTCCACGTTGGGACTCATTTGTGAGGTGCCACTTGAATTCACTTGGCACAGCAAACAAGGGATCCACACGTTGGCATATACAGATCCTTTAGGGTGAATCACATAGACAAACCAAAGGTGATGGTACGAAATGCTCGAACCAAGCTATACGATTGGTAATTTCTCTGGGCACATTCCATTCGATCACTTTTAGCTTGTCTGTGCAATTGGAGTCAGGCATCAATCATATACAAATCAGCTCTGGCCACACCCCAAAAGGGACAATCTAGTTTTATTTGGCAGATTAATTTCTACTGATTGGAGACTCAAGTAACCAAGACATATTTTCCTCTGAGCACTAACTTTGGTTGCAAATATTAGTCTTCCCTCTGTTTACATAAATTCAGAGCCTTGGTGAGGACGCGCCATTCCTATAATAATTTCCATTGACTGTTTCTCTGCCATGAGCTGTTTTATTAGCTGACCTGAATTCTTAAATTAGATTGTTGTCCTCTAATTTTTTGACTCATTATTTGTATTGGGAAAGTGGAAGGGTGTTTTTACATCAGTTTACTGCTTTGTAATCCTGTATGCTGGTCGTGCAGCCATTTTTAGTCCTTGAGACAACCAGAAGCACTATTTTTTGGTAGTGTACACTCTAGCTTCCTAAGGGAAAATCTGCACCGGATGGATAAATCGGGGATCGTGAAGGGGACACGTCACTGGCGTGCCAAAGGCAATCCCATCTGCGCCCTTCGGCGTCCCGTTAGCAGCCTATACCAACCACTATGCCTGCTGTATGTCTGCTCCAGGTCCGCACATTTGCTATTCTGATTTAGAGATTTTGAGTTTATGCCCTAGTAATGAAATGGTAGGAGTAGAGACATTTGGGTTTTGTTTCTCATTGTCTCCTCAGCAGTCATTAGCTGGGATTGTAATCTACAGACTTCCTCAGCCAGCAGGAGTCTTTTGAAATACCTTGGGTGAAGCCTTATCCCATATGGCACTGAGGTTCTGGCATTTTATAGTATTAGGTAATTTTAATATTCAAGTGGATTGTCTGACAGAGAAGGAGGTAGTCACTTTGTTGGACATAAAGTTGTTATGTAATCAGACCCAATTTGTTACTAAGCTCACCCACTTGGCAGGAAACATGATTGACTTGGCTTTTTCCTATGACATTTTGATTATGGTGGATCCCCCCCACTTACCTTGACTGATCAAAGTTTAGGAGGTGTGGTACACCTCGTACAGTAGAACACACTAGGGAAGACCCTTACTCGTTTAGGCCATTTAGTAAGGTTAAGCCGTGTGAGCTTCTTGGCTCTGTGACGGAGACTGTTCCTATGCTCTCAGGAAATGTTGAGGTAGATGCCACTATGGTGGATAGCTGACTCTGCATCACGCTGAACAAGTTAGTTACTATCACTGTGTGCAAACCTTGCAGAAGCAAACTGTTAAGCCTGGCTTCATTGGTATGGGTTTCCCCCGTATTTTTGCCTGTGCCTCCTGTTATTTTGCTGTGTTTTGGACTTCGTTTTTGCTGGTCTAGATGCTTTGGGCCCTTTGCCCCTGCTGTTCAGTGCCAAAGTGCAATTGCTCCCTCTGTAAATTGTTGTTATGGATTGGTGATGCCATGATTGGCATATTTTGTTTACTATTAAGTCCCTCGTCCAGTGCACTGTCTGTGCCCAGGGCCTGTAAACCAAATGCTGCTATTGGTCTTGCAGCACTGATTGTACCACCCACATAAGCAGCCTTTCAAAGGTAACTCAGACCTTCCACCACAGTCTGTGTGCAGTCTAGTACTGCCATGTCGACCTGGTAAGTGCACCCACTTCCCACCTTCCCTTTTCTTACATGTGAATAGCCCCTAAGGTAGGCCCAAGATTCCCCTGTGTGCAGGGTGCAGTGTAGGTGAAAGGTAGGACATGTCCTTATGTGTGTAACATGTCCTGATAGTGAAATGCTGCAATTTCGTATTTCACTATTGAAAGACTACCTGTCCCATAGGATAGAATGGGAGTTTATTTATAACATCTTATAAATATAACTTCCTATTGGGGCTAGATAGGAAGTAAAAAATTAGTATGCCTGAACTCAGAATCTAAAGATACATCTTTTAGTAAAGGTGATTTTTACATTCTGTCTTTGTAAATACCACTTTTAGAAAGTTGGTATTTTCTTGCTTAGCTATCCAGAGTGCCTCTGCTAGGCTTGTGTATTGACTGTCTGGTTTTGGAGGGACAGGGGCTGGGGATATGCATTCTGTTCAGACAGCCACTAGAGGGGGTGAGGTGTGTCTTGCCTTTCCAGGGCGAGTCAGGGTTGGGCTGAATAGACCCGGGCTGCATTTAGAGTAGGGGGAGGAGGTCTCTTTCACACCTGAATGGGCCTGGTCTGACTTGGACAATGTTGCCTCCACCTCCTGCCAGGAAGCTTCACCAGAGAGGACAGAACTGGTTTTGGCTGGGCAAAGAACTTCTCTGCCACCAGAGAACAAAGGATTTAGTGCTACAAAAAGTGGGGCCCAGACCCCAGACTTTTAGATCATTTCTGGAATTCAAAAGTATACTTTGCCAAGGAGAAGAGCTAGAGAAACTGAGGAGAAGTACTGCCCCTTTGCTGTGTGCTGTCTGGGGTTGGCCTGTGCTGGCTGTTTCTGCCAAGGAAAGGACAAGGACTTTGCTGTTTGGTGTGTCCCCTGCTTGAGGAATATCTCCAAGGGCTTGAAGTAGAACTTGCCTCCTGTTCTGAAGTCTCAGGGACACAACGACTTCACTCCCAGCTCCCCTTAACTCTCTTGCTGAGAGCTCTGACCTGCCAAGAGGTGCTTGTTGCTGTTTAGGGCCTCTGGAGGTTGTTTCTGCTGCTGGGAGCTGGAAAAGTAATGCAACAACGCAAGAAGCACAACACATCCATACCTGTTTCCAATGCATCGCAAAAGAAACCAACGCAGAGCCTGCCCCCGGCTCAAAACAATCGCTGCACTACACTACGAGTGCACCGATCTATGAAGGTCGACATCACCACACCGATTCCGACGCAGGAACTGATGTATGGCTGCAAGAACCAATGCATCCTGGGACCACGGCTGAAGAAATCAACAGAGTGCCATTGTGGCTGCCACATCAAGAACCAACGCATCCCGATCCTCATGCATTGCACCGGGGTACAAAGTCTACAAGTATTTGTATTTGTATTTGTATCTGGGTTTTGTATCGCGCCAACTCACCGACAGGTCTCAAAGCGCTACTGACCAAGTACAGAACAAAGATGGGAGAGATAGAAGGTGGCGGGTCTAGCAGTTCAATTATTGAAGTGGGAACGCGTTCTTGAAGAGTAGGGTCTTCAAAGACTTCCGAAAGCGGAGGAGATTGGGCTCTCTACGAAGTGCCTCTGGCAGCTTATTCCAGTTGATAGGGGCCTGCACTGAGAACGATCTGCCTCCTTTGGTTGTTAGCTTAAAGCGTGGTTGAGACAGTAAGAAGGAACCTGACGATCGCAAGATGCGTTTAGGTTCGTGGAGCTCGAGCCTTTCCTTTATATAGGCTGGCGCCTGTCCGTGTAATGCTTTGTGGCAAATACACATGCTTTTGAACTCCACTCTCTGCAGCATGGGTAGCCAATGTAATCGATGGAGCAGGGGGGAGGCATGGGTCCTCCTCGGCACTCCAAAGATCAGGCGTGCTGCGTCGTTTAGAATGACCTAGAGACGGCTGATGGAGTACTTCGGAAGGCCGAGGTACAGCACATTTCCATAGTCGATTCTAGACACTATTGTGGCTGACACAATAGTTTGCAGCATATTTCTCGAGAGCAGGGGGGCGAGTTTGCGTAGTTGCCTGATTAAGTTAGTGCAGCAGCCAACTACAGCAGAGACTTGATTAGCCATTGAGAGATCTTGATCGATTTTCATCCCAAGACTCTTGACATTAGGGCATGATTTTGGGGCAGGGCCTAGCTCTTGGGGCCAGTATAGGTCGCTCCAAGGGGACACAGCAGTTGAAACAACCAGGACTTCCGTTTTATCCGGATTGATTTTCAACAGATTAGATGACATCCAGTTCACTGTGAAACGTAGGATGTCTTTAGCCACTGATTGTGCCGATGAAGTGTTGTCGATGCTCAGCAATAGCTGAGTATCGTCGGCATAGTTAAATACTTTGCACTTCATCTTTGCCAACGACTCTACCAGTGGTTGCAAGTAGAGGTTGAATAGGAGTGGCGAAAGCGCTGACCCCTGCGGAACCCCACAGACTAACCTGCCCACTTCTGAGACCTGGTCTGCCAATTGGATCCTCTGCGTCCTTCCTGTTAGAAAGGCTGTGAGCCATTTTAGAGCCTGTCCCCCTATCCCGAACCCGGCCAGGTTCGGGATACTGGGGCCGCAGTAAGAAACCAACCCATCACCTCTCCTCACAGTAAGAAACCGACTCATCACCTCCCCTTCAGTAAGGAACCGACACATCACCTCCCCTGCATGGCAGTAAGGAACCGACGCATCTCCTCCCCTGGAGGAAGCAACCAACGCATCACCTTCCCTGCAAGCAAGGAACCAACACATCACCTTCGCTGCGGCTGTTCTTGCTTTGATTTTGACGCATCCGAGGTATTTGTGTTGAAAGTGTTTCAGCCACAGTTTGCTATGAACAGAACTGTTTCTACCTTTTAAAAGTCTTATTTTTATTGCTGTATTGTGGATTTTTGTCGTTTTGGTCTTGTTTGTTTTAGATAAAGATTACTTATTTTTCTAAAATGGTGTGGTGTCCATTTGTAGTGTTTTCACTGTATTACTGTATGTGTGCACAAATGCTTTATACACTGGTTCTGAGATAAGCCTGCCTGCTCGTGCTAAGCTTCCAAGGGGGTGAGCAGGGTTTATTTTAGCAGTGTATCCACCTTACCCTGACTAGGAAAAAGGGTCCTTACTTGGACAAAGGTGCAAACTGTTGCCAACTAGAGACCCCTATTTCTAGCACAATCCCTCTGCACTTTGGTTTACGGAAAACAGTACAGTTAAAAAATAACTCTCTAACAGGGCCGAGAGACTGTGGCATAAATATAATGAGGAGGATATCTATTATGCAACCTTAAGGAAATATCACACTTTGGTTAAGGCTGCCAATAAGCCTTCTTTGAAGAAAAAGATTGAGGCTGCAGGTAACAAGTCTTGAGAATCGTTTAAGGTGGTAAAAAACATTTTACCACCTGCTGCTTGTGTCAGAAGATTGTCGCCCTCTGGTGGAATAGCGCAAACAATTGGCCTCTTTTTCACAATAGGATTCTCAAAATGCAATCTACTCTTGTCACCACCTTTCTGAATGATTTGAGCATAAACTTCTTTACTGAAGCTACAGAGGTCATGGAATGTTCTTTATCTTCCTTCAATATTTCCCTGGAGAACACTATAGTGGCTATTCAGGGCCTCAAATCAGGCTCGCCAATAATACCCCCTCCCACTAATTTGTCAATTTTCGGGGCAGAAGCGATTAATCCATTGGTGAATAATTGTTAAATGATTCTCTATCCTCTGCTGTGGTCCAATCAGCTTGGAAGCAGGTAAAAATTATACCTGGTCTGAAAAAACCGTCGGGTGACCCCAAAATATTGTCCAACTACAGGCCTATTTCATTCATCGCTGCGCTGTCAAAGCTGCTAGAAAACTTTGATAACTTTCAGCTTTCTTGCAATCTGTAGTCTAATACCTTCCAGCATCCCAGTCAATCAGGGTTTAGGTCTAACTTGAGCACTGAAACAGTTCTTCTTGAGGTGTCAGTGCACACTAAATGCACTTTAGATAAAGGCGACAAGGCTGTGCTGAGAGTGCTAGGCCTATCAGCGGCCTTTGATGCAGTTCCACATTCTGTGCTTCTTCGTAATTTACAGACCATTGGACTGGAGGGCCTAGCATTAAATTGGATGGAATCCTTTTTAGGGAACAGAGGTCGGGAGGTTTGGATCCCTTCTTTTTCAACGGGGCTCTGGGCCATAACAGGAGGAGCTCCACAAGGCTCTGCTGTAAGTCCCACATTGTTTAACATCTACCTAACGCCTAACCCCTCTTGCACTCCTGCTAGAATCCTTTTGGAGCAAAGATAATCTCTTATGGTGACAATAGGCTGCTGCTCTTCTCCTGTAACAAAGGTGAAGATACTGCTCTAGATCTAATCAATCCTTGCCTGGCTGCCGTTTTCTCCTGGATGCGCCAGATTCAGCTGATGTGCAACACTGATAAGATAGACGTCATCTTCTTTGGTCTGGACTCCCCTCCTGACTGGTCTGCATGTTGGCCAGAGTGAGCTACCCCCTGTTTCCTAAACCTGAAGTGGTTAAGAACTTAGGGGTTAAATGCCATCTCTCCGCTTATTAAAATGATGTTGTACTTCATTCCTGCACCAGCCAGGAAAACGGTGATTTAGGCCCTTATTACTTCAGGGTGGACTTTGTTAATGTTTTGTACCTGGGCCTGTCAAACTACTTAATCAATAAGCTCCAAGTGGTTCAAAATGCAGCAGCATGTTTGCTTCTCAATCTCCCTTTGAGAAGTCGGGTCTCCTCTGATCTCCTTTCTCTGCACTGGCTCCCAGAGAGGAAACACATTTTGTACAAATCATTAGTTCTGACTTCTAGAGCCACACAGTGGGTGGGTCCCAGATATCTTGCAGCTAGATTCCACTTATACCTTCCTCCTAGCGAGCTTTGTTTCTCCAATTCGAGTTTGGCATTGGTACAAAGGATGTATTGCTCCAGGACATGAGGTTGTTTCTTCTCTATTCAGGGGGCTTCCGACTGGAATAAGCTCCCCTTTGACCTTCGCCTTGGAAGAACTGAACAGATCTTTAAGAAGCAGCAGAAAAAATGGCTTTTTACTCAGACTTAACTTCTATGGACTAGCGCCGGAACACTCTTTGGACCAGCTGTGGCGCTATATAAATTATTTTCATCATCATCATGTCTACCCTAGTCAGAGTTTATCATGCACAAAGACATGATTTAGTTTGTGGCATGCTCTATAAAATAATTACTGGCTTACTTAATCCATAAACAGGTATTCTAAACACGCCCGCTCCGAAACACATGCAAAAATTGAATTATGTTTGCAAATACAAAATACCATTGAGGAAACACATATATTAGCTTCTTTGAGTAGTAGTCATTAATGTACACAAAATGATGCCCCTCCAACATAGTGTGATGAGGGGTCCCTGAGTCTCTTATATATCACATTGATTCATTGGCCTTCGGCTGATTATCGGCCTTCTAAAGGTCTAAGACCACACTGGAGTGGTGGTCCCCCTCCCCCGGCACAGCAGGGGCTGCAGGGCCTTGTATTGCGACCCTGGTAGTATAGACAAGGAGCATTGGTTCTGGGTGCTCTGCTACCTCCTGCACTTAATGCAGTCAGTGGCTATACATTGTGGGTTTCCTTGAAATCCCTGCCAGGGTCTGGTTGTAGTTGCTTTTATTAACAGCACAGTATGTTTTACAGTGTATTTGGTTCCTACGTTATTACAGCTACAGCAGCAAATGACTTCACAGTTGTCTTTACATCCCTGATTTATGCACATTCGGAGCTCTGGAGCGACCACAGCCATTAATGACCGATCTGGGTAATAATGATGCGTTAATACTGCAATCGCTTTATGAAAGTTATTACCATCATAAACCTTTAAATTATTCCTGGTAATGCCTTTAATCATACAGCTCAGTCAAACAACGAGCCATGTTATGCGGTATAAACAAAGAGCTCACAGAAAAGGAAGAGCCTCCAGGACTGGTTTTTCTTTCTTTAACTATTTGGCATCTTCCAAATTTGCCGAGGTAAGATGCATAAAGGTACTGGAAGAAAGAGATTTTTTTTATTCCCAACAATTTGTGGATTTGTGGCTTTAAGTTATATATTTCCATGGATTGGGGGTCAACGCAGACAATAATGATGCATTCCGAGCTGCCAACTTTAAAAAAACTCACAATGAGGGCGTGCCTTCATAACAAGAACTGCCTAGGAGACACTGATAGCCCTCCTTCCACTCACCTTCTCTTAAAAAAGAAAAGAAAAAAAAAATTACTAGCTCAGGCTGTCTCCGATGTCCTGTGGTGTTTTCACACCCCTTAATGCACATCAGCTGCTTAGAGCTCCCAAAGACAAGTTGGAAACTCACTCAGTGCAGGGGTTCAGCAGCTTGCTATGTGCTTTGCACCCTCTCTCATCTCAATCTGAACTGTGGAACAAGTTGGGGGCCGCAGAAACATTCTGTGTTAGCAGGTGTCCACCTCATCTATAATACTACTGACATTAGAACCTCTTGGTACTATTGTGTGCAGTCTTCAGCGAGGAGACCAAAGGCTAAGAGCTCCAGTCAAAAAGAAATTGTACATCTGGGAGAGTAAATACAGTTATACTTAATTAGGTTGACGACTTTCATATTATTCACCAAAACAAGGTATTTATGGTGCTTGTTTAGGTGTCAGCTGATCTCGAGGAAATCTGGCACACTTTTCAGCAAGATAAACTTAGTTTTATTGCAAAGTGGTGATTGGCACTTTATTGGCTCCCCCAGACTTGTGGAAAGAGCATGGAGACTGACTCCTTCTCTGAAAAACTTCAAACGTTTGCAGAGAAAACATAGCGCCAACAACAAGCACATTAGAAGCTCCAAATCATCCAATTTCCATCAACAGCTTGATTCGCCGGTTAATCAACTAAAAAACTCTTTGAAATTGTGAAAAATCATACTAATGGGATACGTAATTGCTCCCCCTCAGACAGGAAAACTCTACCAAATTGCGAAACATTTGCCTCCTTTTTTGAGAAAAATAGAAGTAATTGACTTTGATCCCCGAAATGCTGTGAATCTCCTATCGATTGAAGCGCCACAACACCGTACCTCCTTATCTCAGGAAGACTGTCCTGGTACTCATACCTACAAACTCAAAACCAATTACTCTTTGTCCACCTTCCAGACATTCGATGATATCAACATCTTAAGGCTATTAAATTCCATAAAATACTCGAACCACTTCAATGTCCCCTCCTTCCCTCCAAATTCCTCAATGAGATAATACACCTCCTGCTCCCTTTATAGACCAGGATGATCAATGCATCTCTTACTCAAAGATACATTCCAGAAAAAGTGGCCAAGTCACCCCTATCTTAAAAAAAAGCCTGATTCCTACCTTTCTGATTTCAAGTACCTACTGTCCTATCTTCAGCATCCCAGTTTTAGCCAAGCTCCCGGAAAAATGTGTTCATCAGAAACTCAGCTTTCACATTGCTCAATGCAAACTCCTCGACATCTGCTAATTTGGTTTCAGACCAGGTGACAGTGCTGAAATAGCCATGGTCCATATTGTCGATGACGCTCTACACCTACTCGATCAGAATTAGTCCTGCTTGTTAATCCGACTTGACCTATCAGTAGCGTTTGACACAATCAAACACGAGATTCTCATGAATATCATAGAATACAGGATGGGTCTCATTGGTACTGTCTTAAAATGGGTCTCTTCATTCCTACAAAACATACCTCAAATAGTCCTGATGTGACCAGACGTCAGTCACGATTAGCATTCCTCAAGTTTCTTTGTTTTCCTCCACCCTGTTCAACTTTTATATAGGAACCCCTGTTTGAAATTCTCAAACTCCCTATCATCTCCTGTCATATGTATGCTGATGATACACAACTTTACATGCAAATTGCCTCACCAGAAGACACCAAAATTCTCAATAATGCCCTGATGAAAACATTTAATTGGATTGCTTTCAACCACCTTAAACTTACCGCCCTCAAAACAGAATTCCTATTAATCGCCTCTCCCAACTTCACCCCGAACATCAAAGACTGGCTCCCACTTATTACAGGGGCCAATAACAAACTTCACACATTAAGGAAACTGAGACCCTTCCTGCTGATTGCAGATCTCAAAATTGTGGTTCAAGCACTTGTGATCTCCAAACGTTACTTTGGAAATGATAGCCTTGAGGGCCTAAAGAAAATAAACTTGGACCTCTTAGGGCTACCCTAAATGCGGCTGCTCGGCTCATCACAGGCGCTAAAATTAGTGATCATATCACACCTGTCCTACACTCACTGAACCGGCTACCTTATGAGTCTAGGATTCTTCTAAAAATTGCCAGCTTGATGCATAAAGTCATCCACCACAATGCTTCTTACTACTAGGTCCAGAAACAGTTCTATCAGGTGGGAACAGATCTTCTCGTAGCCCAAACTCTCTACAGCTGAAACACAAAAATTCAGTAAAAAAACCTACAAGAGAACCTTCTCCGGAATTGCCACTAAAATCTGGAACTCCCTTCCTCCCGGAGCCTAGGGCCGACCCTTCAACAACCCTCTTCAAAAAATAAGTAACATTGATATTACTGGGTATCTCCCTTGGCTGACTTCATTTTTTTGTTTATTTGTATATCATTACATATTTTGTTCATGTCGATCATCCGCTCACTACAATTTATGGGTATATTGCATTCAAAGCCCAGTTAGCAGTAACAAACTTGCTTTTTGATATCACCATTTATCTCTTAGTATTATCTGTTCACAGTCTATGTTATCTCCATTGTACACTGATCTATTTGCACCTGTTGGCTCTATGTATTACAATATGCATACTCTTTGCTATTTTCTTTCTCCAGTGCTCTGATGCCAGAAATGGTCTTGTTCGTGCTTTATAAAACTTCACGTATAAAAAAAAAATGTTTATGTTTTTACCCTGTGGTCCGGATTGACCAATATGTTAAAAATAGGTAGGCAGATGTGAATTTGCGAGCAATAAAATCTCATAAATATGACCCTGCATGTGTGCAGTACGAGAAAGATGGGTGAAGGGTATTAGCTAGAAGGGTAATAAGATGAGACAACGTGTAAGGTATAGGGCAAAAGAGGATACCAAGGGAAGTAAAAAGGAGTTTATAAACATAGGAAGAAAGCAAAGAGGACATCAGGGGAAGTAACAGGACGTTTGTAAACATAGGAGGAAGGCCAATGATGGTTTTAGGAAAAGCAACAGGCAGTTCATAAACACAGGGGGAGGGCCAAAGGGGACATCAGTGGGAGTAACAGGAAGTTATCAACATAAAAGGATGGACAAAGAAGATATCAGTAGAAATAACAGGAAGTTTATAAACACAAGGGGTGAGCCAAAGAGGATATCAAGGGAAGTAACAAGAAGTTTACTAACATAAGCGAACACCAAAGAGGAGATCAGGGGATATAAATGGAAGTTTATAAACAGAAAACAATGTAAATGAAAGAAGGGTAAAATATCACGATGTGCAGTGAAGGAAATGGGGGGATCCAGCTGGATCCGGATGCTATTATTGAATGGAATTTGTGCCGGTTCCAATGAAATATGCTGAATTTGTTCTGGTTTAATTTACAGACACAGGGACACATTCAGCAGCCACAGCACATTCTCTAATTTCCATTTGTTCAGAGCAGAAACTTGCAGGAAGTGAGGGAGCTTTGTTATTTTCACTTCCAGCTGTGTCCAAAATAAGGCCTCATTTAAAATTCCATCAGCTCTCCTTTTGTTCGGGTATCACTATGGCCGGGAGCTATCTGGAACCTAATACATGGATGCCAATACAATAGAGGGAAACAAAGGCACACACTTTGTTATCACTTCACAAGTACTTAAGAGGAACTATGATTCGAAGGAAGGTTTTGACTTTGTTCAACTCACTAAATGTAGAACATATAATTGCACTATAAGAATGTCAGATGTATCTGTATGAGAAGTTATGCTAATAACAATTTAACAAGCACTTACCACCTTTCTTTCTTTTATAGCACTACACATCTCAATGTAGGGTGTCAGATCGGTTTACATCACACACACATTACACAGGACAATAGATCATACAAGTGTGTAAATAAATGTTTGTGAAATGTTACAAAAGATGATGAGGGTTACAAGGTATAAGAGTCACATATCGGCTACAGTGGTAGGCACATGTTACAAGTCCATGGTCTGGAGAAAAATACAGTCAGGATTCAAAAAGTAACACAGTGATTAGGGTTACCGGTATAAGTGAGACTTTCTTACTATTTAAAGGGACTCTGTGTAGTAACCTTAGAATAAGGAAAGATTGAGAGAAAAAGGTTCTAAACCCATGCCTTGCAGTTTGCGTCCATCTGCTTCATTCCAGTCCATAGCTCACTGTGTTTATTAGAAGAATTAAAGTGTATGAACTGCAAGTACCAAATTGATCTCAGTGACAGAAACCTACTAAGCTATATACAGAAAATACAAATCTGGGGTAGAATGTTATACTATGTGCTTTGCAGCAGACACATTGACCCTTTATGCTATTTTATCAGTCAAAACGGTGACTAGACAAAACAGAGATATATCCAGCAAGTGCATTACCATCAGAGTTAGTATACAAATATTATTATCCCCTGGTTATTTCAGGGCACACAAAGATATCTGCAGTCGGTGCTTTACCTCCATACGATATTTTATAATGAATCCTTCTAGTGTCCAATTAAGACAGAGCCAATTTACAGCCACTTTTAAACTTGTTGCCAATTTCTTTATGGCAGAATTTTGAGAAAATACACAAGTTGACTGCCAGATGTTGCTTTTTATGGCTCTGTCCCTCGTGACTCCAACCCCCTTTCCTAGACTCTCAATGTAAGGGTTCTTAGAGTACATTTTCTCCATTTCCTGCACTACCAATGTATAAGAAGCTAACATTAGGATAGGAGCATGGACCACTACAAAGAGGAAGTGTTAGAAGGGGTTGAATTGCCTTGTTTGGGGTTTAAAGGTATTGAATGGAATAGAAGGTGAATGGCTGTTGGAAGTGGTGGACGAGGAGTGATAGACTGGGTGCACACATGATGAACAGGATGGGCAATTGACTAGTAGGCAACAGAACAAAATGCAGCACTGACGTAGGACATTTGACTGGTGGCACCTCAATACCCTGCCTGGGAGGCAAGCTGAGGTGGAGAAAGATGAACAATACATGCAGAAGGTTGAGGTTTAAGAAAGGGAGAATGATGATGGAGAGGAATCAAAGTTCACTAGGGATGCATTGCGAACCCCACTAATGACGGACTGGCTTACTGGGCTCTACAGCACTGCCAGATGGACTGGCTCGAAAGGGCCAGCCTGTGGACTGTTTGTTCTGGTCCTGTCAAGGCCCACAGGCCCACAAAAATGGCCCACATAGTGGCAGTGCCAGAATCCTGAAAAGGACCGTCCAACTCTGAACTCCATTAATAATCACACAATATCTGAAGTGTCTTAAATCCGTAACTAAGCTGACACATCCATATTTGTGAATGTTCTCAGAACTAATGAGGTCAAACGTGGCTCAACTATCCATTTATCCTTGTTGTGAGATAATGATTTAGGTTTACTGTCACTTGCACCAAAACCAATCTCTGAAGCTTCCTTGCTGGCTTGTAGTGCTTCATAAAACCCCAAATAAAAATAAAAATAAAAACAAAACCCCAAATATAAATGTAAATAAAAACAGCACAAAATTTTAAATAAAAACATGCCCTTCGTATGTCTTCTCACCAAAGACCCAGCCGCCGCCAAAACCAACCTCCAGGAAGGAATGAAAGACGTCGCAGAATGGATGAACCTCAGTCACCTGAAGCTGAACTCAGACAAGACGGAGGTCCTCATCCTCAGACAATCCCCATCCGCCTGGGGCAACTCCTGGTGGCCCACAGCACTTGGCTCTGTGCCGACACCCTCAGACCACGCACGCAACCTGGGTTTCATCCTGGACTCCTCCCTCAGGATGACCAAGCAAGTCAATGCTGTCTCATCTTCTTGCTTCAACACCCTGCGCATGCTCCGGAAAATCTTCAGGTGGATCCCCACCGAAACCAGAAAGACCGTCACCCAAGCCCTCGTCACCAGCTGACTGGACTACGGAAACGCCCTTTATGCAGGAACCACCGCCAAACTTCAGAAACGACTACAACGCATACAGAACGCCTCCGCAAAACTCATCCTCGACATCCCTCGCCACAGCCACATATCTGCCCACCTGAGAAACCTGCACTGGCTCCCCGTCAACAAGATTATCACATTCAGGCTCCTCACCCACGCACACAAAGCGCCCCACGACACGGGCCCCGAATACCTCAACAACCGCCTCTCGCTCTACACTCCCACCCGCCAGCTCTGCTCCGCCAGCCTCGCCCTCGCCACCATCCCACGGATTCGCAGAACCACCACCGGAGGAAGATCATTCTCCTACCTGGCAGCCAAAACATGGAACTCCCTCCCCGCACACCTACGAATGACCCAGGACCATCTCACCTTCAGGAAACACCTCAAGACCTGGCTTTTCGAGCAGTAGCAGCAGCACCGTCCCCTCCCCCTCAGCGCCTTGAGCGGGTGAGTAGCGAGCTTTATAAATGTATTGATTGATTGATTGATTCTCAGGGTATATTTTTATCTATATTTGGGAGTTGTATCATGTAGTTCATTTAACTTTTTGTCAGAAAGGACCCTTAGAAAGTTTGTATGGATTCTGGAGTTTGCTTAAACATTTATAGTTTAGTTCCGATGTAAAGGGAGAGTTGAGGACATTCCACAATTTAGGACCTTGTACTCTAAAAGGTCTGTCTCTCACATCATCGTGACATTTATTTTTGGTGTGCCCCCTAAAACACATAAAGTCCATATGGCATGACATTGTTAATAAAAATACCAAAACAAAATATATAAAATGTCTTCCTTTAGGAAGCCTGAAATGTTTCCCTGCAGTTGTTCATAATGAGCCATTAGGAAGCTCATTCTAAGTATCAGACCCACGCGCTGTTTTCTGTGCTCTGTGGTGTGTGGGAGGAGGAGAGGTTGGTCGAAAACAACACTTCAGAGAATCAGTGAATCAGTGCCTGCTGCTTATCCCACAGGAAGCCTTGACAGATACTTTAATCATTACTTTCAAACCCAAGGACTGGCAGACTGGCATATGGTTTCCACTTTCTCAGTAGGAACTGTTCATTGGTTGGACAACATAAACATTGGGATGGTGCCAGACTGATTCTAAGCACCCCCCCCCCCCCCCCACAGGATGTGTTGGCCTATAGTCTTGCTCGCTCACAGTGCCACCACGTTTATCCCTTAACCTAGTAAGGTAACAAATGGTCTGGGAAACCTGAGAACATGACAATCCCTAAATCCCCAGGGAATCGTGGTAACAGATCTAGAGCCTTTTCGTTCAGTCACTGGTGCATACTCAGAAAGATACAGAAATACACAAAGGGGTGTTTCAATATTTATTGAACCATTGTGATTCTTGTATAAAATATATGTGTGCTGCAATGATTAATAGACAAGTAGATAAAAGAGATTTATAGTAAAGAAGACAACAGTTAAAAGGATACATGAGTCCACCATTGTGCTAAAACAGAGTATATATGTTGGCATACAAGTACTGTGTATAGTGTACTCCTACTAAGTGCTCCCTAACCTAGTTGCCTAGGGTGGGTGTTCTGCAAAGAATACCCTACTGGATGATCTAATGCCCCATTACCTGAAGATAAGTGTATGCAGGTCCCCGTCTTGGTCACAAGTTGTACATCCTTCCTAGCAGAGAGGAAAAAGGAATCAGATGGGCTGAAACTCTGACAATAGCGACCTGGCAATGACAACAGAGTGCTCCTCTATTTGAACACGGAAATGCATTTGTATGTATTATAACAATATCCATGCTTCCATGTCGAGGCTTCAGCCAGGCTGACATTGTTTATTCTCTTGTGATAGCCATGTGGCCTCATGGAAAAATAACAAACAACAACATTTGCATGATGTATGTTTAGGCCTTGAACTAAATGTTCAAGGTGTCATGATAGTATACTTGAGATGTGGAATTATAAGAAATGTGGTTTCAGAGAAACTAATCCTGCACTGTCACACAAGCAAATGTGTCTCATTGTGCAGAAAAGAAGGCAACTTAAGAAAAGTGTGCATGTAAAAGGGATGTGTTTCTTCCCGGGCCTAACCTAGCCATGTGACAAGACAACAACAGAATGCATTTGAGGTGGGATGAGACCCCCACACATGTCTCTGAAGATACACCCTGTAGAACATACCCTTGTTATATAATGTCTGCCCTATAAGTACAAACACTTTGACTTCCATTAAGTGTGCACTTATTATGATAAAATCCAAGTTCACTAGGAATAGAAGGAAAGTTATACTTTTGATAAAAGGAAATGTTTCTGAATTTTTTCATATGCACACAGGGATTTTTAAGTATTTAAAAAAGTTTAAATATAGTGAGAAGCAATCCATTAGTGCATTGATTCTCACTCAGGAATGGCTTGGAGGTTGATCAAAAATTTCACAGCTAATATGAATGATAGTTTTCCAGTAGCCAATCATATCTCATATTAAGCAGATGCATATGGCGCTACAAGGGTATAAAGATAGAATATCGACGGGAAAATATCGACTAGCATTAATATCGTGGTAAGAATATCGACTGTGAAAAATATCGTAATAGAAAATATCTTTGTAAAAAATATCGTTTCGTGAGAATGACAAAAATATCGTCATAAAAAAATATCGATGAACAGAATATCGTTGATCAAAATGTCGTTTTATATAATATCGACAGAAAAATATAATTTGTTATAAAATTTATTAAAAAATATGTATTATGTTTTTAAAAAACTTACAAAACTCCTACTAGTAATAATATGTGTTAAAAAATATTTTCTACAAAAGAATTGTTAAAATTTTAGTAGCGGGTTATTGGTATTATAGGGGATAAGGGTGGGTAGTAATTTAAAATTTGGTTTTTAAAAAATGTATAAAATATAAACAAATTAGAAAATATTTAAGAAATCCAAATTTTAATTTGAAATTTCGAATTGTTCACGAAATTAAATTTGTAATTAAATTTTATAATTTCAAATAAAAATTTTAGGAGCGGGTTTTTGGTATTATAGGGGATTAGGGTGGGTAGTAATTTAAAAATGTAGTGTTTAAAAATTGTATAAAAAATTAAAAGATTAGAAATTTATAATGAAATCAAATTTTAACATCGAAATTTAAAATTTTACACGAAATTTATTATTTTCTATTCATAAAAAATATTACATTAATATTGAAGAAGCGTTATTTTGGTATTATAGGGGAATAGGGTATAAAAAATAATTTAGATAGAAAAATTTATATTGTTTACTAACCTGCACATTTCCTGACTTATGTTGGATTGGAGTTAGAATAGTAAATTATTATAAAATATAAACAAATCTGAAAATAATTAAGAAATTTAAAATTTAATTTTAAATTTCTAATTGTTTACAAATTTAAATTTGTAATTAAGTTTAAAAATTTCAAATACAAATTTTAGGAGCGGGTTTTTGGTATTATAGGGGATTAGGGTGGGTAGTAATTTAAAAATGTAGTCTTTAAAAATTGTATAAAATATTAATAAATTTGAAATTAATCATGAAATCAAAATGTAACATCAAAATTAAAATTTTTACACCAAATTTATTTTTTAATATTAATAAAAAATATTAAGTTAATATTGAAGAAGCGTTATTTTGGTATTATAGGGGAATAGGGTCTAAAACATAATTTAGGTAGAAAAATGTATATTGTTTACTAACCTGCACATTTCCTGACTTATGTTGGATTGGAGTTAGAATAGTAATTTATTATAGTTTACTATCCAGCACTTTCCCTGAGTTATGTTATGTTTGGAGTTAGAATAGTAATTTATTATGGTTTACTATCCAGCACTTTCCCTGACTTATGTTGGATTGGAGTTAGAATAGTAATTTATTATGGTTTACTATCCAGCACTTTCCCTGACTTATGTTGGATTGGAGTTAGAATAGTAATTTATTATGGTCTACTATCTAGCAGTTTCCCTGAGTTATGTTATGTTTGGAGTTAGAATAGTAATTTATTATGGTTTACTATCCAGCACTTTCCCTGACTTATGTTGGATTGGAGTTAGAATAGTAATTTGTTATGGTTTACTATCCAGCACTTTCCCTGAGTTATGTTATGTTTGGAGTTAGAATAGTAATTTATTATGGTTTACTATCCAGCACTTTCCCTGACTTATGTTGGATTGGAGTTAGAATAGTAATTTATTATGGTTTACTATCCAGCATTTTCCCTGACTTATGTTGGATTGGAGTTAGAATAGTAATTTATTATGGTTTACTATCCAGCATTTTCCCTGACTTATGTTGGATTGGAGTTAGAATAGTAATTTATTATGGTTGACTATCCAGCACTTTCCCTGACTTATGTTATGTTTGGAGTTAGAATAGTAATTTATTATGGTTTACTATCCAGCACTTTCCCTGACTTATGTTGGATTGGAGTTAGAATAGTAATTTATTATGGTTTACTATCCAGCATTTTCCCTGACTTATGTTGGATTGGAGTTAGAATAGTAATTTATTATGGTTGACTATCCAGCACTTTCCCTGACTTATGTTATGTTTGGAGTTAGAATAGTAATTTATTATGGTTTACTATCCAGCACTTTCCCTGACTTATGTTGGATTGGAGTTAGAATAGTAATTTATTATGGTTTACTATCCAGAACTTTCCCTGACTTATGTTGGATTGGAGTTAGAATAGTAATTTATTATGGTTTACTATCCAGAACTTTCCCTGAGTTATGTTATGTTTGGAGTTAGAATAGTAATTTATTATGGTTTACTATCCAGCACTTTCCCTGACTTATGTTGGATTGGAGTTAGAATAGTAATTTATTATGGTTTACTATCCAGAACTTTCCCTGACTTATGTTGGATTGGAGTTAGAATAGTAATTTATTATGGTTTACTATCCAGCACTTTCCCTGAGTTATGTTATGTTTGGAGTTAGAATAGTAATTTATTATGGTGTACTATCCAGCACTTTCCCTGACTTATGTTGGATTGGAGTTAGAATAGTAATTTGTTATGGTTTACTATCCAGAACTTTCCCTGAGTTTACAATTAATTTTTGATCAAAAGGGTATTTAGTCTTCTGGAACGCGTAGACCCTCGGTTTGAGTCGTCACATACTGTAACTACATATTCTGTGGGAAAGTTATGTCAATCCTGGCTGCGACATTCCACCTTAGCATCTGTCAAAGTTCATTTATCGAAGTTACATGACAAAATAGATTTGAATTATTTTGTTAAAGGTCCTGTGGGTGGCAGAACCAAAAGGTGGGCGTATGCTATTTACAACGAAGTGTGGAAATTTTCGCAAATTGAGGTGGCTTCAAGATTGAGAGCTATTGACCAAGCAAACATGGAAAAGGTTTTAGCTGTTATAGATAACAGCATTAGCACTCTCTCTTCCAGAATTTATACATTAGATAATATTGTTTTGTCAGTTGTTGATATTGTGCATGATGATATGTCTGTGTTATATAATGGTCAAAACCAGTTGCGTTCTGTTTTTCAGTTTGCATGGACATTGCAGACGTTAAAGGCAGGGAGGGTCCCTTGGGACTATTTGAGCACTACATCGTTATTCATTCCTTTTAACTTTACTGATAAGCAGCGATTTATGTCCATGAAGGATGCTACATATTCATTATTACATATTGAAAAATTAGAACCGTTACCTTTCTCTGTGGCGGAAATCAATTCAGTCACGTGGCTTATACACGGGTTGATAACTCTACCGTTCGCACTTCTTAAGTTTACGTCTTGTATGAAACATTATGCTCTGGGTAGATATGAACAGCTGGGCACCGCTTTCATACATGAGGTTTGCTCCCTCCCCTTTACGTATAGATGTACTAGGGAAGGAACTGAGGTTTATCTGAAGTGTGAGGAATGTACCATGACACCAGATCATTCCTTGGTATGTAGGCACATTCAATTACACGGTGGATGCAATGTACAAGCCCCGATTTTGGTCTGTGTCCTACGAGGTGTCCCAGTGCCTGTGATTACGCCTTCTTTGACGCTGCTTGCAAACAGTAGTTATTTAATTTTGAATAATGAAGCTTGCTGCGGGATGTTAGTGGGAATCCCATATATAGTAACTGTATCGCAGAGGGTTGTCTGCTGCAATAATGTTCTCTTTTCACCCCCGCACGGGCGGCTGGATGTTTCCATCTGGCCTTCGATTCCAACCTTGAAAGCAGAGTTCAACAAGTTGAGCAGAATAAGAGCTGTATTGTCCCAAAAACAGGTGCCATTGACTTCCTCTCGTGAAACATTTGTCCTTCACGTTGCTAATACGCGTACTGAGGTACAGGCGGTTTTGAATACTGACCTCCCCCTACATTTTGGAGCTTTGATCCAAACTATTTTCAATGGCTCGTCCACGATCGGCCTGGCTCATTTTTTTAAACTTGTAGGCTCAGGCCTCGTGACCTCTTTCCAAACTATTTTTGGTGTGATTCCGGCATTTTTTCATTCGATTTTCTCGAGCATCTTTGGAGGTGTTCCGCTGCTTCTGGCGCTGGTGGCAGGTGTGCTGCTTTTACTTTTCATACTACGGAATGGCTGCTGTTTCTGTGCCACACGAGCACCTGTCCCGTCTGCATCTTCTTCTTGATAGGATGCTTGACTTTTATGGTACTCTGCCATTGGCGACTTTAAGCCTGGCATATGGATTATCCTTCAGGTATTCCTACTTCACCTGCGTGCAACCTGTATTTCACTGCCTGGATTGTCCCTTTCAATGGCCTCTGGATTTGTGCTTGACCAACACGGTGTCTCCGGTGCCGGATTTCGATCGACTGATGAGGCCCTTAGTGTCTCACGAGTTGGCCTGTTCTGGTGTCCGGATTATGGCTTGTGGTGCGGCGCATGGTATCCTCGGTAATTGGGACATATCAACGGCTGCCTACGACTTCTTGGCTATGAGCTATTTAGAGGAACATTCCGGTTGCCCTCTGATTGTGCTAGAGGCTCCGATGGTTGAAGAACACGTATGTTCCTTTTCTTTAATTAATTGGATGGCTGAGACTTTTAGTGGCCCTGCAAACAATTTTTTGTTGGAAGCAGTTGCCACGTATGCTGCCTATACATTCATGGATTAACTATCGTCCTTTGCGCATGTGCTACTGGACAGCAACCTAGCGCAGCATTCATTTTTTTTTTCTAATGATTGTGTTATCTTTTAGTATTTGGATGATAGTAGTTGTTAATATATGAAGTAAATTGTACATTTACTTAGCAAGTTTAAATAATTTTTATCAGCTATCTAAGTAGACATGGATAAGGTAGTTAATAAATGTTTTTACATGTAAGTTTCTGGTCGTTGTTGATAAGTTCAACATGTTTTGTTTTCACTCTAAAGAAGAACAGTTTTTAAATTAGGGAGTTTATCTACTTTTTGCTAAGTTCGAATTAAAAAAGCAATGGGATTTTACTTACTTCAAGTGTAGTATGACGTTTTGTAGTTGTAGTCGTAGGTTTGTATTCTCTTCTCTCAGCAAGGTAACCGTTTTTCTCCAAGTTAGGCCCAAAAATGGTAAATTACGTTAAGTGTATAATTGTTTTTATATTAGTGAGTTAATTAATGGTAGCTTTTGATTGGTTCAATTAGTCAAATTTCAAAATCATTGGTCGAGAACGTTATTTTGAATTAGAAAACCGTTAAATAATTATATGTGTGAATAGTTTTGTAAAGTAAAATAGTTAAAAAAAAGTGTGTAAAATAAAAGAATAGTGCATATCGAGTTGGTAATAAAAAGACGATATTTTTTGTATATTTCTATAAGCAGATAGGTCGTCGATGTTAGTGTAGTCGATATATATGTCTAAGGTCATGTTATTTAAAATAAAGTCGATCATGTAGTAGTCGATATTTATGTTGTCGATATTAGTGTGAACGATATTAGGGTTGTCGATAAAAAAAAATCGATATTTGTGTGAATCCTTGTTTAAGTATAGGATGACGATATTAATGTAAGCGATATTTTAGTGACGATATTTATTTCTGACGATATTTATGTTAACGATATTCCATCATGGAACCGCTACAAGCAAGGGAGCAGCAATTGCTCAAAAGTGTAAAATGTGATCTGACTTACTTGAAATGTTCAGTAAATTCTCATTTTGCCTGGGTGGCAAAATACACACTGTGTATTGTGATTATTTAATTATCAGTGTGGGTGCTGTACCGCCAGTGCCTGGTCTCTGTTTTTTTTGCATTCTTTATTTATTATTTTCATAGAGTAACAAGGTTGACATTGGCTAGTATGGCTGTACAGTTACCATTGAATGCTTTGGGATAAAACCATTCTTGAATCAGACAACATCAATAACATAATCTGGTGTATAAACAAGTTTGTGCGTAAAAACGGCTCAAAATCTTATTGAAAAGAGACCAAGACAAGGGATGGAGTTTAAGGCCAACAAAGAAATGGAGGAAATTGAGGCAGAGGTAATTTAATTTTACCATTGTCCAATATGTGTTCCACCCTCTGGATGCCTGCTACCTGCCACCCGAGCTATACAATTGAGGTCCCCACACATAGATGGCTGAATTATGACATACAGGAGCTTTTAGATGAAGAAATGGGTGGACTCCAAATAGATTGTGTGCCTCACGCCAGCCGGCTAGTGTAGTTTGTACTGTTGGTTTCCCTTATCTGGAAATCATGTTTCAAGTTTTCTGTGAAAGGAGATAGATTAGCTTCTATAATATGTGAAAGTCCCCTATTATTGCCGATCCCTAGATATTTAAGACCTCTTGGGACCCATGTGCTTTGATATCCTTGGATACAGGCTAATGTTGTGGCCACTGACATAGGCAATGCCTCACTCTTGGACCAATTGACTCTGCAGCCAGATAGTTTGGAAAAATTTGGGATACTAGAAATGGAAGTTGAGATCGACGTCCGTGGTTGAGTGAGGAGAAAAAGGATATAATCTGTATAGAGAATGGCATTCACCTCACCCGCTGATGTGGGAAAGCCCTTGAACTCCACCGATAAGCAGAGTGTCTGCTCAAGTGGCTCAAGAAAGACCCAACAAGTACAAGAGTGACAAGAGAAGACAACCCTGGCAAGTGCCTCTGCCAATAGAAAATTAAGGTAAGAAAACTCCGCTCATGCGACCTCTGCTGATGGGCCATCATATAAGAGTTGGAACTTATTGATAAAGCCCTCCCCAGACCCATGTGTGCCATCCCCTAGACCAGGTATGGTTAGTTGACCCAATCAAATGCCTTTTTGGCATCCAGGGTAATCACCAATACCTTCTCAGGTGAGTTCTTAAACCTGCCACAGTATATGTGAAAGAAGGCATAGAGGTTTAGAAAGGAACATTCCGGAATGAATCCCACTTGAGATTCATGGATACATTTCAGGATGATCCTGCTCAGCCTTGTTACCCGAATTTTTACTAGAATATTAAGGCCCTAGTTTAGCAGTGAGATTGGGTGATAGCTTACACTTTGAGAAGGCTGAGATGGTAGCCTTATTCAATATAGTCCGGCTGCTGTAAGTGAAGGGACCAATAAAGGTCCGCCTATTTTGTAAAATTATCCTGAGAAGCCTTACTTTCAGAGGATTTACATGTGGGAAGGTTGGCCACTACCTCTGCTGGTAAACAACGTTTACATCGCGATTTTTACACTGCGATGCAATCACAATGCGGTTGTTACAACATCCGCGTTGTTACAATGCAGTGCCATTACTACGCAAGTCCTTACAATGACTTGTGCTAGATGGCGCTCTAGACTAAGGAATAGTATGATTTACTATTCCAACACCTTCCCTAGTGTTGCACACACTGGAGTTGGAACAGTAAATCATACTATTCCTAAATGCAGAGCGCCATAAAGTACAAGTCGTTGTAACAACTTGCATTGTAATGGCACTGTATTGTAACAATGCGGTCATTGCAACAACCGCGTTGTGATTGCATCACGGTGTGAAACCCGCAATGTGAAGTGTCATATTCACCTCTGCTACCTCTTCTTCTGTGAGGTCCCCAGACAGGAGAGCACAACCCTCATCAGTGAGGTTGAGTGGTTTTAGAGGTTTTAGAAAGGCCGCCACTATTTGTCTGCATCTCAGTGGTTTATAAAGTAGTGTAATATACCGCAAACCGCCTCACAATATCTCACGTATGAGTATGTAATTCCCCCTCTGAGTTGCGTATTGCAGAGTTGGCCAGTTGCAAGTCCTGCTGTTTGAGCTGAGCCGCAAGCAACCTGCCCACCTTCTCTCCATGATCATATCTCCGCCATTTTAGTTTTACTAGTACTTTGTCTGCAGCAGAGGAAAAGAAAGAGTTTAGTCACATCTGAGCTCCATTCAGCAGTCTTGGACTTAATTGTGTCAGATTGACAGTAAATGTTAATGTAAGGCATTTGACTGTTTCTTCTAGAGTTTGTAAATCAGCCTTTCGTTTACATTTTTTTTTAAATGACAGAGTCCCTCATTAGAACTCTGTTAGAAATGGGGGTCTCTAGTTGGCACAGGTATGCACCTGTGACAAGCAGGGACTCTCAATTCTAAGTCAGGATAAGGGGATCACCCTTTCAAATAACCCCTGCTCACCCTTTAGGTAGTGTGGCGCAAGCAGTCAAGACTATTCTCAGGGCGCTATAGGTTAAGCATTTGTGAACACATACAGTAATGCAATGACACACCACAAATGGAAACCAGTCAAGGTTATATCAAAAATAGTTCTCTTTATATAAGGCTTAGCACAAGACCAGAATAACGTTTAGAAATGACCACAGTATTATTTCAAAGTTCAATGTTCTTGCAAAAAGGCTTAAAATGCAAAAATAGGCTTCTTTTACTCAATTCTTTTCAGGCTTTGTAGGGTTCGTACCTGGGTGTACGACTCGTCCGCATTAAAAACAAAGAAAGTACGAGTCAAACAATCGGTGCGGACTCAGGGGTCCGGGACGTGCACACTGCGGTGCGAACAGAACAAAGTACCTTAAGTTCGTGGGGTCCGCGACGGACAGTGTGGGACAAGTTGATGGGTCCGGATCGTAGTTCGGCAGCGTACTCGGTCTGGTCCGGTCGCGGCGTCGGGATGCTGCATTGGTGCGGGACCTTCAGGGGTACGGGCGGATGATCCGGATCAGCTTGCAGAGTCCGTGGCGTCGGCGTTCGGGCCGTACCTTCGGTGCGGATCAGCGGCGACACTTCTCGGCGCCGTACAGCGTATGGGGATGATCAGCGTACTGCGGCTTCTCGGCTCTGAGTACGGCACGGTGCAGTACGTTGGCAGTACGTTGGCAGCGTACGGACCGTACCTGCGGGACAGCGAAGCTTGAGTCCGGCGTACAGGGTTCGGCAGCCAGGGGTGTACGTCTCGAATCGCAGGGGAAGGTTGGGTGCAATGCAGCCGGGAGGGATACGGTGCGTACTAACGCTTTTGGTTCAGCGTAGACACACGGTGCCGGGCGGCAAAGACACGGCTTCGCGGCGGATGTAGTACGAGGCGTACTGGGGCCAAATCCAGCGGGAAACAAGCAAGAATTGTCCAGGCAACTCAGTTTTTGAAGGCAGATGAGTCCAATGGTCCTGGGACTCAGTTCAGGGGGCAAGCTCTTCTTCCAAGCCCTTGGAGATAGTTGAAAAACAAAGTGCAAAGTCTCTTTCAGTCTTTTCCTCTTCTTTCTCAGCAAGGCACCAACTGCAGGCCAATCCCATAGGTCAGGGAAAGTTACTTCTCCTTCAGCTTCTTCCATGTCCTTCTGGTCAGACAGAGTTCCTTCGTGGTTCAATCAGGATCTGATTTCTTAGGAGCAGGGCTCCTACATTTATACTCAGTTTCTTTTGTCTTTACAGGCCAGGGAGGCCTTTGCATAATCCCAGTCCAGTTCTTTTCAGTGAGGAGCACTTTGTTGTTGAGACTCTGGCTTCTTCTTTCAGCAGGCAGGGCAGAGACATCAGACGCTCCCCAGGGGGTGGAGCCAGCATTGTGGAGGCAGAGCACTGTCCTATTCAGAGTCAAGGTGCACTCCTCCCACCCATCCTGGTGTAATCTTTCTATTCACCACCTGGCAGCCCCAGCCTGTCTCCTGGAACTTCCCAGCCCGGTCACTCAAACTACACACAAAGAAGATAGCCCTCCCCTCACGAGGCGGACTGAAATGGTTAGGCACGCAAAGGCTAACTTTCTAAAAGTAGTATTTGCAAACCCAGGATATTAAAATAACCTAAAGATGTATTTTATTATTCTGAGTTCAGGCATACCAAACACGAATTTCTACCATGCTTCCTGAGCCTGCTAGGATTATAGAGTGTTATAATCTAGCAGCCCATTTTGGCCTATGGAGAGCAGGTAGCCTTACAATAGTGAAAAACGAAAATGGCTGTAATTCACTATTAGGACATGCCACACACCTCAGGGCATGTCCTACCTTACAATGCACCCTGCCCTAGGGCCTACCATAGGGGTGACTAATATGAAGGTAAGGGAAGGTTTAGGGACTGGCAAGTGGGGACACTTGCCCAGTCAGCATGACAGTACCAGACTGCATGCAGGTTCTGCAATGGCAGACCTTAGACACATTTTACCCCGCTGCTTCTGTGGGTGGCACAACCAGTGCTGCAAGCCCACTAGCAGTATTTGGAAATACAAGCCCTTGGCACCCCTGGTGCACTCTACTAGGGACTGATAATAAACCAAATAAGCCAAACATGGAAGTCAATTCACATAATACATTTTACCATAGGGAGAGCATATGCACCTTAGCACTGGTCAGCAGTGGTAAGGTGCCCAGAGTCATAAAACAGCCAACACCAGGTCAGAAAAAATACAGGAGGAAGGCAAAAAGTTTAGGGATGACCCTGCAAAAAGGGCCAGGTCCAACACAACCCCCTTCCAGCCAAAACGCAGGGTAGACCAATCACCACCGTGATGGTCTTTCCTGCTTGGGGCGATAGAAGAAGGACCTGGCCCGCAACTGCAGGGGCAGACTCCAGTTCTATGCCAATCTGAACCTATTGGACTCCCTCTGTCCATACTCTCAGGGCCCACCAAGCCATTCCATGGGGAACCCTTCTCCTCACCTGTGGACACCACCTGTGCAACACCTAACCTTAACCGGCCCACAGGTGTGTCCCAACAGACAGACAGCAAAATGTTACAGTGGCCACCAACAGTAGTCAGGGATGAGACCCAGGCCGTATGCCTCTCAGGGCTCTCAAACCTCTGTGGCGCCAGGGAGCGGGGGGCAGTAGCCACAGGTGCTTGGCACCCTTTGTCCATTCTCCCTCCTGTCAGGTCAGGTATGACATCCTGGCACTGACCCACCAGCCCCAGGACTGTACCTGGCGGCTGGACTAAAGACTGGGGTGGCCTCTCCCATACCCGGTCCTCCCTTTTGGGGCTCTGTACCCTCCCACCTGGAGTGGTACCCCCTTCCAGAATTGCCAGGGCACCTGGGGCAGGTGTCCTGCGTAATTCGCCCACCAGTTCAGGGGTTCTATCCTGCAACTGGGCGTCCAGGTCAGGGGCGACACCCGGAACTGGCCCTCCAACCTAGGGTCTAAACCCTTCAGTTGAGCCGGGGTCAGAGGCGAGGACTCCCTCCCTCTGCACCCCCTTCCAGAGTACTGCCCACTCCCAACTGGCGTAGTACCCCTAGAAGCAACATGGGTCAGGACACTGCTTACAGTGGTCCCACCCTCCAGGTCAGACAACACCTGAACCTGGCTTCCCAACCCTGGGTCCAACCCATGCGGTTGAACACTCGCCTGGAACACCAGGACTTCCCGGGGAGCACGCATGCCCCCCCTGAGGGTGACACATAACTCATGCGTCGTGTGACAGTCTGCCTTGCACTGATCTCCCGACCCCTGTCCATCTGACAGCGCCTGAAGATCCCCCAGGACAGAAGTGGTGTCCCCATGGTCATTCACTGGTGACGCAGCCCTTCTGGCTGGCTCCTGACCCACTGGTTCTTCCACTGGGGACTCTTTCCCCCTCTCACTCCTCACTCTGGACTTCTGCACCCTCCCAACTGGAGCGGTACTGCCAGACACCAGAACCGAGGGAGGCCTGCTTACAGACCCTCCCCGTACACTAGACACTAGGGAATCCCCCTCAACAGGCGGACCATCAGGACAGCCTAGGCTCCCCGCCTGGTGTTCCCTTAAAGAACCATCCAGGCTCTGAGACTGAGTTTCGGGCACCTGGGGGCACGCAGCCCCACACTCACTCCTTCTCCACTGAGACAGGACGTGAGCCCCTACACCACTCCCACTACCAGGGGACCTAGCTGGGCTACTCTGCACCACTTCCACCACTCTGGGTTGGAAGATACCTGAGCCACTCCCCACGGGGTCACTCCCCAATGCCTCTCTAGACCCTCTGGAATCCACCAAAAGGTCTGCCTCCAATGTGAGCTCTCCGCGGTCAGAGAACTCACCCTCACACAGGTGTTGGCATAGCTATGGAAAACAGGGACTTACAATATGGTCTCCCACAATTGGATCACACAGCCGCCAAGCAGGGTTAACCAAACTATCCTTCACCTTACCATCCAGTGCCTCGCACACATGCTCCACACCACTCTCTTGAGACTGGCAAGACAGTATCTGACTGTCTCTGTCACACAACCCACACTCTTCTGGGTGGTCTTCACACTCACCTACCAGGACTTCAACTTTGGGGAAACCCCTCTCCCTGCACCCCTCATCTAGAGTCAGTAGAGTATCCCTCCCACCACTAGGACCATGAACCCCTACGCCAGTTACCCTATTCCCTTCAGGGATACTACGCACTACTGGAGCTACCTCATGCCCTTGAACCTCCTGGTTTATGTTAACCCCCTCCTTCAAGTCAGGCGCCACATCTCTGGGGGTGCGTACTACTCTCTCAGCACTATAAAATTCAATATTGCTGCCAGCTGAGGGAAAGTTGTCTAAACTCTTGGCCTCGAGATCCAACTCCCTCATTCTTACTTCATGCTCCATGGCCAGCCTTTGTCTTTCCATTTCCATTCTCAGTTTTGCCATCGCCACTTCATGTGCGCTTGCAGCCCTCCTGTCGGCCATCTCCTCTGGCGACAGGCCTCTGCCAGGCTTAGAAGCACCTTCTGGGGGTGTCACCTCCCGCCCATTCTCTGGGAACTTGGATTCGTACCAGGTCCTCAGCGCCTTTGTGTACTGCTCCTTGTTTCTCAATCCAGTTTGGTTAATTCTGTACTTGGAGAGGTATCCTTTCAAGACTTCACTTGTGCACTTCATCAGTGCTCCCTCCTCCCAATCTATGTCATCAACTCCAGAGAATATAGAGGACGCTCTGCCTCCATTGACTGAGCTAGGCATGGTTTCTTAAAGTGGAGATTCTCCAGCAAAAACAAAAATCAATACTGTGGGGCTGCGTTATTGGTCTGAACTCACTACGTGGCGTTCACTCAATCACTGTACATGAATCACAAATGCAAATTCAAATCCTCACCACTGACCACCAATGTTAGAAATGGGGGTCTCTAGTTGGCACAGGTATGCACCTGTGACAAGCAGGGACTCTCAATTCTAAGTCAGGATAAGGAGATCACCCTTTCAAATAACCCCTGCTCACCCTTTAGGTAGTGTGGCTCAAGCAGTCAAGACTATTCTCAGGGCGCTATAGGTTAAGCATTTGTGAACACATACAGTAATGCAATGACACACCACAAATGGACACCAGTCAAGGTTATATCAAAAATAGTTCTCTTTATATAAGGCTTAGCACAAGATCAGAATAACGTTTAGAAATGACCACAGTATTATTTCAAAGTTCAATGTTCTTGCAAGAAGGCTTAAAATGCAAAAATAGGCTTCTTTTACTCAATTCTGCTTCTTTTCAGGCTTTGTAGGGTTCGTACCTGGGTGTACGACTCGTCCGCATTAAAAACAAAGAAAGTACGAGTCAAACAATCGGTGCGGACTCC
The DNA here is from genome assembly GCF_964204655.1 of Triturus cristatus. NCBI lineage: Eukaryota > Metazoa > Chordata > Amphibia > Caudata > Salamandridae > Triturus > Triturus cristatus. The sequence continues at coordinate 989,967,722 of NC_140592.1, forward strand.
GGGGTCCGGGACGTGCACACTGCAGTGTGAACAGAACAAAGTACCTTAAGTTCGTGGGGTCCGCGACAGACAGTGCGGGACAAGTTGATGGGTCCGGGTCGTAGTTCGGCAGCGTACTCGGTCTGGTCCGGTCGCGGCGTCGGGACGCTGCGTTGGTACGGGACCTTCAGGGGTACGAGCGGATGATCCGGATCAGCTTGCAGAGTCCGTGGCATTGGCGTTCGGGCCGTACCATCGGTGCGGATCAGTGGCGACACTTCTCGGCGCCGTACAGCGTACGGGGATGATCAGCGTACTGCGGCTTCTCGGCTCTGAGTACGGCACGGTGCAGTACGTTGGCAGCGTACGGACCGTACTTGCGGGGCAGCGAAGCTTGAGTCCGGCGTATAGGGTTCGGCAGCCAGGGGTGTACGTCTCGAATCGGCGGGGAAGGTTGGGTGCAATGCAGTGGGGAGGGATACGGTGCGTACTAATGCTTTTGGTTCAGCGTAGACACATGGTGCCGGGCAGCAAAGACACGGCTTCGCGGCAGATGTAGTACGAGGGGTACTGGGGCCAAAGCCAGCGGGAAACAATCAAGAATTGTCCAGGCAACTCAGTTTTTGAAGGCGGATGAGTCCAATGGTCCTGGGACTCAGTTCAGAGGGCAAGCTCTTCTTCCAAGCCCTTGGAGATAGTTGAAAAACAAAGTGCAAAGTCTCTTTCAGTCTTTTCCTCTTCTTTCTCAGCAAGGCACCAACTGCATGCCAATCCCCCAGGTCAGGGAAAGTTTCTCCTCCTTCAGCTTCTTCCAGGTCCTTCTGGTCAGACAGAGTTCCCTCATGGTTCAATCAGGATCTGATTTCTTAGGAGCAGGGCTCCTACATTTATACTCAGTTTCTTTTGTCTTTACAGGGCAGGGGACCTTTGCATAATCCCAGTCCAGTTCTTTTCAGTGAGGAGCACTTTGTTGTTGAGACTCTGGCTTCTTCTTTCAGCAAGCAGGGCAGAGACATCAGACGCTCCCCAGGGGGTGGAGCCAGCATTGTGGAGGCAGAGCACTGTCCTATTCAGAGTCAAGGTGCACTCCTCCCACCCATCCTGGTGTAATCTTTCTATTCACCACCTGGCAGCCCCAGCCTGTCTCCTGGAACTTCCCAGCCCGGTCACTCAAACTACACACAAAGAAGATAGCCCTCCCCTCCAGAGGCGGACTGAAATGGTTAGACACGCAAAGGCTTACTTTCTAAAAGTAGCATTTGCAAACCCAGGATATTAAAATAACCTTTACTAAAAGATGCATTTTATTATTCTGAGTTCAGGCATACTAAACACGAATTTCTACCATGCTTCCTGAGCCTGCTAGGATTATAGAGTGTTATAATCTAGCAGCCCATTCTGGCCTATGGAGAGCAGGTAGCCTTACAATAGTGAAAAACGAAAATGGCTGTAATTCACTATTAGGACATGCCACACACCTCAGGGCATGTCCTACGTTATCCTTACAATGCACCCTGCCCTAGGGCCTACCATAGGGGTGACTAATATGAAGGTAAGGGAAGGTTTAGGGACTGGCAAGTGGGGACACTTGCCCAGTCAGCATGACAGTACCAGACTGCATGCAGGTTCTGCAATGGCAGACCTTAGACACATTTTACCCCGCTGCTTCTGTGGGTCGCACAACCAGTGCTGCAAGCCCACTAGCAGCATTTGGAAATACAAGCCCTTGGCACCCCTGGTGCACTCTACTAGGGACTGATAGTAAACCAAATAAGCCAAATATGGAAGTCAATTCACATAGTACATTTTACCATAGGGAGAGCATATGCACCTTAGCACTGGTCAGCAGTGGTAAGGTGCCCAGAGTCATAAAACAGCCAACACCAGGTCAGAAAAAATACAGGAGAAAGGCAAAAAGTTTAGGGATGACCCTGCAAAAAGGGCCAGGTCCAACAAACTCCGTGTAGCGTTGCCTTTCTGGCTGCCCACAGTACTCTGTAGGATGTAACTGATCCGTCGTCTCACAGAAAACTGCAAATATGTCCTCACAGCTTTTCCTTGTCTGCCAGGGTTTTGTACACAAAGGCTTCCATCTGCAAGAACAAAATTGGAGGAATTATCAATCTCAAGTCTAAGATGAGGAGTATTGGACTATGATCCAAGAGATCTGCCTCTAACATGGTGCAAGATGTGTCCCCTTAGCCAGAAAATAGTCTATGCAAGACTATGTGTCATAGGGAGATGAGAAGAAGGAATATTCTTTATCTAGAAGATGTAGTAAATGGCAAGCGTCAATCAGTGCACGGTCCCTCATCATGTCCTGCAAGTGTACTCTGTCTATCCAACCATAGTTATCAAGACCTCCTTTTCTGTCCAGAATCGGATCACTTGCCACATTTCAATCATCCCATTATTAATACAGAGGGTTTCTCCCAAAGGATTTCAATAAGCAAGTAAGATCAGGCTGGAAATTAGATTTATCTGCAGTGGGCGCATAGACAGAAGCTATTATGAGAGTCCGCTTCATGATGTGACTCATCACAAAAGCCCATCTCTCACAGTCATCTGCCCAGGTTTTCAAGGTCCTAAAAGCCAATTGTCTATGGATCTGTTTCGCGTCCTTCATTTCTTTGAGCTATTTTTTGAGAGGGAGATCCAACCAGCATCATTCCGAGTACGACTGTGACTGCTCATAATACCCACCAATATCCTTTTAAGTTTGACGGACTCTTATGATGACATATGGGTTTCTTGGATATTGGAAAGATAGTGTAGTATCTTCTTTCTCTTGATGTAGTTTGAAAGGCCATTGAAGTTGAGTGAAACAATCGTGAGAGGAAATGCCATAAAGACATATAAATGAGGACTGCTGTTAAAAGTCTGGGGGATCCTATCAAGAATGTTAAATATTCTCAAAGATAGGGAGGTTGTGGTCCTGTAATCTAAGTTGGGCTCACAGAAGATTGTGAAACCAGTGGCGGTCCTGAAGAGAGAGTTGAGGATTTCAGATAACTAAACTTAATCTGTATGCTGAGCTAGCTCTTGTCCCACCTATCGGGTGCCCTGCCCTTCACTTCTGAAAGAATGTGGGCCATTATAGGCCAGTTGGAGACCAAGAGCTTTGGGCTCTTCTTCAGCGAGAAATATTTCATGCAAGAGGATATGTACCACAGTGAGTGTCATGGTATTCCGCCATTATGGCATTATGGGGGATGATCGATTCTTTGGGCTGGTAGATCCTTGTGGTGACTCTATCTAGGCAGAAAGAAACAACACTTTTCTGACATTGGGAGAGCTTATTGAGGGGCTGACAGACAGATCATTGTGTGATTATCTCTACTTGGTAGTAAACCTGCTAGTTCAAACCAGTTCAGGAAGTTTTCCCTCTACTCAAGCATGGATAAATATAGGAGGATATTTCTTATTGTGAGGCATCTCACCACAAGCATGCAATCACATAATATTCAACAATTAGCTATAATATGGTGCAATCATATTCATAATATAAAAGGATACATCAGTGTCTTACAAGAAAGTCTGGTAGTCTTTTGCCTCCACAGGAGGAGAAGGGGCTCCCATCATCTGTTCTGTGAATGTTCTGCTTAAAAGGTGGATATGACTTGTCCCTATCTCTTTCTTGAGAGAGAGCTTCAGCAACTTGGTGGAGCCTTTCTCTATCCAGGTCTCCCCTAAATTCTCTTCCTAATCTCGTAGTTTTTTTTTTTTTTACTAGGGAGGTTTCCATGGGAACAGGGGGCCTGTAGCTTCCTCAGATGTTGTATCCATTGGGTTGTCCTCCTTCGGTTTGCTCATACAAATCCAAGAATTGCTCTACGTATGAAGGGTCAGTGTAGGTTCTGGTCTTTCCATTTATTGTCAGGAACGTTTTGACTGGTTGTAGTAGGGCATACTTAATGTCATGTTTTTTAACACTGGGAATCTTTTCTGTTTGTAACTGGCAGCCAGAAAGAAATCTGCTTTTAAAGAGATTCTATGCCCGCCATGGAGAATTAGTGCAATCATCTTCTTGGCAGCTAGTATAAACTGTCAAATATGCTGGTGTCCGAGCGAACATACCATGATTGCCTGAGAGTTCTCTGGAGAAGGAGGTTTGCAGGAACGGACATAGTGCACCCGTTCTGATTCCAGTAGTTCTCAAAAGGAGAGGTGAAGCAGGCGTGGGATTATGATCTGCAGGAAGGAATGCATATCATCTTTTTCTATGCCCTCAGGCATTCCCACAATTCTAAAGTTATTTCTCCTAGATCTGTCTTCACGGTCAATCACTTTCTCTCTTAAGTATTCAGCGTCCCTTCCCACATCAGGGAAATGGTTGGTGAAGGATTCTACAGATGTTAATATCTGGTCGATTTTATAGAGGTGCTACTGAAAAGAAGACACACCCTGTAGCATGGATTCAACTTATGTAGTTAGGTCCATGATCTCTGCATCCATGCTCAACAGAGTAGTGCTAATAGCTATGATTTATTTAAGTAAATCCTCCATATTGCCAGCAGGCAAATCATTTGGGGGGCTGTTGTATCGATCTGCCTTTCCTAATTGCCTTCAAGAATAACAAATGCTGAGTACTGCTTTCCTTTCCCGCATGCATACTGCTTGAGTCAATTATTAAACTGTCTCCTTGTGGGGTGGCCCCTACTAGCGCTTTGAAGGTGGTGCTATGGTGTCATTAGTATGCATGCCAATAATCACCTCAGACTGCCTCAGTTTACCTCAACCCTCTCAGCTGCTCCACCCAGGATTGTTGTGGAGCTCCCTTGTTTTGATGCATGAAGAGCAGTGTGCCCCATCATGTCCTTACCTATTTCTCCTTAAGTGGTTGGGTTCAAGGGATTGTAGCCTCTCCCAACTCTTCTTTTTATGATTTTTAATACTGTCCCCTGTGAGGTCCCTACGAGGACAAGGTCCCTGAAACCCCCCACCCCACAGCCACACATAGGGCTGCCGCACATAGCTCAGTACCTACCTGGCACGCCAATCCCTGTACCAATCTCCCATTGTTCGTTTGGCGGAAGCGCTGTGTTTTGAAGAGATCTGCCCCTCTTAATGCATTTGTCCGCTGCGTTGGGTAAGTCTATGAGTTTCTTTGCTGTTTTCAGTAGAAAGGGGCTGAGACAAGACGGTGCATCTGAGGGCTCTATGTTGGAGACTGCTCAGCACCCAATCTAATAGACTTCTCCTAGACGGGCCTCACTGTCAGCACTTTACCATGCACTGTGTTCTCAGAAATGATATTTAAGAAGTGTTTTTATCAATGCTATGAGCCATATGAAAGGGTATAGCCTGTGCACGGATAAAGGGTGAGCTATAGTTAATGTTGTGTGGTGAGTGAGGTGACAAGACTGTGTACAGGGGTGCGCAACTTATAGTAAATTACAAGTGGTGCGTAAATGATAAATTTAAGTTATTGCTGATGGTGCGTAAATTATAAATTTAAGGTGTAACTTTAGAAACTTTAACGTTTCTACAGAAAGAATAAATAATCTTTTCCAAGCTATAACTTATTCTTAACCTTTGCTTTTTGTCTTTGAATTTAAATGCTTTTTATTTGTAACGAAAATATGTTTCAGGTCATAGTTTTGAGTGTCATTTCATTGAGTGCTGTTAAGTGTAGTGTCATAGAGTATAGTGTAGGGGTGGGCGGAATTTGCGTAGTCGTGATACACAAAGCTTCGCGAAACGGTAAAAAATCTCCGCAAGCATGCAGAGTTCCGCGAACACGCATAATTGCTTTTTTCACCCGTTCGCGATGCTTTTTTCCTGTTTGCGAACGCTGTTTGCGTGCTCGGGGAAAAAAAATTCGTGAACACGCATTTTGAAAGCACGAACAAGCAAAAATTCAGCGAAGCCGCGGATCGCCCAATCTTTTGGCAATTCCGCGTTATGCGTGGACTGCGAAATTACTCAAATTCCGGGAGCAGAACACAATTTACCGCCCAGGCCTAGTATAGTGTCATAGAGAAGAACAGAGTGGAGTTTAGTAGAGTGGAGTGGCATATACTGTTTACTCCAGTATATGCCACTCCACTACACTCTACGGAACTCCACTCTATTTCTCTCTATGACACTATACTCCACGACACTACACTTAACAACACTCAATTAAATGTCAGTGGAGTTATACAATGGAATGACGTGTTATGTCGTACAGTGGAGTTTAATACAGTGGAGTGGCATGTTGTACCTTGGAGTGGCATCTCATACAGTAAACAAATTCACTACTTATACCTGGCAAAGTATTTGCAAATACTATTCACCCAACATCGGTCCTCAGACCATACCAAATACAAACCAAAATGGTACCATATCCACAAAGAACCAAAACAAACTCACCTGATGCATGCAGGTCAAAACATTTATTCTCCACTGTTTTCTCTTTTGACCAAACAGTAAGATCCAAAGATTTCTCCGTTCAGGATTCCAGTCAGGATGACCGCTGGGTGAGACACTGTCTGGCAGGACAGAAGGGACAGCTGCAAGTACAGGAACTCTCTCATGCAGGAATCCCTGATCCGTCCTTCTGACCCGACGATAGCCTCGACCTCCCCACCCGTCCTCAGGAGGAGATGGGCCACTCACCCAATGGAGTCCCTGTTCAGGCACTGACTGGTCACTCCCGACCACCTCTCAGCCTTCCATACAAATGAAGAGTCGGTCAGTCAGTAGAGAATACAAACCAATATATTTATTCAGATACACTTGAGTGGAGCCCAGTCTCTTAGGATTGCTGCAGAGGGACTGACATCAGCAAGCATGGAGATACATAATGTACAATTCAGAACCAATGAAGGCATGCCCATAATGGAATTTTCCAGGCAGATGCAGTTAAACAAAGAAGTACAGAAGGATAGGTTTTGATCAATAGTGGGAGAAGGACTCTAGTGGGAAAGGTATGCGCTAATAAGAACAGTGTATTCATTAGCAAAGCCTGGCCCAACCTTGGAGAAATTAACCTTACCACAGGCCGTTTCTCAGAAGGGAAAAAAAGATTAGTTTCGATTATGGCCCAAAATGGCAGCTAAACATAAAATGGTCCCGCAAATGCTAACTTACATAGAATAACACACAGACAAAATTACAATTTTTTTTTGATTCAAACGGTATTGTCAACTGTAGTGTCGTGGAGTGTCGTCTAGTGGAGTGTTGTTGAGTATTGTTGTAAAATTCAGTGGCATAGAGTGGAGAAGAGTTCAGTAAAGTATCATACAGTTCTGTGTTGTGGAGTGGACTGTCATCTAGTAGCGTGCTACAGTGTAGTGCCATACAATGGAGTGTACTAGAGGGGTGTGTCATACAGTGAACAGTGGTATACTGCTGTACAATGTAGGAGAGTGTTGCGCAGTGCTGTGTCATTAGGTGGAGTGACGTGCCGTAAAGAGGAGTGGAGTGATGTGTACTAGAATGTCATACAGTGTAGTACAGTGGCATAGAGTGGATGGGTATACAGTGGCATAAAGTGCCATTTTTGTAGAATGGAGTGGCACAGAGTACAGTAGGGTGTCGTACAGTGGACCAGTGTAGTGTGGAACATCGCATAGTGGTGTAGAGTAGGCTAAAGTATCGTACAGTGGAGTAGACTGTAGTGGAATTCAGAGGAGTTGCGGAGGATAAAGTGGAGTAAACTGCATTACAGTGGGATGTTGTGTTGTACAGCAGAGTGACGTGAAGTGGAGCAGAGTGGCCTAGCGTATCACACAAGGTAGTAAAGTGTCACAGAGTGGAGTGGTATGTGGTACCTTAGAGTGGATTGGCATGCCATAGAGCGTTGCAAAATGTCAGGCAGTGGAGTATAGTGGAATGACAGAGTGGAGTGCTGTTGAGTGAAGTTGTGAGAAATGGGGTGTCTGTTGCGGTACCCCCTATTTTTGCCTGGGTTTTTGATGCATCTTTGACTAAGGGGTACTTGGTTCCCAGTATCAGTGTACTTTCCATAAAAATGTACCACAATTGGTATAACTTCAGCCACCCTTGTAAATCTCGTGTACATGATAACCCTGGTATTTCAGGCATGGGTACTGAAAAGGGTCCACTGGGGCTGCAGCATGTATTATGCCACCCCAGGGGCCCCTCACCAAGGCTATGCATGCTGCCACTGTAGGCTGCGTGTCTTGATTCAGAGAAATCCAAAGAGTCAACATGGCACTCAGCCCTGTGTGACCTGCCCCCATACAATGCATAAGGTATGGTTAAGTCATGCCAACTGCAGGCCTTTAGCCCTAAGGCAGGATGCCCTATATCCTATTTTTGGGCATATCAGCATAAACAGATATGCTCCTACAATGTCCAGTCTATTCTGAAATATTGGTAAGTGCACAGAAAAGCCATAAAGAGTACATGGGCTGGATACCTGTCAAAACAAGTTTCATAGCTCCATGATAGCTTCACTGATTTCTAAGGAGTTTGGTACCAAGCATCTTATCTTAATAAATCCTCACTGATGCCAGTGTTATTAATAACGTGACATAGGAGACCCTTTGGAGGCTCCCTTGAAAACCTACCAAACACTACTGTGGTTTCTGACTTGTTTTCGTCAGCCTGCCTCTACCAGACATGTTTCTGACCGTATGGGTTGAGAGTCAGCGCTCTTAGAGTACAGAGACAAAGCCTGCGCTGGGAGGGGGTGTTTCACACCTCCTACAGGACAGGATGGCCTTCCTGGGCAGGAAGCTTCAAAGACAATTCTGCCTTTGAAATTCAAACAAGGAGCCTCCAGATAGTGGGGGAAGCCAAGCCCCCTTTCCTGCTCTACCTGTGGTGGGAGGAAAAGAACATCTTTTAGATTAGGAGGAGGGTTCCCACTTAGCCTGTACCAACCCTAGGGTGGGGCAGGCGATGTGAATCCCTCTCCTGAAATGTCACCATCTGGGATGGTGGAAAAATAACCTATCAGGGAAAGCGTAGTGCCTCTTCCAACAGGAAGTGGTCACTAGAGGGTGTAGGCACCATAAATGTAGGTAGCCCATTGTCTACTACCTGTCTCCCCTTGTAACACCCCTAAATTCAGTATTTAGGTGGCACCCCAAGACCTGAACATCAGATTTGATGGACAGAGAAGACCAGGACAAAGAATACACGCTGCACGAGAACTGAAGCCCTGCTGCAGCAGAAAAAGGTGCCAAACCCTGCCTGGTGCTCCAAGTAGTCGACAATTGCTGCTGCTGTGTTGTCCTGAAACCTGAAAGGGCTCCAAGAACCATGGAGCACCTCCAACCTACAGGAAATTGCCAATAAGCTGCTTTGGAGTAAAGGTATCACTTCCCTGCACACCTCAGGCACTGATCCCGTGAAGTCCGGTTTGTTGATCAATGCAGCACCAGAGCAAAGCAAGAAAAGGTACAACAACTCTGGAGGGTCAGATCTGTCTCCTCACCAAGTTTGGAAATGCCAGGACCTACAGGAGCTGCCGCGTACCAATAGCCGGGGTACTCGACCCCCAATTGCAAAATCCAAGAAGAGTCTACACCAGACTCTTAAAGCACCAGAAGCAAGCACCCTTCGAGAGACCTCGAGACACCTGCGACCCACTTTCTGAGTAGCCCACCTGTCTCAAGATCACCTCTCAAAGTTGTCTGCTCCTGACCACGAGGACCTCAAGATGCATGACTCCTGGCTGATCTCTTCAGTCTGCACCCAGCTCCATAGGCCCCTTTACCGACTAACCAGCATGCATCCATGGGTTCCGGGCCCTTGTAACATAATCCCTCAAAGGAGCCCATCAGACTTACCTGTAAGTCCCCTTGTGCAAAGTGTTTTCAAGTGGCCCCCTTTGTCTTTGCGTACCAGCTTTCAAGATTCTCAGCAACCTGCTCCCAGTCAATCCGGGATGCTCTCAAACTTCCCTTGCTGGAACTTTTGACCGGATCCCGACATCTACCTAAAATGAGAAGGTGAACTTTATGAATGCATTGCCTGATTTTCTATGCATTTTCCTCCTTTTCTCCATTCTTTCATCTGGTGTGTAATTGCACATAAAAGTGATATATAATTTTTGAACTTTGCAAGATTGTAACTCTGAAAGTACTTACCTTAGAACTGTGTTCATGGTCCTAAAAATTCTATAAAAATCAGTATAATTTTTATACATTGGTCTTGGATTTATTCTTGAGTGTCTGTCTCATTTAGTGCCTCTGTGGAGTACAACAAATGCTCAGCATTAGCCTCTGATAAGCCTAACTGTTCTCCCGCATTACCACAAAAAGAGCATTAGAATTATCTGCTTTTACCGCAGTGTACCATTTGAGGATTCTCTGGACTCTTTGCTCAGTGTACTTCTTTTCAGTACACTTTATAGACAGCCAGCTTCCGATAGAAGTGGCATAAAGTACAGTGTCATAAAGTGCGGTAGAGTGTAGTGGTATAGTGTTGTAGAGTCTAGTGGCATAGAGCTGCATAGAGTGGAGTGGTATACAATTGAGTAGTGGAATACAGTGGAGTAGAGTAGGGTAGTGTGTTATAGTGTACAGTGGTGTAAAGTGGAGCAGAGGTAGCTGCATAGTGTGTCTTAGAGTGGAGTAGAGTGCCATAGAGTTGAGTAGAGTGTAGTACAGTGGCACAGAGTGGAGTAGACTGTTGTACTGTGTAGGGACATACAGTGTACCATGGTGTTGTACAGTAGCATAGACTGTAGTGTAGTGTTGTAGAGTGCAAAGGCATACATTGGAGAATCATACAGTGGCATAGAGTGGGGTAAACTGTGGTATTGTATTGTATTGTAATTGCATTTTTATAGCGCTTACTACCCCTGGTGAGGTGTCGAAGTGCTTTTTCTGTAAGTAGCAAGCTACTCAGGAACCCAGAAAGGATTAGTGGTGAATTAGTATAGTTAAATATGAACGTAATTTGAGTCAGTTATTTGGATTGAGAAGGATAGTGGAGGGATAGAAGAGAGAAAAGGTTTGCATTTATATAGTGCTTGCTACCCCTGATGAGGTGCTGAAGTGCTTTTCAGCAAGTTGCATGCTACTCTGGAACCCATAAAGGATTAGTGGTGAATTAGTACAGTGAAATATGAAATTAATTTGGGTGGTGGATATGTTAGTCTGTTAATTGGATTGAAAAGGATAGTGGAGGGATAGAAGAGGGAAGGATTTAGAATTTGGGTTTTTTTCTGGAGCTCAAAGCAGTAAGAGGAGGCTTGGGATGAGTAAAAGAGTCAGAGGGGAGGGTTTAGAAAGGCTTGTTTGGGAGATCTGAATAGTAAAGAGGTATGAGATGATGCAAGGAGGGGTAGAGTAGGGTAGATTCTAGAAAGGGATATTTTGGAGATCATAGTAGTGGTATGGGGTTTGGGATGAGAGAGTGGAGGTAGAGGATATATTGATAGAGGAATAGGGTGAAAAATAGGGTAGTGCATTGGAAATAGTAGTAGAATGAGGTTTGAGATGAGTAAGCGTATATGATCCAACGAAAGCCTGATAGTAATGGCATGAAGGAATGCAAAATATACCATGTTGCACATTAGCAAATTAGACCAATTACCTTTCACTGTTGCTGAGACACCAACCATAGACTGGATAATCCATGGATACATCTCTCTACCAGTCACATCTTTCCAATTCCAATACTGTCTACAGTACCAACAAGTAGGCAGATATGAGGCGCTGGGGGAAGGTTACGTGCATGAATACTAGGAATTACCATTCAGGTGTAGATGCAGGAATTGGGACACAGATGTTTTCCTTAGTGGTTTCGACTTTGAGGATGCCTTAAGTGGGTCCTTAGTTTGCAAGGACATTTCACTTCATGGGGCATGCAATGCTTCAGTCGTGAACTTGTCCTGTTATCTAAAGGGTTCTCCAGCTGCCGTCATTCATCCGGTTTTCAAGCTGCTCTTCTTGAATGGGAGCTATTTGATGCTAAATGATCAAGCTTGCTGTGGAATGGAGCCAGGCATCGCTTATCTGGTAACGGTTAATTCCATAGTCACTTGTTGCACACAAGTATTGTTTCTACCTGCCTGAACAGTTAGAGCGGTAACAGTATGGCCTTCGATAAATGTTCAGGCCTGGGCGCAGTTCATGGAGTTTTGCTACGTGGAACTCCAGGAAGTGACAAAAAAACTCTGCAAAGTTCCACAAGTGGTGGAGTACAGTGTGAACTGCAGTTTGTGCTGGTCTTCCTGTGGCATTAACATCAGCCAGAGAAACTATTGATCTCCAGGTTGCAAGTTCCTCGTCCAAGATACACACGCTACTCCACACTAACTTCTTGCTGCATTTTAGGGAGCTGGTCCACCGTATCTTTAATATGGCTGATACGAAGGGAATAGTGCCCTTTTTAAAAAGTACTGGCTCTGGACTGGTTAGCACCGTTCAGATGATATTATTCTTTTATAAACACCATGTTGGAAAGCATTTTTGGAGGTCTCCCGCTTGTCCTGCTACTTGTGGCAGGAATCCTGATTTTAATTTTTGTGCTCCGCAATGGTTGTCTCAGTTCAACCCGGAATGGAGACAGCACTGCTTGTGCTGCAATGCTGTGAGCACATGATACTCAGCTTCAGCACACCTCGGCTTCGAGAACTGAATGATCATTGATTCTTGTTGTTTAGGCTTGTTTGGCTTCACTGCATACAACTTGTATTCCACTATTTTAAACAAAAAGCACAGGTGCACCGCAGGTGTACTCAAACATAAAAGAGAAACAGATCTTTAGATTTGTGTCCACGTGTATTCTTCAAATAATTTCTTTATTTTAATAATGTTTAAAAATATAACAGGGTGATCACAACACAGCCGACGCGTTTCGTCCTTTAGAAAAGGACTTTTAAGGGCTGTTTAAACAAAACATATATACAGACATGAGTATATACAAAGGAAATATATACAGGAAAGGACAGTTTTAACAGGAATACAATATTTTAAAAACAATCAGAGAGCAATTGGTTCTGTATACAACGCTTATTCTCTGCTAGTGTTTAAGCCTAAATGACAAGCCATCGGTTATTATTGTCATTGCAAGTATATAAAGACAAAATTCGCATGATTCAATGGCAAGAGTGGAAATGTAATGCAATTCAACATTCATAATATTAAATTCTATTTTGCCTATGCAGGATAACACCTGCCTGGTATGAACAAGATGAGAAGAAACCTATAGGTTAAATAGATAATAGTCCCAAGGGATAAGGCAGAAGTAATATATACATATGTCAGAAAAGAAAAAGAGGGCCAAAAGGTTGTGTGAGGGAATAAATTGCCAAAGAATGTGAAACGTTTGGGGCAAGGGTAAAGGAATTACCAAAGAGTGCGAAATGTTAGAGGCAAGAGTGAAGGAAACCTTATTCCCAATATGTGCTTACGGTGCCTCTACAGTGTACCCACAGAAATAAATCCGTCTAGCTGTTGGAATAACTCCAAAAACGGCCAAGAATAGTATTCTTCAAAATGTTTGCAGCAAAATATTCTACCAACAAACTGACACCAAATATAGATCAAATACATTCATGGGAACAGTCTGCTAGGTGCACAGAACAATAGCAGCTGGAACAGAAGACACCACATTGAGACACAGCCCTGCCTTCTGTTTGGTTCAATACTTTTGCAGTACTCAAACAATGCTTTGCAGACAAAATGAGAAGCAGAATGAATAAGCACTTTGTACTATGGTTAAACATGGATTAACTATTAATCTATCAGCTTCCAAGAGCCACAGTCATGTTAAACTAAACATGGGGCATGGCTTATTGGGAATGTAGTGGTACATATTTTACCTGCTCTCCGGTCCCTCGTGGGTCTGCCATCACCATCAACAGCACCGGAGCTGCCTTCGAGGCCTGCAACAGACAGTGGAGCTTTGGTGTACCCCCTCTGTAGCCTGAGGGGGGTGGGGTTGCTGAGCAGCCTCGGCCTCAAAGAAGTGGATGCCTGTCGTGGCCTGCTCCACTGCCATCTTCCTCGGCTCACGCTATGCTCTGCGGCAACCAAAGGGAGCTTCAGACCACATCCTTCAGGTATGCAGCTGCGCAGCTGCAGATACCATGGGAACAGTTAGACTTGTGGCTGGGGTGCCTGAATCAGACACCCTCTGCACTCTGCTGTGCAGGAAAGATGCCTTTATAAGCTCAGTCGGGGCAGCATAAATAAACCTTGCAGCCGGCCTACACAGATGCCAGTGGGCCTTCAGGTGGCGCAGACTCAGCCCTGCGGCAAGACACAAGCGATTCTCTCCTGCAGCAAGTTGGGGGAGTGTTGGGAGCCTAAGGGGCAGCATCCCCAGTGGAGCCTCGGAGTGCTGGGACTCCGTGTCGAAGACCCTCCTCCTCACAGTGCAGATTGCAGCGACTACATGGGACCTGCTGAAGCATACTGCCCTGGTTACATTGCAGCTGCTCCAGGTGACCGGTGAGGCCTGAGGAGAGGGGAAGTCGCCCTGGTGTGTAGTAGGTGCACTGGCGACTTCCCTTGGAATCACTGACACAATATCGAAAGACTAAAAATCGACCTACAAATATATCGATACAAAAAAATCGATCACATTATTATCGACATCATATACTTATTTAAAACATTACAAAAATATCGAACACACAATTTCGAACTACAGAAATATAGGTACACAAAATATCGCCAACACAAATATCGAAATCCTAAATTATCGATGCTCAGTAATATACATATACTTCATACCAAAATATCGTAAACTAAAATATCGACCACTAAAATATCTCCATTTTACTAATATCGACTATATAACACTTAATTAAAACCTAAAATCAAACAACATAAACACCAAATAATGTCTTTTAGCTCTACACAAAATTATTCTAAAACAATTATATATTTACTACATTTAAAAATGGATTTAAATAATTAACTCTTTACTAAAACATTATTAACAACCTTCCTACATTAAACAACTATATTATTAAATTATACTTTATCAATTCATGCATCCAATACATAATATAATGTTTAGAAAAATACATATAGAATAATACACCACAAAACCACTAATTAGCGTTTTCCTTATTAGGAAACTAACTAGTAGAAAAAAAAAAATTCGAAATAACCAATAAAAACACTCCGAATTCAAACTAACCAATAAAAAACATATTACAACATCCAAAGCACTATAAAAAAACGTTCTACTTCATTCACAGTCCAAAACCAAAAAAAGGAAATTGAATGAAGAGGAAAATCTACCGGATTGCAACTACAGATATAAGAAAATCAACATAGAGGAAATGTTTAAAACTATCAAAAGTAAGTTAACTATATTATTCTCATAAAGACTGAAATAGAATAAATTGTAATTACAATATACATACACTATAAATAAATTAATGTCTTCTTTCTATTTCATGTTTTCACTACAGGAAACTCCAAAAGAAACTAACAAAATACAGAACAGCACCAAAAAAGATACAACTAAAAAGTAAGTATTTCTCAACAAAAAATCAACTAATAGATTAAAATACCACCCTAATTAAATCCCAATTGCAAAGCCCCTAACCATTCCCTATAAAAAAAATAGAAACAATTATTACAACGCATTTCCTTTTCTTTTCCAGACAAAGAAAATACTAGAGGAAAATCCCACAAAGAAAGAATCAAGAGCATTCTACTCAAGCACATCAAAACCAACTTTGTAAGTATATAGTAACTAAATCTGGTTTTTTCTACTGAAAATTAATATAACATCAGATATAATAACTATAATATATATTTTTCATAGATAAAGCTACATCAAAATGACTGAAGGAGCTGAATTCATAACAAGCCAGAAGGGAAAAATGTTACTATGCTATATGGGATACACTTACACACAGGAAAAAGTGTATGGTTTGAAAGTTAACTGGAAATGCACTAAATACTACTCTAATAAGTGCTATGGGCGTGCTACAACACGACAAACAATAGTATTATACACTAGAGAACATAACCACCCACCAAACATTACTGAAATAGAAGTCAGATCTGCTTTAGAAACTATAAAAGAAGCTAGCACAAGTTCTCAAAAACCTACTAGTGTAATTTTAAAAGAGCAGCTTCCCAAAATTCCTAAAACTGCTACTACACAAATGCCATCTGTAACTTCACTCAAAAGAACTATAGCACGTACTAAAAAAACCACTACTACTTCAACCCCAATTCCTCACACATATAGTGAAGTTATTCTAAGTCCAGAACAAAGTATAACTTTAAACAAAGAACCATTTGTCATTTTTGATAATAAAAACAATGACAAAAGAATAATAATATTTGGAACAGCTAATAATCTCTGTAAACTACAAGAATCACATAACTGGATGATGGATGGGACTTTTACCATATGTCCCAAACCCTTTTTCCAACTCTATACAATACATGTCCTATATCACAATTGCAATATACCATTAATTTACACATTATTACCAAACAAACATAACTCCACATACACAGAACTATTAAATATAATCAAACAAAAAACAAATGACTTTTCCCCACAAACAATAATCCTAGATTTTGAACATGCAATGATTAATTCTATATTAAAAACACACCCCCATACCTCCATACAAGGCTGTTACTATCATTTTAATCAATGCCTATGGAGACACATGCAAAAATCTGCCCTAAGCATTGAATATGCAACTAATTCATCTTTTGCATATCAAATAAAAAAACTCATAGCACTAGCTTATGTACCTGACACAGACGTAACAGAACATTACAACATTTTAATAGACAGCGCCTTCTACAAACAAAATGAAGAAAAACTAAGTTCACTATTGGACTATTTCGAAGATACATGGGTCGGCAGACTACATAGATCTGGCCACCGAAGAAACCCTAAATTCTTAATTCCCTGGTGGAACGTATACAGAAGCACCTTAAATGGAGAATCCAAAACTAATAACGCAGTTGAAGGATGGCATAACGCCTTCCTACAATCAACAGGCAGAACAAAACCAACACTAGAAAGATTTATATCATGCCTACAAAAAGAACAGAGTTATCAAGAGTTCCGAATGGAACAATCCATAACTCAGCTAACTCCAAAAACCTCAAAACAAACTAAACAAATGTATAAATATCTAGAGCAACAAGTAAAATTGTACCCTACTACCAAAGGCCTAGAATACCTAAACATCATAGCTAAAACACTTCTTTAAAGTACAAATACAAATAAATGACTAATTACCCATTTTCAATAATATCAAACACATAAAATATATTTATCTTATTACAAAAATAATTACTGTGTGTAACATATTTATACATATTGTCCAAAATATATTAACACACATTAATAATATTTGTAATAAAATAAAAATAAACAATAATATTAAACAATACCCACCCACAAAAAATAATAATAAATTAACTTACCAAGTTTATTCCAAAGTCTAAAAAATCCATTTTCTGCTTACACAATCCAAATTTTAAAAAAAATGTTCCCAAAAAAAAATGCAAAAATACAACTGGCGATTAAATCCATAAGCCATTCACCAAATATCCTTCGAAAAACCATGAAAAACCCGAAAATAGCTAAAAATATTAAAAAACGATCCATGAAAACCGAAACATTTAAAGAAGTGTAAAAAACATATTGTTCAATAAAACGAACACACACTTCTTTAAAAAAAAAAACGAGTCCATCCGAAAAGAATAACCTAGAAAAGAAATTGTAAAAACAAAGAAACATACATTCCCACCCACATAAAACAACACATAAACACTTACTAACAATAATACTAGATTGAAAACAGTTCTAAATATACATTAAACACCTTAAACCTAACTTTTGAAACATGCGTACACATCGTTAAAAACACGTAAAAACACAACACGCAACTCTAACACATAACATTTCCAAATATAACTAATATATGTACAGCTACACTAAACATTATCTAACTAGGCAAAAAATAAAGTTTAAAACCATCTAAAACATATAAAACAAACCTTACCTTTCACGACGCGAAGTAACTCCCAACCGCGAGCTTCCCTTCAAACCAAATGACCCAAAACAACATTACCGGGTTACAAAATAGAGTGTCCAAAACATAATAAAACATTTAACTATACTAAAAACCCCTAAATAAATCAGGTAAAACAGTAAATTCACACACAAATATTTTATATTATTTAGGAAAAATAGACCTATTTTTTTCATTTACTTACAAATTGTCAACAAATGTTCATAATGTGTAAAATTATAGAAATAAATATTTTAAAATTTAAAATATTTATTATTATAATTTCTAAAAAGATAATACTACAGAACAATGTATGAAAAATTGTTAAAATATTTTTTCATTAATGCTAAAATGTTATTTGTGTTAAAAATATGTATTTTTTGAAAACATTGTAAAAATAATTAATATTAATATTTTACATATTAATATTAATAAAAAAGGTATAACATGTTTGTACTACAAATATTAAAATGTGTATATATGTGAAAATATTTGTGAAAAGTTTTGTATAAAGATTTACAAAACCTATTACTATGTTAAATTTAATTTAAAACACTACATTGTACAACATTGTTAATAATATTTATAATTTACTAAAAAATGTTAGAAAAAATACTTAATGTACATAAAATTTGTTCAGACCTATATTCAATATGTTTGAATGTAATTACAATGTAAATAATGCTATTTCTGAATGATCTTACTCAAATGAATAAACAATAAAAAAATCTAAAAAACTACAATAAAAACAATGTTTTTGTCTTATTAATTGTATTTCTCTGATTATTAATATTAATCTTATATTATGAATATTTAACATATAGAATTTTTATTTTTTTAAAAATTAAAAATCAATAAATATTATAAAATTACAGAATGCCATTACCCATTATTCCAAGACAAAATATTCATATATTTTTCCTAATATTAATATTAAATATTCCAAACATATCACATTTAAACTTTACATGTATATATTATCCTAAACTATAAATATTGAATTAATGAGTACAAATCCAATATATAATAATACAATACAAATAATATTCACTTAAATATATTTTTATTATTGTTATATCAATGTAATTTAAATTAATTAAATACCAGACAGATTTGAGTAGGTGCTGGACACTGACCATAAATAATTTAATATTCCCACTCCAGTCTATAATAAATTAAAGTAGGTGCTGGACAGTGACCATAAATAATTTACTATTCCCACTCCACTCTATAATAAATTAGAATAGGTGCTGGACAGTGACCATAAATAATTTACTATTCCCACTCCAGTCTATAAAAAATTAGAGTAGGTGCTGGACACTAACCATAAATAATTTACTATTCCCACTCCAGTCTACAATAAATTAGAGTAGGTGCTGGACACTGACCATAAATAATTTACTATTCCCACTCCAGTCTATGAAAAATTAGAGTAAGTGCTGGACAGTGACCATAAATAATTTACTATTCCCACTCCAGTCTATAAAAAATTAGAGTAGGTGCTGGACAGTGACCATAAATAATTTACTATTCCCACTCCAGTCTATAAAAAATTAGAGTAGGTGCTGGACACTAAACAAAAATAATTTACTATTCCCACTCCAGTCTACAATAAATTAGAGTAGGTGCTGGACACTAACCATAAATAATTTAATATTCCCACTCCACTCTAGAAAAAATTAGAGTAAGTGCTGGACACTGACCATACATAATTTACTATTCCCACTCCAGTCTATAAAAAATTAGAGTAGGTGCTGGACAGTGACCATAAATAATTTACTATTCCCACTCCAGTCTATAATAAATTAAAGTAGTTGCTGGACACTAACCATAAAGAATTTACTATTCCCACTCCAGTCTATGAAAAATTAGAGTAAGTGCTGGACAGTGACCATAAATAATTTACTATTACCACTCCAGTCTATAATAAATTAGAGTAGGTGCTGGACAGTCACCATAAATAATTTACTATTCCCACTCCAGTCTATAAAAAATTAGAGTAAGTGCTGGACACTGACCATACATAATTTACTATTCCCACTCCAGTCTATAAAAAATTAGAGTAGGTGCTGGACAGTGACCATAAATAATTTACTATTCCCACTCCAGTCTATAATAAATTAAAGTAGTTGCTGGACACTAACCATAAAGAATTTACTATTCCCACTCCAGTCTATGAAAAATTAGAGTAAGTGCTGGACAGTGACCATAAATAATTTACTATTACCACTCCAGTCTATAATAAATTAGAGTAGGTGCTGGACAGTCACCATAAATAATTTACTATTCC
The DNA here is from genome assembly GCF_964204655.1 of Triturus cristatus. Lineage (NCBI taxonomy): Eukaryota > Metazoa > Chordata > Amphibia > Caudata > Salamandridae > Triturus > Triturus cristatus. The sequence goes on from NC_140592.1 coordinate 989,987,914, forward strand.
CACTCCAGTCTATAAAAAATTAGAGTAGGTGCTGGACAGTGACCATAAATAATTTACTATTCCCACTCCAGTCTATAATAAATTAGAGTAGGTGCTGGACACTAACCATAAATAATTTACTATTCCCACTCCAGTCTACAATAAAATAGAGTAGGTGCTGGACACTAACCATAAAAAATTTACTATTCCTACTCCAGTCTATAATAAATTAGAATAGGTGCTGGACACTGACCATAAATAATTTACTATTCCCACTCCAGTCTATCAAAAATTAGAGTAAGTGCTGGACAGTGACCATAAATAATTTACTATTCCCACTCCAGTCTATAATAAATTAGAGTAGGTGCTGGACACTAACCATAACTAATTTACTATTCCCACTCCAGTCTATAATAAATTAGAGTAGGTGCTGGACACTAACCAAAAATAATTTACTATTCCCACTCCAGTCTACAATAAAATAGAGTAGGTGCTGGACACTAACCATAAAAAATTTACTATTCCTACTCCAGTCTATAATAAATTAGAGTAGGTGCTGGACACTGACCATAAATAATTTACTATTCCCACTCCAGTCTATCAAAAATTAGAGTAAGTGCTGGACAGTGACCATAAATAATTTACTATTCCCACTCCAGTCTATAATAAATTAGAGTAGGTGCTGGACACTAACCATAACTAATTTACTATTCCCACTCCAGTCTATAAAAAATTAGAGTAGGTGCTGGACACTGACCATAAATAATTTACTATTCCCACTCCAGTCTATAATAAATTAGAATAGTTGCTGGACAGTGACCATAAATAATTTACTATTCCCACTCCAGTCTATAATAAATTATAGTAGGTGCTGGACACTGACCATAAATAATTTACTATTCCCACTCCAGTCTATCAAAAATTAGAGTAAGTGCTGGACAGTGACCATAAATAATTTACTATTCCCACTCCAGTCTATAATAAATTAGAGTAGGTGCTGGACACTAACCATAACTAATTTACTATTCCCACTCCAGTCTATAATAAATTAGAGTAGGTGCTGGACACTAACCATAAATAATTTACTATTCCCACTCCAGTCTACAATAAAATAGAGTAGGTGCTGGACACTAACCATAAAAAATTTACTATTCCTACTCCAGTCTATAATAAATTAGAGTAGGTGCTGGACACTGACCATAAATAATTTACTATTCCCACTCCAGTCTATCAAAAATTAGAGTAAGTGCTGGACAGTGACCATAAATAATTTACTATTCCCACTCCAGTCTATAATAAATTAGAGTAGGTGCTGGACACTAACCATAACTAATTTACTATTCCCACTCCAGTCTATAAAAAATTAGAGTAGGTGCTGGACACTGACCATAAATAATTTACTATTCCCACTCCAGTCTATAATAAATTAGAATAGTTGCTGGACAGTGACCATAAATAATTTACTATTCCCACTCCAGTCTATAATAAATTAGAGTAGGTGCTGGACACTAACCATAAATAATTTACTATTCCCACTCCAGTCTACAATAAATTAGAGTAGGTGCTGGACACTGACCATAAATAATTTACTATTTCCACTCCAGTCTATGAAAAATTTGAGTAAGTGCTGGACAGTGACCATACATAATTTACTATTCCCACTCCAGTCTATAAAAAATTAGAGTAGGTGCTGGACAGTGACCATAAATAATTTACTATTCCCACTCCAGTCTATAATAAATTAGAGTAGGTGCTGGACACTAACCATAAATAATTTACTATTCCCACTCCAGTCTACAATAAATTAGAGTAGATGCTGGACACTGACCATAAATAATTAACTATTCCCACTCCAGTCTATGAAAAATTAGAGTAAGTGCTGGACAGTGACCATAAATAATTTACTATTCCCACTCCAATCTATATTGAATTAGGGTGACTATATATTTTTTATTTTTTAAAACAATTACTAATTTGTAAACACTACCCACACTTATCCCCTATAAATCCTACATCACTCTTATTAAATGAATTATCTTCTTAAAATTGTTAAATATTAATTCAAAGAACATTTCTAAATGTAAATAATTTTTTATTAATACTAAAAAAAAATTCTATTTCTAAAACACTCCCCACCCTTATCCCCTATAACCCCAAAATACCACTTATGACATTTATTTTATTATTAAAATGTTTTAAATTTTCTTTTATGAAGAAATTCGAAATTTCCATTATATTTTCAAAATATAAAATATTACATATATTTAGAAAGCACTCCCCACCTTTATCCCCTATAACCCCCAATTCCCACTTATTACATTTATTGTATTAGTAATTTTTTTCATTCTATTTTTTAAACCCAAAAATGAAATTTCTATTTTGTTTTATAAAATATTAAATATTTTTCTAAAACACTCCCCACCCTTATCCCTTATAACACCAAAATCCCACTTATTAAATATATTTTATTAGTAAAATATTTAATTGTAAATGTAAATTCAAAAATTTAAATTTAAATTTTTGGTAATTCAATAATAAATAATAAATATATATCTAAAACACTTCCCACCATTATCCCCTATAACCCCAAAATCCCACGTATTACATTTATTTTCTTATGACAATTTCCAAATTTAAATTTTTAAAAATAATTTGAAAATTTTGTATTTGTAAATATCCTAATTCTAAATTTATATCATAAATTCTTTAATTTTATTATTAAAATTTTTATTTTGAAATTTTCATAACAAAATTGAAATATTTTTTTTTAATTCAATATTAAATATATATCTAAAACACTCCCCACCCTTATCCCCTATAACCCCAAAATCCCACGTATTACATTTATTTTCTTATGACAATTTCCAAATTTAAATTTTTATAAATAATTTGAAAATTTTTTATTTGTAAATATCCTAATTCAAAATTTATATCATAAATTCTTTAATTTTATTATTAAAATTTTTATTTAGAAATTTTCATAACAAAATTGAAATATTTTTTTTTAATTCAATATTAAATATATATCTAAAACACTCCCCACCCTTATCCCCTATAACCCCAAAATCCCACTTATTACATTAATTTTATTATTACAATTTTCAAATTTTAAATTTGAAAACAAATTTGATTTTTTTTTTTTTTTTAAATATAATCTTTCAAATTTTATATTCTAAAATATTAAATTTATTATTTAATTCCAAAACACTCCCCACCCTTAACCCCTATATACACAACATCCCACTAACAATATTTTTTTTCATAATTAAAATTTAAATATTACAATTTTGTTCGAAATTTAATTTCAAATTCTACAAAAATTTATTACAATATCTAATTTCAAATATATTTTTTTAAAACACTCCCCACCCTTATCCCCTATAAACCCAACATCCCGCTCCTAAAATTATATATCAAAATTTAAAAAATTATATTAATAATATTTCTATAATTATATCCTAAAATATTAAATGTAATATTTATTTCCAAAATACTCCCCACCCTTAACCCCTATATACACAACATCCCACTAAAAATTATTTTTTTCAAAATTAAATATTAAATATTTAAATTTTGTTCAAAATTTCAAAATTAAATTTTAAATATTTAAATTTTGTTCAAAATTTAAATTTAAATTCTACAAACATTTATTAAAATATTTAATTTCAAATATATATTTTTAAAACACTCCCCACCCTTATCCCCTATAAACCCAACATCCCGCTCCTAAAATTATATATCAAAATTTAAAAATTTATATTAATAGAAACAAAATTTTTATATTTAATACATTTAAATAAACATTTCCTGACACTTCTAAACAATAATTTTTAACAAATCACAAAGTGACTTAATACTATACTTTTTCGATATTTTTACTACACGATATTCTGTCTTTCGATATACTATACCTCGATATTTTACTACACATCACAATCTCGACATTTTTTACATCTATATTATTGACAGAGATATATTGTTCCATCGATATTTTGACTTCGATATTTCTGTATATCGATATTACATTTCCGATATTTTGTCTACTCACCCTTCCCTTGGTGCTGGGAGTCTCAGATAACTCACTCACAGTAGGTGGGGGACTAACATGACCTTCTGCCACTGATCACAGCACTGCAGACAGACAATCTGTCCCTCTGCACTTGCCTTGCAGAATTGGTCAAGTATAGTGCCTTGGAGTGAACAGTGTAGTGGTGGTAGCGATATAGCTTGGAGTGGCATAGATTGGAGTGGCATAGAGTGGAATAGCGTAGAGTGGAGTGGCATTCAAAACAATAGATTAGAACAGCATAGAGTGGAATAGCATACAGTGAAGTGGGGTAAAGGGCAGTAGCATGCAGTAGAGTGGGGTACAGTGGACATCGTGAAGGAACTCTCCAACCCCAGCGCCAACACCAATGACATCCCACCTTCACAAGACCTGTGCGACTCGCTGGCCACCTTCTTCCATCGCAAGATCGCAGAAATCCATGACAGCTTCAATGCCGTCACCACCCCGGCAACCACGGAGACCCCCGCTCCGACGACCACCAACCGCCTGCTCGCCTGGACCAACATCAACGACGACTACACCATCAAGATCATGAACACCGTCCACTCCAGATCCCCTGAAGACCCCTGCCCACACCACATCTTCAACAAAGCCAGCAGCACCATCGCACCCCATCTCCGGAAAACCATCAACATCTCCTTCAAGACAGCGACCTTCCCGGAGAGCTGGAAATACGCAGAGATCAACGCCTTACTCAAGAAACCCAAGGCAGATCCCAAGGACCTCAAGAACTTCCGACCCATCTCCCTGCTCCCATTCTTGGCGAAGGTCATCGAAAAGGCCGTCAACAAACAACTGACCAGCTTCCTCGAGGAGAACAGCATCCTGGACCTGTCCCAGTCCGGGTTCCGCAGCAACCACAGCACCGAAACTGCCCTCATCGCCGCCACCGATGACATCAGGACCACGGTCTGCCACCGCACACTACGAACACGCCTCTTTGACGCTGGAATCCAAGAGAAGGCTCTGGACTGGACCTCCTCCTTCCTTTCCAGCAGAACACAGAGCGTCCGCCTTCCCCCCTTCCCCTCCGAAGCCACCGGGATCAACTGCGGCGTACCCCAAGGCTCATCCCTCAGCCCAACGTTGTTGAACGTCTACATGGCACCGCTCGCCCACGTCGCACGACGGCACGACCTCAACATCATCTCCTATGCCGACGACACCCATCTGATCCTCTCCCTTACCAAGGATCCCCACACCGTCAAAACTAACCTCCATGAAGGAATGAAGGCCGTCGCAGACTGGATGAGGAACAGCCGACTGAAGCTGAACTCAGACAAGACGGAGGTCCTCATCCTCAGATCCACCCCTTCGGCCTGGGACGACTCCTGGTGGCCGACTGCACTAGGAACACCCCCAACACCCACTGACCATGCACGCAACCTAGGGGTCATCCTCGACTCTACCCTCTCCATGTCGAAGCAGGTCAACGCTGTCTCCTCCTCCTGCTTCAACACCCTTCACATGCTTTGCAGGATCTTCAAATGGATCCCCACCGAAACGAGAAGGACGGTCACCCAGGCCCTCGTCAGCAGCAGACTGGACTACGGAAATGCACTCTACGCAGGAGCCCCGGCCAAACTCCTGAAACGGCTCCAACGCATCCAGAACGCCTCCGCATGCCTGATCCTCAACATTCCTCGCCGCAGGCACATCACACCCCACCTGAGAGACCTGCACTGGCTCCCTGTCAACAAGAGGATAACCTTCAAACTCCTCACCCACGCACACAAGGCACTCCACAACACCGGACCAGCGTACCTCAACAGCCGACTCAGCCTCTACACCCCCACCCGCCAGCTCTGCTCCGCAGACCACGCCCTCGCCACCGTCCCCCGCATCCAAAGAGTGACCGCCGGCGGCAGATCATTCTCCCACCTCGCCGCCAAGACATGGAACACCCTCCCCATCCGCCTAAGGCAGACCGAAGACCTTCTGACCTTCAGAAGACTTCTCAAGACCTGGCTCTTCGAACAGTAGCAGCTTCCCCCCCCCCCCCCCCCCAGGGCCTTGAGACCCTAACGGGTATGTAGTGCACTTTACAAATGCTATGAATGATTGATTGATTGATTGATAGTGTACAGTGGAGAGTCATACAGTGGAATAGTGTATAGTAGAGTGACTTACAGCATACAGTGGAATAGCATAGAGAATAGCTTAGAGTGGAGTACCGTACACTGGGGAAGCGTACAGGGGAGTGGGGTAGAGTGGTGTGGAGTTATGTTGCATACAGTGGAATAGTGTTGAGTGGAGTGGCGTACAGTGAAATAGCGTGGAGTGGAGTGGAGTGGTGTATAGTGGAGTGACATGGAGTGTAGTAGAGTAGAGTGGAGTGGTGCACAGCAGAGTGGGGTACAGTGGAGTGGGGTAGAGTGGAATACCAGACAGTGGAGTGGTATGCAGTGTAGTTTACGCACAGTGGAATAGCATAGAGTGGAAATGGTGTAGAGAGGAGTGGCGTAGAGTGGAATAGCATAGAGGTGAATAGTGTAGAGTGGAGTGGCATACAGTAGAGTGTAGTAGACTTGAGTGGCGTACAGCAGAGCTGGGTAGAGTGGTATAGCATATAGTGGAGTAACGTAATGTGTAGTTGCGTACAGTTGAACAATGGAGTATAGTGCAGTGGCGTACAGTGGAGTAGTGTAAAGTGGAGTGGCATACAGTGGGATAGCATACAGCAGAGTGGTGTAAAGTGGAATGGCATACAAGGGAGAGGATTAGACTGGAGTAGCGTACCTTGGGGTGGCAGACAATGAAATGCATAGAGTGGAGTGGCATTGAGTGTAGTGGCATACAGTGGATTAGTATAGAGTGGTGTAGCATACAGTGGAGTGGAGTAGAGTGGAATAGCATACAGTGCAGTGGAGTACAGTGGAATAGCATACAGTGGAGTCAAGTTGAGTGGAGTAGCATACAGTGGAGTGGCACACAGTAGAATAGCATAGACTGAAGTGGCGTAGAGTGGACTGGCATACAGTTCAATAAACATAAAGTGTGTTGGCATACAGTGTAGTGGTGTACAGTAGAATATTACAGAGTGAAGTAGCCTATTGTACAGTGGTCACAGTGAAGAGGCTTACACTGGAGTGGTGTAGAGTGGAGCGGGGTAGAGTGGAATAGAAGCGAGTGCAGTGGTGTAGAGTGGAGTTACAGACAGTGGAATAGTGTAGAGTGGATTTTATTAGTGTACATTGGGGTGGTGTAGAGTGGAGTGGCATACAGTCAAGTGACATGCAGTAGGGTGGCGCACGGTGGAATAGCATAGAGTGGAGTGCTGGAAAGTGTAATGACGTGTAGTGTAGTGGCATACAGTGGAATATTGTAGAGTGGCATGGGGTAGAGTGGAGCGGTGTCGAGTGGAAAAGCTCAGAGTGGAGTAGCATACAGTGAAGTGGCAGTGCATGGTATGTAGTGGAATGGCCTAGACTGGAGTGGCATATAGTAGAAAAGTGGTGTTGAGAAGACTTGCATAAAGTGGAATAGCATAGAGAGGAGTGGTGTACTTTGGAATGGCTGAAAGTGGAATAGTATAGAATGGAATAGCAAACATTGGAGTGGCATAGAGTTGAGTAGCTTACAGTGAAGTGGCGCACTGTGGAGCGGCATCCAGTGGAAAAGTGAAGAGTGGAGTGGTGTAGAGTGGAGTAGTATACAGTGGTGGGGTGTTGCTCTTTGTTTGTCCTGCATTGTCTCTTCAGCATCGCCACATCTTAATGCAAATGTTATTAAAGAATAATATTAGATCACTAGAGGTGGCACATGAGTTCCTTCTTCATCCAAAAAAAGGAAAATAATTTTCACAAATGTTTTTATGTCTTTTAAAGATTTCATGAATTTATATTAATTCGGGTTTAGGATTGCTCACGCGGTACGGAAATGTATTGTCTGCTCAAAATTGGAGTGATTTGCACAAACATTTAAATATCTTAAGGTCTTATGAATTCATACCAAAAATTCATTTCATGTTGCAATTACAGAAAATTAGAATATGGTAACAAATGTTAATAATATATATGTCTATTTATCCATTCTTTTTTTAATGTATGGTTTAAATGGTATTTATATTCATTTTCCTGTCTTGGTTAGACATAAATAAAGAATTGAATTGAATTGGAGTGGTTTTAAGTGTAGTAGCATACAGTGGAGTGGCATAGAGTGGAATAGAAAACAGTATGGTGACGTAAAATGGAGTGGGGTACAGTGAAGCAGGATACAGCGGAACACCATACAATGGAGTGGCATACAGTGTTGTTTCCTACAGTGGAATAGCGTACAGAGGAATGGCATAGAGTGGGGTATCGTAAAGTGAAGTAGGATAAAGTGGACTGGCATACAGTGGAATAGCAAAGATTGGAGTGGCGTACATTGGAAGAGCATAGAGGGAAGAAGTGTACACTGGAGTGCCATACAACAGAATAGCATAGATTGGAGAGGCATACGGTGGAGTGGCATACAGTGGAATAGCATAGAGTAGAGTAGCGTACAGTGGAATGGCATAGCATGGGGTAGCGTACAGTGAATTGGCATACAGTGGAGTGGTTTAGACTGGAGAGACGTACAGTGGAGTCACGTGGAATGGAGAATAGATGTATTTTAATATTGTCAGGAATGTACAATATGGTGTGGATTAACACATAACAGCAATTTGCTCTGCTTTGCATTTCTCCAGGTCTAATGAGCAATTCAGGGTCAAGCATGGAGGCCTTGTGCTGCCTTGTAAATGTGACTTAAGCATGCTAGACAATGTGTAATGCAAGATTACCACAATACAATAAGGCATCTGGCCCTTAGTTATATATTGTGCCACTGTATACCACAGTACATGCCAATGACAAGGCAGATTATAATTGGCTAATGGCTGCCTTTACAAACTTAAAAGGACGGCATTTCTAAATAAATTCACTTTTCCTGCGTTCTGGGTTACAGCCTTAATTATAATTAAATAGTAGGTTTTATTATTATTCCCGACTTATTATCACTTTGTTAAAGTAGGTAGGTATGTATTTTTTCAAATGTCTACAGAGTACCACACTAATGACTAGGAAGTACATTATGTTTTAAAGAAATATACCTTTTTTAAATTGTTTTTAAAGTTATGTGGTAATTTCTCAGTATTTCTGCAGTGCTCCATACACGTTTTTTTAAAATAAATAATTAAATACGTTAATAAAATGCACTGTATTACACTATATTTGTGAAACCTAGTGCAATATATTGTTGTTTTTAAAAATGTTTTACATATATCTTTTTTTTTAAGTACCTCCTTCGTAGTTATGCAGTTCTCCGTGAAAGTGTTTTCATAAATATGTAAACTCAAAATAATTGTGCCTATCTATTACCACTTTAGTTAAGCTAACAGGTAGAGGAACATTATAAAACCTAATACTTAATTACTTACCTGTAACTAAGCTACTAACATAGAACACGGGTAAAGTGGCCTTAAAACAACATGGCTGTCTTTAACTTTTGTAAAGGCAGTCATTAGCCAATCACATAATGCCTTATCATCACTAGGTACCACAATGCCTTTGCAAAATACTGTGAAATTACAGCTACAACAGCTATAATTAAGTTAAAATACCTTATAAAGTAAAATATACATACATTACTTACCTGTACTACCCAGAAGGACTATCTACACACAATAGCCTACATTCCTGCCAAATGTATTACATTTTCGTTCTGCCGTTTTCAAGCTACACATGAGCACAAAGTGCATGGAAAATGCATTGCTGCCAAAAAGCATTTTGGGACCTCTCGAAAAAGGAATAGGTCAACAAAGTTTTAGTGGAGATTCCTCAAACAGGCACAAAGTTATTAGTGGGAGCAATTCCTATCTCTGGAAATCCTTAAATATATTTACCTTGTGTGGTAAAGGTATGTGTGGTAAACACACTGGGGTCGATTCCGATCCCGGGTCAGACAGCTCTCCGAGAGCTGTCCGTAGCCTTACCGTGCGACCGACACGTACCCGTAGCCGGTCCGTCCTGTAGATGAAGTACGATGCGCATACTGCCAAAAACTGTGATTCAAGCTTCATTCTCCGTCCGAGCCGTACATCCGATCGCCCAACCGAGTCGCCCGGAAGCAGTATCCACAGCAGCTTCCGCCCTGACAAGTACGATGCGTACTTCCTACGTGCCGGACGGGTCGCCACGTACGGCACGTCACAGCATCCGGAAAACAAGCATATCAGCTACGATTCGTGCCACCGCTCAATCCACGGCTATGAGATGGACCAGCTTGCAGCGGGTACGAGACGGAGCAACAAGCAGCGTGTACGACACGAACACACCATGAATCCCATCACGCCGATCATACCAGTACTCTACATCTATGACCGGATCAGGAACCGACGCCGATGGCACAGGCGGTCAGTCAGACACCTACCACACAAACAAACAACACGTACCCGCAAAATGGGACACACACACAGGGGATCCACATACTGGCCACTAACAACAGGCCACCATAGGGGTTGCTTGGCCAGCACCACTAACATCCCCACCTATGGGGCTTATGTTGCCCATCACCCCTGCCACCCCCAGCCATAGGGCATATGTTGCCCATCACTACTGCCACCCCCACCCATAGGGGACCTGTTGCCCATCGCTACTGCCACCCCCACTCATAGGGCTTATGTTGCCCAGCACCCCTGCCACCCCCATCCATAGGGGAACTGTTGCCCATCAATACTGCCACCCCCAGCCATAGGTGACCTGTTGCCCATCACTCCTGCCACCCACACCCATAGGGGACCTGTTACCCATCACCCCTGCCACCCCCAGCCATAGGGGACCTGTTGCCCATCACTACTGCCACCCCCACTCATAGGGCTTATGTTGCCCATCACTACTGCCACCCCCAGCCATAGGTGACCTGTTGCCCATCACCCCTGCCAACACCCCCCATAGGGGACCTGTTGCCCATCACCCCTGCCACCTCAAACCATAGGGGACCTGTTGCCCATCACTACTGCCACCCCCACTCATAGGGCTTATGTTGCCCATCACTACTGCCACCCCCAGCCATAGAGGACCTGTTGCCCATCACTACTGCCACCCCCAGCCATAGGGCTCATGTTGCCCATCACCCCTGCCACCCCCAGCCATAGGGCATATGTTGCCCATCACTACTGCCACCCCCACCCATGGCGACCTGTTGCCCAGCACTACTGCCACATCCAGCCATAGGGCTCATGTTGCCCACCACTACTGCCACCCCCACGCATATAGAGTATGTTGCCCAGCACTCCTGCCACCCCCATCCATAGGGGACCTGTTGCCCATCACCCCTGCCACCCCCACTCATCAGGGAACTTGTGCCCATCACTACTGCCACCCCCAGCCAAAGGGCTCATTTTGCCCATCACCCCTGCCACCCCCAGCCATAGGTGATCTGTTGCCCATCATCCCTGCCACCCCCACTCATAGGTGACCTGTTGCCCATCACCCCTGCCACCGCCACTCATAGGTGACCTGTTGCCCATCACCCTTGCCACCCCCACTCATAGGGGACCTGGTGCCCATCACTCCTGCCACCCCCAGCCATAGGGGACCTGTTGCCCATCACCCCTGCCACCCCCACTCATAGGATGGTTGATGCACCACACATCCATCATACTCCAATATTAGCTATGTCAGCAAAATACATCCCCCCTAACATCATGGCAACAGTGTGTAGTCCGTGACAAATGCCCACAACAGTGATTATGACTTCGAACATACAATGTAACCAACAGCACATGTGTGACCAACAAATGAGTGTGCCCTACAGAAGGCAAGCATCACCATAGCACTGTGTCAATGTAAAAAGAACACCCCCTCACTGTGTAGAACAAAAGTTAAGTGTGGGCTTCCAAATTGCAGCAGATGGTGGTGGGGTCTAAACCCCCCCTCATCACAGTGACCAAAAGGTAAGTGTCATCATGGTCAAAGCTGCAAATACCAAACAGCATATATGATACCTGCTCCCAACACATTAAACACTTCTGGGGCGAAGTAGTGGTTGTGTCCCATTCCCACAGAGATGTAGTGAGGCTAACAGTGCTGTGAAAACATAACACACTCTCGGCCATGTGCAGACAGGCACCACACATGGGGGCTGACAATGCATACAGTGTACAATGACACAAGAGCAGAAGTGACCATCACAAAGCATACACACATCTCGAAAATAGACACACTAATCAAAACAACCTGTGTAGACTGTAGGTGTCAGCTCACAAACTCCCATTCCATGCCAGCAATGGCACCTAACAACCAGGATGAATGTGCACAATGATGTGATATGACTCAGAGGGACAGCTGGGAAAATCACAGAAACAGCATCCAGACAATGGCCCACGACAGCAGTAGCAATGCACTGATGCAGATGCACGATCACAAACAGGCAACCTCACACTGCACATCTGACACAACATGTGTGAGTGTGTGTGTGTGTGTGTGTGTGTGTGTGTGTGTGTGTGTGTGTGTCTCAGTATCCCCAGGCAACTACACAACACATGAGGGGGGGTTGAACCACAGTGACACAGATGTGGACACAGTGCCATACAAAAGTAAACCATCATTGGGACACCCTTAGTGGGCAATCAGGCATTGTGAGATGAGAGGGAGCACAACAGATACACGTGACACAAGCTGGAATGAACACACACCAACCAACACAGCAAGAGACTGGCACACAACAGCACTACCCCCAGTGATCTGACATTGGGGTGACACAAGCATGCATGACACCTCCCCTGTGATGACAAAGGCAGATGTCGTACAAACTGGGAAACCCAGACATGTGTCCTGTTCCACAAAAGTACATCACACATACACAAACACAAATCACTCAGCATGGCCCCTCATCCATGGACAAACGGGAGCTAGGGGACCATCCATGCAAACATTTACATCAGTCCATCCTCGACACCACACTCCCTAAACTGCAACAATGTGCATCTGTGAAGCCCACATCGACAGGTGACATTGCACATGCACCCATGACAGACACAGGAATGTTGGGAGGAACTAAGGTGCACAGACTCATCACACAAGGACAGTTTACAACCCTGGGAAATAAGACATACTGCACAGTATGCAGTACATGGCCATGACGTCAAAGCTCACGTAACCATCAGAATACCTGCCACAGTCCCAGGACAATGCAGAAGCCAAGGAGAACCACAAGGCACACATGCTGACACCTGCCAACATTGCAACCATGAAGCCGACAAGTGGGAGCACTCACACACACATACACATGTCTCAATCACTGAAAGGTACCACCTAGGGATAACTACATGACACTGCAAATAAACAAGTGCCTTGGGGAACCCTGACTGTGTCCCATTTGTGTATGACAACATCATCACCACTCAGAACTGACAAATCCCAATGATGATACACCAACTAACAGTACTGTGTCATGCACCCACACATCTGGTAGCCCATGGCAAAGTAGTGGGATGAACCCAGTACCACTCAGCAAGCATCAACAACAGGAACATATCAAGGGAACACTGCCTGTGTATGAAAAGGGATGTGGACACACACACATGCTCATACAACACACACCATGGGCCCAGGCTATGTCACGGGACAACACACTTACTTGAGGGGGCCCAACTCCTGCGGAAGCACAGCTGTGCCAAACATATTCACAGCACATCTCACTCATGTCAGTAGAAAACTTGGTCAGTCAGCCATCAGTTACCACACAATGAAGGCTCTGGTCACAACAGCCTGGGTACATGAGTCTCCCCTAAGTCATCTGCACATACTCAAAACTTATGTCTAGCAAGTTACACAGAGAACCCAGTTGCTCCTATACCAAAAATGCCCACACCTGTAGGTCCAGTGGGGATGCGCACAAAGTCTGTGAAATTGACAAATTGGACAATGGAAAGCACATCATATGTGCATGGGTGCAAGCCAGAGATGTGACCATGCAAATGAAATGTTCACAGAGATGTCCACAAATAGTTGATCATGACACATCCAGGTAGCTGCAAAGGATGACATGGATACCCACCAGAATAGGATACATATCTCATGGACCACATGGAGTACCTCACATCAACACATCAGTATTCTACATTGGAAACCAAGCATTACAGGTGCAAGGGTATGTTAAACATTATCAACATAATGTACAGCTAAATCAAGTTCACAGGGAAAAAGAAAAAAGCTTTATTCAGCATATTAAAAGTTAAACGTCCGTTCAAACAAAAGGCCAATGGCCAGTCCATGTCCAAATGCCAAGGAGTGAACTAGAGTGACAACTGTCACACGTTGCTTGCCTGCACTGCTAAGGACCGGGGTCATCCCCTCAGAGGGGCATACATGGGGGCAGGCCAGGCACCGCAGGGACAGGATCAGGGCGCAGCAGAAGGAGGCAGTGAAGAGGTGGTGGATGCAGGCGAGACACTTGCAACTGCAGTGGAGCTGACTGAAGTGGTGGGTGCAGTCACAACTGTGGGGCACAAGTCAGATGGGGTGGGTGCCGGCACAACTCCAGTGGGCAGGTCAGATGGAGTGGATGGGGTCCCCACGGCAGTGCCCAAGTCAGACGGGGTGGTTATGGACTCCACTGCAGTGCCTACATCCATGTGAGCAGAATGGGTTGCAGGTGAAGTGGGCAGGACAGGGGCGGGGGACACGGTCTCCACATCAGTGGCACTAACGGTCTAACCAGGTGTGGAGGAGCAAGTGGTAGGAGGGGAGGGCCTTAGCATTTTGGGGATGGTGTATCTGTGGGTGGGGGAATCCGGGGCAGGGAGTGGCGGGGGAACGTCTGGAGTGGTGGCCTGGGGGATGGAGGACGGAGACTTTGCCTTGGAGCTGCGTGGTGGCGGGGGGTCTTGCTCTTCCGGCTCCGGGGGACTTGCGCAAGGGGGTCTCAGTCTGACTGCACCTGTGGGAGTGTGTCCGGGTGTGAGGGGCACTCCCCTCTGTGTGTGGGGACTTCCTCTTCCCCTTGTAATCAGGATCTTCTGGGTCGGTGGGGAAGAGGCTAAGGTCACAGAGGAAGAACTTCTGGGGAGATGGGGTTGCAGGTGAGGCAAGGGAAGGGGGCTGGGAGGGAGAGCTTTCGAAGGACTGCAGAGTGGTTGTGGATGACTGTGTGTGTGTCTGCAAACCAGCCCCTGTGAGTGTGGTATCAGTCCCCTGCGCTTGCTTGTGTGCACGTCTAGACCTTGGTTTGGGTGTTTGTGTGCTGCCCGTGTCTGTGGCTCTGTGTGTATGTGCAGGTGTTTCTGTGCTTGGGACAGGTAGGCTGCTGTGAATCGTGGGTGGTGCAGGGGTAGGAGGGGTGCGGGACTGTTGGAGGAGGGACACTGCTGTCATCAGGGAGGAGGCCATGGACTGATTGGTCCTCTGTAGGGCAGACATGCTCGATGAAATGCCCTCCATGAACGACACCAGTTGTGTCAACAGACTTGTGTGTGCATGGAGGACCTTCAGCATCGACGTCTGCCCTACATGGATCTGTCCAAGTAAGTCCACAGACTCCTCAGTAGGGCAGTAGGGGACACAGGGGCAGGGGGTGATGGTGATGGTGGTGGTGGTGGTGGCGGTGGCGGGGAAAGCCTCACTAGCTGGGGTTTGGTGGCTGATGACACCCGCCTCCACAAGGGAGTCATCCTCAGAGCTGCTGTGGCCCTCAGCTGGGGGGATGGTGCTGACGACTCCTCTGTGTGGCTCCACTCGCCCTCCATGCCACTGGGTCCCCCCGACTCCTCTCCTTATGTCCCTGTCAGGCTCTGTGGCTCCTCCTGGTCCGTGGAGCTGTCCCCTCCTGTGGCCGTGGATGTATCTGGATAGGAATAGGAAGTAAGAGAACAACATCAGTCATCTGCACCAACTGCACACACAACAGTGAGTACATCACATCACAGGGCAAGCCCTGGCATCATCAGCTGAACACAGCTCAAAGTACCAACACTGTTTAGATTAAGCCAATTGTCATTCTCAACATCAACCATGGCACACATATCCCTCCTTGACTTGCACACATATGTCTGTTGCATGTTGGATGCTAATACCCCAATGTGCCGACATGCACTACCCACACATTATTTGGACATGCAAGTGAACATGTAGGAGTATGTCACTATACACAGCACATCTCTTGCTACTGACTCAGTAGAGGTGTGTGGATGAAGGGATGGGCAGAGACTCATTTCACATGTTTGTGATGCATGCCAGCAACACACACTATGATGTTCTCTTGTCCTGATGGGCAATGCCACAATGAGGTGCATGGTGCACACTTGAACACAATGCTGGATCACTCATAGCAAGTTAAATGCCATGGCACTGGGATGCCCTGAAAGTCAGTCAACACTTTCTCCTGTCACAGGGGCAGGGCGTCCAGACAACAACAATATGCACTGACTCACAATCCTAGCTCAGAGGTAAAGCTAACTCTGCAGATGACCGGCGCACATGCCCACCCCCTGCAAACAACATATACAGGACCCAGAAGACCCCACATCATGCAAATCAGACATATGAGTCTCTGCTAACACAACACCCTGTACATTGACACATCACAGTCTGCCATGCATGTAACCCAGCTGCATTGAAGGACACAGTTGCATTCACCATTGTGAGCTGTCAGATCACACACCTATATGTCACACAGGTCTTGTCTCTCACAGTCACATCTCAAATGTCCTGCTGACCCTCTGAATCATGGACACTCCAGTTGTACGTAACAACAAGCCACATCCTAATGACACAGAGGCAGACACCTGAGGGCACATGTCACTAAGCACAACCTGTAATTTAATACATAGGAGTGGGATTAAAGAGTGTTTCTAAATGCCCACGAGGAGGCAGGACTGCCCAGGTCTCCATGAAACAGTGTTTGGCCCTCACAGTAGTCAGGTGGCTAAACAAGTGTGACATACTTGATATACAAACTCCTGAGGCCCCAAAATTGGAGTCCCCTGCTGCATGGGTTTGTTTGGAATACCCCAGCCACATGTGGCGAGTCAGACCAGCAATTGGAACACATATCAAGGGCACACACAGATCACATGTCAGATCTCAGGCATTGGGCAAACAATTGACCCACCCATGAAACACACAACCGAGTCACGGGAACAGATGCTGTCCGGTAGATGAAGCATAGCTGACTGCAGGGACCCAGTGCCCTAGTGACACAAGTAACAGACTGTAGGGGCCACACCTGTGGAACATATTAGGAGGGTGCATCACACAATTGAGGGACCTGAGTATTGGACTACAAGACCTACGTAATCTGTAAGTGTGATCAGGCCAAAAGACTGCAATTAGCATGTCAGACATAGTACACAGATTAGGCATGGACTTTTCCCCTTCCTGCTGCTGTCTGGCCTTCAGCTGCCTATCCAGGTCTGGCAAGACCACCGCCAGTATCCGGAGCATGTGGGGGGTCAGGGTCTGGTGTCCGCCCCTCCTGCGCAGAGGTGACAGCTTCAGCTGGACTCAAGCTATCCTCCGGGTCCAGCCCCGAAGGTCCTGCCACCTCTTCTGGCAGTTGCGGATCCGGCGCTTGAATACCCCCTCCGAACGAACAGCCCGGGCGATGGTCAGCCATATCTCCTGCTTCTGGTGGGCATCAACCTGTGAGGATGACAAAGTGAAAAGTACATTGACACACATGCCCCAGATTTCTGCTGCACACATTTGGATATACATGTCATCATCACAAAGGGAAACTAGTTACACAGGTAGTGCAACCATGGGAAAGGACAAATAACCTGCATGTCTGACATGTTAACAATGCTTGGATAGTTTAAGCTTGCACTAATGCACTTTAGCAGCACCTGTTCATTACATGTACCTACACACTTTGGGGGATGAAAGTAGTCAGTATGAATTCTTGCCACTGGTGTACACTCTGCTAGTACTGCTAGTCAGACAACATGCATAATTAGGAAGGCAGTGGACTGCACACTCACCTGCTCCCCTGGTTTCCCATAGAGCTTGCTGTACTGTGGAAGGAGCCCGTCCCGCAGGGCCTGGTTCTCCTCCTCAGTGAAGGCTGGGGCCCTCTCCAGAGTACGTGCCATAGCAGGAGCCAGAGGATGCAGAGACAGCAGCAGTGGTAGCAGGGATGTGGTCCAGTAGCATGTAGTGCAGGCAAGTGAGCTCCCTGGGGTACAGCCAGCCTTATATCTGTGCAGCAGAGGCAGAATCTGTGCCATGTGTCCCAAGTGATAGGTCCAACACGGTTGCATTCTAATGCCCAATCCATGGAATTGTACGACTCATACACGCCTTCCGCATTGTTCAAATCTTCATCTTCATGAAACAATTAAAATTGCAACATTGTTGTAGGCATCCAACTGGATTTCCAGTGCACAACTTGTACAAGTTTTGAATCCGCATCCGTCTCCATGACAGTCCAGAGCCAATGGCTGCGCCCGGCTCGGTCAACTGACTGTACAACGCGTATTTTGAAAATACACATGCACCCGTCTCCATACGATTCAATGGCCAAGGCGTATGCCTGTCTCGGACCATGCCTGCCTGACGCATATGCATGATAGTCACCCGCGCACGGCTCGGTCATGAACCGTGCAATGCGTACGCATTGTCACCCGCGTCGGACCTCATTGCAGTCAGTGACAAAGCGTACGCACGGCTCGGTCATGAACCGTGCAATGCGTACGCATTGTCACCCGCGTTGGACCTCATTGCAGTCAGTGACAAAGCGTACGCACGGCTCGGTCATGAACCGTGCAATTCGTACGCATTGTCACCCGCGTCGGACCTCATTGCAGTCAGTGACAATGTGTACGCGCGGCTCGGTCATGAACTGTGCAATGCGTATGCATTGTCACCCGCGTCGAACCTCATTGCAGGTAATGACAAAGCGTACGCACGGCTCGGTCATGAACCGTGCAATGCGTACGCATTGTCACCCGCGTCGGACCTCATTGCAGTCAGTGACTTAGCGTACGCACGGCTCGGTCATGAACCGTGCAATGCGTACGCATTGTCACCCGTGTCGGACCTCATTGGTGTGACTATTCTATGGATACAACACACAATTACTGGCCAGGGACACCTGTGCACACCTACCACACTACAGCATTGGCCACACAGTGTCCCATGGCATGTAAGGCTGCATTCCCTGGGTGTTGGGGGGGGCACATTTGGTTTGTTGGGTGGCACTCTTGTGCAGCCACTCCCAGGCTGTGCACGTGTACATGGGGGCAGAATACTTTGTGTGTCGTGCACATTACCACTGTGATGTGCAATTGTACAGTAATGGGCATGAGTCACGGACACAGTTTCATGTTGGATATGTTTGGGGCATGTCGCTTACACCCTGAGTCCAGGGGGTGATGGCATGTACATCACAGTGAGACCTGTAGCCACAATACTGATGTGCACCCACAGTCTGTGTGCATGTTGTGTCTCAGATGTGTCTGATCAAATGTGCCCAATGGGTGACAGTCTCCACATCCATGTGGTTTATGTATCAACCTTGATGGTGTGTGTGTGTCTAAGAGATGTACATGTAGGGCCTGCAGGAACAACAGTGGCCACTACCTGTGGGACTTACTCTTGCCTTGTGGTGTGTACGTGATACGCTATGTCCATGCCAGTGTCGATGTGGCAATACAGGGACCCTGGGTTTCTGCATGGCAAAGATCTGTGATGCCTGGGAGACATAAGGCCTCACTTGTCACTGTGGTGTGTGTTTGTAACATCACAGCAGTACATAGGTTGGGTGACACAGCCAGATGATTGGCCATTGCACTACATGGGACTCATGTGGACATGTGGAATTGATATGTGAGGTGATGGTCATGTATGTGTCCATGCCCAACAGCACACACCTAAGTACATTGTGTAATGTCATGATCTATCATGTGGTATTGAGCCTGGTCATGGCCACATGGGTGGATGAACTGGCAATCTTCCTTTGTGCATCTCTGTACTGCAGGGCACCAGCTGTCCATAGACCATTCCCAGACCTTGTGACCATGCAGGAACGCGACTGCATCAGACAGTACCGCTTCACCAGGCCACTGATAGAGGAGTTGGTGGAGCAGTTGGTGCCACATCTGCTACCTGGCCGGACATACCCTACAGCACTGACCTCAGAGGTGAAGGTGATGGCAGCCTTCCAGTACCTTCCAGTACACTGTGGCTACTGCTGGTGCTACACGATGTCTTGGAGGGGATGTTGCATTTCCTAGACCTGTACATCAAGTTCCCTAGCCCAGCTGAACTCCCTGAAATAAAGGATGCCTTTTATACACTGGGGAGGATGCCGAACGTCATCGGATCTATTGATGGGACACATGTGGCCCTGATACCACCACAGGCACATGAGCAGGCATACCACTCCATCAATGCTCTGGTGGTATGTCTTGCTAACATGTCTATCACACATGTGTGTGCACAGTTCCCTGATTCGGCGCACGATGCCTACATAATGAGGAGCAGTCGCATTGCAACGCTGATGTCACAGATACCAGCTCAGCATGACTGGCTTGTCTGTGTGTACAGACTGTTTCTCATTGTGTGTGTTTCTCAATGTTGTTTTCCGCACTCCTACACAACTCAGCTACTTGTTCATTTTTGTGTGTGTAGGTGACTCCGGATACCCCAACATGCCGTGGTTGCTGACAACCCTCCGGAACCCTATGACACCAGCCGAGATGTGCTTCAATGAGGCACATGGTCGGAGCAGGAGAGTGATTGAGCAGACATTTGGCCTCCTGAAAAGCCGCTTTCGCTGCCTGGACAAGACCGGAGGGGCCCTCCCATATGAGCCTGCAAAGGTGTGCAAAATAATCCTTGTATGCTGCATGCTACACAACATGGCGGTGCGGAAAGGAGGTGCCTCTCATCCAGGATGACGATGACCATCCACCGGCACCTGTGGAGGATCCCGGCCTGGGCCAAGATGCCAGTGATGATGAGGATGAGGGTGACGTCCGCTCACAGCTCATCAACAACTTCTTCACCTGAATGTGAGTTTCCAGGGTTGTTATGTCAATGTATGGAGTTAGCCTGTAATGTGTTGTGGCTGCTCTCTCGCTGTCTGAGTGTGTCTGTGTGCCACTTGACTGGATGCGTGCAATGATGTGTCCATTCAGGTGGTGTGTAGTCCACAATAGGGTAGTACTGCTAACTTGTTTTTGTGTAGGTTTCTTGCGACATGTTTTGTGCATGTGTATGTCATTTCTCTCCTGTTCTGCTGTGCTTTTGACTGTGTCTTGTGTCTGTCCATCCCAGGGTACTTTGCCTGTTGTTTAGTCAACACTGACCCCCAACACCCAAAATCCAACAACAGTGTGGAAGTTGTCAATTCCCATCAACTGATGTACCACACATCCCTGGACTTCAATTCTCCAACACTTTGTTAGTGTGTGTCCACTGTTACGTAGAATTACTGTGCAACTATTGTGGAATAAACATGTTGCTGATGTGTAATGAACCTGTGCTACACTTTGTTATGTGCATTGTCTGTCTTCCTACATCTGACTGACATCTGCTTACCTCACCTGTGGACTTGTTACCACTGACTGGGGTTGGTGTTGTGTCTGTGCATGCCAATGTATTTCAGGTCAACATCGTTGTGTGGGATGAGTAACATGGTCATGGTGAGTATTTGTTGTGGTGCCATAGTGGTGTGTCTCCCTCAAATGTGTCACATCACCATGACTCACGTTACGTTGGTCACATTGTTGCAGTATTTGGCATGCACTGTGTTGTGTAGCAGATCGACATCTCCATGACACATGACAAGTTGGAATCACAACAGAGGCAAGTATGGTGTACTGGTGAGTTTATTTTCAAACATGTGTGAGGAAAGTGCACAGGATGGTGGGTGCTGTACATTGGTTTTGGAATCCAACGTACACATTAGAGTTGGATGTGCTGGTAGATGAAATGTCCAGAGTAAACTCCACAGTCATCTGCTGCATTGGCCCAACATGATCCCTCCATGTTATGTGGGCGAATTGTGTGCGATTGGACAAGGTGAATGTGTTGTGCACAAAGAACATTGTCCAGAACAGGTTTAGAGGCCCTGGGGGATGTGCTGGGACATCTGCCTCTCACGTGTCCTTCTTCGGACGACCCTTCTTCTTCCTGGGGGGGATCCTCAAGTGCAGGCCTCTGCGGTGCAGGGGACTCTCCGCCAGAGTCCTCCTCCCTCCTGTGGCGCTGGCAGATGGTGTTGCAACAGATGTTGTGGCCACACAGTAGGTGTGGACAGGTTTGTGTTGATCTGGCGGAGGCATTGGAGTATGTCCTGATGCACCGCAGTAAGGGTATCCCACTTGGCCTCCATGCGGGCATGGTGGGCAGCCTGCTCCTGTTGCATGTCCTTGAGGATCCCCACTACCTGGCCAAATCCTCCGGTGCTATCCTGGTACGCATCTATGATGCGTGCCAGGTGGGAGTCATCATGCAGTCCAGACCCCTCTGCAAGCCATGCCCTCTGCCTCCCACCCCTCCCAGCACCCCTATCCACACGGGCATGACCAGCGGCGGGACGCACAAGTGACACTGGGACCCCTTGGGTGGTGTTGCTGGTGGTGTTTGCTGTAGCTTCCGGGGGTCCTGTCTCCCTGTGCTGTGGGTGTTCAGTGGCCTTGGTCTGTCCGTGTTGGCGGGGGTGCCCTGTCGGTTTCCAGATGCTGGAGGCGTTGGTACAGGGGGTGCAGATGTTGATGCTGCTGGTGCTGCATGATGACTCACACCGGAGGGGCCAGGTTGGTCATTGTCATCCGAAGAGGACAGAGACAGAGTCAAACCAGAGAGCTCAGTGTCCGCCAGAGTCTGGGACTGGGAATCCTCTTCATTTGGTGTTGGGTGCCCAGCACCACCTGTGTTTGGAAGAGACACACAATGTGAGTTATGCTTCTACATGCATCGATGGTTCACAAACATGACATTTTCTACTTTACGAACAGATGCCTGCCTGTACACTGCTTTTACCCAGCTTGTCACGGACAGAGTTTGATATTGTTGTTGCCCATTTCCCAGCATGGCCTTGTGCTCCCCACAACAGAGCCCAGTGTCAGACAACCTGTCAGTCCCTTTCCACTCCCTGTGGGGCGAGTATGGTTCAGTTAGAATTTGCTGGGCCATGTGGGTGGGTGTAGATTGTCTGTGACTGCGACTTCCATCATACTCTTGGCTACACCCCCTTCCGAGCATGCCCATACTTCCTTCCTCTTGACTCTGCTTCCCTGTGAGGGGGTGTGACAGCAATGGCAAGATGGCTGACTGTGAAGTCCTGGTGTTTGTTGTAGCCCATTTCCCAGCAGGGCCTTGTGCTCCCCACAACAGAGCCCAGTGTCAGACAACCTGTCAGTCCCTTTCCACTCCCTGTGGGGCGAGTATGGTTCAGTTAGAATTTGCTGGGCCATGTGGGTGGGTGTAGATTGTCTGTGACTGCGACTTCCATCATACTCTTGGCTACACCCCCTTCCCAGCATGCCCATACTTCCTTCCTCTTGACTCTGCTTCCCTGTGAGGGGGTGTGACAGCAATGGCAAGATGGCTGACTGTGTAGTCCTGGTGTTTGTTGTTGCACATTTCCCAGCATGGCCTTGTGCTCCCCACAACAGAGCCCAGTGTCAGACATCCTGTCAGTCCCTTCCCACTCTCTGTGGGGCGAGTATGGTTCAGTTAGAACTTGCTGGGCCATGTGGGTGGGTGTAGATTGTGACTGTGACTCCCATCATACTCTTGGCTACACCCCCCTTCCCAGCATGCCCATACTTCCATCCTCTTGACTCTGCTTCCCTGTGAGGGGGTGTGACAGCAATGGCAAGATGGCTGACTGTGAAATCCTGGTGTTTGTTTGGCTACAAGTCCAAAAAGAGCCCCTGTGCTTCACACAGCAGCACCCAGTATGGTGTATCTTTTGCTGATATTTCACAGAGGTGTGGGCCAATGCATTTTACCCGGTGAGTTGTGTGGAGTTTGTGTTGAGGGGTGTGTGTGTCTCCACATGCTGGTAATTATGGTTAGAGCTGTCAGTCCTCCTTCCCACCCGGCCAGACATCCCACCATGAAATGTGCTTCCATTGTGGGGCATGCAAGTTGTCTTTCAGGATGTCAGTCAGTGGTGTCCTGCTTCTGATTTGTGCACATGCCCTAGCAGGGCCTTGTGCTCCCCACAGCAGGAGCCAGTGTCAGCCATCTTGTCAGTCATTTTCCACTCCCTGTGATGTGGGCATGTTTCAGAGAGGTATTGATGGGCCAATCAGGAGGGGGAGCATTATCTGTGACTACAGGCCCCATCATGCTTTTGGATACACTCACTTTACCTGCATCCCCACAATTCCTTCCTGTCAGTCAGCTGCACTGTGAGGTAGTGTGTTTGTGGTGGCAAACTGTCTGGCAGTGTCTATTTAGCTTTGTGCCAATGCCTTGCTCTATTTGTTTGTAGGTTGGTGCATGTCATGACACAGTTCCAAGTCACTATGAGATGGCAGGTATTGTGTTTGTCTGACTGGCATACACATCTTGGTATGATTATCTATTGGTTACTGTAGATTTGCTTGCGGTGCATGGTTTCACTGTCCCCTTGCCACACAATCTTGGGTATGTTGTTTGTGTACTCACCAGGCTCTGGTATGTCTGTTAAGCCATGGACGCTCTCTGGTGGTAGGATGTCCCGCACCTTCTCCTCCCAGTTCCTGAAGTAGACTGGTTTGGCAGGAGGGCCACCGTCGGTGACTGACTCAGGGCGTGACCTTTATCGATGAGTTTCTTGACCCTCTTGCGCACGTCATACCACCTGTTCTGGATATCGTCCTTTGAGCGCCTTGCTGGTGCTTGTGCATTCACCTTGTCCACAATCCTCGCCCACATCTTTGTTTTCTGTGACATGGGTGTCCTTTGGACCAATGTACCAAACAAATGTGGCTCTATTCTGATGATCTCGTCTACCAGCACTTCTAACTCACTATCTGTGAACTTTGGATTCTTCTTTGGAGGCATGATGATGGGTGGTGGTGGTGAGGGATGTGTGTATGAGGATGCAAGTGAGGGTGGGTTGGTGTTGGTTTTGCTGGCTGTATGTGTGTGTGCTTTTGGATGAGGTGTTGATGGTGTGTGGGTTGTGTGATGGGTTAGTTGTGAGTGTGTCTGTGGTTGCTGTGTAATGGTGTTTGCTGCTGGCTGTGTCTCCTGTTTGCAAGGGAGGATGGTAGTGATTGTAGTCCTTTATATAGTTGGTGTTGTGGGTGTGTCTTTGTCCCAGTTTTTTTTTTATTTGATATTTATTGTTTTTGTCATTGCTTGTTTGGTCCTCTTTTTGTCTTTTTTCCTTTGGGTTATGTAGGCATGAAGGAGACATTCATTTGACGGAAACGAACGCTGATGTTGTCTCGTGTGGGCTTCTCCACCTCGTTCACGCTGCCTAGCTTCTGTGTTTCATACGCGTCGGTCACAAAGGTCTCTGTTGCTTGTGGGCCCGGTTGTCTGTGCGTGTCAGTCGTGCGGCTTGGTCTCCGTGCTAGTCGGTCTGGTTTTACACGCATTGCATCGTACTGCGCGGATCGGACATCTCGGGTACGGGTCGGTCGGGTTCATTCCGGGTTTGTGTTGGTCGGTGAAATTCACGTCGGTTTTCCGGCCGGATCACTATTTTCCCTACGGCTCGGTCGTACGGCTTGTATTCCGTACGTGTCGGTTGTAATTCACACGCGTTGCATCGTACTGCACGGGTCATACGGTGCTGGTCCTTGTCGGTCGGTATCCGGTCCGGGTCTGTGTCGGTCGATTCGTTTTGCAGCCGGAATCTGCCCCACTGTGTTGTAAATGTATTATGTGGTAAAAAGGATTCATGGTAAAAGGCATTGTGTAGTAATAACAGTGTGGTAAAGCCTGTTTCTCTTGTGTGGAACCCTGTTCCCTACAGCCCTGACCCATCTTTACTTCAGTGGATGATGAATTTGTGGTTCCTAAACCCAACAAATATTGGAATGTCTTTATGAGAAGCTCGTTAGACCTGTATGTAAAACTTGTGACATTTTGTCAAACTCATGCGGCAATTTAAATCTAAAATGCAGTATTGGGTATTTTTTTCCAAACTTTTCTCACGAAAAAAGACCCCCCCTCGAGCCTCCCCCACTGCCTCAAGAACCTCTTTGTGGCAATTATGCTCACTTGTTCCTTGCAATTAGGCCATCTATGTACAGCACACCAGTTTCAGGGATCATTTAGAGGGCTCCCAGTTTTATGGTATTTTTGTTTAACATTTCCATCTGTATTTATCCATATTTATTTTTTGACCATCTTGTCAGTATTTATCTATATTTATTTTGTGTTCTCTGAATAGATGAAGTTGTAATATGGTATATTTTCACATTTATTTAACTAATAAATATGTGCTCATACTTTGACGCCTGTTCTGTTTTAGAAAATGAAGCAGCTAAATATAACATAACAATACAGTCACAGGTAAATATTGGCATTATAGTACAAATGGGTGTAGACATATGTCCTTATTTAATAAAACCTCATCATGTTTTGTAACTTCCCATGCCATCTATCTGCTCAGCTGTTGGCCTGGAATTAATGAAAGACAATATGGAAAGGCACTCAAAAGAAACCAGATTTTCTGTATTTTTTCATTTTTAAAATAAATGTAGACAGGAAACACCTTGTTTTCTGCCTGTATTTATCTGTAAAAATCAACAGAAACAGAAGATTGGGAACGCTAATCACTAGTCACCACTGAAACCCACTGAATTCTAACCAAGCTCTGCTCTTCATGATGTGAATCCACAGAGGATTCAAACCAGGGCTGGTAAAAGAAAAAAATATCCCACTATTCCATAAATTAGGGATCCAAGGAAGGTTGAATGATGGGGGTACTTCCGGAGGGACAGAGTAGTGAAGAGAGGAGTGTGCCACTCAACATTTACATTTAAAAACTCTGCCCCAGGGAAATTGGAAATAAGGACAAAGCTTTTTTTGGCCTACTTAATTGATGTATCTGAGGAGTTACATTGGTGAGTTAACTATGATGGCTAATGCACATGCTTGAGAGACCTGTGTGCAGTCTAGTCACAGATTTGGCTCATCATCATCATATAATAGCTAACAGGGTTAATGCACCTGCTGCAAAGTATACTGCTTGGCACAGAGGTCACTGGTTTGTATTTTATGGCTATAGCTCAAATTTTTTCTGATGATTTTTTGCAGAGATTCTTGTGTTACTTGCTGGTCTCAAGTTGCAATCATTGTAATATAGCTTAGTGAGTCATGAACCTGCATCATTTAGATGCATGCAAATTGCAACACATAAGTTCAAATCCTGAATGTTTTTCCTTAATCTTTCATTATTCTAAGGTTGCTAAAAAGTTCTTTTAAGCAGTAATAAGCTCATGTTAATAAATGCCATATAAATGGCAATTAGAGTAATTACTCATACAGTTACAGTTGACATTCTTACAGTACATGAATGTCTCTTATAGGTCAAAACCTGACTCCAAATCATAGTGTATCTCATAAGCACTGCTCAAGTGACACCAAGCCAATGTCTTTGTTTCCTTTATTTCGCCAACATCCAGCTAGCTCTCAGCGAGGACAGACTCAAATAAAAGGAGTGTTGATGGCCCTTTAAGTTAGGCATGTATGTTGGCCTTGCTGGAACTGAAAAAAGAGAACTCCCTCACCCTCTGCAGGTTGCTGCTCTGAAATCTAACCACACAAATGCAGGGGGCGCTGTTTAGGTACAGTACCAGGACACTATCTGGACATTTCAATGGGGTGGCTGGGCTCCGGCTCAGTAGAAGATGCAGCACCCTGAAGACGGCTGTATTCCTAAATATTTCAGACCTGATGCACCCACTCTGAACTGATCATGTCTACCCACATCTTCCGCTGCACAATCAATCTTGCCAGCGAAAGTGATTTCCTTGTTAACGAAATTCAAGGAATCAATGCCTTGGGTTCGTTGCTGGTGATTCAAATTTACGTCTTGCGAGCTCTTATTTGCAGCTCTTTTCAATGCTCATTAAATCAGTTTTATGTGCTCTTTCTCTCGCCTCCGGTGTCTATTAACAAGGAAAAAGAATGGAGTCCATTTACTTGCAACGAGCCTGGGACGCCAATGCTTTATGTACCCGTTAATGAATGACGTGGAGTGTAAGCAAGAGTTGCCCGAATACGGAAAATCTTTGTTCATTTTTCCTAATTCATTCATTAATGGAAAGCACCACTTAACTGCCTGGACATCTGCGCCATTGAATCTATTCATTAGTGCTGTAGAGCTACTAGAAAAGGTTTCTGTTTCCTTTTGTTAAGTTGTGATTTCTGCCCAAATGTTGTCGTCTGTGGAGGTTCCTATTTAAGGCGTGTTCGTTCACTACCAACCTTTGGCTCACCTTGAACTAAGGGTGTCAGAAACTGTCAAGTTTTTCCTTGGGAAACTTCCTGATTTTGTCTTAAATACTATTGTTACTATCCGTAGTTTTACAAAGTTTTCTGAATTTGGTTTTTCAAGCTACAACTGTTTCTGTGCTCATCTCTAAGTTATACAGACAGCGCCACCATCAGGCAGAGTGTCATAAATGCCGGTATTGACAATTTTGTCAGTGATGGGAACCAGAAACCACTGGCTCAAATTAAGCACTGCGTGTCAGTACTCAAATTTAAATATTCTTGTATTTTCTTTCGTAAGCGTGTGGTATTTCATTGTTTTTTCACTAAAAGTAGGATTCTTAACTTTTCTAATTTACTTTGTGTGTTGTCAACAGGGTCAAAGGTCTGATGACATCACTTTCCGGGAAGATTTCTTGGTCACTTCCCATGTGGCTATTGGCTTCACAACTTGTGTGATGTCACTTCCGCTAATCGTGGGATTTTGTTGTAGTGACATCCAAGTGAATATCGGGTTTACCCTTACATGAGCTGATTATTTTCTGCTACATTTTTTAACATATCACGGGTGGTGAACCACATAATTACATTTTTAGCCATTGGCTTCCAAGAACTGTTGCTACCTTAAGATTACCAGAGTGTATAACAGCAAAAGATTTGCTTTCACAAAACTGAAGGGCGCCGGAAATTGCAAAGGCTTGTGTGATATGTTTATTTGCAAAGATAAGCCTAAAGAATGTGCTCATGTAGTTTTGTAAATGTATTTCCACAGCATCCAATTTTCATACTGTACTGCTGCTGCAGGCAAATAGCACACAGACGTACATCATCATAATTATGCCCAACTATACTTCTGCTATCTTGTCTGATGGGGCAGATGACTCAGAGGACCAATACATCCTTTCCAGGTGTTATGTGTAACTTCGCGGTGACAGGTTCAAATCCTGGCGTGTCCATTCGGCCTTTCATCCTTCTGAAGTCAAAATAATTGGGGGCATATTATCAAGGAACTGCGTTAAACCACCAGAAGCCTGGCTTCTATTGGAATTCTCAAGGGCATATTATCAAGCCCATTATCGCCGATTTAGTTCCTTGATAATATGCCCCTGAGTACTGTTGAATCAGTTAACAATACACATTCGATTTAGCGCCAATAAAATACCCAAGGTTGGATATGTGCTTTGCTAATACAGGTTATTTTCTCTCTGGGACTCAGAGTCAGCCTTTTGGGTCCTCTGTCATTACTTTCACAGCTTCTGCATCTCACTACTGCACAGTGGTGCCGAGCCTGCATACACTCGTGGCTTGCACAGGCTATCCAACTCACGGATGCTCCCTCACCACGAGATGTGATGATTTGCACGCACAGGCAGGTGTGCTTCACCTCACAATCCCAAAACTGCTTCAGGCAAGCGTGGAAAGAAGGCTTACTGCGATGAACGCTGGCTCCTGACAAAATAGGGTATTCTGGGGGTCAAGCAATTGAATCGTTGGAAAGCAGACTCCATCATTCATGTTTCTGACCTTAGCGAATTAAATATATATTTCGTAACATTTACATCTTCATCTGTTGCTCTCAGGGCTTAGAAACGCCAGAAGTGCACGTGATAAAACTACAAAAACAATGTATTCTTATGACATCGGAAGCTCTTCCGGGGTGTGATAAAGAGCCACAAGAATTTTAATCGAAGTCGAGCTGCTGCCTCTCCCCCATTCCTGCAGCATGCGACAGATTTTACCTGTGCAAGGACTCTGTCCAAGGAGCATAATAAGCAGACGATGAATGTCCTGTGACTCAATGGGGCAGAAGAGAGTTGTGGAGGCTGTTTATAATTTAGGGACAGTGCGACAATCCCTTAGTAAACGAGCCACCCCTGCGAGCCTCAGCCACGTTCAGATGCTAGTTACCATCACATTCTTAGTGCATTGTGCCGGTGGACTGACAGGATTTCAAAACGTTTTTTTGTACTCCTATCTGATTGTGCAAAGAAAAAAGTATAGTGTGCCTTCTCAAGCTTAACAAGCATTGGTGGAGCCACTAGCACCAGCGTAACAAAACATAAGGGGGCACCCTGCACACTACAGGGAGGGCACCCTGCAAACTACAGGGAGGGCCCCCCACCCCCAGACTCAGTCAGGAGCTGTCACGCCAGGGTACTGTGCTGAGGGGGCCCACTGGAGCTCGCCCCCCGCGGTGGCTACGGAGGACTTTGTTGCGCCACTGGCCACCAGGTCTGGGTTTATTGTGCGAAAGAATGCAGCGTTAGCATATTAGAAAGAGTCGCTCAAGAGAGATCTAGGAGGAGTGTCTATTATTTTGGGCTTTCCGCACGTAGTTCAATGCGAGCATTTGAGGCATAAGGAAACCCTCAAGGAGCTAAAACCTTTAAGTGACAGATGAATGCATCACTGGGCTGAGACAAGACTTGATTGACATAGTCTCAAGCCAATAACTGAAACAGGCTGGTTGTTGGACCTGGTCCTTTCTGGAAGGCCACTCCCACATTTTTTGCCTTAACCCCTCCTGTTTTGCTGGAGTTGTTGTTTTGGGCTTTAGGACTCTTGTGCACTTTACCACTGCATACAGTGCTAAAGTGCTTGTACTCTCTTCATACAACATGGTATTATTGATTTACACCCAACTGGTACATTTAGTTTACAGATAAGTCCCCTGTAAAGACGTACTACTTGTACCCAGGGCCTGTACGTTGAATGCTACTAGTGGGCCTGCAGAACTTATTGTGTCACCCACTTAATCCATCTTTCTAAACGAGTCACAGGCCTGCCATTTAAGTCTATGTGCAGTTTTAAAATGCTATTCCAACCAGGCAAAATACTCCTTTTTCTAGGCCTAATCTCTCATGTTTAATATATGTACGGCACCTATAGGGAAAGGTGCAGAGTATTTAAAAAGTCAAACATGTACTTTTAAGTTTTGCATGTCTGGGTAGTACGAAACTCCTAAATTTGTTTTTCACTACTGCAAGACCTACCTCTCCTATAGGATAACATTGGGTTTGGAAACAGCATTTACAATGCGGCCACAACCATGCATGCCTTTACCACGTAGGCTTTACAATGCATGAGTCTTTACCATGCATGCCTTAACCACACAAACTTTCACAATGAGTGTGCCTTTACAACGCATGTCTTCACCATGAACATATAAGAATTTGGCAGGTAAGTGTCATATATATATATATATATTCATTGAAAAAACCATAGGTTTCACACATGTTATAGTTAGCTGGACATTTCACTCGTAAAAAACAATTGAAATTCCCCCGTTATAGTTAGTGCAGGCAACTATAACTCACGCGACCGCAATTCTCTGCTGATGCTAATACTGTATTTAGACACTTATTTGCCCATGTCTTCTTCCATAAAATTTTAGCTATACATATACTGCAAATATTTTTTTTTCATAAAGACACATATGTCATCAGCAGAGGATTGCGGTCGCGTGAGTTATAGTTGCCTGCACTAACTATAACGGGGGAATTTCAATGGTTTTTTACGAGTGAAATGTCCAGCTAACTATAACATGTGTGAAACCTATGGTTTTTTCAGTGAATTTGCAAGGTTTTTTAAATGCTAATTCCTAACTATAACGTGTGTGAAACCTAAGGTTTTTTCAGTGAATTTGTACGGTTTTTTAAATGCTAAGTTACTTTACGCCGTTCGTGGCGTGCGCGCCCACTTCACGCAGTTCGTTCCCTGCGTGCAGTGAGCACGCGGTGCGCTTCGCGCACCGCGTGCCCACTTTACGCAGTTAGTGCCGTGCACGCACTGTGGGCATGCGGTGCGCTACGCGCACCGCGTGCCCACGTTACGCTGGATGGGCCATGTATGCACGATGCGCTTTGCGCACCGTCCGCACACGGAGGACATATTATGCGTGAAAAGTTATCTATTAAATGTTCAATTTCTTGGGATGCCATGCACAAAATGTGCACTGCGGGCACCTTTTGCACACGGGGGGGGGAAAGGTGGATATTTTTTTTTTTTAATTTATTTTTTACCGTACGCTTACGGTCAGCGTATTCGGCGTTTTTTCGAAAAAAAAAAAATGAATTGTTGGCCTTGGGGGTACTTTTGGGACACCCTAACCAAGGCTAGGTGGTTAGGAGCTGTCTAGCATGCCCCTTTTCATGTTATCCAACTTTGTTTTTCCTCCCCCCCTCAGAGTGCGAGAGAGAAAATGGCGGCCGACACTTCCTGGTTTCGACCGATTCGAATGTTTACTAAGATCTAACAGCCAATCAGAATCGCGCTCGCGCACGGCACCTTACGCGTACGGTAAGCTTACCGTAAGCGCACGGTAAGCACACGGTAAGCTGCCACAGATATATATATTGATTTAAATGCTATTTTCTCAGGAACTACTGAACAGATTTACACCAGACCTACAAAAGGCACTTCCTTGACCTGTAGACTACCTCTCTGCCAAATTTCAAGTAACTCTGTTCAGCTGTTCGGGCTGTAGCTGTGTCTAAAGGTCCTATGGAAAAATGCATGGGGAAAACGCGTTTTGGGACCCCCCTTTTTTCTCAGCCCCCGCTTGACGAATCCCCCCGAGACTTTCAGGGTAGGAGCGGAGCGTAGCGCCCCATTAGTTTTGAAAATTTCGCGAGGATTCGTCGACCGGTGCCAAAGTTATTCCAAATAGAATGTTGCGGATTTCCTATGGAAACAGGGTCCTAACTATAACTATCTACTGGCGACCGCCAGTAGATAATATATGTATATATATATATATTTATATATAAAAAATAGACCGAGGAGCGGGAGCCAGTGCAGTCCGGGAGAGGAGCGCTTGCCAGAGAAGCCTCGTGAGCGGAAGGAGGACGTACCGCCGTGCCACGGCCCCGGAGGGTCGTGGCTACAACAGGTGCGTAACCGTCTTCGGGGATCCGGGTGCCGGGTGGGTTTGAAGACCGTAGAAGAGAGCGAGGGGGACCACACGGCGGCAGGTCAAAAACTACCAGAGACCGGCTACGTGTAGGTTCCCGCCTCTATTCTGCTCCGATATCCTGGTGACGGCTTTCCCACCCCGCACTCTTCTTGATAGGCGGTGTTGTGTCTCACTCCTTTCCCCCTTCGCCTTGAACATTTCGATTGCACTGACAAGTGCTCCTTTTCTTTTGTTTTCTTTTGAGTCAAACGGGCGTCTTGTGCTCTGGGGATGTGATGGTGCGGTGACATCAAAGACGGACCTTGAAGACTACAACCAAGGGACACGATCTCCCCCTCACCTCAGTACCCTTAAGATTGAACAAAAATAAAAAGAAATCGGTTTGACATCAAGCTTCTTGTGAAGGCTAGTTTGTGAAGCGCGACACTGGTTCTCTGGAGGAGCGAGAGAGCAGCCAGGCTGGTGGCGGGCCACGGAGCTGCGGAGCTGCAGAACGAGAGAGCAGCCAGGCTGGCAGCGGGCTACGGAGCTGCGGAGCCGCGGAAAACTACAGAGCGAGCAGAGCAGAGTGGGGTGAACGGGACAGAACGGATACGAATGGTGAGAGGTGGAGAGAAGTTGAAGAGCCCGTCTGGGCAAGCGCAAGCGAGGAAACCTTGCAGAGCTTACCGCCCCCCCCCCTCTGACTCTGCGCTACTCCGCCAAATAAAACCTCGCCTGAGCCCTGAGCCCTGCCTGACCCCGTAACCGACCACAGCCGTCTGCTTAGTAAGGGAAAGACTTTGTTGTAGTCCACTGGAGGCAGAGGGTGCTTGTAGAAGCAGCCTGACAGGTGTGCAAGGCATCTGGCATCGCCCACGAGAGCCCACTCAGCGCCTGACACCACCAGCTCGAAAATGCCATCCTAGTGAGGGCCTCGGACGCTACATTGGGTGGGCAACCGGAACCCCCGGGGATTGCGAGGCGACACCCAGTGTACACGGTGAAGGAGGTGGAGGTGATCTTGGGAGGCTTGTGCCTCTACGACCCGCGAGTGGTGTGTCGCTGCGTCCTGTGGGGTGCTGTGCGTATGCCCGTTACGCTTGCGGGGGGGGTCGAGGCGACTGCCTGACACAGAGGCTGAGTGGAGAGCACTGGGGGCCCGCTGCACGAAAGACAAAAGAGGCACATTATTTAAATAATTAATTAAGGACTTGGAATCTTTTTTGCTGTACATACCTGCCCCTGGGATAGAGCAACGCCTCCCCTACTGACGCTATTTATTCCACCACCACTTCCGCTGCGTGTGAGAGCAGCCCGGGGAGAGGGCAGCCACTCCCCTTTTTGCCTGTGGCTCTAGAACTATACTACATCGGCCACAGTAAGTACTGCTGGGGGTATCACTAATATGGCTGCTCGTGGAACAAGGAGCAATACAATGGCCAGTAGAGGGTTGGTTACTGGCACTTTAGACAATTTTATCATTAGAGCAAACTCAGTGATTGACCAGGGTATTATTCTCATGGAGCGCAGAGTATCTCAGGACCTAGCAATGGCTAAACAATCTTCCTTGGGCCTCCTTGCCAATGCTAGGACACCTGTGCACAACAATCATACTAATACCACCTGCGTTCCAACCCTGGTACATGCTCCCCAGGATGATGGCCACACCTCTTCAACTATAGGCTCCCCAATTCCGGAGGCAACTGTGGCAACTGTGGCAACTGTGGCAACTGCGGTACAAGAGGTCTCATCTTTGCCTACCTCGCCCGTGAAATCACCGGCAAATCCATCGAGGGGGGATCAAAGAGCGGCAAAATGCAAGAAGAAGCGGGCTGCCACTAAAGTGATTTGTCACAGGAAGACTAGAACAGTGAAGGGCCGGACTGGCAGTGTTACATCTTTAAAACCCAAGGGAGGTTCTACCTTGATTGATTCGATTGGCTCGGACACTAACTTATCCCTGTCACCCTCAGCATCAAAAGGGCCCACGACTCTGGAGCAGGTTCAGCGCATGGGGGAGGCTAAGGGGGAGGACGATATCCTCATAGAGAGACTGGGATCCTTATTAAAGATAGCGCTTGATCCGCTAGATCAGAGACTAGCTGGCATGGAATCTCAGCTCTCCCAGCTACAACAGGCTATGGCTGGGAATGGGGTAAAAAGAAAGAAAAAAATGCAGTCGGCGGAAACAGCCCAAACCAGTTCTGTGCCCATTGGGGTCGCGAGTCTTGTTCATTCTCCTACTGCCGAGCCTTCTATCACAGCTGCAAACATGACAGCTGCGGCCGCAGGAGTCGGTGCTGGGGTAGTACCGGCAGTTAATTTGAGTACGTCCAAGTTAGACGCGATAGCACCAGAGGAGGGAGAGTCTCTATCTAATTTTACATCCCAGGTTGTGAAAATAATTGATTTACCGCCTGAAACCAGCCCGTATGTAGTGGTATTGACAGGTATTCCTGAAATTAGCAATCCATGTCAGGAATCATTTATGTCCCTAAAAAATAAAGTGACCCACTGGCTCAATCATAATAGGCCCCTACCCCACAATGTCAAAAGTGAAGTACTGATGCTACGTAGGATAGCTAGGGTGGGACGCAGTAGAAAAACCATCCCAGGTGATTTTGTTCTGGTTAACTTTAGGGACCCGCACATAGTAGAACACATTTGGACTCACGACAGTGCAGCCTCAAGGATCAAACCCTATCCCCTGTCCTTCTTTTACCCCCGACCTGTAACGCCAGTTTGCGCATCGGATTGGTCACTGGTGATGCAAAGGCGGGGTCAAAGGGTGAACAGGGGCGGTCACAGCGACCTAATCACCCAAAATTACCCTGTGACCTATAATAGGTTTAGTTCCCTCGAAATGGTGGATTGACTCCATGCGGATAGGGAGCTGAGGGTGGGTAACTCCCAGATTATGGATCCTAAAAAGTCTATTGAAAGCGCAGAGGAATTTGACGGTGGTCCAGAAAGTGTGTTTTCAATTATCCAGGCCCGGGCACCTAAAACGGCAGAGGGGCTTGTGACCCAAGAAAATGTGGTGCTACAGCACCAAGCTCAACCTGATTGTGGGGCACAGAGTATAGGTGAGACACTAGGAAGTGCTGTAGCAACCAAAGCAGCCACGGTACTGCCATCAATTAAAATACTGTCTTGGAACGTGGCGGGTATAACAAATAAGCTACATTGCACAGAGTGGGGTGCCCTGGTTGATCAGATGGATTTATGTTTGTTCCAGGAGACTTGGGCCAGGGAGGAACACTCAAGAGTGGGATTTGCAACTTATCATGTACCTGCAAGGAGGGGAGGGAAAGGAAGACCTTCTGGGGGATTGGCTATATGGGTTGCTCTCCACTTGGGTTGCATGGTGGAAAATATGCACACTCATTCAGAGGACGTGCAGTATCTAGTGCTAACATGGCCCAATGGGTATGGACTGGCGGTTGTGAATGTTTACTCGCGGCCAGTTCGGACAGGGTCGGAGTCATCCACAATTGATGATCTATCCCAGTTCTTGAATACATTGCCAGGGGATTCTAGGCTTTTGGTGGCAGGGGATGTGAATTGGCAATATGAGCCTTTCTTAGGAAGTAGCGAAGGTGCGCTTATGGGAGAGGACGATTACTGGGCGATCCCCCAATGTCAGTCCCCACGTCCTAAGGTGTGGTCCCCATTGGCTACTCAGATTACAGCCCTTGCATTAAATAATTCCCTTAGGGCTTGTAATGGCCGTTCAGCGTCCGATAGCCCGTCAGTATGCACCTATATCAAGAAGGGGCAAGAGTCCCGAATCGATTACATCATGGTGGAAACCCGGATGTGGTCAATGCTCATTGATTTCAGGGTAGTTGAGAGGGCTGACCACAACGCGTTATGCCTGGAGTTGGGGAATCCAGGGCAACAAGATACAGACTTACTTAATGCAGGAGGAGATGGCGAGGGTACTGGTCTGATCTTAACAAGTAACAGGCGTAGGGTAAAGTGGGGGAGAATAGTGGGTTCGGAAGAGAACTTAGCTAAAGTCTATAACATCACGACTCCTGGAGGTCGAAACTTTAATCTCTCAAGATGCTCCAAGTGACTTCAATGGAGCACTTAGTGTAATCCATTCAGATTTGGCCAATAATTTGGCTGAAGTCTTCTACCCCCAGGCACCCACGAGAAGGCCCAGACAACCTGTCTCATCCTGGTATAATTCAGCATGCAGGAGAGCAAAGAGCAATCTTGTTACAGCAATTAAGGCAGGGCACAGCAAAATGGCGATTCGAGATTGCAGATTGCAGTACAAAGAGGTCATGGGGCATGCAAGAAAAGAATGGGATATGGAAAGGTGGTTAAATTTAAAGCTAGCCCTGGACACAAAAGATGCGCGCAGATTTTGGTCACTTGTTAACTATGGTTCGGGTGACCCAAAATCTGCCATAGAACCGAATATTGCGGCATCAGCATGGGAGGCCCATTTTAAAGGTTTATATGGGGGGGAAGCCGCGTTGTGTAGTTTGCCCGACTCACAAGTCCCAGAAGATCAGCAGGAGTCCCTGGAGTTTACCTTGGGGGAGGTGATAAGCGTAATAGGCAAACTTTCAGTGGGAAAGGCCCCGGGACTTGACAAACTACCGGGGGATCTCTTTAGACATCAACCTGGAATCTGGGGCCCCTATCTCCATGTCGTATTTAACGCTATCCCGAGAGGCATGGAAATTCCCAGTACTTGGCTGGGGGCAGAGATAGTCCCGATATTTAAGAAGGGGTCACCTCTGCTCCCAGTCAACTATAGGCCAATCAGTTTAATTGACGTTCAACAAAAAAAATTTGCAAGACTGGTCTTGGACCATTTGTTGACGTGGATGGAGGATCACGACGTACTGAGCCCCTTCCAGGCGGGATTCAGAAGGAATACGTCCACTATGGGCCAAATTTTCCGACTGATCCTATTGTACTGGAAGACGGTAAAGGTAGAGGGTGGCAGCCTCTATATGGTCTTCGTGGACCTCCGGCCCACGTTTGACCTAGTTCCTAGGGGGAAACTGTGGGCTGTCCTTCAGGATCTGGGCCTCCCGCATCAGATTTTAGTGCTATTCATGAGACTGCATGAGGGGAACTTCGCCCAGGTTCGTTGTGGTAAGAATGGGACGCTGTCACCAAGGTTCCCCGTTGCCAGAGGGGTGAGACAGGGTTGTGTCTTAGCACCGACCCTGTTCTGTCTTTATGTCAATGGGGTAATCTCACATCTGGACAGTGTCTCTGACAATGACGCACCAAGGCTGGCTGGTAGGAGGGTGCCGGCGATCATGTTCGCGGAGAACACCCTCTTACTTTCCAAATCTCCCATGGGGATCGAGAGGATATTGAACGGCTTTGGGGAATTCTGTCGGAGCAGAGGCCTTGAGATCAACGCCGACAAGACCAAACTCATGATTTTCAACCCGCCAGTGTATACTCGCGCAAACCCATCACTGGGCGATGTATGTCTGGAAAGGGTTACGACGTTCCAGTATCTGGGTGTTACAATTCATGAAAATTTGTCATGGGGTCCGCAAAAGGCCAAATCCCACATGAGACTGTCACAGCTGTCGGGTGCTATCTCAAAGGTTTCCAATTAATCTAGCTTTAGACCAGTGAGTCCTGCCCTGGAGGTCTACAAGACTCAAGCAAGGGCAGCTGCTCTCTATGGGGGTGAGCTTTGGGTTCACAGTGCTGCCCCTGAAATCACTAAAGTTGAGTCCAAATTTGTAAGGCGATTACTATCGCTTCCTCAGAGTACTCCACTAACACCGCTGAGGTTAGACCTGGCATTGACGCCTATTGCAAACGAGCTAGCAGTAAAACCCGTAAGGTTCTGGCACAGACTATGGACTACTCCAGATCTTCTAAACTACAGGGATGAACTTGAACAGATCCTTAGTTTTAATTGTGTAAGTAAAATCCCGTGGCTTGCGTTCATTAAGCGTGAACTTATAAGTCTAGGCCTACAATCCATGTGGGAAGACCCAGATAGGGCATGCAGCCGGATATCCCGAAAGATGCTCACCAAAAATTTACAAAGGGCAAAAGCTGGAAGTTTTAATCACGGCCCCCAATGCAGGTTCCCTTACTAACTCTTTTTAAGAATTCAAAAATTCTTACTATTTTGAGGACTTCATGGATGTTGTCTTCCCGATTTTAGCGCGTAAACTTTTTATCCAATGGCGCCATGGCACTTTACCCCTCAAGGCCGTCACAAGTAAGTGGACGGCCTCCTCTAATAAGTCTTGTCCAGGCTGTAGCTGTGACTTAGAGGATGAGCTTCATGTTCTCTTCTTCTGTCCAGCATATACCAAACCAAGAAAACACTGGTTGATACCATTGTGCAGAAATCTGGGTTTTAAACATTGCTTGAATGCTTTTAGAATTTTTAAAACCAATACATCGAGCCCTATTGTTTTTGCACTTTCTAAATTTTTGCTACTATGTGGTGCAAGCGGCGTAAATTAATTGATATTGATTGCTAGCTTTAATGTTTACGAAATGAGCGTTTGGAACCTGATTTATTTTTAAATATTTTATAGATGAGAGGGTATTTCTGCCTGTACGAAAATATTGCCATGTGTATATAAATGAATTTTAAATGTTATTTGCCTTCCCTTCCCTCCTTCTTCACTTTTGTCTTTTACTTTGTACTCTTTTATGGCCAAATTGGCCGAAATAAACAATTTTTGAATTGAATTGAATTGAATATAAAAAATATATACAAAAACACAATTACCTACAAATAATTTTTTTTTGGTAAAGGCATACTCGTAAAAGTTTGCATGGTTCAGGCATGCATGGTAAAGACGCATACGTTGTAAAGCCTGCATGGTAAAGGCGTGTGTGGTTCCAATATATATATAGTTTTTTTTTTTTTAAACTTTATTTTTCAGAATTTTAGAGCAAAACATACAGCTGTGGTCAAGGAGCATCACTGAATCACAGAACAAACATTGGTAGACAGATTCGGCGCGGTAGTGGGATTCGTAGTACAGTACAAAGGACAGAAGCTAGAGCATCGGCATGAGAACAATGCAAATCAACATTTCTGTTTCAAATCGCTAGCAACGATGCCCGGCGCGCACACCCCAGGGAGGGAACCCCGACGCTGCACATCCCATGCCGGAGTCATATCGAGGCAGCCAGTCGCACGACTCACATCCAGAGCACTCGCCCCGCTCTTGACACATGCCAGCAGCCCAGGCATCCAGTTGCGCCAGTCACCTCGGTCATCAGCACACCACTACTCAGCTGTCGGCACATCACCTGTGGCGGCGCCCTCATTACGCAAATAGCAGCGCAGCGGATCCCAAATATCCGTGGGCCTGGACGTCGGGGGCATAAGCTCAGAATAAGTACATATCTGTTCTTGACAGTATACCAGATCCCGCACCCAGTCCTTAAATTTCGGAGCCCTGCCCCTACCCCATCGACACGCCACCCGTCGCTTAGCAAGCAGAAAGGCAAGCGCCATGAATTTGCGGTGCGTCGCCTGTATAGGCTCCACGTAACCTAGCAGGGCAAGGAGAGGAGATGGTGCCACAGCTGTGGAGATCATCTTCGAGAGCGCCTCGAACACCTGACACCAATATTGATGCACCGCCGCACATGACCAAGCTAGGTGGAGAAAGTCCGCACCAGGAGCCCGGCAGCGCTCGCACCGGTCGTCCTCGCGCAGCTTATAGCTATGAAGCCTAGCCGGGGTATAGTAAAGCCTGTGGATGTATTTATAATGGATAATTCTAAGGCGACTACTGGAGGAAACGCGGTCCATCTGCATTAAGCAGAATTGCCACTGCTTATCCGTTAGCGGGGCCGGTAATTCACTGTCCCACTTTTCCCTGGCCGCCAGCTGCGGCGCCGGCGCCGAGGCATGCACTGAACGGTATATTCTGGAAACGAGCCTGGCAGGAGTGTCGTCATTCAATATGCGTTGCAGTGGGACCATATGTGGGGGTTCCTGCGGAAAGTCGGGCGTGAGTGCCCTCACTCCCTGCCGGAGTCGGAGGTACAGGAAGGTATCTAAGGGAGTAGGCTGCATACCGCCATACAAGTGTTCCATAGAACGGAACGCGCCATTATGGTACAAATCCCCCCATGTCTCAACATGGATAGCGTGAAGCAATTTCCGAAAACCTGCCTCCTGCAACAGGGGCATATTCGGGTGGTAAGCAAGGGGCAACAGCGGCGCGTATAGCAAGTCCAGTCCGAGAATGGTAGTCAACCTCTGCCATGCAGTCACGGTGCTAATCAGCATCGTGGGCGTCCTGTCTCTCCCCTGTACTAGAATGTACAATGCGCCCTCTATAGGAATGGGGTGCGCTAGCCAGTGCTCAGCCGCAACCTGCGGCATATACCGAGGCTGCCGTATCCAAAAGTAGGCATAGTGCGCCTGGGCCGCTAGGTAATAGAGCTCGAAGTTGGGAATGCCAAACCCGCCCTGGTCGTAGGGCTTAATAAGTATCTCCCACCTGAGCCTAGGCGTCTTACCTCCCCACACCAATCTGGTGAGTTCCGAACGGAGCTGGCGAAAGAAGAAGGCACCGGGGGAAAAAGGAATGTTCAAGAAGAGGTACAACAATAGCGGCAATATCACCATTTTAATCAATGATGACCTACCAGCTATGGAGAGGGGCAGCGCGATCCAGCGAGTGACATAATCCGTAATGCGAGACATCGCAGCACCATAATT
Source organism: Triturus cristatus (assembly GCF_964204655.1). Taxonomy (NCBI): domain Eukaryota; kingdom Metazoa; phylum Chordata; class Amphibia; order Caudata; family Salamandridae; genus Triturus; species Triturus cristatus. The sequence continues at coordinate 990,029,916 of NC_140592.1, forward strand.
AGCCCGAATAAGCTCGTCCCTACTCCTCTCAACGCGGACGCCCAGGTACTTGAAATCCCCCTCACTCCAGGCAAGGGGGAAGTCCAGCTCAAATCGCGCAGTAGAGGTAGTCAGTGGAAACAGGCAAGACTTGCTCCAATTGATCTGGACACCGGAAAGCATGCCAAATCGAACAAATTCTCGAAGGATCGGGTTGAGGTTCTCCTTAGGGTCACGGACGTAGAGGGTGATATCATCAGCGTACATGGATATCAATATTTCCCGCTGGAAGCAACACAACGCCTTGTCTCGATGGTGTTGCCGCAACTTGGCCGCCAGTGGCTCCATGGCCAAGGCAAATAACAGGGGCGAGAGGGGGCATCCTTGCCTGGTGCCCCTAGTAATAGGGAACGCAGGGGAGAGCTGACCATTCACCAACACCTTAGCCTTAGGATCTATGTATAACAGCTTGATCCACGAAATGAAAATGCTCGGGAATCCCATCCGCCCCAGCACTTGGAACAGATAGTCCCATTCAAGAGAATCGAACGCCTTCGTGGCATCAAGGAAGATGGCGGCCATGGGCAGGTCTGCGTGTACAGAATTAAGAACCGAGAAGAAAGTGTGGAGATTGTGGGATGTAGCCCTACCTGGCACAAACCCGGACTGATCGGGCAGTATCAGGTTAGGGAGAAGGAGGTTGATGCGGGTGGCTATGATCTTAGCTAGGATTTTAACGTCGCAATTTAGCAGGGATAGGGGCCGGTAAGAGTCACAATCACTCGCCGCCTTCCCTGGCTTCAGAAGCGAGGTGATGAGGGCCATGCGCATAGAGGGGGGGAGGTGGCCCACCTCCAGGGCGTCTTCATACACCTCGCGCAAAACCGGCGCCATAAAATCGATGTAGGTTTTGTAGAATTCGATTGGTATCCCATCGAGCCCGGCGGCCTTGCCTGACTTCATGTGCATGATGGCCTCCCTCACCTCATCCAGTTCAAAGGGAGAACTTAAGAATTCCCTTTGGGTATCACTAAGCCACCCCAGGGAGACATCTTCGAGGTAGTCGTGCAAACGTAGCTCTTCTGACCTAGACGACGTGTACAGCACACGGTAATGTGCCACGAAGGTGTTGAGGATGTGTGCAGTGTCCCTATAAAGCGTGCCGTCAGCTCCCACTATCTCCATGATCGTATTAGAAGGACGCACCAGACGCATGGTCGCCGCCAGGGCTTTCCCTGGTCTCTCACCCTCACCATAGCTCCGGGCCACCCAGTACCTACCCCTAAACTTCGTCTCCCTCGCAGCTTCAGCAGTATACTCCGAGACCTTGTCTCGGATACCAGCAAGCGTGGCATCATCCGGACCCACAGCCAGCGACACCTCAAGCGCCTGGAGGTCCGCCTCCAATGCCCGCAGGCGTGACATTATGCTCTTCAGAACTCCCGAGCCTTTGGCAATGCACAGGCCTCGCAAGGTCACCTTGAACGCATCCCAGATGGTTTCAACATCCCGCACGGAGTCTTTGTTACGCCGGAAGAAGTCCAGACAATCCTCTCGCAGTTCCTCCTGGAAAGGGGGATCGAGGAGCATCCGGGGCTGCAGGCGCCAGGCCGCCAGAGGGGGGCCGAGGTCCGCAGCCCGCAAGGTAACCCGCACTGGTGCGTGATCAGAGAAGGTGCGCGGGAGGTGTCGCGCCGTAACCAGCGCAGCGTGGAATAACGGGGCCAGGAAGACGTAGTCGAGCCGGGCCCAGGAGCGGGCCTGCGCTGTAAAATGTGTGCCCTCACGGACCTCAGCGTGGAGGTGTCTCCATGTGTCTATTAGTCTATGCTCCTCCACGATCGCAGACAGCGCCTCCCGGGACCTAGTGTAATGATGCGGGGCCGGGTGGGATCTATCCATCGCAGGGCAGAGCGCAACATTAAAATCTCCCCCCCATATGAGGTGCTGCGTGCCCACACCCACTATATCTGCACCCAAGTCTGCAAAAAAGGTAGGGTCGTCCACATTGGGACCGTAGCAGCACGCAAGCGTAACCATCCTGTGCCCTAGTCTCCCCCACATCAGGCTATAGCGGCCCTGGGCATCGCCTTTAGTGCCCGCCAGAACAAAGGGGGTACCTCTCCTGACCAATATTGCAACCCCACGGGAGTACGTAGAGTAGGAAGAAAAGGCAGTGCATTGCGCCCATCTACACGCAAAGGTAGGAGTAGACTGCGCTCGGAAGTGGGTTTCTTGGAGAAACGCAATGTGAATTGTGTGCCGATCCAAATAAGACAGGATGTGCCGACGCTTTCTAGGATCTCCGAGGCCCCTGACATTCCAAGTGATGATGTTTAGGTCAGTATCACCCATAGGCAGGTCAGAACATATAAATAGCAGTAGGTCTTGGCACAGGGCCCTCGGCCATCCACCTTCAAACAGGCACGCGCGTCCTCTGCGCTAAACGTCACTCGCAGAGGCCCTGTCTCTCCACAGCTCCCACCATCCGCAAGGCCACATCCACACACCACGTCTACAATGGTATAACCGCCCCACCACGCAAGGGGGGCATGTCCCGCCCACTCAGCAGCAACCCCGGGCATCGTCGCGGACAGTATTATCTCAACCACAGCCGTTCTCAACAGTGCATCAACCATATGAACCATTCCCAAACTCCCAGCCACCCCTGACAACAACATCAATTGGATGCCTATGCAAAGCCCCCGTACTAATCGAGCAGGAGGAGTGTGACAGCCCCACCCAGAAGGACTGGGGCCAGGATCGCCATATACCATCCAGGAGCCTACCCTGCCGTGCAGCCTTCTCAGACCGATGTGACGAGCTACCCATCCCGGGAGAAGAGCCCACCCTCCGCCCTCAACGCCTAACTCCCACCCTACTGAGATAAGCACGCTCTCCCATCCCGGGTCATGCGCCCCGCTGCTCAATTCAACAGAATAGGTAACAAGAAGACGAACCAAGCCGTCCAGCCTAGTGGCCACACTGTGACCCCCTACAGGAAGGGCAGCGAAACCCAATAGGGCAGAAGAGTCGAGTAGGGCCCCAAGGGAGCACCATACATCCCGCAGGAGCAGCAACACAGCCACCCCCATGAGACAAATGGAGGAATCCTGCGAGGCCCCAAAACCCCCCCCACCCCCCACCCACTGAAGCAGCCCCAACTCACCAGAAAAGACTACCCACCCCCCACCCATCAGTGCAATCGAACAGCTCAACAGGAGCAACCAAGTCAGTTTAGTCAATGGGGTACACCCTACAGGGGACATCCAGGGGGCACACATATCCACCCATTGCAGCCCGCTCCTCCTTCGAGAAATAGGAAGCGGGGGAAAGGGTGGTGCCTGGAATACTATACCGTCCGCCGGCCAGCACACGACCAGAACAGTCTCGGTCAGCCAGGGCCACCGCTCAGCAGGAAGGAAGTCCGCCGCGAGCCACTAGGAACAGATCAGAGGGGCCGCATGCGAGGCAGGACCCCGACCTCAACGGGAGGCAAGTCAGCAGTCAATGTTCATTACCACAATCGGCATCTTCCTCTTCAGGTCTTGCATCCCGCACCTTCCGCAAAGATTTCAAGAAGTCTTCAACTTGCTGAGGGTTCAAGAAGAAGTGTTGCTTCGCTTGATGCGTGACTCGTAGCTTCGCTGGGTTCAGCAATGCGTAATCAATTTGGAGAGTCCGGAGCTTCTTTTTGACTTCAACAAATTTGCGCCGCTGTTCCTGAACCACAGGCGTAAAGTCTGGAAAGACAGTAAAGCTGACCCCATCACAAGATAAATTATGGTTCAGACGTGCAGCCCGCAGCACAGCGTCTCGGTCCCGGTAGTTCAGGAGTCGCGCGATGATGGGCCTAGGCGGAGCGCCAGGACGGGGCCGCGGTCCGAGGGAGCGGTGTGCCCTCTCCACGATGAATTGTTTGGAGAGGGCCTCCGCGCCAACAGCGGCCAGGAGAATCCTCTCCACGTAGTCCTCCATACGCCCCGTGTTGGTGGACTCAGGCACACCCACCACGCGTATAATATTACGTCGGCTGCGGGCCTCCAACTCCTCGTTCTTAGCGGCGATGACCCTCAGTACATTGTCCATTTTTGTAAGCTTCGTAGAGTGGGCTGCTGTGGTGTCATCATTATCCGATATTCGGCGCTCCACCTCAGTGATGCGTTCTTCGTGGGCATCTATTTTCTGGGCGAACGCATCTACTCGCGAGGAAAGGCGGTCCACCTTATCCACAACAGTGGCAAAGCCCTGCCTCATCTCCCGCATCATTTGCTGGAGATCCGGCGGCGCAGCGGCCCCGTCTCCATCCGCCACCGGAGGGCCCCGTCCGTCTCCAGCATCCGGCGCACTCCGCAGCCCCGCTTTAACAGCCGGGGCCGCAAAGGAGAGCTTAGACTGTTTGTGGTCGTGCTTGCCCATCGTGGGCCAGGCGAAGGAAGACGTCAGGCCGAGCCACAGGGTCCACGGTGTCAGCCCGCACCGCCCCCCGGACCCCTCCAGGCAACTCGTCACACAAGATGAGCGACACACAAAACGGTGGTGACAACGCGGCAGGGGTCCGTAGGATAGTTGAGGCCGCACTCACAGTGGGCGTCGCATGTGTCGCATCTAGGTCCAGGCAATCCGATCGCGCCTTCGGCCGCCAGCGCCCCCGGGTCGTCCAAACAGCAAGTGATGTCAAAGCCGCGCCACCGGCACCAGAGCCTCACGAGAAGCGGGGGCAAGCGTAGCAGGAGCGCCGCTTCATCGCCGGGGCCCCAGGGCGCCGAAACAGGAGTTCAAAGGGCGGGACACCAGGCACCAGAAAGCAGCCTCGGGCGCTGCACAGAGATGGGGGGGGCCACCACAGCACCCCCGTCAGGCCAAGGCGCTCCAGAGGCACGAGGGGGGGGCCCAGGACGCCCCCCTGCACCAAGGGACCTCACCGTCTCACCAGTCCTCGTCCGCTCCGGCAGATCAGGCCTTGCAGAGATGAGTGCATGCGGGGGGGAAGGGGGGGCCGCCGCAGGCAGGAAGGCAGTCCCACACCACTCCGGTCCCCTCAGGTACCCGCCGCTTAGCCGATGTTCCGGCTCGAGCCCCGGGAAGGCGCCGCCTCAGCAGTCCGCTTCGCCGGGCCTACCGGCCTCGTGGACTGCACCGGAGTCGCGTAGGCGTGGCGTCCGGCCGATCGCTCCACTCTGCAGCAGCCAGGGACACGGTCAGGACCGCAGCGCCTCCACCTCCGGCACCGGAGGTCGGACAGCCCCCAAACTTTGACCGGAGCCGCGCGGGGACATCAGCTACGATCACATCCAGTCGTGGCACAGCTAGCAGTCCGATAACCAGGATAACTTCAGGATTTTGCCTCCAGGCAGCAGGAGCCTCACGCTAGTGCGGCCATACTGCGTGCGCGCCCTCTAGCGCCCCCCTCCAATATATATATAGTTATATATATTCACAAAAATAACCATGTGTTACAGGGACATTATAGTTAGGCTTAGATTTCACTCGTACAAAACCAGAAAAATCAGCAGTTATAGTTAACTGAGCTAACAATAACTTAAGCCCCTGCAATGCACTGCTTATAGCGTCACATATTACATCACTCATGGCATGGTCAGTGACATCACTCATGGCATCACTGATGGCATCACTGATGACATCATCCAGTGAGTGTGTTTTGTAAACATTTTTAGAACCATAAAGATATATACTAAACTACAGCATACGTTAAATTACTAGTCTTTCTGTACTACTAATTAGTGATACTGTTTCTAACATGTCATCTGAGTGACTTTGTGACTGTATCAGTGTGTGAGTGAGTGAGTGTTTGTATTAAGGTGTGAGTGAGTGTGTGAGTGGCTATATGGGTCTGTCACTGGGTATGTGAGTAGCTTTATGGGTCTGTGAATGGGTTTGTGTGTGCTTTTATGGGTATATGATTGGGTGTGTGAGTGTTTGTATGGGTGTGTGAGTGAGTGGTTGTGCATGTGTATGAGTGGTTGTGTGGGTGTGTGAGTGCATGTATGAGTCCATGAGTGGTTTAGTGGCTGTGTGAGTGTTTGTATTGGTGTGTGGGTGGGTATGCTAGTGGTTGTGTGGGTGTGTCAGTGGTTCTGTTAATAATATTGTCAGTGATGTCATCAGTGACATCATTTGAGATGTCAACAGTGATGTCACTACTGTACATGTCACAAGTGATGTGATATGTGAGGTCATGAGCAGTGCATTGCGGGCGCGTAACTTATAGTTAACTCACGTAACTATAACTGCTGAATTTCACTGGTTTTCTATGAGTAAAATCTGAGGCTGACTATAGAGTTCCTGTAACATTTGTTTTTTCCAGTGAATTTCTAAGGTTTTTTTACATTCTATTTTTTAACTATAACATCCCTGGAACCTTTGTTTTGTTTCAGTTAATTTCTATGGTTTTTAATGATATTTTCTAACTATAACATCCCTGTAACCTTTGCTTTTTTAGTGAATTTCTAAGGTTTTAAATTTTTTATTTCAGAACTGTAACCTGCAACCTTTGAGAGTGAGTGTGTGAGTGCATGAGTTTCTTCATGGGTGTGTGAGTGTCCGAGTGGGTCTGGGAGTGGCTAGATGAGTGTCTCACTGGATGTGTTAATTGGTGCATGAGTGTCTGAGAGGGTCTGTGAATGTGTGTGAGAGTTTCTGAGTGGGAGTGGGAGTGCCTCCGTGAGTATGTGAGTCAGTCTGTGAGTGAGTGTATGAGTGGGTTTGAGAGTGAGTGTGTGAGCCTCTGAGTGGGGATATGAGTCTCTGAGTGGGTATGTGAGTAGATAAATGAGTCTCTGAGTACATCTGTGAGTGGGTGTGAGAGAGTATGAGTGGTTCTGTAAGTGGGTGCATGAGTGTCTGAATGGGTCTGTGAGGGGATGTGAGAGTGTATTAGTGCATCTGTGAGTGGGTCCATGAGTGTCTGAGTGGGTCTATGAGTACGTGTGAGAGTGTCTGAGTAGGTCTATGAGTGGGTATGTGAGTACATCTGTGAGTGGGTGTGCGAGTATCTGATTGTGTCTGTGAATGGGTGCATCAGTGTCTAAATGGGTAAGTCAGTGGGTGTGTGAGTGGTGTCTGAGGGTCTGTGTGGGTGTGTCAGTTGCTATGTGAGTGACTCAGCAACAAAGTAATCACCCCATCTCTTTTATCCAACTAGAGTCCACAGCTTTGCACAAAATATCTATCCAAGTGGAGTACTTTCTGCTGGTTAATTACTAAGTGCTACCTCCTTGGGTAAATGTTCAGTACGTATTCTGCACTATTGCTGCTTAATGGAGCACGAGGAAATGTCACCAGTCACCTTGTGTGCGTTTTAGCAATGTGATTGCTCCAAACAATACACAAACAGCCTTTTATATTCTTGGCTCACTGGGTATCAACTATACCTCCTAGGTAGGCTGTGCTTATATTATTTCAGTCCTAAACCCCATATGTGTATATTTATTTGGATAAAACAATCAACCACAGCCATGTCCCAATATTCCTAAATAGTTAAGGAGAATACTGGCACACTAGTCATAAGAAGTATGGGGCATATCAACAACAACCGGCGATAATTATCGCTCAGCGCTCTTAGCGTGAGGATAATTATCGCCGGCTAGCGTGAATTTTTATCGCTGAGATAGCGTGCTATTAGCAACGCTTATCTCAATAGCGATAAAAATCTACACGCTAACAGGCTAACGTGAGATTATCGCTGGAAACCCAGCGATAATCACACGTTACCTTGTTGATAGGGACAGGCAAACTTAGCCATGATATCCTCCTTCCATAGGATATCATGGCTAAGTCTGAAAATTAGCAGACGTAAAAAAGCAGCGTTAACCGCGGTTAGCGCTGCTTTTTTTGTCTCTAACAGGGTTAGCGACATTCTTGATAATAGGAGAAATGTCGCTTAGCGACATTTCTCCTATTATTTTACTCTGGAACGCCCCCTTTGCATCTCATTAGAGATGCAAGGGGAAGCGTAGAGTAAAAGGGTGCTAACATGCAAGTTTGCGTGTTAGCACCCTGTTGTTGATAGGGTGCTAGTTTTATCTCTGCTTTTTTGGCTTTTAAAGCCAAAAAAGCAGAGATAAAGCCCTTGTTGATATGCCCCTAAGATAGAATATGAAAAAATGTGATGTGGGTCAGAAAGTGCTTCACGTAAGCAACCACCACAGAGCTGCTGGTAGGTACTCACCAGTGTGCTTGCTTCGTCATCATCGGCACTTTCAAGATCAAAAATTAAAGATGAGTGATCTAACTCAACTAAATGTGTACAGTGAGAAAAGTGCAGAAAATAATGGTGCTAATTACAATTTCTCCCCGTAATGTGTAATAAAGAGTCACCTGAACTCCCGATTAAAATAGGTTGTGAACACCTATCATATGTATTTATTATTTGTCAAGTGTTCACACCTAATTAAAACAATGGCATGTTTAGTTGAACGGTCGACATTTTTCATTGCCTTACAATTTTGCGGCAATTACATCAGGGCACGGGGATACATCTTCACCTTAATGAAACTGGACCGGGTGGCTGCCAGGTGGACGCCAACGAGCAGTTCACCAGGGAGAGCCTTTCCCTCATATGACTTTAAATGGCAGGGAAACGCCTGCACCGCCGGGACAGGTGAACATGCTTCGCTACTCTTGAAGCAAAGCTTAAAGTGGTTTAACTCTGTCTTGTAATTAAGGCTCCCTTTCATGGTATGCCTAGCGTGAAAGGGGTGGCCAGTGGGTGTTGCGGTGGCCGTTCCACCGCAACACATTCAGAAACAAAAGGAACCCCATTAAAATGATTGTAAGGTCTGGGAGACGGGGGAAAAACAACAATATACATAAGGAAACACTACCACTTGACCTATCTCTATTTGTCAATGGCTACTATTAGCTCGCTGGGCTACCCTTTGCTGCAGGAATCAATGGATACAACAATATTGCATTCATTTACATCCTTGTTTATTGTTGTCTTATTTTTAGAAAAGAGTAAAAAAGTTTTTTTAATATACTTTTTAAAACAAATACATTGATTTTGTGTTCATATATACAATTCAGTTTATGTGTAAATCAAAATCTTATAAGTCCTTCATTTGTACAGACAGTAAAGCATAATTTCGCATATCCCCATATAGTGACCATTCTCACTTCACATCACACCTCACATCACATCAAAACCTTTCATGCCGAACTCACGCATTCACACATCGCATACATTTCATTCCCAGTTTAGATTGGCATGCAACACTGTAATCATGGGAAGAGCCCTTCATTAATGTCCATAAATATGCTGCCAGCTGGTGATCCATTAGGCCGCCGTACATTTCAGTGGATAACAGTTACTTAGATCCACCTTCTTCAGGACCGCTTCTTTTCAATATTTTTTACAGCGGAGGATAATGGGGAATTTGAAAGCAAAGAGATTGATATCATTTGTGGCACCCTTGATAAGGCAATTTCCTTTATCTATGCTGATAGTGACTAGTGCTCCATAGTGAGAAAAGAGAGAAAGCAGGAGAAGAGACAGAGATCCTTCACCCTTTCTCCAAGTGAGTTAAAAACATTTAAGGTTAAAAGTAGGGACAATTGCTGGAAAAAGACACCCCAATTGCTTGGGGATCAGAATTTGAAACACTACAAAAGTGCAACATGCTTGTTTGTTTCTATTCTTTGAAAAAATATGTTGGTATGTTTATACCTTATATCCCTCCTTCTCATAAGGAGACGTGGATCTCTCATGCAGAATTGAAAATACCAGAGTAGCTTTTATTTATAACTGACCGTTAGATCAACATGTTTTTGTGCTCACAGATTAGGGCAGGTGTATAGGTAGTTGTACTGATCTGGAAAACCTTCCCAATGGTAAAGATGTATGTGATTCCATCAATGGCTCTTAGACTGGTTTTGACTACAACAATGTAGATATCATAATATTAATGTCTGCTGTACCCATTTTTTTAAAATTACGTGGGAATATTGCAAATATATAAGGTGTGTAATATTATTACCTTTAGGCTGTGAAAGCAGCCACCGATATTTTTGATAGTTAAAAGATGGACAATACCATTGATTGGTTCGCTATATCCCACCTTGTACGGACGGGGCCAGTACTGTATAAGGTATCTACTGGTAGATGGTTGAAATCCCTTGGTACCAGATTCCTTGTATACGGACAAATTCTTTCTACTGTTGGTGCATAGGAGAGAGGAACATAAGACAATTTATTTTTTAATTTATAATGCCACTTAGTAGCAATGCAATATTTCTCTTTTTTAACTACATTGTGTCCAATGTTCACATTCATGTGGAATGTGAATTTTAACCCGTACGGTGCTCATGACGGCCTGGAGCCATCATGATGCACAGTGGGCGTGTGCTCATGACGGCTCCAGGCCGTCATGGCACCCACGGGAGAAGCGCTGGTGCTCTCCCCGTGGGACGCCGATCTGGGTGTTTTCACTTGCCTCCCCCTGCCCCCCCCACATCATCAATGATGTGAGCACACAAGGCGTGCTAACGTCATTGGAGGTTTCCCTTTCTTCCCCGACGCGCTGGAAGCTATTTGCTTCCAGCGCGTCGGGGAACAAAGAGGTAAGTTTTTCCTCTGGGGAGGGGGGGGATTTTAGCAAAAGAGGCATCGGGGGAAAGGAAAGGGCTTTCCTTTCCCCTGATGCCTCTCTTGTGCATTCCTGCTGCACGATCGTGCGATCATGCAGCAGGAATGCCCACTAGACGCCAGTGATTTTTTTTTTTAAAGGCACAACTCTTTACTGTTTGGGGGGAGCAGCCCCTTAGGCAAGGGTTGCTCCCCCTTTTGGGGCAATGTTGTATGGCTTGGTCTGCCCCCCTGGGGGGCATATTTCACCATTTGTTTTAAGTAAATGGCCCACTGGACCACCAGGAAATATTTGTGGGGAGTGGCCCCTTGGGCAAGGGTCACTCTCCTTTGGGGGCAATATTTGTGGCTGTGTCTGCCCCCCAGATCGCGCTATTTTCTTTTAAATCGGGCCCACTAGACCACCAGGGATTTGTTTGTGGGGAGTTGCCCCTTGGGCAAGGGTCGCTCCCCTTTGGGAAGCATTAATTTAGCCGTTTCTGCCCCCCTGGTGGCAGATCGGCTGATTTTTTTTTGTATGGCCACTTGGCCACCAGGGATTTATTTGTGGGGAGTGGCCCCTTGGACAAGCATCGCTCCCCTTTGGGAGCATTGTTTGTGGCTGTCTGCCCCCATGGGGGGGGGCAGATCTCGCCATTTTTTTTATATAGGACCCACTAGACCACCAGGGATTTATTTGTGGAGAGTGACCCCTTGGGCAAGGGTCGCTCTCCTTTGGGGGCAATGTTTTTGGCTGTGTCTGGTGTGCAGATCTCGCCGTGTTTTTTTTTAAATTGGGCCCACTAGACCACCAGGGATTTGTTTACGGGAGTGGCCCCTTGGGCAAGGGTTGCTCCCCTTTGGGTAGCATTAATTTGGCCGTTTCTGCCACCCTGAGGGGCAGATCGCCTGATTTGTTTTTTAATAGGGCCACTAGGGCACCAGGGTTTTTTTTATGTTGGGGAGCGGCCCCTTGGACAAGGGTCGCTCCCCTTTAAGGGAGGATGATTGTGGCTATTTCTGCCCTCTGTTGGTGGCAGAATAGCAGTATGTTTTTAGGCCCATCTGCCCCCAAGGGGGGCACAAGCCACTAGAGACCAGTTTTTTAAAAATCTTTGTGTTGGGGAGTGGCCTCAAGGGCCAGGGTTGCTCCCCTTTTACGGGGGTGAATATTTTATTTATACTCTTAGGCCCATCTACACCTTAGCTTGGCTGGTGGATTGTGTGTGTGGACTGGTGCATTATTTGCATATGTGATTGTAATGTTTTTTCCCCTTTTTATTCTAGTGTAAAGCTTTTGATCCCTGTTTGCGGTTTTGGCAGTGGTTGTTCTGCAGTTTTGCGTGGTTGCATTTTTTTGGTAAGAAAAACATTTTTGTTGTATTTACTCCAAATGAGTATTATTGTCATGCATGAATGAATTTTTATGTAAGTGGTGTCATAATGGCAGCATATTTAGTTAGTGTTTTGAGCATGAAATTCTTTGCGATGGGTGCTGCATTGTGTTATGTGCAATTTTCTTTTCTCTTTCTTTTTTAGTGGGATATTGTTGATCCATACTGTGTCTGTGCAGAGTAGGTGGTGTTGAGTCTAGCTGCTTCTGGCAAGTGAGTGGTATCGTTTTGGAGTATACAGGTCTTTCTGATAAAGACGCATTTTGTTTATTACTTATTTTACAAAGTGTTTGTTGTTGTTGACTTGTTTGCCAAGTTACCTCTATTAGTAAGCATTATGGCTAGCCATAGAATGACTGCTCAGCAGGTGGTTGGTATGCTTCTTGGAGAGAGGAGGGAGGTGAAGATTCAGGCAGTGAGTTTTCTCTCCACATGGAATCATCGGATGATGAAGGTACTCTCAGTGTGGATGAAGCTACTCTCGGTGTGGATGAAGCTACTCAGTCTCAGTGCGGATGAAGTGCCTGTTTTAGAGGAGGATACTGCTGTGCCGATGGTGCAAGAGGCACCTGGATTGTAGCCTGAGGCTGTTATGCCTCCTACTGGAAGTGCTGGACTTTGGGTTGATAAAAACATGGTGCAGCCGGTGTTGCCTGCCTTTAGTGGTGATGCGGGGTGTAGAGTGGATTGTGAATATTTTTTGCCTATACAGTTTTTTTCAGTTGTTTATGGATGATCTATTTTTGGGTGAGATTGTTGAGCAGACTAATTTGTATACTGAACAGTTTTTGAGGGACAACAGTGACAAACTTAGGCCCCACTCTAGAGCTACCTGAAGGACTCCCACAAATCTGGAAGTGATGAAGAAATTTTTGGGTTTGACTTTATTAATGAGTTTGATAAGGAAGCCGTCCATGGCTTCATATTGGTCTACCAGTCCCTTGATGGCAACAGCCATATTTCCTGCAGTTATGACTCGTGATCGGTATTTACTGTTGCTTCAGATGCTGCATTTGTTGATAATGCTTTGGTGTTGCCACGAGATCACCCTGACTGTGACCGTCTTTTTAAGATTCGGCCTGTTCTTGATCACTTTGTAGATCGATTTCCAGCGATCTATACTCCAGGGAAAAAGATATCTATTGATGAGTCTTTGGTCCTGTTCAAGGGCCGTTTGGTTTTTAGGCAGTACACTCCTAGCAAGAGGGTACGCTATGGAATTAAGCTGTATATGTTGTCTGAGAGTAGGACAGGATATGTTTTTAATTTCCGTGTGTACACTGGTAGGGATTCCACTATTGACCCCCCTGGTTGTCCGTTCACTTTTGGAGTTTCAGAGAAAATTGTGTGGGGTCTTGCTAGAGGACTGTTCAACAGAGGCGATCATGTGTACCGTGATAACTTCTACACTGCTGTGCAATTGTTTAAGGAATTTTTCAAAGTGGACACTTTTGCTTGTGGCACAATCCGCTCTAACCGTAAAGGTTATCCAAAAGAGCTTGTTTGCAAAAAACTTTAGAGGTGACAGTGCAGTTCCTTGTGTAGTGATGAACTACTAGCTGTGAAATTTGTGTACAAGAGGGATGTGTACATGCTGACTATCATCCACGATGAGAGTACTTCACCTGTGTCTGTTTGGGGTCAGATTGCTGAAGTGCGCAAACCTGTGTGCATTTTAGACTACAATAAGCACATGGGTGGTGTTGATAGAGTAGATCAGAGGTTGGAACCTTACAATGCTATTCGTAAGGCTTACGTTTGGTATAGGAAGTTGGCCATCCATCTCTTCATTTTAGCAACTTTCAATGCTTTTGTTGTGTTCAAGGAGTGTTCTCCTGTGTCAAAGTTGACTTTTGTTCAGTTTCAGCAGTCTGTGATAGGCAGCCTTGTTGTTGTGGAACAGGCAAGTGTTCCTAGAGTTGGAATGGTGGAGGATGTGGCTCGATTGAAAGATCACCACTTTCCTGATCACATTCCTCCCACACCCTCAAAAGACTTTCCCACTAGGAAATGTAGAGTCTGTTGGCAAAGAGGTATGCGGAAGGAGACTCGTATGTACTGCCCCGAGTATCCTTCTAACCCTGGGCTGTGTGTGCCTGCTTGTTTTAGAACTTACCACACACAAATTAATTATTGGGAGCATCCATGAGTGGTAAAGTGGACTGCCTGGTCTGTATTGTTTAAAAAAATGTGTTCTCTTTCAAGGTTGGCATTTGTACAATGTATTTAGTTTCAGATTATGTGTTAGTAGATTTGTATCTATTTGCAATTTGTTTGTGTTGTCTTTTTTGTATAAAAAAATCCTAAATGTGATGGCAGTGTGTGTAGGCTGACGCTTGACTGGTGGTGTGCGTGGACTGGTGCTTGGCTGGCGGTGTGTGTGGACTGGCGCTTGGTTGGCAGTGTGTGTGGATTGGTGCTTGGCTGGCGGTGTGCGTGGATTGGCGCTTGGCTGGTGTTGTATGTGGACTGGCGCTTGGCTGGCGGTGTGCGTGGACTGGTGCTTGGCTGGCAGTGTGCGTGGACTGGCGGTGTGCATGGACTGGTGCTTGGCTGGTGGTGTGCATGGACTGGCGCTTGGCTGGCGGTGTGCATGGACTGGTGCTTGGCTGGCGGTGTGCGCGGACTGGCGCTCGGCTGGTGATGTGTGAGTAGTGACTTGCTGCTGGTCACTACACACATTGCTAGCCGAGCGCCACTCCACGCAATCCATCAGCTTGTGTGGTTGCTGTGTCAGGAATGTGGGCGTGTGAAAGTGATGCACCCTTGAATCGCGCTGTCTGCTGGTGTGAGTGTTGTAATGTGATGGGCCCGCGGCTGGCGGTGTGAATGGTTTTGTATGTGTCACACGTATGAACGGTGTATGAATGGCCTGTACAGAGGTTGGTGCTTTGTCGTGGTTTTACAGCTCACGAGCTGTGAGTCAATGGTTCAGTTTCTCATCCCTTCAATTATTAACAGTGCATTTCATTTTTGTGAAATCACTTGTTAATACAATTGTATATACGGAACCATCACTCACCCTCCTGCCAAATCCAACCAGTATGTGTGTGTTCTTGAGGATTAGATGGCTGTGCAGTAATATTTGTCTTTTTAGTCTCTCTGCCAAGGTGTACATTCCATCTAAGAATAACCTACCAACTGTAGATATTGTCAGAAACTAAACACCCATGGGACTACCTGGTGATGTCTCTCTTGTGGATCCCAACAAGTTATTTTATCCACAATGTCCTGCAAACCTCAAAATGTCTGTTACATTGTCCTTGCAATATTGTGCCAAAATGTTCACGCTGCAGAAATAAACAACAAATTATCTCAAACCAACCTGGTTTTGCAAAGGGGGTCACCTGGGTTTTTGGCCCCGTGCTCGGCGGCCATCTAGGGAAACCTACCAAACCCGCACATTTCTGAAAACTAGCCACCTGGGGAATTCCAGGGAGGTATGGCTTGCGTGGATGCCCCAACGTTTTCTTACCCAGAATCCCCTGCAAACCTCAAATTTAGCTTAAAAAAAATTAATTTATCCACACATTTTTGAGTGGGAAAGTAGTGTCATGACCGGGCTGAAATAAATTTCCTACCACCCAGCGTTCCCCCGGGTCTCCCAATAAAAATGGTGCCTCACTTGTGTGGGAGGCCCAAGTACCTGTGACAGGCAAGGGCCCAAAAGGTTGTGAGGTGACATCAAAATTGCCTATCTAAAAACGACCTGGTTTTGCAAGGGGGGTCACCTGGGTTTTTGTCCCGGTGCTTGGCCGCCACCTAGGGAAACCTACCAAACCCACACATTTCTGAAAACTAGACACCAGGGGAATTCCAGGGAGGTACGGCTTGTGTGGATCCCCCAATGTTTCCTTACCCAGAATCCCCTGCAAACCTCAAATTTAGCTGAAAAAAATCACCTTTTTCGCACATTTGTGTGTGGGAAAGTTGTGGCATCCCCGGGCTGACACAAATTTCCTATCACCCAGTGTTCCCCCGGGTCTCCCAATAAAAACCGCGCCTCACACTTGTGGGAGGCCCAAGTACCCGCGACAGGCAAGGGCCCAAATCATATTGAGGCGACATCAAAATGAGGCACACAAGTGAGGCACCATTTTTATTGGGAGACCCGTGGGAACGCGGGGTGGTAGGAAATTTGTGTCAGCTCGATGATGCCACAACTTTCCAGCACAGGGCCGAAAACCCTGGTGACCCCCTTGCAAAACCAGGTTGTTTTGTGATGGGCAATTTTAATGTCGCCTCACTACATTTTGGGCCCTTGCCGCGGGTACTTGGGCCTCCCACACAAGTGAGGCACCATTTTTATCAGAAGATCCGGGGGAACACTGAGTGGTAGAAAATTTGTGTCAGCCCGGTGATGCCACAACTTTCCCACACAAAAATGTGTGGAAAAAGTGATTTTCTAAGCTAAAATTGAGGTTTTCTGGGGATTCTGGGTAAGGAAACTTTGAGGGATCCATGCAAGCCATACCTTCCTGGAATCCCCCGGGTGTCTAGTTTTCAGAAATGTGTGGGTTTGGTAGGTTTCCATAGATGGCCGCCGAGCACGGGACCAAAAACCCAGGTGACCCCCCTTGCAAAGCAAGGTTGTTTTGTGATAGGCAATTTTGATGTGGCTTCACTACGTTTTGGGCCCTTGCCTGTCGCGGGTACTTGGGCCTCCCACACAAGTGAGGCACCATTTTTATTGGAAGATGCGGAGGAACGCTGGGTGGTAGAAAATTTGTGTCAGCCCGGTGATGCCACAACTTTCCCACACAAAAATGTGTGGAAAAAGTGATTTTTTAAGCTAAAATTGAGGTTTTCAGGGGATTCTGGGTAAGGAAACTTTGGGGGCTCCATGCAAGCCATACCTCCCTGGAATTCCCCGGGTGTCTAGTTTTCAGAAATGTGTGCGTTTGGTAGGTTTCCATAGATGGCCGCCGAGCACGGGGCCAAAGACCCAGGTGACACCCCTTGCAAAACAAGGTTGTTTTTGTGGTAGGCAATTTTGATGTCGCCTCACTACGTTTTGGGCCCTTGTCTGTCGCGGGTACTTGGGCATCCCACACGAGTGAGGCACCATTTTTATCTAGAGACCCGGAGGAATGCTGGGTGGTAGGAAATTTGTGTCAGCCCGGTGATGCCACAACTTTCCCACACAAAAATATGTGCAAAAAGTGGTCTTTTTCAACTAAAATTGAGGTTTGCAGGGGATTCTGGTTAAGGAAACGTTGGGGGATGGACGCAAGCCATACCTCCTTGGAATTCCCCGGATTTCTAGTTTTCAGAAATGTGTGGGTTTTGTAGGCTTCCCTAGGTGCCGGCAGAGCTAGGGTTCCAAAACTACAGCTAGGCACTTTGCCAAAAAACTGTAATTATTTCACAGTGAAATTGTGGTGTGTACACGTTGCATTTTGCACCATTTCCTTTCGCGGGCACTGGACCTACCCACACAAGTGAGGTACCATTTTTCTCGGAAGAGTTTGGGGAACGTGGGGTGGGTGGAAATTTGTGGATCCACGCAAATTCCAGAACTTTCCACCACAGAAATATGAGAAAAATTTGTTTTTGGACATTTTTTTAGGTTTGCAAGGGATTCTGGGTAACAGAACCTAGTGGGATCCAGTCACGTCACCCCATCCTGGATTCCCCTGGGTGTTTAGTTTTAAAAAATGTATAGGTTTGCTAGGTTTCCCTAGGTGCCGGCAGAGCTAGGGTTAAAAAACTACAGCTAGGCACTTTACCAAAAAAGGGTAATTTTTTACTGTGAAATTGTGGTGTGTCCACGTTGCGTTTTGCGCCGTTTCATGCTGCGGGAACTAGGCCTACCCACGCAAGTGAGGTACCATTTTTCTCAATAGACTTTGGGGAACATGGGGTGGGTGGAAATTTGTGGGTCCACGCAGATTCTAGAACTTTCCACCACTGAAATGTGAGGAAATTGTGTTTTTTTGGCCATTTTTTTAGGTTTGCAAAGGATTCTGGGTAACAGAACCTGGTGAGAGTCAGTCAAGTCACCCCATCCTGTGTTTCCCTGGGTGTCTAGTTTTGAAAAATATATAGGTTTGCTAGGTTTCCCTAGGTGCCGGCAGAGCTAGGGTTAAAAAACTACAGCTAGGCACTTTGCAACAAAAGGGTAATTTTTCATTGTGAAAATGTGGTGTGTTCACGTTGAGTTTTGAGCCATTTCCTGTCGTGGTCACTATGCCTACCCACACAAATGAGGTGCCATTTTTATCGGGAGACTTAGGGTAATTCAGATTTGTAAAGCAACTGTTATTACCTATTGACTTTCAATGCATTTCTGCCTTCCAAATAAAAGACAATGTGTAAAAAATAAGTCATTTTGAAAAATGACCGATAATTCTCATGCTAGTATGAGTGTTCCCAATTTTGGAAATGTGCAAATATCTACTGTTCTTAAACTCTATATTTTGTTCCCATTTTAGAAATACATAGGTATCTTTCATACTAATGTTTCCATGTATACATTTTCCCAGAATAATTGCTATATATTCGCTACATGATAAAAAACCATTGCAAGTCACTGCTCAGTTTTTGGCTTTGGGTTCATCGGGTTCTTGATGAACCTACAAGTCCTATATATCCCCACAACCAGTAAGGTCCCGCGGATGTAACGGTATATTGCTTTCAAAGAGCTGTCATAATTAGAAGAAGTTATCGGTGAAAACGTTGACACAAAAGGCTGTTTTTTCAACTAATTTTCAATTTTTCCTATATTTAACTGTTAGTTTCTATAAAGAAACCTTAAAGGATCTGCACAAATGACCCCTTGGTGAATTCAAAATGTTGTCTACTTGTCAAAAATGTATAGCTTTCCAGGATCCATTATTGCTTTCATACCCATTTCTACCATTAAGTGGAAGGAGGTTGAAAGCACAAAAAATAGCAAAAATAGGCTATGTCTCAGAAAAATGCTGCAAAACTGTGTAAAAAATGTTGGTTTTCTGACAAATGTTTGTAATTCCCTAAAAGCTGGGAAAATGCTGATTTTAGCCCCACAAACCCTTTTTTGATACCATTTGCAGGGAAAAACCCAGACACGTTCATTTGCAGCACTTTTTTCCCATTGTTCCCCCAAAAACAACAATTTAGCTGTATTTTGGCTAATTTCTGGGTCCCCTCCAGGAAAATCCACAAACCCTGGGTACTTTTAGAATCCCTATGATGTTAGAAGAAAAGGACGCAAATTTTGCGTGGATACCTTATGTGGTCAAAAAGTTACATGGGCGAACTACCCCAAATAGCCCAAAAAAGGCTTAGCAGGGGGGGGGGGGGGAAAGCCTAGCAGCGAAGGAGCTAAACTTACCTAGTTGATGCTCCATTAAATAAACGGCCTACCCTCATCTAGTATTGTGGTGTATATAGTGCCACTGATAAAAGATGCTGGGGGGCATCATGTACAAGCAGTCATGTTTAGCATCCCCACCACATTGTGAAGTTGCTGTCGGAAAGATGGCTAGCGCAAAACAATCCCTCATGTATATGCAGTTAGCATCATTTATGCACAAAACTTTACGTGGACTATTTCCTCTTGTGCCCCGTAGTGGCCACCACTCGTGATCCGCTTACCTCAATTATTGCCGATCTCTAACTCGCCGTAGTACCGGTCCGCCACCATCCCGCATTCAAACAGACGCTGAATGCGACTAACGGACTGTAAGAAATATGAAACATACACAGATCATGTGGTCTATCCCAGAGGTCCGTGTGTCTACCGATTAATGATGCAGGTGCCATCTTAGAGTGGTTCTAGATGTGCACCTATAGAGTACCCTTAGTTAATTTGATATTATTTAGTCATAAGGACATACTTCTATTGTTATAGTGTGTGGTTATTTTTATGTAACTACTAAATTGCTTATAGTAACCCACTACTTGGAGATCTTATAGTTTGTATGAGGTACTGGGGCTGATGTCATTCATTATTTTGAACCTGCCACCATTAGTGGTATCTTGGGTAGAAGGCGCAGGTGACGCGAAGGATGCGGGCGCCATGTTGGAATAGCTCCCTGCGTTTTCTTACCAAATTAGCATTGATGTTTAGAGGTTGTTTAATTGTAAGCACGTTGGTTTCATATTATGCTCAGTCCCTAATGAGTGGCTCATGTGTCTTTGGTGAGCTGCTGAAATCTTTATATAATTTGTTTCAAGCGTTTCTATATAATAGATGAAAGAGATATACAGCACTCTTTTTTACAAATAAAACTCTGTTATTGTTGTCGATCCCATACAGCAGCAACTATCAATCAAGATGGCCAGATCATACGCATGTAGTGGTTGCTATGGTGGGCGTAGTAAGTACCAATATTGCACTCTATATTGTCCACTCAGTTAATTTTCCATATTATTTCCTCATTTAATCCTTCCTTTATAGTATTGAGGGTAAATATCGAGTATGTCTCTCTTTGTTTACGTGTCTCTATCTCATTGTTCTCTGGTTTGGTTTTTACCTTTTCCAGGATCAGCCAGCGTAGATCTTTCTCTGTGTGTGCATGCTCGTGGCAGTGCTGCACCATAGGTGATGTACATTTTTTTGTCTTTATTGCCGATTTATGTTCAGAGTAACGTACCCTGAACTCTCTACCTGTTTCCCCAACATACCCTGATTACAGGCGCACTTGATGAGATAGACTATATTGTGGCTCCTACAGTTTGTCAGATCCTTTAACTTACCAGAGCGACCTTTGTATTCCCATCGTTCTGTTACAATTGCCATGTCACAGGCTATGCAAGTGCCGCATCTAGGGTTGCCTTTAATCACAGGCAAACCTGTTACGGACCTGTCTGTGGCAGTCTTGTGTGGGGAATCCCTGGTATGCACCAGCTTGTCTTTTAAATTAGCATTTCTGTGGTATGCTGGTATGGATCTCTCTAAGGTGTCATAATCCTCAGTGGCATTGAGGATATTCCAATGTTTCTCCAATACTTTTTATACTTTAAAGTTCAAGGGGGAGTGATTAATAACGCACACTAACTTGTCTGTTTTTTTTGCGGTGTGATCCTGACAACAGAGCTTCCAGATTGTAAAATCTGACTCTCTTGAACGAAGCCCTCACCAGACATTTTGGATAACCCCTGTCTATTAGTCTTTGTTTAAGTTGTCCGCCATGGGTATTATATTCTGCAATGTTGGAACAATTTCGCCTAAGTCTTAGAAACTCTCCAAAAGGGATGGAATCCTTTTGGCTGTTTGGATGGAAGCTGTCATGTTTCAGAATTGTATTTTTGGCTGTGGGCTTCCTATAGAAGCTGACTTGTAGTGACCCAGTTTGGCCTGAGATAACTATATAAAAAAATTCTACTGGCTGGTTACTATAGTTAGCTGTGAAATTGAGGTTATCAGCATCACTCATATTCCCCCATGAAATGAAGGCCAGGAGAGTTTGTTCCTCGCCCTCCCAAACATAGATGTCATCTATAAATCGACTCTCATGCGTTGGCTGAACGCAGGCAACGTCCCTCTGGGCACACCTCGGCAAGCGAAAGCTTATAGCGTTTTTTTCACCATCTAAATATGACGTTGAAAGAAGAGGTGTTTGAAATCGAAGTATTTATTAATCACTGATTGATCCAAAAAATGCTTTATGCACTTAAAATGCAATGATGATGATATTGTATGTGTTTCATATCAACTGATAGCCATGTTCCCAATGCATTTCGGGCCCATCTGGCCCTTCATCAGGGGAATCTAAACAAAAAAGATACATGTATATAACTAAACAATTTCAATGAGTGATTGCGCCATAAAACAAAAGTCAATGAAGGACCCTGCCAAAACGTTAAACAAACGGTATCTAGATACTGTTATTATCACATTGTCTTGCGCTGCAATACTTAAATTAAACACAAAAAACATGCCGTGTAAAGCTTGAATCATAGTGAAGGGAAAACAAAGAACCTGTGTTGCCAACAATGGCAGAGAAGGTAAACCCAGATAAAGCTAATTTTGGTGCTCGGTAAAAAAGCGGGTGGACGGACAAAAAATAGGTATTTACAACTCCTTAGCGCCATGTGGAAGTAAATCGTGAATCACACCCCAAGCGGAAAAGTGAAAAGAGTAACGTTGCTGAGTTGACGAAGTGTAAACTAGCATGCGAGAAATTAAACGCACAAGTGCTCGTATTCGAATCAGATATTTACCTCGAAATGAAGAATCAGCGGTTCAGGCTGTGAGACAGCAGTGCCGGTCTACGGTCACAAAAATGCGTGTGGAGCCGCTCAACATGCAGCGCGTATAAAAAGAAACCGGTGCAAACAGGAAGTGATGGGCGCTTGTTAGACTGCGCAGCCATTTGGAACTGGTGGGGCGAAAAAACGACGCCATGTTGGATGTATTAACGCGGGGACGGTGTGAGTGAAAAAAAGTAAATGGATTGGGTGAACATATAAAAAGGAACATATAAAAAGGAAACAGACTCCGAAAAAAGTGTGTAAAAAAAATGATAACGTGTGGGGAAAATTAACAGAAAGATTACAAGCATGCACATGCAAGAGTTAATGTTTATAAATAGCAGGCGAATTCCAAGCGGTCATTGAGACCCTTCGGTTTCAGAGAGTCCAGTTTGTAAATCCAGTGGTTTTCACGTTGCAGTAGGAACTTTTTCCCCACACGTTATCATTTTTTTTACACACTTTTTTCGGAGTCTGTTTCCTTTTTATATGTTCCTTTTTATATGTTCACCCAATCCATTTACTTTTTTTCACTCACACCGTCCCCGCGTTAATACATCCAACATGGCGTCGTTTTTTCGCCCCACCAGTTCCAAATGGCTGCGCAGTCTAACAAGCGCCCATCACTTCCTGTTTGCACCGGTTTCTTTTTATACGCGCTGCATGTTGAGCGGCTCCACACGCATTTTTGTGACCGTAGACCGGCACTGCTGTCTCACAGCCTGAACCGCTGATTCTTCATTTCGAGGTAAATGTCTGATTCGAATACGAGCACTTGTGCGTTTAATTTCTCGCATGCTAGTTTACACTTCGTCAACTCAGCAACGTTACTCTTTTCACTTTTCCGCTTGGGGTGTGATTCACGATTTACTTCCACATGGCGCTAAGGAGTTGTAAATACCTATTTTTTGTCCGTCCACCCGCTTTTTTACCGAGCACCAAAATTAGCTTTATCTGGGTTTACCTTCTCTGCCATTGTTGGCAACACAGGTTCTTTGTTTTCCCTTCACTATGATTCAAGCTTTACACGGCATGTTTTTTGTGTTTAATTTAAGTATTGCAGCGCAAGACAATGTGATAATAACAGTATCTAGATACCGTTTGTTTAACGTTTTGGCAGGGTCCTTCATTGACTTTTGTTTTATGGCGCAATCACTCATTGAAATTGTTTAGTTATATACATGTATCTTTTTTGTTTAGATTCCCCTGATGAAGGGCCAGATGGGCCCGAAATGCATTGGGAACATGGCTATCAGTTGATATGAAACACATACAATATCATCATCATTGCATTTTAAGTGCATAAAGCATTTTTTGGATCAATCAGTGATTAATAAATACTTCGATTTCAAACACCTCTTCTTTCAACGTCATATTTAGATGGTGAAAAAAACGCTATAAGCTTTCGCTTGCCGAGGTGTGCCCAGAGGGACGTTGCCTGCGTTCAGCCAACGCATGAGAATCCATTTATCTTTTCACACTCCCTGGGTTATGAGAGTGATACCTCAGAGGCACCCTACAAATTTGGCACTTTGTACACATAACCTGGTCTGTGCACGACCCGACCTTCTCTTGGATTATCTATAAATCGACGCCATGCTTTCACATTTTCAAAATATGGGACTGCCTCATTGAAAATGTGTTTGCACTCAAACTCCCCCATGAAAATATTAGCAATACTGGGAGCGCAAGAAGCTCCTATGCTGGTCCCCTCTATTTGCTGATACAGATCATTTTTAAACTCAAAATAGTTGTTGCATAACACCAGTTCGAGGCACTCTAAAATAAATCTGTCCGGTCTTTCACCAGCTGTACCACTAAGTAGTGATGCCTCTGACTCTACGGCTCTTTGTTGGGGTATGTTCGTGTAGAGTGCCTCGATGTCTAATGTTACTAAAAATTCTCTGTTTGGTTGAAGGGCATGCCTTCTATTTTATTTATAATGTCTCCTGTGTCCTTGATGTATGATTGATAGGTAAAAGTAAGGAGACATAAGAAAACATCCTATTTTGAGATGAGTTCTGTGCTTGAATTTATGGAGGAGATAATGGTGCGCAGCGGTGGATTGTTGATGTTTTTATGTGTCTTGGGTACTCCGTATAGAGCTGAGGTCACTGGATTTGCTTTATTTAAGAATTCATATTGTTTGTGGCAAATGTCTCCAACTTCCAGAGCCTTTTTGGTGATAATTCCGATCTGTGTGTTTAAGGTGGTTAACTTTGATCAGTTGGCTGATCTGTAGTGTTCAGGAACTGCTAACATGGTTTGGACCTTGGTGGTGTAGTCTTGTAGGTTCATAACCACTATCCACCCCCATTGTTGCAGGGTTTGACAGTGATGTCTCTGCTATCTTGTACGTTTTTAAGTGCCACACTCTCATGTTTTGTTAGATTAGAGTTGCCATTGTAATTATAGTTAGAAACTTTTTGCAAATCTTTCAGAACTGTTTGTTTGAAAATAGCTACTTTTGGGCCTACCATGTCTCAAGTAGGTGTAAAAGTAGACTTAGGTTTAAAGCCTGACCAATTTATTTCAATATCTTCTCCATTATTAAGGCAAAAGAATTTCTTTAGCCTGATCTTCCTGAAAAAGGAGAAGATATCCTGATTCAGTTGAAACCTGTTGCCTGTGGGTACTAGAGACAAATGATAAGTCCTTACTTAATATTTCCACTTCACCTTTGCTAAGTTGATGTTTCAGTAAATTGAAGATAGGAATAGTATCTGAAAATGGACCTAACCTATCACTCCTCACCTCCAATATTGTTGGAGGAGGTGGTGGGTCTGTCTGATGGTATTTCCCTCTGTTCAATCTCTAATATCTCGTCCTGCCTCTGTTGTATGCTCTCCCTAAAAAAGGAGACGGTTGTTGATAGTATTGATTTTGTTCAGCTTGTCTGCCTCCTCTAGGTCTATAGCTGGAATTGGTCCCCTCTGATGTTTGTCTCCTTTGGACTCCGCTGAGTAAGTATCTGAAAAAGTAATTTGCTTTCTTCTAGGTCTATATTGGTCTTGAGTTGTCTGCTCTTATTGGCATTCTTGATAGTAATTGGGGCTCAAATATGGGTACGCTTTTTCCTGTGTGTACCATCTAGTATCCTTCTTTAGTTTGTCCATTTTCTTTTTTATCAGATACTCATTAAAGTCATTTAGTTCACTGCTCAGATTTTCTAACTTAGTCTTCGCTTCCTCTAACACAGTCTAAAACATTCCTGAGCTCCTCCCTCTCAGAGAGGGGTTATAGCCGCATTATGACCAGGTTCATAATGCAAGGAGGTCACCCTATGATGAAGCATGCCACCTTCAGGTGCATGAGGGAAGCCCTCCTTTAAAAGGGACACTCCCAGAACACTCCTCCACATCTCATAGACCCAGGGGCCTTTTTGTGGTATTGGTTTCTAAATAGGGGAGTCCACACCTGCTGGTCTATAAATCTCCTCAGGCCCTCTTTTATGTTATAGTCACTTATGTACTGCCAGTTCAAAAGGTTAACTAAAGTAATAAAGGTCAAGGTACTTTAAGCAGTTTATGATAATAATTCTGGGTGCCTTGTTTGACTTGTGGCCCCAAATCAGACAAATCGCTTACAAGCAATGAAATTGGGTTACATTCAACTCGGATTCGATTAAAGTGATTCTCTTTCCTGGTCTTCACATATAGTTTGTGTCAATCTGGTGGTGTGATATAATATTTTAAAGTCAACCTTACCTCAGATAGCACATGCTGGCCTGTTTCCTATCAGTGTCTCCCTGTCCAGGATCAGAGCAGCTTTTACATGGTTACCTGTCACAGATACAAAACATCACAGGCAGATTGAGTTTGGGGTTTGTGTTTTTCACGAGCTATGGGACATAAAGGACCAGTGATAACTGAGATTTTCAATGAAGGGGCTGGCACCCTGTGAGGTTTGGAGGAAGCACTGGGTTTCAATTACTTGACATCCCACCCTCAAACTAAAAAGATTCCATCTATCAGGCAGAACATCGTCTTGTATGGCACTGACATTTAACCAGCTATGCCTTTGCTTGATGAAGAGCAGACATTTCAGTCAGGAAAAGATCCCTTGCTTTCGAGCCATATGATTTCTACAGTATATGGAAGCTTCAATAATTTATGAAGCATAATAACTTGCCTTAATAACATTGTAAAATGAATCCTTTTACTCATATAAGTCCTGCTTTTAACATTTTATACATCAAAGCGCTCTTAAATATTTCAAAGTTGAGTTACAGATTTCATTAGGAGCCTTACAAAAGTAACACTATTGCTTTCAATGCTCTACCTATGTCTGATTGAATTGATGTTCAGTTATTTTCCTCTGTTCCTAATCTAGGCTGAGCACCATCATGTGAAGCATCGCTTCAATTACATTTCAAGATAGCACTTACTTTTCTTTTCATCCTTGGCAATCTCCAACAAGGACCTTTCTAGGGCCCTGTTGCACGAAGAGACAGGTGCATATATTGGGTACTAATTGCAGACTGACTTTTTGCAATCTGCTTCAATTTGAGATGCTACTTATGTATTAATAGGTCGCGTTGGAAAATGTCCAGTTACAGAGATGCATAATGAACTTTACTTAGGCAGATCTCTGCTTGTAACCCCCTGTGACTGGCTGCAAACACTGGGATGCTGGTCTGCAAAGAAGAGGGGAACACCATCCATGTATTTTGTTTTTAAAGCAGCGCATGTTCCTTAACCCCTTCCCCGCTCATGACGGAACCGTTCCGTCATGAGCCACGGTTGCCGTGTGCTCATGACGGAACGGTTCCGTCATGACACGCCCGTTGGCGGCCGCTCCGCCTACGCGGCGCTGTTTCCCCGCCTGTGTGGGGGGACAACGCAAATGGGCGGAGTCATGACGGAACCGTTCCGTCATGAGCACAGGTCAACCGTGGCTCATGACGGAGCGGCTCCGTCATGAGCACAGGCCCGCCGCGCTGCCCCCCTGCCCCCCCCAGCGCTGCAGCGGAATGTCCGCAGCAGCGAAGGGGTTAAAGATAGAGTTGCTGTTTGAAAATAAAAGTGTGTCCAGTTTGGAAAGATACTGGGGTGAAGGGTACGTGAAGGGGTACACTGGAGGCTGCCTCACACAATTGCCAAAGGGTGCAGCTTCCACTTTGTAAGTGGCTTACCATCTCCTTTCCGAAGTCAATAACTTTTAAATGGTTTGGGACAGCAGTTGCAGTCACAAGCCATGCATACATCTCGTTGCGATTCGCTAATCGGAGGGTATGCCCTAAAACACGAAAGGTGTTTATTACATTGCGAAGCACATTTTGCGGATGCAAGCACTGTGATTTTGAGAATTACAGCATTTGCAGCTGCAAAATATTTTCGTACAGCAGGGCTTTTTGCACTAATGGGATGTGACTCACTCAAGGAATATTTAATATATAAAATTTATCGTCGGTTTAGCGGCAGAAAACTGCCACTAAAGCGGCGATAATGGGCTTGATAATATGCCGCAGAAAATTCCAATAGAAGCCCATGTTCACACCAGAACATGGGCTTCTATGAGAATTTTCAAGGGCAATAATTTTTAACGCCGTCCTTGATAATATGCCCCAGCGTTTGTGAAATTGTGTCAGAACAATCTCTATCTTTCTCTATTTTATCAGTCTTAATTATACTAATATTGTCCTGCTCATAGAAACACCTCTCATCTATTTCAAAATAACCTTGCTTTCAAATGTTTGTACTATCTTGTTTAGGTCTGGCATATAAAAGCCTTTGCTTTCTTACATATTAATTAATGCCAGACTGTGCCAGGTAAAAAAAAATCAAAAATAACAATAATAGAAGAACATTTTGTAAAATAACTATGATATAACTATAAAACATTGGCTATGCCAGAAGCATTAAAGCTTCATGTTGCAGTCAGTCAAAATACTTAAGTGAAACAAATAGACACAGGTTACAGAGTACTAGATAGATAAAAAGACAGTCCAGCTGTTGTCACAAAATGGATACAATTATTAAAACATAAAACAATTTGTGGGCTTACACATATACAATTTACAAAACATTCCACTGTATTCGTCGCGGTTATAGCTGCTCAGGAAGTGACTTACACTTCCAATAGGCACATAGAGTGCCTTATCCAGGTTGCCATAAGAAATGTGGCCACCCCGTAGACATAGTGCCTAACTGTTCTGGTACTTAAAATTCTAAAAGCAACCTGGTGATTCTTGGTACCAAGATATTATTACATAGTGGAACAATTCATTTTGCTCGCGACCTGCTGTATCGGGGACAAAAGAACAATAAGTGTCCCAATGTTTCACCCACACCCTCAAATGCTTGGCATTGGTCATCACCACCCCCATTCCCTATGGACCAGTTAAAAATAGAAGATTTTACCAGAAAGATACGATATCTAAACTGAAGATATAGTTTGCTTGCAAAAGAGGGTTTAATTTTGTCAATGGATGTCTCAAAGCTCATAAATGGTTCAAAATCAATAAAAGATAAAGTGAGACTACCTGTGCTACTCGTCACTATGTCCATAGCTGCTGCTTCCCAATACACATTTTTGATCTGTTCTCTAGATAATGGAAAAGCCAATAATCATGTAGGCTCAACCTCTGTAAGAGAGTTTTGATAACATGGAATCAAGGGATTTTGATTACAACGAGTTGGTCAACAAATCTCTGACACCTTCATGATAGGATTCAAGATCAGCTGAGGTCCATAAACGATACCAGACAAGTAACATTCGACATTTATTTTGTGTGAAGCTTCCTGAGATCAGTTTCCAGATACACGATGGCTGAGTAAACTCGTAGGCAATAATTAGCCTGGAGTTTAAGTTTATCACGGAAGGTTTGCCAGGAGACGATCAGCCCCGGCAATCATTGCCCAATTGAGAAGTATTGAATATTCAGACAAGACCCCGAGCGCCAGACGCCCGAGAGTTGTAGTCACGCTGTGCCACTGAACCTTATCTTCATCAGCTGATAAGGAGAGCTACGTATTGACTCAGGTCAACTATATATAATCTGATCAAGCAGTCGTGCTGACAGTGTCTATACTCTGATAACCAGGTAGAATCCTTATTCATGGCCACACACAGACTCTACATATAGTCCTGAAGAAGACGAACAAAATATCGCGACAATATCTGGGGTCGAAACTTTGACGCACATTTTCAAGTGTTATTGATCACCCATAATAATCAAGAATAACCAGATTGAATATAAGTCGGGTTGAATCAGATTTTAATTTTTTCTCACACTGTGTTTAAATGTTTGTCCTGAATATATGTTCATTTGTTATGTATATATTGTGTTGTGATATGTAAATAGATTTCTTTGTTTTCACTTCACATCATGTGTCAATAAGTGTAAATACACATCATATATCTGTGTGTGCAATATAGATGTCCTGTTCTCAATTTTTGAGTATATAGTTTTCACCAAATTTGTTATAAAATCATACACTAATTCAGAAGTACATGAGTTTCTGCTTTTTGGGATTTATTTTGATTTTTTTCATTGAATGTTAGTCTCATCTGAGGAGAGGGAGAAATTGAATAAATACGTTGGACGCTTTCTCTAAGCTGATAGGTGGCAGAACCACTGTTCGCTTAATGTACGAATCCCCAGGTTCTGCACATAACTGGGTCACCCCATTGCTTTATACTGACAGATCTACAAAAGGGACATACAGCGTTCCCCCATGGAGTAACACCACACCGTTCCCCCATGGAGTAACACCTCATGCCAATATAGACACAGGAAACCTAAGGACCTGATCCCAGGGTACTGATACCTGTGCTAAAACCTGCCTGGAAGTCAGATAGGATACTCTCCTCAATAATCCAATCCTGCGAATGAAACAATACTTGTTTGCAGACATTTGTTTGCAGGGAATCTATCAAAACAATGGGACGATGTTTCATTTTGACACAACAATGCTTCAGTGACAGCAATGCAAAAATAATTGCAGTGGTAGAACAGAGGGTTCTAGGACAGTTTGGTAGAGTACACCTTTTTTGGATTTGCCAAAAGAATATTTTCATTGGACTGCAACTTGCCTGATTAAATATTGATGAAAGCATGATGCAGGTATCCCATTTTATGCAAAGTAAAAAATCACAATGTTCGAATCATGGCTTTCAATTTACACAATGGAAGTTGAAGCGTTCTCCTGTGAAGTCTCCATGCCTTGCTGGCTGACAATTCTTCTGATATTTACCCCTTACTGGGGGCCTCTGTGTTTCATTGGTTCTTACACCAGGAATGGACGCCTCTCCAACATTAGCTTGCTGCAGAGCTTTGAGGGTAGCCTTCAGGGGACTACCTTGCAACAAGTGCTGATCGCTCCGGGCTTCTTCTGCTACTGCTGCAAGGAGAGACCTTCATTGGCTGCCTATTCAGCACAGAATTTATTTTAAAATTCTGTGTCTGACATATAGAGCACTTGAGGATGAATCTAAAGGCGCTATCAGCTCTCTGCTTACTCGTTACCACCCTACAAGGCGTTTGCGCTCTTCGGGACTATTTCAACTTGTTGTCCCTCGCTTTAAGCTCGCCAGATGGGGAGCCAGGGCTTTTTCAGTCGTTGCTCCACAACTTTGGAACAACTTGCCGATAGAGTTGAAGACCTTGCCTTCTTTAGCGCTGTTTAAAAAGGCCCTAAAAACTTGGTGCTTATCCAGAGCTTACACAGGTTGAGCTGCAGGAGCTTTGTTATGAGCTGGATTTGGAATTAGGCGCCTTGACGCCCATTGGGCTATGTTTGCGCATGACAAGATCCCTTTTATTATTATTATTATTATTAGTGACCTCCAATTCCCCAGCCTGGCCCCCTCAAGTTGAAGCGTCATGGAGGGTGAAGAACAATGCACTCTGCATAAGGTCGCTGGTGAACAATTCTCAAAGGTTGGACTATTCCCACTAGATTGAGGGTGGAGGATGGAGCGTGGAGAGTGGCACTGTGGCAGCTCTGCTATTTCGACAAGAGGCAGCAGGCTGCAGTTTGAAGAAGACACTCTGAGAAGTCCTTATTTTGCTGTAGGCTTCTGTTTTTAAGGGTTCCAATTTGTGGACTGCAATGACTAGGGATGGCACTCCCTCCATGAATGATAACCCAAAGACAGGACATCCTGGTAAATAGGGCAGGGATGAGCAAACCATATGGAGAAGGGAAAGTGGTATGTAGAAGTGCTGTTGAGGTGGTGGGGGCTGTAGAGATGCTCTGGGACAGGCAGGACAAGCTGGGTACTGGCCTCATTCAGGATGCCTGGTATCCAGTAACAGTGTAAGAATGGCAGGGACCTGAGAATGAGTAAAGAATGGCAGAGGCTTCATTAAGATGAATGCAGTTGTGCCTAATTGTTAACCCTATGACTCAGACTTCCTTCCTATGGCCTAAGCATTCACCCACTGGTCAATTCATTTTCCATCCATTTTACACTCATCTTTGTATCCACATATACACACACCCATTCACCCTAACACTCTTCCATACACGGAAAAACTCAGCCATCCATGCACATGCTCACCACCCACCAAACCACTTTTAAATTCAACAACTCTCGTATCCACCTACCCATCAACTCACTCACACAGATATTTACTTGCTTATTCATCCATCCATCTCCACATCACTGGTCTGCTCAGCACTTACTCATCCATCCATTCACCCACTTTCTCATCCATTCAGTCATTCATCTATCCTCTTTCCTATCCATGGACCCACTCATGAACACACTCTTCAGCTTTCTACTCTCACCCATCCATCTACTCTCCCACTGACATTATCAGACACAAGAAAACTCTTTCATTAACAAACAAACCATAGTTTCACCTAATACTAATTGTTGGTCATGCACATATGATAAAAGGGATCTTTTTCATATGTTTTTTGAATACCCTCTTGTTAAACAGTTCTGGTTGCAGATTTGGCACAAAATGAATGTCATTTTATCCATGCCTCTACCATTTGAAGTTAAACATACATGTTTGGCCAGTGCCTCCTCCCTTTGGGCTTCTCAACATTTGGTTCGAAAATTGGTGAACTTATTGTTTGCCTTAGCTTTTCAAATAATTACCTCTAATTCGAAAGATACAGCTAAAATAGTTTATATGGCATGGTGGAACCTGTTATGTCATCATCACCGGCTTGATTGAGCTCATGCTACATCTATTCCTTTAAAAATTAAAAAAGATTTAATATGGTCACCTCTTACTTCATATTTATCCAGATGTATGAATCGACCTTTGTCTAATGCTAGTAATTATGAACATCCTTAAAATATAATTGTTTAATTACCTTCCGCTTATAATATTACATAGATGTTTGATACTCGCTGGTTCAACCTTACAGTATACTATATTTTCCCCTTTCCTCTCCCTTCTTATTCTTATGTCTTTACTTTGTTTCTTCCTTTCTTTTCTTCTCTTCTCTGACATTTCCGTTTACCTTTATAAAAAGATTAAAATGCACTTGTTGTAGCGTTACAGTTGTATATTACAATTCAAGATTCATTTTTAGGTTCATATTCTCATTATATAAGATCTGTTTAACTTGCCAATCTTTTAAAGGTTAATTATCCTCTATTTATTATAAGATTGTTAAACTGTACCTTTATGTTTGCTCTTGCATTTACTTGGATTGTTCTACAGATCAATACTTTGTTTGATATAACTGTACATTGTTCATATTTATTTTTCAATAAAGAATTTTTAAACTTTAAAAAAAAAGAAGAATCTAGTCTCATTATCTTTGATAATCCTTCTGTAATCTCAATAATGCCAATGTGTGGCTCTTTCAGAAAAAAGGGTACCTTTCTTTGGAAACTAGTAATGTTAAAAAATCTTAACAGTATTTCTTATAACTTAGAAGTCTCCAGCGGCGGCCGATGGCCTTTGAAAGTGGTAAGGGAGCGTGAAAGGAAAATAAATATATATGTAACGAACAGTAAATGCTTTATAAATACAATGTGCTGGTACACCTCTACAATGGGAATTCCGTTTTGGAGCACAGCACAGCGTAATGCAGAGGTGATCAGGCACAGTCTATTTAAAGATCATTCGCCGTCCATTAAAAGCATGGTGTAATGCAACAAATAAATAAACTTTATTTTGCCTTTATTGCAGTACTCCCGATGTGTCACTCTGCCTGGCTGAGAAAGTAAGCCTGAAGCTTCTCAGCCAATCTAAGCACTGCTCTCATGCTTTCTATAATACTAAACTAAACAGCATAAGAGCAGTGCCAGGATTGGATGGGTCAGGCAACACAACGCTCTGTCGCAGACCGATGAGGCTTTATCTCTGCTATTCCAGCTACTCCTAACATTGGTTCTGTAAGCCTGAACTGTGCATTTTAGGCTTGCCATGGTGAAAACACCAGCCAATCTAACATGTGCAGACCAGTTTCCATCACCTAACCTGGTCCTGGTCATCCCTCTCGCTGTAGCCTCGCCTCATAGTGGAACAAGTGATGGAAAAGGAAAGTTAAAGTTTTAGTTTAAAAATGAGTCTCTCGGCTGGTGGGGGGCTCCTAGTAGGGGGTCAACGCCCCCATGCTCCGATAGAAGGACCACCCCTGGAAGGCTTTTAACAGTTGAATTTGAGTTTATGGCAGTACGTGTTAGACACAGCATCCCACATAGATTCATAATATGCTAAAACACAATTAAACACAGTTAAAATGCAAGGTACCCAGCGAAAGCACAATTATGGTTATGAACTAAAAGTGAAAAACAACTCACAAGCTCAGGTGAGGACTGCAATTCATAACTCGCACACCTAATGCCATGCTTATGATATCCCAATATGTATATTATATATAATACCATCAATAAAATAAGGGGTTAGATTTATCAATACCTTGAACTGGTGTAAAGTCACCGAAAATGACTCAAATCAGTACAAAGTGTTGATTTGTTATTTACTTTCAAGTGCAAAACCTGTTTTGCAGTGAATCGTTGCCTAATAGTAATGCAGAGTAGCAGTTTGCACTGCTTTGCATCACTTTGAGTCAAGGGAGCATCACATGGGTAAGTACATGGTCATTTCCATGCGACCACTCATGTTTTTGACCCAAAACTCTAACTACTAACAAAAGTAGACAGGGCTTTGCATCAAATAATTAGGCCTCCTTGAGGCAGGCTTAAAGTCGAAGAAATATTTTTGTTTTTATCCGAACTTAGCAAGCCTGCTGAACCTCTCAGCACACAGATAACGTGGGAACGTTTTAAAGTTAGTCTAAGCTTAGAGTTTTGTATTAGCAGGGTAGCCCTTCATTACTAAACCTATACCAAGTAGCCCACACAGCCCTGGCACTATGGTGCAAAGGAGTCTACGTGGTGCTAACCAGACTATGCACCAGCCCTTAGGAAGACAACAGAAGCACCATATCTTCACAGATAAGGCACTAACTATCCTGCTTTCTCCCTTTCCCTCACCATTGACAGCCAGCCATGTTTGGCAAGACCCTTTATTTTTTTCTTTTAATTTTGTTAGGGTTCGAGGACCCTATTTTAGGGTTTGTGTATCAGGAATTTGAAAGGATGAGGCTTTCAGCACGGATACAGAGGTTGCTAGGTATAGGAATATGGTTGGTAAGGCGAAAGGTTAGCAGTCTATTGCATCAACACTGGTAGGAGTTTGACTCCTACTTCCTGTGGTTAACACTGTTTAACATGCACAAGAAGGCGCTTAGCAACTGTACACTTCTCTAAGGTTTTCCACACTGGCTTCAGGTTGTCATTCAATGGCAGGCTGGGCGGTGGGAAGTTGACAGATGACGGGATAGAAAAAATTAAATAAGTGCAAGGTAAGTTTTTTTTTAAAATGTATTTTCCCTGTCCCGTCGTCTGTCCGCTTACCCTGCCCCACCCCACCTCTCTTACCTGTACCGACTGCGCCTGGGTGGGTACCATTGGTGCAGGTGGTGCACTGCACCGAGGCCAAGAAAGGAAGGGGGGGCCATTGTAGCGCTGATTCATGGTCATGGAGGATTAGCATCTGTCCGGTTCATTCTCCTTGCAGGGTTTTGGAATAATTCACTCCCCTTCCCATGAGCTGGCATTAACATTAGTGTGTTGACCCTGTTGTTTTCATCAAAGCATGCTGGATAAATGAGCTGCTTGGTGACTGGATGCTTGCAGGGCCCCTGCGCTGCAGTCATTAATCGCAAAGCCGCTTACCATGTTTGAAAGGCACAAGTCTCACCAGTTAGCCATTGTATGCCAGCGCACGCTCCTTTGCTGTCTTTCCACCTGCTGCCCCGTCCTGTGGATGTATTTGAGGGGCAGGCTTTGAATGGCATAAAGTAGAGGTGGGCAAGCCGACAAATTAACAGGGAGAGCCGAGCCAAGGACCTGGCTTGGGTCTTAGAGCCGGTCCAGGAGCCTAACCCTTAAAATATTTGCTACATAAATCATACAACAAACATCTTGTAAAATATGATAACGTCTCTTCAGAGTTCAAAAAAGTGTATTTCTTTAATATGTAGAAGCTTGGACACTATAATATCACATTATAGAAATGCACTGAGAAGTACCTATTAAAAATGATAGTTTTTAAACATGAACCATTAGTGGACTAAGCGGCAAGAGAGTTGTCATGAATACCCTGTATATGGCTCAGATTGTTATAGAGGTACATTATAGTCCATTAAATCAAACATAATAGGTTTTTTTACTATCGGTATTCTGAGCTCACATATTTGAAAGTGCTTTTATACGCAATAATGAAGAAAAAGGAGTTATGCTAAAATAAAATATTTGCCTAAGATCACACAATTTAAGCAGGGAAGCTGCAATTTATCCAGGTTTTCTTGCTTCACTTCGTACAAATTTGCCACTATGCGGGTATTACATTTTTCTTCCCTTGTTTATGATTCTTTTAAGCTCTTTGTGCATTTTCTTCCGTTTATGTATATTTCAAGCACAACAGAAGGCATTGGAATGCTTTACAGAAACACCAGTTATATTACACAACGTCACATTCTTTTACATAGGCATGGGAAGATTAAGTAATTTACTCAGAGTCACAGGATGTTGAGCCAATGCCCAGTCTCGAACCTGGCCCCACAGTTCCAAAGACAGCAGCCCTCACTGTAGCGCCACTTCCTGGGTAGAGAGAGGGTGACATGCAGAGAGCACATGAAAGCACATCTTGCTTTGGGCTTGAGGTTTCAACAGGACCTCGAGCTGATCCAGTGCCAGACTTAAGTCACAAGACTGGCTCCGGCTTTCAGCGGCTCGCCCACCTCTAAAATAAAGATATGTCTTTCAGAAACAGCAGGTGATGGCTAGGTTGTGGATGTACTGCTGAAATACAATACGTGCAGCAGGTACCATGGGTGAACCTTTCAGTGCCTTTTGATTTTATAAACCTATGCCCGACGCTGCAAGGCAGCTGCAACTTTGTCCTGATTGCACCTACTCCCTTTCTAAATTCTACTACAGCCAGTTTTTAATAGGAGAAGTCGAACATGGCAGGACGTCCTTGCTGCAATGAGTTCTAGAATAAAATTATCACCTGGCATTCATACTGAGACAGAACACATAAGAGTCTCCTCCTCACTTCTTGAATTCCGCAAAAAGCTGAAGACCTGTTTTTTTTCGAGTAGTCCCAGTAGGCCCTGGTGGTGCCTAGACTCACACTTGCTCAGCGCCAGGCTACCCTCCCGGTTGATAGAGCACTCTACAGATCTCCATAACATAAAAACCTAACAGTGATTGAAATAATGATAGCCTTGAGTAAAGCCTGGGCACAGTCGTTGTTTTGAATAATGGAATCAGAGATGATTTCTAAGGTTTCAGTATTGATGGGGCTGTTTGACCAGAAGTAAATCAAAGATTTGACCCAGACACCAGCACTCACGGTAGGTTTGGAGTCTGAGTTCTTCCTGAGTTTCCCAGGCTGACAAAGATATGCTTGAGGTTGAGGTGTCCCTGGAGGAGTGTACCATTGAGAGGTGCAAGCTCAGATTGTTGCTCAATGCGTCTACTTACAAAGCTTTCCAAGTACGTTCCCTTGCAATAGAAAAGGCAACTAAAGCTGTCAATCAAGCCTGTCCAAAGTAAGGTCACGCTTTCTTAAGCAGGCCTTCACAGCATGTGCAATATGTTACAGCTTGAATTCTCCTCAGATTTGCAAAGAGTGAAATAAGAGCTGGCAATGTCCTGTGCACTGTATTTATGGCCAAATGTTGCGACACGTGGAAAAGCATTATTGTCGAATACACAATATGTAAGTGAGGTTTTCATATAGCACACGTTCTAACCTGAATTTCTTCAATGTGGTCACAGACTTCATGGTCAATGAAGATGCGGCACGGAGAAAAAAATTGATAACCCAGTATTTGTAAAGCGCAAACTAATCACCCCTAAGGGTCTCAAGGCGCTGGGGGCCCTCTGGAAGATTAAGCAAGCTATTGCCCAGCATCACATGGTGCTAAGCTGACCTGCCATTGGCACCAGGGATCGAACCGTAAGCCCCGTGTTTCAGAGTCAGCCACCCTGGCCGATGCGCCATACCTCTCCCACTCTGCAAAGGATCATACAATTTGATCAGTTGGGGAAGCTAGGATTTGATACCAGTTTTCCTGGTTAGACTTGTGCAATTCAGTGACTGGATGAAATATCTTCCTGTGTCCCTTTTTCACCAATTTGTGATGCTTTGTGTTAAATTATTTCTTAAACCAAAATACTAGATTATGTTCAGTAAATGCAAGTATTTTGTTAATTTAGTCTGACTGCATGCATACAATGTCACATTGCCTTTCCTGAACAATGTTGAAGGTAAGTGAATGCTGGAGACTGTTTAAATGTTAATTTCAATGCCTTTTTTCGACTTAACGAACCTTAAAGAGAGCATCAGCACCTCCATGGTGGCTATTAGCAACTTAAAGAGAATTCTCTCTACCCGCAGGTATTCACTGATCTAGATGAAAATTGCATCACAGCTCAGTTTAGCTGCGAATATACAAAGCAGAGAAGCGCTATTTTGGATTGTGAGCACTCAGCACTGCTTCCTCTAGTGTGTTTTGCATTTTAAAACTGTGACAGGGAGAGAAAAATGTAGGACCTGACATGTTTGTCTTAGCTCTATTTTCGCTTGCCAATCCCCCAATGAACAAGTGCACAGCCGCCGCCACTCCTTAAAACTGAACCAGGCTGCGAAAATGTTTCTCATCTGTAAGGGAAAGGGTGTTTAGTAATCCCTAATCCTTTGAGTGAGTTGGATAGCATTTCCTCCTTGTCTAAGAAGTTAATAGGATCAGCTACAGACTGACTGGCAGTGAAGTACGTTGTATAAAGACAGTGTGCTAGGAAAAGATGTCAGATCTCTGTGGTTGATTCAGTTCTTGTTTTTCTTCACAATCTCCCCATGATGATAATCATATTTCCGATTTCCCTATCATAAATTGAAGTTTGTAGGTGACAGAATACAAAGAAACAAACAGGACTTGGTTAACTATTGCTACCTGGCACAGGCACATTTGAAATCCCTTCACTCACTTACCTTGCGCACAATTTGTAACTTTGGTTGCTGCTGTAACAGTTAAACATGTCAGCATCCTGTGCAGAAGATGTTTTTAGAGTGACGCCAGATAACATGATATACATTATTCATACTTAGCAGTGATGGATACCTAGGAAAATGAGGGGCTTTTTGTGAGCCCTTGCGTCACTTTTGCGCCACTGACGCGTCACATTTTGTGACGCACCAGCAGAGTAAGAAATGAGCCATGTTTTGTCATATTTACGAAGTGGCCCATCTAGGTAGATGAGTCACTTTGTAAACCCCTGCGCCACATTATACCTGCACCAGGTATAATGTATGCAGGTTGGGCGTTTTGCCACAAGTAAGCCTCGTAGAAGTGATGCAGTGAAATCTATGAGATTTCACTGCGTCACTTCAAGTCATAGATTTCACTGCATCACTTCAAGGACGCAAATGTGTCAATATTTTACGCCTGCCTCACAGCAGACGTAAGACTGACGCAGGCACATTTGAAATGGGACTTGCCCATGTGAAATGATCCATTGGTGGAGTTGCGTCACTTTCGTGACACACTCCAGCAAAGCTTCATTTTTGTGCCCACAGATACGTCAGAAATACTGATGTATCTGTAACTCCTTGCGACATGATGCGTCATACTGTAAATATGATGCATCCAGCATGTCGCAAGGAGAGCGTACTGAAAAGTGACGCATTGCTGTTTTCACGCAGCGATGAGTCACTTTTCATAAATTAGGCCCTGAATGTCTTGTCTGCATGGTACTGAATTGGCTTGCAGTTTGTACCCAAATATACAGACACAGCAGTGTCCAGGTCACTATCACTGAAATACTAACAAGCTACAATTTGCAGGAGACAACTATAGTGACACAATCTCTTCCATGGGTTGCTGAATGGCTGATTCAGAATGATTAAAAGTGGTTAGAACACGCACTACTAGAATAATCATGAAGATGCGTCGTTGTGGCATGCTCCTGGGGTATCACCCTCTGACCGGGGTGTGAATAGAAATATGTAGAAGTAGTGGTGCTTAACTCAGTGACATCCCCCTGCGCACAGCCAAAAGCCTGCAAGCAGCAGGATGCAAAATGCTTGACTGGAGTTTTGAAATGATAGAAGCTGATCAAATGTTCATTCGTTGAATTGTTTATTCATGAAATGTGGATGCTTCATATCCAAATTAAATTAATTGACTATCAATAAGTCCATATGTCCATTTTTACATATCTCCCGATGCATTTCGGGTGAGTCGCCCTTTGTCAGGGGAAGTATCTATAAAGTTATCCAGCGAAGAATATCAATTGGTCACCAAACAAGAAATAGGGAAAAATATCCCTACACCAATATAACCTGGTGTCACAACAATATTAAAAAAAAAGAAATCTGAATGACTGTCACCACAAATTAGGGATGGAGTGAGGTGATGAATTAAAATAACAGGATATTGCCCGGAGTGCAAACAGTGCCTGACAAAATAAGATAAAGTGAAATGAGTCCTCGGTATATGACTGATAGTCATGCTCGTATGAAAACAACAGTGCATGGACTTCAAAAACCTGTGATGGGATAATTATGAAGAGTGGACCGCTATCGATCCGTGCAGGCTCTAACGCCCGTGTGACCCAACAGTGATTGAGACGGCTGACATGGTGCAACCCGAAAATGTGAAACGTGCGTTATTTGTGTATATACTCAGAGTTTCGTTCATGGCTTTAAGAAATTAAAAAAATAGAGAACTTACGTTTCAGATGTTCTCCCGGGCGTGTGTTAAACAAGTAATCACCCTGAATCGCGCCAGTGATGTCGGTAAAATACTAGTGTGCCGTGCTACAAACATAGAAAAGAGACTAGGAAACCCAATGGTCTTAATGATCGCATGGAATTTTCATGTTATCTATGAAATGGACACTGTGTGCCTATGTCACATTTTGTGACCCATTGTCTGATGTTATTTCTTTTTACATTTCCAGCAATAACCTATTTAATGTTTCATTTACCTGTCACCCTTATTGTCGCTCATCTTTGCTTTGTTTGTTCCTTTTCACACTTCACTCCAGTACATTATTTTTCACTTCATTTCACACTGGCTTCAGTTATTTCATTCTTATCTTCCACCTCACTGTCGCTCACCATCTTTTGGGTCACTTTCACTTTACTTACTCTATTTCTTTACTCACTTCATTCCTGTATATCTTTTCCCACTTCATTTTCCATATCATTATCATTTACTCGCTTACCACCTGTTTACATTCCCTTTAGCCTCTTTTGTAGAGAAACTTTATTTATCGCTAATTTCCGGGACATTTGTTTTTTGAATAACTGTGCCAGTAGGGCAACCATTACCCGCTCTTATCAACACACTGTTTCATTTGTCATATTTGTTGGTTGTTTCATACTATTAACGAATAGGTCATTTTCAAATTCGCTTTGTATGAGTTCACACACAGGATTCCCACATCACATAATTTCTTTGGTTTATCTGTTTTTTGATTTCCACACTGCAAGATGGCACCCGAGTTCTTGAGAGCATAAGCTGTTATCGCTCCTAGTCTCTTTTCTATGTTTGTAGCATGGCACACTAGTATTTTACCTGCATCACTTGCGCGATTCAGGGTGATTATCTGTTTAACACACGCCCGGGAGAACATCTCAAACGTAAGTTCTCGATTTTTTTCATTTCTTAAAGCCATGATCGAAACTCTGAGTATATACGCAGATAACACATGTTTCACGTTTTCGGGTTGCACCGTGTCAGCCGTCTCGATCACTGGTGGGTCACACGGACATTGGAACCTGCACGGATCGATAGCGGTCCACTCTCATAATTATCCCATCACAGGTTTTTGAAGTCCATGCACTATTGTTTTCAAATGAGCACAATGTATACTAGATCTTTATGAACTTGGCACCCATAACTCTAGCGAGCACTCTTCTGTTTGTATCTATCTTCCTACGCGTTTTCACTGTCAGTCATATACCGAGGACTCATTTCACTTTATCTTATTTTGTCAGGCACTATTTGCACTC
The DNA here is from genome assembly GCF_964204655.1 of Triturus cristatus. Taxonomy (NCBI): domain Eukaryota; kingdom Metazoa; phylum Chordata; class Amphibia; order Caudata; family Salamandridae; genus Triturus; species Triturus cristatus. Next base: position 990,071,566 of record NC_140592.1, read on the forward strand.
CGGGCAATATCCTGTTATTTTAATTCATCACCTCACTCCATTCCCAATTTGTGGTAACAGTCATTCAGATTTCTTTTTTTGATATTGTTGTGACACCAGGTTACATTGGTGTAGGGATATTTTTCCCTGTTTCTTGTTTGGTGACCAACTGATATTCTTCGCTGGTTAACTTTATAGATACTCCCCCTGACGAAGGCCGTCCGCCCGAAATGCATCGGGAGATATGTAAAAATGGACATATGGACTTATTGATAGTCAATTGATTTAATGTGGATATGAAGCATCCACATTTCATGAATAAACAATTCAGCGTATGAACATTTGATTAGCTTCTATCATTTCAAAACTCCAGTCAAGCATTTTGCATCCTGCTGCTTTCAGGCTTTTGGCTGTGCCCAGGGGGATGCCGCTGATTCAGAATGATATTTTCCATATCACAGTGTGCATGATGGCTGATTGCTATAGTGATCTGTCCTACTTACAGTATCTAGGTAAGCAGCCTCCTATAATGCTCAGCCCCATCACAGTGTTTTGTGCAGGGCACATCTTTATTGGTATGTGTCCTGTAAAAGTTTACCTGTCGCTATTGACATACTGCTGCAGACAAACTCTGCTTGTCACTGAAAGTGGATATCTCTTTTGTGGATCGATACAGATATGCAACCCTTGTTGAAACTGTCTGCAGAGCACCATTTATTTACAGGTCTTGTCACACATGTCGGGCACTGTAAGGATGCAGTTCATAACACCTTGTCCAAAGATCATGGAGTTCATGAATGACGCAGTACCACGGAAAAAGGGGAAATGTATGCTTTATTGCACCACTAGTGAAAATAAGAAATAAGGTGCTTTACATCAACATTGTAGAAACTTAACACATATGCGTATTACGGAGCAATATGTGGACGGGCCCGCACGTTGTTGATGTGGTGATCTTGTGTTTGGGCAATGGAGAGAGTAAATACAGTTTTCAAACGTTGGCCACACTAAACACTATTAACACTATTAGCATGTTGGAGATAATGTGCTGACGCTTGAATCGATTATCTTGTACTGATCATGGCAAAAAACATTGGTAACATCAGCAGTACTATGTGCTTGAAAACATTTTGCAGATTCAGGTCTCTTATGTCTTTTATGTGATATTGAACCTGATTCAGAGTTCAGCAGGCAGTTTACGTAACAAATATCCCGTGCACCATATTACTAGTGCCATTTGATATTAGGCACTTGTTATATGGCGGATGGGATATCTGTCAATTTTGTGATGGAGTAACCCACCCACCAAACTATACAATCAGGTTCACTGTGTGTCACTAAGAAGTACAGATGCATTATTTTGTACCCAGTTCTGACAATACTGCTATTCCATAAAAAATCCATCTTTATCACATATCCTAAAATTTCTTAGGGGAGAACCACAAAACACTCTAGAAAATTTATTTTTCAATTTTGATCAATGACTCTGGCTATGTGTGTCTGAAAGGCAAAATTTGCTAAATCTTTTCTTTACATTTCTTTTAGTGAGAGGCCCTAGGTTACCCTGTTAAATTACTTGTATATCCATTCCAACACACTCTGTATCACTGGTCTGATCTACTTAAAAGTCTGCTATCTGCTGCAAATGTTCCTAAGAAGGACCTTGTATATTTTAAAGTGCACACATTACCAAAACCTTTTCTGAAAATTCCAGAGAATAAAACCGGCAAAGATCCTATAGAGAGGCCAGTAAATAATTTCTTATTAAATGAACTATTTGCCCAATAAGGGTTATATTGCCCCATTTCTTGGTAGCTGTACCAAAAGTTGCTCCAGGGAGAATCTTCCATTCAAAATGATGCCTCAGAAGTGGTCTTTAAACTTCTAAATTCTAAACACCATCATTAGCCCACTGTGCTTAGGATGCTCATTTTAAACAAACCTCTTGATCATATCATGTTTTAGAAGTTACCTATTGCTCCCAAATGTTCCTTGGTGGTGAATATCTAATTTGTCCAGCAAAGAGTTGTTAAATTCCTTTCTAATTTTAACCAGTGGCACAGCACTGGCACAGATCCTGCCTTCAGTGGCACTGCAGAAGATGCAATAAGTGTGAGCGACGCTTGAGGAGTGGCAGAGGTTGCTGATATTTAGGCAATTGACCAGTGTAGGGGCTGCCTTCCCTAGCTTGCACTATGGCCCATGGCAACCTTGCTACACTACTGTTACTGGTGCTCATATCAGTGGATTTCGCATGGTTGTGAATGCCGCTTGGTCTTCTACAGTCATCATTACAGCCCCAGTGGCCAAAGTCCTAGAATGGGTGGCCTTTCAGGATGCACTGCACATCCATTAACCTTGTGGTTACCATGGGTGAGACACAAGTAGTGAGACTAAACCACAAAAAAGCCTAAAATTTTTCTAAAGGCTAAAAGGGTGGTTTCTCAAAGTCCAAATATCAATTCACCACTTACCTCTTGAATACTATTCACAGAGAGAAAGACGTATACATACACCATCACCAAAGAGGCACACCACTGAATTGGTGTAAACTGCTGAGGCAGTTATAGCTGCACTTATAGCTGCACTTTATCAAGTTCTGCTGGAGGATCTCAAAGAGGCCTCAGCGTTGCTGGTGAATCAACCCACCACATCCTAGACATAAGTTGATTACACGGGATGTTCTCGCTTCAATGACATGATCCTATCATCAAATGGTCAGAAGGCTGGATAATCCTGAATTTGCCACATTTTCACTAACAGTGTTAACCCTGCTCCTTTACTTCAGTGCAAAAACCCCTATTGTGATTTGCAATTCAGAACCTGGATGAAACAGCAATGCCTGATGCATATGAAATGTTATGGCTGTGTTTATTGTAAAGAAGGCAGGCACCCTTACCCCACACAGGGAATGTGGTTGTAGGATTGCCTTAATTCCTGTGCCAGAATGTTATGTGGCCAGTTTAACCCTCATGGTCAAAGAAGATTAATTCCTGAAAGAATATCCAAAGGAGAATGTAGAAAAGAGCTTTATTTGACACCCCACATCTGGAGCTTCTCTCTCCTTTATCCCTAAACATAGAAGAGATTATATGCCTTGGATATAATATGAAGAACAAAATACAATCCCCATTTGCAGCTGCTATATTCTTTCATTAACATCTGTACTACTTGGCCAAATTAAAACAAGTATTCTCGAAATTGAATCTCAACGCTGCATATAAGCTAATAAGCTTAAAAGAAGGAGTTGAAAGCAATGCTCTGGCGGTCTTTCAGTGTTGAAAGCAGCCGCGGCTCCTCGAGGGAGTGCTGCGGGGCGGTAGGGCGGGGGAGGGGCCGGGTGGGGGGTAGTAAACTCCGGCATACGGCTGACCGGAGTTAAGTACATTAATAAATAAATAAAACAAATTACATTGCGCGTGCTGCAACGCCATTTGCGTTTTACATGAGCTAATGCACAGGTGACTGGCAGCCTGAGCCAAGCTTTGCTTGGCTGAAGATGAAGATTTGACAACCCTGCGGGCAATTCCCTCATTAGCTTGGCGAAGCATTGTGAGGTTCTCCCCCTCATAATGAAAGGGAGCATCAACAATGGAACTTCAGGTTCAAGTCCTTATGTTTCCATGGTCCACAGCCTATTAATGACTTCTTGTCACATAGTGGGATTGGGTCAGCAGGTCTCACTGACCCCACTTACTTTTTTAGAAGTTAGGGAACGTCCTTCTCTCACTGGTGGACCCATGACAATGTTAGCCAACGAGAGGAGGTGGTGGGATCTTCTATTTTTCACTTTCCTCCGCAAAGCCTTCAGCTACTTCTGGTGTCTTTGAGCTTCTCCCTCCTGCCTCCTACTGGCCTGCCAGTCACCTCTGTGGCCCAGTAAGTGCTTTTTATATATTTGGTTCCATCTTTGTATGTATGAATGTATGGGTATTTGCAATCGTGTGGATGGGTGTGTGCATGTATGTGGCTGTGAATTGTGGGTGTGAGTTTTTACGCTTATGAATGGATGGGTGTGAGTGCGTGTGCTTGTACATTAGTGGGTGTGAGTGTGTCTGTGTGCTTGTGAGTGAATGGGTGTAAGTGAGTGTGCGCATTAGTGCCGGCCAGTGCCCGCCCTGTTTTACTACTAGTACTCTCCCCAACAAACACTGTCCCTTTATGTCACTTTCTGCCTCACTCCTATCCATCCTTCTATCACTCCCAACACCTCTCTTGCTCCCTATTCCACCCATACTCCCTCTTTCTCAGTTCCCACTCCTTCCCTCTCACTCCCTCACTCCCCATCCCTTAACAATTCCCTCTCACCCTTACTCCCTATCCATCTCCCACTGATTATCTGTCACTCTCTCTACCCATACTTTTCACCTTACCCTGTTCATATTGGCACCTTCTCTATTAAGCCCTCACATGCCTTTACCTCACATCCTCCTTCCTCAAATTAATTCCAGCCCCTGCTCTAACAACTTGCCGTCTGGTCATCAACATTAATACCCCAACTAATATGCAAAGGTCCACCCCGTCTAATGTTCGTTCTTTTCTCCTTTGTTCCATAACACATCCTGGTCTCTCCCTACTGCTTTGTTTTCGAGTGCAGACGAGTATCGCTCAGAGAGCTGAACCCTCACTGCTGACAAAATTAGAGGTTCTGATTGCTACAGACAGAGCTCTATGCCCTGCATCCTATATGACTTTCTTTATGTGCTCCTAATGCATCCACAGCTCGCCAGCATTGGAGGAGCAGGCACAGTCTGTTAACATTAACTCTCACCGGGTTAATCTGATGGGCCAGCCTTTTCTTCTTTCAGAGGATATTGTTGTGTCTGATCATTTTGACAAAAATAGTGGAAGGGTCATTCAAGTGAGCATATAGGGGCCTCAGTTTATCCATGAGAGCTATATTCAGTGAATGTTTTTTACTCCTTGGTCAAGAAATTTCATTCCCTGTGACTGTTATCACTTGGTAGCATGCATAGAAGTCCAGGCAAAATGTATATCTGATGTGGTCTTTGACAGTCTGAGAGCCTCAGCCATGTCTTCAGCTGCAGATGTAGATGCTAGATGTCATTTCCACCTAAGAACACGGAAGGCTGAATCCTCACAGAATAACAATTTGGTCCAAATGCCCTTCTTAAGTAATACATTGAGGAGAACTTGAGGAGGTGATACATAAGTCCTTTAAAAATCAGAAGCCCACACAGCCCTTCTGAGATGGACAGAGAAACATTGATAAGAATAAGAGACATTTTGAAAGGGTAACATTAGGAGATTTGATTTCTCTTTCAACCAAAAACCTTTCATGGTAATAAGGTCTCTCGCCAGTCTTCTGGGGAAAAAGGGATTCAAAAACAGCGTCTCCTACTATCCCCGAAGATTGAAGCCCAGCAGGGAATCGTATAGCCTCTATTCACAGATATGGTGATGCAATGGTGACGGACATGTGTTTCTTGGAAGTTATTTTGTCAGTTTACATGGTCACCTTCTCCCTGTTTCTTCTTGGATTCTGATTTTTTGCAACCAGTTTGCACAGGGAACACATTTGAAAGAAGGCCTTGGTGGAGAGTGTTCTTTATTTGTTTCAAGAGGGAGCAATATATTGGATACAACCAAGGGAGTTAGGAACACATTTACTTTAGTTGTAATTTTGTTTCATAGGGCTTCTGCGGGATACAGAATTATTATTGGTCTGAAGGACCTCAACAACTTCTTCACCCACAGTGTATTTCATAATGATCTCTCTTCAACAGCGTTTTACCTTATTATCTCAAGAGTACTTTCCGACTGCCGAGATGCTTGCCTAAACATCCCCGTTACACATTTATGCCAATGTTACTTCAGGTTTTGTTTGGGTGGGGACAGTTGCCATTTTCGAGTCCTCACCTTTGGTCTGCTCCAGAGGAATGAACAATAATTCTGGCACCAATGATGGCACCAATGATAGTTCATTCTGATTCAAAACCCAGGAATAAAGGTTTATCCCAACCTTAACATTGTATAGATTCAGACTCAATAATATTCTCAGACATTGGAACATAAACAGTTAGTTCTGATATTTTAAAGGAGTTTATTTTGTCTTTAAATTTAAAGACTCTCAACTAGCTCCTTCTCGGAGTCTGAAAATATACAAGTTAGGTTCAGTACAGATCTTCTTTTTTCTCATCATCAACAGACTGAAGTTGTGTGATCACCTGGAACAGTTCCTATTAAAGCAGGAGGCCCCAGTGAGGGAATGGCTGTAGATAAAGAGATATGGTAATTATTTCAGTCTTTAAACATCATAATGTGGGAAGTACTTTTTATCTCATTTAATCCTCCTTCCTGTTTCTTCTTCTAGGCAGTAACTGTGTTCATCATTCCATGGCCCTAGGTTTACCTGTGTCATAGGGTTCAGAACATTCTACTGCAATGATTTCCACATTCAGCAAAATATGAGGGCTATGTCCATGTGAAAAGATACATCTGGTGTCCATTGACTTGGTGGTTTAGGCTCTGATCTTGGAGCACGGGACTCTATTTCTCCTTCTACATGAAAGACTCAAGCTACAGACACCGGGAGTCTATGGTCGGATCTGTGTTGGATGTTTTCTCTTCTCGTGTACTTTGGACAGCACAGGAAGCAGTTCAATCCTCCAACTGGAGAACGTTTATAGCAGTTTGGAGAGCTCCACCAGTATTCAAAGTTCAGATCAGAGGGTCTACTTTAATAGACTAAACAGAGAATAGGGTCAGCAAGGCTTATATCAATTATCAGTCTGGAAAGACGTCTCGGAATCAGTTAACTCTCAAGATATGTTCTTCAGCAGAGAAGAATCTCCTTTCTCAGAAAGTGGTCCACATTCAGAAAGTTCATATTGCTCAGGCAGACGGGTTAGGTAAAGTGTTTCCCAGTTCTCAAGATTTTGTCCTGAATCGAGGAATTTTGCAGTAGATTTGTCTGAGGCAAAGACTTATTTGAGGATGAGCCAATTGCTCGGGTTCCCCTGTTGTTTCATGATCTGCAGATGTGTAGGCATTGGGGAAGATGCCCTCTTGCATACTTGGCTTTGGTCACTTCAATATGTCTTTCCTCCATTACCCCTAATTCCAAACGTTATCGACAAGATTCAGAGGGGGCCGGCAAAAATAATCATGGTAGTACCATTTTGACCGTGGAGGATGTGGTTGCAATGCTTAATTTATAAAATATTAAGTGCCAGGGCCCTTCTCGGAAGGCCACTGTAGGCTGCACTATGCATTGCCCCTGCCAACACTGCTAATGACAGTACCCACATTACACCTAACGATTGCACTCCTACAAGCGTGACAATTCAGACTATTTCAGGCCACACAAAGCTATAATAAGGGTGTGAGAGGTTGGTATTATTCATTTTCAATGCGATTTGCCCTAATAAACACAGTTGATGTACTCATCTAAAAATTAAACAGACAGTGCCACCATGTGGTGGACTGTCACTAGAGCTGGTGCTGATAATTTGGTAGTGGTGCCGAGCACAGGAAACCACTGGCTCAAATTAAACCGTGTATGGTTACTTTTTCTGTGGTGTCTTGCAGTGGACAGGATATGGATTTTCCCATTTTCACATCTCCCCCTAGTACACCCAATCCTGGCCCTTACCTTTGTTGTCTGCAACAGTCGGTCTGGAGATCTGGAGAGACTGTTTCTGAGAGAGAGGTTTGTCCTTGTCAGTATCACTTTTTATACCAGCATCAAGAAGGTATTCCACTAAAAAGGTTCTCTAATTATCATTGGGCACCCTTTGACAAATGGTGTGCAACTTAACATTTGTTTACTCAGGCCAGGACAAGTGCTGCTGTACCTAAAGGATAGGTTTGACAAATATTTGTCAGTTATTCGACTCCATTGGTCAACTGTCATGGCTTTCAGAGCCCCTTGTCGTGGTGTGTCCTAGATAGACGACTTGATTTCTATACACTTCAGGGAGGTTTATTTGCCGAGACTAAGGGTTAAAAGCTTTTATCCCCTTGGGTCCATCTTTTGGTTTTTTTATTCCCGGAGAGTTCCTTTGAAAGAGGCATTACACAAATCCTTAACTTTCAAGGTTTTCTTTTCGGTGAATATCACTATGGCTAGGAGGATAGGTGAATTGGGCTCGTTACGTTATAGCGATCCATATACAGGAATCTTTGAGGACAGGACTCTATTATCGTTGGGTCCTAATTTTCTCCCTAAGGTGAACTCCTTTCATAGAGATGCGGATATTATTCTTTTTTCCTTGTCAGGCAATACATTCTCAGATTAACCTTTTCTTGCTGTAGATGCTGTGAGAGCTCTTATGATTTATTTACAAAAACAACTGAATTTAGTCAGTCATACAGATTGTTTAGTATTTCTGGTACAGCAAAACGAGAATGCAAATCTTCTAAGGCATTTTTTGGAAAATGGATCAAGATGGTCATTTCATTGGCCTCTAAGTACACTGGCATAGCTTTTCCAGTTAATGGGCTTGTCCATTTTACCAGGGGCATGGCTGGCTCATGGGCAGAATGCGCTGGCATTTCCATTTTGGATATATGCAGGGCTGTTATATGGTCACCCCCTTCCATTACTTCTCATTACATGCTTAATGCAGCTCAAGGGAGGTCATTTTGGCTCAAGTATTCTTTTAATGGCAGCCTATCAGAGCTCTCCATGGTATCCTAGTTATCAGATGGATTATTTACCTCTATTCTTCCTTCCTCATCTGTCACTCCTCTCCTCTTACACACTGTGTATCATTCTGATGGTGGTCTTTAAAGACATTCCAGGAAGAAGGTACAGCCGGTGAATGTTTTAAAGGGGTTGGCCTGGGGATATCTCATAGAAATAGAAGAAAGTGTGGGAGAGTTTGAACAGTTGAATGTCATGAATCTACTAAACCTTAATACGTGAGGGGTGAAGAACGAATAATCTGAGTAATGAAAATTACTAGTAAGTAATCCAGACATTACAAAACTATGCAAATAACAAAATAAAGAACTCTTTTCTTCTTCCAGAAGAAAGTCATTAAGCCCAAGCGACTGAAAACGCACAGCCGGGGACTGAGCGCGCAGCTCTGTAAGAATGAAATATAAAATGAATGACAGTCCCATTTCTTTCCTAATAGGTATCTCGGTGTCCCCACGTGCAGATACAGACCACTGATGGATAACCAGGACCCATATTGCCAAGCAAGCCCTAAATTTAAGTACGGATCATATAATTTTATGCAGTGCATTAACAAACACATGGGACAGAGAGTATTAGGAAAGTGCATTAAACTAGTCATTAACTCTGATGCAAGATCCATCGTGGCAGGTTGCAGTGTTATCGACGGAGCACGCCTCGTATTCAATTATGGCAGGCACAGTGATAAGCGATTCACCGGTTCATCAAGATACCGCCTGCCCAGAAAGGCAGAAGACAAGGATACGCAGGAAAACAAGGGAAGTAGGAAAGTGACTTTCCACATTAACTCCCTGGTGGGGAACTTCTGTTTGCTGCATTTGGTCGCCCTGAGTTCAGACCTGTTGAAATCACCTTCTTATAACTTAAAGGTGCCAGAGATATTGTGGTTGGCCGCCCCAGTTGTCCCCTAACACTAATCAAAGGAACCAGCAGTCACCAGTGGGTGCCAAGCATTATAGTGTACCTATGTTATGTTGTGTTATGTGCTGTTCTGTTATGCTTTGTTCTGTTATGTTAGGGGATTTCGTGCTGTGTTATGTTATGTTATGGGATTTTGTGATGCGTTATGTGTTATGTTGTGTTTTGTTATGTTAGGTAATATGATTTTGTGTTGTGTTATGTTATGTTATGTTTTGTTTGGTTAGGCTATGAGATGTCGTGTTGTGTTATGTTATGTTATTAGCACTGCATAATGCTTTCAACCTATGTTATGGCAAAATTCGAGAAGCCTCAATTCGAACATGTAAGTTGCTGGTGTTTGGTTATGAGTGGCTAGTAGAGAATGTGCTTATTTTCAAAAAAGCGTGTGTCAGTTAATGGGAAATGAAAATGAGTCCAATCTAAGATGCTTTTATGATATTTTATGAGTGTGGGCGGATGTACGGGAGGATGGTTCTGAGTGGCTTTCTCACATGGTAATTTTTATTCATTTCTGTGCCGTAGGATAGGGCTTTCGGTAGATACACATGGCACCTCAGGTCAGTGACTTCTGTGCATTTGTGAGTGGCAGTGTGCTATGTTTATGCTGGTTTCAGCTGCATGTTTCTATGCTGAATATCGGTGTGGTATGTGGCAGTGCTGTTGATTTGGCTTCTTTTCCATTAAAATGGCTTTAAGCCCGTGTGGAGAGAATGAAGGTGAGAATCTGGAACAATGGTGGGCGATATTATTGCATCAAGGCCCAGATTTACAAAACTGACACGCAACGCAGCCGCCAAGAATGCTGCACTGCATAGTATTGTTATGTAGTCATTGTAGGGGTTACGCCCAATAGTGGCCAGATAGGGCGTGGTAAAACTTGAAACATTAAAGAATGATCTGACCACTTTTTTATTCGCTGCTATTTTATTCAAAATAGACTCAGAACCAATTCATTATTTTCTTGGTTCTCCCAATTAATTGGCAAACATTTAACACTTTGTCAATACATTTTTTCTTATTCAAAGCAGGTCATGACATAAACGATGCACTTTTTAAATCACCAAACATTGAATGTACAATCGCATCTTTAAGCAAAATTAAATTGAATCCTGCATAGTATGAGAGAGAGAGAGCGCCATATCTGCAGAGATATGGCACTTTCCTCCCCTCTCCCTAGCACCGGCGCAGAGTGCCGCGCACGTAGCGCTGTGCCATAGTGCAAGGGTGTGCGTGTGAGTTTAGCATAGGTGTTGTACAAAATACTATGCTTAAACTTAGGGGCACATTCATGAGAAGCTTGCGCCGACATTGAGTCACTTTTAGCGACACAGCTGCGGTGCAAGCCATTTTACCATATGCCTGAGGACACACAAAGCCACTTTGCGCAGCTTTGAATTGCCTCATAGATATGGAGTAAGGCAAGAAAGCGTGAATCGCTGCATTGCCTTACTATGCGCTAGGGAGGCGTTGATGGGTGTTGCAGTGGTCGTTCCCATGAAACACCCATGGATTCTGACGCATACCCAGATTTACAAGAGCCTGTAAACCTGGGGATGCACCACCACCATGTGCATTAGAGTTTGTGATTGAGGCTGAGTCTGGATGCCTTAAGGCTGCACCTGGCCTTTTAGGCAGCCTCGTGGATTTAGAGGCCGACACACGGCTCCTGAGCCAGCCTGTGCATTTCAGGCTATGCCTGGGGACCTCTATAGCACCAGCAGAAGATGGGCAACAGGTTGCCTCCACACACATCAGATCTTACCCTTTTTAAGACTGGAGGATGGAGGGTGGAGGTGGACAATGCACAGCCTTCTTTTCCCAGCCATAGAGTTGCCCAGCTTCCAGCAGTACCCGCCTAGCTACTAGGCTCTATTTACACCCTTGTAGTTTATTATTATTATTTTTTGCATAATTTCAAAGGATAGTCTTTTTAAAATCACAATCTATTTCAAAGTTGTGCAATTCTACATAACAGTGAACCTGTTCCTTTTGTGGAAAACCAAAGCAGTGTTGTCGCTCATTCTATAAACACAACACACGCCATCTGTATTTTGTTTCCTGAGCTCGCTGGATCCAGTATTTTCTCTGCACGCGAAGGGCATTATAAGATTTAACTATTTCAGGTCTCTGCTCGGTACCACAAGCCACCTTGGTCAAAGGACATCTTAGAGAGCATCCTCCCCGGGGCTCTCCGCGTGTGATGTCAGTGAACCTTCGTGTCTTGTCGCTACATTATTAGCTACAGATGTGGATATTTTATACCTTCCCGCCACGGGCCAATACGCAGCTGAATACAAGGTCAGGAAGGTACGAAAGTCGCTTGCTAATTAGCTCCCACATAAATCTCCGGAGCTGGAATCATTATACAGTGTCGGGGGTGAACAAAGACCGAGCGAACGCAGAGTTCATCATCGTAATGGGAAAAACGAAGCTTCTTCCCAACAGAAGAGGGGATTTAGAGGTGAGAGCAGAAATCCAAGAAAGCGCACTGAATATTCCAGGACGAAGGCGTTGTTCACCCTTGGCTCCTGGGATAAGGAATACGTTACCTGGACCTTGGCTCCATCATTCGCACAACACAGCAATAGAATGAAAATAAACCTTTTTTGCGGTCCGTAGTTTGTACGTTTGTATTGCACCAAAACCAAAAGGCTCCCGACACCATGCAGCATTAAGAAATTGCATTTGCTCATTATTTTGAGGTGTTTTTTTTCTTGTTGGTTTTTCCTGCTGTTAGGCAACACGTTTCCATTTTTACTGCAAATGAGGTCGTTGTTTTGTAACTCTACAAGAACTTTGATACCAGGTACTTGACTCGCTAGCCCTGTGGATTTGAGTTTGCTGGTGTACTTCACACTTTAAGTGGGATTATTTTTCTCACTTCTGTAATTTCAATTGTATTTTGCTGTATCTATATATTTGTTCTGTTGAATTTGGTTTTGCACAGCTCTCCGAGACCTGAAAATATATGGTTTGTGTTTGATTCTAGCTGGACTTTATATGCCTCTGTGGATTTGATCTTGCTGGTGTACTTCACAGTTTCTTAAGTGGGATTATTTTTCTCACTTCTGTAATTTCAATTGTATTTTGCTGGATCTGTCTATTTTTTCTGTTGAATTTGGTTTTGCACAGCTCTCTGAGACCTAAAAATATATGGTTTGTGTTATGATTCTAGCTGGACTTTATATGCCTCCTTCCCGGGAGTTAGCACATGAAAATTCGTCTTCATGGAGACGATGAGTGTACACCTGTGTACTAACAATTAAAACAATTACACATTTTTGGTAATTGTTCAAGTTATTTGGTCTCAGTGAACACCTGCACCGACTGCCGCTGGTGAACACAGCAATCATACTGTACATTGAGGAGCTTGGCTGCCACAAAATAAGAACAAGAGCTGGGCTCTGTGTCATAGAGGGGCACACTATATGTACCCCCCCTTTACTAACCCTGACTAATGTCAGCTCACTGGAATGTGAAGGACTGGCTGTGGTGGCAGCAGTAGAGTTAGTGGCAGGACAGGCAGTTCTACCAGTTGTTTCTCCTGGAGAGTTCTTCTCGGTTTACATTGGTCTGTAAGACCCCTGCAACTGAGTCATTTTCTCCATCAATGAGGGACATCGAAGAGACACGTTTGTTTACGGTATGCCGGAAGACTAAGTGGATTAGGGTCAGGAAGTGATCAATATTTGCAGCATTATGAACTACAGACTGTGTGGGATACGCTGCGTACAAAAAAGCGAAGATTTACGTCTGTCATAGGTCAGTCCGTTTTTTAATTTAGGGGCAGATTACAATGTCAGGCGGACCTCCACCGACAGGCCGTCATTGAGAGTTCGCCCGACAGACAGCCCTTCAGTCCGACCACTGTATTTGGATGCATGTAGTTGGACCGCAGAGGTCGGAGGGAAAGACAACCGCCTCTGACAAGAGCTACTGATACCATCAGGACGGCGGTCAGAATCGTGATCCTGAATGGAGGTGGTGCTGAGGCAGGCACTGTCATCAGGATCACGATGTCCCTTTCTGACCGCCTTTTCATGGTCGATGACTGCCAACTCCTTTGCTAGGCTCAGAAACAGAAATCTGGATGCTCTGTATCTACCAAGAAGTACTGCCTTGAGACTATCTTGAAGATCATAGCTGCCTGAGTGCTGAGGAAGAATACTAGACTTACCATTGCTTGAAGGAAAAGCTCCTCGAAAGGAAGGTTGTGGAAAGTTGCACAGGGAGAACTGAGGGCCCAGTTTATAATTTGGCTCGTGGGCTTCCTCCCAGGATGATGGAGTAAATACTTTATCACCATGGCGGAGATCCTGACAACCACACTTTGAAATGTCTGTCGTGCTGGCAGACATTTCAAGCCAATGTATTATAACTTTGCAGTACCATTTGTCAAACATGAAGGAGCCGTACGGTAAAGATACCATTTTTTTATTTTCATAATCAAAATCCCAAAGCAAGATTTTGTTTTTGAAAATAAATAAAAAACAATGCCCCCTCACTATGGGAGTTGTCAGACATGGTGAGGGAAGCGTTTTGCAGTTTTCACTTCCCCTTACCACTAGGTTTTTCCTGGTTGTGACAGGCAGTGAAAACTGACCTGTATGTCCGCCCATCTCAATTAAGTGGATGAACATCCCACAGCCCTTCCTCCATTGTGCTGTTGTAGGGGTGTAACCTTGGCAGAGATGGAGTTGTATCTGCCATTGTTACCCAAAAGTCCACCCGCATTTAAGTCAGATGGGCGAACCATTATTTTGGCAGAAAGAGTATGTCAATACGACGGAGTACCCTTTTCACCGACATATAAACCGACCCGTCAGTTTGGAGCCGGGTTTATCCCACGGAAAGACAATGGTTGAGCAGAGAATGGGATGTGGCCCTGTGACCCTGCTGCTCCAGCAGTGCACTCAAACGAGAAAACATTGATTCTCACTGTGCTTGCATACTGGATTGTCAACTGGTTCATGGATCCCAGCAGAAAGTGATCGGGGCCAGTGAAAGAGAGCTCGAAACACAAAGTTGCCTGAATAGAGACACTAAAAACATCTTGAATACCAAATAACTTAAAGAGCTGCTAAGTGAAACATCTGAGTCATACTTGCAAAGAGGTCAGTGAGAAACTCTGAGCCCACTTAAGACTGGCAGCTCCATACGCCATGTCAAGGTATGAGACTTAGGGTACCACCTATAAAGGGAAAAAACACAAAATTAAAATAAAGGAAAAATATCAGAAAATTACCTATTCTCAGTTTCTAGGGCAGCTTGAGGTTGAAAATTGTATTTTGCAGAAAAGCTGAAAATATTGGCTTGTTGGCCGGGTCCAAATCACAAAGCCCGGATTGTAAAATTCAGAAATGTAGTTTCACTATTCTCTAAGTTTCCTCCTGCATTTCCAGAAGATTTTGAACTTTCTTATTTCTTCTGCTGAGTTGCTTCTGCATCCAGGAGTATAGCTGCAGTGGGGTTGTTTGGGCCGTGACACCCATTAAATAACTGCATTCTTGGCTTGGTATTTGGGTCTGGGCGCCCTACGTCGGGTCTACTATCTCTGTGTCTTGTTACCTCGTCCTGAGGCAAGAATAAAAGACAAATTAGTGACCTTTGACATAAGCAGGAAAGAAAGAGGGAGAGAGAGAGAGAGAGAGAGAGAGAGAGAGAGAGAGAGATATTCATGTGTTGGCAGAATTTCAAATTTTTAAACCGGCTTCCCTACTTGTCCAAATTCAGTAATCCTATGTTTCTTCACAGAGCCTGCTTTTTCTCTATTATCCCGTATGAGGGCCCTTTTAAGTACTTGAGGTCAGGATGCACACCATACAAGCACCTCTTATATTTGAATGAATAGACTGTACTGTTGCTCCATCTTCAATAAGAACCTAGGCCATGTTTAGGGTGTACATGACTACAGACTTTCCTCTTAGTTCACTAAGGGTACTGTCAGGTAGCAAGCCATGAATGTTTCGAAAAACAATCACTTTTAATAAATGTCTGTTTCTGAAGTGACAAATTCAGAATTTTAAGAAATATCGTTTTTTGAATTTTGAAGTAATTGTATCATAATTTTAACATTACATTTGTTGCACAATATACATGCCAATCATTTTCATGGCTCAGCTTGTGCAGATACTCTTAGAACCAAGCCATACCCATGGCTCTTCTCTGGATTGGTCTGCATTTTTTATTTGCCTGTGTTCCTGTGCCTTCCTCTATTTCTGACTCTGGCTTAGTACATGGGGCGGTCAAACGTGATAAAATGATTTGTAAAAGACAAGGACTAGAAACTTGGATCTCTGCCTAAATGCACTGATTTGACAACTCTCCAATTGAGGCTTATTTTGTTTTTGTTGCAACATTTATTTACACCTCAAGGCTTCTTGTTGCAGAGACAAAAAGAGTGTGTGCAGTGAAAATACATTTAAAATATTTGATTCCAGGGCAGGGACTCCAGGCCAATGTGTTGCAAATTACCATAGTCTTGAATTCCTAGGGAGAACTACCAGGCCCAGGTGGTATGGGCAGGGGCATAGCTTCAGGAGGGTATTTGGGGTGTGACACTCCTCAAACCCATTCTTGGTTTGGTAGTTGGGCTGAGGGCATGAATAGGGTCTGATGTGTCTGTCAGTTTTTCTCATCATTCTTACTTCTCTAAGGGGTTTTAATTTGACTGTGTTACCAAAAAAGTATAAAGCTACAATTATAAAGTCCTCCTTGAAGGGGTGCAAATGTACTACTTTTTATAATTCACAAACATTGGAAGTAGTAAGCTGGGAAAGCTGTGCCGGTCTCAAATTTCCAGGCATACTAGTGCAAATCAAGCATCCAAAAGGTGATGGATGAATGCATGAAAATAGTCTAACCAGTGGCAATCGCTCAGGGTAGCATTCCAAACATTGTTTTTCAACCACTGTGACACTTTAGACAATGGGCTGTCGGAAGCAGGCTCTTTATATAGTATAACAAAAAGAGGTAGATTGTGCAAAGAGCCCCTGTATTGCTAGCTTGCTCTAGAAATCCAAAGATGCTCTTCGAAGGGGAAGTGTGGTTGATCAGCTTCTAGCTTATCAGACAGGAGTGTTAGACATCTGCAGTATACACACACAGCCAATAAATGATGCATATGACTCAATCAGGATTTCCACAAAAGGCATCTATAAACTTTTAGGCATCAGAATCAATACAATCAGGTAAGGATGTTTCCAAATGGATATAATCTTAGTTTTAAAAAGCCGACACAGTGCAATTTTCAAAGGGTGCAATGTTATCCTATGGAGGAAAAACAAATACTGCACAGAAGTTCTTCACAGCGACTTATGAAACCAATCTCTTGGACTTAAGATGAGTATAGGGCAAGGTTCAAGGCAGCACCAACAGTTCACCTCATGCGGCACTGGGGTAGCCGGGGGCAGGGGTGCTGTTGGATCTGGCCTTTTTTGCAGGGTTATCCCCAAACATTTTGCCTTTCTCCTGTTTTGTTTCTGTTCTGTTTTGTTGGCTTTAGCACTCTGGATACTTTACTACTGCTGATCAGTGCTAAAGTGCAAGTGCTCTCTCCTGTAAACTTGGTATGATTGGTCTACCCCTGTTTGGCATGTTTAATTTACCTGTAAGTCCCTTGTAGAGGGTATATAAATTAAATGCAACTAGTGGGACTGCAGCACTGCTTGTGCCACCCACAGAAGTAGCCTTTCAAACCTGTCTCAGGCCTCTGCCACTACAGGGCCTGAATGCACAATTTCACTGCCACAGTGACTTGGCATTTAAAGTTACTTGCTAAATCGGGACCTCCCTTGTTACTACATATAGGTCACCCCTAAGGTAGGCTGTAGGTAGCCCTATGGGCAGGGTGCTGTGTACGTAAAAGGTAGGACATGTGCCTTTGTTGTGTGGCATGTCTTGGTAGTGACAAACAGCTTATTTGGTTTCTCACTGATGTAAGGCTGCTCCTCTCATAGGTTTGCATTGGGAATTCCCTGATATTTGTTTCAGTGGTAATCTCTGATATGAAAGGAGTAGCGTTGTCATGTTTGGTATGTTTGGAATGGTGGTGATAAATCCTGCTTATTAGTGAAAGTGGATTTTTCATCACAATTTTAGAAATGGCACTTTTAGAAAGTGCACTACCAATATTCACTCAAAATAGTGTGAACCATTTACATTCAAAAGTTAAATAAACTTCAATGGTGTGTATTCAAAGTAGAACTCAAAAGCAACATTTTCATATGCAATAGTCCATCATTAGGTCATCGCTGAAACGCCGGCTGTAGCTCATTCAAATTTTATTGAACAAACACATATACATCACGGGGAAAGCTTGTTTCACATGAGTCGGATGGTAATTGCATAATTGCCACGAGTAGTGAACAATTCCCAATGCATTTCGGGCATGAACAGTTGCCCTTCTTCAGGGGGATTTGCAAACAAAGAATTGTCAAAAATGAAAATGCATATTTTTTAATCTTTTACAAAACAATAATTGCACAAACGGCCAAGAGGTGAACATCGACAGATTAGGTCAAAGAAAATGAATTTAGCTGGAGCTCTTGGTGAGTAGGCTGAAGGTCTCCCCTAAATGAACATGCCCATGAAAAAAATAAAGAGCAAAGGTCAAAAACTGAAATGAAACCATCACCAAGCGCAAACCATAAGTAGTGAAAATGAGAAACACTAGTGGACTTAAGTAAAAAGATTCAAATCCAGGTGCACCTTAAAAGCAGTGTGAAGGAACATGTGTTGACATTCAATAATGTTTTTTGAATCCAGCTATGTATCTGGACAGTACCAATCAAAAAAATGCTGTGCAGCTGAAAAAGAATGTGCCAAGAAACAGTAATGATAAGCAAACTAGACCAAACAACAAGGTTAGAGAGCGAGAAGATGGCTGCAGATCACCGTAATCATTATGTGTGTGTTCCCTATATAAAACAAGAGAAAGCGCGACCCCATTAGGGTATAATCAACCAAAAGGATAAAGAGTAGTAATGAAAACACAATGAGTGTGCTCAAGCTTACCGGGACTAAGTGTTGGAGTCAAACAGAAATACAGTACATGAAAGAAAGGTGCTCGTGGTGTCTGGTATTCGAGTAGGAAGAGGGGGGAAGCCTCTCTATGCTGAAACCGATGTTAAGACACAGTCAGCTCTCCGACACGTTGTGGAACAGGTGTGCGTGAAAACATGCAGCCTGAGACTAAAGCGAGTAAAGAGGATACGCCTCCTTCCAGTTTAGAAGAAGTAGAAGAAAGACTCAGAAAGAATACAACTTTTGGACAATAAAAAAACTTATGGACAATAAAAAAAACTGTGAAGATACCATCTCCAGTGATATATTAAACGCGTGCCAATCACTGATACCAACAAATGTGAGAACTGAAAACCAAAGGACCTATATCAATACAACGACAAACAACCTCTTAGTTAAAAGACAAACAGCACTTGCATGGCATATACACAAAGAAAAAGGATGTGGAGGCAAACATAAATAAAAAAATTGCGAAAAATAACTGACATATTTAACGTGTGTCGAACAGCAATGTTGTAAAAACACAGCATGGTAGGATGAAAAAGACATAGTGTGAATACAACCAGAAATTGCATAATCATTGCATAATAAACAGCAATTATCTAACTTAAAAACAAAAAATATGTTGGCACATATGTATCAAAATTCTTCAAGACAATATGAAACACCCTCTTATTAAGATGCCAATCTCTAGGACACAAACCAAATAACACACAACGCATAATGTACATAATGTTCTATTTTGGAACCATTGTCAAAATATACAGATTGGTTCTTACGCCCCCTGGTGAAGAAGATCAAATCGTATGTCCAAGACACCAAACACCTCTTCAATCTTCTGACACAAGTAGAATACAATCCAGTAGATAATTGTTTGGTATGTTTGGACGTAGAAGCTCTATACACAAACATACCTCAGGCGGAAAGTATTAGAGTAATCCAAGAGATCCTCAGACAAGAGGAGTGGCTGTGGGCAGCTCCTATTGAGTGGGTGATCACCCTTATACATCTGGCATTGACAGAAAACTTTTTTACCTTTGAAGATCAATTATATCTACAAATACATGGGACATCAATGGGGAGTACATTCGCCCCAAGTCTGGCTTGCCTGTACGTCAGTTATTTTGAAGACCTACATATATGGACTCATAATCCTTTCAGTAGAAATATCTGCAAATGGTACAGGTATATCGATGATGTCCTGATGATCTGGAGAGGTGATCTAATTAGTCTTGAAAATTTTAAAACATGGATCAACTCGCTGAACCCGCACCTTCATTTCACTATGAATGTGAATAAAGAAAGCATTTCATTTCTGGATGTTACTTTCACAGCTAAAGATGGCACTCTTGAAAGCTCGCTGTACACTAAACCTACGGACAGGAACAGCTTATTAAGATTCGACAGTGCCCACCCGCGATCCTTAAGAGAGAATTTGCCAGTAGGCCAATTCTTGAGGATTCGCAGAAACTGTTCCAACATTCAGACATACAAAAAAGAGGCAGCTATTCTTAGTAACAAACTCCAACAGAAGATGTACCCTAACAAGATTATACAAAGAGCAAACAAAAGAGCGCGTAATACACCAAGGGAAGCTCTGTTAGAAACATACACAAAAGAGCAACCAGATCAACTTATATGTGTGAAAACATATAACTCCTCATCTAATGACCTGAAAAAAATAATTAACAAAAAATGGTCAATATTGACATCTAATAGACTATCATTTGAGAAACCTATGTTCTCATTTACAAAAAATTCTAATTTGAGGAATGCCCTGGTACATACCAACTCCTTTACACCTAAACCAACTAATCAGCAGACATTATGGGGTTTATCGCCTGTTGTAGGACACTACCCGTGTGGGTCATGTGTTGCCTGCCCATTTACAGAACACACCAAAACATTGGATCTGGGCTTAAACTCTCCATGGGAACAGAGGTCACATACAAATTGTAACTCTGAATCCGTGATCTATATGATAAAATGCCCGTGTGAACTGTTATATATAGGTATGACTAGTCGTAAGATCAAAGTTCGCATCAGCGAACATAGAAGCACCATACGTAGATCAGTCACAGCGACTAGGCTAACTGCCCATTATCAGGAGAAAAAACATAAGGACACAGAGCTGAAGTGGACAGTACTAGAAAAGGTCACAACTATGGGGAACTTGCAGCAAAAACTTAGAGCGTGAACAACGATGGGTCTATCGCCTAAAGACCCATGAGAAGGGGCTCAATGATTACATACCCTGGAACCAACTGAACAAGTAGATGTAGTATATCCCTCTTCATGACCACTGTATGTACCTTGAATAGTGATCTATAAACATGTGAGAGTCTTCCACACGTCACTATCCCTCTTTGGAGATTGGGTTTCACAATCATCATACACAAACCTTAAGATTCATGTAATACATATACCACACTCCTTCAAGGGTTCACTATCTTCTAATTGTGAGATATCCATAGGTAAATACTACACCTGCGTAGTGTCCCTTGTGACATCTCTGTCTCCTAGTGTAAAATACTACTTTCAATACCCTAAAACACTCTTTCAACAATTGATGGGATCAGGAATAATGACTAGCGTTGGCTATGTATCCTACCAGTCATTAGTTACATTACTATCAGTATATATATATACTACATCTCCCATCAGTCATTTGGACTGGTTACTAAAATCGCCCTCAATCCTGATTGGACGAAGTACACACACGTTGTGATCACGTGTCTGTCAGTAACTACACGCAACGTAAGGGTATGAGCCCCAGAGATGAATACTACATTCTATATATCTGGTCTTTTAAAATAAGGGCGCTAATATGAACAAACAGATTAAAATTCACATTTGTTGATTATATTTACGTTTTCCGTATTTACGCACTCGCGCGTCTATTTACTGACGCCCCGGGTCACAGAGCGTATTTGACCTATCCCGTTGTTTCGGGTGACGTCATTGATCACATGCCCGCATTGACCAATCCAGCTCTCCGCTTAAACCAATACGGAAGTATAAACTTCCCGAGCCCCGGAACATGGCGCGAAACGCCGGGGATCGGGTCCAAGTAGGTGGGTAAGCGGAGCAGGACTCTTGACGAAGTAAGTTTGATACTCTAGGACTATTAGCTTAGAATTAGGTCCCCCATTGGAGAAGGAATCATCTGTAGATACATTTTGTCTCGGATGCCCTAATATGATAATTCTCAATTCCCTTCTCTTCATATTCATCCTCTGGGGCGCATGTTAGGGTTTGACTACAGAGCTACTCCATTAGCCCTTCCATCCCCTGAGAAACGACTACCATCCGAAGTCCGGGTAAGCAAGGATGCAGGTGTGAGAGATACTTTCACAGTTACCCATAGGTTTTAATAGTCACGCATGCTTTTAAATTCTGTGTTGAATCACAGATACGGTGAGAATGAGATGTGTGTGGGATGATTCTACGAGAGTTTCTTTTTATTGATAGGATCCACTCTTTGGCGACTGGTTTCAGGTAGAATGCGAGCAAATTCGCCACCGCACAATATATCTGACACGCCGATTAACTGTGCACAGATACAATTTTTGAGTGACACATATGTGGATATAGCTGCACACTATTATGCCTCTCTGACCACCTGGCACATATAGGTGTGGCTCTGCATTCCAAACACGAATTTGAGACACGTCATTTTGGAAACACCATGATGAAAACCGATCTGTATAAGTTGGATATGTGTTTCTTTGTGTTTTCTTTTTCAGATGGATGTACAACGCAAGACAGATTAATAGATCAGTCTTTCATACAAGGAGTAGCTACTCTACCCTTGTCCATAATAAAACAGAATAGGGAATTCCCCCTTCTGAATCCCAGGGTGGCCTCGTTTGCCCTGAAGAAAGTCCTGGACCTTTATGGCCACAGTGGACTGAAACATGTTGGCACTAGGGTCATAGGACCATAATACTCCTATATATACCAATACTCTTATTATTTTTAATCAACCCAGACAGACCCAAAAATAAAGGGAAACTGGGGATCTGCCTGAGGTTTTTTATCTTATAGCCTCCCTGGTCTGTAATTTCTTCAAAGAGCTCCCAACACTGTGGTCGAGCCCACCCCGACTTTTAGACGTCGAGGTGACCCGATGATGAAGCATGACACCACTAGGGTGTGTGAGGGTACCTAAACTAAAAGGAATTGCTTCCTTGCTCACCTAGTGGTGAAGTTATAAGTTCCCCTGTTCATCATATCATTCCATCTACATGTAACAATAATGACCATTGAATGGTTAGTTGGAGTAAAATTATTTGTGTAACTGTTTATACTGGGAGGTGTTACTCTGACCTATAATCCTCTCTACCCTTTGGGCATGAGAAAACACTTTTCTCAATAGCCTTTGTATACATAAGATTAGCGCAGCGCACAGCTGTAGGGTTCATACACAGAAAATATCTGTAATAAAGAAATCACTTCAGTGGATTTTTCCTCTCTTCCTCTCCCACTAGATACATTCTCTCACCATATTTTAATCACCCCATACACCATATCCATAAGATGGCCGAACTATTCGGTATTGGAGATTCTGATGAAGAGGCCTCCGCAATCTTAGCGGGTCCATCACTTTTGTCCGACACTAATATTAACCAGACCCTTACCCAAGCCCAAAATTGGGATGAACTGAAGGAGTTGAAACGCTGTCAGATGAAAATACTATTACACGGGGCAATAATGACAGAATACCTCCGCGGCAATGTGGCACCCACAGGCTTACTGGTGACAAATGCTCCAAGAATCTTCCTTGATGATCCACAATTTAAGAAAGAATGGTCTCTTATCGCTTGGAGATGCTCACGTGATTGGCTTATTTTGATAATCAATACAGCCAAACGATTGTCAGAGGCCCTACTGATAAAAATAAAGATCAGTGAGGACTCATTATTGACAGAGATTAAATTAACCCTGTACAAAAAGAAACTAGAAGAGGTGAATAAAGAAGTAAATGAACATAAAGAGTACCTGATGCAAAATAAGATCAACAAACTGCAGAAAGATCTGAAGAAATTCAGCCATGAGAAGGTTTATCCTTATATTAAAGACGACTACAAAAGCCAAGTCCCATCTGACTCGGGATCCACACGAAGCGAACAGACAGGATCATCTGACTCAGAGTATGATGACTGGTCAAGTGATGGATCAAATAAGAGCTGGCGAGGAAGGGCAAGGAGACCACGTAGGGGGAATTACAATCAAAGATACGGACACCAACAGATGTTTCCTTGGCCAGCCCCCTTTGGACCAGTCCAATATCACGGTCCCCCTCAATTCCCAGCAGGACCATACTATCAGCCGGACTTCAACCAACATTTTTTAGGTCAGGGCGGAAGAAGAGGGAGACGAGGAAGAAGGGGGAAACGAATACAGTGGGAAGAAGAGCGGATCTCAGTGAACACCAGGAGCAACACCAGGGAACAACAGCCGAGCACAAGCAACACGAGGGATTAATTGTAAACCTCACAGATGTTATCCTTACCACAGACGAACAAACAATTCTGGATAAGGGTTTGGGATTCGTCCCTACAACCTACCTGGACAAATTCCGCCTTCGATGTGAATTAGGCGAATTCTTCAGAAAAATACGACTGAAAACTTTTTTTCAGGACAAAGAGAGACCCGTTGAAGATAATACCTACACGGGTTTGAGACCAAAATCTTCTTTCCTCCCCCCTACCAATATGATGCCTCCAGAAGTATTATCTTTCGAAGAAGCAGTCAGCAAGGAAGTTGAACTACTCCAACCCAAGAGAAACGGGTTCAACAATTTGAGCAAGAAAGAACGTGCGGCTCTGACCACCTTACAATCCAGAACGGATATAGTCAAAAAACCAGCGGATAAAGGTGGAGCTACCGTGTTACAAAGTACCAACGCTTACAGAACGGCATGTCTGAATCTACTGGCAGACACCAGATATTACAGAAAGATCAATAGGGATCCTACACAACGGATAAAAACTACTATCATGACATTAACAGCAGATGCCTTGACCAAAGAATGGATTACGAAGAAGGAATATGAATTTCTGAATCAGGAGAACCCTAGAACTCCTCTGTTCTACACCATCCCCAAAATACACAAAGGGAAGACCCCTCCTCCTGGGAGACCCATTGTCTCAGGGATTGGTTCTATTTTGGAACCATTGTCAAAATATACAGATTGGTTCTTACGCCCCCTGGTGAAGAAGATCAAATCGTATGTCCAAGACACCAAACACCTCTTCAATCTTCTGACACAAGTAGAATACAATCCAGTAGATAATTTTTTGGTATGTTTGGACGTAGAAGCTCTATACACAAACATACCTCAGGCGGAAAGTATTAGAGTAATCCAAGAGATCCTCAGACAAGAGGAGTGGCTGTGGGCAGCTCCTATTGAGTGGGTGATCACCCTTATACATCTGGCATTGACAGAAAACTTTTTTACCTTTGAAGATCAATTATATCTACAAATACATGGGACATCAATGGGGAGTACATTCGCCCCAAGTCTGGCTTGCCTGTACGTCAGTTATTTTGAAGACCTACATATATGGACTCATAATCCTTTCAGTAGAAATATCTGCAAATGGTACAGGTATATCGATGATGTCCTGATGATCTGGAGAGGTGATCTAATTAGTCTTGAAAATTTTAAAACATGGATCAACTCGCTGAACCCGCACCTTCATTTCACTATGAATGTGAATAAAGAAAGCATTTCATTTCTGGATGTTACTTTCACAGCTAAAGATGGCACTCTTGAAAGCTCGCTGTACACTAAACCTACGGACAGGACCAGCTTATTAAGATTCAACAGTGCCCACCCGCGATCCTTAAGAGAGAATTTGCCAGTAGGCCAATTCTTGAGGATTCGCAGAAACTGTTCCAACATTCAGACATACAAAAAAGAGGCAGCTATTCTTAGTAACAAACTCCAACAGAAGATGTACCCTAACAAGATTATACAAAGAGCAAACAAAAGAGCACGTAATACACCAAGGGAAGCTCTGTTAGAAACATACACAAAAGAGCAACCAGATCAACTTATATGTGTGACAACATATAACTCCTCATCTAATGACCTGAAAAAAATAATTAACAAAAAATGGTCAATATTGACATCTAATAGACTATCATTTGAGAAACCTATGTTCTCATTTAGAAAAAAATCTAATTTGAGGAATGCCCTGGTACATACCAACTCCTTTACACCTAAACCAACTAATCAGCAGACATTATGGGGTTTATCGCCTGTTGTAGGACACTACCCGTGTGGGTCATGTGTTGCCTGCCCATTTACAGAACACACCAAAACATTGGATCTGGGCTTAAACTCTCCATGGGAACAGAGGTCACATACAAATTGTAACTCTGAATCCGTGATCTATATGATAAAATGCCCGTGTGAACTGTTATATATAGGTATGACTAGTCGTAAGATCAAAGTTCGCATCAGCGAACATAGAAGCACCATACGTAGATCAGTCACAGCGACTAGGCTAACTGCCCATTATCAGGAGAAAAAACATAAGGACACAGAGCTGAAGTGGACAGTACTAGAAAAGGTCACAACTATGGGGAACTTGCAGCAAAAACTCTTAGAGCGTGAACAACGATGGGTCTATCGCCTAAAGACCCATGAGAAGGGGCTCAATGATTACATACCCTGGAACCAACTGAACAAGTAGATGTAGTATATCCCTCTTCATGACCACTGTATGTCCCTTGAATAGTGATCTATAAACATGTGAGAGTCTTCCACACGTCACTATCCCTCTTTGGAGATTGGGTTTCACCATCATCATAGACAAACCTTAAGATTCATGTAATACATATACCACACTCCTTCAAGGGTTCACTATCTTCTAATTGTGAGATATCCATAGGTAAATACTACACCTGCGTAGTGTCCCTTGTGACATCTCTGTCTCCTAGTGTAAAATACTACTTTCAATACCCTAAAACACTCTTTCAACAATTGATGGGATCAGGAATAATGACTAGCGTTGGCTATGTATCCTACCAGTCATTAGTTACATTACTATCAGTATATATATATACTACATCTCCCATCAGTCATTTGGACTGGTTACTAAAATCGCCCTCGATCCTGATTGGACGAAGTACACACACGTTGTGATCACGTGTCTGTCAGTAACTACACGCAACGTAAGGGTATGAGCCCCAGAGATGAATACTACATTCTATATATCTGGTCTTTTAAAATAAGGGCGCTAATATGAACAAACAGATTAAAATTCACATTTGTTGATTATATTTACGTTTTCCGTATTTATGCACTCGCGCGTCTATTTACTGACGCCCCGGGTCACAGAGCGTATTTGACCTATCCCGTTGTTTCGGGTGACGTCATTGATCACATGCCCGCATTGACCAATCCAGCTCTCCGCTTAAACCAATACGGAAGTATAAACTTCCCGAGCCCCGTAACATGGGGCAAAACGCCGGGGATCGGGTCCAAGTAGGTGGGTAAGCGGAGCAGGACTCTTGACGAAGTAAGTTTGATACTCTAGGACTATTAGCTTAGAATTAGGTCCCCCCATTGGAGAAGGAATCATCTGTAGATACATTTTGTCTCGGATGCCCTAATATGATAATTCTCAATTCCCTTCTCTTCATATTCATCCTCTGGGGCGCATGTTAGGGTTTGACTACAGAGCTACTCCATTAGCCCTTCCATCCCCTGAGAAACGACTACCATCCGAAGTCCGGGTAAGCAAGTATGCAGGTGTGAGAGATACTTTCACAGTTACCCATAGGTTTTAATAGTCACGCATGCTTTTAAATTCTGTGTTGAATCACAGATACGGTGAGAATGAGATGTGTGTGGGATGATTCTACGAGAGTTTCTTTTCATTGATAGGATCCACTTTTTGGCGACTGGTTTCAGGTAGAATGCGAGCAAATTCGCCACCGCACAATATATCTGACACGCCGATTAACTGTGCACAGATACAATTTTTGAGTGACACATATGTGGATATAGCTGCACACTATTATGCCTCTCTGACCACCTGGCACATATAGGTGTGGCTCTGCATTCCAAACACGAATTTGAGACACGTCATTTTGGAAACACCATGATGAAAACCGATCTGTATAAGTTGGATATGTGTTTCTTTGTGTTTTCTTTTTCAGATGGATGTACAACGCAAGACAGATTAATAGATCAGTCTTTCATACAAGGAGTAGCTACTCTACCCTTGTCCATAATAAAACAGAATAGGGAATTCCCCCTTCTGAATCCCAGGGTGGCCTCGTTTGCCCTGAAGAAAGTCCTGGACCTTTATGGCCACAGTGGACTGAAACATGTTGGCACTAGGGTCATAGGACCATAATACTCCTATATATACCCCTACTCTTATTATTTTTAATCAACCCAGACAGACCCAAAAATAAAGGGAAACTGGGGATCTGCCTGAGGTTTTTTATCTTATAGCCTCCCTGGTCTGTAATTTCTTCAAAGAGCTCCCAACACTGTGGTCGAGCCCACCCCGACTTTTAGACGTCGAGGTGACCCGATGATGAAGCATGACACCACTAGGGTGTGTGAGGGTACCTAAACTAAAAGGAATTGCTTCCTTGCTCACCTAGTGTTGAAGTTATAAGTTCCCCTGTTCATCATATCATTCCATCTACATGTAACAATAATGACCATTGAATGGTTAGTTGGAGTAAAATTATTTGTGTAACCATAAAATAAATGCAACATGGCTGAGCACAATGTAATTGTAAACATGATGAACAAAAACCTGTCAGTGAGACTGAAGCTCCCAGAGTGTTGGGTGTACCTGCGGGTGTGTCAAACACAAGAAGACCCCTCGATAAATTAGGGCACTATTCGAGTCAACACCAGAAACTCAGAACAAAAGAGACATTATTTCATAGGGGACATGACAATAGACACACGGAAGAGAACTGAGGGGTACATAAATAAACAATCATACAAAATGTATAATGCCCTGCAGGGAAACTCATATGTGTTAGGTCAAAAATGTCTCTGTGTGCACGAACAAGAGGAGAACAAGATTCTGGCAAAGAGTCCATGAAGTGAAAGGGAAAATATCTATATGTTACAGGAAACAAGAAAATTCAAGCTTGTCATTTAGGCCTTTTGGCATGACAGTGTCCATAAAGCGTATCCAATGTGTTTCTCTTTGTGACAAAAGCTTGGACATATCCCTATCAGCCTGAGTATTAACCACTTCAAAAAGGGTGAACCTCAATTAAGCTATGGTGTGGTGATTTTCGTGCCAGTGAACTGCAAGCGGTGAACTGGTTGTTTTGGTTTTGATTCGGCTTTTATGTTCAGCTATGCATGTGCGTAGTGACCTCTCAGTTTTGCCCACATAGTATAAGCCACACGGGCATCTAATTGCATAAATGACATTTTGGTCAGTGCAGTTGGCCGAGAAATTTAAATTGATGTTTTTACCAGACCATGAATGAGATATATTGTGGCCAATCAACACATTATTGCAATGGGTACAGTTGAAACATTTACAAATGCCTTTATGTTCAACTGCTCCATCTT
Source organism: Triturus cristatus (assembly GCF_964204655.1). Taxonomy (NCBI): domain Eukaryota; kingdom Metazoa; phylum Chordata; class Amphibia; order Caudata; family Salamandridae; genus Triturus; species Triturus cristatus. Next base: position 990,100,728 of record NC_140592.1, read on the forward strand.
CCTCAGACTTCGAAAGAAGTTCTCTCAAATTATGCAACCTCTTCTAGGCAAAAATAGGAGGATCCGAAAAAATGCTTTGAAAATCCGGTTTGGATTGCAGTAATTCCCAGCATTTCAAAATCACATGTTTGATAGCAGATGATTGAGTAGAATAAGCGGACACGAAGACTTCTCTTTTAGCTGACTCCTTAACCTGTTTCTACAACAAATGTTCTCTTTGTAAAGCTTGAACACGTCTCTCAGCTTCATCCACTATTTCAACAGGATAATCTCAATCTAGGAATTTTTGCCTCGATTCACTCAATGTAGTTGCATATTGTGTTGTGTCAGAAGTTATTAGGTTAACTCTGAGAAATTGGGAATAGGGAAGATGCTGCTTAAGGGACGGGGGATGAATGCTGGAATACAGCAAGGAGTTGTTGCAGTCAGTTGATTTCTTGAACAGTGAGGTCTTGATGTTAGTACCCACAAATTCAATGTTGACCTTCAAATAAGAAATACGTTGTTGATCCATGCTGTATGTGAACTGAATCCTCGGGTGGCTGGTGTTCAATAGCTTCAAGTTGCCTTCAAGATCATTCCATGTGCCATGCCAAATGATGAGTGTGTCATCAATATATCTGCAGTAGAGTATCAGATGGTAGGCCCATTTCGTATCCAATAAAATGTGTTCAGTTTCAAATTTCATCATGAAGATGTTGGCACAACTGGGAGCCCCGGAGAAACCCATAGAGGTGCCATTAGTTTGAAGAAAATACTTATATTTCCATTTGAAATAGCTGTGATACAAGGAAAACTGCAACTACTCCAGTAAAAAAACTTTGTTGGCTTGTAGCTCATCCTGTCTCATCCTGTTGGAGGAGTGTCCATTCAACCGCTTCAATCTCTTCTGAGTGTGGGATAGACGTGTACAGGGCCACCACATCCACTGTACACAACTAAAAGTCTGCCAGTTCCGGCAAATCAATATCTGTAAGAGTTGTAGGAGATGGGTGGCATCCTGTAGATATGATGTTCCAGCTTGGACAATGGTTTGTAAGAAAGAGTCAAAATAATGTCTCAAAGGTTCATGTATAGAGCCGCACCCTGATACGATGGGCCTAGGTGGTGGGTCTCTCAAATCTTTGTGTATCTTTGGGAGCATATAGATAGAAGGGCATCAGGGCTGTCGAGTGTAGAGAAATTCCAAAGTTTTGTCAGAAATCCATTCCATATCCTTGTCATGAATCAAGGTGTTCATGAGAGTACTTTGACACTCCCCTGCAGGATCCTGGGGCAGGGGTAAGTAGGTGGATTCATCTGACAACATTATCTCCACCTTGTTGTCGTAAAATAGACGATCCATGACGACCAACGCTCCTCCCTTGTCTGTCCATTTTTGATAGTTCTTTGTTTGTAGATTTCCCTGATGAAGGACAACTGTTCATGCCCGAAATGCATTGGGAATTGTTCACTACTCATGGGAATCATGCAATTACCATCCAACTCATGTGAAACGAGCTTTCCCCGTGATGTATATGTGTTTGTTCAATAAAATTTGAATGAGCTACAGCCACCGTTTCAGCGATGACCTAATGATGGACTTTTGCCTATGGAAATGTTGCTTTTGATTTCTACTTTGGATACACACCATTGAAGTTTGTTTAACTTTTGAATGTAAATAGTTCACACTCTTTTGAGTTCGCGCTCTCAAGGGAGGATCACCTCCTAGCCCGGCGAGCCGCAATGAGCTGGAAACAGTCGACTCTGATTCTGCTGAAACTGTTTCAGTACAAAGCTATGGATCATCGCGTGGCCAAATTACAGCTCCACGCACAGAAAGGATGCTCGACCCCACAATTGGCAGGAAACATGAAACGGCACTGTCCAAAGAGGAACATGTTCCAGTGACAGTGGCTCAAATTCACTGGCCCAAATGCCATGATTAAGACTCCCAGAAAGGCGTGATCACTAAGGCCTCATTATTAGTTGCAAGGCCATTGCCGCAAGCATTTTCACAAGGTGTGCTTAATCTGTATGACCTTACAGAACACTGGGGGTTGTACAAATTTGTTTAAGGACACATGAGCATTACAAATCCAGGTTCTGGTTGAACGAGAGGGCGCCAGGGAAATTAGGGTGGCATTTTGCTAAGTACAAATACGATTCTTTTGTACTGTTTGCTTTTACTGTAATGATTTTAATTAATTGAACATTTAATAAATAAATGGAAATGGAGGGAATATTGGTAGTGCACCTTGTGTCTAGGACATTTGTCCTAGTTTTCTTTTTATTTTTGAATTATGTGGCTGGGCCGAGCCTCCTTAGAGGGTACACACTGTAGAGATTTACTCTGTATCTTCTGGTTACTCTGCATTACTGTTTTGTTTACTTTAGTGCAACTAGCTGTTTTGTTGCACTTTTAGAAAGTGTGCATTTCTGTGTGCTTATGACTCTTGGTGCCTTGCTGCCTGACTCCAATCACCGTCTGGTTTAAACAGCCTGTTTTTCCATTCACTTGAGACAGTCACAAAGGGGCTGAGGTGTGCCGTTTATAACCTGATGGGTCTTCCTGATATAGAATAGTGGGAGGAGCTGTCACCTGCACCTAAATAGGGAAGTGCCTGTCCTCTCACTGTTCTGTCTCCACCCTCCTGTAGTGTGTCTGAAGCCAGGGCTGGGGATTAAAGGGAGGTGTTTTGCACTTCTTAAGTTTGTTTGGAGTTACCTCCACATCAAAGACAGTTTGAGTATAAGTACAGGGGCTCTGACCCCATGATTGTAGACACAGCATGGGACTTGTAACCAGACGCTGCTGGCTCTATGTGCTAAACTTTGCCTGGGACTGCTGTTCTGCCAGGAAAGACCAGCACTTGGTCTTTACTTTATTTGGGAGTGAATGTCAAATGTATACAGAGACTCCAACGTATCCAGAACGTATCAGCGTGCCTCGTTCTGATGTTACCAAAGAGAGCCCCATCTAAGAGGGCCTTAGCCTCCCTTCACTGGCTTCCAATCAGGGAGCGAATTCTGTTCAAGGCTCTCTGTGTTAGTCATTGGATCCTACAAAGGAAGGGGCACACCTACCTGCATGACCTACTAACTCCGTACTCCCCGACCCGCCAACTAAGATCTAGCGGGACGGGGCAGGTGAACATTCCTACCATCAGGAGAGCAAGGATGGGAGGTCGTTCCTTTCGTTTTCTGGCAGCACAGCAGTGGAATAAACTCCCAAGGGGGCTCCGGCTGAAGACTTCGGAGACTATCTTCCGTAAGGAGCTGAAAACTCACCTCTTTCCCTCTAATTAAGCCAACCTGTCTACTGGCCAGCTTCTTTAATGTCTTTTTCGGGATGAGTGTCTTTCAGATTGTACCGAGCGCGGGGAGACACTAGTCTAGTGTAACCATGCATTTTATAAATTTGATTATTATTATTATTATTGTGCTGACCTACAGGCCTGCTGGGCTACTAGAGAGACTGCTACTCTGCAACCATTTGATATGCTGGCCTGCTGCCTGTCTCCCTGCTCTTTTACTCCCCAGTGTTCTCACATGACTGTGGGCTGACCTACCAATTCCAATGGCAACCCCGAAATGTCCAACCACGTAAAACCGTGCTTCCGAGTGCTTGTTGAGCGTTGTAACCTGTTCCCTGGCGGGGGAGCATGTGGAGGACTCCTCCCTGCCTTTTCTTGAAGCTAGTGCTAGATGAGTGTGTTGTCTCTCTCCAGAGCATCCAGATCGCATGTGGGTGCCTTAACAGGGCTGCCCATCAGAACCCCCCTGCAGCGCGTGTCCCCCTTCACTGGGGTAGAGAGTCATGAGCCATGTGAGGGAAAGGATTGGCCCGGCAAGAACGGACTGTGCCACGATCGACTTGCAGACAAACTGACCCGTGCCCATGCAGGTGCAATCCTGCACACCTTCCTAGTGGTCAGGATGGACCCAGGAGGATTCCACGATAACTGCATTCCAATCTGGGACCGTGAGTGATGCCGGCCATCAGGCAACCCCCATCACAGAGCTCTACCACTATGAGAGGCACCTCAGCTACTGTGGAAAGGACCCTGCTCTGTGCATCGAGCGAGAGACTGAGTGGGGGCTTCAGCGGCTAGAGCATTTCTGACGTGGGGACCCAGTGAGGTCGCCTCGCTGCCTCAACAGTGGGCGCCCCCTTTGTGGGCCCATACCTTTGTGGAGGCAGCCATGACTCAGTTGGTAGGACGGGAAAGAATCCTCGATGGAGGTTCCGATCGAATTGAAATTACCAAGTACCGTAATATCACTAGAAGGAGCGCAGAAGCTCCAGTACCTTACAGAGGAATCCCTGACTGACTGCCTAATATTTAGTAGAAGGGCAGGAGCGCTGCTCCTGATATATTTTTTTGGTGATGTTTGGTAATTCATGTATTCTTCATTACATGCCCTGATGTTCAAATATATTTTGTTTTTCCTTGCACTGATAGGATAATGAGTATTATTTTAGGATCCGCATATTATGTACAGTGATGGTGTTTTTATGACGTGTGCACATATAAGTCTTTATGTTATTGCACTAACTGCGATGTTGTGACAATTGCCTAATTGCCAAAGTGATTATTGGTTTATGTGATTTTTTCGATATGTGTCTTATACAATATCTAAGATATTTTTATATAATAGTGGGTGGAGTCTCTTTTGTGGTGTATTTATCGTGTTACTTGTGTGTTGCGCAAACGTTTCACACATTGCCACTGGGATAAGCCTGACTGCTCGTGCCAAGCTACCAAGGGGGTGAGCAGGGGATATCTCGGGTGTGTAACTCCTTTACCCTGACTAGAGTGGTGGGTCCTGCCTGTCTTAGGCGCATACCCTAGTCAAACAGAAACCCCTTTTCTAACAGGTGCAATACAGCGTTGGGTGCCCAATGTTAGTCAATGGGGATCGGTCTCGTCTAAAAGAGGCTGCAGGCTTGGGCTGGCGAACCAGTCAGGCTGAACCAATCAAGCGGGCTCAGGTCACATGATGCTTGGGGACATGGGTACACCGCTGGTCCTCTTCTTCTCAGACTGTGGCGGCTGGGTGGAGAGATGTTTGGAGGCATCAGATTTTCATCACAGTACACACTTGTAGTAGAGGGGGTATGCACACAGAGACTGCAGGCGGCGGTGGGAAGACCACAGCTGGGAAACCCAAGCTGGGCTTCGAGTTTAGAGAGTCTGGGGATCACGCTGACACCATTGGCCCACTTAAAGTTGGATTAAGAGGCACGGATGCAGTGGTGCATTCTTGTGTCAAGTTTTCAGCAGTCTGGAGTCCTCCCAGCTCTTCTGGGGTGCCTGCAGGATACAGGTAAGCAGCTCTGCTACTCCACAGGAGTTCCTAAGTCTTGGGTGAAGGCTGGAAGCCCTCTCGAGCTTTTGGGGGGAAAGGCAGCTGCAGGACGTGTCATTTTTGGTGTAATTGTCGAGGAGAGCAGGCAGACTGGCAGAGTTGGCGCCAAGTCAGTTGATGGTCTGCTGTTCTTGCTTTTTGAGACTCTTCACTGCCTGTCTCCTTCTTTCGGGCCAGCAGGATCTGAATTTCTAGTGACAGGAGCTCCCCTAAATGCTACATTTAGGGGCATCAGGAGAGTGTAGGATAGTAGTCCTGGGGTCGCAACTCCCCCTATATATGACCACTTTCTCTGGGAAGTGGGCCTACCCTGCCCTAGAGTTGCTAATTTTGCCATCACAAACATGACAGACTCTGAAATGTTGTGTTTTCATCAGGTAGCTCACATTGGAATGGAACTAGCCTGAAGGTGAACATGCCTCTCTGTCCACTAATTTTCCCGACCCTGTCCAGGCGCCAAATGCACCCTGCTTAGGGGGGGGGGATAATCCCTCTGAGCGAAGCTGGATTTGCATACTAAAGGCAGTGGGCTCTTTGAAGTCCCCTGCCTTGGAATGCAAATTTACCGGTCATCCTGCTGGAAGGGGGTGTCAAACACCCTCTGCTGGAGCACGCTTTGCTCCTCACCTCCTGAGAGCATTGCCTCTCACCCCTGGGGGTCAGAAACTTATCTGTGGTAACAGGCTGGCTAGGACCAGTCAGCCAGCACACTAGTAGTTGTTGGGTTTTCATGGGGCACCTCTACAGTGCCCTCCTGGTGCATGCATTATTAAATCCATCAATGGAAACAGAGTGTATTCATTAATAAAAGATGTTTGATACCAAATATCCTTGGTTTCAGTGAAACCATCGTGTAGCTGCAGAACTCATTCCCACCAGTGTCCAGACCATATACTTAAAATGGTTTCTCTGGTCACTTGTACTGGTAGTAATTGGACTGGCCAACACTCATGCTCATGCAGTTATGTCGCACATGCAGTATAGTGCACCCTGCCTTAGGGCTGTAAGACCTGCTGTAGGGGTGACTTACATATACTGCATGCAGTGTCAGTAGGTATCATACACAGGGCTCTGTGTCATGTCGGGTTTTCACTTTTATCTGCATCAAGACACGCAACCTGCAAAGGCAGTTTGTATGAGTTAGTTGAGGGGTCCATTAGGGCAGCACAATACATGCTGCAGTTCATATGGACCTTCTTTGGTACCCATTCCCTAGGTACCTGGGATACCATTTACCAGGGGCTAATAGGGTTGCCAAAGGTATTGTCAATAGGGGGAACAATTGTACAGTTTAGAGAAAGAGATCTGGCACATGGGATCTGGATAGCAGGAACCCAGTGCACTTCCAGTCACAATTGCATCGAATTCCAGGCAAAAAGTGGGGGCGACCTTGTCAAAAAGGAGCTCTTTTGTACAAGGGCCATCTAATGCACTTCAGTCCTGACCTTATTCTTCATGGGAACAGTCCACCCCAAACATTGGTTATCTCACCCACCACCTTGTAGCCCACTGCATTTTTAGTTAGTAAATTTCAAATTCACACCCTGACCCTCACTGATTAAGCTACACCCCTGGCTGCATCTTGGGTGGTTTAATCCTAAGACAAGTGCTGTGTCTGACCCTACAAGAAGAGGATGTTGGGTGAGTTCTGGGACATATTTTCCTCCCAACTCCCTGGTGTCTATTTAAACCACATTGTGCAATGTATCAGTGCAAAAATACTTAAACGAACATTGCAATGCAAGCAAGTAAAATGAGATGCAGTTTAGCCAGTGGTTGATGGTCTGCAGGCTGGATTTGCCAGGATTTGCTGTGTGAAACATATTCAATGTCTGAGTCACAGGGCTAAAAGTAGTCCAAAGATTATAATGCTTTATCTATCCTTAGTATAATCATAGCAATGCTATAATAACAATGACATTCTGGCCCAAATGACAAGGTACAGAGGACACCAAAGTCTGTATACAAAATGATTTAGGGGACAATAAGCCAGACCATCTTCAAGACAAGGCTTTGCTAAATTATTGGACCACTCTTTGTGATTAAGTCCAGTGCAAAAACTTGGGACATATCTGATTTGTTGGGTCAAGTCAGGTAGGTGAACTTGAGCTTGATTTTGGAGGGGTATGGCGTACAGTCACAGTTAAATCAACCAATCAACCAGGGGATCGCATCACACCTTTATATTCTTGTTATATTCTTGTTGTTCTCCAGGTCAGTTTCAACATCTAGACAATATAACTTTACTAAAGTCTGTTCATTCATCTTACAACCAGGATTGTGTTTTCCAAATGGACCAGAGCAACTTTTTGTTGTAGGTGCAGCAATAGACACCACTGAACCATGTAATTGAACAGTCGAGTTTATTGTAATCAAGGTCAGCGGCAGCTCCTTCCCTAAGGCGGAGGAGCATAGGCCCACAGGAAAAATAAAATGATAATAACACAGCGTAATTATCATTTTATTTTTCCTGTACTGGCCCTGTTTTGATTAAGGGGCAGAGCGGGGCTGGGCTCGCAGCCAGCAGGGGGAGGAGTGTTATGTGCACTTAGGTGGGCATGAAGTTTTAGTCTGCTGCCTTGGGCTGGCCAAACATTCATACATATTTTGCATGTTTTCCACCCAGGCTTTATTACAGCCTGGGTGGAGAACATGCACATGCACAAGCTCAGGTTTAGTGCTCAGACCAATCACGACGCTGCTATTAGCAGCGTCGTGATTAGCTAGGGAAGTCTGGAAGCCTGTGTGCTTCCTGTTCCTGCGTTGTGAACAGAAGAGGAATGGAGGAGAGGTGGCAGCGGCCAGGTAAGTAGAATATTCTTTCCTTTATTTTAAACACCCCCCTAGTATGCCGCCACATGCCCCATGACCAATGCCCTATAGCAGCTGCCACTGATCAATGTGCCTGTACAGAAGCAAACCATCTCAGTGGCATCCCAGTCAAAAAACAGTTCAATTTCCTTGCCACCTGAACACTACTCCAGCCTCAGCACCATATGGCTCCCTATATATGACATACAGGAGACATTTGCTGAAGGTACATTGAAAATAGCAAACATAAATGATACTAAGGAACAAAAGCACACAACATATAAATACCTTAGCTGCATGGTCTCCCTTTATTTTTACATTGTTAACAAGGCGTCTTCAATGCAATGCCTAAATCAATATTGCCCTGTGATGTTTCTAAATACATCCATAGAATTATGAGCTATGTGTGTTTCTGTGGGATATGATAATGGTTGGTGTAGACTTTCTGTTTCAACATTCCATTGCTTGTTTTCTTTTCCTCTACTGGCTTTCCTTGCTAACCCACAGCATCTACAAAAGTTGCATTACTTATAAAGTCATAAGAACTGGCAAATTTCTCAACTGGCTGACAAGGCCCCCATCTCCAGTGGCTCCTAGTACATGCACAGCTATGATACAGTCAAACTGAAGGCAAAGATGTGCAGAAAAAAAAATCCAGGAAACATTCCTTCTCCAATTACGCACCTGGGTTCTGAAGTGCCATCCCTGTGTTCATCAGGACTGACGCAAACCTGATCCATTTTAGGAAAGAGCTTAAGACACACCTCTTTAATGACTATTACATTAACAAACAGTAACAGTCCACTTTCCCTGTTCGAAAACCACTACTCCTCTGATCATGCATTGAAGAAATCTCTGCATTTGTCAATGTACAGCACTGCTCTATCTTTCAACTAGGATTGCACTATGCAAATACTACATGTATGCATACCAATATACGAGAAGAGGTTTGTGGTCTGTACACATCCTCTGCAGTGTGCATTTGCCTACTTTAGTATAGCATTTGATTGCATTGACCAATCTGAGAAGTTCAACCAGGAATAGCAAGGAGTAAATCCATGGGAATGGGAAATAACAATCATCCATAGTATATGCCCTGAGGAGTCTCCCCAGCAGCAGCTGGGAGGAATGACCATAGGAGTGAGCATTATCAAACTAGCAATTGAAAGTGGTCAAAGGGGTCAAACCAGGAGGTACAGAGGAGCAACCACACTGGATTGAGCAAACAACTATCAGTCATATATGTGGCACATATGTGCCACAACCATCCATGGTCTACTGTTTCCATGTACCTGCACCAGAAGAGTATCTCAAAGAAGGATGCAGCCTCCAAAGCAACCTAATATAATTTATGAGGATTCCTCTTATGAGGACAGAGATGCAACCTCTTATGGAGTACCTGTAGTGTCCTAAGTGTAGGTGTCACATATATGGATAATGCTGTGGGAGGAAACTGTTTTATTTAACAACAAATAAAATGCTGAATGGAGCTGCCTGGGCCAAATGCAGCACACATCAACAACCCCTGCAAGCCACCCTAGATCTGGGATGACCAGGATGAGAGCTAGGATGCCTCGCTGGACCTGCGTCTGGAGCCTGGATGCCTGGCTGGACCTGTGTCTGGAGCCTGGAGTGGATGCAGAGGAGCTGTGGAGTTGATAAGCCTTGCAGGTAGACATTAAGGCGCAACGATCACCCGTACCTGGTGGTGAAGTCTGGCAGGTCGCATGGAGACACGTTGCTGACCTGTGTGAGAAGACCGCCTTGCACACCTTGGAACTGTTAATAGTAGAGGCGCACCTGCGCACCACCGTAGGTAGGTCTGCATCGCATACTACGATCCACCACTACACCGGGGTGCACGGAGGGGATTACCAATGGTGGGTGCCGCCTCTGTGCATCACAGGCCGGATGATGTTGGGCTGGACGCACGCTGTGGAGGGTGAGGCCCCTGAGCTGCGCCGAACTTGTGTGGCGGGAGCGCTGCAAATTCACGCCTAAGGGGCTCCTGCTGCATTAACTGCATCGGGAGGTTCACCAGCGGACTTGGCAGAGACTGCTGTACCCAGGCTTGTGAAATCCCACCTGGCTGAGGCTCTTGCTGCCTGAGTCACAGATTTGGAGAGAGTGCAGTGGATTGCGCCACGGTGTCAATGTCCAGGTAAGGAGAAGGTGGGACGCGTAGCGCAGAACGCCTGGTGGTCGATTCGCCCAGGCCTAGTACACGTAGATGATGCACCCCCAGTGGCAGATCATCCGCTATGGTGGAAGAGCATCGCCCCACTGCTTTCAAGCAGTGCAGAAGAGGAACAGTCATCACATGATGATGACTTACTGATTGTTAGAACCGGCGGTCTCTAGTTGGCAGAGGTATACACTTCTGACAAATAGGGACCCACCTTCTCTAGTCAGGGCAAGGGGATTACACACTCAGATAACCCCTGCTCACCCCCTTGGTAGCTTGGCAGAGCAGACAGGCTTATCTCAGAGGCAGTGTGTTAAGCATTTATGACCACATACAGTAATAAAGTGAATACACTACAAATGGACACAACACAGGAGTTATTATAAAAATTGTATTTTTATATAAGGCTTAGCACAAGACCAAATAACGACAAAAATATACCACAATCTTAATAAATACTCTTTGGAAGGAAAAATAATAGTTCAGGTAAAGTTTCTTCTTAGGAAATAGTTCTTTAGCAACAAAAGTAAGTATTCTTCTGAAAACACAGTTCTTGGCAACAATGTGACCCCCACAGGAGTCACACGACGTCGAGTTTACGATATTCCCAAGGTTCGGCGTCGACCGCGAGGAGCGCTACGTCGAGCCTGGAGTTGCAACAGACCCCACAAACACAGTACCTTTGGAATGAAGAAAACGATGATCCACGGCGTCGAGGGGTCGGCGTCGAGGGGTCGGCGTCGATCGTGCCTCCGATTCGGGGAGATCCGCAGTGGCGTCGAGACAGGGTCGCTTGGAGCTGGAGCCGAACTCACTACTCACTGGCGTCGATACCGGCGTCGAGACGGGGTCACTTGGAGCTGGAGCCGAACTCACTACTCACTGGCGTCGGTACTGGCGTCGATCGGGCCCGGCGGCCGGCGTCGAAGGCTCGTAACACTGGAGCCGTACTCACGATGTCGAGCTGGATTCGGCGGCGTCCGGCGACGTCGAGACTGCAGATTTCCCCTGTGTACTGGAAACAACACGTTCCAGCAACTAGCAATCCAGCAGAGGGTGAAGTCCTTTGGCCCTGTGACTTCAACAGGAGGCTGGCACTCTTCCAGCCCTTGGAGATTTTCTTGCAAGCTTGAGAGTACACACCAAGTTCCTCTCTCCTTGTCCCTTGGCAAAAATAAAGAAGCAGCGTCAGGTTCCCCCCAGCAAACAGCACACTGGCAGAAGGGGGAGGCAAGTCCTTGGATCAGCAGACTTCTTGTCCTTGGTAGAGGTTTCCTTGTCAGAAGTGATCTAAGTTCTTTGGTTCAGGGGTCCTTCTTTTATACCCCTTTCCTGCTCTGTTCCCTTTGTCCAAGCAGGGAAATTCCCCCCATCCTAGGTTTGTTGTGGGTGTTGCCAGGCCGAGGCACCTGGCCTATTCACTGAGCAGGGCAGGGTCATCAGCCGCCCAGCAGGAGGTGGAACCAGTATTGTCACTGGCAGGGGCAGGGCTATCAGTCGCCCGGCAAGAGGTGGAGCCAGCATTGTGTCAGGCAGGGCAGGCTATCAGGGACTACTCTTCCCCCACTCTAAGTGTAGATGCCTCATTCACCCCACACTGACTCATTCAGACCTCTGGAGCCACTCAGCCCCTGACACACACACCAAACCAGCAGAGACCGGTGGATAGTTGGACAAGAAAATAGCCACTTTCTAAAAGGGCTATTTTCAAACACAGAATTTAAAAACCATCCATCCTAAAGGGTGTGTTATTAAATTCTGAGTTCAGGGATACTAAACTCGACCTGCTACCATGCTCCCTGAGTCAGATAGATTATAATGGAGTTAATAATCCGTCTGCCCATTCTGGCCTATGGGAGGCAAGTAGCCCTTCAATAGTGAAAAACGAAAATGGCTGTAATTCACTATTAGGTCATGCCACACACATCAGGGCATGACCTACCTTTTACCAACAATGCACCCAGCCCTAGGGCCTACCATAGAGATGTCTGAAATGTGGCAAAGTGAAGGTTTTAGAGACTGGCAAGTAGGTTTCCTTGCCAAGTCGACATGGCAGTCAGGGACTGCACGCAGGCTCTGCGACGGCAGGCCTGGGACACATTTTATAAGCTGCTTCTGTGGGTGGCACAACCAGTGCTGCGAGCCCACCAACCGCAGTTAACTTACATGCCCTTGGCACACGCGGTGCACTAGACTAGGGTCTGAACAGTAAGTCAACCAAGCCAATCATGGTAACACCAAACAATGTATCAATTTAACATAGGGAGCACTTGCACTGTGGCACTGATCAGCAGTGGCACAGTGCCCAAAGCAATATTCCAGCAAAAACATCGTAAACAGAGGAGGCCAACAGAAAAAAATGGAGGAGTGACTCATGCCAATGATGCCAGGTCTAACACTGATGTAACCGTGCTATGTTTCCTTTGATTAGGACTGCTCCAAGCACGGGGCATGGCATGGGTGGATTGGCATGCCCACTCAAGTGCACAATGACTGTTTGGTCAGCCCACTCAGGCTGGCCAAAGCAGTCATGCGCACTTCCCTGTTCGTAATGCAGGCTGCATTACAGCCTGCATGGAGAACATGCCCACCCCTCCAGCCCCTGGCTGCATGCCTTGTCCAGTTGCCAATTACCAATCCCACCGCCACATCACAGCGTTGTGATTGGTTCAGGGGAGGGAGCCTGGCAGCCTACTTCCTGTTCCTGTAAGCAGACGCAGGAGAGCAGGAGCAACGAAGACACGGGACCCAGCTTCGAGGTAAGACTTCCCTTATTAGAATATTTACAACACCCGCTCACACACACATCCCCGTGTCCACACCCCATCCAGTGTTCTTTCCAGCGTTTACCACCTCACAGCTGTCCAGGCCCTTCTCCCAGCATTTCTCAATGGCGCCGCTGTGCGCCCATGCAGAGCGGGTGTACCACTGGTGTGCCAAAGGCACATACGTGGTTGCAACGCATGCCATAACATCGCATCCCATTCCAATGCATACTAATACCTGGCACATTGCAACAGTAGAGTAGATGTTGCATTGTGGAGACATTAATATCACTATTGCCAGTTCAGTGAGTGCAGCCCAAAACTAACCTTTGCACCCCAAATCCAACCATGAATCCTGGAATTCCTTTTTGAGCACCCATAACAAACCCAAAAATCAAATTTGACCCAAATGCACACCCCAACTTCCATATTTTACCCCAAAACACACCCCAAATTCCATATTTTACCCCAAAACACACCCCACGTTCCATATTTTACCCCAAACCACACCCCAAAATTCTATTTTGCCCCAAAACACACCCCAATTCTCATATTTTACATCCGAAACCCATTCCCACACGAAAAACTTTAGACTACCCCATTACTGACCTCACAATTCATTATAATCAGATGCGATGTAAAGGCACCTGCGTTGTCAGAGTTGTGTTGTTAACAATGTACTGCCTGCATTGTAATGGTCATCTCCATTGCCAAAGACAACCCATAGGCTACGCTGTTTGCATCCGTCTGTCCCTGGACCGCGCTCTGCACCAAGGAGCCTTACTCTTGGACACTCCACCGCTACGACGCAAGCACCCTCCTTGCCCTCAACCCTGGATTCTACCTCACCTGCCAGGACCAACCTCTGCTCCGGACCGGACATCGTCATCGCCATCACTGACGTCTGCAGTATCACCCGCAAGGAGCACCCCAACCAACATGGAGGAGGCATTGCCATCACCTACAGAAGCACATTCGACTGACCAAGCACTCTAATGACCCAAGGGTGACCATAGACCACCTCAACTCTCAGATCCGGACCAAGCACAACAACATCCTCTGCAGCACCCTCATGCGCAGGCCCCCCAGGCCATGGCCCCCCATTCTCCAATACCATTGTAGACCTCATTGCAACCCAGGGTCTCCCATCCACCGACAACATCCTACTCGGTGAACTCCAGTTCCACCTGCACAACCCCAGTGACCAGGACTCCATCCCCTCCTGGGGAAGGTCCCCTACTTCAGACACAAGCAGCAAGTCACCGCAACAAGCCACATAGCAGGGCACACGGTCGAGTACGTCACCTCCGCCAGCGGGAACTTTAACTACAGCCACAACACTGGACTCTCCTGGACCGACCATCATTGGTAACATCACGTCTTCACCTTTCCCACTGGACGCCACCGCCATCATCGCACCCCGTCGCAGCTGGATCAAGGCCACGAAGAACGTCTCGTCTACTCCCTCAGCAACAACACTCCACCAATGCTTCCAAACGATGACACCGCAGCGCGCATCCACCACCGATGGATCTCCAACAACGCTGACATTCGGGCACCCCTTGTCAGTACCTTCCACCTGCCTGATGGCAGGCACGAGGGTGACGTAGTGCCACAGTGATAGGCTTGCTGGAGTTGCGTCATGGTTGTGACACGACTGCAGCAATGCGTGACTTTAGCGCAGACAGATACGTCAGGATTCCTGACGTATCTGTCATTACTTGCGTCATGGAGCGCTGTCCAGTGAATACAGCGCATCCACGCTGTAGCAAGAAGGGTGTAGTGAGAAGTGTTGCAATGCTGTCTTGTTGCAGCGCTGCAACACTTTTCATGACTAGGGCCCAGGAATGCGTACTATCCTGTTGATGGTGCGCATTCCTGCACTGTAGTTTTGTCACAGAGCAGCGCTGCAAAATTGCTTGCAGCGCTGGCCAGCGCCAAAACCTGCTGAGATGTGGCCCCAAGCGTTATCTCAATTTTTAAGACCAGCTATTTTCTGGTCTTCAGAAGTTCAAGGATCCCCTTGTGAATATGGAGTAGTGCTGTTTGCGGGCGTTTTTGCATGGGAACGCCTCTCCTGCATATAATTATCGCTAACAGAAGTAACGATCTTTTTAACGGACGTTTTCGCCTAAGAACTGTCGCTAACATCCGTTAGCGACAGCTTGGTAATAGGGCGATAAAATTATCGCCGCATTAGCAGCAGGAAAGTGCTGCTAACGCGGCGATAACTTCTTGTGAATATGCCCCTTTGTGTTTATGGATCAGCCCTGGAGTGGGTTTGGCGCTATCCCCAGAAGTGAAAGATGCGAGGGCGATGGCATTTGGACATTGGTAACTATTTCTGTGAAGGAATGAGGTTAGATTAGAAGACAACATGGTAGTGCCTAAAAGGGGAATTAAAGAAAGGCATACGGCAAAAGAGGGCAAGAGGTCTGGCGTAGACACGAACCAGGAAATCACCTCTGGTATTAAGGAAAGTATTTATGGATCCCACCGAGGAGTGGTTTTAAAGGAGTTTGTAGAGGTCACTTCGTCTTGGTAGTTTTCATTAAAATAAGAGTCTCTGGTACCCTGTGTTGTGGCATTTTATTAGGATGCATAATAGATGTGCGAGCTGGATTCAGAATAGTCTGCAAAAACAGTACACAAGTAAACTGCTCTTAAAAAAGGTAGCACAGGTATTTATATTGTTTTAAGTTCCTTTACATTACTTGTAACGTTGCAAGGGGCAAGCTGGTGGTTCTTTATTTGTTTTTAATGAGAGATGTGTGTATGTCTTAGTGCAGACAATATCCTTTCATCAGGGGTTTAGAGAGAAACTGTCAAATTCACAGAACCATGCAATTGACACTAGGATTAGAGGAGAGCTGGACCATGTGAGTATTGGAAGATTTACTCAAAGGCCAATATATGGGAAAGGCTGGTAAGGCCGGGGCAGATTAAGTGATATATTACGCTGTCCAGTATCAAAACCTCAGGCGGCATGTAACGCTCTCACCTGAGGTGAAAGATCTCCCAGTGAAGGAAGTGGTAACAATTTCTTCATCGTGTTTTTAATAACTGAACATAAGAGTGGCAATGTGCCTGCAAAGCTGCTTTAATCCAGCAGTCACAAGTGTCTCCCTTCTTGCTATGTTTCTAATTCCAGGGTGATCAGAGCAATCCTACCCAAGTGGCACAGGGTCGTTCCTAAGGCAGTAGCTTAGAAAAGTCAATGGTAAAACCTGCCACCAGCATTCAACTACAGTGATACTGCCACACACCCTACAAAGCATAGTCTGCGCACTGAGTACTGACTGTGCATAGAGCTCTTTCCCTTCAGGCATGGGAGCGCTATTATGTGGTCAAACCCCTAATACGCACAATCAGCACTACACTTGCAGACTCTGCGTACAGCCCACGCCCTCCAGAGACCCAGGACACATTAGGTGGGCAAACCCCTACTGTACCCAGTCTGCACTCAGTGTGCAGACTGTGCAAAGAGTCTACTCCTTCCAGTTATGCAATCACTATTAAGCAGGGAGGCCCCTACTACACACAGTCTTTTTAAAAAAAATTATAACTTTATTGGCATTTTCATCATTACCAAGAGACACGGCACATTTCCGCATCTTTTACAGGTTTGCACAAGAGGATAACAAGCATATTTTAGCTGTTTCTCAGCAGACTTATCGGCAAGTATTATACTTCACAGCACACATCTTCCAAATTAATGTCAATTCGTGGAGTGTGGTTCATAGCACAATCTGGTCTCATTGCGATACATATCACCCGGAGATCTGTCCCGCCCATCAGCCATCTACAGAGCAATTCATTTCCTCTCAGCAATTCAGTGCCTCCCTGATTTTAATGTACTTCCGCCTCCACCCTCTCGCACATAGTTGCCCCTTCACCACCAGCTGTCCCACCCCTAGTCAACAGATATGTCGTATATAACGCCCAGAACTTTTTAGGTCGACTGCGCGGGGGAAGCAGTTTGCTATAGGCCTCAGTTTGCGTGCTGCAATATACCATATCCCTGCTATCTGCAACAGTGGGGATCAGGCCTTTCGACCAATGGCGCGCCACACTGCGTCTGGCAACTAACAGACCCATGTCAACCAACCTGCGAGTAGCCTTTGGGAGAGGTTTAGAGAACCCTAACAAAGCCAACATGGGGTCCGGCATCATTTGTATTCCTGTAACATCACTTAATTCTTTAAACACCAAGACCCAAAAGTTATTCATCCCAGGACACAGCCAAGCTAAGTGTAGAAAATCCGCTTGGGGTTCAACACAATGATCACATTTAGCTGTGTCTCGCAAACCATACTGACATAGGGGTCTATTAGGATGGCGTGGGGATCGCCACCGCCCTACCGGCGGTGGCGATCCGAACGCCAAAACACCCCGCCGGACGGCCTTTTACCCCTGCCACATTACCATGGTGGGGGGTACCTCAGCGGACAGAAAGACTGTCCGCTACTTTTCCGCCGGTAGGCAATCGTCACGATTGCCTACTGGGCGGAAAAGGCCCATAATATTGTGGCGCATCCATATCATGATGCCGGCTGTCGGATGCCTCTCCATAGCGGAGACTCTGCCATGGAAAGGCATGCAGGAATTCATTGTTGGGGCCTGTTATGGACCCCTGTGGGGGTGGGGGGTGAGGACTGCACTGGGGGGGTACCTATGATACCCCCCAACATTGGCATACACAAGGTGGCAGGCACCGCGCGGTGCCTGTCACATTGTGCATGCCAATGCACAACATGCTTAAATTGCATTGTGGCGGGTGCTGCTTACAGCACCGCCTGCCACAATGCAATATATGAGGGATGCGACCGCCAGGGTGGCGGTCGCATCCTAATTGGCGGTGTGGGACCGCTGCACCACTGGCGGCCGGTACCTGCACCACTAGGGTGGCAGGCGGACAGGAGTCCGTCCGCCATTCTAATAGACCCCATAGTGTCTCTGGTGTGTAATACACCCTATTTAAAAAAAATTAAATGAATGAGTCTATGTCTCCCATTTAGTGAGATCCGTTTTGGGCTTTCGCAGCAATACTTCCAAGTAGCAACATCTAACTCTCTGCCCAAGTCCGTTTGCCAAGCGAGTCTTGCCTTGGTGTAGAGGTTTTCCCTGTAACCCAGTGTTAATTTGTAAATTTTGGAGACAAGCTTGATTGGGGTATCGAAGCTTATGACATATGTGAGTGGTGTAACTTCGGCTGTTCATCCAAATCACTACCTAGTATGTCTGCCAGAGCATGCCTCATTCTGTGAAATTGAAATCTATGTAATAATGTCGCATTATGCTTGGGCCCCTGAAACTGATCCCATGTCTTAGCTTTCCCTTCCAAGAACATGTCTTCAATAGTCTCCGCCCCCATAGAATTGAGTGCTCTGACCACTCCCAAGTCTCTACACGCGGGAAGCCAATGATACCACTCTAATGGAACCAGCAGGGAGTACAGTATCTCTC
The DNA here is from genome assembly GCF_964204655.1 of Triturus cristatus. Classification (NCBI taxonomy): domain Eukaryota; kingdom Metazoa; phylum Chordata; class Amphibia; order Caudata; family Salamandridae; genus Triturus; species Triturus cristatus. Next base: position 990,119,307 of record NC_140592.1, read on the forward strand.
CAGAGTGCAGCTTCAGCAGGTGATGCCACGCATGTAAAGTCACGTTTATGGAGTCCAAAATTCCTGTCCTGCGGTCTGGAGGGATAAACAACATAGTGGGTAACGGGATTGGGAGGCCGCCACCTTTTTTGTCTGTAAATGAGGCATACCCGGCAAGCCATGTATCCATTGGTGAGCATGTGCACTTTGTGCCACTATGTAGTATAAGTAAAGATCCGGGGCTCCCAGTCCCCCCAAGTGATAAGGGAGTGTGAGTACATCCCACCGGACCCTAGCCTGCTTACCAGCCCAAGCCAATTTAATCAGCATCGTAGTGAGTGTGCGAAAAAAAGACCCTGGTAGGACCATAGAGATATTAGAAAGCAGGAACAAGAAGCGTGGGAGAATTACCATTTTCATGATTCAGATTCACCCGACTAGTGAAAGCAGAAGCCGGATCAATTTCTCTATCTCATCTCCCAGCTTACTGATAGCCACCCCATAGTTCTCACGGAACACTCCTACCGAATCAGTGTGTATCTTTATTCCTAGGTATCGGTTCCGACGTCTACTGTAGTGGGTAATCAGGCATCAAGGGGACAGTTGCCGGGGTTAGAGGGAAGATTGTTGATTTTGCCCAATTTACTCGCAGGCCCGAGACCGTGATGAATTTCACTTCCTCTCTTAGTACAGAGGCCAGGCTGGTCTCAGGGTCTCTAACATAAAGCAACGAGTCGTCGGCGTACGTGAAAACTATTAGCGGATAGTCTGGGAAGCGTATACCCCTGTGATTATGGTATTCTCGTAAGGCGCAAGCTAGGGGCTCTGGTGTGTAATACACCCTATTTAAAAAATATTAAATGAATGAGTCTATGTCTCCCATTTAGTGAGATCCGTTTTGGGCTTTCGCAGCAATACTTCCAAGTAGCAACATCTAACTCTCTGCCCAAGTCCGTTTGCCAAGCGAGTCTTGCCTTGGTGTAGAGGTTTTCCCTGTAACCCAGTGTTAATTTGTAAATTTTGGAGACAAGCTTGATTGGGGTATCGAAGCTTATGACATATGTGAGTGGTGTAACTTCGGCTGTTCATCCAAATCACTACCTAGTATGTCTGCCAGAGCATGCCTCATTCTGTGAAATTGAAATCTATGTAATAATGTCGCATTATGCTTGGGCCCCTGAAACTGATCCCATGTCTTAGCTTTCCCTTCCAAGAACATGTCTTCAATAGTCTCCGCCCCCATAGAATTGAGTGCTCTGACCACTCCCAAGTCTCTACACGCGGGAAGCCAATGATACCACTCTAATGGAACCAGCAGGGAGTACAGTATCTCTCCAGAGTGCAGCTTCAGCAGGTGATGCCACGCATGTAAAGTCACGTTTATGGAGTCCAAAATTCCTGTCCTGCGGTCTGGAGGGATAAACAACATAGTGGGTAACGGGATTGGGAGGCCGCCACCTTTTTTGTCTGTAAATGAGGCATACCCGGCAAGCCATGTATCCATTGGTGAGCATGTGCACTTTGTGCCACTATGTAGTATAAGTAAAGATCCGGGGCTCCCAGTCCCCCCAAGTGATAAGGGAGTGTGAGTACATCCCACCGGACCCTAGCCTGCTTACCAGCCCAAGCCAATTTAATCAGCATCGTAGTGAGTGTGCGAAAAAAAGACCCTGGTAGGACCATAGAGATATTAGAAAGCAGGAACAAGAAGCGTGGGAGAATTACCATTTTCATGATTCAGATTCACCCGACTAGTGAAAGCAGAAGCCGGATCAATTTCTCTATCTCATCTCCCAGCTTACTGATAGCCACCCCATAGTTCTCACGGAACACTCCTACCGAATCAGTGTGTATCTTTATTCCTAGGTATCGGTTCCGACGTCTACTGTAGTGGGTAATCAGGCATCAAGGGGACAGTTGCCGGGGTTAGAGGGAAGATTGTTGATTTTGCCCAATTTACTCGCAGGCCCGAGACCGTGATGAATTTCACTTCCTCTCTTAGTACAGAGGCCAGGCTGGTCTCAGGGTCTCTAACATAAAGCAACGAGTCGTCGGCGTACGTGAAAACTATTAGCGGATAGTCTGGGAAGCGTATACCCCTGTGATTATGGTATTCTCGTAAGGCGCAAGCTAGGGGCTCCGCCACTAGTGCGTATAGAATCGGGGATAAGGGGCATCCCTGTCTTGTGCCTCTGATAATATGTATCTGATCAGTAACTAATGCGCCAATTTTTATTCTAGCAGTTGGTGAGTTATACAAGTTCCCCATCATCTGAAGGAACATATCGCCCAGTCCCATCCTCGTTAGTACAACATTCATAAACTGCCAATTAACCGAATCCAAGGCCTTTTCCATGTCTAAAAAGACCGCCACTGCTTGTACGTCCTCTCTGGTGTGCCATACAGCCCCAAATACCGTTTTCAAATTATAAGTTAAGTTCCTGCCAGGTATGAATCCCGCTTGTTCAGGGGCTATTAATAGTGGAACTAGCGGCGTCAGTGGAGTGGCAAGGATTTTTGCATAAAGCTTAGTGTCTATATTCAATAACGAAAGGGGTCGATACGAAGTACAGTCAACAGGCGGTTTGTCTGGCTTTAAAATCGCTACAATGACCGACTCTCTCATTGATGGTGGCATAATACCGTCTACCGCCATCTCCTCAAACAGGGTAGCCAAATGTGGGACCAACAGGTCTTTAAACTCTTTATAAAAGGAGACCGTGAGCCCATCTACCCCGGGGGCACTCCCCGATTTAATCCCCGCCAGCACAGGTAGTATTTCTTCTTTCTCCAGTGGGCGCATTAGGTACTCACGGTGTTTGTTGGTTAGCCAAGGCAATTTCACATTGGTCAAATAATCTAACATTTCGGACTCCACGCAATCGTTTCGGGAGCGATATAATGTCAAATAGTACTGTCGGAATCGTGCAGCTATCTCTGTTTCCCCCGTTATGACTTCCCCCTGTTCACCCCTAATCTCGAACTCCACTGTAGTTTCCCTGCGCTTCTTCAGGAGGGAGGCTAGGACCGCGCCCAGGCGCTCTCCCTCTCCATATGTGCGTGCTGACGCATATTTGCTAGATGCTTAAGTTCTGCGTCTGCCGTTTCATGGTATTCGCCCACCAATTGGCATTCTAGTGTTTGAAGGGCACCCTCCAAATCAGATAGTTTCCTACGGAGAGTTCGTAATACCCCGGAAGGTTTGGACATGACAATACCTCAAAAATAAACTTTGAACGCTTCCCAGACAGTAGCAAATGTGTCCACCAAGCTGATATTGCAAGAGAAGAAAGTGTCTATCGCCTCAGCAAGCTCTGACCTGAAAACAGTATCCACTAGCAGTGAATATGGAGGAAACCGCCAGGTGAAAGGAGGAATCCGTTCTCCGGAATGGCCACAACTAGAAGTACAGGGGAGTGATCTGAGTAAGTGCGAGGGAGAACAGTACAGTCTAGCACTCGTGCGTATATACGCCTAGAGGCCAGCCAGTAATCTATCCTCATATGCAGATCATGAATTGCCGAGTAGTGTGTATATCTGGCCCGGCCAAGATTGCGCTGCCGCCAAACATCTGTTAGCTCTAATTGCGTCATCTCATCCACAATGGCGTGGGCCGCAGCAGAGACACGTCTCTCCGGGCCTCCCAATCTGTCTAGAGCTGGGGTCAAGATACAATTAAAATCTCCCCCCCAGAGTTGAAGTCTCCCACATAGGCACGCATCAGTTCTGTAAGAGCGGTGTAAAAGCTAGGGTTATCATAGTTTGGGCCATAGACATTAACCAGAATCAAGTCCAATCCCTTCCCTGTACATCGTGATACGACATAGCTACCCTCCAGATCCGAGACAAGTAGATCAAGCTTAAGATGAGATTTTGGATTCACCCAAGTAATCCCCCCTGTCACATGAGTAGTGAAGCCTCCTTCATGTGCATTCCCTTGTAAACTTCTGTGGCGGAACATAGTACTGTTTAAGGGCAGATGTGACTCCTGTAGCAGAGCAATGTCTATCTTATGTCTCAGCAAGTAAGCCATGACCTTCTTTAATTTTCTATGGTCTTTGAGGCCCCTAATATTCCAAGTCAGCACCCTCAGCTCGTTATGCATGTTCAAATCACGCTCACTATCAACCAACACCATAGAAGTGAAGCATCAATATGTAACTTATACTGCAATGTGTGACTGGAAGCAAAGTTCCTCCCAGCTGTTCAAACCTTACATCCTTAATAACTCTGGAATGTGTCTATCTCATCTCTCTCCCTACCCCCACCCACACCACACGTCCCCCAACTGTGCATTGGCGACATCTCCCCCCAAAGACCCCGGAAATCATAACAAATTCACATCAAACTACTCTGTTATCGCAACAACTAAGAATATGCCCAAGATGTGGTGCTCACTCGTGGGCAGATGTTGCCTGCCCTTTTTACAGACAAACTTGGATAGGCAAACAGACCAGTGCCATCCGCCATCTTACCCATCTGCATTAGGTATCGATTCAAGTTCCCCAATCGTTCCCCCGTCGCCATCATTAAAAACATCATAAGCAATCATAACCCTCCCGTAAGCTGCGTCTCAATGCACGCCTGAAATTCCGCAACAGACCATGGCACAACATTATCTCTATCAAGCCACCCTCAAAATGTCCCCATCTTATCTGGCAGGAAGGAGGGGCACACGTTAGTCCTGTTCATCTAGCCTCCCTCCAGTTGCTCCCTCCACTGTAGGCTGCTTCGGGTTCCTCTGCCGCTCCCTCGACCACTCCTTCAGGGCTTTCTGCAGCACCTTAGGGTCTGTGAAGATCTTGGATTGCCCCTGCCTGTTCACTCGCAGCCTCGCTGGGAATAACATAGCGTAGTCAGTATTTTGATCTCGCAATTGCCGCTTGAGTGGTGCAAATTGCTTGCGGGTCTCATGGACCCGAACCGTAAAGTCTGTGTAAAGCGAGATTGCAGATCACTCAAACTGCAAGGACTGTTTTTCCCATGCTAACCTCAGGGCTATGTCCCGATCCCTGTAGTTTAAGAGCTTAGCGATGATGGGGCGCGGTGGGGCCCCAGGAGCAGGTCTCGGACTCAGCGAGCGATGTGCTCTCTCCACCACAAACATGGAAGGAAACTTGTCGGAGCTCAGCAAAGTACACAGCAATTTTTCCACGATGAGCTCCATGTTCCTCTGGAAGGCCCGTAATGCGTATGTTAGATCTTCGGGAGCGGGCCTCGAGGTCTTCCGCCTTGTCTTGCAAGGTCTGCAATGCTCTGCTCATCTGCTTTTCCGTAGTGTCCATTTCTGTCTACGCCTCTTCAACTTTCAGTTACTATGTGTTCTGCCATATCTATCCTCTCTACTTGTTTGTCCATGCACTCTGTCATTCTATCTATCTGGTATGATAGATAGTCTAATTTGGAGTCTATGGCCGACAGACTGTCTTGCAAACTCTTCTGCATGGCTGCAAGCATGATGCAGATATCTCCTTCCACCTGCTCCGGGGTCTCACCCTGCACGTCCTGACATCTCTCTGGGGAGCTGTCTCTAGTCCTCAATTTCCGCTGGTGGAAGGTGAGCTTCGGCTGGTTTTTATCTACTTTCCCCATGATAAGTGCATGATTTCTGCAGTCCCGACACACCTTGCCACCGGACGAACGTTGGCCGCCAAGGTACCTCTCCACCGGCCTCCAAGCAGCGGGTCTTTGCAATTAAGTCCGTATCCCTGGTTGCGTCAGCCTTCGTATCACAGCTCACCCCAAGGTAGGTTGTCCAGCCGCTTAGACCCCGTAGCAACTCAGTGAGCGTTGAATACTATGTGCTCTTATCTGCTGGCTTACCCCAGCTACACGCCGCCGGGTGTCTGGCTATGGCAACCGCCCCGCCGCGGGCCGCTGCAGGGTATATGCACTCTTATTCTCATTCACTTGCTTTCCTTGTGCTGTCGCGATCTATTTGTGCACTTCAGATATTCCTATCTTCACTGACGGACCGTCGTCCAGCCGGGGGGTGGGGGGGGGGCACTGCTGATGTCTTGCTTCCCCAGTACGACCTCAATGCCTCGCAGACTCCCAAAAGGTGGAGGGATCTCGTAGAACTCCTAGGCAGGCTGAGGCTCGACCAGGGGGGGGTCCAGGGCTCGTTGCGGGGCCTTCTTGAGCAGGTCTATGGTAGCGCGGGCCGAGCACTCTCCGCCCCAGCTCCTCCCCGCGTTCAGCCGCCAGCCCACAAATCCAGCGCATCTCCAGGAGCAATCCCGGCAATGGAGGGCAGCGCTCCACTCGCCGTACCATTGGGGCATCAATCAGGCTTGCTTCCAGCAAGTCCAGTGCACTGGCCAGTTCTTCACTTCCAGCCGGTCTGAGGAGTTCGAGCCACATCAGGTATCACTTCGACACTGCTCCGATTGTAGCAGGCGGCAATTTTCAAGCCCTCTTTGGGCGCCGCATGGCTCGAGATCTTATGCTGCCACTGGGAGCCGCAGCGCTCTCAGCCGTGTGCCGCCACCCGCCCGTGCCCCAGCCGCTCCTGGTCTGCACCGCCAGGCTAGGCCCCACTCTCAGCATCCCCGGGGGCCTAGGTGCGCAGTTCCCGCATCGGAGCTCGCGTTGCTGAAGGCCTAAGCTGTAGACTCCACCAATGTGTGGGTATGGGTGCCCAATTCCTGTCCAATGCGAAATGGCTCTGAATTCTTATCCGCGGCAGAGATCGGCAGCGTTCTACGTCGCGCATCGCCGGTGGTTCTCTTCCCAGCAGCTATGGGTCAATGCTATCACGCCAGGCCCCTCTTGCAACGGCTCTGCAGGCCTCTTCGCACAGATCTCAGTCGTGAAGTCTGCGCCTCGTATCTTCAGAGTCTGGCCTCCCACACAGTTTTAAATAGCACCGATGCGTGTAGCAGGCTTTCCGACAAACAGGGCAGCCATTCGGCAATTTCGGCAATCTAGGCAGCCCTAATGCAGGATTATATGATGAATAAAGAGATGGCTCGACGGAGCTCACAGCTTAGGCAGCCATCTTCGGTGCAGGCAAGCTTCACCCCCTACTACTACACACAGTCAGCGCTGAGTGCACAGACAGAGCATAGAGCCCACTCCCTCCAAAGACTCAGGCCCCATTAAGGAGCAAGCCCCAGGGACGTAACAAAGGCCCCCACATCCCCCGCAGTGCGGGGGGCCCCCAAGCTCCAGGAGGACCCCTCAGCACTGCACTTCGGCTGGGGAGCTCCTGATAAGAGTACGGAGGGGCCCCTCCATGTACCTTGCAGGGGGGCCCCCTCAATTATCGTTACGCCACTGGCAAGTCCCTATAATGCACAGCCTCCTCTCTCTGTGCAGACTATGCAACAAGCCCACTCCCTTCAGAGACCCATGTGGATGAGGTTTGCAAGCCCCTACTACGCACATTCTGCATTCAGTGCGCAGACTGTGCAGAGAGCCCACTCCATCCAAACATCCAAGCCCCATTATGTTGGCAAAGCCTTACTACACACAGTCTATGTTCAGTGTGCAAACAGTGCATTGTTCCCACTCTCCTAATAGACCCAAGTACCATTAGGTGGACAATCCCCTACTATGAACAGTCTGCACTCAGTGGGCACACTGTGAGTAGAACCCACTCTTTCCAAGCATCCAATCCCTTTAGGAGGGCACGCCTTGCCTACATACAGCCTGCGCTGTCTGCGCCGCTCTTCATGGAGAACCCAGTCCCTCCAGACACCCAAGTCCAAATAGGTGGGCGAGCCACTAATACAGAGAGGCTGCACGCTCTTTGTAGCCCTTCACGGAGAGCTCACTCCCTCCACATAGTCAAGCCTTCTTGCTTCGTCAAGGGCCTATCAAGAACAGTGAGCATGTTAGTAATATTTTACTTAGCGTTTAAATAAAAACTAGAAATTCACTCGAAAACTATAGCTTGAAGTGACGTGATAGGCGCTGTAATAATTTTTTGCATCAGTGATGTAATTTGAGATGTCATCAGTGATGTCACCAATGAGGTCATTGAACTTGTCAAGCCACAACCTGTCTAATCCTCCCTCCCTCTGGCTGTACTGTAAAGCTGATAGCTCAATAATTTTCAATCCACTCTACGGCAAAAAATGTATTTATATATAAATTAGAAAGTCCTACTTAGGCAGCATATGCACGTCCTGTTGTGTGTCTAAAAACGTGAGAAGTCATGGGAGCTGCACTCCACAACTATCTGTAATTTCTCTTCTGCAAGCACTTCAGCAATAATGTAGGCAATGCCAGATCCCCCCATTAATCTTCCAATTGCAGCTCCACTTTCCCAGTCTGTTCAGGACAACATCAGACAAACAAAGTTCTTTTAGCAGTGCAACGTGCACAGAGCTCTGCTGGCTGGCAGCCTATTAAAAACCCTCGCATGCATGACGTGACCGTGCAAAAGGCCCCTCCACTTTTGCTGTCCAGAGCGCCGCTCGTGGTCCCAAAAACCCATCTGTATTTTCACAACATTCCTCTAGGAATAATTCAGTTTAATGAACCGTTTAATTACTCAGTATAAACTCCATTAATCATCGTTCACGAACATAAATTCCTAAATAGCCATGTCATCTCTGGTTATACATATGCATCTATTGAGTTACGCAGAGGGGCGGCATGGCTCACGTTAACTCTGTTTCAAAAAGTTTTGTTATTACGATAAGGTCAGTAGTTTAACTGGGTATACATTTAGTTGTTTCTCTTAAGTTATGATGGGACCTTGGCTTCATCGGAACTCCCAGAGATCCATAGAGATGGTGGCTTTAGGGCAAATAATTCAGTTTATGCTTCCTCTGCTTGAGAATACCCTGCACTGAGTTCTTTCAGGTGGCTCTATATTTGTAGGTCTGGCTAAAAGGCAGCTTTGGCTTATTTGAGAGCTTCCTGGTTTCCAAACACTCATAATAACAATATACACCTACATACATAGATCCAGGGAACTTGAGACAACAGTCTTCATCCATTGGTCTGGTCTGGTGTCATTCAAATTTTGCTTCCGCCCACCAAATATTGCAGCAGATTGCAGAGCTGCAACCCACTTCACCCAATAGGTAGCAATTATGCCTGATCATGTGTGCATTTATTTGAACGGTTTGGTGTTCCTGCGCCCTCTGCCACACTTGTATTTATATATTTTTATGTTTCTCATTTATTTTACATATGTTTACATATGTTTAGAAAAATTAAATAAAAAGAAAGGATCACATTTTCGTCACGCCAGACCTATTGGTTTTGGAAATGCTTGTTTTTCCTTGGGTTTCACCCTAATTACAGTGTGGCCCTAATTGTGCTTCTGGTTCTCTTGTGCATACTATCTTATTCTTGACAAAGCAACAGTTTCTTTTTCATGATTTGTTTAGGTTTTATATTCCATGGTAGGGTGCTGGGTCAGTAATGACTTCTAGTTTTGGGTCGCATTCATGCCCTCAGCCCTAGTTCGTCAGCCCTCTCCAGTCCCATTGTCGTCCTCTAACTTCCTTCCCATAAAAGCCGTAGAGTGTTTGGTGGGGCAGTTTTTTAAAAACATTTGTACGGCACTACTATGAACTGTTGTGGAAGTGGCACGGATGGAGACCTCTGTAACATGGGGATTAGATGCATCCCATTCTGCACCTGCAGTCAAAGAGTGTGCTGTGCATCATGGGAAGCGGCATTTACAAGTAAGTCAAGTGAGAGTGAGGCACGCATACAGTTTCAACCCAAGAGGAACAACACTTTCCTGAACCTCGCATATGCCTTAACTACATATAAGCGTGGTTAAGGCAGTCAGTGGTCTAGATGCAGAGCTGATGGGAGGGGAGCAGTGTTGCCAGATTGGGCTATTTCCCGCACAATTGGGCGACAATTTTTCCCATTTGTGCGGCAAAAACCCATACCTGGCGGGGGGCTACTTTTTGGGCGGGTTTAAGCCCATTGTGCGCAAAAATACTGCTGGGGCGGCGCCGACCAAGAGGAGTCTGTTGACATGCGGTTGCTGGTGAATGAGCTCGCGCAGCAAGCTGGATTGGTGAGGTATGATTGGAGGAGGGAGGAGAGGTATGATTGGAGGAGGGAGGCGGTCATTGGTGAGGTATGTTTGGAGGAGAAGTATGATTGGAGGAGGGAGGAGGTCAGGACGGAGACGACCAGCCCAGCCGGTGCGTATGACGTTACTAACTCTTGTCCCCCCAATGATGTCCGTGTATGCTGCCTGCAGCCCTGCCCCTTGCCTTAGCCTATGTATGGCACACAGCACGCCCACCCCAACCCCCAGTGCCCCCACAAGTGAGGCGGGCCATGCCCGCTGCAGCAGCACATGTGTATTTTGTAAATGCAAGCGCACCTGGTCTTGCACATGAGCAGCGCTATGCACCCTAGCCTAGTAGTAGACTCAGCTACAGGTATGTGGGTCCCAGGCCGTCAATCTCGTAGCGCGCGAAAGTGCTACCAATGACGGCCCCGGGCATCATTCTTATTAATCCCCGCGCTGTACTTTTTAATGCCCACGAGCTTGGACTTGCCGCTCGTTTTTTCAGATTCAGCAGCGCGCGGGGCCAGTTGCATTGTGGACAGTGGTGGTGGACCGGACTCATTGGAGGACGCGTGGGACTGTGTCGTTGCGGCCTGCTTTTGTTGATTGCCGCGAGCCTGCGACACACACAGTCTTCCTCCTGGCTGCCCTGTCCTGCTTTACTCTGTCCTGCTGAGGTCCCCGAGTCCGGCCGGGGTGAATCTCACTCACTGTGTGTGGACTCGGAGACTAGTGACTAGTCACGCTCACCGGCCTGACCCTCACCCCACCCACACCACATGCAGAGTCGAGGGCTCAGAGACGGCATGCACTGGCCTGGCCACCGACGCCTGGCCTGGCCTGCGTCCCGGGCCTGGCTCCATCCTTCCCTGGCCTGTGTCACGTGCTGCTGTGGCCCGCAGTCGCATCCTGGGTCCATCCTTCCCTGCTACCCTTGAGAAGTGGGTGGCACTGGCAGTTGACATGGAAGTCTGACCGAGAGACCGGGGCCCTGCAGTGAAGAAGTGAGTCCACAACAAGTGCAGAGGACGTAGACGAGGTAGGAATGATCATCAAATTATATAAAGCGCAGCACAGCACTTCGCCGCCATTAGCATAGCACAAGGTGAGGGCTTAATCAGGGTGGAGGCAATGGCACAGATAAGGATAGCACACATTCCCAAACCTGCCTCACACAACAAATCGCACATAATTAGAGTCCCTGCCTTCTTCCTCCATTCGTAGGCATCCTCAGCCTGCCACAGTCCATATATAAGCGATTTCCACTGCCTAGCTCCCTCCCCAGCACATTAGATCATTCTCTCTACCCTCCCTCTGTAGCAGCACCCCCTTGCTGGCAGCAAAGCACCTTCCCATCCTGCAGAGGCTATATTAGGTGCCAATGCATTCTAAGGGGGAGGGGGCCCAGGAGATGGGGACTCTGCCTGGCAATCAGGAAGGGGCGACCAAGCACAAACTCACTGCTGTGGTCGTACCGATTGGGACAGCTAAAAGTTGTGTGTTCCCCACACCGTCAGGCCTAGTGCACCACAAGCCAGAGAAGTTGTGTCGGAACGGATTGTTGTGCATAAATGAGTGAGTCCCTTAGTGTGTGTGATGCGGCAAGGCCAGGGGACCCGGCGAGGCCACTTTTTCAGAACAAGTTTAAAGCAAAATTTGTTGAAACTCATAATGCACATGGTCATACATCTGTTATGCTTAATTGGTTGCAAACATTTTATGGTGTTAAGGCATCTGCAGAGGTGCCCAGTAAATATCAGGGAATAATAATTGGTGAGAACTCTGGAGGTTAAAGTATTTGTTGGAGAGATCTCGGTTTTGTGTAGTCCCAGATCTGAATCAGAGTAGTTTCGAAGGTTAATGTGTCTCCTGCTAAGCACGTCATGTAATATGCAGATGACAGATTTATTTTTCAATGTAGCTAGGTTAGTGGGCTACTGCTTTGAACACAGATCCTTTTGTTACTTGCAGTTCATAATTTGTAAGCCTTTTAATATTGCACAGTGAGCTATGTAGGATATGTGACTGCTACATCTTTTAACCCTCACTGTGTCATGCAACACATCTTGTACAATGATTTACACACTTGCATGATTTTTTATCAATGTGTATGGTATGTAAAGCACTCTGACACCCCACATTACGTTGAGTAGCGCTATAAAAGAAATAAAATTGAGTTATCTAAATTCTGTGTAAATATTATATTTGAATTTTGTGTAAATACTTGGACAGACCAACACATCTGACAGTCTTACATTTCTCCCACTATCTGTATATTGAATAGAATGTATTTTTGTCTTTAAAATTGTTTCTGGTGACTATTTCTGCATAATTTGAGACTTGCTACTTTGGGCTGGTTTTTGGGCTGAAACTGGTTGAGTTGGGCTTAATTTGGGCTTGTTCTTGAGTGGCTTTGGCCTTGGAATGGGTCTAAAAATCTGGCAACACTGGCGGGGAGAAGAACAGGAAGGAGCCGGACGCGGCTTGGTAAGTGGGGCTGGTGCTGTATTTTGGGGGGTGATTTTTAGGGGTGGGGCCGCTTTAAGGGCTCGGGCGGGGGGAAGCGGCAGTTTTATGGGCTGGGATCAGTTTTAGGGCTCAGAGGGACTGGGGTCAGGGTAGCTTTTTGAGCAGGGGGCTGAATTTTAGGGCTCAGGATGGGGAGTCAGGATATTTTTTAGGGCTGTGGAGGGGTGGATTGCAGAGCTGAGATTTCGGGTTTTAGGGCTCAGGGTGGGGGGGGGGCTGAGGTGTGTGATCTCTACCACGCATATCACTTTACCAATCATGCCTTTACAATGAAGTTAATTGTAAAGGCATGTGTGGTAAAGGCATGCATGTTAAAGACATGGTTGTGGGTCAGACCTCGTTGTTTAGGCATGCGTGGTTAAGGTATGCGTTGTTGTATCATACAACCATGTAATATGCCCTTTAACTTGAGGCGCCAACAGGGTGCACTGGTACCCCTTCATGCGGATCAATGCTCCTTTCGAACGATGGCTGGTTTGCTATTTTGAATTAAAGACAATCTTTAAAATATGCCTTTTCTTCAATATTGCACCAGAATACATACAAGGAAAGTAGAACAATTTTAAAAGCAACGTACATGAATCTAGGGTTCCATTTTTTAGTGTTACTGTGGATTCTGAAACTATAAGGGGTATGTAATTTGGACTGGTGCCACTTGTGAACCATCCCTAGTGTCCTACATTGAGCTCCCCTCACACCTGCGGCAAAGTTGATGGTGCTGCCTCTCCCCCACCCACGGTCACACAATGATTGCTTGGCCTGCTGGTGCATCCTAACCTGTGGTGTTGCATACGCTGCAAGAGCACCCCATTTCTACTCCAGATCGTGCCATCTGAGCCTTGCATTCTCACCTTGTCCTCAGCTACCTCTATGGCACCATGTACCCGATGACTGTGGGGAGCTGCAGGCTTTGCTGCTCTCAGTGATCTCCTGCTCTAAGATGAGGCAAGGCACGGGGCAAATATTTGTTGGGAGAACAAAAATAGGTGGAATTTGGCTTTTTTTGTTTGCTATTGAGTGGAAGGCCACTTCTCACGCAGATTTGAAAAAAGGAGAGATTTCTCCCCCAAACTTGCGCATTGAAAAATAAACCATGGAGCCACTTGCAGCCTATTGGAATTGTGAAAGGGTGACATCAGCCAATCAGATAAATCTAACCACAGAGACTGATTCTGCTTGTGTTATGGCCGCCAATTATAACTGTTGTACCAACCTTCTGTTTCAGGTTTTTTCGTCAGTTCTTCAATCAGTCCATCAGAACGGGTATCTTGGTTTAGACCTTTCTGAAAGACCCATTCAGAAATAGCACAGTCCCTACACACCCCTTCTCCATTGAATAATCAGTGACTCGTGGCAGGGCCAGTGGGTTGCAAATCTTGCAAGGGCTGGAGGCTTCAGACCATCTACTTCCACGTTTTATTCAAGCATTGTGGGTGGATGTAGCTAAGCAGATTTTTTCGATTTGCTCTGAGATTCTCTTGCACTTTAGGCAGAATTAAATAGTAGTCAGCCAGCACTAAATGGGACATCCTGGTGGTGTTTCTACACCCTTTGAGGTGAAATAATCATTGGGCAACATTATCAATGCCGAATCTTCCTGATTTCTTTCAACTGCGAAGAGGCTTCGAAACAAAATTGCACATCCCTCAAACACAATAGCGTGAGGTAGAATATTGAGTTCCCTTCAGCGCATTCTTGATAGCACGAGCCATATATTCTTTCTTTAGATTGGACAGTGCCAGAGATAAAAAAAAAAGCCTATGGTGATTGTCCTCTCAACAAAGTCGTTGCCAGAGCTTGACTAAAGCAATGTGTGAGAAAGCAAAAGACACCCAATTGATGGACGGAATGCAGAACAAATCAAACATTCACCCCCAGTCAACAGATCTGGGTTAAATCCATCATTCTTTTGCTCACCATGCCACCCCAGTTTAGACCTGGCCATATGCAAATCAGTCTTGAACCCTGTGCCTCATGGGAACAGTCCAGCCCGAACTGCCAAGCCAGGCCCTCCCTGGACCGGAAACAAGCATCCTAGGACCAGTTTCAGGGTTTCAACCCTCTTCAGCCAGGATAGCTTGATTCCATGATTCCATGATTCATAACAGCAACAAGCCAGGGTATTTACCTTCCCTTGTCACAATTGAGGCAGTCTTTTATTATTTCCATAGTTATGTGCGCTGTGGGATTCTTCCAGACCGCAAGCCAAAATATAGCGGGGCGGGCCTTAATGTAATCTTCGATATAGGGAAGTTTCAGTTATCTATGGCAGGCGTACTGTGATGAAGAAATAGGAGCACCCAGCAGTTTGCGACAAAATCTATTTTCTTCCCCCTGGATGCTGTCACACTGTCTAAAACCCCAAACTTCTGCACCATAAGTGGCATACAATGTGCTCACTGACTGGGTCGCTTGCCTGCTGCCGTCTCTCCTCCACGATGCCCAAGAGGCATTATCTTGTATTTTTGGGAGTAGACAGACCTCCTTAAAGTTCTCTCAGTGGCAAAATCACCTAATCGTATTTCCTGGTCTAGCCACGCTTTGTTCTTCTCCCAGGATTATTCCAAGAGCACAGCTGACAGACGCAAGGAATTCCTCAGCATGAGACTGGATCTTCATTCATTGGGAGCCCGCTATGGCCTTTTCCATCCATGCCTTTTTAAAGTTACCTACAGAAACAACACAATTGCCTACGAAGATCCCAGCAAATTGAGAAGCTTTATAAACTCTTGCAAGACAGAGACCATAGATACTTTGAGACCTTCGTCTTCCTATTCAAATTTATATTTCAGGATTTCGCTGACCTTCAGAATTGTTTATTCCTTAAATGCCATAGAATATTTAGCAATGTTTATATATTCTTCTGGTGTCTTGCCCCGGTATTCTTGTTGATATTCAAAGTTGATATGTTCTCTCTGTTTCCCCCCTTAGACATCCCATTATCTGTGCTTGTCATTGTTCTACATCTCATTGACTACGGTGGTTTGTGTGTCCCGTCAATGGAGTTTGGATGTGCCGCCCTTCTATGTGGTTTCTCCCTCCCATCTTTCTTAGAGTTTTGTAGGTGTGGGTATTCCTTGATCTATTTTTATTTTTGTGTTTATTTTTGTCTCATTTTCCTTCTTTCATCTATCTTTTCTCTTCCTGTACCCTTTCTATATTCTCCATCAGTATTCTCTTTGGTCTTCTCCCTTTCCTTATTATGTTAACTTTTATGATCTTTATCTTCTTATTCAGAATTGCAAGGTATGTACTGAGCTACCCCTTTCATGTGTATACTGTAATTTATTTTCTTCTCGCACTGAAGTTCTTATAACTTTGAAAATTATTTCATGGAATGTACAAGGCATAAACTCCCCTATCAAAAGACAACGTGTTATAACACACTTATCGAAGCTTGGTGCTGACATAGCTCTATTACAAGAAACCCACCTCAATGAGAAAGAATCTTTTAAATTAAAAAGAGACTGGGTGGGCTCAGTTTTCTTCTCCCCAGTTGATGGTAAGAGAAATGGAGTTGCTACATTATGTCGTAAGTCTTTAAAGCTCAAATTACTTTCCCAAGAACTTGACGATGTAGGTCGATGGTTGTTTACTGATTTGATGATTGGGAAAACCCTCTCTCTCTTTTCAACATTTATGCTTCGCGCACAGGGGGGCTCTTTTTTTGGGTCTAACCTCACAAAAAATCTTTTACATCACCCTCATGACAATTTCCTCTTGGCAGGAGATTGTAATCAGATTTTAGACCCCTTTATTGACCGTAGTTCCCTAACCTCCTTCACACAGAACAAAGCGCACAAACCTTTTGTACAAACTATTAAGCAACAGAAGTTATTAGATGCCTGGAGGCTTTGTAATCCTGTCACAAGAGAATGTACTTATTTTTCACCTGTGCACCAGACTCAGTCATATATCGATTATTTTTTTATTTCCCATAATATCTCACAGTCCTTACAATCCGCTGACATTGGCTCTATTTTGATTTCAGATCATGCTCGGATTTCCATCCTATTAGATATACTCAACAAACCCAATATTTATTATTTATTTATTATTTATTTAAAGATTTGTAAAGCGCCTGGTGACCCGGAGGCATCCCCGCGCTGTGAGAGCTTGAAATTGGCCAAGAGGGGAGGAAAAAACTTATTTAGGGAAAAGCAGAGTTTTGAGCTGCTTGCGAAAACTCAAGTAGCAGGGTTCCAACCGCAAACTGCGGGGAAGCGAATTCCAGCGTGTGGCTGCCTTTACGGAGAAGCGACAGCCTCCAGTACGCACCTTCCTAAACTTGGGGACATTTGCCAGTCGCTCATTGTCCGAGCGCAGAGATCTCGAGGCTTTGTACGGGGTAACCATATCTCCTAGGATCGAAGGGCCTTGTCCATTGAGGAGCTTGTGAGCGATGCACATTGCCTTAAACTCGATCCTCTCTCGCACTGGCAACCAGTGGAGAGCCTTAAGCGCATGTCTGGCAGAGGTTCTGGAAGGAAGACCCATCAGCATCCGGGCAGCCGCATTTTGGGTTCGTTGTAGCTTGCCCAGAGTAGCTTCAGGGGCTCCTAAATAGACAGCATTGCTGTAGTCCAATCGTGCAAGGACCAGTCCTTGAACCAGGAGTTTCCTGGATTGAAGGGGAAGCAGAGGAAGGATCTTGCGGACTGACCGCATAAGTCCAAAGCAGGTTCCAGCTGTTTTAGTTGCCTGGGTTTTCATTGATAAGTCCGGTTCGAGCCAGACCCCAAGACTCTTGATTTCTTTCTTGGGGGCGGGTACCTCACCCATAATATCGGGCCAAACAGATGATGGAATTGCTGACCACTTCTTGCCCATCAGCATAACTTCTGTTTTGGACCCATTAAGTTTGAGTGAGGACTCGCACATCCAGAGATGGATTTTCTGGAGGCAGTGCAGGAGATTATCTGGGCATTGATCAAGATGTGAGAGAGAGACGACCAATTGCGTGTCGTCCGCATAACTCACAATCTTGATGCCGAAGGGGGCAACTACATCCTCCAGAGGGGCCATATATGCGTTAAAAAGAGTGGGACTAAGTGAGGAACCCTGGGGAACCCCACTTGTCAAAGGAAGAGAGTCAGAACGGGAGTTGCCATCCCAGACCTGGAACGAACGGCCCGACAGGAATGACTCTATCCAGGCCAACGCAGTGCCCCCGAGTCCTGCCCTGGCCAGCCGGTGGAGCAAGACACGGTGATTCACCGTGTCAAAGGCTGCACTAAGGTCCAGGAGGATCACTGCCACTGACCCCCCCGAATCCAAAATGCACCTTGCCTCCTCGATGACGGCGAGGAGGGCAGTGTCCATACCTTGGCCAGGGCGAAACCCCGTTTGGGAACGTCGCAGCAGATTGTTAGATTCCAGAAACTGGGACAGCTGGAAGTTAACCAGTTTTTCAGCAATTTTGCTGATGCCCGGGAGGAGCGAGATCGGCCTGTAGTTGGCCAGATCAGCGGGGTCCAATTGGGGTTTTTTGAGAAGGGCTTTAACTACCGCCCCCTTCCAACTAGGAGGGACGGAGCCTTGGGACAGTGAGGCATTGATCAACTCCAGAACTGGAGGAACAATCGCAGAGGCGACTGCTTTCAAAAACCTCATGGGAGCAGGGTCACGGGGAGAGCCACTTTTCATCTTGGCCAGAGTTTTTTCAACTTCGTCCGATGAGACCGCCCTAAAAGCATTAAGCTGCGGGCGAGGGTCGCCTACTGGACAAGTGTCAGGCGTCACGTTGTCCCAGCAGGGTAGCTGGTTGGGCTGTGGAAGTGAAGTTAAAATGTGGGAGACTTTAGAGTCAAAGTATTTTGCAAGTTCATTACTCCTGTCCGGTAGGGCCCTGGTCAATGAAGGGGGTTGTGGTATCTTTAGGAGTTCTTTGACGAGGAGATAGGATTCTCTCGCGGAGTTTGTGGCATTTTTTATCCTATCGTCATAGTAAGAGGCCTTAGAAAGTTTCAAAGCAGATTTGTATGCTCTCACAGTCCTCCGGTAGGAGTCTTTACTAGAGTGGAGCCAGTCCTTCCTCCACAGTCGCTCCGCTTTTTTACATTCCTTGCGGAGGGCTCTGAGTTCCAGGCTAAAACAG
The DNA here is from genome assembly GCF_964204655.1 of Triturus cristatus. NCBI lineage: Eukaryota > Metazoa > Chordata > Amphibia > Caudata > Salamandridae > Triturus > Triturus cristatus. Next base: position 990,137,909 of record NC_140592.1, read on the forward strand.
GGGGCCGAGCCTGTCTTTCCGCTCTTGTCTTCACGGGTTTTTTTAGGTATGATAGAGTCGAGTGAGTCGGAAATCCACTTCCCAAAATTGCTATCAGCTACGACAAGGTCCCCCGAGGGGGCGGGGGTCGTCGATTCCAGAGCTCTGGCCCAGTCCTCAGTTGAGAGTCTGGACCATGCCCTGTCCTGGGTGTACGTGAAGGGCTTGTGGGGCTTCCTGAATTCTCCTGGCCAGAAAAGAGGAACCAAAAAATGGTCTGTCCAAGGGAGGGGGCAAGAAGGTTTGGCCTGGAGGGTGCGAACATTTGTAAAAACTGGGTCTAGCAGGTGGCCCTTGATATGGGTGGCTCCGGTATTGGCCAGTTGGAGGCCGTAAGCAGCCAAGTCTAGTATCAGATCAGCAGCCCCTGTGTCTAGGGGATCATCAAAGTGAATATTGAGGTCCCCTAGCACAGTAAAGTTAGGTGTAGAGTGGGCAAGTGCTGAGATAGATTCTAGTAGGGCGCTAGCAAAGGGACCAGAATGGCCGGGGGGGGCGATACACCAGAAGACCTGCCAGAGAGGTTGTCAGGGCCAGATGGATGGTAAAATGGCAGCTCTCTGAGTCTGTGATATGAGCATCGCTAATTCTGCAAGAGAAATGATCTCTGTGCAAAATGGCCAGTCCGCCCCCTCTACCAGAGGGACGTACTTGGGACTGGATAAGAAAACCCGGGGCCAGAGCCAAGACCACATCCGAGTCCGAGTGTGTTGTGATCCAAGTTTCCGTAAGAAACAGGATGTCTAGCTCATGGTCCACGAGCAGGTGGTTAATAAGCAGGGCGTGTATGGGGAGCGACCTACAGTTCAATTCTGCTAATTTCAGGCCAGAGTGTGAAATTGATGCCTGAGTCAGTTGTAAGTTGACCGGGTGGCAGAGTACACAATTTATAAAATGTCCATCTGATTCGTGTACATAATTACACTGTGCGTTCTTTGTAGGTCTAAGACTTAGTAAGGCACGACGCGAATAGCTCACCCTATCGGTGTCCACGCCCGGCATAGGTTCTGGCCCTAAGCCCGTTCGTGTGCGGACGGGCGCAGACGGGCTTGCCTTAGGCGCGCCTTCCGCGCACGAATGGCGCTCCCGCTGCGCTCGTCCGCTACGCTTCCTGGGAATGCACATATTTATAAAAGAAGGTGGGCGTGGCCTCCAGCAGTGGGCGTGGCCAGGGGGTTTGGCACGCGAAAGGCAGCACTGTTTCTTTCAACCCGTCAGCGCTAAAATCCGCTGTACGGTGTTGTCTCCTGCAGCGTGTAACAAGGGGAAGTGCTCAGGGGTAAGTGACAGTGGTTAAAAGCAAATGCTAAACAATTTTAAATACAAGTTAAAAATGCGAGCAAAATGCACCCGGCTTCCGCCTCAGGCGCTTAGGTCTCTTATGGCGCGACTAGCACTCAGTGCGCTTTAAGAAGCCTGTGTTGTGGTGGGCTTGGCCTCCAGCAGTGGGCGTGGCCAGGGGGTTTGGCGCGCGAAAGGCAGCACTGTTTCTTTCAACCCGTCAGCGCTAAAATCCGCTGTACGGCTCTTAGGAGGGAATGACTTCTCTCTGTGCCCAGAGATCTCCTACTCCTAAAATCCACTGTACGGTGTTGTCTCCTGCAGCGTGTAACAAGGGGAAGTGCTCAGGGGTAAGTGACAGTGGTTAAAAGCAAATGCTAAACAATTTTAAATACAAGGTAAAAATGCGAGCAAAATGCACCCGGCTTCCGCCTCAGGCGCTTAGGTCTCTTATGGCGCGACTAGCACTCAGTGCGCTTTAAGAAGCCTGTGTTGTGGTGGACGTGGCCTCCAGCAGTGGGCGTGGCCAGGGGGTTTGGCACGCGAAAGGCAGCACTGTTTCTTTCAACCCGTCAGCGCTAAAATCCGCTTTACGGCTCTTAGGAGGGAACGACCTCTCTCTGTGCCCAGAGATCTCCCACTCCCAAAATCCAAAATACCTAATCATTGGCGCTTTAACAATTTCCTACTTCTTGACCCCAACTGTACCTCCTCTTTTACCTCTTTTGTGAATGAATACCTTAAATTCAACAAATCAGATGATCTACCTTTTTATACCATTTGGGATGCCTTTAAGACAACAGTAAGGGACTTTATCCGTAACTACGTCTCCAAAAAGAGAAATATTGCCCGGAAAAACTCAACTGATTGCTTCGCAAAAATAAAGAAATTAGAACACTTCTACTTTACTACTAGGTCAAAAGACTGTTTAAACTAACTCATTGACACCGAACTTAAATTCAATAAAGAATCTACAGATAATGCTTCACTGTATCTTTTAAAATCCAGTGCAAAATTTTACGTGGGACAGAATAACTCAGGCAAACCTCTAGCTAACTACCTTAAAATCAAGTACAACAGACTTAACATTGAATCCAAACCAACAAACTCTTAGATTTAAACATTAGAGGAATTTCATTACTTTTATAATTCTTTATATACACCAGATACCTCTCCTTCAGATTCTCAAATCACAGATTATCTCTCCACAATAACGAAACCCCTTGATACACAACTAAACCTTGACCCTTTAGAGCTTGACATCTCACAAGATGAACTACATAAAGCACTACTTACACTCAAAAAGTATGAAGTGCCAGGCCCAGACGGATTCAATGTAGAATTTTACATACGTTTCTGTCATATACTTCTCCCAAAAGTGTCAACTCTCATATCATTTTTCTTAAACAAGGGAGAAGCCTCTGGATCTTTCCTTGAAGCCCTGATTTGCCTCATTCCCAAGGAAGGTACAGATTTGCGGTTATTGCAAGAATAATAGACCCATATTCTTGGTGAACATAGACTATAAAATGTTATCCAAAGCCTTGGCTATGGGAATGGACTCTTGTCTCCCACATCTTCTAGGCAGGGAACAGTCAGGTTTTGTTAAGGGATGCTACATTACGGATAACACCCGATTATTCTTTAACATTTTATCTAAATCCTCCCATTCCTCCGAGTCTCTAGCGGCAATTGCTTTGGACGCTGAGAAAGCGTTCAATAGAGTCCACTGGCCTTTTCTTTCACAATCTCTCAAATGATTTGGTCCTAAGATTATTTCTTCAATTTCTCTCCTCTATTCAAATGCTAAAGCAGCTGTCTATGTTAATAACACTCTTTCCCCTTATTTCACCTTAGGCAGAGGGGTGAGGCAAGGCTGCTCCCCTATCTCCTTTTCTCTTCAATGTAGCCTTAGAACCCTTCCTTTCTGAAATACGTCAACACCATAAAATACATGGTTTTAAATCTAATTCATTACAAGTGAAACTGACGGTATACTCCAATGACATCCTACTAATTATCTCAAATCCCCAGTCTTCCCTTCCTGCCTTTCTACAAGAAGTGAATTCATATTCTTTTGCCTCTGGTTATAAACTAAACAACGATACATGCGAAATCCTACCCTTGACCAAATTTACTTTTAAAAAGGATTTTGCGAGCTCTGATTTTACTTGGAACTCCAAACACATAAAGGGGCATATTTACAATAACTGGCACATCCCTGCATATCAGCAGGGATGCGCCAGTTATTGTGCGCCACAGCTCCGCCACCATGGATGCGATGCATTTACAATGCAGCGCACCATGAGGCAAAACGGCACAGATGCGTGACGCATCTGTGCCGTAAAAGTGGCGCATTGCTGGAGTTGCGTCGCAAGCACAACGCAGCTCCAGCAATGGTCTGCGGGGCCCTATCTTGTTAATGCTGCGTCAATCCTTACGCCTGCTTCAGGGAGGCGCAGGGTTTTGACGCAGCATGGGCCTAAAAGTGACTGAATGAAATCGTGTAGATTTCACTCAGCCACTTTTAGGAGGCGTTCCTGCGCCGGAACGCCCCCCCTGCGCAGGAACGCCTACATGTGGCACAGGGTTTTACAATGTGACGCATCTCCCAGATGCGTCACGTTGTAAGTACCCCGCACCATAGCACAGGTTTTGCGCCGCTGCTGCGTCACAAAAGTGACGCAACGGCAGCGTAAATGAGGCACAAGGGGCTTGTAAATCTCCCCCAAAATATTTAGGCTTACATTTCACCTCGTCATTGAAAACCTCCATCTCCACGAATGTAGAGAATTGTTTGTCCAAACTGGCTGATTTGACGGGCAGGTAGCATCCTCTTTATTTGTCATGGAGGGGGCGCTTGGATACTATCAAAATGATGCTAACTCCTATTATTCTTTACACTATTTCTAATATCCCACTGGCTACATCCTCTAAATCCTTCAAGAGAAATAATTCCAAGAAAGTCTGCACGTCTTTATTAAAACGTATGCATCCCAAAGCAGAGGGAGAAGTTAATTTTCCTGATTTTTCTAAGTAGCGTAAAGCATTTTTCTTGCGCCAAACCTCCAATTCGTTATCGGATTCCCCGGGGTCTCCACCTCTTTGGGTGTCACTTGAACAGACTTATTTAGCTCCCTTTTCTTTCCAAGAATATCTGTCGTTAACCAGCAAAACCCAGCATATATCTTCTCCCATTCTTAAACACTCATGTCACTTATTAGACAGTCCTATCATTCATTCCTAACAGTTGCAAATTGTTTCTTAACCCTGCTTGATGGCACAATAAGTGTATATTGTTCAGAGGTAAACCTTTCTACTGGAAAACTTTGAGACAAAAAGGCTTAATTTGGGTAAATCAATTATTTGAGGCTGATAGAGTGATACCTTTCTCTTAGGCCAATCTCCTGTTTGAATTTCCTCTCTCATTTAGAAATAAATACCCATCATTATATGATTCTTTATGCAATGCCTTCAATTTGTTTCCCTCATCTCCCCCTAGTACTCCCCATAACATCACTCATTTTCATAATCTCCTTCACACAAATCCTAGAGCTTCCACCATTTACTCTTCTCTACACAAGACCAATAATATTAGAGACAACACTAATGTAGAATTAGCTTGGGAACAGGACTTAGGAAGTGTTTGGTCAATCCCCACTTGGTCTAGAATTTGGTTTAAAATCAGGAAATCCCCCAGAGCAGCTAATACCACCCAAACATTATTTTTATACATAATAGGCTCCTCATATCTCCCATAACCCTACATAAAATAAACAAGGACATGTCGGATAATTGCTGATCATACTCTTTAGCACAAGCTGATTTAAAACCTTTACTCTTTATCTGTCCTTTTGTTCATGATTTCTGGGATAAAGTCTGGAAACAAATAATAATGATTTTTGACTAAGAAGCTCCTTGTTCTCTCGTTAACATTTTCTTAGGTTCCCTGTCAGATGATTGGGATAAATCTTCTTTAAGTACATGAATTCTAGACTTGCTCATAGCAGTTGCTTTTCAGCAAATCGCAAACAATTGGAAAAACTTATCCAAACTGTACTTCCAGGCTTGGTGGTTCGCAGTCTGTTGTAACCACAGATTAGATACAGCTTATGTGTATCCCCCCCCTCTCTCGCTATGAAGCGATTATTATTATGGTCTCCTGTCACTCAATTCATCGATCGGAATGCGAAACGTTATAATATGCAATCACCTGCAGAACAAGACGTTTTGAAGCCTCCTTGACATTCCATATTACATGACTGTTAATAATATGTCTGTATAACAAACACGTATGGGTATAAAATTTAGCACAGCTTACCAAATTCTACCTAACGTTTATGTAATTATTCTCCTCTTTGTTTTTTTATGCTTTATTTGCTTGCTATGTATGACATTTATTGTACTTTATACCTTTCAATTTAATAAATTTCCCTTTTAAAGCTTAAAAAATAAATATGTATTGTCATATATGTATGTGGTATAAGCATACACAGCAGGCCTCATATGGCATTACCCTTTCATTGCCCTTGGTGCCCACTCGCTGCTCCCGCCTCCCAGCTGCTCCTCCCTCCCGCCTCCCCATATATTACAGACGCTGCGCGCCTAAAGCAAGCCCATCTGCGCCCGTCCGTGCCTGGATCGTGCCCAGCGCCAGAACCCCTGGACCCCGCGAACGCCTCAACACCAGACTCCGTTATGACACTAGCACCCTCCATGCACTCAACGCCAGCCGAAACCACACCTGCTTCCGGGCCACCCCGAAACGGACCCACGGACCCTACTCCTGCCGCACCTGCAGCTTCACCTGTGACAGAGCTACCAAACCCCCAAGGACTGGACCCAACCACCTTCGCTGCATACTTCTCAACACCCGTTCCGCACACAAACACGCTGTCGAGCTCTGGGATCTGCTCGACACCTCCGTCCCAGACGTGGCCTTCCTGACCGAGACCTGGTGGAACGACTCCTCGGCGCCCGACATCGCCATAGCCATCACGGACGGCTACAAAATCACCCGTAGGGATCGCGCCAACGGAATGGGAGGAGGAATAGCCATCGTCCACAAGTCTACCCTCAAGGTCGCCAACCACACAGACGACACCCTCAACACCGCCGAACACCTGCACTTCCGGATCCACAGTGACCCCAACACCACCCTCAGAGGAACACTCATCTACAGACCCCCCGGACCCCGGGCTCAGTTCAGCGACGCCATCGCCGACCTCGCCAGCTCGCACAGACTACATCCTCCTCGGGGACCTGAACCTCCACCTCGAGAACAACAACAACGCCAACTCCGCCACCCAGATCGACAACCTCGCCAACCTCGGCCTCAGACAACTCGTCACCGCACCCACCCACGCCACCGGCCACACGCTGGACCCCGTCTTCTCCACAGGCACCCACGTCGCCTTTGACCACACCACCAAACTCCACTGGACCGACCACCGCTGCATCCACTTCACCTTCAAGAAACCAACCACGCACCACCGCACCCAACAGCTACCTCGCTGCTGCTGGAGCAAAGTCACCGAAAACCAACTGACCGCCACCCTCACACAGAACCCACCCACCGACCCCATCAACCCAGACGCCGCAGCCCGCAACCTCAGACAGTGGATCGACGACTGCGCCAACACCCTCGCCCCGCTCAAGAAACCCTCCAACAGCCACACCAGCAAGAGAGCCAGCTGGTCCACCGACAAACTACAGACCTCCAAACGTGCATGCTGGAAACTGGAGAAGATATTGCTCCACGAACGCACACCGGACAACCACACAGCCCACAAGGACGCCACCCGCAAACATCACCACCTCATCAGATTAGCCAAGAGATCCTCCTTCAAAGACCGCCTGGACAACAATGCACACGACAGCAAAGAGCTCTTCAGCATCGTTAAGGAACTCTCCAACCCCAGCGCCAACACCAACGACATCCCGCCCTCACAAGAACTGTGCGACTCACTCGCCATCTTCTTCCACTGCAAGATCGCTGACATCCATGACAGCTTCAACACCATGACCGCCCCGACAACACCAGACTCCACCTCCCCTACGAACACCACCAGCTCCAACCGCCTGACCTCCTGGTCCAACGTCAATGACGACGAGACACGCAAGGTCATGAATTCCATACACTCAGGATCCCCATCAGACCCGTGCCCACACCACATTTCCAACAAAGCAGACACAGCCATCGCACCCCAACTACGGAAGGTCATCAACATCTCCTTCGAAACAGCAACATTCCCGGAAAGCTTGAAGCACGCCGAAATCAATGCCCTCCTCAAGAAGCCCAAGGCGGACCCCAAGGACCTCAAGAACTTCAGGCCCATCTCCCTGCTCCCGTTCCCGGCGAAGGTCATCGAGAAGATCGACAACATGCAATTGGCCCGCCACCTGGAAGACAATAACATCTTGGACCCGTCCCAATCCGGTTTCAGACAAAACCACAACACCGAGACAGCGTCAAATAGACAACGGCGAAACATCAGCCCGCATCCTCCTAGACCTGTCAGCCGCTTTTGACACGGTCTGCCATCACACTCTCAAGACACGCCTCCTAGAAGCCGGAATCCAAGAGAAGGCCCTTGACTGGACCACGTCCTTCCTCTCTGGCAGAACCCAGAGCATCCGCCTCCCACCCTTTCGATCTGAAGCCCTCAGCCCGACGCTGTTCAACGTCTACATGGCCCCCCTCGCATCAGTGGCCCGCCATCACAACCTCAACATCATCTCCTACGCCGACGACACCCAGCTCATCCTCTCCCTCACCAAGGACCCACACACCACCAAAACCAACCTCCACGAGGGAATGAAGGCCGTTGCCGACTGGATGAGGAATAGCCGCCTTAAGCTGAACTTGGACAAGACGGAGGTCCTCATCCTCGGACCCACCCCCTCAGCCTGGGACGACTCTTGGTGGCCGACCACAATGGGAACAGCACCAATACCCACCGACCATGCACGCAACCTAGGATTCATCCTCGACTCCTCCCTCTCCATGTCTAAGCAGATCAACGCTGTCTCCTCCTCCTGCTAGAACACTCTCCGCATGCTCCACAGGATCTACAAGTGGATCCCGACCGAAACAAGAAGAACGGTGACACAGGCCCTCGTCAGCAGCAGACTGGACTACGGCAACGCATCTACGCAGGAATCCCAGCCAAACACCTAAGACGACTACAACGTATCCAAAACGCTTCAGCCCGATTAATCGTCAATGTCCCCCTGCCGCAGCCACATCACGCCCCACCTGAAAGACCTACGCTGGCTACCCATCAACAAGAGGATCACCTTCAAGCTCCTCACCCACGCACACAATGCCGGACCAGCCTACCTGAACACCAGACTCAGCTTCTACAGCCCCACCCGCCGGCTCCGCTCCGCTAGCCTCGCCCTCACCGATGTCCCCCGCATCCAACGAACAACCTCCGGCGGCAGATCCTTCTCCTACCTCGCCGCAAAAACCTGGAACACCCTCCCTACCCACCTACGGCAGACCCAAGACCTACTCGCCTTCAGAAAACTCCTCAAGACCTGGCTCTTCGAACAGTAGCGGCACACCCCCTCCCCCTCCCTCAGCGCCTGGAGACCCTCACGGGTAAGTAGCGTGCTTTATAAATGCACTGATTGATTGATTGATTGACGCTTTGCTGAAGAGGAAGCCCTGCTGCTGTTCTTTGCTCTCTGCCTACTGGGGACCTGCCTTTACCATCAACTGTTCGTCGGACCCGCTTCGCGGGTCCCGCTTCACCAGCATTACCTTGGGGAGAACTGCGCTGTGTCCGTGAGGCTTGTGGTGCTCTGGGGAACTGGGTAGGGCTGCGAGCGTTTCAGCTGGGACTCCGTGTCCCAGGAGTCCCTGCCTGGCCGATTGAAAACACCTGGCCCGCTCTCCCTCTCAGCCCCGCCCCCTGCGCGTCACTCTAACTATATTTTTGCCATCCCTCCCTGCTGCGCGGGAGCGCGTGGGGGAGCGCCCGGGGCTAAGCCCGGGCAGGCCGTTTGAGGCCGTTCGAGGACGGTGGAGGCCGGGACCGGGCCACCCCCCTTCATTTGTCCTGTCTTGCTGGATTTCCCTGGGGTTCACACACCTGCCCCTCTATATATTCATCGGCAAGCCATTTATCCCACTGATACAATGGTGCTAACAAGAGGCAGGAAAAAAAAGGCCGCGGGAGGGGTGGGTAACCTCCTAGGACCAATGGACGATTTTATCATTAAGGCAAACTCTTTTATTGATCAGAGTATCAGCCTTATGGAGGGTAGGGTGTCTTTAGACCTTGCACGCGCCAAGAGATCTTCCTTGGGTACTCTAGCGAGTGTAAGATCCCCTGAGCTAGTTACTGCTCCTGAATCTAGGTCACTGAATGAAGGTAGGCGTAGCTTACCAAGCATGGTGGATTTATCTGCATCTCCGCTATCAGACCTACAGACCAGCACAGATCTGGAAAAATCCCCCGACCTCCTCCCGCAATCCCCACAGCTATCCTCGCAAGTTACACCAGACGAAACAAGAAGAGATAGAGGGAGGAGGGAGGGTGCTGTGAGGAAAAGGAAGATAGACATAAACCAGCCTTCCCTAGTTCCCAATACACCAGTTTTTAATAAATCAGTTTCTAGGCCTAGTTCAACTGAGAACTTACACTCGAGAAAGGTACAAGTAGTTCACTCTGCGATATTACACCGCTCAGCACACGATAGTTCCGACCCCATCTTTGTGGCCTCATTGACTGATGTCCCTAGTGGTGGAGACCCACTCCGGTCTGATAACTTACAGATGTCATTAAACAGTATAGCGGATCTATTGAAATCACTACTCACCCCAATAGAACTTAGGTTAATGAAAATAGAAAATAAATTGACCAATATTTTAAATCTGCATAAGACTAAGCAGGTATTAGGGACACAAATTCCACGAGCAAAAAAACAGATTCAGAATCCAGCCAAATCAGCACCCCCACAAAATCGTATTTCTACTCCTACTGCCTCATTACAAAAATGTATTCCATCTACTAACTCAAAAATTAATAGTCCAGTAAAACCCGCCCCTAAAAACACCGCCACCTCAACAGTGGCAAGTACCTTGCCCCAAAAAACAATGGTACAAAATGATCAAGTCTCAACAAATTCGGCCTGCCCGTTGACAGCTTCAAAAACGGCACCCTCAGTTTCTGACACAGGTGGTATGAGGGTAGATCAACTGCCCAGACTTCCTGTTGACTTGCCCCCGGAAGCCTACCCCCTTGTGGCAGTAATGACAGGTGTCCCTGAACTCTTGGATTATAATTCAGAACCCACATGGTCCCTAAAGAATAAAGTGCAATTCTGGCTCAACACTAATTGCCCTGTCCCACCGACAAGGTCCTACAGGATCCTTATGGTACGTAGAACCACCTGGGTGGGCCAAGGCCGGAAATCACTGCCAGGCGACTGCATCGTGGTAACCTTTGATGATCCTAGAGCAGTCGACCATATCTGTGCATGGGAAAAATCATGTGAAAGTGGAAGAATAAGCATCAAACGGCTTTCCTTCTTTTACCCACCAAGGTTGTCAAACATCCAAGAGCCATCTTGGCAACCGATGGGTCCCCGCTATTTCGGCCATGACAGCCACAGGCAGACAATGGGTCCCTGCCATCCCCAATATGACAATTCTTGGAAAACGGTGGGGCATCGACACCTGGGTAGAGACTGGGACAGTTGGGGTGGGACACATACGATGAGGGAGGTAAACCATGAGCGCACTCGCTGGGTTCCTTGGTCCGGTATTCCCACACATAACCGATTCAGCGGTCTAGAAATGGTCGATTGACCACTAACATTGATTGACCCCATTAACCCAAAGCCTACTATGGACAATGTCAATACACCGGATTTAAACAACCCAGTTATATTTGGCGAAACAGAGGGGACTGGGGTAACAAGGACACAGGCGCTTGACGGTGCTAGCACAACCAATAGGGAATGTAGGCTTTCTTCCTCCATTGTGACTCCTTAGCTATTAACGACACAACATTTACCCAGCGACATTAGCTTTAGTATAAGCTCCAGTGTAGCAACCACGGAAGTTAGGCCGAGTTTTTCATCTTACAGCCTGATTACGTGGAACGTGGCAGGTTTGAGTAAAAAGGTCCACCAGCAAGCATGGCTGGATGTTATTAATAAACATACCATAGCCTGTTTGCAGGAAACCTGGACGACCGAGGAAATCCACATTATAGGATTCCAAACCTTTCATTCGCCCGCACTTATTAGTAAGCAGGGCAGGAATAAAGGAGGCCTTTGTACTTATGTGGCTACAACTGCGGAACTCAGGGTCAACAAGTGTCTTAACGCAGAGTTTTATCAGGTCCTGATCTTTAAAGGGCCCCGCTCTGTCAATGTAATTTTAATTAATTTTTATAATAACGTACCATCTATCCATACAGAGCACGTTCTTCACAACCTTCTAAATAGCATAATATCTTTAATAGACAATCTTGTAGGTGAGAAGGTGTTAATCTGGGTAGGTGACTTTAATTGCACTGTCTGCCCCCTTTCTGCAACTGGTTTGTGCGGCCTAGCAGATTATGGGGAAGACTGCCCTACCCATTTCACCCACTCAAAATTAGGCAACTCCCTAAATAACATGATTTTCTATTTGAATTTATCCTTTGTAAACGAACTGTGCAGCCCGATCGTCCCGTTTCAACCAACTTTCAATGGGCGAGGATGTAACTCCACCATAGATTTTACCTTAATGTCCCCGGCCCATGCTGGCTGCATAACCCTCTGGGAGACTGGAAAGGCTCTCTTCGGAGATCATTACCCCATATCATTCTTTGTAAAAACAATGGGAGAACGTAGTCAACCCAAGAAGGACCCTAATTATGCCCCCAAGGTTAATCTCGGTGCTGTAAATGGGTATGTTGTCAAATGGGATAAAGTTGAGCCAGCTGGCTTCCTAAAGAGCTTGGTTTCGACGTCTCTTGAGGATATTCATGTATGTTTAACAGCTGACATGGAGCCTGATAAAGTCGTGGCTGCCTTTTCTAATATCCAACGGACAGTAAAAGATCTTTTATTTAGAGAACATAGGCAAACAGCTAAGCGCCCACAGGGTTGGTTTGATAATAAATGCACCAAAGCTTTGACTTCTCTCAAAAAGGCCCTACAGACTAAACCAAAAAACCAAGACCTAATCCGTCAAGCTAGAGGAGCTTACAAATTGACCATTGAAACGAGAAAAGCCACCCTTAAGCGGGAGGCGTGGGCGGCCTTACGTGAGGCCTCGCTACAACGCGATAGTACATTATTTTGGAAAGTGGTAAATGCCCATTACCTGCAAAGCAGAGCGGAAGATATCTTAGACGTGGCTATCCCAGGGGACACCTGGGTGAACCATTTTAAGCAGTTATATAATAGTTCGACTGTAGGGCACTGTCCTCCTTCGCTAACTCTCAGTTTGATGGACCCCGGCGGACCAGGCGAGCGAAATGCTTTTCCGTTGAATATTACTTTCAGCCTCCAAGAGGTCATTAAAGCTATTAAGGACAGTCCACCCGGCAAGGCTCCGGGTCCCGACGGTGTCCCAATCGACGTCTATAAGGCAGAGATGGATTTATGGGCACCCTTACTTACCAATGTTTTAAACAAGTCTAACCAACAGGGATTTGTGGCATCTTGGCCTGACGCTACTGTCGTGCCAATATTCAAGAAGGGTGACAGAAACGACCCAAATTGTTATAGGCCAATCTCTCTTCTGGATGCACTGATGAAGGTGGCCGGTAGGATTATCCTAAACTGGATCCAGAGTTGGGAGACTGAAAATCAGGCCATCTCTAATTTACAATACGGTTTTAGGACGGGCAAGGGAACGGTTGAGCAGTGCTTGAACCTGGCCTTAATTATTGCAAAGTACACTCAAGCGAAGAGCGAAAAGTTATATATTTCCTTCATTGACCTAAGCTCAGCGTTCGATTGTGTGAATCATGAATTCCTCTGGAACACACTCTCTTCTTTGGGCCTTGATGCCCAAATCATCACGTTTATTCGTGAACTTTACAGGGACGCAGGGGCAAGGGTCAGATTTGGACGTCTGGGGGAATGCTCAGATAAATTCCCTATCTCGCAGGGGGTCAGACAGGGGTGCATATTGGCTCCCCTGTTGTTTACCATTTACATTAACTCTATTGGAGAACACCTAAGTAATTTTCAATATGACTACCCCGCCATAAAGGGTACCTCAGTGCCCCTATTACTCTATGCTGACGACGCGGCAATTATGTTGCGTACTAGGATAGGTCTACAGCGGGCGGTGGTTCAATTTACCTCCTTTATGAGGGATAGGGAATTAAAGGTGAACACTTCTAAATCTTACAACATGGTCTGTGGCAGGGGCCTTAGAAGTGCACCTTGTTCTATTTATCTGGACGCCCAAAAAATTGAAACCACTGAGAAATTCTGTTATTTAGGTGTGACTTTTGATAGGAGGGGGAGCTGGAAGCCGGCAATAGCAACAAGGAAATTAGCCTTTTTACGTTCTGCGGGAGCCCTGAACAATTTTTCTGCAAAAATTGGGGGGAAGCCCGCTATGGAACTAATACAAATCTATAAGGCCAAAGTTGTCTCCTCAGCCACCTATGGGGCAGGGCTCTGGGGGATAGAAAATGTGCAGACGCTACAAAGCTGTGAGAATCAGTTTATCTGCCACTTACTAGGAGTCTCTAAATTTTCATCAACTTACATGACCCATATAGAAGTAGGCCTTCCCTACATTAGTGACATTGTTAACATCTCCCCTCTTTTACTGTGGCATAAGGTCTGGGTGACAGAGGAGACATCCTTAAATAGGGAAGTAATTACTGACTGTCTCACAATGAACGGAATGGCCAATATTAGGTGGCTCTCCTACGTGAAAAATCTTTGTGTAAAGATAGGACACCCAGAATTCTTTGATAACCCGCCCAGCTTGGATGGGCTATCGAGAGCCGCCTTGAAAAAGTTGGCTCTTGACCACCGGGTAATGGAAAGATGGGACAAGGAGAAAATGAAACCTACTGTACTCCGGTTTCAGGAAATTACTCAGTGCGAGGGTCTCCAATATTATCTTAGCTCAGAATTAAGCCCATATGCAGGCACATTGCTGACTCGCCTCAGATTAGGCATGTTTTTTCACTTAGTTACTTTTCCCCTCTGTAATGATTGGTCCACTGAAATTCCTTTGTGCCCTTGTGATGATATCTCCAGACAATCGGACATACATTGTGTCTTTTTTTGTGTATTTTACAAAGTCCCGCGTAGAGCTCTTCTGTTACCCGTTCTGAGGGCATGGGGGATTCGTACCTTTAAATTAGCATACATGAAATTACTGCTATTAGAAGATGATTCCCTTATTCATGCAGTTTCAAGTTTCTTAATATTAGTAATTAAATTTAGAAAATCTATGCAATCCTCGTGTTCTTAATCTGTTCCCGAATTATTATGATCTGAATCTCTTTTTAATGATATTTTATCTTGAATGTATGATCAAATAAGCTTATGTTGTTGACCCTGTTTTATCTTTAAAAATGTTTGTATTATGTGCTTTTATGATTTTATCCTAAATCGAATAAAGCTTGTTTTGATTTGATTTGATTTGATTTGATTGATTGATTGATAAGACCAGAGCTGCCGACTTTGGAGCTGGAGAAGCAGATCCAACCATAACCTAGCTACACAAAGTCTGCCAGTCAAGATCATGGACTAAACACTATCAATATAGTCTGAAGATACTGTCCCAGAGAAGTCCAAAATATTATATTTGGAAGTAGAAACGCCTAGGACATCAATTAATTTGGAAAATTCATAAAACGCCAGTTGCCAAAAATTATGTATTTTGTAACATTTGACGAAAATATGCATTGTACCAGCAGCCAAACAACCACACTGAGCTTCGCACCTGAGTGCTCATATAGAGAACAGAAAGTCTCTGGCACTTCCAGGCTCATAATGCCTGAGTTGGCAGTGCGAGGTGGGAATATGTTGCCTTCACTCCCTCGCCCTCTTCCCTCATGTTCTTTCTTAGAGTATTGATATGCTTAAGTCCTACTGAAAATGGCCCAGCACTGGGATAGTTAGCAGACTTGGTGTTAAGAGCGATGTCAACAGTAGTGCTGTCAATGTTAATTTGATCACATGCAGGATTGATGTCTTTTGAGGAGGAGTGATTAACAATAATTGTCTTACTCTCAGTGTCTGCTGCTTCTATTACTGCATTGGTTGCTGCATTAGTGATAGAAGAATCCACTCCTCTTGTTTATGGCTCAGAAACAGGCGTTTGCACATTTTATGACACAGTTTTAGCAGAGTGCACAAATGCGTGACCTCCCTTTTATTAGTGGTTTGATTCTCCCCACAAGCCATAGTGGTGACTTGATGAACAGGATCAGAGTCAGAAGCCTTCAGGCACTCCTGGGAGATTGGTGCTTGAAAATCCTGCATCTACAGTACAGTACTTAGAGAGGACTTCATGATGGTGTCTTCTCGGAGCTTATCTGACCCAGAGAGAAGAAATTTGCGCAGTGCGTTGCTGTAGTTGCTCCCGGTCCAGCAAAGGAGTCAGTAAACAGTTCTGTGATACTTCCAGAAATCATCTGACTTGCATGACCCACTCTTGGGCTTTTGGATGACGGCAGCTTCTGGGCAAGCCGGTGGGCCTCAGCGGTCATCTGTAGTGGCAACAATCCCCATCCGGCCAGCAATCAGCAGCGCAACCAGAACTGCGGAAACTGCACTTGTACACAGGTACAGAGCAACAAACCTTCTTGCAGGCTGGATCCGCAGTCCGTACATACTGTCAAAAGTAGCACCATTCGGCACGCCAACATATATTAAGTGGGGAGAAGAACCCCCTAAAGAGATATAAGCTTACCAGGGTTTACATACCGGGGATCAAGCTGGTCGCTCCCCCCTATCTAAGTGCAAATGTCGGTTTGATGCCATCTTTAATCTTTCCCGGCCTGCATAGCTGTAATTGCGCCACTTTACATGAATTCAGTATTAAATGGTGAAATACAAGGGAATGCCTTAACGTGACATATAATGCAATGTAAGGTGTCCCAGATGATAAGTTCATTACATCTCATACACAGCAACTGAAGAAAACATGGTCCCTTTTTAATACTTTGGAACTATAGGAAATATTTTTCAGTAGCATTTGACTCTCCCATGCTGTCAGTTTGTTTCTACTTCCCAACCAGCAAAATGTTCAGTAGCCACATTTGATCAAGCAAATTGACAAACTCATATTTCAGATATGCATTGGCAAAAACTGGTTTGCTTCATATTTATCTGTTTGTATGAATTTGTGAATTTTTCACTTGCAACCTGCTCTTGTGAGTGTTTACGAGA
The DNA here is from genome assembly GCF_964204655.1 of Triturus cristatus. Taxonomy (NCBI): domain Eukaryota; kingdom Metazoa; phylum Chordata; class Amphibia; order Caudata; family Salamandridae; genus Triturus; species Triturus cristatus. The sequence continues at coordinate 990,154,607 of NC_140592.1, forward strand.
GGGTAACTTGGGTCTTAGGTCAAGAATTGGTGTGGGTTCTTTAGAGTTGAGTTGCGTGGACAGTCACAGATCACTCCCCTGGTGCATTGGGCAAACTGGCACTGTATTTTGAGTTGAGCTGTCAGGGCTCTCCCTAGACCCATGCTGTCCTAGTTCGATTCAAGATGCCCCATGCCTGACTATGTAAGTGAATTACATTTAGATTCTTTTTATTTAAATGTATCATCTGTGGATATAACAAATATCTGGCATGAATCTTGCGTTCTAAACATTCAAGCTCCCTGTCTGTTAATTCCTCCCTGAAGTGTCTGCTTTTATGCTTACCCTGGAAAAGAGAAGAGGAATAGATATACCCCTAAATTTTCAAAGAGAGAATATTTGGGAAAAGTGTTTGTGAGCCTTGCCGCATGTTAGGCGAATAGAAGAGTAAAAGACTGTTATGTCAGTATGCACGCACAAATGACTTTTGTATGCGCACCAGAGACTGTGGGGCATTGATAGATGGGATGCTTAAAAAAACTGCACATCAGTTCTCCTGGACCCAAGTTGAACAGCCTTGAAGTAGACCAGGTACCACAACACACTGCTGTTTTATGAACCTAAATCCCAGGCAATTCTTTATATAACACCAACATGGCCTAGGACATTAGATCACTTTGCAACAGAACCAGATTACGCTACAACTTTTTTAGGCTCAAGGAGATGAAATGATCTATTCAGAATCACAGAATGTTGAGTAGAGGCTGGGATTTCAATCCTATTGCCCAGTTCCAAAGACGGCAGCTCTAGCCACTAGGCCATAACTTCGCCTAGACCTTTAGCCATTCTTACTTATATTCTCCAGAGATGATATAAGGCATGGGCAAAGTGGAGAATTGCCCATTGCCTCCACCTTCAAGGGCTCTCTTGGTAAGGTAAGTGGGACAGTCATAGTTGCTGCCTCAACAACGGTGCTTATAAAAACCTTTGAATTCAGGCACTGCTTTCCATTACTAAAGGGCTACATTCCAGTGTAAAACAAGTAAACCCCAAAAGCAACACTTTGCACAAGTTTTTGTCACTTTTGTAATGCAAAACGATCTAAACTGTCAGTAAACTTTCCCCGTAGAGTGCATTCTTCGTCTGCCCAGCCTTAACCTTCAAATACCCAAGCAGTTCATGACACGTACATTATAAATAATATTTGTGTGATTTCTCTCGCCTTACTTCACTACATCTCATCTAGCTTACCCCTTTCTCTTAACATCTCTCTCTTTGTCTACATCTATACTTACTTTCATTCTCTCTCTTGCTTGGCCCTCTCTAATTCGCTTTGGCTACCACACCTCTCGCTCAATACACCTAATATACCACACTCAACTTAATTTGTCTCTAATGACCTTATCTCTCTATCAGTCGCTGTGCATGCCTCCGTTTAGCTCATCATTAATTCACAATCCCACCTCTCCACTGCTCCTTTCTCTGTTTCTACCCCTGTTTCTTTTTCGTCACCTCTTGAAATATCATACTAATTTCTGGCTAACTCAATTTCTTTACCTCTATCTTTTTCGATACTGACTCTCTCTCAATCATGTATCTCTCTCTGGACGTCCTTCTCCATTTTAGCTCACCCCCTCTACCTCAACTGTCGCTCTCTAACTTTTCCCTTATAGATTTCTCTACATCACTGCCTCTTCCTCTTTCTCTATCCCACAACTCTACCTCTGACTCAACCTCAGATCTCTTTTCCATTTCACGGATGTCTCTCCACTTTTCGTTCTACACGTTTCGCATTCCACCCTTCACATCTTCTACCTTTCCCTCTTTCCCACTGCCCTCTTTACTTGACCTGTTTCCTAAAACTCTGCTCATTTTCCCCTTCTTTACTTTGCAACTCTTTTTTGCCTCAACTCTCCCTGTCTATCTCTACCTCTAAGAGGTGTGCTGTAACACCAGCACATGGTGCACATGGTGCTGGCGTTATTGCAAGCCTCATGGACCTGACTCGATAGAGCCCACTAGAGAGAGACGCTTCTTCCTTACTTCATGAGGCTTCCCCTCCTTTGGAATACTGTCTACAAAAAGGTAAAATCCCGCTAGGGAATAACTGATTACCAGTGAACTTCAAAGGTCAACTTTTTTGGGATTACTACATGTACATGTGCAAACCCTGATGAAGTCCTTGATAGCACGAAACGCGTTGTCTGGCCTGACTAGAATGTACAGATTTGATGAAAGCGAATATAGATGACCTTTTTGAATAAATCAAAGTTTGGCTCCCTCCTCGTACTTTGATCAGAAGCTGTAAAAAATGTGTTTAACTGTTTTGAGTGTGTACAGAAAGACTATTTATAAGCTACTGAGTGTTCCCTCTACCCGATGGCAGTCCTGCTGTTAGCGCCGGGACGCTCCCTACAGAGATTAGCTGTGCGCTCTACAAATGCCTTTGTATTGTATTTTATTGCATTGTATTGTATTTTATGGGATTAAACACGAAGGGGCTTATTTACAAGACGCTTGCGCCACTTTTGCGTAATTTTTAACTCAGGAAAAGTGACGTACGGGTGGCGCAAGGGGCTTGTAAATATGGCCCAAAATGTTGTGGTCCAATGCAAAAATCTAGATCCAAGCTCAAAAGAAAATAGCTACCAATGCTCATTCAGCAGTTTTGTTGGTATTATTTGGCGGGCAGACACAAGACAGCTTGCTCTTTAGGCTGCTTTTGTGTGCCCACTTTCTAATGGTTTAACATTTAATTCAGCATTGTTTAATATCACCAGGGCTTGAATGAGTTTAAGAGAGGTAATAAATTCAAAGTTGTTCCGAAATGGGGCCCTCAAATATTTCGTGCCTCGGGCCCCACAAAGCCTAAATATGTCACTGAGCTTCCCCATGACCAATTGGACCTGCATTCATCTTTGCACTGTTGAAGTGATTCTGCACACACTATTCTGATCAAAGATTCACGAAAATGGGAAAAGAATACAAGCACGTATCTCAGTAAAAAAACGACACATCTTTGAGGTCAGCCCTCCCAAGACAGAACGTGGGCCTATCCGTAGACCAGAAGCACAGCGGTCACAGAATCCCTCAGATGCACACACAGCATTGACGGCACCACTTCCGGTGAGCCTGCTTTTGTTTTGCGGATTACTCTCAGACTTCGCCGTTGCCAGACTTATCTGAAATGACAGGAGCTATCACGCTAGGAAGGTGAAGACACGTCTTCGGAACACTCATCCCGCGCCACAGGCCGCGGCGTAATTCCTCTGAACTTTTAGAACCAAAAGCGATTACAGCAAACATCTTCCAGCTCCTCGCCCCGGCAGGTCGTTTGAGGTCTTCCGCTTTGATTGTCTCAAAGTTTTCAGGGTGGGGAAGTAGGGTGAGCGGTAGAGGGTGGGGGAGCTGGGGGGCTGGCACCGTCCTAAAGGCTGCAACGTTACCGCAGATTGATTCACCGCAGAAGGCGGTCGCAATATTTCCAGGACAGGCTTGTGAGTAAAGAGGAGGAATACGGTGTAAATTTACTCATCCAGCATTGGCAGGAAATTAAGAGCACATTAAGTCCCAGTCATGGATAATTCATGAACTTACACAGCTGACTGGTCTTTGATATCTGATGTTACTTTTCACGCAGACTGACTCTTCTGGAGAGTGATGGTCCTTGCATTATGCACGTTTAATGCAACAACCGTTGAAAGGTGCTAAGGCTCAAAAGCACCTTCGACTAGAGAAGGGTACCTCTGGGGGATTTAGCCATGATTTTTTATTTACAAAAATATTTTCAAAACCCAGTGAGAACTTAAATATGTAAAAGACTCAGTCATTCTCTTTATGGTATCTACTTTACATTGGAGTAGTAATTATATAGCGCTTCACATCCCTGACGAGGCGCTGAATTCCTTTCGGATTATAGCCAGCACATTCTTCCATGATCATGGGCATTAATGTTTTACTCGAGTGGGATTTTCGAAACACAGCACTGCAGGCGGCACTTTTTGGCTAGGGACGTGGGGCTGATTATGTTAAAAACAAAGGAAACATTTCCTCATTGGGGGGCTGGTTTTTGTACACAGGGTCAATATGCATTCATTTTAGCTATTTTATTTTACTTATTTTACAGTTCTCAATGTTTCGCTTCCTAGCCCACAAAGGGGTGACAAAGCACTATGGGGCATATCAGCAACAACCGGCGATAATTATCACTAAGCGCTCTTAGCGTGAGGATAATTATCACCGGGTAACGTGGATTTTTATCGCTGAGATAGCGTGCTATTAGCAACGCTTATCTCAAAAGCGCTAAAAATCCTAGCGCTAACTGCCTAACGCGAGATTATCGCTGGAAACCCAGCGATAATCTCACGAAATGTGGCGTTAGCTTGTTGATAGGGACTCATAAACTTAGCCATGATATCCACCTTCCATAGGATATCATGGCTAAGTCAGTCCTGAAGCAGGCGTAAGGAAAGTAGCGATATCAGGGGTTATCGCTACTTTTCTTGCCGCTATGCTTCATAGCATGGGGCTTGATGATAGGAGAAATGTAGCTTAGCGACATTTCTCCTGTCATGTCAGGAACGCCCACTTTGCATCTCATTAGAGATGCAAAGCTAGGCGTTAAGAAAAGATGCGCTAATGCAAGGTTTCACGTGTTAGCTTGACCTTGCTAATTAGGCGATAAAATTATGGCCGCTTTTCGGCCACTTTTCGGCTGATAACGGCCGCAAAAGCGGCAATAATTTTCTATCGCCGCGTTGTAGATATGCCCCTATATGTGGGAATGCAGTGTTTAACAGCAGGTGATAAATAACTACTAATGAGTCAACAGAAAATGAACAGCTGGACATCAAATATTTGATACTGAAAACGTCATTGTTAGCACAGAGATTAATAGGTTTGTTGATATACTTTAGTTGGGGTGGGGGAAGAGGTGCGTGGTGCGGTGCATGTACAACCAATGATGAGTGTTGCAGGAGATGTATGTTTTGAATGACAGTGGTCACATTCCGCCCACTGTGATGTGGCTGCTGGTACGTTGAGGAGGCCAGTGGACTCCATGTTCAAGACTCTAGGGGGCATATTTACAAGCCACTATCGCCACAAGAACGTCACTTTTTATTACATTCCTGTGGCGATAGGGGCTTCGCCTTATTTACAAGGGAGACGTGGCTTAACGCTGCCTTGTAAATAAGGCCCCCTTTCACTCTATGAGTCACGTTAAAGGGGAGGGCAATGGGTGTTGCTGTGGGCGTTCCAAAGCAACATTCATTGATTTTGACGCTGCCCCATATTTACAAGGATGGCGTAAATATGGCGCAGCGCCAAAATTAAGACCAGGGAAAACCTGGTCTTACCCTGGCGCAATGAGGAAAAATGTTTCATTTTTCCTTGTTTTTGCTGTTTTCATGTGTGCTGCGTTGTGCAGCATACATGGAAACTGCAAAACACCAATGATTGTTTATGTACAGGAAGGTCCCCCTTCCTGTAGGGTGCCTGCATTGGCGCTAGTCTGATAAGTTTAGCGCCAGCGAAGGGGGAAACGCAGAGCTGCACCATGCTCTTCTAAATATGGTGCAGCCCTGCGTTTCTGAAGTGGCAGAGTGCGGTGTTAAGCCAGGAAGGCTGACGCCTCACTCCGCCACTTCCCTTGTAAATATGCCCCCTAGAGCATGCTTTAAGTCTTGTTGAACAGAGCGGGCAGTGCAGTAATCCACTGAATGAGATAATGTTCTTATTGGTTGGTATCAGCGAATCCTGGTCTGTAGCTGCCAGAATTCCTCTACAGGGGCATACAAGTGTCGAGTTGCAATAATTCAGCATTTACTTACCATAAAGGCCAGCAGGGGTAGAAGATACATAATTGCTGCAAGAGAAGATAAAGGCATACGGACTTAACTTTTCATGTTTTAATCCGAATATCTTTGAAAGTGTCATAATACTCTACCCACAAAAATATTGTCAATTTCCACTGGCTTTACACATTGATTGAGTTATTATTTTTCTACATGACGTCATAAAGACAAACTATAGCTATATGCAGTGAGAGTTTTGCCACGTCGTCCCTAAAACTGTATACATCAGCAAAGCAAATGTTCTTGTGGTAATAAATGGCTAGTTATAATGTGTTATTTCATTGCATTCTATTAGAGTCACAGAGGTGCAGCAACCATTCCCTTTTGCCCTCTGGCAATTTTATTTTTTATTATTATTTTTTGTAATTTTATTTTACAGAGTTTTATATAGAGCAAACTTGACCCGAAGGTATCGGGTATCAGATCCCTTTACATAGCACCAGTTGTGTTACATGAAGACACGTTAATTTTTGTTAGGCACGGGGAGAGTAAGTGATCTGCCCAGAATCACAGGATGTTCAGCGTCATTGCCGAGACTCGAACCCGGTTCCCCAGATTCGAGGTCAACCGCCCTAGCCGTTAGGCCAATGCCAGAAAAATATTATTTTGTTTGAGGGTTATGGATTTTTTTTAACATATTTTTCTTGATATGAAAAGGAATATCGATTATCTTTCTTCATAGCCCAAATTAATCTCTCTGTGGAAGTGTGACCCCCCACAGACCTTGAGGCCATAACGTGGCTTGGTTGCACCCACAACAGAACACGACCACACTCTGGCTTGGTCGTGTGCAGTCTGACCTCGAACGGACAGGCGCTCTTTATGTATTCCTCCAGGCTGCGCCCAGCCCTTAGGATGCGTGCAATCCTCCCCGTGACGCCTGGTCAGTCGGCTCACTAAACCATCCGATGTAGAATATTGTAAAGTTTGGTTCTGGAAGGTGATAGCGGACAGAATAGGCCGTTTCAAACCTCTCACTCTTACTCACAAGTGTATTTTCTAGCTGGGGTACTTTGAACAATGTATGTCAGGAGTTTTCCCTGTGGCTAGTGTCATATGCGCACCATTACGGTTTGGACCAGGGGTTATAGCGTGTGCTTTCTGAGCCTCCGATTAGGTGATCAGTTCATGTGATCTTGGAGGGTGTCAAGCAGGTGGAAGAGTACATTTTCAATCTCACTGAGCTAGGGCAGGAAGGAACTTTGCTCCTGACATCCTTTGAAGGCAGAGTTTGATCTTTTGCATATTGTGTTTTGACTAGGCTTAGATCAGGCCTCACCTTGGGTCCTTTCCAACACTTCAGTTGGATAAACAGGTTGAGGAGGTTTCCAACAGCAGTTTGTGCAGGTAAGCACCGTGGGGCGGCGGGGTGGGCGGGAGGGGGGAGTCGACTGACAATGGAATAGGGAAAATTAAATATATAATTCCTATTCCGTCATCTGTCAACATCCCCACCGCCCCACTGCGCTTACCTGCACGGACCGCTGCTGGCTCGGGTCTCATAACTCAAGAAGTTCTGTTTTGTGGTCGTGGATTTTGTAGCAGAAGGAAGAGGAACTGTTCGATCTCACTGGCTTTATGCATAACAGTACTAACGTTTGAATCTTAAGGACTTGGGTCAGCGTATCATCTCGGGTACATTCAGAGCATTCTATTGGGTTAGCATATCATGTGATCTGTGAAGTATTGTTTGCTAAAGATAAATTGGAGACAAACCCTGTATGAGAATTGATCAAATATAAACTTGTATTTTTTCATTCCTTGAAGACTAAGTTTAAACTTGTGATTAATAGCTGTTGACCTGTGTAATAAGAGCATCACTTTCTTCAAGCACTTCGATTTTGGATCATGGCCATCTCAGGCCTCTCATAAGACCCCTAATGAGATTGATAAATGGCCACCTGATAAAAATAGTGTAATTTTAAAAAAAGTTTAGCTTTGTAAATGCTGTTTCCCATCCTAATTGGCTTATGGAAAAACAACTTTGATTCGGGATTTTTTTGCAATGTGAGATCGGCCCAGAGCATATGTTGGTCATTTACTAATGAAAATGTAGTCTTTATTTATGCACGAAGGTCTGAAGCTGATGGGTGTTCAAGGGTGTTTAGCCTCTGATTAGGTCAGAAGGTCACGTGACCCAGGGAGGAGAAGAGTTTATTAAATCTCACTAGGCATACACATGAAAGGAGTTTGCATCTTGTGTTCTTTGGGCTATTGCGAGAATAGTCCTCTACCAAGCAATCTTCCTTTCGTTATGTAGCTTCACCCTGTTCCACTTACTCTCTGCTTTAAATTTTTGTTTGTGTCCTGTTGCTTTGAAGATAAGGGCCACATGTACGAACATTAGAAATTGTGAGTTCCTACTTGCGATTCCATGCGAATTGCAATTAGGAAATCGCAATTTCAAATGCACTAAACTTACTGAGTTTCATTTGAGATTTCCAGTTGGCCGCAAATAGACCTCCCTTATTAATATTCATGAGGTAGGTCGCAATGTGCGACCTATTGGGAATCACAAAAAACAAAGGGATGGTGGCCTACTGGGGAAAGCAGACCACCATTTTTAGGTCTCGGCCTGCGTAGGCTGCGCTTGCGCAGTCTCGCCGGCGAGATCTTATGTTTCTTAGTGTGGGGCTTGAACCCGCCCCTCTTCTCCATTGGCTGGCTTCTTAAACGGAGGCCAGCCATTGGAGGAGAGGGGCCATTTAAGCCCCGTCTTTTTCGGATTCGGGGACGTGTTTTTTAGTTTCTTTCTCTCCTCTGGAATGTAAACATTCCAGCCAATGGGAAGAGGAGAGAAAGAAAAACACGCCCCCGAATCCGAAAATGATGCTGCGTTTCTCCGAGGCATTTCTGCTTGACCTCGGAGAAAGATGGTGGTGTTCATGGCGTCATCCCCGTCCACCATGGTACCCCGTACACGGCCCGGCTGGTGCTCGTCCCCTCCCCCTGCTCTCGGCTCCCTCGGTGCTCCTGTGTCCGGCTGCTGCTCTGGTCTCCTCCCCCTGTCCTCTCCGGCTGGCGCTGTTCGCTCTCCTCCCCCTGGCGCTCGCTCCCTCTCCTCGGGCTAAAGATGGTGGTGTTCATGGCGGGCCAAAGCCGCAACCCTGCTGGATCCAGTCCTCCTCCAGGGCACCACCTCAATGGGGCGAGGCAATCGCAAGGGGGGCCTATGTGCCTTACAATGATGTCTTACTGTAAATGCGAGCACGCCCAGGAACCGGGGATACCAAGACAGAAACTGTGGTGTGTGCTTGAGGATGCTTGGAGGCTGTGGTGTGTGCGTGTGGCTGTAATGCTTGGAGGCTGTGGTGTGTGCGTGTGGATGCTTGGAGGCTGTCGTGTGTGCGTGTGGATGCATGGAGGATGTGGTGTGTGCGTGTGGCTGTAATGCTTGGAGGCTATGGTGTGTGCGTGTGCTGTAATGCTTGCACAAAGTAATGGTGTTTGCACAATTGCGCGTGTTCGTGCTCCTCCATCGGCACTGAGTGAAACCCGCCTCTAGCTTGTGTTGGGTGTGATTGTTAAAGTGGGTGTTCCGGAGAGGACGCGGCCGCTGGTGCCGGCTGATGGGTGTTGAGACGTGTTTAGCAGACTGATCAGTGTAAGCTTGGTGTACTTACTGGTAGCAGCGAGTAAGGAGCTTGGAGTATTGCTGTTTAGGGTCTTCATGGTTGCTGGAACATTGTGGGTGTTGAGGAGGCGAGCGCTTAAGGTGTGACCTGGTGAAAGGAGCAGAAACTGCGTAAGAATGCTGCGGGATGTTGTAAGTTGTGGTCTCGGTGGGGTGCTTTGGAGATTGGGAACCTTGTGTATGTTGGGATTGGTTTGCTGTCTGGAAGGTGTTGGTCTCAAGATAGATCATATTACCATATGTTCTCCTAACTCTTTCTTTTGCGGTTCTCAGCCGATTTAAGGGTTCTGGGGCAGGCTGCGGGCTTTGTGTTTTATGTGGTTCTGGATGTAAGGCATGAGGAGAAGTCTCGCTGGGTGCAAGAAGTGGGATCAGATTCAGGTGTTGGACAGAGGAAAGTTCTTTTCTGTGCGAGTAGTGCATGTGGGGCTGCTGTACATAATGCACGTAGCTTAGTGATTATTCAGACTTGGGCCTGCTGTGGTGTGTGCCCCTTAGGTTTGTTCATGTGAGAATGTATTTACTTAAGTATGGCAGTAGCACGTCACGTACTTAACATTATATTTGGGACGGTTAAGGCTCCCCATTAATCTCGTAGTGATGTTGGTGCAATATGGTACCTGCAAAGCCATTTGAATTATGCAACAGGAAAGGAGCCAATTATGTTGCAGGATTGACTAAATTATGGGGGACTACAAGGCACATTATGCATCATAATGCGGTGCATTTTGTGATGGTATTGCTTAATTAGTTTGTCATGTTAATACTGCATGGACAAAGGTTTTACACCATTAGTACCAGTTTAACACGCGAGTACAGTCATAAGCAACAAAGAGACCAGTTAACATTTGAACAGGGTCTTCTAATGCGCAGCAACAGTTGCTGCAGCGTTTTTTTCATTTGGTAACTTTTGACCTGTTTCAGCTAGAACCTACACTTCTGCATATTGTGCAGCAGATGATTCGATATGTGGCAAATGAGGCAAACCCATAATTGTCCAGAAAACTGCACTGCCGCAGAATCGTATTGTTAGAGTGACCCTGGGTACCAGCCCTATCCACCAATATTTGCATTGACATTGTGGTGCAAACATAGATGGGATACATCTTCTGATATTTGTTCCGTGTATGACTTTCAGGTATAATTAGGGTTCCCAGTTTATGGTATGTTGTTTTTGCCTTTTCCATTTGTATTTCTACGTATTTGGTTTTGCTAATGGTATAAATATTCATCCATATTTAATTTGGGTTTTGCGTGCTTAACATTACATTTGGGACGGTTATGGCTCCCCATTAATCTCGTAGTGATGTTGGTGCAATATGGTACCTGCAAAGCCATTTGAATTATGCAACAGGAAAGGAGCCAATTATGTTGCAGGATTGACTAAATTATGGGGCACTACAAGGCACATTATGCATCATAATGCGGTGCATTTTGTGATGGTATTGCTTAATTAGTTTGTCATTTTTACATGTTAAAACTGCATGGACAAAGGTTTTACACCATTAGTACCAGTTTAACACGCGAGTACAGCCATAAGCAACAAAGAGACCAGTTAACATTTGAACAGGAGGTGAAGTGGGTGCCACTTCTGCTTTGGCTCCCAAGATCAATGTGTATGTGTCTAGATCTATGTGTGTGGCTCTCTATGTGTGTGTGGGGTTCTGTATGTGGGTGTGTGGCTCTGTGTGTGTGTGTGTGTGTGTGTGTGGCTGTGTATGTGTGTGTGTATGTGGCTCTGTGTATGTATGTGTGGCTCTGTGTGTGTGGCTCTGTGTGTGTGGGGGTGGCTCTGTGTGTGTGTGTGGGTGGCTCTGTGTGTGTGCGGGTGGCTCTGTGTGTGTGTGGGAGGCTCTGTGTGTGTGGCTCTGTGTGTGGCTGTGTGTGTGTGGGTGGCTTTTTTTGTAGGTGGCTCTATGCGTGGTGGCTCTGTCTGTGTGTGGGTAACTCTGTGTGTGTGTGTAGGTGGCTCTGCGGGTGGCTCTATTTGTGTGTGGGTTGCTCTATGTGAGTGGCTCTGTGTGGGTGGCTCTGTGTGTGTGGGTGGCTTTGTGTGTGTGGCTCTGTGTGTGGGTGCAAATGCAATAGGTCTCGCATTTGAGAGGGATTAAGCTATTGACATTGTAAATAACAATGTCGTTTTTTAAAATGTTTTAAAAACAAAAACATAAACAAAAATAATATCATGAGCAATGCCAATAGCTCTAACTTTAACAATGCCGAGACCATTGCATTGTAAATGCTTGTTATGTTTGCTTTTAAGTAAACTTTTTAACAAAACGGGATGCATTTAAAAAAAAAATGAATCGTTTCAGTTTCATTCTTTAAGAGTAGTAGTGGTCCTTGGAGCCACTGCCTGCTCTTAAAAAACGTTGTTGCATGCATTCACAAAAGGAAGGGGTCCCCGGGGGACCCCTTTCTGTTAGTGAATGGTATACCACCAAATTGAATTTGGTGGTAAAAAGCGATTGTTTCAAGACCGCATTTTGGTCGAAAAACATTTGTAAATGGCACAGCAAGTCGCTATTAGGAAGGGACGCCCATAACACGCCCCTTCTGATTACTAAATCGCAAAAACCGAGCTGCGATTCGGAAATAAGTTAATGAATCGCTATTTGTGCTTTTTACATGCCAAAAAGCCTTTTTGCCTTTGGACCCCCTGTGCCCCCACAGCCGGTCGCTCCTCACCCTCTGCTCTGCCGCCGCCTGCCTACCGCTTCCTGGCGCCTGCCTGCTGCTGACGCCGCTTACCACTTTTTCACCGCCGCTGCCCTCTGCCTTCCTGTAAGTGCCGCCTCCTGCTCCCTGCCTGCTGCTGCCCCCATTTTCCGCTAGTTCACCGCCGCCGCTGCCCCTGTGAAGTTTTTTCTTCTTTCTCGCCACTGCCCCCGCTGACCTGCCTCCCCTCCTAGCCCATTGGCCACCCCGCTCCCGCCTCCCAGCTGCTCCTCCCTCCCGGCTCCTTACTTAAGGGGACCGCGGTGGGCCGGTCAGTGTGACCCCCTGTGCCCCCACAGCCGGTCGCTCCTCACCCTCTGCTCTGCCGCCGCCTGCCTGCCGCTTCCTGGCGCCTGCCTGGTGCTGACGCCGCTTACCACTTTTTCACCGCCGCTGCCCTCTGCCTTCCTGTAAGTGCCGCCTCCTGCTCCCTGCCTGCTGCTGCCCCCATTTTCCGCTAGTTCACCGCCGCCGCTGCCCCTGTGAAGTTTTTTCTTCTTTCTCGCCACTGCCCCCACTGACCTGCCTCCCCTCCTAGCCCATTGGCCACCCCGCTCCCGCCTCCCAGCTGCACCTCCCTCCCGGCTCCTTACTTAAGGGGACCGCGGTGGGCCGGTCAGTGTGACCCCCTGTGCCCCCACAGCCGGTCGCTCCTCACCCTCTGCTCTGCCGCCGCCTGCCTGCCGCTTCCTGGCGCCTGCCTGCTGCTGACGCCGCTTACAACTTTTTCACCGCCGCTGCCCTCTGCCTTCCTGTAAGTGCCGCCTCCTGCTCCCTGCCTGCTGCTGCCCCCATTTTCCGCTAGTTCACCGCCGCTGCTGCCCCTGTGAAGTTTTTTCTTCTTTCTCGCCGCTGCCCCCGCTGACCCGCCTCCCCTCCTAGCCCATTGGCCACCCCGCTCCCGCCTCCCAGCTGCTCCTCCCTCCCGGCTCCTTACTTAAGGGGACCGCGGTGGGCCGGTCAGTGTGACCCCCTGTGTCCCCACAGCCGGTCGCTCCTCACCCTCTGCTCTGCCGCCGCCTGCCTACCGCTTCCTGGCGCCTGCCTGCTGCTGACGCCGCTTACCACTTTTTCACCGCCGCTGCCCTCTGCCTTCCTGTAAGTGCCGCCTCCTGCTCCCTGCCTGCTGCTGCCCCCATTTTCCGCTAGTTCACCGCCGCCGCTGCCCCTGTGAAGTTTTTTCTTCTTTCTCGCCACTGCCCCCGCTGACCTGCCTCCCCTCCTAGCCCATTGGCCACCCCGCTCCCGCCTCCCAGCTGCTCCTCCCTCCCGGCTCCTTACTTAAGGGGACCGCGGTGGGCCGGTCAGTGTGACCCCCTGTGCCCCCACAGCCGGTCGCTCCTCACCCTCTGCTCTGCCGCCGCCTGCCTGCCGCTTCCTGGCGCCTGCCTGCTGCTGACGCCGCTTACCACTTTTTCACCGCCGCTGCCCTCTGCCTTCCTGTAAGTGCCGCCTCCTGCTCCCTGCCTGCTGCTGCCCCCATTTTCCGCTAGTTCACCGCCGCCGCTGCCCCTGTGAAGTTTTTTCTTCTTTCTCGCCACTGCCCCCACTGACCCGCCTCCCCTCCTAGCCCATTGGCCACCCCGCTCCCGCCTCCCAGCTGCACCTCCCTCCCGGCTCCTTACTTAAGGGGACCGCGGTGGGCCGGTCAGTGTGACCCCCTGTGCCCCCACAGCCGGTCGCTCCTCACCCTCTGCTCTGCCGCCGCCTGCCTGCCGCTTCCTGGCGCCTGCCTGCTGCTGACGCCGCTTACAACTTTTTCACCGCCGCTGCCCTCTGCCTTCCTGTAAGTGCCGCCTCCTGCTCCCTGCCTGCTGCTGCCCCCATTTTCCGCTAGTTCACCGCCGCTGCTGCCCCTGTGAAGTTTTTTCTTCTTTCTCGCCGCTGCCCCCGCTGACCCGCCTCCCCTCCTAGCCCATTGGCCACCCCGCTCCCGCCTCCCAGCTGCTCCTCCCTCCCGGCTCCTTACTTAAGGGGACCGCGGTGGGCCGGTCAGTGTGACCCCCTGTGTCCCCACAGCCGGTCGCTCCTCACCCTCTGCTCTGCCGCCGCCTGCCTGCCGCTTCCTGGCGCCTGCCTGCTGCTGACGCCGCTTACCACTTTTTCACCGCCGATGCCCTCTGCCTTCCTGTAAGTGCCGCCTCCGGCTCCCTGCCTGCTTCTGCCCCCATTTTCCGCTAGTTCACCGCCGCTGCTGCCCCTGTGAAGTTTTTTCTTCTTTCTCGCCGCTGCCCCCGCTGACCCGCCTCCCCTCCTAGCCCATTGGCCACCCCGCTCCCGCCTCCCAGCTGCTCCTCCCTCCCGGCTCCTTACTTAAGGGGACCGCGGTGGGCCGGTCAGTGTGACCCCCTGTGCCCCCACAGCCGGTCGCTCCTCACCCTCTGCTCAGCCGCCGCCTGCCTGCCGCTTCCTGGCGCCTGCCTGCTGCTGACGCCGCTTACCACTTTTTCACCGCCGCTGCCCTCTGCCTTCCTGTAAGTGCCGCCTCCTGCTCCCTGCCTGCTGCTGCCCCAATTTTCCGCTAGTTCACCGCCGCCGCTGCCCCTGTGAAGTTTTTTCTTTTTTCTCGCCGCTGCCCCCGCTGACCCGCCTCCCCTCCTAGCCCATTGACCACCCCGCTCCCGCCTCCCAGCTGCTCTTCCCACCCGGCTCCTTACTTATGACGCCCCCTGAGCGACCGCGCAGCGGGAGCGCCGACTGAGCGCCGAAGGTGCGCCAAAGGTAAGCCCGTCTGCGCCTGTCCGCGCCTGGACCGCGCCCAGCGCCAGACCCCCTGGCCCCCGCGCCCGCCAGCCCCCCCGCAGGACCTACGATGACGCCATACTCAACACACTCAACACCGGCCGAACGCCCGGATGCTACCAAGCATCCCCGCGACGCACCCATGGACCCTTCGTCTGCCGATCCTGCAACTTCTCCTGCCTCCGAACCTGCACCGCGCCCACCAAGACGGACAGCAGCAACCACCTCAAGTGCATCCTGCTCAACACCCGCTCCGTCCACAGACACGCCGTGGAACTCTGGAACCTCCTCGACACCGCATCTCCAGACGTCGCCTTCCTCACGGAAACCTGGATGAACGCCTCCTCAGCCCCCGACATCGCCATCGCCATCCCGGACGGCTACAAGATCATCAGGAAGGACCGCGTCAACCAGACCGGAGGAGGTATCGCCATCGTACACAAAAGCACCATTCGCATCTCGACTGACTCCATCGACGCATTCAACTCCGCCGAGCACCTGCACTTCCAGATTCACACCGACCCCAAGACTACCCTCAGAGGCACCCTCATCTACAGACCCCCGGGACCGCGCACACAATTCTGCGAAGACATCACGGACTTCATCAGCCCACACGCCCTCCCCTCCACCGACTACATCCTCCTCGGGGACCTCAACTTCCACCTGGAGAACAACAAAGTCCGCAACACCACCGCCCTGCTGGACAACCTCGCCAACCTCGGACTCCAGCAACTGGTCAACACCCCCACCCACTACGCCGGCCACACGCTTGATCCCGTCTTCTCATCCAGCAAGCAAATCACCTTCAGCCAATCCACCGGACTTCACTGGACTGACCACAGCTGCGTCCACTTCAGCTTCAGAAAGAACACAACCCACCACCACCCGAAGCAGGCTCCCCACAGAAACTGGAGCAAGATCACCGCCGACCAGCTCACCACTTCCCTCCGCCAAAGCCCACCTGTCAGGACAACGGACCCCAACGCAGCAGCCCGCAACCTCACGCAGTGGCTGACCACCTGTGCCGACGACCTCGCCCCACTGAAGAACCCACTCACCAGGCCCAGAAGCAAGAAGGCCCCCTGGTTCACCGACGAACTCAAGGACTCCAAGAAGGCCTGCCGCACACTCGAGAAGGCCTGGCTCCTCGACAAGACCGCCGACAACATGACCACCTTCAAACACGCCACCCGCAGACATCACCAGCTCATCTGCTCCACCAAGAAGAAATCTCTGAAGGAACGACTGGACAACAACGCCCAGGACAGCAAGGAACTCTTCAACATCGTCAAGGAGTTCTCCAACCCCAGCACCGGCAACAACGACATCACTCCTTCACAGGACCTCTGCGACTCCCTCGCCTCGTACTTCCACCGCAAGATTGCAGACATCCACAACAGCTTCAGTGCACCACCCCCGCACCCATCGGTCAAACCAACGCACCTCGCCGCCGCCCTCCTGACATGGACCGAAGTGACCACCGAAGACACGGCCCGCATGATGAACACCATCCACTCCGAATCTCCGACCGACCCATGCCCCCACCATGTCTTCAACAAGGCAGACTCCACCATCGCACCCCACCTCCGAGACATCATCAACACCTCCTTCGACACAGCCACCTTCCCAGAGAGCTGGAAGCATGCCGAGCTCAGCGCCCTGCTGAAGAAACCAACAGCGGACCCGACCGACCTCAAGAACTTCCGCCCCATCTCGCTCCTTCCTTTCCCGGCCAAAGTCATCGAGAAGGTCGTCAACAAGCAGCTGGCCACCTTCCTCGAGACGAACGGATCCCTCGACCCATCGCAGTCCGGATTCAGAGCCAACCACAGCACCGAGACCGCCCTCATCGCAGCCACTGACGACATCCGAGCCCTGCTCGACAACGGAGATACAGCGGCACTCATCCTCCTAGACCTCTCCGCAGCATTTGACACTGTCTGCCACCGCACCCTAGTCCAACGCCTCAACGACACCGGCATCCAAGGGAAGGCTCTGGAATGGATCACCTCATACCTCGCCGGCAGAACACAGAGAGTACGCCTCCCCCCCTTCTGTTCGGAGGCCACCGAAGTCATCTGCGGCGTTCCGCAGGGATCATCACTCAGCCCCACCCTCTTCAACGTCTACATGAAGCCCCTCGCTGCCATCGCACTCCAACACAACCTCAACATCATCTCCTACGCCGATGACACCCAGCTTATCCTCTCCCTCACCAGAGACCCCAACACCGCCAGAGCCAGCCTACACGAAGGGATGAAAGACGTCGCCGAATGGATGAACATCAGCCGCCTGAAACTGAACACAGACAAGACAGAAGTCCTCATCCTTGGACCATCACCCTCCGCATGGGACGACTCCTGGTGGCCCCCAGCCCTAGGCACCGCACCCAAGCCAACAGACCACGCACGCAACCTGGGCTTCATCCTGGACTCCTCCCTATCGATGACCAGACAAGTCAACGCCGTCTCCTCGCCATGCTTCCACACCCTCCGCATGCTTCGCAAAATCTTCCGGTGGATCCCGACTGAAACCAGGAAGACGGTCACCCAGGCCCTCGTCACCAGGCGACTAGACTACGGAAACACCCTCTACGCCGGAACCACAGCCAAGCTTCAGAAAAGACTCCAACGTATCCAGAACGCCTCCGCCCGACTCATCCTGGGCGTCCCCCGACGCAGCCACATCTCGAGCCACCTGAGAGACCTGCACTGGCTCCCCGTCAACAAGAGGATCACGTTCAGACTCCTCACCCACGCACACAAATCTCTCCACGACCTGGGCCCCAAGTACCTCAACGACCGCCTGACCTTCTACACACCCACCCGCCAGCTACGATCCGCGCACCTCGCCCTCGCCTCCGTACCTCGCATCCAGAGAGCCACCACCAGAGGAAGATCCTTCTCCTACCTGGCGGCCAAGACATGGAACTCCCTGCCCATCCACCTGCGGCTGACCCAGGACCACCACGCCTTCAGGAAACAGATCAAGACCTGGCTGTTCGAGCAGTAGCAGACCCCCTCCCCCAGCGCCTTGAGACCCTTCCGGGTGAGTAGCGCGCGGTATAAATTCCATGATTGATTGATTGATTGATATGGGCCGATTCTGCAAATTAGCCCATTTTTGTCTAGCCAAAAGGTTTGTACATGTGGCCCTAAGTTCTCAAATTTTAAATATAACACATTAATTATATATCCATTCCTCGACACAGCTTTGTGACTGACGATCAGAACTTTACATTTTGTCCTGACTGCCGCAGAGAGCTGAGCTAAAGTTGTAAAGAGTGAGAGGACATCAAGCCACACCAAGATAGAGAGAAGATATTGTTTCAACTAGAATCAATGTGTGAGGTATTGTATTTGATGCATGGGAGTTAAGGTTAGATGGCCATTCCGTTGCTGTGTACTTCAGCCCAAACATTGCTTGATCGTCAACTTCCTTCCACCCTGGACTTTGCCGCAGAGCCACCAGCAATGCTCTGGTTAACCCCAGCCTCTTCAAGGTCATTTGTGCTAAGTAGTCAGACAGGGGCACATGAATCTATCGTTCGTCCATCAATAGCTCTGGCAATTGGTGCCCTATGCTTTTCTGCTAGAAATGGAATGGTGATATGCAACAGCAATGTGCAATATTTTGAAGAGACTTCGGGCATATTCACAAGAACGTGTGATAACTACCGCAAGAGTAGCTTAACGCAACTCTCAACATCGCAGCCCATCGCAGGAAAATAACCCCCTGTCAACGTGGAATTCACAGCAAGGCGGTAGTATGGGATAGTTCTCCGAAAACGCAGCCAATGTCCACGATACAACCACCCCGACGGAGATAAAAACACAAACCACAACACCAGAAACCATGTGATGAGCCCATCCGTGATGAGGAAAGCAGGGATAAACACCGCCAGGATCGCAAAACACACGGCAGGCGGGAATAAACACTACAAAAGCCTGAAAAAGTAAGACAGACCAAACAGAAAATAGCAGCCAACCACAATGGAGGCAACCTGAGCCAGCAGACAACCCCACCAAACCCATTGGCAACAAAACACTGTACATGGCAGGCCAACTTGGACAATATGAATGCAGCCTGAGAGCGGAGGAGGACAATGGCAGAAAACCAGAACCCCAGCAATGATGCGAAAGGCACAAACAAGCAGAAAGACGCCTGTCGGACTTGTTCCTTTTTGCAGGGTCCTCCCTGAACTTTTTGCCTTCCTCCTGTTATTTGTCTGACCTGTTTTTGTTGGTTTTAGGACTCTGGGCACTTTACCACTGCTGTTCAGTGCTAATGTGCCTTATGCTCTCCATATGGTAAATTGATGTGTGGATCAGTGATTCCATGATTGGCTGGTTTGGTTTACCTGTCAGACCCTAGTTCAGTGCACCAGGAGTGCCCAGGGCTGGAAATCCAAATGCTGCTAGTGGGCTTGCAGCACTGGTTGTGCCACCCACAGAAGCAGCCTGTTAAAGTGTGTCTAAGGCTTGCCATTGCAGAGCCTGTGTGCAGTCTGGTACTGCCAAGCTGACTGGGCAAGTGCAGCCACTTGCCAGTCCCTAAACCTTCCCTTTTCTTCATATCAGACACCCCTATGGTAGGCCCAAGGGCAGGGTGCATTGTAAGTATAAGGTAGGACATGCCCTGGTGTGTGTGGCATGTCCTAATAGTGAATTACAGCCATTTACGTTTTTCACTATTGCAAGGTACCTGTCCCCATTGGCCAGAATGGGCAGTTTGATTATTACATCATATAATCCTAACTGACTCAGGGAACATGGTAGAAATTCGAGTTTAGTATGCCTTAACTCAGAATGATAAAATACATCTTTTAGTGAAGTTGGTTTTAACAATCTGTGTTTGAAAATACCACTTTTAAAAAGTAGGTATTTTTTTGTCTAACAATCCAAACCTGCTTCTTCTAGTTTGTGTATTCCTTGTTTGGAGTGTGAGTGACAGGGGCTGGGGAATTCCAGGAGACAGGGTGAGTCAGCACAGGGCTGAATAGAGAGATCTGATCCTAGATGGGTGGGAGGAGTTGCACCTGGGACCTGAATAGGGCTGTGCCTTCCCTCCACAATGCTGGCTCCACCTCCTGTAGTGCGTCTGATGTCACTGCCCTGCACTCTGAAAGGAAAGAAGGAGTCTTGTCAACAAAGTGCTGCAGGACTGACCAGAACTGATTTGGACTAGGCAAAGGCCTCACTGACTTCAGAGAACAAAGAGAAACTGGGTATAAATATTGGGACCCAAACCCAAGAACTTTAGATCACTTTGGGAAACAAGAAGAAACCTTTGCTGAGGAGAGGAATCAGAGAGACTGAGGAGAGACTATCCCTAAGCTTGAGGGATTGGCCTGCAGTGGTTGCCTGACTACCAAAGGGAGGAGTAGAAACTTTGTGTACTTTCTTCAACTTGTGAAGGATCTCCAAGGGCTTGAGAAAAGAGCTTGCCTCCTGCTGAAGTCTCAGGGACAACAGACTTCACCCACCAGCTCTCCAAGAGTTCTTTGGAAGTGCCTGCTGTTTTGCGAGGCTTTCCAAGGTACTGCATGTTGCAAGGAGCTGGAAGCGTGACTCACAAGCAAAAAGGGTGTCGCCGCACTGCCGCTGTCGCTTCACAACAAGAAAGCACCTTGCATCGCTGGAGAAGAGGATCGACGTCGCATCAGACGCCGCCGCATCACCGGGAAGCATGTCGCAGGGCCTGTCGCGGCCCAGAAGAACCGTTGAGTAATCGCAGGGTCCCCGAAGCGCCTCGCATCGCTGGAGAAGAGAATCTACATCGCAGCAGACGCCGCCGCATCACAGGGAAGCGTGTTGCAGGGCCTGTTGCGGCTCGCATCGTTGTCGAAGCAACTCGCATCGCCGGAGAAGAGGATCGGCATCGCATCAGACGCCGCGGCATCACTGGGAAGCGTGTCGCAGGGCCTGTCGTGGCTCGCATCATTGCCGGAGCGTCCCGCACCATCGGAGAAGAGGATCGTCGCTGCAGCAGACGCTGCCGCATCACCGAGAAGCGTGTCGCAGGGCCTGTCGCGGTCCGCATCGTGTCACATCAAGAAAAGATGCCATCTTTGTTTCTTTACACCGGATCTGCATCGCATCACGGCGTTGCGTGCCGCATCACCACGGAAGCGCAGTAAGAAACCGAAGCATCACCTCCCCTCGCAGAGAAGAACTGACACATCCCCTACTCAGCAGTAGGGACCCGACGCATCACCGTTCTTGCGTGTAAGGAACCGACGCATCACCTTCCCTGCAACACTTTTGCTGTATTGCGTTACGCATCTTAAGGTACATTGAACTCAAAGTGTCGCAATTTAACATCTCAAGAGAACTAAGCGAATTCTACCATTTTAAGTACAGTATTGTGGATTTTGTCGTTTGTGGTCTTGTGATAAGTCTATATAAAGAATACTTATTTTTTATATAAAACTTGTCTGATATCCATCTGTAGTGTTGTCACTTGATTACTGTATG
This sequence comes from Triturus cristatus, assembly GCF_964204655.1. Lineage (NCBI taxonomy): Eukaryota > Metazoa > Chordata > Amphibia > Caudata > Salamandridae > Triturus > Triturus cristatus. Next base: position 990,176,011 of record NC_140592.1, read on the forward strand.
TGTTCACAAATGCTTTACACACTGCCTCTGAGACGAGCCTGTCTGCTCGTGCCAAGCTACCAAGGGGGTGAGCAGCCTCTACTTGGACAAAGGTACCTACCTCTGCCAACTAGAGCCCCCCAAATCTAACAATGCCAACAACAAGAAGGCAGCAATGCACACCAGAGGTGGGAGTCCAGCGCCACAACAGGAGCTGTATGACAACCACATCAGTCTGGAGATGGTGGCAGGACTCAGGGACCACAAACTGCACCAAACAACAGACACAACAGCAACAGGGAGAGGAACCAGCAAAGACTGGGGGACGGGGGAGATGGGCACAATGGCACACATGCACAACTAAGCACAGCACAACAGCAGACAAACCATGCCCACGAGCAACAACACCAACCAGGTGCACAAGTCACACAACCCGGCAATGTCACACCACTGAACAGGGACAGAAGTGAACACAACACCACCTGAAAGGGAGAAGGGGGAGCCAAATCAGAGCTGAAGGGACATCACACACACAATGCAGCACACACACATAGGAAGCAGAGCCCCAAAACATCCAACACAATGTGGTACAAACACCAACTTGTGTACAACCAAATTCAGGACACAAGTGCACCCGCATGTGGCCGGTAAACGGCCATACGCATCTGGCAAAGCACGAAACAGGGACATGATAATGCACATGTACAAACACAGAGTCCTGATGGGGTAGCAATGCACGGATGGTAGGGAGCCAGAGAGTCCGTGACAGACATTGGCATACAAATCAAGACACAACACAGTTGGAGACAAGTGAAAGTGCAGAAACTTTATCAACAAGTGTGAGTCAGTACGGCCAAGATAAGTGCCACGATATGCAGACCAATGCAGCAGCATGTCTGAATGAGGAACATAGAAAAGCGCCAATGTCCATCTCAGGGGATTCCCTCATCAACACAAGTCAGTGCCAACCCACGTTGGTTGTCCACGCCTGGAACATGAGTCCTGGCCAATGCAGCCAGGTCCACTGTCGTCTCTGGACTTGTGACCATATCCACAACATGCAACCATGTGTCGTGACAAGTGCAATGGCTCAAATCCAGTTGTGGCTGCAGGTACCTTGTCACTCGTCCATAGACGCGAGTGCAGCTGTGTAGGCCAACATCTCGACATGTCGTCGACGTAATCCATCAGCTGACCAGGACAGATGTGCTGACTCCAACCAGTGGACCCAATGTGCACCAAAGCCCAATCGGGTAGTGGCTCAATGTGCTCACTGCACATGACGATTCGTGCAATCCCCCAGGTCCAATTTCCAGCCTGCATGACGAACATCCATGCATGCCATAAGCGGTCATCCTGGTGGCACTCCTGGTCATGGTCCAACAGGGGGAGCACACACACGTCAAAATCCAGGTCAGCTACCGTTACGTTGGAGAGGCAGACATCCATGGACCACTCGAATATGCACAAGCGACAATGCAACACAGGCTGCACGCAGGTGACATGCGCAAGGCGGAAGCCCACCTGGTAACTGATCCGCAGCACTGCCAACGGCAGTGCCCCCAGTACATGCAGCAGACATGCACGGTACAGCTCCACTTGACTGGAGTAGCCCATGTGTCCGGGATGGTCTGCCATTGCATCAGTGGCTCTGCTTGAAGCGGCACTAGCTTGCCTTGAGACAGTCCGGAGGATGAAATGGCACAGCTCGGTGCACTGAGCAGTGTCTGTGTGCAACGGGTGCAGGCCTTGGGTGGGGTGGGAGTACGTGCGAAGGCCATATCACGCATGCCAACTGCGACCAAGGTCCACTCCGTGTGGGATGTGAACACGTTGGTCTCACACCGGGCAGTGCGTAGTGTGGGATTCGCAAGCAAATACCATCGCACCTGTCAAGGGGTGCTGGGCAAATGCAAGTTCCTGCTTGGAGCTGCAGATGTGCTTCCGCCTGATAGTACAGACAAAGGACCTTTCATCCCTACGTTAACTTCGCCAGCTGCATGCATACAGGAGACATACAGAGGCCGGTCGTGGGTGTTGTGGGACGTCTGCGACCCTGAGATTCATGGATGATATGCCCAGCACAATGCACATGAGCTGACTCACTGTGTGTCACGTTGCAACACAGCTGCTCCGCCCTGCCATGGGCACTCACACTTGTGTGCGCTGCGTGGTTGCATCATGTGCACTCCCACGGGACACCATTCTAATGCCTGTCCACGCATGTCCAGCGCCATGCCAACAACACCGCGATGCTGGCCTTCGAAGGTGTGTGCCCACATGGGCATAAGCCAATGGTCCGGACACGGCGGACCCAGGTGTCCAGCCCATGGCTGGCTGGGGCCGCACAGCGAATGAGACTGATACACATCACACTTGGCATGCATGTGCCAAGACCCCAAGCATCCTAGCGCTCCTAGATGTCCCCGTACCTGCAGGCCCACCCTCCTGGCACATGACACATTGCAACATCGTGTACTGTTGCCCTGGTGGCGACAACACCCCCATACAGAGACACACTTACCGCACTTCCTGCACCGGGCCACATCCGGACCACACCCTGCCCCCCCTGCCGAACCAGCACACGCAGCCTGTGCATGCAGGGGGGCAGGTGCGGGGCTACATGTCCAGGGTCACTGCCAACGCTGAAGTGACATGGCAACATCCGTAGAAGACAGCACACTGTGATGTTGCAGGGCCCGTGCACATCAAGCTAACACAATGAACACATGGACACACTTGCTCAAATGGTGTGAATGGCTACGGGCACGTGTGCACGGCCACATTTATTAGCAGGCACACTTACCGAGTGACACCTGTGTTGGATGTGTGTGGGGTGTGTGCACACCAGCAGGCAAGGACTGCCTGGTGCAGTCAGAAATCGACAACAGTGTACATCGTAAAGACACAACCATACAACCATAAAGGCCCCATGATATGTGCAGCACAAAGTTAGTGGCCTGGATACACAACGTCCTGCACAGGCCTTCCACTACGGGCCACTGATTTGCGGTGCACTGGGGCAGGGTCACGGGTGCAGGGGCCTTGTTGCGGTGTGTCTTGATGGACAGTGAAAAGTGTACCCCCAGGGCAGGATGCAGAGGGCAGGCCCACACTGATACAGTCACTATTGTGGAGATGAATGGAACAGACACATGTCGGACACCAAATCTGGTCCAGCCAGAAGAAGATGCAGAAATCTACCAGGCCAAGGGCTCTGATGCCACCAGGGTCCAAATGCGCACAGAGTTAGTGGCACCAGTGCAGTTAGGGGATGCCGCCTGCGATGAGGTGTGTCCAATGATGTGGATTCCTCCACATCTTACCCAAAACACAGTTCCACATGTTTGACCTAATAGACCGCATTGTAAGCCTGAGGTAGCGCTCGGCACGGGCCATTCACCGAGTGTCGCCGGCATAGGTTGGATGGCCCCACCAGCCTGCGTAGTTCAGGTTCAGTGGCACCACGTGTGGCCGGCTGGTGTTGAACAGGGTTAGTGTCACCATGTGTCTCAAGATGCCCATTTGGAACTATGCCTCACTGATCAGGGGGGTCTGGTGCTGTGGCCGCTGCCCAGGCTTTGGGGTCACTGCCATTCAGGACTCAGGACACAGTTTCACATATGGGACCAACTGGGCCGAAGAGGACCCGGGGGAATGTGTGATTGTGGAAGGAGTAATGTGGGCCAGCGTTGGGGGGCCAGCAATTGTCTGTGGAGGCTGCAGAAGTCACAGAACTGGTGCTTGGAGCTTGCACCTGCACTTGGTTAACCCTACTTGACACACGCTGGTGTCAGCAGGTGATCACTGTGACCTGGCTGCGCAGGAGCGGGACTGGCGGTTTCGCAGGCATCTCCGCTCATGGCGTTGGTCTCATGCCGTGGTGAGAGGCGCCACCCTGGCTGAGACGTTGGGCTTTCCGGAAGTGGACCAAGCCTAGGGCTACGTGCTTTTTATTCACACCCGTACGCTGGCCTGGCATACACCGGGCAATCCCACTCTGCTCACGCTTACGGGGGGGGGCGTAACAGGCAACATTTGTGTGAACTCCCCCACTGGCCGGGGGGACATGGTTGCGTCCACTGGCCACCACACTCCATACTCCAGTGGTGTGTGGCGCCATGGATATGGGTGTGTTCTGCATACTGTGGTCTGTCCAGCACATCTCAGCCTTTCTTGGCATTGTGTGCTTTCCCAGTCATGGTTCTCCTGCCTCCTTCACACATGCCTGGTTGCAACCTCTCCCTCCATTCGGCTACTGTGTGGCCGAGGTGCCATGCTGTTGATGGCTCATGTGCAGGGCTTGCCCAGGTTACCATTGTGAGTTGTTCTGTCGTGTCTGGTGGGTGGGCATGTTGTTTTGCATGTTGGTTTAGATTTTGTGACGTGTGCATTACCAGAGTTGTGAGTTGCATGGTTGTGGAGTTGAGGTGAGTGGGGTGTTTATTTTGAAGTTCGCCAGGGGACTGTGCATTTCCCTTGGTGCCATCCTGGGGATGCTGGTTGCTGATGGACTGTCAGAGGTTGGAAGAATCGTGCACAGTGGCTGGATATTTGGAGGCAAGATTGGTAGAGGTTCCACGGTGTTCGGTTGTTGTCTCCACATTGCTGTGAGGCATGTGCTTTCTGTTGCGGTGATTGTGTGCTGTGTCAGCAGGGGGCACAGGTATGACATGTGTGCTGTGGATTGCCCCCGACATGTGCGTGCATCCAGCTATGGCGTATGGTCCTTGCTTGGTGTCCAGCGGATCCTGTGCATTGAGTTAGACGTATGGGAATGGGGTGACAGGCTGATGGTGTTGTCCAGGTCATGTGTGAGGGACTTGGATGTGGCTGGCTGTGAGACTCCTCCGACTGTGGTGGGTGTTGGCTGCGGGTACCAGGGGCCAACAGATGCAGCACAGCCAGCAGCTTTGTGTGGGGTGGGACGTTGGTTGTCCGCCGTGTTTGTGCCATCGGCCTGTTGGGTGTTGTTGGTCAGGATGCATAGGATGGTTGTCTTTTTGGGCCTGTAGTGGGCTATGACATTGTCAGGTGTTGGGTCTGTGAGGATGGTGCATTTCCTGGTGGTCCACTGTCTTTGTCTGCGCTGCCTCTGCGGTGGTATGGGGGGGCGGGGTTGTTCCTGGTGGGGTTTGGGGTCCTGGGGTGGTGGCGGTGGGTGTCGTGGCCCTCTTGGCTGTCGGGGCCGCATGACTAGTGGCTCCATGGCATCTATTGCCCTTCCGATGTGGCTGTGGGCTCTGCTCCCTTTTGTGGTGCTCCCTTTTGTGGTGCAGGCTGTGGTCCGACTTGGCACCAGGTCAGAGCAGGTGTTATTTTCCTGCTGCTAATGCGCTTTATCACTGGTTTTGTGTTCTTATCACAGTTCTGTCTGGTCGTTGTGAATGTTGTGGAGTTGTGTTGTTGCGGCTTTTGGCACGGGAATGCCTACTCTGCATCTCATTAGCGATAGTTGCGGGTGTCATCCGTGGTGATGTTTTTTGCGCTATCACGGGTAACCTGGTGCTGTGGGCTGTTAACACCAGCTTGTGAATGGGGCGATAAATTTATCGCAACTTTGGCTGCGATAAAGTGCCGTTAACTCGGCGATAGTGCCTTGTGAATATGCCCCTGCATGTGTCTATCTAAGAATCTAATGTCAGAACTAAAGGTGAAGAGTCCTTCTCGAATTGTGTTTTGTGAGAACTACAGGTCAGCCACAATTTTACCACTGGATTGATTTTTAATCTTAGAAAATGTAATAAATTTACTTTTAATTAGAAGCAGTTTAAAATGGTTCCCATTGACAGACAAGCCCGACAAAGAAAACGCTATAATTGATTTGAAAGTTCATTCACAACACGGCCCCAAAATACCTGGTAGATCTTTACAGACTCACCCCAAGCATTTTTATTCATTCACAGGCCAAAGCAAGGTCTTCTGCAAACACAGAAACTAGAATAGTGAGGGAATATTCAATACTACCAGCACAAAATGGCTGCTTGCGCTGCCAAAATAACTTCATTTGAGCTTACATTTCCTTTTTTTTTTTTTTTTGTGCTTTATTTATGTATCCAGTTTCAACAAAAACAAAATGTATACATTCATATACACATATAAGCACCATAGATATATGATAAATAACAAAAGGGTCAATCAGCTATCAAATAACAAATGAATACCACCACCTCTAATACTGATAGCCACCCCCTAAAATAATCAATCATGGGTTCCCAGATCACAAGGCCAAACTTTCTCCTGCTGGGGTTTTAAGTGAATACAAACTGACTTCTAAATTAAAGATGTTATAGAACTTTGCCAGCCATATTTCAAAAGGGGGGGCTATACAGAGTCGTGCTACTGCTGCCACTATAAAAATTAAGAAACGGTATTTAAACAAAGGTTGACCCTCATTAAGATCCTCCCCAATCCCTAATAGCATCATACTTGCAGAGAGTCGAGTCGGTTGTCCAATAACCAATGATATAAATTTTTCAATGTGACCCAAAAATTGTCCGAGCTTGGGACACAGAAAAAATATATGCACAGTATCCGCATTGTCGCCCCTGCAGTGGAAGCATTTCCCATTATTTACAAAATTCACCACCCCACCCCATTTCATCATAGCGGCAGGAGTACGATACAAATTAAAAACCGTTTTATAATGCTGTGCCCTCAATGAAGCTGTAAGACAAACTTTCCTGGCAACTTTAATAGAGCTTTCAACCGAAACCGCGCTGTCTGCCAGGAAGTCCCTCCATCTAAGATTTACTTTCCCCATGTCATCCCCTCTAGATGTTAACAATATGTGATGCAGCACTCCTATCCTTGCCTTACGCCTAATAGCCTCAACTATTTCATAGGAATTTACGGACAGGGCATGCTTCTTTAGAAAATCACAAATCTGCAAAAACTTAAACAATTGTGTAGATGATACATTGTATTTATCCCTCAAATTAGAAAAAGAAACACAAACCCCATCAGCCAAATAAAAATCACCCAAGCGTATGATGACTTTAGATCTCCAATCCATAACTATATGAACCCAGAAAATGGAGGGTAATAATTGATCTGCTGATAGCGGTGTGTATAAGGACAACCTAGGAATCTGAAATGCTTTCCTAACAATGTCCCAGACCCCAAAGGCAGCCCCCAAGATTTTAAATCGAGTCCTTCTATAGTAACTTCCATCAGGTCTATAAAATAAGCAGTTATATGTCGCAGGACCCAATACCATCTGATAGATAGAGGGTGACTCCGCTGGGTTGTTCACCTCTTCCCCAGTCAATAATATACGCATATTAGCCAATAGGCAGGATATGTGATAGAAAAAGAAATCTGGCACTGCCCACCCACCCCGATCCAGTGGTAGAGTCATGAATCGAGCAGCTCTACGAGGTCTCCCTGGAGCCCAAAGATACCTAGCACATAATGATTGGAGATGTTGTATCTGGGTTTTGGGAATCCCAAGGGGAACCGCCCTAAAATAATACATAACTCTAGGGAGGATAACCATTTTCAATAAGTTAGATCTTCCCACTAATGAAAGATGCAAACTTTCGCAGTTTGTCAAAGCTCCTTTAGTCTTATCCACTATAGAGTCCCAGTTTACCTGTACTAAATCTTTTAAACAGGGACTGATTTTAATGCCCAAGTACATGGCTTCTTCCATTACTCTATGGTCCTTTACCCGTGAACGGTCTGTACAGACTAATTGCGTTTTAGTGATATTTAGCGTGTAACCAAATCTACCAGCTAAATGTTCAATCTCTGGAATAGCTATATCTGGGTCAGTTGTTATAACAGCAATATCGTCCGCATATGCTAAAACAGAGAAATGCTCATGATTAACCATAAACGGTGGAATATGGTTACTTAGTACCAGCATGTTTAAAAAGGGATTGCTATACAACGCGAACAGGAGCGGGGAGCACGGACACCCCTGTCGCGTACCCCTAGATATCAAAACATCCTTGGAGGTATATCCTATTGCACAAATCTTAGCAGTGGGAGACCGATAAAGAACCTGCAAGGCCTGGATGAACCCTGGGCCAAATCCCATACGCTGTAAAACCCCCCAGAGAAATCCCCAGGCCACCCGGTCAAACGCCTTCTCTGCATCGAGCAGGACAAGTCCCAACATCCTAGACTCGACCTGCGCGATGTCGAGGAGGGCCACGACTCTATTGACATGGTTGACCGTCCCCCGCCCTGGGAAAAAGCCGTGTTGTCTTATCGAAACCAGGGGTGGCACAACCGATGACAACCTATTAGCTAACATTTTTGCGTAAAGCTTGCCATCACAATTTACCAGGGAGATTGGACGGTACGACCTGGGGAGGTCAGCAGGTTTGTCTTTTTTCTTAAAGATAACTATGTTGGCTTCCTGCCAGGATCTTGGGGCAGTACCAAGATGAGCTGCCTGAAATGTAACAAACATATCCACCTTCAGCTCTTGAAAGAAGACTTTATATACCGCCACAGGGAGCCTATCTGGCCCTGCAGCCTTCCCCCTGCTATACTGCTCAAAGCTTGTTCCAGCTCTTCTCTGGTGAAAGGCCTCTCTAACATCTCAAAATCTGCAGGATCCAGATGTTCCAACGGCAAAGGAGGGAGTCCCAGATCAAGGGGGTATTTACCTAGCACCTGCTCTGCATATAACTCAGTATAAAACGTATGGAAAACCTTTAAAATCTCCTGTGGGTCATAAATCAATGAGCCTCCCATATCCTGAATAACTTGTATTCTTTGATGAGCCTCTTTAGCACGAATTTTCTGGGCAAGACACCTACCAGTAGCTTCGCCATACTCATACATTTGCTTCTTATACATCTGATGCTTACATGCAATTTCTTGGGACCATATTTGGTTTATGTTAGCCTTACATTGCGCCAAGTTATCCAGCAAGTCAGTTATATCCGGGTCAGCCCCCAAGCCACCAGATAGCCTTTCTTCTGCTTTTTTAAGTTGATTATATAACTACAAAATGGTAAATTTCGCCTGTTTCTGTAGAAAAAGCCCATAGCTCAACACTTCACCTCTAGAACAGGCTTTAAACGAGTCCCAGACCATGTCACAAGATGCAGAATTTCTATTTATTAGGAAATAACCTTTAATCCAATTCTTCTTGTAACTAACAAAGGTTGGATCTAAAAGAAGCTTCCTATCAAACGTAAAAGACTTAGGGGGCTTATATATCGCCATATTAGAAACCCTGATAACGACAGGAGCATGGTCTGATGTAACCCTGGGATAAACTTGCATTAAAGCTTCAGAGGCCCAAGCAGCAGATGTAAAAAAATAATCCAAACGGACAAGCTTCTTATGGGGGCAAGAAAAAAAAGTATAGCCTGGATCCTGCACATGATGGGTGGCCCAGACATCAACAAGCCTGTGATCCGTAAGCAAGGACCTCAATGCCCCAAAGACATGAGGATTACGGCCTTTATAATCTTGTCTACCCAGATGAAGTATGTTACCTGACAGGTTAATGTTCATATCGCCACATACTACTAAAGGCGAGGGCCAAAGAGCTAACTCACCATTCAAATATTCCAAAACCGTGTCCTCGTCCAGATTGGACCCATAAATTGTACATAAGGTAAATCTTGCTTCCCCAACTAAACACTCCAAGATGGCCCAGCGCCCCAGATTATCTACCATTTGACGCCCTGGGACCACTACCGAGGATCTGGCTAATATTGCTACCTCTCTAACTGTATTAGATTGCTCAGAGGCGGCCAATAGGTTAAACCCCAGATCTAATAGACTCTGCCGCTTGAGCCATGAAAGATAAGTCTCCTGTAAACATATTATATCTGGGTTGATGACCCTAAGTTCAGCTTGGACTCTTCCTTTTGTCATAATTATTAAGCCCACATACATTAAAGGAGCATATTTGTAGGCCTAAGTTAGCCATAGATAAGCTTTCGAAATCTGCCTTTGAAGTGTTGCAATTTGAAAATCCATAACAAATGACCTTAAGGAAAAAAAAGGGAAACCGTGGAACATTTTTTCCCCCTTTTTTCCCCCTCCGCCCCCTCTACACCCCAAACCCCCAATCCCCCACCAAACCTCCCCACCCCCAGCCCCTTCATGCGGCAAAAGGACCATTGGTCCCTAGCGATGGAGAGCCGGGAGCCCCCTACTGAGAATACCCCTCCCACGGAGCATTTCATTTATGTTTCCCCCGCCTCTGACCCCTTATATTAGATACAGAAACTTCTCTGCCTGTATTTACGAAGTAAAACACTTTGTTTGTCCCTTATGCATCACTTTTAATTTTGCGGGGTTAAGCAAAAATACCTGTGCCCCTTTGGCTTGAAATAAAGAAATTAGTTGGCGAAGCTGCCACCTTTGCTCAATGTCGCCTGACAGAAATCTGGCCTCACAAAAAAATCAAACCGCCTAGCAGCTCTTTTTCTGTTAGGCCTAGCCAGGTCAAAAACAGCTTCTCGTGCTAAAAAATTGTTCATAGAGATCAAAATAGCCCGGGGTAATACATTAGATTGTCCAGATTGTGACCTTAGGTGAAATGGGAATTGGTGGGTTCTCTGCAGCTCAACCTTCCAATCCCAGTGATTCAGCTCCGGGAATGCCTCTGTAAAAAGCTCTATCACAAACTGGCACGTGTCCTCGCCTTCTGACCCCTCTGGAATACCTAGGATCCGAAGGTTATTCCTTCTCATCCGATTCTCTAAGTCGGAGAGTTTCCATGTAACATCATGTTTTTGATTTTTTAATGTCTCTGTGAATCCCTTCTGTACCACAAGTTCGTCTTTGAGCATGGACATTCGACCCTCCGCTTCTCCTTTCCTGACACCGATGTCTGTACAGGTCTTAGCCATCCTCCTGATGGCATTCTGAAGCTTACGGCAAGCCCCCTGAGTCCGAGCACTCTCAAGCCTAGTCTCAGCACGATGGGCAATAATAGTCTGGTAAATCATATCAGAGGGTCATGGGCCGGGTTTATCACAGATGCCACTTCCCCTTTATCCACCAAAGGCGGTTGCCCAATGAGGCTGTGAACGAATAGTCCCAGTCTAGAGTACCCAAGAGCCCATGACTCCCCCCTGACTCCGCATGTGCCTTAGGTCTGCGGAATGTTCCTATCTGGGATATAGACAATTTTTCTTGGCTCCCCCGTCTCACGGGCCAGCCTGTGCTGTCTGTATCATAGTCAGCCCAGTCTTTACTTAAATCTCCTTCCTCGGATGAAGATGAAGGGTCCGACAATGAAAAAAAATTATCCATTAGGTCATTTTCTACACCACCTTCAGCTTGGTGATATACCTGCGGGATATTTTGCTTAATCGCAGCCTCCTTATCCTGTACCTCTTTAACCATCAGCCCGGGAGTTCCTTGTTTATTCCTCCCAAGAACCACATTACCCATAATGCCACTTGCAAGAGGATTATTTTTGAGACTACATTCCTCTTCTGATACATCTCCTGAAGTTAGAAACGTCTTAGTAGTGCCAAAATTCTTCGTATCCCCCAGACTCTCCTCAAGCTGCCCACCGGGTGCCTTTGTAATATCAAAAACTGCAACATCTATGGTTTTAGCTGCAAGGCTCATATCTGGACAAAGGCCCCTACGGCAGAGTCAGGCATAGCGACAGGCATAACAACGCTATCATTAATTTTCAAGTTCTCGCCTCCCTGAGAGGCCTTCTTGCTTCTAGTAGTCGGAATTTTGAAAATCGAAGGTACTGTTTGTTTACCTCGATTCAGCGTTGTTTTTGCGTTGACCTCTGGTTGACTGCTGCTACTGCCACTACTGATGTTTCCCGGATTTCCCGTATTTGAGTTCTCTGTTGCGGGAATAGAGACCCGCCGTTGCTGCCGCTGTCGCCGCCGCACAGCGGACCTTCACCGACTTCAGTAATTGTTTTGGTGCCATTTCCTTTTCCCTAGCAGAGCACCGAGAATGAGGGTAAAATACCGCCAGGCAGCAGCGTCCTATCCGGGGCGATCTCAGCACCCAAGTCGGGCCCTTCAGGGGTGCAAACAACAGCCACCGGATCATCCCAGGCGTTTCCATGTCTAAGTTCAATAAAATTGAGCCATTTGTGAACAATTATTCTCTAAGCTGCCAAGACCACAACGCCGTGGGAGGGTTTCTCAAGGAGAGCTCTCTGACCAGCTCACTCGGCCGTCTGACTGGCCGCCATCTTGCCGCTCATATCAAACAGCAACTCCTGAGCTTACATTTCCAAATTGTTAAATTTCCTGCAAAAATATTTTATTGAAATTGTGACTTTAGGCATTTTATGCTTTTAGCTTCTGTATTGTTCACTGATCCATTTGTTTGCCCTCGCTGCTATAAGGGTTGTTTGTCTTCATGGTTTACCGACATCTGACCTTCCCCGTGGAAATATAGCTCAAATATTGTAATATCATCTGTTTACCTTTGTGTTGCAATGTATTATTCATTGAGCTACAGGTGTATCATTTTGACACTGGAGTTTTGTGACTTGAGGGCAATTACGGAATTTTGAATTCATTGTTCTGTAACAAGAGTCTGTAACTTAGGTTTCTCATTCCAGGCATACCAATATCAATAATTATAACTTCTCACAGATACCTCACCTCGGCTATCACGGCATACCAGAGTTGAAGATAAGTAAACATGCCATGACCCAGGGCTCTAAATAGGGCAGGGGATCCGACTTTTAAATGTGGCCCTATTGGGCTCTATCACCCTGCCCTTAACTTAATTGACAAAATTATTGATCATTTTTTTTACCATTTACTGTGTATATATATATATATATATATATATTTATTTATTTAAAGGTATTCCATGTGTATTCTCGGTCAGCGATGCAATTTTGGTTCACATTTCATCATGCATTCCCTAAAAACAATTGCTTTTTTCAAGATGTGTTTCTGTAGTGTTTTTGTTCATACAAGCATAACTCTTGTATGGTTCCACTTCGGACTGAGTCACCTGTAGATGTCTGACAGACTTCAGATTGCAGATGATGTTTATAGCAGCGAATAACTGAGATCTCTGAAGTTGAGGTGTCTGTCAGTGGCTCATAAAGGTGTGCAGAATACATGCACATCCAATCCTTGGCCTCTCTGCAGAGCACACAGAGAGTTATAGTCGCTTATGTGCCGTTAACATTAGTAGGGAGATGTGAGATATGCAGATGGAGGATTTCAGAAAAGTTTCGGGAGAAAAAAGGCACATGTATCTATTAGAGTGAGAGACTGCAGAAGAAAGTGGTATGAAGGGGTGAAAAGGAGTCCCTGAGGCACTCTGAAGGACACTACCTGTTCTACAGACCTTAGTAACATTTTATTCAGTCTTACATTTTCAGGACTGAAACATTTACATTCTACTTATTCCCAACAAAATCATTGTTGATAGTCATGTATCTGATACAGCTTACAAGCATCGGCAAAACAAATCTGTCTGACTTATTTTAGGTATATGTGTTGGTTGTTTTGTGACATGAAATAACAGAAACTCACAGAGAGGCACCCATATCCTGGTCAAGTAGCATGCTGTGTTAAGCACAGGATTTTAGTTTTACTTGTTTCAAAACACGACTTTAGTTGCAAAGGCCATGACTCTTAGGAAGGATTCATTTGCCATGCCTATTTAGAGAACACCCCCTGCCATCTTTTTCATTTCACCAAAAGCATTGCCACGACCTCTGGAGCAGAGTACCTGTGAATGGACAAATGCAGTTCACAGTAGCGCCTGGTGTGATGGAAATGTGGTGGGGCAGCACGGGTGAGGGCAGCGTGGTTGGGCAGTGCTTGGGGGGGTGGACAATAACAATATCAACAAAAAACATAACTTACCTGCCGCCTCGCTGCTCTTCTGTCTCCACTGCAGCACAAGGCCGAGGCTCCGTGACTCCCCTAAGGCCAATCCAGACGCTGCGCTCATACTGCTAGGAGCAAGGGGTTTGGCCTGAGCGCCCCGGATTTGCCCTCCCAGAGAGACTGGGAGCCTGTTGTCTCTAACCCAGCAACGCATCTCGGGTTGGAGACATCTCAGTGTGCCTGTCGGTTTGGCCCACTTAAGACGGCCGGCCAAAAACTACATGCGCAGTGACAGCAGTGCCCACCACTCCTCCTCCATGCCCCTCGTCAGTCGTCGCGATGGATGGCCCTGCCCCGAAGACGACTTAATAAAGTAAAATAAAATGATAATAAACCTGTTTTATTATCATTTCCTTTTTCCCAGGTGTCTGCTGGCAGGTGGGAGATGCTCCTCCGCCGTAACGGAGTACACCCGAAGAGGCTGGGTTTGTTCCTAGGAAGAAAACACATTTAGAGTCTGTAGTGTCCGTGCCTGGACACGTTCTAGTGTTCCATCCCCATGTAACACACTATACACCCACCCACCACCGACGTCACTGGGTCAGGTGACGCGGTCAATAAAAGGGCCGAGCGCACGTGCTCGTGGCCATTCCTACTACCCCTAACCATGTGTCCTGCGTGAGTCATTTCACCCAGCATGCGGGCCTAGTGCCCAACATTACACTGGCGATGAGGCGGATACTCCACCCCGCGTGTGCAGCCTCCGCTCTGCCAACCGACGAAAGTGAAAAGAGGGAGAGGGAACTGCCCGCAGTGCGGACACCCCCCTCTGTGTGAAGGCGCGAGGCGCCGAGAAGCATGCAGGGCGAGGCAGAGCCCGCAGCATGTCCGGTGGTGACCGGGAGCTCACCCCGCACCTACAGAGCCAGCAGCGCCGGAGAGAGCGAGGCGATCATCGCAGCGGAGCCCACCCGCAATGGTAGCGACTTCCTGCCGTCATCCACGATCTGTGCCCGTCTAGAGAGCCGCCCCCATTGGCACAATGAGCGACGTAGGCGAAGCGGAGCCCACCCGCGTTGAAGGGAAGCCCAGCCGGGCCGAAGGTGAGCCTGTGGCAAAAGGGACTAGCCGTCCACTACCCCGTCCCGTGAGGAGCCACTGACGTTGCCCGGAAAGGAACGGGCAGGCTCCGGCAGCAGCGCCAACCCTCACCCGCTCCCGCACAGCATGCACTGAGCGAAGCTGACAGCGGGGGAGCGAGGAGGAGAACTGCGCCGGCACAGCCCAAGACCGAGTACGCCTGCGGGCGGAATGAACTGAAGGTAAAAGCGGAGCCCAACCGCTGTTGCCGCACCGAGGTAGTGAACCCCGTCTCCTCTGCCCCCTTCCCCGCGCAGCGTATGAGCAAAGCGGGGCTGCTGCAGGTGAGGAGTGGGAATCAAGACTGCCCTGCAGATCAGCGACAACTCTCCCCCACCCCAGGCAGCGTATGTACTAACTTGCTGCTGCGGGCGGGGAGAGCAAAGCACAGGCAGCGGATGGCCGGCGGCGCGGTGAAGCGCGAGGTGCCCCAGGCGGGAGCCACCGAGAACTCAGGAGATGAGAGAGAGCTGCTGAGCCTATAATTAAGTACAGGTGCACCCAGAGGAACAAGCGCTCACCAGCAGCAGCACACACAGTGTATATGAGGAGGAAAACGAAATGCCTTACCAACCACTTTGGCTGCATGAGTCCTGTGCTGTAAACCCAGAAGTGAGGCTCTGATCCCAGCGTCAAAGCTGCACGGAGGCCCAGCTGCTAATTAGGAAAGGCCCAGATAGTTGGAGGAAAGACTGCGGTGCCGGAAAAGTGCTCCCCTGCCACCCAGTGGACACTTGTGGTACTGCAGCAATGGAGAAATAAACAAGCCTGCAGCAAGCCAAGGAGATCCAGCAGCCACAGGAGACCGACTGATTGCGGCGCTAGGAAGAAGAGACAGTGTGCCACAGGGATGCAGCGCCATCCCACAGTGAGAAGGAAGAAGAAAAAAAAACGGTGTCAAGCAACATCCACCCCAGCGAGGACTGCGCTGTCACCGCATCAAGTGGAGCGAACCCTCGAGAGAACGGACTCTGAAGAGGATGGGCGCAGCAAGTATCCGACACTGATGGGTAAGGATGCAGAGGCACACCCAGTGGCGCCAAGAAGCCACCACAACAAGAGATCACACGGTACAAAAAGCAACGCTACACTGAAGATGTACCACGACGGTACGAAGAGGAGCACGCACCAGCGCCTGACAAGGCAGCAAACACAGGTAGTCACACGACGTGACGCACCTCATGAAGCCGACCAGCCAAATGGTCGCACCACAAAGGCCAAGCCGACCAGCCAAATGGTCGCACCACAAAAACCAACCCACCAGGGGTTGCAAGAGGAGGTGACCGACGCACGGGTCAGAGTGGACATCACACCAAGTGACCAGCCAGGTGGTCAACACACAGAAGCCAACCCACCAGGGGTTGCAAAAGGAGGTGACCGACGCACGGGTCAGTGAAACTACGGAACAAGAGGTCTGACGAAAAGACCGAAGGTATCCTGCCAGTGATCGGCAGAGTGGACCGTCAAGTGGTCCAAGAAGTTCAAGAACGAAGAGGACCAAGAGCATGGCCCGCGAACTTCGACAACCAAAGTACCCAAAAAGGAGAAGATGAAGAGAAGGTCACGACGCTAACTCTAGATGCTGAGGAAGATGGAGAGAGTGTCCTCGGACGAGGACAAGACCAGGGGGAACACGTGCAGAGTGCGCGCGCTGCATGGAGAAGCCTGGCCAGACCAAAAGGAGAACCGAAACGGTCCAAAGTAGGTCGTGAAGCGAAGGGATGAAGATATCAGAGTGGCACGTTTGCCACTACAAGAAAAGAAGAAAGAAGATATCGGAGTGGCACGTTTGCCACTACAAGAAAAGAAGAAAGACGACATCGGAGTGGCACGTTTGCCACTACAAGAAAAGGGGAAAGAAAGAGATCTGGGCGGCACGGTTGCCACTGCAAGAAGAGGAGGAGAAGTCAGAGTGACTCGACACCCTCACGGAGATTAGAACCGAGGAAAGAGAGAGGAGTGTGGCAAGACTACTCACACCTCGAAGATAAGGAAGGCGACAAGTGCCAGAACATGGAGAGCAAGTCCTGAGAACACCCGTGGCACGGAGAGAAGACCATCTGCTTGACGATGCTTTCAGCACACCTGGGATCTGCAGAGGTGAGCAGGCCGGACCGTTCGGAACATCCACATCTGGGGTCACACGGACACTGGACAACGCTAGCCGTGGTGACTCAGGGGCAGAGGCCTCAGGGATGCCAGTGAGAGAGCATCCCCGCGACGAGAGATGGTCATCAGCCGCCCTTCAGCAAAGGTCCCAGGAGGATGAAGACATCGCGCGCGAAGACAGGAGCCAACAGCTCCCCTCCAGGTCTGACTGCGGAATCTGAGGTGAGACTTGTCGTCTCCTCCGCACCTGCACTTATCAGCATGGGAGTAACACGATACAGGACATTCAACCCAGGACAGATCTGATGAAGAGGGCCTCAGGGATATCCCGTGGCAGGGGAACACCTGCGAGAGGGGCATCCTGGTGAGAGGGGTGTCTTTCAAACAATCCGTCTTTTGCCAAACAGAACACACGCCACCGTTGAAGAAGAGGACAGGACTGAAAGATGGACGGCAACATCTAGCGGTGAACCACAAGAACTCCGACTGCGTTTGTCGCCATGGAAGTAAAGCGAAGAAAAGACTGTGAGGACAACTTCAAGGCAGAGCCGTCAACAGACAGGATCCATCGAGCACCCATGGCTGTTGCCACAGTGAACTGTTGGTCTCCGCGGCAGGAAGAACGTCGTCTGTGACTCCAAGCAGCTGAGGCATAAGAGACTCTGCAGAAGTTTGGTCATTGTATTGTATCTGTGTATATCTTTCTTTCTCCCACAGGTTGAATTTTGACTTTGGGTTTTTGTCATTAAAAATTGGGAGGGATGTAGTGTCCGTGCCTGGACACGTTCTAGTGTTCCATCCCCATGTAACACACTATACACCCACCCACCACCGACGTCACTGGGTCAGGTGACGCGGTCAATAAAAGGGCCGAGCGCACGTGCTCGTGGCCATTCCTACTACCCCTAACCATGTGTCCTGTGTGAGTCATTTCACCCAGCATGCGGGCCTAGTGCCCAACATTACAGAGCCTTTGCCAGTTAAAAGAAAACACATACATTAAAAAAAAAAAAGAGTATTGGATTCTTGGAGTTCAGCTAACAGTCATTTTATGGCAGGGCTCATTGTCGAAAACATTTCACAACTGACATGCCCGCTCCTTCTCAGCGAGGTTTCTCCTGGGCGGAAGGAAGGGGTAAATTCAGTCCCATACTGTCGAGGCCTACCAGCGACCAGATCAATGCCAGGGACCCTGAGGAGAGATGTGCTGCCACCGGGGGTCCCCGCGAAGCCAGCAGCTAATCTGAAAACCTCTCACCTTCCAAAGATCTTTCTCGGCACAGACTGCAGTTCACTTCTTCTCTCTCGCGTCCCCGCCTCCCGCCGAGACGAGAAACGTTATTTTAAGGCCGTGGCGCGAGTTTATTGACTAGAGCGACTTGTGTGTGAGACGAAGCAGGTGTCAGAGAGCAAGTGAGAATCAGCTGTGGTAGAGCAGCACCTGGAAGGATTACCGGCGCGGCCTGGATGGCAGGCAGAGATGTTTGTATTTGGAGTGTACTCAAGGGAACGAAGAGCAGAGGAGGGTAAAAGGATCTATATAAATCTGTAAAATATTAACAAATAAGAAAACCTGTTTCTTGCATCTGTTCATCATTCGTGTGCATCTGTTCATGCAATCCTTGTCCTTATGATAGAAAGACACGTTTATTCTGGCCAAGTCAGCGGCCTTTAAAAAATATTGTCAAATGTGCCTTCCTCCGTAGTCGTTCATATACATTTCTGATAGTCTTCCTCATGCAGAGATTTATTACACAACCAGTGCTAAATTTAGATTAAAAAAATTACTCTCGGAGCATAGGCCCAGATCTCTGTACTGGGGATAAATGTTTGACAATGTTCAGCATTCCGTCCATCATCTAAGCTGTCTATACAAAACCTCTGGAAAGGCCCTCAAATTAAAAGAAAGCATAACAGATGAATTCAGTCCAGAAAGAAAACCCAAAAGGATTTTTTTTTCTCTTTATTAGTCATTTTGTTGTTTTGCTTTGTTAAGGCTGAAAGAAGCAGGTAATATCTCCTTGTGAGGGAGAGAGTCAGAAGGGAGGAAACGTAGGGGCAGATTTACAAGCCCCTTGCGCCACTGTTGCGTAATTTTTAACATGGGAAAAATGACGCAAAAGTGGCGCAAGGGGCTTGTAAATCTGCCCCATAGTCTTTTCTACAGACAAGAAAAAATGAAATGGGGGAATTATATTAAAAAAAAGCTGACTTGAGAAGACTCCTTAATGAGGAATAACAGGACATGTTGAGAGAAAAGAAAAAAAAGAAATAAGAAATAAAGGGAAACTAGAGATAGAGAAAACAAGCATTGAAAATGCAATAGGCCTCGCCTTTGAATGTGTTAAAGCCATTTGCTTTGCGATGGTTTTGTATAGCAAAGCAAAATGGCTTTAACTTAATGAAATGTGAGCCCTATTGCATTTTTAATGCTTGTATCTTATGTTTTCATTCTCCCCATCTTACAGTCTCCAAACTACTCATCACACATTGGCTGCCTTTTCGTCATTCTGTCACTCCTTTCACCCAAGGCTCTTTGCTTCTCAAGCGTGTTTGCCGTGGTTCATTTGCAATTCAATAGGTGTCCCATTACTGAAAGCTTGAACTAATGGCATTGAATTATCATTGGCAACGCCAATAGCTCAAACTTTTAGTAATGCGAGACCTATTGCATTGCAGTAGTAGAGAGTAATAGAGAGTGAGTAGTAGAGAGTAGAAGAGAGTAGTAGAGAGTGAGTCGTAGAGAATGAGTAGTAAAGAAAGAGTAGTAGAGAGTAGGTAGTAGAGAGTGAGCAGTAGAGAGTAGTAGAGAGTGAGTAGTAGAGAGTTAGTGGAGAGTGAGTAGTAGAGTTAGTAGAGTGAGTAGTAGAGTGTAGTACAGTGAGTAGTAGAGTGAGTAGTAGAGAGTGAGTAGTAGTTAGAGTAGTAGAGAGTGAGTAGTAGGTATTAGTAGAGAATGAGTAGTAGAGAGTGAGTAGTAGAGAGAGTAGTAGAGAGTTCGTAGAGAGTGAGTAGTAGAGAGTAGTAGAGTGAGAGGTAGAGAGTGAGTAGTGGAGAGAGAGTAGTAGAGAGTGAGTAATAGATAGTAGAGAGTGAGTAGTAGAGAGTGAGTAGTAGAGAGAGAGTAGTAGAGAGTGAGTAGTAGAGAGTGAGTAGTAGAGAGCAGTAGAGAGTAGTAGAGAGAGAGAGAGTAGTAGAGAGGGAGAGAGAGTAGTAGAGAGAGTAGTAGAGAGTGAGTAGTAGAGATTTAGTAGAGTGAGTAGTAGAGAGTAGTAGAGTGAGTAGTAGAGAGTAGTAGAGTGAGTAGTAGAGAGATAGTAGAGAGAGAGTAGTAGAGCGTGAGTAGTAGAGAGTTAGTAGAGTGAGTAGTAGAGAGTAGTAGAGTGAGTAGTAGAGAGTGAGTAGAGAGTAGTAGAGAGGGAGTAGTAGAGAGTTAGTAGAGTGAGTAGTAGAGAGTAGTAGAGAAGGAGTAGTAGAGAGTGAATAGTAGAGAGTAGTAGAGAGTGAGTAGTAGAGAGTTAGTGGAGAGTGAGTAGTGGAGTTAGAGTGAGTAGTAGAGTGTAGTAGAGTGAGTAGTAAAGTGAGTAGTAGAGAGTGAGTAGTAGAGAGAGTAGTAGATAGTAGTAGAGAATGAGTAGTAGAGAGTGAGCAGTAGAGAGAGTAGTAGAGAGTTAGTAGAAAGTGAGTAGTAGAGTGAGAGGTAGAGAGTGAGTAGTGGAGAGAGAGTAGTAGATAGTAGAGAGTGAGTAGTAGAGAGTGAATAGTAGAGAGAGAGTAGTAGAGAGTGAGTAGTAGATAGTAGAGAGTGAGTAGTAGAGAGTGAGTAGTAGAGAGTGAGTAGTAGAGAGCAGTAGAGAGTAGTAGAGAGAGAGAGAGAGAGTAGTAGAGAGAGAGAGAGAGAGTAGTAGAGAGAGTAGTAGAGAGTGAGTAGTAGAGATTTAGTAGAGTGAGTAGTAGAGAGTGAGTAATAGAGAGTAGTAGAGAGTGAGTAGTAGATAGTAGTAGAGAGTGAGTAGTAGATAGTAGAGAGTGAGTAGCAGAGATTTATTAGCAAGTTAGTAGTAGAGAGTAGTAGAGAGTGAGTAGTAGAGAGTAGTAGAGAGTGAGTAGTAGATAGTAGTAGAGAGTGAGTAGTAGAGAGAGTAGTAGAGAGTTAGTAGAGAGTGAGTAGTAGAGTGAGAGGTAGAGAGTGAATAGTGGAGAGAGAGTAGTAGAGAGTGAGTAGTAGATAGTAGAGAGTGAGTAGTAGAGAGTGAGTAGTAGAGAGAGAGTAGTAGAGAGTGAGTAGTAGATAGTGGAGAGTGAGTAGTAGAGAGTGAGTAGTAGAGAGCAGTAGAGAGTAGTAGAGAGTAGTAGAGAGAGAGAGAGTAGTAGAGAGAGTAGTAGAGAGTGAGTAGTAGAGAGTAGTAGAGTGAGTAGAAGAGAGTAGTAGAGTGAGTAGTAGAGAGATAGTAGAGAATGAGTAGTAGAGAGTGAGTAGTAGAGAGTTAGTAGAGTGAGTAGTAGAGAGTTGTAGAGTGAGTAGTAGAGAGTGAGTAGTAGAGAGAGTAGTAGAGAGTGAGTAGTAGAGAGTTAGTGGAGTGAATAGTAGAGAGTAGTAGAGAGTGAGTAGTAGAGAGTTAGTGGAGAGTGAGTAGTGGAGTTAGTAGAGTGAGTAGTAGAGTGTAGTAGAGTGAGTAGTAGAGAGAGTAGTAGAGAGTGAGTAGTAGAGAGAGTAGTAGAGAGTGAGTAGTAGAGAGTGAGTAGCAGAGAGAGTAGTAGAGAGTTAGTAGAGAGTGAGTAGTAGAGAGTAGTAGAGTGAGAGGTAGAAAGTGAGTAGTGGAGAGAGAGTAGTAGAGAGTGAGTAGTAGATAGTAGAGAGTGAGTAGTAGAGAGTGAGTAGTAGATAGTAGAGAGTCAGTAGTGGAGAGTGAGTAGTAGTGAGTGAGTAGTAGAGCGCAGTAGAGAGTAGTAGAGAGTAGTAGAGAGAGTAGTAGAGAGAGAGAGAGAGCAGTAGAGAGAGTAGTAGAGAGTGAGTAGTAGAGATTTAGTAGAGTGAGTAGTAGAGAGTAGTAGAGTGAGTAGTAGAGTGAGTAGTAGAGAGATAGTAGAGAGTGAGTAGTAGAGAGTGAGTAGTAGAGAGTTAGTAAAGTGAGTAGTAGAGAGTAGTAGAGAGTGAGTAGTAGAGAGAGTAGTAGAGAGTGAGTAGTAGAGAGTTAGTGGAGTGAATAGTAGAGAGTGAGTAGTAGAGAGTTAGTGGAGAGTGAGTAGTAGAGTGAGTAGAGTGAGTAGTAGAGTGTAGTAGAGTGAGTAGTAGAGTGAGTAGTAGAGAGTGAGTAGTAGAGAGAGTAGTAGAGAGTGAGTAGTAGATAGTAGTAGAGAATGAGTCGTAGAGAGTGAGTAGTAGAGAGTAGTAGAGTGAGAGGTAGAGTGTGAGTAGTGGAGAGAGAGTAGTAGAGAGTGAGTAGTAGATAGTAGAGAGTGAGTAGTAGAGAGTGAGTAGTAGAGAGAGAGTAGTAGAGAGTGGGTAGTAGATAGTAGAGAGTGAGTAGTAGAGAGTGAGTAGTAGAGAGTGAGTAGTAGAGAGCAGTAGAGAGTAGTAGAGAGAGAGAGTGAGTAGTAGAGAGCAGTAGAGAGTAGTAGAGAGTAGTAGAGAGAGAGAGTAGTAGAGAGAGAGAGTAGTAGTAGAGAGAGTAGTAGAGAGTGAGTAGGTGAGATTTATTAGAGTGAGTAGTAGAGAGTGAGTAATAGAGAGTAGTAGAAAGAGTAATAGAAAGTGAGTAGTAGATAGTAGTAGAGAGTGAGTAGAAGAGAGTGAGTAGTAGATAGTAGAGAGTGAGTAGTAGAGAGCAGTAGAGAGTAGTAGAGAGCAGTAGAGAGAGAGAGAAAGTAGTAGAGAGAGAGAGCGAGAGAGAGAGAGAGTAGTAGAGAGAGTAGTAGAGAGTGAGTAGTAGAGATTTAGTAGAGTGAGTGGCAGAGAGTGAGTAATAGAGAGTAGTAGAGAGTGAGTAGTAGATAGTAGCAGAGAGTGAGTAGTAGATAGTAGAGAGTGAGTAGTAGAGATTTATTAGCGAGTTAGTAGTAGAGAGTAGTAGAGAGTGAGTAGTAAAGAGTAGTAGAGAGTGAGTAGTAGATAGTAGTAGAGAGTGAGTAGTAGAGAGAGTAGTAGAGAGTTAGTAGAGAGTGAGTAGTAGAGAGTAGTAGAGTGAGAGGTAGAGAGTGAGTAGTGGAGAGTGAGTAGTAGATAGTAGAGAGTAAGTAGTAGAGAGTGAGTAGTAGAGAGTGAGTAGGAGAGAGAGAGTAGTAGAGAGTGAGTAGTAGATAGTAGAGAGTGAGTAGTAGAGAGTAGTAGAGAGGAGTAGAGAGTAGTGGAGAGTAGTAGAGAGTGAGTAGTAGAGAGTAGAGAGTAGTAGAGAATAGTATAGGGTCAGTAGTAGAGTGAGTAGTAGAGAGTAGTAGAGAGTGGTAGAGTGAATAGTAGAGAGTAGTAGAGAGTGAGTAGTAGAGAGCAGTAGAGAGTAGTAGAGAGAGAGAGAGAGAGTAGTAGAGAGAGAGAGTAGTAGAGAGTGAGTAGTAGAGGTTTAGTAGAGTGAGTAGTAGAGAGTGAGTAATAGAGAGTAGTAGAGTGAGTAGTAGATAGTAGTAGAGAGTGAGTAGTAGATAGTAGAGAGTGAGTAGTAGAGATTTATTAGCAAGTTAGTAGTAGAGAGTAGTAGAGAGTGAGTAGTAGAGAGTAGTAGAGAGTGAGTAGTAGATATTAGTAGAGAGTGAGTAGTAGAGAGAGTAGTAGAGAGTTAGTAGAGAGTGAGTAGTAGAGAGTAGTAGAGTGAGAGGTAGAGAGTGAGTAGTGGAGAGAGAGTAGTAGAGAGTGAGTAGTAGAGAGTGGGTAGTAGAGAGTGAGTAGTAGAGAGAGAGTAGTAGAGAGTGAGTAGTAGATAGTGGAGAGTGAGTAGTAGAGAGTGAGTAGTAGAGAGCAGTAGAGAGTAGTGGAGAGTAGTAGAGAGAGAGAGAGTAGTAGAGAGAGAGAGTAGTAGAGAGAGAGAGTAGTAGAGAGAGTAGTAGAGAGTGAGTAGTAGAGATTTAGTAGAGTGAGTAGTAGAGAGTAGTAGAGTGAGTAGTAGAGAGTAGTAGAGTGAGTAGTAGAGAGATAGTAGAGAATGAGTAGTAGAGAGTGAGTAGTAGAGAGTTAGTAGAGTGAGTAGTAGAGAGTAGTAGAGTGAGTAGTAGAGAGTGAGTAGTAGAGAGAGTAGTAGAGAGTGAGTAGTAGAGAGTGTTCAAGTTCAAGTTCAAATAACTTTATTCGATTGTAATCCTTACAATCATAAAAGCACATTTCATAAACATACAGTCATAAAAACATTTCTTAAACATACAGTTAAAAACAAAACATCCAATTCATTTATGATACAAATAATTTGCATACACATTATAAAGCAAGAGTAACAGGCAGAATAGACAAGTTAAAAATATAAATAATTATACCAAGTTAAAAAGATTAAAAAGTACAACGATGTTAGCAGCATAGTTATCCCTCCATACTTTTCCTGAAGGTAATAGCTAATTTAAAAAAACTGCATACAAATAGGGTGCAGTCACAATTCAGGAGTTGAAGGTAGTAAAGTGCTGGTTTGACCTGTGTAAATTTTAGATCTTTTAGGCAAGGCTTTAAATATAGTCTCCGAGGTACTGTATAATAAGGACAGATCAATAAAAAGTGCGCCAAATCTTGCAGAGACTTCCCTCCGCAGCCGCAAGCAGGCAACACTTGGCCTCGATGGGCCCCTCTTGGTACCGCCAGTAAGAGGTGAAACAGATCAAAACGGAACCTTGTCAATAAATAACGATCGTAGCCAGACATAGGCCATGATAGATACGGTTCCATTTGTAGACATGTTCTAAGTAGGACGTGTTTCCTAACACTTTCTTTCAAAAGCTCACCCTCTTCCCTGGCGAAATACCTAGTTGTCATAAATGTTTTTTTCACGAAGGTAACATCTGCTTTAGTTATGGTGTTTGGGGTAGAGAACAGGTCCGGCCGTCCCATTTCAGTTAGTCGGTCGTTAATATACTTCAACCACGGGACCTTGAGCCTACCGTCCCAGGTTAAAGCTTCTTTTAATATATCATGGGTGAGAGGTATATCGTTGTTTAGCCAGGAGTTCAACCAACATAATAGGGGATTTGCTGCTATTTTATCGCTAAGAAAGGGTACACCTAACTCCTCGTGAACCGAGCAGTTTCCGGTTCCCCTTGGCAGCTTCAAAACCTTCTTTAAAAAGTTATTTTCTACAACCTCCAGATCTCGCGTCTGGCTATAGCCCCAGAGCTCGCTGCCATAGCAAGCAACTGCAATGCTCTTGGCTTGGTATAATTTAAGCAGGGCAGCCACCGGGGCTATTTCCCATTTTTCTCGCAAAGCCAAGTATGGCTGTGTTAACGCGTGTTACCTCGCCCTTCTTTTTAAGAACCGCAGGGCCCCAAGATAATTGATCATCAAGAAGGACCACCAGGTATGAGAAGGTTTTGGAGGTTGGAATTTTTCCCCGTTTATGATGAAAGAGTTTGGTTTTCGCGACCCCTGGCCTATTTTCATAACATAGGACTTAGAATTGTTAATACTTAGGCCTCGAGACTCCATAAAGTCGAAAAATGAATTTAAAAGTGTCTGGAGACCGATTGCTGTCCTTGAAATAAGGACAGCGTCGTCCGCGTAAAGCAGGACTGGGACACCTTTTCGGCCTACGTAGGGGTAATCCGCACCTGTTCTTAACAAATAATCCTCCAGCTCGTTGATATACAGGTTAAAAAGAAAGGGAGCCAGGATACATCCTTGACGAACACCCCGATTGATTCTAATATCCCCCGTCACTTTCAAGTCTTGGGTGTAACGGACATTGGCTCTTGTATCGGAGTGTAAATCAGCCAATAGGTGAATTAAATTCTGCTCAACGCCCATCTTTGACATAGTGTCCCATAATTTACCTCTGTCCACACAATCAAAAGCGGACGATAGGTCCATAAAAGCCATGTGAATGGTTCCCTGCCGGGCCAGGGTGTATATGCCAACAATCAAATATAGGTTCAGACACTGGGTTACTGTTGAATGGCCGGGTCTGAAGCCATATTGTATTGGGGAAATAACATTATTCTCGTTTGCCCATGTTATTAACCTGTTCAAAATTACACCCCCTACCACTTTTGCTACTGCGTTGATTAAAGATATTGGCCTGTAGCATAATGGGCTACTACGGTCACCCTTTTTAAACACGGGAACTATAGTCGATTGCCCCCACGACTTTGGGCACTTAAAAGTCGCGGCTGCATTTACTACGTTCGTGAGAACAGGGGCCCATAATGAAATGCAGGATTTAAAAAGATCCGGAGGCAAAGCATCCGGGCCTGGTGCCTTATTGCCAGTTAACCCTTGAATGGCCTTTTCTACTTCGTTGACTGAAAAAGACAAAGAGTTCTCCTTAGGAGTTAAAAAGTCATAATCTGCCTGTTGTTCATTGCTTTTAAAAATTACACTAAAGCGAGTGACCCAGTCTTCCTCCGGGATATTAGTACCTAGTGCAGTATCACTGGGATTATCAAACAAGGGTTTATTAATAATTTCCCAGAATTTACTGCTGTTACCCAGGACTGAAGGGTCAAGCAGGGACTCCCAGGTACGGGCCTTAATTTCCTTTTTCCGTTTATCAAGTGATTTTTTATAAATCAAGCGGAGATTTTTAATTTGACCTGAATCTCTGGGTTTAATTTTTAGCGCCTTTCTTAAATCTCTGCTTGCCTTGGAGCATGTATGGTCAAGCCATTTAGGATTATTTCTAACTTGTCCCTTCGCTGGAACTAATAACATAGAACCTACTGTTGACACCACACCCTCAAAAATAGCTAAGATTTGTTCTGGGGACATAGGAGTTGATACACAGGCCACAAGTTCCTCCCCACATGATTTGTTGAATTCATTATAAAATTTTTCATGATTTACCAGATGCCATTTCAAACGACGTTTGCCATTTGTACATTTTAAGGTTCCCCGGTCTTCACAATGCTTTCTCCGTTCAAATATACCACCACCCAATCTAATGGTTAGGGGGTTATGGTCACTGTAAATATTTGTTAGTATGGTAAAACTGGAAGCCTGATTGGCAAGGTCGGCAGATAGTAATATGTGATCTATAAAAGACCCATAACCTGAACCTTTAAATGTTGGAACGTCGTAAACCTTAGACTCTGGCACCAAAGACATAGCTGTAAACAAATTATTTTCATTTAACAGATCATTAAGGTGAAGACCACGCCTGGTATGATCAAAGTGAAAACCATTCCCGCTATTGCACCCCAGGAATCCCATGGGGGTATCTCGTGGGTTACCACATGGGTGTACATTAAAATCTCCTACGATCACTAAGCTACGTGGCAATATACCTGTTCTTTCTCTCAACATTTCTTTCAAAAGCAGTACATTACATTCCCCAAGACTGGATATAGCGTTATAAAAGTTAACCAGGGTCAGAGCATGTTTGCCTCTCTTCAGTTCAAGCACTTGAATATTTCTATTTGCGTAATGTCGATTATTAATATGACAGGAAAGAGCCAAGTTAATAAAAATAGCCAGGCCCCCCTTTGCTCTACCACTAGCTGAGGGGGCTGCTGGCCTAAGGAAGCTTTGATATCCTTCAATAAAGGCATTATTATTTTCCATCCATGTCTCTTGGAGGCATATAAGTGCATGTTTCTTAACAAATGCCAACCAAACAGGGTCACATATTTTATCAGCCAAACCTGCTATATTCCATGAAACTAAACTCGCATTACAAACATCACCAGTCTCTGTTTCGATGGCAACTTTAGTAAAAATAGGGTCTAATGACCGGCTTGGTTGTTCAGCGTGTGTAACTCCCGTGGTTTCTATTTTAGAAGAATTTGGTTCTACATGGACTGGAAGTGTGTTAAAAGCTTCAAACAAATAATGCGGTGTCCTAATGTGCTCGTGTTCGGTTAATGAGGGGCTATCTGAAAGAAAATCTGCATCTGGCTCTACATAAATTTTACTATCCGGTTCAGTGATTAAGAGGGGAACGATTGCTGCTTGTGGGGTCCTAATTTCACCTTGAACAGAATTGCTTAATATTTGGTCAGTGTACATAGGTGTGGCTGATACAACATGCAGTCAATCAACCCCCTCTAGGCTGTTCTGCTCATAGAGGACATCGAACCTATTTGAGGTAGGTACATTGTAGTTGGTATTAGGATGTTTTGGTTGAAAGTGGTTACGGTGATGATGCAACCCGTGTGGGGCCTCCCGTCTTTCATAGTAAGTTACTGGATAATTAACCTGTCTAATCTCCCCTAGTATATCTCTCCTATACTGTCTTTGATCTCCTAAAGTGTAGGGGCCATGGTTCCTTGGTGTTACTTCATTATAGTATAAATTATAATTAACATGGTTTCCCTCCTGCTCTATAATGGGATAAGAAGACATTTTGTTAAAACTATAATCACTTGAGGGGTAGAAATAACTTAGATCCATAGTTCGGATCAGGCTATTGATCAGGCCATCCTTCCAGCTGGTGATATGCCTTGCTACACGGTTATCCTTAAATGTAACAACAATGCAGTCACCCTCAGTAGATTTAAATCTATGGCCCACCCAGTCGACCCTCCTGACATTTGTTATTTTACCGCTAATGTGGCGAGGGATCGGTCTATGGGCGGTTAACCAGTGGCTTACTTTGTTTTTCAGATCCCCATATCTCTCTACCTTACCATTTTCTAGTTGCGGTACACCTATCATTACTATAGTATATAAGTGGGATTCGGGAGGGAGATTGATGTGAGTGGGTTTGTTATTTTGCTGTAACAGCGTAGATATTTGCGCTGGTCGTATATTGGTAGCTGTATTTACTGTTAATATAGGCCTTTCAGGCTCAGCCTGATCATCATATGAAACAGGAGATACACCTTCCGTAGCCCATTCACTCTCTTCACAACCAGCTAAAAAACCATCTGAGGTAGTGGGCACAGTCGGTGCTGCTGCTATTTCGTTATGTACACTTATAAGCGGTTTTGGATCATTGTGATCTATAACGCCCAAAATGGGGGTAGATGCTGAATTAGAACCAACAGTTTCTGTATTGTCAATCTGTATAGGTGCAGTGGAGAGTTTGGACATACTAATAAAATCCTTGTTTTGGGGCTTCTCAAACTTCGCTAGGAATTGCTCTATACTGGTAATTTTTTCGCTTATAGGCTGTAGGAGAGATCTAACTAACTGTTCCAGTTCTGTCAGATATGGATTATCTAATGAACTCACCCTTTCGGTCTCACTTGTCTGGTCTATGAGAATTTTATTATTCTCTGGATGTTTATCTTCAGACGGTAGTACATCTTGCTTAAGGGATGTTATGGATGTTCTAGTAATTGATTTAGCCAGTCTGAAGTTTAACCAGACATCTTTTGCAGAGGGCTTGTGGTTACCCAAAGGTCTATAAGTTTTCCTCACAATAGATTTTGTTTTTTTCCCATAGCGCCGTTTCTTCATTTTTTTTTGTGAAAGAGGCGATTTATCTGCTACTATTTTACTAACTAGAGGGGAAATTTCTGCAAGTCCTACCCCTGGGGAATTAAGTGACATGTTTCCTGGTTGTAATAGGCACAGATTATCCCCACAATTAGAGACAGACAAAGGGCTTCCTTCAACAATATTTGGTGGAATAAATGAGGCTGATGATATATCATTACTACAATTTTTACCGCTAGGTAGCCTTGAAAAGGATTGCAACAGAAGTGAGTCCTCTGCGTTAATGAAGGATTCCACAGTGTTGTTATGAGCAGTAGTATGCATTACAAGATTTGGGAAACACATGTTTGGGGTCAATGAGAGGCGCCTCTCCGTGTTTTGAATAGCATCTGCAACTACACCTATAGATTTTTGTAGCATTAAGTCTATAGCTGTAAGAGACGGTAGTGGTGTGGATGGTACAATTTTCTTTCTGGTGGTTGATCTTGTTGCCACGGGGGTCTTTCTCACTTTAGTCATTCTATGCAGGATCACTGAATGAATAGCTACGGGACTGGGCACTTATAAAAAGCTACACTTAGCTATTGTACAAGGCCACACGGCCAATCGTATGTCCTATGGACACAGTACTAATGTCACATCAATGTTTTGTCCCAGGCTACGGATGAATCCAAAGGGGGTGGCCCGTCCCATCTCCTTCTGTCCCCTGAGGGCCCGCCCTTTGCCCGGGCTTAGCCCGGCGCCGCCCGCGTGCGTCCCGCGACGCGGAGACTGCAGCGTACTTTTAAGCGCCTCCTGGCGCGAGCACGGCGTCAGCGGCTCCGCTGGCGCTAGCGCACAGAGTGCTGGGCGATGTGGTCCAATCCCGTCCCCGCTCTGCGACCGCTGATGTGGATGGCGGCGGCGGGGGACGGCAGCAAAGCACAGCGAATCCCAGGATACCTGGTAAGAGGGACGGGTAGTATGTGAGCTCCTCTGGCTGTGGGCAGTTTAGTTTTTTCCAAGAACCCGCTCCGTCGAGACTGCAGCGTTCTTTTAAGCGCCTCCCGGCGCGAGCACGGCGTCAGCGGCTCCGCTGGAGCTGGCGCACAGAGTGCTGGGCGATGTGGTCCGATCCCGTCCCCGCTCTGCGACCGCTGATGTGGATGGCGGCAGCGGGGGACGGCAGCAAAGCACAGCGAATCCCAGGATACCTGGTAAGAGCGACGGGTAGTATGTGAGCTCCTCTGGCTGTGGGCAGTTTAGTTTTTTCCAAGAAAATGCACTGAAATTTTGAAAATGTCACACACAGCAACCTGAACCCTTGGCAGCTATGCTTTACAGTCTGTAATCACAGCGCCAATGCTTGTTTGTATCCTCTTCTCACAGCCAGGAGTATTGAACTGTCCGTGGCAGAGCTGCAGCTGTGAGAGGGTAAAATATCCACCAGTAACTTTTCACCTTTTCTCTAGTGAGTTGAAGATCTCCCTGTATGGGCCGCACCTGCCGCTGTTAAGGACTCTATACAATGAATGTGCCCCTGGTTCCTTTCTTGATTGTCTTCGAGGGACATCTGTGTAACTGCCCCAGGGTAGCAGCTGTAAAAGAAATGAGATCCCGCAGTGCCACATCTCTCCAGTGGTGTTCTAAAGCAGCCAGGAGGACCCTGGCTTGACATTCTGAGTCCACGCAGGATGCACAATGCCCATCTGATAGGTGTTCAAGCGTTAGGAAGAGAGTTGGGGGCTTCACTGTCCCGTGTGCCAGCACACCACATCAGCTTGCTGGCGCAAGGTGCAAAGTTGTTTGGGTCAAAGTCTGCTCAGAGCGCATAGGAGGAGTAAATGAGGTGTGGCGCGGCGCTGGAATTTTAGCGCCATTGGTGAAGTGACATTTCAAACACCCATCCTTTAACAAACGGGTGCATGTGATGGTTTTAGATACCATCTGCCACCCTTGAAAAAGGCTCCCTAGGCAGCTGGCTAGAATGACCGTAGTATAGTACCATCCCAATTCAGTGGTCTGTCACGTGCTGGCAGTTTTACCTGCTTCTAAGCTCCCCTAGTTCATAGTGGTAAGTGAAGAGAAACTCAGGCTCAGGGTGCTGGCCGCCCCACCTCCTCTGTAGAGCGACCGGACTGCACCAACTGGAGAGATCTTTTTATCAGTCTTGTATACTACCACTTAAAAGGCGACATTGCAGTATTAAATACATGGAAACAGCGTCAGTGTCAAAACTCTGAAAAATGAAAGTTGGAACGAAAATTGTTCTGTTATAAGATTTTCTCTTTGCAAATTTACTGCACCAATGTGAAAAAGACAATAAAAATTAAAATGTTTGGTAAAGTGCACAAAATTGTATGCAAATCACAAGGTGTCTTTAGGAAGAGAAGCCAAAAAAGGTATACCAAATGTGTCAATCAAAAGCTAAAACATGAAATTCCACTAATTTGCTAACATACATGTGTTGTATGCTAACGTGCAGCCATAGCAAAATAGGATTAATTCAACCTTTTTCAATGTAAGGCGCCTACGTGAGTAATATACGTCATACATAAATTATGTATGCCCTGTAAATTGAAATGTTATTGAAATAGACTAACACTCGAAGACCCTTCTTCAGCGTAACCTCTTCCGGTAGAACTGACCTAAACAATGAATGAAATCCCACTGCTAGCATGGCCATAGCCACTCCAGATCAATACAGCCAAGATGGACGCCCGGGCCCGCCCGGGCCCGCACTTCAATGGTGGTGTGGAAGTTTATGTTAAGATGAGATCATGGAGAGAACTATCATCGTAGTACCTCTGCAACCAGAAACAGCATTAGAGTATCAACTAACGTGCTTTATTTGAACAACTACTCCACAAAACAATCCAGAATGTCCAGCATCACATCACGGTAGAGGGAAAAGTGTTGTCATATGTTCTGTGCAAAGAGGCGTGGCTAAACAGAGGGCTACAGTAGCGTTGAAAGAAACAATCAGAGTAAATGTAAAATTATTTATATGCATCACCGATTTTTAATTGTTTGTTGTGAATGACAGGGTTGCAGCAGGCGCACGCATGGGCGTGCTTTCACTTTAAGCTGCGTTTAAAGTAAAAGCACTCTGTGTTTAAAGTACACGCGCACGCGCATGGCGGCGTGCTTTCACTTCAGTTTAAAGTGAAAGCACGCCGTGTTTAAAAGCGCGCACGCGTGTGCCACGGGTAGACCCGAGCTACAACAAAATGGTGTGGGACTGTCCACTGTCCCACGGACACACGCATGCTATCTGCATTGGACAGATGGCGAGAGCAGCCATCTTTGTCCATGCAGACGCGTGCATGAGCCCACGGGAGAATCGATTCCAAAAGGTCTCTCTGACGAGAGCAGCGCATGCGCTGCTTCCACCAGACGAGACCTATAAAGGGAATACAACTGACATCAATAAGAAAAAAGGACTTACCCCTACTTTTGTTCTTTCCGAGGGCCCCGGAAAGAGAAGGATCTGTTGATCCTAAAAAGAAGACACAAAGATTAGAGGTTGCCACCTCATCAGATAACCGACACTACTCAGAGAAAAGGAAGTCCAAAGAAGGACGTGAAACAGAGATTAATGGAGAACATAAAATGCTTGTAAATCTGACCCAAATAAAACCCGTAACTTGATACCTCTAGTACTGAGTCATCCCTTATCTAACAGGAACATCAGTGGACAGGATGATATGTGATTCCTACACGTTAAAACCCTCATTGTATTATGAACATTGATTCACACACTTGTGATTTATCGTGTCTCTGTGTGTGATGTAAAACTCTTCGACACCCTACACTAGAATGAGCAGTGCTATAAAAGTATTACATACAAACATGAGTAGGTGCCATTGAAATCATTATTTGTGTAAATAATCATTTGCACAGATAAATCTTCCATTCTTACATTGCATGCACCTTACATAGAGGGTTGAACAAAGTGAAAATCGTGCCTCCAAGTCATAGTTTCCTAAAGTACTTGTGAAGTGATAAGATATGTGAATTTGTTTCCTTCCATTGGAATGGCATCTTGGTATTAGGGTCGCAAAGCCAATCTGTCCAACTTGAAATACGGCGGACAGCTCAGTTCGGTCGGACTGCCACCGCCGGGATGGCGGTCCTGGGACAACCAAACTTGTAATAAGGCCCTATACGTTTTCAGACTATACAAAAAATACATGTATATCAACATGTCTCTGAACGAAAATGTTGACAATGAGCCTATATTTAGGACGTACATTTAATCATTTTAATATTATGAAGTAATGGAGAAATTTAAATACTTGATTACAAATAAATATAACATTGATGAATACAGATATTGATGATGGTAAAGTGACTTGTAGCACGCACAGCTACTCATAGGAGTGTCATAAACAAACAAATATTACATATTTATTGAGAAGCTACCCTTTCTTAACTTTGTCACGCATTTTTAGAAATAAAGAAGTTGGTGTCATGCATGATATATGAAGGTAGGGCCAATTATATGCAATACATTAAAAAAATGTAGTATGGTGCCTAAGGTGAGCATGTTACAAAAAGAATGCATTTATCAAAGAACGTTTTTAAAGTTAGTATTGTTTTTTTATGTCGTATGATCCTCATATGTCAATGTGTAAATTAGCTTAGTAATTGCTGAAAGTGACAAAGAGATTTGTAGAACTTGGTAATTATACTTTTAAAATTCTTCCAGAGTTGGGTTTATTTTTTAAGAGTTAACTTCTTACTGTTACTGTGTGCCCACTGCCTTTCCTGCATTAGCACCTGTTAAGTCATGGAAAGTGCCGGCAATCAAAAAATCGAGAGATAACCTTCTGTTGGCTCATTCCCACAGATGAAGAAGACATTACCAAAAGAATAAAGGATTGAAAGGCTCTTTAGGGCACATTACAAGCGTATGTGATACCATACATTCTTAAACAAGCAGTGGCAAAGCCAATAGGTCTGGCTTTGCTTAACAAGCTATTGACATTGCCAGTGCTTTATTTATTTATGTTTTATTTTAGAACTTTTATTTGTAAAGATTAAGAAAAGCCATTAATAATAGGATACTTATCAGTGTATCTGTGTGCAGATGTACATGCAGCAATTTGTTAATTTTTGTTTTATAATATTTACTAAAAGCCATGCAAAGATGGCCTCTTGTGGTACATGTATGTACATATGTGTGTGTCCGAAGAACGTTTTGGTGCTTTCTGCGTGTCCTTGGGTGCCTGCATGTGAACATGTGCCAATGTTTCATGTTTTAAGAGCATAGGAGCTGGGAGGTGTGTTTCTATGTGCTCGTAGGTGCCAGCCAAAGCCCTTGGTGCCTGATTCACAAAGGTTAACTTACGCTTTTGTGTAAGTTTACGATTGTTTGTTATACACAAAGAGATTTATGATTAGTATGTTTACGAGTGCGGAGTCTCCTCACATAAAAAATTAGGTGACTCCACACTCGCAAATCCCTTTGTGAATAGCAAACAATCGTAAACTAGCTCAAAAGTATAAGTTTACCGTTGTGAATCAGGCACTGGGTGTTTTCTGTGTATCCCTGGGTACCTGCATGTGACCATGTGCCAATTTCTTTATGGTTTAAGTACATGAGTGCTGGGAGGTGTGTTCTAGTAAGTGGTCTCTTGTCTGTGGCTCTCTATGTGCTTCCGGGGGCGTAATAAACACCACCGCAGCCCCCGTGGTGCGGGGGTCCCCGAGCCTTCAGGATGCAAAGGGACCCACTCAGCTCATCTTTAGAGAGCTGTGTGTGTCTTTCCTTCTTGCTCTAAAGCAGCTGCACTGTGCAGCCTTCTCTGAGCTCCTTGTGCTGACCCAGGACTGAAGAGAAACAAAGTAACAAGTTACATTGTTTCTCTTCTGTCAGAGCCAGGCTCGGAAAAAGGATGGAGGTGGGGGCCCTCAGAGAGAGAATTCTCCACAGGAAACAGCCTCTGAGAAGGGAGGAGGCAGCACAGAGATATGAGGAGAAGGTTTGCAGCTCCAGGAACAGGATCTGCTGGGACACATTGGAAGGTATACAAGTATTTGCAATATACGGTTTTGCAATATATGGTTTTGAAATATATGCATTTGCATATATGCAAATCATATATGCTTTGGATTAGAATTGTTAGTTGTGGAATTGTGTTGTGTGGATTGGATCTGTGTAGTGAAAGAATGTGGCATGGTGTGCAGTGTAATTATGTGGATAGTAATTGTGTGGTATTGAGTGTACTGGAATTATGTGGAGTGGGATTATGTGTCACAGAGTGGGATTGTGTGTCTTGGAGTGAGATTATCTGGAAAGGTATTTTGTGTTGTGGAGTGGTATGTAGTGAAGTTTACTTATGTGGTGTGCTGTTAAATATTGTAGCATGATGTGGAATTTTGTGGTGTAGATTGGATGTATGTGGTGTGTTGTGTAATTGTGTTGTTGGTTTGAATGATGTAGTTTGTTGTTGAATTATGTGTTGTGGAATGGAAATGTGTAGAGTTTAATTTGTGTGACGTGGAAGTGTGCACTGTTGAGTGGAAATTGTGTTGAGTGGTATTATGAGGCATGGTGTGAAGTGTAGTTATGTGGAATGTTGCTACGTGGCATAGACTGGATTTATGTCGAGTGTATTTATGCAAAATGGAGGAGAGCATAATTATGTGGAGGTAAATTATGTTGTACTGAGTGGTATTATGTGGAGCGTAATAATGTTGTGTGATGAATTGTGTGGGGATGAATTGTGGAATTGTGTGACGTGGAATTATGTGGCATGGTGTGGTGTATAATTGTGCGGAGTGGAATTATGCATGTTGCAGAGTTGTATTTTGTGGAGGGTAATTATGTGTTTTGGAGTTGAGTGTAAATACGTTGTGTGAAGTTTAATTATATGGGTTGAAGTGGAGTTATGGGTAGTTGAATTGTGTTGTGTGGAGTGTAATTATGTGGTTTGGAGTGGTATTAAGTTGTGTGGAATGTTAATATGTGATGTGGAATTATGTGGTATGGAGTGAAGTGGAAATATGTGTTTTAAAATGTTTAGGATTGTAATTATGTGCTATGGAATGCTGTAGGGTTATATTATTTATAGTTGAATTGTGTGGCATGGAATTATGAGATGTTCAAATGTGCTGTGTGGTAGAATTAGCATAGCTTCCAATGTTTCAGATTGCTATGTGCATAGCTGCCAAGGTTTATGATTGCTATGTGTGACATTTTTGCAAATTTAGTGGAATTATGAGGGACATTCAATGACTATGAGTGACACTTTCTTGCGAGCAAAAATCAAGATGAGGAAAACATATAAATATCAGAAATTACAACCAGAAACTCTAAGACCCTAAACCGCTGCACCAGTGCTGCAGGGAAATTCCATCTGTAACTGGCTCTGCATAAGACCGTGATTGTACAGAAGCAGCACACCTACCTGCCCCCACCCACTCCTCTGGTGGTCTCAGAAGGATAGAATATAAAAAATTGGTAGTTATCAGATAATACAGACACTCACAGCTTGTATGATAACAGCATATCTAATGAAGCTCTGCAATGCTCTGCAGAACAATGGTTTGGCAAATTTCCAGGATTTCTTAAGTGGACGTAAAAGTGCGCATATGCATTTCAGCTTGCAGCATAGCGCTATAACATTTTTTGCAAATAAAATAAATACAGTCAACAAAAGTGTATCAATCTTTTGGAGAATTATTGGTTCCAAATAAAACATTAATGTGAGGCAGGGCAATACAAGAAGTGCAAAGTTCAGGCAAACAACAACTGTTGGCACTGTGGTTTGTGCTTTTGAGGCTTACGACCACACCCCTTTCCCAGTGACAACCCCTTAGAGAGAACAGAGTATGCCCACAGCACCTTGAAGAAGTTAAGGATTTAAAACTAATAATAATAGCACAGAGACAGACGGACCATTAGTAACACACACAAATGGGGTACAGTGCTGTCAGGAAACTGCAGGGAATATATATGCTTTGCATGGGCACCCTCCCTCTTCAGCCAGTGCTCCCAGGCCCTACGCAGCTCTCAGTGCTCATTAGGGGGTTATGCCTATTTCGGTGCATTTCCACCCAGCACTTATTGATTTTCCCTCAGCCCCACAGGCCTATATAATGCCCCATCGTGTCTCTGAGGTTGCAGGCTGGGGAGAGTGGGGTGCATTGCAAGCAGGTAAGGGGCCAACCAGGCTCTGGTGGTGTTAGTATTAGGGGTAAGCACCCCAGGAAAGCGGGCACGCCCCATCCCCAGAAGCGTTTCAGGCCATTGTATTCCCCGTGTGGCATCTGCTAGCAGCTTCAACCAGTGCGGGGCCTAGGGGGCAGTGAGGGATTAGTGCGGTCTGCCGCCCGTCCCAGGTCACGTCCTCGGGTGTGTTGGAGGACTCCGATCCCAATGCAGTGTGGCCGTGCGCCTGCTCCTTCCTCACCTTTGATTGTGGGTGCCTCATCTATCGGCTCTCTCCACTCCTCCCGTTATTCACCAGGCTCCCCAGAGCCTCATCTCAGTATAGCCCTCTCAGGGCTACGCAATAGTATGCCCACTTGCTCACTGTTGTTGCCGGTAATTCACTGGAGTGCCGCCATCATCTTAGGGTTGAAATGTAATGGAGCAAATCAGAATGTTTAACTTGTTGCTTCCCGGGTGCACGTTTCAGTTCTGAAATCCCAGCGCATGTAAGCTGTCAGTTAACAGAAGCACTAAGAGAAACATCATAGCCTGCAGCATTGGTCCCCGGAGGGGGGGGGAGGGGGGGAGATTCGTATGTGGGAAGACGGGAGGGAGGCTGTAGAAAAGCACTCATGCGCAATGAGGCTGCTTCCATGAGCATGACTTTGCCTTCTGGGACTCGGCGCGCAGGCATGCCAGTTAATTTCAGTTAGCATTGAAGCGCTGCGGCTTTACAGCCAAGGCAGGCGCTATGCCTATTATGCGTGACTTTCCATTTCTGTGCGGTGATTCGGATCACCACACTGAAATGCGTTAGTCTAACGCGTGATGCGTGGCACTTGGCAGGACTGTATGTGTGACATTTTCATAATTTCAGTGTAATTATGAGTGACATTTCAACAACTATGAGTGACACTTTCTCGTGAGCAAAATCAAGCATTGAAGAGGAGGGAAACATGTAAATATAAGAAATTACACCCATTTGAGCATCTAGAAACTCTAAGAAAGTCACTGAACTAAAGTGCGCTAACAGCAGGCTACTGAAAACTGAGCAGAGTCAGATTGCGTGGATGTCACCCATTATTACAGTTAAAATATGAAAACGTCACACCTATTGATCTGAAACCTTGGCATCTATCAGTGAATCAGTGTGAAAATGTGCTCTAATTGAGGTGTATTCCTGTTCCCTCATGGTGACCAGCCTGCCAGGTGTCTTTGCAAATTTGCAAGTGCCAAGCAGTTTTCCATCAGCCGCATATTACCTGGGTACAGTCACTTATTTAGCAATCACTCAATGTAACACTCCTAATCAGTGCAGCTATATATCTATCTTGCGTCTGAAGAAATCAATGCTCTGACACAGGTAAGAGTTCCCAATACACCTAGGTCACAGGAGTTACGGGACCATCACAATTAACGTTTTTGTTTTTCATTCCGGTATGTCTGATGCTGAAAGTAGCTATTACCGCCATAAGTAGGAATCAGCCTGAAAATAGTCTCCCGCATGTTATTCCTTTAATACTTACTCATCGTTATTTCCGTTCCCCCAATAACAAAACAGCAATGAAATTGGGTACTTCAGCGCTGTGGTGACATCGTGTTGGAATCTTAGATCCTGGCTCCTCCATGCAGAGATGTCCTTCCTCTGAATGCCGCTACTCCATTGGACCATCTATGGATCCTATAGGGGCTCTCTCGACGGAATACTTAAGGTCCGTCCGTCTCTAAATGAGGTGGATGGACCAAGTCTTTGAAGGGCAGATTACACAGTCATGTTTGCGACAGAGTGTCTGCTAAACTCTTAATCTGGCCTGAATTATTTGGGAAAAACATTTTTGAAAAATATAATTGTTTTGCAGATCAAACAAAAAAAAATGTTGCCAAAAATGGGCCTATTTCCCTTTAAGATGAGAAAAAAAACCACCCAATTCCCATAAATATTGCACCCAATTCCTTCTTACAATTCCTCATGCTCCTCAACTTGCGTGATCACAATGGGCCTAAATCTCCTCCTATGGCCAGAATTCATCACATACTAGCAAAGCACAGCCACATGGATATATTGCTACACAACTGCCATAAGAAATTATGATGGAAAAGCAAAGAAGGTGAGGGTATGTAGTCAGAACTCTATTCCTCTGCTGCCTCTCTACTGCACGCCAAGAAAAGTGCAACAGCAACTTAAAGCAACATGACTGCAGCACACTGCTGAACATCACACACTAAACCAAAATGATTCCACTCTCTAAACACACACAGCACCAACCAAAGAACAAACTGAGAATATCGGGGCATATCATCAAGACAATTATCGCCGCTTTATCGCCGTTTTCGGCCGGAAAGCGGCGATAATTGTATTGCACTATTAGCAAGGTCAAGCTATCGCGTGAATCCTTGCCTCAGTGCCATTTCCCTTAACACCCAGCTTTGCATCTCTAATGGGATGCAAAGTGGGCATTCCTCCCCAGAATAACGGGAGAAGTGTCGCTAACCGACATTTCTCCTATTTACAAGCTGCACGCTAAAGAGCATAGCGATAAGAAAAGTAGCGCTAACCTTGGTTATCGCTACTTTCCTTACGCCTGCTTTCAGGTTGACTTAGCCATTATATCCAATGGAAGGTGGATATAATGGCTAAGTGCACCGTGTCCTATCAGCAAGGTATCGCCTGTTTTTTGTGCGATTATTGCTGATTTTCCAGCGATGATCGCACATTTTGTAGCTATCGCTGGTATTTTTATCGCTTTTGAGATAAGCGTCGCTGATAGCGCGCTATCTCAGCGATAAAATACAGCCATAGCAGGCGATAATTGTCCTAGCGCTAAGTGCGCTTAGCGATAATTATCGCCCCCTCTTGACGATATGCCCCTTACTTACTAAGAAAGCCCTTTCCGGCCATATTAGGAGTAAGAAAGCTATATTTTTACAATTCACTCTTTCTTGGGGACAGTGGGCCGGCAGTTTAATGTCTTTTTGGCATGGTCTTGAGCGTAAAAAGCCATTGTTTTTTATTAGCTCCCACCTAAAAACAGATCTTAGCTGTCTGTTGTCGAAGACCTATCGTGTACCTGTACAGAGTGGGCTTGAGTTCAACCCATTGCTTAGCATCTGTTTTCTTTCTTGACAGTCTTATTTGTTAGCATCTTAATCAATGGCTTTCCTTCCTCTCCTTATAATTGTCCTTCCTGTAAACCACAGCTTCATCATTCCTTTGGTTGGATTAATTGGGGCCTATCATGGCTCCCATCTGGGAGCTACTTTATACTTTTCCTTTGCTCATTCCACTGTAGTGCATTTGTTTTCTTGCTGCCTTCCCTATGTACTGTTTCTCTCCTCATTTTACCACCTCCCCACACTCTCCTTTTTGTTCCCCACTCCTCCCAGGTCATCTGTAAATTCACAGTGAATTATGTCAGGCTTAAATAATGAACATACTTTATGGGGGTGGTCATCTTTTTTACCTTTAACATGTTACAGGAGAGCTCATGAAATGGCACACAATGACATCATTTAGGACAGTGGGTTAGGGGTGGGATGCTGCACTCACTCTGTGTGTTGCGGTAGAAGGTTTTCTTAGAGTGAATGGAAACGTGTCTTTTCACCATAAAACCCATGTATAGTCTTCCGAGCTGCTGCAGAGCACCAGCTGGCAGATTTATTTATTCTAGTTCCAAGTTGTGTGGAATTCTGACCTTTCTTCAGACAGCTGTTATGTTCCTGAAACTATTCCCTGTGCTATTATGAAACTGGATCAGGTGCAACATCATTTTTAAATTCTATTTTGATTTTTCTGCTTGACATTTGAAAAAATAAACCATGCTGTTTATAAAGATTGAAAATAGTGAATGTTATGTTTAGTTTCAAGAATCCTTAAGGTATGTGTTTGCTTTACCTCCAGCATTGTGATTTTTTTCTTTCACTTTTTTAAAGAATGCTTTACAAACAAGCATTGGAAACCTAAAGCCCACCAAAAGTTTAGCATTCACTTTATAAAGGTGAGACCTATTGGCTTAGCCATTGCTTATTTATTTTATTGGAGTTTATATTATATAGCATCAGTCAGTAGAGCCCTTGAAACTGTAATCAGGATATACGGATCTGTAATGCAAGATTATAGAGTGTTTTGGAAAGAGAGTTCAATATGGACAAATTAGGTCTGCAAGATGAAAAGAAATTAAAATGTCGAGTGAAATGTTACCTGTATCCTAAAAGGTAAGATCTTCCAACAAAATCATTCATTTTTGTCTCTTATGTGTCTGTATGCTGCTTATTGACCCTTCTGTCTTCTTTTACAAGCCTGGTTAGTTAAGGAACTGATAAACTCAAACCTCATTGAAGAGCTGAACCATGATGTTTGTCCTTCATCGTCCATGCTATACATCACCAACCTTGGCGTTTGAATAATTAAAACCTCCCCCAGCTCCTTCCCCCCACGCAAGAGCTCTTCCTAAATCATACTACTCCTTTGTGCTCCAAATCATAAAGAGATCCCCCTATAAAGGGCTCTCTGGTTTATAATGTTAATTAATGTTTATAGGTGATAATGAAACCCTTTTAGGGCAGTAATAAAAACCTTTCTAATGACTTCCTGGTGTTGGGAGATGGGGCTGCTGCAAAGGTCGAACTGTGCCTGTGAGATGGATGCGCACTGGGAGATGGGAGGGGCAGGAAAGCTTTTGCTCTATTCCTGGTCCTTCTTTGGAAATTGTTGAAGAAAGCAGGTTTTATGTTGTATTTTCGAGCATGCATTGCTGGTGTAGTGGCACCTCTGTTGGCTAGAGAAAGGCTGAAGTCAAAGCTTGGTAGTAGCCATACATGATAGAACTCAACTCCGTGGTTTGCTTAGGACACTGGCTACTTGGGGCCAGATGTAGGTGGCCAAATAGCGATCGGTAATGCAGAAATTAGCAGAATTTCAGCGTTTGCGATCGCTATTTGGCTGCGAGCAATGTAGGTGAGTTTAAACCTACTAGCAAAATAAGGAATCAGAAAATTGCGATTACTTATTTTGCTCTTGCATTTAAGGAATCGTAAATTGCTATTCCTTAAATGCAATGTAAGTAGCACAAAAGAAAGTGCACTTTAGCCTTAAGGAATCGCTAATTTCCACCAACTTCAAGTTGGTGGTAATTAGCGATTTCTTTTAAAAAAGCACTTTTTTGCTTTTTTTAAAGTGCCATGTGGCACACATTCATGCCCTTAGGGCATGTATGTGAGCCACATGTGAAAACATGCAAAATTCAGGGGTGCAACAGGGTGTCCTTTTGACCCCCTTGAAATAGCACCCGCTATTTGCCATTCTTTAATACCGAATCGCAAATAGTGAAGATCTTCCCATTCATTCCTGTGGGCCTCCTAGCCCATAGGAATGAATCGGTAGGTATTCCTTATTAGCTAATCTCAATTTGTGATTCGTTATTAAGGAATGTTAAGGAATCGCTAATATATTTGCGATTCCTACCTACATTCAATTTTGGAGTCCTTAATAGCGAATCGGTAAAATTCGCTATTAAGGATTCGCAAATTTGATTTTACCTACATCTGGCCCTTGGTTTCCCCCATACTCCCCATAATGTCTTGGGAAGATTCTCAAACATTCACCGCTGGGTTATCATCACAAAGGTGACTCTAACCAGCACAAAATGTTTTTGTCCTGATTCACTTTCTAGTGCAAAACTAGTATATGTTAGAAAGTACACAAAAGCAATGCAAAGCAGCACAAAACACTGCTTTGTATTACTTTGCAACAAAGGTTTGGTACAAGGATGGTACATGGGTGTTTCCATGCAACTACTCATGCTTTTTGATGCTAAACCTCTCTGTTAACATTGGTAGACAGGGTTTAGTGCCAAATATTAACGCTGCTGAAAAGCAAGCGTTAAAAAGAGAAATGTTTTCATTTCTCCTTTCTTTTCTGACTTTGCATGTATGTTGCACTGTACATCACACTACAAAGTAGGAAAAGGTTTTTCACTTGTCTAGCCATAGTACTTTGTATAGGAGGGGAACCCTTTCTGGACAAAACCTATCCATGCTAGCACTATGACACTGAAGTGTGTGCTTTGTGCATGGCAGCTGAAGTCAGTGCCAGCGCCAGTGAGAGGGGAGGAGAGAGACATATATCTGTGAATATGGCACTCTCCTGCTCTCTCCCTGTCATGCAGCAGCCTGAAATGCTGCACTGGATTCCGTGACACCTTTGAGAATCTGGGCCCTTATCTTAAAAAGTGTGCCATGGCAGGATGTATGTAATTGATGCTCTGCAAAACTTTTGCAAAGAGTGTAACTACTGTCCAACTTCATAACTTGTCTTTTCCACTTGGCAACCTTGTACCAAGCCCAGGGTGTTTCCCATATATATCCGTTTTCTGCTGCTGAGGTTTAGTTATCAGAGCTTGCTGCTCATGGTTGTCTGCTTGGCAGCTTTTTACTAAGCCATGAGTGCCTCTCATGTCCCCTTCGCTCCATCACTCTCTAGTTGTCACTTGCTGCTCAGGATTGGTGCTTGTCAACCTTAGACCAAACCCTGGATATCTCTGCCCTGTGTCCAGTTTGCTCTCCTGTGGCCAACATATGAAAAGGGCGCACTGCCTTTGTCTGCACTGCACCATTCATTAAACAAGGATATAGACCTGTGATTGACCAAGTGCATTTACCACTGGAGCTAATTAGCATGAAACGGACCACTGAACGACACTCTTGTCTCATTAATAATTTAATTTATTCTAAACAATCCTTCAAAAATGTTGGTGAACTCCACTAATTGTCCTGGATTTGAGACTCTTGAATATATACAAGAAGCACAGACAAAATCAGCAGGCCTCGATCTTGTATAGTGCATGCACACAAAAAACTTCATGCAAGCACCCATGCGTATACACAATCACTCATACTAACAATATACTCATGCTGACAGGTGTAGCAAAACTCCTACAGATATCCATAAACACAAGCTAAGCAACATGCATACAAGCAGATGCACACAGTGGCGTAACGAAACTTGAGAGGGCCCCCCTACAAAGTACATGAAGGGGGCCCCCCATTCTCAGGGTCAATCAAGAGCTCTCAGGCCAGCGACCCACCATACTGCAGGGGCTCACCCCAGCCATAAGAAAAGGATTCTGGTTCCTCTATTGGTCACATCCGCCCTTTCATCGGGCGATTTACATACATCAGTAAATACCACTGCTGCGCCCACCAGCAAAGTTACATGACACTGCCTCCAGCCGGCCCA
Organism: Triturus cristatus; assembly: GCF_964204655.1. NCBI lineage: Eukaryota > Metazoa > Chordata > Amphibia > Caudata > Salamandridae > Triturus > Triturus cristatus. The sequence goes on from NC_140592.1 coordinate 990,220,881, forward strand.
CCAAACACATCCTCCTACTTGATAACCCACCTTCAAGCGAAGCCTGCTCGGTTGACCATCTCCAAACACAGACCACTGCCTTCATGCCTGCTACTAACGCAGCCATGAACTCTACTCTCACCCCTACGAAACCCGCAGTTATGTTTTTCCGACCACCTTTAAAACCACCCCTCAGATGTCACTGTGAACCTGTGACTGCCACCCACTGCTCCCCTGTCTACCACCAACAGAAAGACTGATGGCCGGTCCCCATCTAACCACTGCCTACCAGTAAAGACAGAGCCTTTCAGCTGCTGCCCTCCCCAATGCCACTGTAGTAGTTTAAAACATGTTAAACAATCTCTTCAACTGACCACCCCAAAACAGTTCTTCCTGCTAGCCTCTACGGCATCAAAGCCGTTCCTGCTACTTTTCATCCTCTGCATGATGCACACAATACTATTAAATGTACAAAGGGACCGATTTTTGTTTCCTCACACCAACATTAATTTACACTATGTACCCCACTAAACGATACCTCCTTTCAAAGGCAAATCTGATCCAATGTGTAGCACCAGTCAGCAAGTACCCCAAGGACAAACACCAGAGAGATTGGGTAATTCATGTAATTAAACCTACAGTGACAATGTAGCATTTCCCCACCCACTGTCAGCCCAGCAAAGTCTGCAACCGCACAGTAGCCATCAATACCGGCAACATCTAAAGCGCATTTCCACTTCCTTTCAATGGCATCTCCTGATACATATACCTATGACTTCTGGGCGGCATCTACCACAGACCACAGCATTTTTTGTCTCCCTAAGACTAACCGAATGCTGTCGGTGAACACTTCTCTTCCCCCTTGCTTACTAATAACTAATGGAGGATAACAAAAATTAAATATAGTACTTTCTTATGCAAATAGCGTATCAAGCACTTGCTGCCCGCAGTCCTCACCAGATCCACACGTATCAATATACTGCTATTGCACCATCCTGTCAACCCTATTATAATCTGAAGATGTTTTTTATCCCTTCCGTGAACTGGGAAAAGCAATACCTTGCACGAAAACAAGTCCCTTTAAAACCTTTGCTACTTATACAGGCTCGTAAAGCACTTACTTGTTTTACTAACTGTTGTTGTAAAGCAAACAGGTAACTCATTCTAGGATTGGAATTACCGCTTAGAAGTGTGGAAGTTAATACTGAGATGTAGGATGATTATTTGCATGTCTGCCAGACACTCGTTCTTCCCTGCATGTGCACACAATGCAACAATACAATTTAGCTTAACAAATTGTTCAGAAATGTACCGGAAGGGAAAGAAACAGACCATTTTATTTTTACATAAAATAAATAAATAGACAAACGTCCACTTTATACCTCATGACATAAAAGCCTTAGTGTGCACAGCTTGTCCAAATCCACGCCACCTAATTCAGCCTTGTCAAGTACCACGCATCGGGCATTAGACTACCGCATTTCAGTGGGGTGATCCGCATAACCGCACTGAAACGCAAAATCACGCATAACAGGCATCGCACCTCCTTTGGTACCAGTGCTGCTAATCAATGCTGGTGTAGTATTATTTCCATGTGGCTGCCGTCTGTTTTCTGGTGCTTCCCCTGTCTCCTAAACGCGATGTGGTAAATTTCGTAATGCAGTACAGCTGACTGTGTGGTAGTCCTGTAATGAAGGTCCCTTTCTATGCCCACAACATTTTGCCGTATTTCCGTAGTGTGTCCATAAAGTTAGGTCTCTCGAGGATTTGTTGCAGGCGCGTGCGCTCCATGCACCGGCAGCCCTACGATGTGAATGGTGGTGAATGGTGTGAAGCCTTTTTCCCTGTCCATCACAGCCAGGAAAAACCTGGAGGTTGGGGACAGGAAAAAACAATAATCACCTGCACACCCTGGAAGAAAACTCCAAGGGTGCTGGGGTCATTAATTTCTTGTATTTTCAAAAAAACTCCTGGTCATTTCTAAATTTGGCAGAAGGAGTACCATTGAGATTGGAAAAAGTAATGTCGTCCACCTTCCCGATGGACTCTGCTCCATCCGCCAAATACAAAATCAGACTTGGTGAAACATATTTTACTGATTAATGCATCCCTTTAAATAGTGGAGAATCTGATGATATTAGGAAGAGTCATTTGATGCGGTGGGATCACTGTATTTGTTCAGGTAGATTCTTACTTGTCAAATGCACATTTGTTTCACAGTTTTCGAATGCAAGCCCATTTTTGTATTGAGATTACTTGCTATAAAACTGTGGCTTTCAGTCTAAAACCTATTTCTGTGTCTATGGTTGGCTTACAAGAACAGATTTTCTATGTCTGCAAACTGAGAGGATTCAGGTACTAGTTTGATAATCACAAAAAACTGGTTTTGTGCCCTCAAACAATTTACGCACATATAGATTGTCATGGTTGACAGATTTACGACCCTCTCAAGAACCGAATTGGTCCCTAAAAGTATATGACAGATATCTTACCTGAATTTTTCCCAAGCAAAACTACCTCTAGCAAGTAGTTTAAACAAGCATTGGCACAGTCAATCGATCTCAGCAATGAGAACGTCAAATTACAGAGATGGTGAAAGGGGTGTTGTGGCACACACAGGCAGAACCTAGTGCAATGGGAAGGCCCCTATATTCAAGAGGAAGAGTGTGCAAACAAGAGGGATAGAATTAAAGGTGGGCAGAATTTGCGCAGTTGCGCTACGCAAACATCCGCGAAACAGTAAAAAATCTCCGCGAGCATGCAGAGTTTCGCGAACACGCGGAATTGCTTGTTCTGCCCGTTCGCGATGCGTTTTTCCTGTTCGCAAACGCTGTTTGCATGCTCGGGGGAAATATCTCGCGAACTTGCCAATGCGGTCGGCAATTGGCGCAGCCATCTTCTTTCACTTGTCCCGCCCGCTCGCGATGCGTGTTTCCTGTTCGCAAACGTGGGCGCGTCCGAATGATGTGTTCGCGATCGCACACTCTCGCGGGGCCGGCTACCAAAATCTCATGGTGCACGCGAACGGATAGGAAAACTCATCGGCGAATGCAGGGATCCCGGTAATTTGCTCCCTCGCGCGCGAACACGCATTTCGAAAGCACGAACAAGGAAAAAATTCCACAACGCCGCTAATCGCAGAATTTTTGGCAATTCTATGGTCGCCGCGGAACGCGTAGTTGCCCAAATTCCGCATATTCCACGAGCGGAACAAAATTTACCGCCCAGGCCTAGCTAGAATGCAAGCATCCACTCAGACACACACACATGCAGTGAACACAGCAAAAACGAGATAACAAGATTTAGAGGCCTGTTTAATGGAGGTCAGAATGATGAGTCATCACAAAGCTTCGAGTGATTCGATCAACTAAAGCCAGTACCAGCTCGTCCTTTACATTTGCGGATTACCCTATACATTTGCATATTAACTCATTGAGCACATTTGCATTTCTTTCATGGAAGAAAGTACCCTGGAAGAAAGGCTTGTTTACCTGTCTACCCGTCTTCGGTTTTACAGCACAGGAGATTCATTGTATGACGCTTCAGCTGAAGCATTTTAAAAATATTGGAATTTACCATCCTGTGACGATTGTCTCTTTACAGAAAGTAGGGGAACAGTTTTTCACAAAACAGAAAAGTATGAGCACACTGTGCCCCTCTGAAACCGCTCACTTAACCACTGCACAAAGTAAACCAAGAGCTTCTCTGTCTATGCAGTGAGGTGAAGTTACACAGTGAAGAGTGTTTTTTCGTATGCAGCAAAGCAGTGAAGTCACATACAATAATACCGCCCCCTCCTGTTGTGTCTTAGGTGTAACCACCACCAGTAACTTCCCCTCCCCCTCCCAGTGACGACATGCCTCGGAACAGCACCAAATGCATACTATGGCCAAGTGTGGCCAAAGGTTATATAATGAATAGGCAGAGACCGCATGTGGTCTTTTGGCTTCCACTATAACTCTGTGTGTGTGTGTCATTGCTGCAGCACCGCAGGCTCAGGCCTACTGCCCAAAGTCAGGGCCTTGTTACACTGCCAACAAGGGTGGGCCCCAACCTCACTTGCGACAAGGATCGCACTGCGGATACGACAGTGACTCATTAGGCACTATGCTGGCTGCCATTAACCAGTTCAGCGGTGGAGTCCAGTGGACTGCATCAACGCCAATCTGGTGGACATGTGCCCAGCTGCGCCCCATGCAGGTAAGAGCTGTGGGGCAGTGGGGCCAGGTGAGGTGTAGATTCTGACAGACGACGCTGAGGGAAAATTATTTATTTATTTAATTTTCCCTCGTGGGCATCTGTCAAACCCCAGCCCCACCGCCCCACAGCTCTTACCTGCACGAACCTCGGCTGCCTGTGCCAGCGGTGTGCAGCACCCCCAACAGAATCAAAATCATCCGGCGCCCGTCATGATAGGCCACTGACCAGATAGCTGCCCGGCTGTGGAGGGAGAGCTGCACCCTGACCACCATCAATACTTAGTACTGCTTCTATCTTGCAACTGGCCATGCAGGCTACCCTCTCCCAGCCTCTTTGCCTCACCACCCACCTCACGTGGTGCGCAGCAGAGCAAAACCTTTTGCCCATTACTTTACAGCTGCCTGATCCAACACAGCACCCAGAGCGCTCAGCGGCCCTCTCTTCTTTGTGCCTCTGCACACCAGGGATGACTTGCTGGGAGGGCCCAATCACTCCCACCACATCTCTATACCCGATCGCTGCCACACTCTGCTTCCGGTGTGCCTATGGGAGAGGCAGGTGAAATTCAAGCATGGCTGGAGCACTACCAACCTGGGGAAAAAAAGAATTCATGGAAAGAAAAAATAAGAAAGAACATAACGAAGTACAGGAAAGTGAGAGGGCATGCCAGAAGGGAACATCATGTCAAATCCAGATAACGCTAATGCCTCACCCATACCAAGGGCCTCACAAGACCTGCCTGCCCTACAACATGCCATAGTTGGCGCACTGCTACCCTTCAGTGAGCTAGTTGATCCAGCTACACCCTTACCCCACTGGAAAATGTGATTGGGAGGTTAGAAAATACTTCATAGGTACTCATGTGTCCAATGGGGCCATAAAGCATTCTTTCCTACTCCATTATGGAGGCAAAGAGATCTATAAACTGTTTGAGCAACTCTCTAACACAGATGCTGTGAACGACAATGAAACAGCAGTAAAGGCACTCAATGCGTATTTCGACCTGCTGTTAAACTAACATTTTGAGCATTTCAAGCTCCGCCAAGCTCATCAGAGGGACACTGAGCCATGAGACACTTTCTATGCACAACTGTGTGAGCTAGCCAGCACTTGCACAGCTGATGATCAGCCCAAAGAAGTGAGGGCTCAAATCATCCAGGGCTGCAGGAACAAGGTTTTGAGGGGACTTATCCTTAGGCAATCCAACATCAGCCTAGATGACACCTTGATTTTGGCCATTTCTCATGACCTGTCTGCAGCAAAGGCTGCTGAAATAGGCATGGCGATCATGCAACAGCCAGAATGCATGCCCAAGGTTAAACTAGAAAGTGCTGATGCTGTGCATACAAGGGGCAAGACAAGGAAGACGAGACATCAGTGTCCCATCAGTCAGGATCAAACTGTGGAAACTGCGGCCCCTTTGAACACCTCCAGGAAGAATGCCCAGCCTAAGGTCGTATATGTTCCAAATATGGAAGCTGAACCATTTTGCCATTGTCTGCAGACGAGACCTCAAAAGAAAGGACACATGAGGGAGCAAGACCCAGCCCAAGTCAGTCCATCAACTATCCACCGATGACCATTAAACCTTGGTTGCCGCCAAGGTGCCTCCCCACCAGTGACACCAGCTGGAAGACTCCTCATCCGATGAAGAAGAGGAAGTGTTCCTTATCTCGTTCACAAATTACCTTAAGCAGCACAGATGGCCCCAATCCACCTGCCTGATTGATGTTGCAGAGTCTAGCATCATGGCCCTCATTGACACTGCTGCTTCGATGAACGTAATGTAATCCAACAGTATCAGAGTCTTTGACCAAGACCGCCATTGGTCTGTACGAACACCAAAATATTCACATAAGGAAGCCAATCTCCACGCCTGTTAAAAAGAAAGATGATGCAACAAGTATATTTTGAAGGTTGTGAGGTCCATTTCATTGACAAAGAAACTGACATCCTTATCGACAGCTACAAATAGCGGAAGACCTCGGACTAGTGTCTTATGCAAGGAACATGAATGCATTCCAGACAGACAAACTCGCAAGCCAGTTCCTTGAATTATTCCAAGAACTCAGATGCCTGAAAGCCCCGCCGGTCAAGTTACACATTGACAAAACCATGAAACCAGGCACTTAATGCCACATACATGTGACTTTCCATTAAAGACTGATGGTGAAGCAAGAGCTAAACAAACTGGAAAGCCTAAGGGTGATTTAACAAAAAGCTATCCTGCCCAACCCTGTGGGTGTCCCCGATGGTCATTTCTGAGAAGCCAAGACAGCCTGGCAAAATACGATTCTGGATTGATATGTGGCTTCCCAACCAATCCATAAAGCGGGAACGGCATATCACACAGACAATGGATGACATAATTGCTGACCTGAAAGGGTCAAGGTGGTTTCCTAAGCTGGATCTCAATATAGGATTCTACCAGCTGCTCCTAGCAGAGGAGCGTCGCTACATCACCACCTTCTCATTGCATCTAGGATTACGCAGATATAAGAGGTTGAACTTTGGGATAGGCTATCAGAGAAACACTGTCAGGCCTACAGGGGGTCATGAATCTAAGTGATGATATCCTGATCCACTCTACACCTGCTGAGGAGCACCATAGACACCTCTAAGCAACACTAAAGAGATTGTCGGAGCACTGTGTCACCATCCATCGCGAGAAATGCTCTTTGTTTCAGAACTCTATCAAATTCTTCAGATACGTCTTCAACCAGGATGGAGTTTAGATTGATCCCCGCAAGTTGCATGCTATCAAACAGACCCCACCACCAGCAACAGCTTCTGAGGTTCGAAGAATCATGGGCATGCCCGCCTATTGTGGCCGATTCATGTACGAACCTAGCGACCATTGCTGAGCCTCTGCATGCCCTGACGAAAACAGATGCCCCCTGGCAGTGGGGCCAGAAGGAGGAGGAGGCATTCCGAAAAGTGAAAGAAGCCTTACTGAGCAAAACAAAAATGGCCTACTTCAACCCCAAGAGACAGACTGAACTCCTAGTCGATGCCAGCCCCGTGGGCCTGGGAGCTGTCCTCACTCAAGAAGAGGAGCCAAGGAAATGAGCACCACTGGCATTTGCTAGCAAAGCCCTCACACCATCGGAGACCCCATATTCCCAAATAGAGAGGGAAGCATTGGCCATCAAATGAGCGTATGGCCATGTCCATCTATATCTCAGCGGCAGGCCTTCCGTGTGGTCACAGACCATCAGTCACTTGTCCCTCAGCTCCACATCCCCCTCCGATCGAGTGCTGGGCCATCCACCTGCAATATTACCACATGGAAATAACTTACAGACCTGGAGCCAAGAACCCGGCTGCTTTCCTGTACTGTGACCTGCTTACTCATGGCAAAGACAACCACAACAGCTTGGATGCCACCGAGGAATAAGTCAGCATGGTGACACAAGGTGCATGCCTGCAGGCACTCACCCTTCAGGAGATCAGTGATGCCACTAAGTCTGAATCGATCCTGGCGAAGGTCATGGACACCCACCTTCGAGGCTAGTGGCAGAACTTCTTAACAGAAGCAAGTGACTTGCATGGCCCGAGAAGGAACAACTGATAAAAATGTTCAGAGTGCATTCTGAATTGAGTGCCACATCGGAAGGGTTGTGACATTCAGTGTTCCTATTGGACAGCACACCTTATTGTAGTGAATTATTGTCTGTTAGGGGCTAAAAGCGACCTGTCTTTCCAGCTTGAGTTTGACCCGTTTACAGACACCCTAGCATTGAAGATGCTCTATGGAGTCAAAGTGATTTTCCCCGGTACAAGGAGCCTAAAAGAATTGGTTCGATGGGATTCGGTCACTCAGGGAGCCCCGGTGTGGACGGCCGTGCGGCTAGCCTAGGTGGATGCACCGGAGGCTTTCTAGTGTTGGGATCTAATTAGTATTTCTACATTTGATGATTTTTGAGAAGGTGATATTATCAAGTCCTCCACAGTCCTAGCTGCTGAATATGACTAGCACAAGTCATAATTGTATAAGTACTTACAATTAAGGCATGTCTTGGGTTCTCATTTTCCTACTACTTGTATAGTTCCCAAATGTAGCCAATTGGCTTTTAAGCTAGTTACATCTGCCACTCAAGCTGGTCTTCGTGCCAGGTTCCCCATGTGACAGTTCTCCTGTCTACCTTGCCCACAGTCTGCAACCCTCTGCTGCCCATTTACCTGCTTCCCTCTGTACCTCCCCTGCACGTTTGTGCTCTGTTTTACTTTTATGCTTGCTTTTCTGCCTTCTGCTTTGCCTTATTCTGCTTGTTTTTCAGCCCTCTGTTTTGCCCTCTTCTACTTAGTTTTGCCTTATATCCTCATTTTTCTGCCCTCCGCTTTGCCCTTTCTGCTCTTTTTTCTGCCCTCTGTTTTGTCCTTTCTGCTAATTTTTCTGCCCTCTATTTGGCCTTTTATGTTGGTTTTTCTGCCCTCTGTTTTGCCCTCTCTGCTCTCTTTTGCCTTTTCTGCCCTCTGTTTTGCCTTTTCGGTTCACCTGTTTATCTGCCCTCTGTTTTGCCTTTTTCCACTTGTTTCTTCACTTGTCCAACTGTTTCCTCAGGACCTGGCTTTTCCACGGGGGCCTCAGCCCCCTGAGCCGGGTTTCCCCAAGGAGCAACGATACCCCACTCTACAAATGCTGCTTGATTGATTGATATCCCGTATGGAAGACAAATGCAACATACTATGCCAGTAAGTGTAACACACAAAGCATTAACATTATTAGGATAGAAATTGTGAAGCGCACAGAAGAATGGACTTCTACAGCTAGACGCTAAGGTGATGGAAGAGCATCCCAACAACAGTCCGCCGTGCACCATCTTGCGTTCGCTTGGAGAACGTCCCATCCTTAAGGATATACAAGCCCTAATCTCCCACGTCCTAATCTGTCACTGATGAGCACTGTTAAATACTCAAAAACACTGGCTGAGAATACCAACCCTTGGCACGTACCGAAAAGTAGCTATTCATAAGCAGTCTCAGACATGTCTAACACTAATCACATTGTCTGATACTGGCATTCCCTGGCAGGGCAGATGGTGATACACCATGGAGACAAACACTGCCTAGAGCTGACAATCATTGTCTGATACTGCAAAAGGCTTATCAGCAGCATGGCATTTGATGATGGTAACCAATCAACTAGGCTGCTGTGGAAATTACCAATTGAGCGCCGCAGAGGCTTTTCTCAGTCAATCACTGAATATCTGCCTTATTAATATTTATGAGCCAAGATTTGGATCTCTGCCTCATTGAGAATATCTGAGAATGCAGGGCTAGGGGGTCTGCAAAAACCAGCAGATATATGTCTATTTATTCACTCTCAAATAGTACCAGCACTGGGACCCTTCATCCCGTCCCTTGATGGGATGAAGGTTGCACTGCCCAAATAAATGTCACATTGTGAAAGGGGTGTGGGGTCAGAAAGAGATGGACAAAGAATGAATGCACTGGATTTGCAAGTCGCGCGGTGGGAGGATCTCCCCTTTACTCCCTCGCTCTCTATTGCAACACATGAGCATTTGCACCTCACACAGCTGTTGTGAACTGCAATGTGACTTTAGTGCAGGGCAATCTGGGATTTCCAACAGTTCCAGTTTTTCACTCAAAATCTCTTTGCACCTCAGAGAAGCAACATAAACTACATAGATGGGAGATCGCTCCAGGGTAGTGTTGCATTGGACATTGTACAAAAAACCTCGAATATTTGAATATTTCTGCGTTGATTTTATTGTCTTCCCTACTCATTTCCCTATGCAGGCAGGCTATCTATTCCAAGAACAGCATGCCACTGCAAATCTCTGCTGCATATAAAACCGGCGAGCATGACTAATGGCACTGTAAAATGAACATGTTTGAAAGGAACACTACATTTTGTGGCCATTAAGGGTGAAGGTCGCACAGCGGGGAATCTGCCTTGTTTGCTAATATGTTTGCAATTAAACGAAAGACTTCTTAATCTCATGCAGCCAGCCAGTCAATAAAAGATTATTTTTTTTTGGGGTGGGGGGATGAAATCTCTTTACTGCAATGCTTAAATCAGATAGTACGTAGGGGTGCAGCCAGTCCGAAAATCGGAAGCTATATTGTTAGCAGCAGTAATAATAATATCTTGATAGAATGAACAATATAATTTTTGTTTATAATTTAGAGCGGGAATGTGCAACATAGATCCAGGAGGGACAGTTGCAGAATATACAAGTAAAACAAAATTACAGTAAAAGTACTTGAATGAAACTTATTTACTTAGTCTGTGGTTTTCTTGAAAATCTGAAACAGGGCCTGCCCCTCTGGACCAATTATGGTCACATCTGATTTTAGACTTTGTCTTTGTTCTTGAGCTGAGTTCTGTACTTTCCACAAGAACTATAACCTGCCAACTGGCCATCCCCAAAAGTAAGGGAAACCGTGCGCCTTTGTCGACTCAGCGCCTTTGTCAAACCTTAAAGAGTTGAGAGAGGAGACAGGCATATCTGATCTTCTTACCACAACTAAAGATTGCCATTGTCTCAAGCTGGGACCCTTGCCCCATTGGCACAGCTGTTTTTAGACATGGATAATTGCCCAGGGCCCCCACTTTTCAAGGGGCCCCTGAGAAAGTTAACTTTCTCTCTCGTTCATTTCTATTCATTTCTCCATCTTTACCTTTTACCAATTATTCAATATTGTTTGACATCATGGTGCTTGAATAAGCAGAAAATATGTAATAAAATACACTTTAATAGCATCTAAAGTAGGTCTTGCTAGGGCCCCCATAACCGTTAAGATGACAGAGCCAATGAGATCACAGGGAGTCCAGGCTTCCATGTACCAGATGGTACCTGAGAATCCAATTCCCCTACCAAGCATGGGGGACATCTTTTGTTTAACAATGCATTGAATAATTAGGAAGCCTTTTGAACAGAAAGCTGTGCATGGCATATGCGGTGGAGCACATGAAGACACTTTGAAGACATGGAGTGCGATAGTGTGATGCTGGCTGTGCAGAGTGAAGAGATGTAATGTAATTAAATGTGGATTTGTACAGTGCAAACCTTGTCACCCTTGAGGGTATGCAGGTGCTGAATATGTAAGGGTTCTGCAAAAAGGGACGGTTGAAGAGCTAGGTTTTCAGGGGCATATTTACAATGTCTAGCGCATCTCTGCAAATCAGCAGGGATGCGCCAGAATAGATGCGACACGCAAGTCTCCCCTTGCCCCACCACAGATGCGTCGCATTTACAATGCAGTGCACCATGATGCAAGGATAGGCAGATACGAGTCACATCTTGTGGCGTAAGGGCGGCGCATTGCTGGATTCACGTCGCAAGCACGACGCAACTCCAGCAATGCACAAGGGCCGCCCATACCTAACGTGGTGCGCCACTCCTTATGCCTGCTTCAGGCGTAAGGTTTTATCGCAGCGGCCTCGGAAAAGTGACTCAGTGAAATCTTGTAGATTTCACTGCATCACTTTTACAAGGAGTTCCTGCAACGGAACGCCCACCCTGCGACAGAATGCCCACATGAAACCTAACGCAGGTTTCATGTGGCGCAGGGCTTTACAACGTGACGCATCTCCCTAGATGCATGACGTTGTAAATAAGGCACAAAGTGGCGCATGGTTTACGCAGCCTCTGCATCACATAAGTGACGCAACAGCGGCGTAAATGTGTCGCTAGGGCTTGTAAATCTGCCCGTCAGTTTCTTGCAGAAATCCATAAGTGACGCAGCTGTCCTGATCTGCTGGGGGAGGTTGTTACAGGATTTGGATGCCAGGTAAGAGAAGGTTCTACTTCCTGTCTAGCTTCTATGGATACAGAGGGTGTGGGCGAGTGATGCAGAGTGGAGAATCCTCATTGATTGGTGGAAGTGTAGATGGTGGTTAAATGTAAATGTAGTGCATTTATATAGTGCTCTGCACACCCCCGAAAGGGTCTCTCAGGCGCTGTGCACATACCTCTGTGGAACCCTTCCTGGCCTTTCCCTGTGAAGTGCCGACTCCTGGGCACCCTCAAGGTGAAGCCAGCTATCCTAGCGCTGTTGGGGCTGTTGTGGAGATTAAGCAAGCTATTGCCCAGAGTGGGACCCATGATTAGAAAAGGCACCGAGGCGAGAACTATCGGGTCCGGGGAAATTGAGCCCAAGACCCGCCGAGGCGGGAATTGAACCCTGGTCCGGGCCAGACCTCTGCATCAGGGTCTGCCGCTCTAACCATTGAGCCACACTTCTCCAGTGGTTGAGGTAGGTGGGACCCTGGTTATAAAGTGCCTGGTTGTGATGTCATCAAGAAGGTACAGTACAAGTATTAACACAATATCAAGCGCGTGACCCTTAGTCCCAGCCTAGCAGCCACAGCCGTGGTCCATTAATGGAACCCATGTTGGGTGGGTGAGACTGGCATCTTCAGAAATAGAGGACATGTTAATGTCTTTGTGGAGTTCATGGTTTATGGACTATATTCGCCCTGTCCCCAAGACAGATTGAACAAAAATCCTAGAAACTGCTAATAACACCATCCTTGCCAAAATTAAAGGTGGCCCAAGTCCTTGTTTATGATCACATTTGTATAACCACAACCACCCACCTATAAAGAATATTCCTGCCACTCATGACTTCCTTTTCCACCTACAGGTGACAACCGATAAAGATGCCTATCACAGATTAACAAATAGAAACAGCCGAATACAACGAAGCACATTTTTTAACATGATGCACCCTCAAACAAGCCTTCAAGCTGTAGGAAGAGGGTGCGAGTACCAGAGTACATACAGCAACCAGTGGAACCACTAACACCAGAGGAACTGCTGCAGATCAGCCTTGCAGCACAAAAAAAGCTGTTGTTGGTACTCACAGTCTCATCTGGAGCTCAGACGTCGCTGTTTAAGGAGTCTTGCTCTCTTCTTTTTCATGTGTTGCCTCTCCTTCAAACATTTTTGTTTGGAATCATTTTCGGAAGAGTTTACCTCTATTCTCAGCTCAAAGAGGTGAATTTAAAGGTGTCCTACTTAGTTTAGAAAGATGGATTCAAATGTGTGGTTTGCTGGTTGTTGTGTTCGGGTATAGGGAAGCAGCAGTCCTGTTCTGTGACAGCATCTCAGGAGGTCAGCAAATGTCTTCCATGTCTCTCTTGACTTTTAATGAGATGAATTAAAAAAATGTGGGTGGAAGAGGTGAAGGGACTGTCAGAGCATAGCATAAGGACAAAATGATATTCATATTGGGATCTGATTCAGATGGTATTCCTGCACTTAAGCATGGAATGCCCTACTACAAAGAACAGGGACATTTTCTCCTTGGTGAGCATGTAATTGCATGGACAGTTGTAGGCTATTGCCATGGCCTTGTATTTTGTTTGCCCATAGTCCACTGTGTCTTCTAATATGTCTTGTGATGTCATGTTATGTTATGCTGTTATGCAATGTTATGTTACGTTATGTTATGTGTTATCACCTGGGTGGACATCTTTGCGCTGCAACAGGAGCTGGACGGGCCAAGACAGGGTCAGGACTAGGCAGTTGTTGCTCCTCGCTAAGGCGGAGGAGCGTCGCCCCACATCTTTTAAGCAGTGTTAATAAAGGAAATACAAAATGATAATAACAAAGGTATTCTCATTTTATGTTTCCGTGCTGCTTTGCGGGCCGGCGGGACTGCTCTGCACTCAGAGCAGGGCAGGGAAGGAGTGGGTTGCCCACTCCAAGTGCGCAATGACTTTTTGACCAGATCTCTGGGGCTGTCCAAAACAGTCATGTGCACTTTATTATTATTATTATTAGCTAGCTTGTAAAGCGCCTGCTGACTCCAACTGAGTGTCCCCGCGCTGGAACATCAATGAAAACCCCGCAACAATCCTGACTTGGCAACCTACCTGCGCATAGGACTGACAGCATAATAAAAGCAAAAATATTACTTCCGTCCACCAGATGGGAGCCGGAAAAGCCACGTTTTTAGGTTTTTCCAGAATAAAGACTTTGACTCGCAGATCCTAAGATCCATAGGGAGGTCATTCCATGCCTTGGCAGCCAGGAGGCCAAAGGATCTCCCTCCAGCTCGGACCTTCCGCACCTTGGGCACAACACCCTGGCAGAGCCATGCGATCTCAGATCCCGTGCGGGCCGATAGGCTGTAAGAAGGGGAAGCAGGAAGCGCGGCCCCTTCTGACTAAGGATCCTGTGACCAAAGTATAAGGCCTTGAAAGTGACTCTGGCCTGAAGTTTCTTCAAAGCTTCCCCCACCGAAGCCCGCCTAGGGATGTTCAAGATCAGCCTGGCAGCAGCATTTTGTACCTTCTGCAAGAGGTTCAAATTTCTAGCCATCACCCCTAAATACAGGGATGAACTTTGCATGTTCTCCATACAGGCCGCATTACAGCCTGTGTGGAGAACATGCGCAGACCCCCATTCTTGGTCTGAGTGCTGAACCACAGAGCTCAGACCGATCACAGTGCTACATTGCAGAGTTGTGATTGGTCAGAGGAGCCTGGGTGCTTCCTGGTTCCTTTTCAGTGTAAGCAGAGTCCTGATACAGAGGAGAGACATGGCGGCAATAGGGTCAGTTGTTATTGTCTTTTTTTACATTACCCCTACCCCCATTCGCCCCTGCCCCCGCCACGCCACGATCGATGCCGGACGCCACTGGGACTAAGTGAGGAGTCCGGCCTTCAGTTTCTTTTGGAATTCTATATGGTAATTGTAATAGCGATGTTTTCAATGATTTTCATCTGTAGGGATTAAGGTTGTATCCATATGATTGATTGAAAGGGTATTTGTACACCATCCAGCTGGGCACCGAATTTGTGGGCAGGCTGCATTTTGTTGTGGTGTTCTATTTTCTTTTCGCCTAGGTTGTGTGCTTGTGCATCTCACAGTGCTGGTGTCTGAGCCCTTGAGGTCTTCGGACCTGAACTGGATGTAAACTTGTAGAACTTTCTCATATTTCCAACTTAAGCTTCATCTTTATATTGTCGGTGCATCAATGAGTGTGATAAGCTTATCATCATGTTCATCAGTTCTCCCAATGTATTAGCTGCCTCAAGCAGTTTACCTGTGGTCATGTTTGTGTGCTGCTGCCAGCCAATGGTGAAATGTGAGTGAGCATTGTGCTGGCACTGCTTACATTGTAAAAAGATGCAAAATGCTTTCTTAGGAGCCTGCCAATGGCGCTGCAGAATGCGATTATTGCCTAATAAGGCTGCATACTTTTGCTAGCCCTCATGCCTCCTTCTTCACCACCCTACAGTTCCCATCTCTGCCTCACACTTTTGTGGGTTTTTTTTAAACCATGATTCTCATTCTGTTGCTGTTTTCTTTGCCTTGCTTTCCTCCTTCTTCCTCTCTTTCCCTCCTTTCTTTTTCTGGGTCAGAGTCTTCTGATAAACAACAAGACTTGGTGACCTCTACCTGCAAACAGAAATAAGGAGTAAGCACTGGTTGTTGGATAACGTTTTCTGGTGGGTTTATTTGTGGGTAACACATTGTGCCGTTTTCATTTGGACTTTGATCTTTTGGGTTCTTCCTATGTGCGGCATATAGGCATTGTGATCCGACTGTTTGCTTTACTGGTACAGGGTGTGGTATATTCTGGCACCCTTGTTACAATTTCTGCATACTGATGATTCTATCCCAGTAATAGTGCTTCAGTTGCTACAGTGATGATTTTTAACCAGACCCGACACCTCCCTCCGTGCCTTCTCTCTATTCATTCAACATGATATTGAATATTAAAAACAAACAACATTCTTCTTCTCATCCCTTCCCTGTCTTCAAATTCTCTCTTTTCAGACAGGTGCAAGGTCTCATTCTCTTCAACATAGCATTCAGACTTCTCTCTGTTTAACTAAATCCCCTCAACTACGTTTGCCCTAATTAAGTTCTCAGCGTAGATGACCCAAACAGTAAAATAGGCTGAGAAGAAAAAAGAAAACCAAAACATTATAAAGGGATGAACATAGCTGGTCACAGCTGCCAGTGTAGTGTATCCTTCAAGATGTGTGCACCATAACAAGATAGCATCACCTCAGTGGTTATCACCCCCACATGAAAACACTTCCCACATGGGATCAAAAAAAAGATAACAGCCTACCAATCACACACCTTTTACAGTTTAGTGTGTGGGCAAGCACTTCAACACCCCATGTGAAAGTTGTAAGCCCAATGTAAATGTTGTAATACTTACAACTGTGTGTAAATACTGGTGATATTTGTATGGTATTGTGACTCATGTGTTTGCTATAATCCAGTTTTAGCTGCCTCCTATAAAGATGCCCTCTTGGATCTGAATTAAATGTTTTACTTTTTTTGTTGTGGACATCAGCAACTAATTTCTCTGTATTTGCTTGCCTTTTGTTTTTGGAGGCCATACAATAGATTTCATAATTCTTTGCAAAGCACTCGCATGCTCTGTCGTGCTTCTTCGTGCTACGTAAAGCTTCAAAGGTTCATTAATAAAATATAGTAACTGTGATTTGCAATGTAATTAAAAGTCATTAATGTACAGAGAGATTGGATATCATGGCACTTGGAAGAGCCAGTCTGACAAAGTTCTAGAATGATCAATATTATTTTGGTATAGAGATGGATTTTCTACTGAGACGCTTCTGACAACGATGGCAGGGTGTGGAACCAATGTGGACCTTCCTTACTTTTGCTATATACTATACAGGAAAATTCTGTGTCGGCCACTGATATTTTATTGACTATTCATGGACTAGGGACAGGACTAAAATCACCCAAGTTTTTCAAATAAAATCTAGATATTTTCTCATTCAGTGTCTACTATCCAGAAAAAAGCATGTACTATTGTGAGAATGTGGATTATTAGTTGGGGTGGAAGGTAGTTTACCACCTAAAAAAGTGTCACTGTTCTGTTAGGTCTAGTAAAGGTCTCAGTAATTTAAACCTGACCTCAACCCCTGATTGCTGTGGCATAGAGCTGTCAGGCTTAAATTTAGAAAACGTGCAAAGCATTTGAATTCCTAACCAGTTTTGGTCAAAAACACAAGGCAATAAAAATCCCATTCTCATTTATAAATATAGAGAATATTTTATTGATTACAATGACACCAAAATGACAAAAGTCCAATAAGGGGAACTGGAGTTTTAAATAAAAATAGCACCAAAAAGTGTTAAATGCCAGCTGCAGTCATCTGATTGCCCTTGACTTGCACCTGGGCATGCTTTAAGGCTGACCGCGATCAAATGCGGGTCAGACACAGAAACCAAGCTTGTCCTGGAAGTTTTACCTTCTGACTTGGTGTCTGAAATAGAAGTCAAAAATCCTCAGCAGTGCAGACAGCAAGCTGTGGCAGAGAAGGGCTCCATGAGGCCAGACACCCATCGGATGAGGACCCAGTGAAGCCACTGAATTTTGAAAGGAAAGATCAGTGTGGTAAAAATGAAAAATTCACACCAATGAAAGGCCCCCTCTGGACAGATACTGTTGGCACTGATCCAGCGCGACATCTAATCAGGGATCAATACTCAATAACCTCACACATAAATGGCCCATAGACATTCACCCAACTCCCTGATGCACTGGGGGTCAAGTTTTAATGACGATGATCATTTGTTTTCCTTTACAGGTTCATATCTAACTTTTCTAAATACATAACTGAACCTTTATATCAACTCTCTTTCCTCCGGTTGATGGACCAATTAGTTGAGAAGTTGATGGTAATAATATATAACTATCTAACTAGCAAAATAATCACAGACTCTCGAAAAGATTTATAAAGTTCATCGCAAAATAATGTGTTAAATCAATGCTCATCTCATGCAGGTTACAAAGCAAACAAAGAAAATCTCACAAGGAGGGAAAGAAAAACATCAGCATAAATTCAAACAGCGTCATACTCATCAATGAACGAAATGCATATGAAGGAGAGTATAGGTGAAGAGACAGAAGTTTCAGAGACAAAAATACATTTGCAAATGATTATGCAAAGTATAAATCATAAAGATATACTAACCCAAAGAATCAGAGAAATACCACCCTACTGGCCAAGGAGGTAGTGGGGTCCCCTAAAATAGAGTCAGGGAACAAAGATTTCAGGAATACAGGAGCGGGACAGGGACAGAATCAGCTAGGCCTCTCTGCAAACAGACAGCGACGAATCTCCCATCTCTCTCTCTCCAGACGACCCACAGACCTCTCTCCAATGAACCCTCTTAGATGGCATTCCCAACCACACCCCTAAAGGCACCCCAATTATACCCTACAACCTACATGTCCAACCCACAACAGTTGAAACAATTCATAAAATTTGGTTTCTTATTGGATGGTTTGGGAGGTGGTCTATCACACCACCATGATCACATTCAGAATTCTACAGTTTTTTGTTTATTCGATGTTCTCATAGCGTAATACACAACTAGTGAATGCAAGTACATTTGCATGTAACATTCTCATCGTTTCATATGAGTTTTCCTGCTATGTCCGCGGAAGAAGTCTTGGGTCCCACGGCCACTCTCGTCTTTTGGCAGACACACAGGGCCTCATGTACGTAGCCGAATACCGGTCGGTAATGGCCGATTTTCGGTAATTATACCGTTACCGACCGGTATTTAGGCTTGTGACATGTAGGGGGCTCATTTCTGTATTCGGTAATTTACCGAATCGGTAAAATTACCGAATCGGTAATTTTACCGATTCGGTAAATTCCGAATACAGAAATGAGATGTAGGGGGAGTGTGTGTGTGTTGTTTGGAGTCGGTATTTACCACCAACTAATAGTTGGTGGTAAATAAAGTATGGATGTGTAAACGCATTTAATAGCGCTTAGAAGTGTGCAATGTGGCAGACATACATGCCCTTAGGGCATGTATGTGTGCCACATGTGCACACATGGCCGAATCAGGGGTGCAACAGGGTGTCAATGTGACACCCTGCCACCCTTGCATGTGCTCCCCCATTACCGAATCGGTATTTACCGATTCGGTAATGAGGCATACCTTCCCATCAATGGGAAGGTATGCCTCATTACCGAATCGGTAAATAACGATTCGGTAATTACCGACTCACTCCGATTCGGTAACATTTACCGAATTTTTACCTACATACACTTTACCGATTCTTAAATACCGAATCGGTATGATTCGGTATTTTAGAAATGGTAAAGTGTATGCCACCTACATGAGGCCCATAATGTTTTTTGTAGCTGATCAACCTTGGACTTTGCACTTCTTCTGCAGCGTTCAGCTTTTCTGTCTATTAGTTGGATTATTCATGCTTTCTCCAGCCTTTCATCTATCATGTCAATTTTACGAAAATGCAGGCCCATTTCAGCTCACTATTGACGAATAAAACATAGGCAGTTATTAATTTTATGAAATGCACTTTTCACTCTTTACCACCCACATTCACACTATTCCATGTTAGTATTGTTTTTAGCAAAGCTTTAAGCAAGATCAGATGCAAGATGCGAAAGGCGAAATGCGAAATGCGTTCTAGTCATGCATTATTTTTGTTTCTTTTGAAACGCAATGTAAAATGCAGCCTAGTTCTTTCATGCATTAGTTCACAATAGTGCACGCATGCGCAAAGCGGCTTCACATGTATTTCATGTGGTTTGCACATTAGTTTTTCACTGCACACTGTTAGTAAGTATTATGGGGGTGTCAATTCGAGCAGGTTTTTCTTTTTTGCAAAGCCTGCTCCATCAGCACCTTTGCCCGGTAAAGATTTTCATGTTCGGACTTAGTCACTATTTTGGAGCTTGGATTCCTCCAAAGGGGCTAGGCTGCAAGTTGTAGCTGAACAGGGCTCCATGAGGCTGGATACACTCTCTGCGACATCCCACTGAAACTGATTTGCTGCTGTGAAAAAGCACCGATGGAGAGCAACCTGAATCTTTGGCCCAGCGCCAATGCACCTATGTCAGGATGACTTGGCAAGTTTATCTTGGCCCTCTAGAGGTCTTTGGATCCAAAACGTTTCTACATCCACAGTTTTTTAGGACATTTTGAGAAGTAAACTTTAACACAGACCAGGGTCCAAGGACCTCAGGAACAGCACTTAGGGATCAAGACTCACTCCCACAGAAGCCACCAGCAGAGACCAGGACAGAGCTGGTTGGACCTGATCAGCTGGGCTCTTAAGGAAACGGGATTTTAGTAGCTTGTTGTTTCCCTGTATCTTAACAGGAGGCCAGCCAACTGGCTCTTAGAATCCACTTCTTTGTCTTGGGTGCAAATGGGAGTATATTCATCCGTTCAGGTTGCCTCACAGGTCTCAACAGCTGGAGGAGACCTTCTTTGGTCTTGGGCATGTCCAGTAATGTTCTGAAGAGATGCTCATGGTTGCCATATTTATGCCTGGCACTAGCCTATGGGTGGGGGTGACTCCTGGTTCCTCTATAACCAAAATGAAAATGATCCCAGGGATAGGCCTATCCACCTTTGCAGCAGTTACTGTGTTTCTTACTTGTAAGCAATCCCACGGAGGCCTCTCTACCTAAACCCAAAGTGCCAGAACCTTTCTTCTCCAGTGCAGAGCTCCTCTGCCCACCCCAGAAGTGTGGCCAGAGAAATTAGCAACTGTAAGGACAAGATTTACATTAACCTTTACCTACTTTGAAATGCCATACACCCTGCCTTGTGGGAATTAAGGCTTACTTAGGTGTGAATTATCAATATTTAAAAGGGGGGTTTAGGTTTGTCAAAAGGGGTTATTTTGACAGTTCGAATTTGCGGTTTTAAACGTGCAGTCATGTTTGCACTGTCACTGTAGTGGGTGGCACAGTGGGTGCTGCAGAGAACTAGTGACATTTAACATACAGACCCTGGTTACACTTTGTACCAGATACTGGAGTCTTATTAGTATGGTAAATATGCCAATTAGGAGTATAGCCAATACCAACAAGCTTTAGGGGTCAGAACATATGTACTGGGGCCTGGTTAGCTGAGTCCCAGTGCACAGTGTAAAACAACAGCAACATCAGTCCAAAAACTAGGGGTGATCATACAAAAAGAATCATTTTCCTACAACTATCCTAAATACACCCCAAGTTGAATAAACAAGCTCAACATTGAACTAATGAAATGCCCAATTTATCAGATAAAAGCATGTTTATTTAAAATAAATAATCATTTGCTGAAATGGATATTTTAAAGATGGGTTGAAAAACAGATCTTAACTTGTAAACCAATGCAGTTGTCCAAACTTTGGCCCTCATTTTAATGTCGGGTGGACCACCAAAAACAGGCCCTTGGTGGCAGTTCGCCCGGTATCCAGGGCATCAGTCAGACCCACAAGGTACAATACAAGCAGTCAGAGCGATTATGTCAGGGCGGAAGACTGCTGCCTCGGACAGGCTCGGGGAGGAGGTCAGACACTAATCCCTACAATGGAGGCACAGGCACTGCCATAGGGATTGGAATGTCCCTTTCTGACTGCCTTTCCATGGCAGTCCCACTGCCATGACAAGGCAGACAACAAGCATTTGCAATGCCATAGGTCTCGCATTTGCGAGAGTTTAAGATATTGGCATTTTAAATGACGATGACTTTTATTTATCTGTTGTGATAATTAACACATAAATAAAAGGCATTGTCATTTACAATGCCAATAGCTCTAACTCCTGTAAATGCGAGACCTCAGCCGCCATTGTCCTGGGCTATTTGGAAAGTGAACGCATGCATGGCGCGCTGAAAGTTGCAGGAAAGTATGTCATGCCTGCAGTAGGAGAAAAGTAGTAACGAATATAGTCCTTACAGACTAAATAAGACATACCATGCAACAACAGAAGCAAAAGGGCCAGTCCCCATGGGAGGTTACAAATGAAAACAAGGAGGTACTAAGGAGGGACTAACAAGCCTATTAATGAATCAGAGGCTAGAATTTACAAAGGACACATGCCAATGAAAAATATGGGCGGGGAGTGGGCGGGGCTTCAAGTCCAAACTCGAATACAGCTTGCCTCGCAAAGCAGCACATGCGCTGCCCAGGCTCGACCTAAAACCATCCCCAGTCCCAGTAGCGGCTGTTTACCCACATTGAATAATTATCTGAGCCTGCAACAGTTCTCAGTGGCACACAAGCTCTTAGAGACACTTTACAGCGATCTAATAAATCCGGTCAGATGTACACAGTTCAAAGAACTTCTTTTGTGATCAGTTAGTCTAGTCTGTAGCTGTTGTTTTGTGAAGGTCTGTAAACAGTGTGTGACACACCAACTTGAGGTACACATCCTCGCTATGCGACAACCACACAACGTGGCTTGAAGATTGCAAGATGTTTCTGATATCCTACAGGTTTTTGAGGCCTGTGGACTTCACATAACCATGCGAGTAAAAAGGAAGATTTTAAGAATCTGCTGGGTAAAGCACTTAGTCTTCCTGGAGCTTGAGTCAACATATGTTCAAATGGTGCTGGTATTGTGTTCAGTTATCTGTCTGTAGTGGTGGCTATTGTTATTCATTGAGCTGCGGGTGTATGATTGGTACTTAAGGTTTGAGTCTAGAGTCTAGAGGGGTTTGCAAATTGCTTACACATCTGCTAAGCAAGAAGCCATGGTCACTGTCAGGCGGGTGAAATCGGTTGATTAAGCAATGTCACTCTTTATTTTCGCCATGCAGTAGTGGAAAATAAAAAGAGGAAAAACGGTATGATACTACACATGGCTTTTTTCTGGTAGATATAAAATGCAAAGTTGAAAAAGAGGGTTTAAGTTTCAATGATCACAATATTTTGTCTGTCCAATACAGTGCGTGCCCTGCATCACAGGAGTCATACACAGGCTATCATTTATCATTAACTGGTGGCATTGACCTTTTTTTGGGCATAACTGTGCGTTTTGAACTGAACTCTGGAAATGTATATAACCGTTCAGTGTCACACAGCCACGTCAAGAGAAGTCCAACTGGGAAGATGGCCCTAAGAATGGGATGGGGCAGGGGGCACACCGGGGGCACAGAGGTCAGCTGTGACTGCCCACAACACTTCTACTGTCTTAGAAATTTGTACCAAATGTTACAGCTGTGACTGTACATACATAATTGCGTAATAAACAAACAATAGAGGAATGCACTTTTACATTGCCAATTAAAAAAATGCTAAAACGAGGTTAGACAAACCTAATTATTCAAAGGCTCTCTATACATAGATATGTTTTAATCCGTTTATATCAATCAACAAAGGTCAATCCAGAAAGCGAGAATTTAAATAGAAACACCTCCAAAACATCAGCTACATAAAAGAATCATGGGCCTAAATAATGAAATGACGTTTCGGTTCAGAAGTCGTACAACGCCAACATGCACATAATTCCACCTCCAACGACTGTATTGTCATTAAAATCTGTCACTAACTGGGATACACGCTAATTACAGTCATGTCAGTGCAAAGGCAGGATGTGAACATCGCACCCCCTCACTCTGGAAGAGCAATGGCTGGCTCTTGAAATTAAAAAGCAGAGATTTTTAGGAATAGGGAGCAGCTACTGAAGGGACGGGCTGCTGCCAAAAGTAAATAGGCGGTAGTAAACCAGACGTTCTGTCATCTGGGTTTAGAAACGCTGCCTGCCTTGTAACAATACTTGATGTAAACCCACAGGTTAGCCAGCCATCCGCTACCTCAATAACTTCGCATATCAAGGAAAGATAAAGTAAGGGTGACCCGCTGGATGCTTAATGAAGACAGGTAAACATTATAAAATCACATATTTGCACACAGGGCTTGGTATTGTGGGTTCTATTGCCAGATGTTTGCAATCACACCTAAATCCCTGGGGCATATTATCAAGAAACGGCGTTAAAATAATATGCCCTTGTGAATTCCCATAGAAGCCTATGTTCTGGTGTCAACATGGGCTTCTATGGGAATTCTCTGCGGCATATTATCAAGCCCATTATCGCCGCTTTAGCGGCAGTTTTCTGCCGCTAAAGCGGCGATAATTTTAACGCCGTGCTTGATAATATGCCCCCATGTTCCCAAACGGCGCTGTGGCTGCAACAGTGGAAATCAAAAATAGCGTTCTGGTTATTGACAGCATTTAAATTTTATAGTTTACTCCTTATTTACCTTACCATTGCCCCCACTTCCCCCACCTCCGACAGAACCCTGAAGCAGGGCACCTTGGGCAGAGAGATTCTGCTCTGAGGAAGAGAAGGAGAGGGTAGAGGAAAACAGTGGGTAGAGGAGAGAAAGAGATGGAAGATGGCGGACAGGGAGAGGCAGCCACAGTGGTAGAGAGAGGGGAAGTACAGGAGACAGAAAGCACGAGAGGGAGTAAAGTAGCAAAAGCAGCAATAAAGGTTGTAGAAAAAGATGCTGAAATATAGAAAGGGATAGAAAGGGGTGAGGAATTTTGTAGAATGCAATGAACTGTGCATGATTTATTTTTACTGCTTTGTGTACATACCTTGGCCTTTCTGTAGTTTTTTGAGTGGTCTGCCGGACTTGTATGGGCACAGAAACCATCAGAGATCAGCGCAGAATGTCACGAAGATCTGTCCTGAGAAATCACGAACCCGAGGTGTGAGTTTATTACCGGGAACGGAAAGGAGGAGGCAGGCACCTTCTGGGACAGTGTCGACACGCAGACACCCAGAAGCCAGGGACTTGGAAGCAAGTTCCACCCGCCCCCCTCCCTATGCGGAAATATTCACACTCAAAGCAGGCCCGGGACAGCCAGACAGACTGCAATCCGTCGTGGCCGCCATCTACATAGATCAGACTTTCAATCCGGGTGTCTCTTGACTCTAAGGTAAAGCATGGAGTCTCACCATCTGGGCACTCATTCAAACCAAGGGCGCTATTTAGAGATTACAGACTCAGCCATAGCGAGTCCTTTATGCAGAGGGAGTCTAGACTTAATCAGAGTGAGGAATCTACACAGGAAGAAACAAGTGCCTACACGCCCACCGCCTCGTGAGAAGGGAGAAGTGAAAAGACGCAGCGCGCATGACCAGTAACAGACGACGAGTCCAGTCCGGGTTGGTGGGGCCTAAGGGAGACAGGGCGGTCACCAACCCCACTTCCAAAAGAAAACGACGACAATAGATCTCACAAGCGTGCAACGCATGCGCTGCGTCGCTAGGCGAGGCCTAAAAACGGACATTGGAGGCCCCAAGCAGGGCCCCTATCCCCTGAGGGCCACTGCTAAGAGGTCAAGGGGCCACATGTGGTGCCCCCCCAAACATCCATCCACCATGTGCCAGGTACTACATGGCGCCTGGCACACTGTGCATGGATGTTTGAAAAGGGCCTCTTTCTACTGCGGCTTGTGCTGCAGCCCTTTTCCAGGCCACAGCAGAAGCTACTGTAGAAAAAGGCATTTTACTGCTGCCTGCATGGCAGTTGTATCGTAATAGGGCGGGCAGGATCGACGACTCATTTAGGGACGATCACCTGCCTCGGCAAGTGTCCGATCCGCCATCGTAATCAGGCCTTTTGTCTCAAGAACCTACTCCGATCCTGCCAAATGCAAGGGTTGCTGATAACGAAGGCTGCCTTGTTTTCATTCAACCTTATTCCTCTTTCTTTCACCACAATAGACTTGCTGCTCCTTATCTCACACTTTCTTTTGCATGTTTTCTTCCTTTTTCGATTTTTGTCCTCAATTCATTCCTTATCCTTTCTTTCCTTCTACCTTTGTCTGCCTCTTACTCTGGGTCAAAGTCTGGTGATGAAAAAGGTCTGTTCCCCAAAGATTAGTGCTGGTAACCATCACCTGCAGCCAGTGACACAAATTAAACACTGGGTGGAACCTGATAGGGATCTCAGAAACGACTTCCCCAAACTGACTTCGGGGCATATCAGCAAGGCGGCACCATGAAATTATCGCCGCTTTTGCGTCCATTTTCGGGCGAAAAGCTGCGATAATTTCATCGCCTTATCGGCAAAGACACACTATCGCGTGTTTTGCTGATTTAGCGCCCCTTACAACAACGCCCGAATTTGCATCTCTAATGAGATGCAAAGTAGGCGTTCCGTGCCAAAATAACTGGAGAAATGTCGCTAACTGACATTTCTCCAATTATCAAGCTGCACGCAAACAAGCAGAGCGATAAGAAAAGTAGCGCTAACCACAGTTATCTCTACTTTCCTTACGCCTGCTTGTAATCTGATTTAGCCATGTAATCCAATGGGAGCTGGATTACATGGCTAAGACCACCCTGCCCTATCAGCAAGGTATCGCTGGTCGCAGTGCGATTATCGCTGTATCATGCTGGATTTCCAGCGATAATCATACTGTTTTCCAGCTAACGCATGGATTTCTATCGCTTGGGAGATAAGCGTTGCTGATAGCATGCTATCTCCGCAATAGAATCCAGCGTTAGCCTGCGATAATTATCTACGCGCTAAGAGCGCTGAGCGATAATTATCGCAGGCCCTTGCTGATATGCCCTTTCTTTCGCAAAATAAATCTTATGCACCAACCCCCGCTCCTGTACCAAGCAACTCATTGCTTCAGCCAAATACACACAATCGCCAATAATATAATTAAACATATAAATTAAAAATACTAACATGATGTACGAAGGTGTCCACTAACGTCTTCTGATGAATAAAAGCATCCCGGCCAGCAACCTCTCACTAAGTACCGCAACCCCTTATTAATATTTATACTTTTCCCTGACATTTACTGTCAAAAACGTGATAACTCCATTCCTTTGAAATCGTCACACAATGAGTAATTCATAAAACTCCATCAAGAGATGAGAACGCGGCAAAAATCCGAGGCTATTATGGGAAAATTGTAATTTATTAAAGCGGCGCACGCCTGCAGGCTCTTAAACTGATAGTCACATTTGTTTTGGGACATTTGCCTGGAAACGTTGGAAGGTCTTTTAATAAATGCACTAAATAAGATGTATAATTTAGCTCCCTTCGGCGGGAAAGCTGGCCGGCTGCCAGCCGCAGCTCCCGATAGGGTTGAGTCAACATGAATGCTACCTGCTGGTCCAGTACAAATAGACTCATTAAAATTGGTCGCTGCTGAATGCTAGATTTCATTTTTTCTTCTAATGGCTCCATTTATGCTTTCCTCTTCAGCAAACACAGCCTAGGAGTCCGGGGACCAGGAACCCTATCAGTGTCAATGAGTTTTACCATGTATGTCTCCAGCATCTTATGGAGTGGGCGGAAAATACCCACTGGACGCAGTGATAACCTTGCATCATTCTGATTACATAGATACTGTGGGACTCATTTATGGGGGTTTGACTTAGAGCCGTGCAGGAAGTCACCTTGCTGTGCTGCCCTACGTCAAAGTGAAAGGGCAGGAAAGCTCCCTATCAATTTTAAATGGTGCATTCCTGTTCTTTACCCCAGGGCTGACGCCGTTTCGGCAGCCTAGCACCAACGCAGGCATCCTTGCATCATGATGCAAGGGGACCGGTGTTGCCTGCAGGATTGTTTTTGTGCACCTTCCTGAATGAAAACAATCCTGAGAGGTGTTTTCCTCTTTCTATGTGTGCTGTAGAATGCAGCACGCATGGAAAGAGGAATAAGCGAGGAGAAATAAAGTTATTTCTCCTCTTTAAGCCTCACCTCAGGAGGCATAAGGTTTTGGTGCTGTCACAGGTTTACATTGTCTTATAAATCTGGAGAAGCGTGAAAATCCATGTGTGTTGCGTGGGAACACCCACCGCAGCGCCCATGGAACACCTCCTGAGCGCAGAGTAAGGCAACACACCAATTTGCGCTGCCTAGCCTTACTCTATATCTATAAGGGCCATTCAAAGCCACACAAAGCGGCACAAAATTTGACACTCTGGCAGCGCAAGGGGCTCATAAAGATGCTCCTGTCTGCCTTATAAAATAGGTCCATATATTTATCGCTTGGGGCAAAATTACAAGTGGGCTTGTAAGTCTATTTTGGGTCAAAACTGCCGCTTTCAGCCAAAATGGTACTAGATGTGTCCCGGTATTAATAGGTATATACCCACCTGCAAAATATTTGATTAAAACGGGACACCAAAAAAGGCCTGAATTCTGGAAAAACGTGTTATTCCCCATTTCAGATTAGAAAACTCAGAAACTTTTGGTAGAGGTGTGGTAATATTGTCTTGTATTGTCAATACTTAGAGCATATTGCTGTTGAAATGTTGTTGAGTTAAAGTCTAAACATATAACATACATAATAATATCAAGGTGCCAAGCTCTGTGTTTTAGATACTCTTTAAAGGACACTCACTCTTAGATTTGCTGTTTTTTATGATCTCATTTCTGCACCTGCCACAAAAAGTAACTAAAAGTTTGAACATGTGACTTAATTCTAGAAACTTCCAACATAGACTATAAATGTTTATTTTGTCACACCTTTGAGATCTCCTTTCCTCTCCTTGAGAGACTATCATGAGACTTTTGTGGGCAATAGAAGCTGTGGAAGAAACAACACAAAGAACAAGTAAGGCACACACCCCAGTCTACTCTCTGTAAGTCTCACTAAGAACATGGAGATATATACCTTAAAAGATATAGTCAATACGTGTCTCAGAGTTCAATAAAGAACGAGAATTATGCACGCCGGGTACGTTCACAAGCCATCATAAATACCCATGTGCCTCGTCCAAGCATTGTGGGAAACGTAGTTCTCCTCCTACCGGTCAGTCGCGATGTGGTAGGCGCTTCGGCCCGCCGATCCTGACATGATTGGATGGAGTTTCTCCATAGGTGTATTTGGGTCAAGGAATGCCTACCCTAGCAATGTCATATTTAGGAGTTTGATGGCACTGAACAAGACATATTTGGGGCCCTTCTTCCGAACAAATGTGACTTTTATTATCCATTTCCTGCTAATTTAGGCCTGCATAATACCAAATAATTCTAAATTGTATGTTAACCTTTAATATGGTCACACACAAAGGCTGAAATATGTCTTGCTCGGGACCCCAAAAATACTTAACATTATTTAGGATAGAGAGACATAGTCAGATGTAGAGGTGGGCAGAGAGGGAGAAAGAGAGTGAGAGAGAGAGAGAGATGTTTGGATAAACAAATAAGAAAGACTGCCCCTTTGACAATGGACAGGTAGAAGAGAGGGCACTCCAAAGAAGTCGGCACCCACAACAGGAATATCAAAGGACAGATGTTAAATCACATCCAAGTCTGGATTTGAACTATAAAGGTAGGTAAATGAGTCCCACAAGCTGTTCAATAGCACTTTTCTAAGCCAGGTTCAACTGGAGAGAAGATCACCAAGGCTTCTTGTTGCTGGAATCAGGTCCAGAGACCAAGGTCTGCTAGTCTCCCTTCCAGGTGAAGGGCCATCACCCAGTAAATTAGGATGACTTTCCCTAAGTATGCAGTACCAACCTTTCGCCCTCCTGCCAAGACCAGCTGCTCCAGTGAGGCAGAGGAGAGCTCTTGGAGGAAGTGAATCCGGGCAGGGATCCTGCAGAGGAGATCCGGGTGAGCGAAGTGTGAGATACCTGGTCCAGTTGGTACCATTGCAAGAGTGCGGACCATCTATATGCTCTTGCAGAAGCTACGGACATTTCCCATAAGAGAGAGGAGTGAAAAGTCCTGCCACCTAAACATCTTACCTTTTGTTATTTTTGTGGCAATTTGTGAGGTCGCGGTAGTGCATTTGAAGTCCTGAGGGCAGTAAATTGCTTTCTACAAGCTATTCAGTGTCCTCTTGATATATTATAGATTGGAGCTGGGTGTTAATTCAACAGTGAATTATTGTGTCATGGCTCCCATGTTGTTTTGCATAGAGATTTGGTGTATAACAGAGTTAATATTTTTGTAAATTCAATTGAGGGGTTTATTAATTATGGAGATAGCTGTGTCCCCTGCATGGGCATTACATGTAAAAAAAATACCAACTGGCAGTTATTAATATCTTTGATGCATGGGAGATGGCAGGTAACATTAATCAGAGAAGGATATATTGTGTGAATGTATTATAGTGCCATCTAGACACACTCAGATAATCAATAACGCACCCAAGGAGCTTACCCTCACATGACTTGGAAATAAAAGAAGTTTGCTGTATGGAAGATTAGCTATCACTGAAAATTAAACCGGTAATTAAGAAAAACCTTTACTTGAACATGAGATTGTACATACTAAAAACGAAGAAAAAAGCTAATCTTTGGGGCGCCGCAGCCCAACCGCATTTATTTGCTATTAAGACTATCGTAGTTTGAAAACCCACACTTTTGTAATGTTGCTCAGTAATCACTCGAGGCACGTTGTAGATTTACCGCTATATTTATTTAGCAATCACTTGTAATTGTACCGAGGAGCGCCGGCCGGCACTCTGCTCTCTGGGATGCTCGGCGCGCTAATCCTGCGCGCGCACCCCGGCGCCAACATGGCCGCCTGCGTCACGTCAACGTGACGTGACAACAACTAGACCGCTACATATCTCCCCCTTTTACCAAACCAAAGATCAGTCACTTACAGTTCGCAGTTTAGTTCAAAGTCTTGGAACCTGGAAGGCCTTACAACTTGTCTTCCGCTCCTGGTCACCTTACCAATGTTCCCTCGAGCCCCTTGGCTCTGCGTTTCCTCGATTTCTGTTCCTCCCCTCATTGCTCCTTCGCTGTTCATATTGCCTCTCGGCCTGTCCATCTCTACCACTGGAGTCTCACCCCCTAACTTGCCTTCTTGCTCCTCTCCTGCACCTGCTTCTTCCATTTTTCCACTTCCGCCCATCTTGTTCTCTTCGTCCTCGTCTTCCATGCCTTCACCTTCCGGACACCACTGTTCCCATCTCAATATCTTGTTGCACCGGGCCATGCGGTCCTGCGACCACACGTTCCCATCACTGAGCAGGGCCGCTCGATCATAAACTTCCTTAACCTGCATCGGCTTGCTGTACTTGCTGTCTCCCTTTCTTTGTAGAGTAGCCAGCTTTACTCTCACCCATTCTCCTATCTCTAAATGAGTGTCCTTCACATTCCTCCTCTTATTGTAGTTGTTGGTGTAGATGGCTTGTGCTCTCTCCAGGTTTGCTCTTACTACCGCCGGAGACCATTCGCTGGTCACCACCTTCTCCTTCCAGATTCTGTTGTCATGCGTGAAGGGTTCACGTCCTCTCAATATTTGAAACGGGCTGTACCCCGTGCTTGTGGGCGTTATTCTGTAGGCCCATACCATGTTCTCCAACGCTTTCTTCCAGTCTTTATTACAGGTGATGGCCGCTTGTATGGCCCCCATCACCACTCTGTTAAATCGCTCCACCAGACCGTTGCCTGCCGGATGGTATATGGCCGTGTGCTTTACAGAGATGCCATTTCTCCCCATGAATTGTTTCCATCTTTCCGACGTGAACTGTGGTCCATTGTCACTTAAGATGGACTTGGGAATTCCTTCTCGGGTGAATGTTTCCGATAGAAACTCCAGGATGTTCTCCGTGTCCATGGATTCGCTCACTTTTATTTCTGGCCATTTGGAATAACGGTCAATGAGGACACACACGTATTTCTGTATGCTCTGGTCATCCAGCACCGGTCCTAGAATGTCTATTGACAACTCTTCCCACGGGTTTGAGGGATTGTCGAATTTTCCAAGGGCTGGACGTAGTGGTCTCAATGTTTTGTCGGCCCCTTGACATTGGGGACACTCTCTGACATGCCTCTCTGCTCTTACGTCCATACCTGGCCACCAGTAGTTCTGTTTCGATCTGGCCTTGAGTTTCCCTATGCCAAGGTGGCCTTCGTGTAATAAGTCCAGCAGCTTGTTGATGAGATTCGTGGGGGGAATTACTCTGTCTCCCCGGTAGATGAATATGCCCTTGTCTCCTACTGTCAGTTCTTCTTTCACGTCATAAAATGGTTTGAGGTTAATTCTCACCTTTTTCTTATCAGGCCACCCTTGTGTGATGTGCGCTCTTACTTCCTTAAGGTCAGCATCTTCTTCATAGGCTTCAGTCCACTCTTGTATGCTGATTATCTTCTCTTGGTCCTCTATGAGAGCTACCATCTCTCCTCTGTCCGCTGGGTCTTCTTCTCCCGGCTCCATGGCCGCCGCTCGACTCAAGTAGTCCGCCACTCGATTCTTGTTTCCAGGGATGTACTCCACATCGTATCTGAATTC
The DNA here is from genome assembly GCF_964204655.1 of Triturus cristatus. Taxonomy (NCBI): domain Eukaryota; kingdom Metazoa; phylum Chordata; class Amphibia; order Caudata; family Salamandridae; genus Triturus; species Triturus cristatus. Next base: position 990,253,032 of record NC_140592.1, read on the forward strand.
CAACAGTTTTAAGGACATCTTCGATATCCGGGGTGTGGCGCTGGCGTGCCCGCTCGATGTTAATACCTTCACTAACCGCTTGTGGTCCGTCTTGAGCAGAAATCGGGTACCCCATAGGAACTGCCGGAACCTCGTCATGGCCCACACTACCGCTAACATCTCCTTCTCGATGACGCTGTACTTGCCTTCTGTCTCCGTCAGTGCTCTGGAGGCGAAGCTGATTGTCTCCATGTCCCCTCTTCCTCGGTCTTGCATGAGTACAGCGCCTAACCCCTTGTCGCTGGCGTCGGTGATGAGTATGGTGGCGCCTTGTGGGTCGTACCCCTTGAGTGGTATGGCTTCCAGGATTCCCTTTTTGATGACTTCAAATTCCGCTTGGGCTTCCGGTGTCCACTGAAACACCGTGCTCTCTCTGGTCAGCATCCTCATGTTGTAGGTCTTGGATGCGAAATGTACCACGAACTTGCTATAGTACTCCGCCATCCCCAGGAACGACCTGACTTCCTCCTTGTTCTTGGGGGGCGGTGCTTCAGCGATGGCTTTCACGTTCTCCGTCTTGGGTGTGATCCCCTGTCGCCCTATTTCATGGCCTAAGTAGGTTACCGATTGCAGTCCCAACCGACATTTCGACCATTCTGCCGTGAGACCTTTGGCTTCCAGTGTTTGTAGTACTTTTTCTAGTTTCCGGTCATGATCTCTCCTATCTCTCCCCATCACTAGGATATCGTCCTGGAAGTACTGTACGTCTTTGCAGTCTCTGAACAATTGGTGCATCATCTTCTGAAAGACGGCTGCCGCCGAGGCTAGTCCGAACGGCATGCGACAAAATCTGTAGCACCCAAACGGGGTGATGAACGATGTCAGGCTTTTGCTGTCCGGGTGTAGAGCTACCTGGTGGTAAGCTGATGTAAGGTCAATGGTGGAGTACCACTGAACTCCTCTGGTTTTTGCCAACATCTCCTCTATCTTGGGAAGGGGAAATTTCTCCACCACTATGTTTTTATTGAGTTCTCTCAAGTCCACACAGAGCCTGACCTTCCCGTTGGGTTTCATCACGACCACCAAGGGCGCCAGCCATTCGGCGCAGGTAATGGGTTCTATGATGCCCTTCTTCTCCAGATCTTGGAGTTCTGTCTGGACTGCATCCCTTACTGCAATGGGCACATTCCTCACTTTATGTGCTACTGGTGTGGCTCCTTCCTTAAGCACTATTTTATGTTGAAATTTCTCCATTTTCCCTACAGTGCCCCCAAACACTTTTGGGTAGTTCTTCTTCCATCTGTTCATGTCCGGCCATTCCTCCTGTTCTGTGAGCAGAATTTGTTCCTTCCCTCCTGGGTCGAGTTTTATGCCTAGGTCGCCCTGGTCTAACCATCCTAGGACGGAGGGTCCTTTCTCGGCCACATATAGTTTGCACCACGCTGATCGGCCTCTGAACTCGAACAGTAGACGTCGGAAGCCTAGCATGGGAATGCGATCCCCATTATAGGTAACTGGTCGTATGTCTAGTTTCTCCAGATCAGGGCCCAACTTGGTTTGGAACTTTTCTTCCCACACTGCTCTCTGTATAATGGTGAATGGGGATCCGGTGTCTGCCACTACTGAAATGGTGATGCCGCCCATGGACATCTCTAGGACTGGTTTGGTTGATCTCTTGTCGTCTACGCTCAATACCTGATCGTATATACATAAGACGGTGACCACTTCTTCCTCTGTGGCTTCCTCCAGGTCTTCTTCGCTTTGGTCAACATATTTCACCACTCCTTTCTGTTGTTTCTTCCGACACACCTTCTCGTAGTGACCTATGATACCGCAGTGCAGGCATTTGGCTCGGAATGCCGGGCAACGTCTGTCGTGGGCTTCGTGGGACCAACTTCCACACCTGTAGCACGGTTTCTTGTTCTCACTGTTCGCTTGTTTCCCTTGCCATCTGCTAGTCCCTTTGGCTATGGGTTGTTTGTTTTTCTGGTCCTTGCGGTGATCTTCCTCCTGTATCCTGTTCACCATGGTTGGGGTGACCGCCTCTTTTTTGGTAGCATTAGCGCACCTCTTCACGAGTTCTGCCCTCTTCACTATGACCAGTACTTCTTTGAGTGTGGTGTCCCCACTCGCCCACAGCTTGTCTTGTACGTTTGCACTAGTGGTGTGCATGACCACCTGGTCTTTTATGAATTCGTCTTCCCACAGTGCGTACTTACACTGGGCCGCTAGCTTTCTCAACGCTGCTACATACTCTTCGATGGTTTCCCCCACCTTTTGTTTCCTTTGCTGGAAGTTATATCTATCCACTGAAACACAAATGGTGGGGCGGTATCGCTCATCTAGGTCCTCCACTGCATGCGCATACACATCGTCGTCTGTGTCTTCTCTCTTCTTTGGTACTAGACTCTTGTATATTCTCAGTCCTTCTGGGCCCAGATTTAGTAGCAGTATGCGTTTTTTTCTCTGAGGAGTGAATTTCTCTTCATTTTCGTCCTCCAGGACCCCTATGAAATTGTCTATATATTCCTTCCAGTCCTCCCATTTCATCAGTGGGTCTCCGGGTTTCGGTAGGAATTGCACGGGTGCAATCGCATACCCTGCCGGGGTACTCATCTTCACTTCCTTGGCGTTCGTTCCATCGGTGGCTTTGCTCGGGGGGCTGCCTGGGGTGTTGTTGTTGTTCCCTGTGTGCTTGATTCTCTGGGGGCTCTTGTTACTAGACCCCACTTCCTCCTCTTTGGTAGCCAGCGCAGCGCTCCCTGTACGTGGTTATGTGTGAAGGTGGCACGTGTGCTCTTGGCCGTTTGTGGATGGCGTCGTCCCTGTGGCCTATATGCAGCTCGTGTGCTGTACTGTGGCACTGCCACGCTCCTCGGTTGCTCCGTACCTCGGATCGTCCAACGTGGTTGACTAGGACGTTTTCCGTGACTCCACCGCTCCAGGCAGGCCTGTCTGGTGTTCCGTTTTGGGCCTGGAGACCTGCTTGCGTGTCTTCCTTCGCCTCGTGGGGGCCACGTGGGGTGTTGCCCTCTCCTGTGCTCCCGCGTCGGTCTGGTCTCTGTCCCGACCTCGTCGCCACTGTAATGTTGCTCAGTAATCACTCGAGGCACGTTGTAGATTTACCGCTATATTTATTTAGCAATCACTTGTAATTGTACCGAGGAGCGCCGGCCGGCACTCTGCTCTCTGGGATGCTCGGCGCGCTAATCCTGCGCGCGCACCCCGGCGCCAACATGGCCGCCTGCGTCACGTCAACGTGACGTGACAACAACTAGACCGCTACAACTTTGTGTCCATGTGGCTGCCAATAACACAGGGCACTGTTACAACAGTGCTGGGTTAAGTTTGCTTTAAATGAAATGAAGGTTTTGTAAAGCGCGTGTATGCCGAGGCGTCCTAGCACTAGCTGTCATTGAAACTAGAGCAGAGAGAAATAGCAGGAACTCCGGCTTGGGTGCAAACAGCATATTTTGTGCGATTTCCTAAACAGCTGTCTGTTGGCTTGACTTTTAAGAGTAAACAGCAGAGTATTCCAAAGTTTAGAGGCGTTTAAAAAACTGTTTAATCAATTAGTGATCTCCAATTAATCATAAAGAAGAGACAAACTATTGCCCTAGCTCTAGCTGACAATGTTCAAATAGGAACTGGAAATATATACATTTTAATCTTGTTAATTATGTATGTGTAGGTATGTATAATAATCGAACAGACCGGTGGAAAAGTACTAACAAAACTTTTTAATTTGTTTTATGTTTTTATCCTTTTACTGTCATGCACAATGTTGTGTATTTTTTGCTAACTAAATAAAGGGTACCTATATTACATAAAAAGGATCAATACACCACCCTAACACCTAATGAACCCTTCATCATGTGTGCTCAGCAATGGCAGCAATTCTTTTTAAACCCCAGTGAAAGACATTGGGTTATTATATGAGAAAAGTGAGAGCCTTCCTATACTAATAAAACAAGCATTTGCATAGTCAATAGGTCTCACCTTTGGGACCTTATAACTATTTAGCCATGCACCACATTTTCCTGGGTGCCACAACATCTACTGTTATATCCTTTGTATCTTTGTATGGTGCTCCAACACTCAGGTCACCTGCACCGCGGTATATACATTTGTAAATAAAAACTCAATAACTCTCTTCTTGTTGGCATCAGGATGGTCAACTGCTGATTTGCACTTCATTGAAATGCAGTTGGTGACTTTCTGCTTGTACACAGTTCTCTGCAGTGGGACCTTATCCAACTAACCTGCTCTATCATGCTGTAACAACTGAGAAAGTTGGGTCTTGAAAGCCGTGATTTACTGCTAGGCGCATACACAGGGGCCCCCTGTTGTTGAAAGGCAGACACAGGCTGTGCAGCATCACCTTTGCTTCAGATTGATACTATGAATTTATGTGTTAACGTTAAAGGTGATCAGCGAATAATAATAAAAATGAAGATTAATAAAAATGATTTGTGTAAGAATTATGTATGTAGCTGTCCTACTTATGTACATTATGACCACTCATCCCACTCCTCCAACCACCACGCATAAACACCTGGCAGTTACAGTGTGGCACAAACCTCTATGTCCTGACAATGGTGCAGATGCTTTGGAAAGGATGCTGGATGTCGGCAACGGCCTGCAACTGTTTTTGTTGCAGGACCTTTTGAGGTCCAGGAGAAATTAGAAGCATGAAAATATGATAGCACAAAAGGAAATATTTGCTTCTAATCTTCCCCATAAAATGCTGATGATTATTGTGGGAAGGTAGGATTTGAGTGCATGGTTACCCCCACTTTTTGCCCGGTGTTTTGCTGGTTTTTGACTTGTCTGACTGGGATCCTGCTAATCAGGACCACAGTCTATCTGCTTTCTCAATAAATTGGTTGTGTCATGTACTTAGGTACACTCCAGATTGGATACTGGGGAACCCTTGTCAGTGCCTAGTATATGGTACACATGTACCCAGGGCATAGGTACCCGAGAGGCCTCCCATGGGCTGAAGCATGTATTATGCCACCCATGAGAGGCCATGCAAAATGGAACTACAGGCCTGCCAGTGCAGCCTGTGTAAGCTGGTGCTTGCACCACTTACGAAAGGTATAGGTTCACTATAGCTGTAGGTCACTACACTTAAAACCTATCAGTCACCCCTCCAGCAGGCCTTGACAATCCTGAAGGCAGGGTGCTAGGTTTTATGTCAGAGGGAGCCCCACATGAGCAGAGCACCCCTGCAGCCTTCGGAGACCATTCTCCCAGGTTGTCGGTGACACAGCCAGACATATAGGTAGAGGTGCATTATATGCTCCCGTAAAATACTATCTCGAAAACGGCTGCAACAAAACATGTTGTGTTTGGTATCAAACACTTTGGAATCATACCTCCACACCAGTAACTGGAGTGGGAGGTATGATTCCACCCTTCTGAAGTGAGCTTCGTGGGGTCCGGGTCTTCCCGGTACCAGCATTCTCGACCCAGACAGCACAAAATGGTTGCTGCCTACCAGAGACACATTTCTGCCCTCCTGCTGCTGAGCCAAGCTCGAGCAGGGGAAGGCAGCACGATAGGCTTCCTGTCACAGGGAGTTGTGACCACCTCCCAGACAGGATTTGGTGTACTGGGGCTGAGTAGGTGCACTTCCGAAGTGCCTGAAAGTCTGCAGGAGGGGCACACTTGGTGTACCGGTGCATAGTCAAGTTCAAACCAGTCCTGGGAGCCGTTTGCTCCTGCTCTGGCGCAAAACTAGACCAAGTACAGGGCAGTATCCTCCCCACTGTCCTGACCCTCCCCTGGGAGAGTCCCCTTAATCTGTCCAACCCACTCCCATGGGTACTTAAGGGCTTACCTGGCTGTAGGACCCTAGATTTGACGTGGACAAGATTCTAGAGAAGAAACCACTGACCTTCGACTGTCTGGACACTCTTGACTTTGCTGGACTTCGACTGGCCGCGACTTTGCCTGACTCTCCGTCAAAAGCCTCGTCTATGCCCATGCCCCCTACAGGCTCCGTGCAGGACCTGTGGGACACCAAGGACAGCTGAAGTTATCTCCCTTGGGGTGAAGGAGTTACTCCCCTGCATTCGCAGGCACAGTAACGCAACTGACCAGTCTGATGATCCTGAGCTCTTGCAGACTCCGAAGGCTTCAGCAACACAGGAGGTGGGTTCCTATGTTTCTTGAGGTTGAGCTGCCCTCTCACCAAGTTTGAGGCCAGTATCCCTCGTGGGGACCGCATAAGCCGAACTCATGTGCACCGTATACTGTTTCAAGTGCATGTGCCTGTTGGCATTCCCCAACTAAGTGTATTGGGCTATCAATAGTCCCAACCTCTGCGCACGTTTGGTACAAAGGACTTTGGCCTCCTCGCACTCTGTGCCCTGCAAGCTGTTACTTTGTGAAACTGCTAGAGGTCCCCTTGCCACTCCTGTGCCTTCAGCCTGTGGGTCCATTTGAGGGCCAACACTGCTTTTCTTGGGCTCCCCTGTTGCTCCAGGACTGCCCTGACTCCCCTTGCTGTGGTGAGTCCCCTGGTCCTTGCTGGGCCAGACCGTAACCTTCTTTGACCTTCGTGGGTTGCTGCTGCCAAGGTTTGTTGGTGCTCCCACCAGACAATGACCCTCAGCACTCGATATCATTTGTGAGTGAGCTAGCATCCGGCTCCAGGTTGTCCTCAACGTCTCCTGGTCCCTGCAGCTGTAGAGTCAAGGTCTCCATCATCACACCTGAAACACCCGACATCGGTGGGCCTTCGTCTACTGAGCCCCTGCTCACTCCTGAGTGACCCAGACTCTGTCCCCTCTGCTTTCACGTACTCTTCAACAAGAATCCACCTTTGGATTCCAATGGACACTTTTCTTCTTTCCCGCAGTGGCATTTCCTAGAGAGGATAGGTAACTCTGGTACTACGGTATCCATGGGTGGGGTTGCTCTCGAACCTCCTATGAGCCAAAGGGTTTCTTCGTAATCCACTAGGAAGGGTCCTTAAACTTTAAAACTGCAATCGCAACTCTCGCTTTGAATTGTATGTAGCACGCGGTCGTGTTCTCACACTGCACCCATCCTCCATGGGGTCCCTCCTTACTCACCTTGGGTGGTTCCTTGGGGTCCCAGCAATTCTACAACCTCTAGACACTGTCTTGAATCGAGTCGTGGTTCTTATACCACTATTTTAGTATATGGTTTGGTCTCCCCCTGGAGCACACTGTGTATTAGTGCTACTTACGATTGTTTCTGTGCTAAAGTATTGTGTGCTTTGTGTTTATCTGCGTGTGGAAGATACTGTGAGGTATTTAGGGTGTATGATAATAATGAATACATATTTTTATAACTACTGTGTGGTTCTCCTTTCATTTAACCAATACCATAAAGTTGCATTCTGGTAAAACAACATTCCTTCAAGACTAAGCCTGAAGGCTGCTCGCCACAGCTACCACTTGGATAGCTTTCTAAGGTTATCTTTGACCTCTTAAATCACCATAAGGGTTGATTGGACTGGTGCAAGGTGCCCACTTTAATTAGTGGACATCATATACCCGACCAACTACTCACAATTATGGAAAGTGATAGGATGAATCGGATAAAGATCAGGTTGCACATACTGAACATAAAGCTATCCAGCAAGTTGCATTAAAATGTAGCAGGAATTAGATGAAACACATCTATTTAATCAAAGAGTGTCATAGTTCATTTGCTTGGCCTGTTCCCAAAAAGTTAATCGACTGGCTTCAAAAAACCCATATGAAAGACCCATCTCGTCAAATAGAATACATCCACACTGACATTTGGCACGCTGGGATAACCAATTGACTCCATCGGGGTAGGTGGGGTGTGTGGGGGGAGGGGTTTGTGTGTGTCTGTCTGTCAGTCAGTCAGTCAAGATAGCTGCCTAGCTCCCAGCAGAAGAGATGTGCAGAAACACACAGGGATGGGTGAATCCATTAAACACCTGTTTGGACACAAGGAATCAGCGTACTAAGCGATGTGGGATAACAAAGACCATGAAGGGCTTGTACATCAGGAGGCCTGAAATGTGTTACAGTGAGTGGGCCAGCCCCCATCTGACCCCCTATCCAAGCCTGGCCTTTGCTGAGATAGTGTCCAGTACAACACTGGGTTTGGCGCCCCCACCTATCAAAGAAAACTTCTCCTGCCCCCTCTGTTTTGAATCTTTAGTACAGTACTGAATCTTTAGTACAGTACTGCTGTAGCCAAGCAGCACTGCCCGCCACAGAAAACAGAGGTACCTACAAAGCAGTCCAGAGGAACTACTTCTCATTCCCAGGAAACTGGTGGGTGAATGGGTGACTACAGTGCAAAGTATGCACTCTTCCCACCATATGTATAGGCGCAGTGACCTTAGACAAGATAAGAGCCTCCTCAGGTCATTTGTGCGTAAAGCCACAAAAATCCTTCTCAATCCAGACCACTGTGCAACACACTGAAGAACCGGGATTTAAACCCGGCGGCGCAGGGGACACGCCCAAAGACTTCGGGTTCACCTGTCTTAGAGTACAGAGACACGGGATTCTTCTGTTGACATCAAAGATCAAATTTATTAGCTGCAGCCAGTAACAGAGATCCTAGAAGTACAATACGGTGTATATTCTCAGGAGACTGCTCGAAATCATAGAGCGGAGCATCGTCTTTTATGCCAAAAACCACGTTCCTGGCTAGCATCAATTACTTACAAATTTGACCAATCAGAGGATGACATTTACAGAGGCATCACATAACGACAAACCCACTTTCAGTTATCCAGCCCATCGCAAATGACAAGGCAAAAATCCAGCATTCTTGCTCGAACAGGCCGGACGGGCCCATCATAAAAGACCTCAACCCAAGTCAATAATTAGGCCATAAGGCCATAAAGGAAGGAGCAGAAACAGATGAGAAGCAAGATAGAGGGGTGTGTGCGTGCGTCATAGAATCAATAATGTCCTGCTCTTTGATCTCTATCTGACCAGCTGCTTAACAAGGAACTGGCTCAACAAGTTTAGCCTCGGGCAACAGGGTCAGTTGACTCAGGTCAAACAGGAGTCAACACGAACTCAAGCTAAAGTGTATGCGTCCCTAGAGGCTTACTTGGCCACAGTCATCCTGTAGTCATTAGATTATGTGAGGGCAACCACAAAATGGCGGTTATGCACAAAATGAAACCCAAGGGTTCAGACTAGATCGTCAAATACATAGTGAATCCATCGGTGTAGCATGACGAAAACACTCATGCATACCGCACTTGTCATTCGCGGTTCGCTGATACCAAAATCATCACGGTACGACAACCGCCATTGAACGGGTTCAGAATTCACGGAACCACAGACCCTCCTTTTGCCCTTACATAGGCAATAACCTAAACTCCCGTTAATCTGAATCCAGGTCTATATTCATCAGATCATTAAGATGTTGCTGTAGCATCATCCTGGTACTTAGTAACTCTCTCTGGACAGGCCTCCTCGAACACGAGGTAGCAAAAAGGCCACATATAGCAGGAGCACACTGTACACAAAGACAGAACAGGAAAAGGATAGCTAATGCCATCCCAATGACCATTTGAATCTTCCATCCCCAGGTGGATAACAATCCCCAGAACCATCCCATTAACGACTAATCTCCTTCGTCCACATGTACGGACTCGGAGATCTTATGTAGCTTGGAGATGGCTTGGAAAACTGTCGGAGCATTGTCTGGAATGAAAACACAACAGCTCGATTGGATCAATTTACAGACCCCTCCTCTATCTGCAAGTATGACATCTAACGCAACTCTGTTCTGAAGAGTTATAAGGCGATCCGACTGGAGCTCAGCAGTCAAGTTACTAAGGGCACCGGCAGTCTCGACTATGGTGGACTCAACCACTCTCGTCAATTGCCGTATGTTCCTGCTGTTAACCATAGGTCCCCAAAACGGCAGAAAACCCTTCAAGAAATCTCCCAATTGTTGTCCTGCGGTATCTTCCTTACTGAAGACACCTCTAACGACTCTCATCTTGTGGTAATCTGCCGCAGCTGTAAATGTAGGAGGTAACAAGAACGAGACAAAACATGTGCCCGAGAAATCAGGGGGCAACCATGTATACGCTCTGTCATGGCAAATGAAGTAGGTACCCTTAGCTGCTAGAAACGGTGGGGAAGTCTGGGATGCAAAAACATATGTCTCAATGCAAACACTCTTCCCTAACTGAGCTCTAGGATTCTTGCCATTACCTTGCAAACAGTAATGACCCTGATGGGGTACTAGCCAAATCGGAGAGGATCTCTTCGCTCGCTGGTTCCCACTCAGACTAACTCCATATCCAGTGACGTTCCATCCAATATACGCTAGCGTCTCATCTCTCGGGATAGTCTCATAAGAACCTATTCCTCTAATCATGTCGACTATTCCCTTGACCAGAGCACTATTCTTCGGATTATCCTTCACAGAACGTAGGGGGTTAACTTCATGGGCATAAATGAACATTGTTCTGTATGCCCACACAGAACCATTGTAGCTAAATGGCAGGACCAGGTAAGGAATACCTTTATCGGTAGTATGGGGCATAAGGCCACACACCCAAAAATTAGTTGTGTTCACTACTAGCTGGTGTTGGTGCAGAAGCTGAACAAAGGAATTATTAGCGAATTCCATTCTCCTAATGAACTCATGTTCGGGCAGAGGGTGAAAAGAATGCGAAGAAACAGTAGGAGGAGGCATGGGTTGTGTAGTGGGCATGAATGTCACTTGAATAGAGAATGTCACATATCCAATTAAAAACATCATTAAACTAAACAGTATAAACAGACATAATATTAAAAAACGTTTTCTACTCATTATTATACACATTTCGCTCTTGAAGCTCATTCTTTTAGTAGGTCTCTCCATCCCGAAAAACTCCATCCTCTAATCGTGCTGCTCGCGGCGGATGGGTGTTCCGTGCTAAGGAATGCGCCTGTCGGTCCAGGGAATGCCCTTAGACCGACCAGAACCGTCGACCTAACGTCTTCGGCTTGCACTCCAAGGTCTTGGCACCGCGACCCTACAGCTGAACCCGGATGGTGGTTTGAAAAACAAAAATCATAAATAGTTTCTCGGAGGGGAGCTAACCTTAAAAATAGCAAAGAAGGAACTTAATTTGTTATTTGTCCCGCGACTCTTGGTCGCAAATTATAACGCTCTTTGCCAGGCAATGTCTGTTCTCGGAAAAGTAGCTCAGGTTCAACAGTGTTCAAACGGTTCGATGGAGGCACAGCTTCTTGAAGAAGATCGTCTCTTTCTGGCTCAGTGTTTGTTCCAATCAAACGGGCATCGCTGAAAGGCAGAAAACGAGGCACAGTCTCAGTCTCAGAATCAGGAAGTCCTTTTTGGACCCACCGGTCGTACGGTTGAGGCAAAGGGGCCCCCTTACAATGTACGCCGTGAATCCAGTTCTTTTTACCGTGCACTCGCACCGCAGAACGGGTAGATAACAACACCAGGTAAGGTCCTGTCCAGCGGGGCTGCTCGTTCTTGGTTCGCTGAAAATTCTTCACGAGCACCCACGCGCCAGGTTCAATGGCGTGCCCTGGATCTTCAGAAACCTGTGGCAAAGTATCATGAACCTGTTGATGCAGAACACACAATTTAGCCGTCAATTCGTACAGGTAGTCAAGCAATACAGGGTGTTCTATCTCACTAAATTTTGTCGCCCGCGGCACTCCCCAAATATTTGCCGGGCGACCAAACACAACCTCATAAGGACTCAGACCCATTCGCGAATGCACAGTCATTCTTGTGGACAGAAGGGCTAACGGCAAAGCATCAGGCCATTGTAGACCAGAGCTCGCTTGAATTTTGACCAATTTCAATTTTAACATGCCATTGTAGCACTCAATTAGACCAGCTGACTGGGGATGATTGGCAGCGTGGAACTTCTGCCGGATTCCTAACCCATCACACACTCTCTTCATCACTTGACCCACAAATTCACTCCCATTGTCGCTCCAGACCATTCTCGGCAACCCATACCTAGGGAAAAATTCCTTAATAAGGGCTTTAGCTGTGGACAAGGCAGTATTGTCCTTCAAAGGGTAGGCTTCCACCCATCTAGAAAAAGAGCATACGACCACTAAGACATATTTCAGGTTGTTGCACCTCTCATTGTGGATGAAATCTAGCTGCAAAGCCTCAAACGGATACGTGGGAGGAGCAAAATGACCAGCTGGAGTTGGAGTTCCCTTACCAGGATTGTACATCAAACAAACCATACAGTTCTTGACCAGATTCTCTACACACTTAGGAATTCCAGCATTTTGCCATACTGGGGCAAACAACTTACAAATCCCTTTCACACTGATATGGGCCATTCCATGTGCCATCGTAACCACTGGAAGTACATACGCATCAGGCAACAACCATCGCTGATGCTCTGACAACTCAACCCAACAACCATTCGAGTCCAATTTACCCTTGCTTTCTCTCCATTCATTTAACTCTTTCTCTGTAGCTTCGGCTTGGATGGATTTCACACTTTCAATCGTATCTTCACACATACTTCTATCTGGAATCCATCTCGCCGGACCCGCAACATACATTCGACTCATCACATCTCTCGCAGTCTCTATCGCGACTTCATCTGCAAACGCATTACCACGACCAACATCATCCGTGACTTTCTTATGCGCACTGCATTTCACGATCGCAACTTGCAACGGCAAATTAAGAGATTCAAGAAGTTCATTCACCATTGACCATGTTGGATTTTGGTCCCATGCGAAGTCAGAAACCCACGTTCTCTCCACAATCGTCCAAAGTTAAAAGCAACACTGAACGCATACTGGCTGTCAGTGTACACAGTCACTCTTTTCCCTTTCGACAACACACACGCTCTTGTCAATGCAATCAACTCTGCTGCTTGTGCTAAATTATGTGGGATACGTGCAGCTTCAACAATCGTATGCAAAGTCGTAACAGCATATGCCGCAGTCGTATCACCATTCGGAAGCTTGAAGCACGAACCATCAACCCATAAAGTACTATCACATTCTGCAAGAGGAGTGTCCCTAAGGTCTATCCTCCCTTTCGTTTCTTCCTCAGTCCTAAGGAAACAATCATGCTGTTCGGTATCATCTGTCTCAGTTGAAATCGGCAACAACGTGGCTGGATTCAACGTGTTACATCTCTTTATATGCACATGACTTGCTAACAAGGTCAATTCGTAACCTGACAACCGAGCACTAGTTAAGTGCTGTGTCTTGGTACGGTTCAACAAGGTATCCACTGCATGTGGAACCATCACAGTCAGTGTATTGTCCATCACCAAACCAGCAGACTGTCTGATTGAAACAGCCGCTGCCGCTGTAGCTCTCAAACAACTCGGCAATGCTCTAGCTACCGGATCCAAAGTCGACGAAAAATAAGCACATGGACGTTGCTTATCGCCAAACTGTTGAGTCAAAACTGACAATGCACATCCCTCTCTCTCGTGGACATACAATGTGAAAGGCTTACTGTAATCGGGAGTACCCAACACAGGAGCCGAACACAGCGCATCACGCAATTCTGAAAAACTCTTCTGACATTCGTCAGTCCAAGGAATAGGATTCGGAGTATCCTTAACAGTAAGAGCTATCAAAGGCTTCGCAAGCAACGACAAATTAGGAATCCACTGTCTACAGTATGATGTAATACCCAGAAACGCACACACTTCTCTCTGTGTCGTAGGCACACTCATTTTCGCAATCGCTTGAATTCTTTCTGGGGTCAATCTTCTTCCCTCCTTCGATAAGAGGTGACCTAAGTAGGTAACTTCTTGTCGAGAATACTGCAACTTCGAAAGAGAAACCTTATGATGGAAATCAGACAAGTGACGTAACAACGACAGAGTAGCCTCTCTACAAATCTCTTCATTGTCAGCAGCAACTAACAGATCGTCAACATACTGAATAAGGACAGCACCATCAGGTAAAACCAACAAATCAAGTTGCGTCTTCAAAGCTTGACTATAGATCGATGGACTCTCACAATAGCCTTGAGGAGCGCGTTTAAACCGGAAACTTCGGCCTCCTAAAGAGAAGCCAAAGATATCTCTACTCTCCACGGCAATCGGGATGCTGAAGAAAGCATTCTTCAAATCAATCACAGAAAACCACGTGGCTGTAGCCGGAATCAAAGTCAGTAAAGCGGTGATATCAGGCACGACAGGGAATTGTGGAACAACGATCTTATTCACCTCGCGAAGATCGATCACAAACCTATATACAGGAGGCTGAGAAGAATCGGTTCTTTTCAGAACAGGCAAAACCGGACTATTGCACACATTACCTCTCGTTTCCTCAATCACACCTTTCTCAATCAGATCAGAGATGATCGCCAAGAGTGCTCTTTCACCATCACTTGAGATACGATACTGTGGAATGCGTGGCAATCTAGCATTTGCCTTCAATGTCACAACATATGGCGGAATCTCCAAAAGACCCACATCATTAGGACCAGTAGCCCAAAGAGAATCAGGAAAAGAAGACAATTCAGCTGGAAGTTGGTCTTTAGACAAATACATCGGAGAGATCACTCTTTCCCAATGTAAGCTGTACTCCTGAAGGAGAACAATAAAGCGTCGCATACAATCTCTTCAACAAGTCCAATCCCAACAAGTTCTCACCACAACCTGTCATCAGAATGAGGGGTGCTTCGAATTCACAATGTCCAACAGAAAGAGACAAAGGACTAGAAATCGGATTACTAACCGGGGCACCAGAAAAACCTACTGAAACATTCGTTAAGCCAGACAAAGGTGCACCAGGGAGTTTAGAGTGCATGATAGAACTCTTCGCAGCACCAGTATCCAACAGAAAAGGCTCTGACACACCTGATGCAATCACTTCAACATAAGGTCCACTCTGATCTACTGGAACTGAAACAACTCCCTCTCTTTGTCTGTGGCTGTCCTAGCAATCATTACCTTCCATATTCTCACCTTCAACGTAATAATCGTCCGCATAATACTGAGCCGTCCTACCAGACGCGCCATTCTGTTGATCAAAACAATTCATCGAATTCTGCAGAGGCAAGGAACGCGCAATCTGAGACATACCACGTCCTCGACCTCGCGGAGCTTGTTGAACACCTCGACCTCTCATACCAGAAACACCATTTGTGTGCTGTAATAAAATCGGGCAACTAATCTTGAAGTGACCCTCTTCTTTGCAATACGCACACAGATTAGGGCCTACAGGTAAACGCTGTTGAGAAGGCTCGAACCTTTGCGAGTTTCTCTGATATTGTTGGGGTTGCTGATAATCAGGCTGGGTATTGCGAGGCGGGTATGCTTGCTGCAAAAGAACCTTAGTCTTCAATTCTTTAGTCTTTTTATCCGCTTTCTCTATCTCATCCTTATTTCTATTCTCATAGTACTGGGCAGTAGCCAATATCTGTGCTGACGAAGAAACAGCCCAAGCACTTTCAGAATCCTTCAACCTATTGCACAACTCGGGAAGCAAATTATGCACAAACTTGTCAACGAACAACCTTTGACCACCTTCTGTACTCATGTCTTGACCACTGTGGTCTACGAATGTCTCTTCAAATCGAGTGGAAAAGTCAGACACAGTTTCGTCTTTCTTCTGCTTGCATGCAGACAACTTGTCCCAATTGACACGCATAGCAGGCATCAAAGTCTTCATATAATCAATAATTCTACCAGGGAGATCAGCAATCACATTCTCGGGTTTAGCACCACCTATTTGTCTTTCATCTGCAGTTCTAAGATTATTCCATGTATCACCTAATTCCTGCGCATGATCCGTATGACGAATCTTACTCCATATAGGCTGTGGAACAACATACCCAAATAACATATCTATATCAGCCAAATTCATAATACATGAACCCGCAGTTTGAGATAGCTCCTTATAAAACCCCCGCAGGATTTTTACGTGGATCAGGCAGAGTCTGCTTTAGAGCTAGGACTTCGGCACGCTTCCATGGAACATGTACCCAAACGCGCTGGAAATGTGGCAGAACAGGTGGATTAGCTTGCGCATCACCAGGTCTCCAAACGGGAGGAACCTCACGCATCGGATATTGACGCGCCTTTCTCCCAACTGAAATATCAGGCTCAAATAATGACCTAGAAGGAGACTCACTCCTAAACGACAACAATGTTGCGACTGCTCTTTCAACATCAAGACCCACTATAGTTCCTTTCGCAAACTCGGACTGCCTCCGTAACAACTCAGGCGGAGTCTGCCCTACCTCACTATCCTCCCACTGTTCACGAAGGAAAGAACACATCATATCAAATACGTATCTCTGTTTCGGTGCTTCCCATTTATGGAAAACATCGATAACACCCTCAAGATCATAGTGCGAAGGATAGGTAACCCATTTACGCGCCAAGTGATCCAGCACTGTCCGTTCATCAGGACCAGGCAATTGACTACGCAATTGCTTATGCTCTACAACAGGAGACATACCCAATGAACCCATTAGAGGAGAAAAAAGACTAGCAACCGCATCAGTCATTCTCCGTCGAGCAAAAGGAGAAGGTGACAAAAGAACAGGAGACAAAGCAGAATGAGAAGGAACCGAAGTCGGAACAGTAACAGAAGGAACAGACAACACAGGTATAGGAGTAGCAGACGAAGGAGGTAGCAAAGACGGCGGCCCTTGAGAAGGCTGCGCCGAAGCAGTAGTAGCCAGTAGAGGGAGAGCTGGCTGTTGAGGAACCACTGGAGGTAGAACAACCGGAGGTTGCGCTACTACAAGTGGCGGAGGTGCGGTAGCACTCTGAGCATAAGGGGGTGGCGAACTTAATAGATGCGACATTAAAGGATCTTTCGCAAGATCTTTCTTTTCTTCTTGCTGTTGAGGCGGCAAAGCTGCATAACATTTGTCTACCGCTAATTGACGTTGCCTAAACATCTGTTCGCTTTCTTGTTCTTCCTCATTATCCCTAAACTGTATAGCAGCTTGCACCATCGACATACCTTGTGCACGCTTAATTTGTTTCGCTAACTTAATTTCCTTCTGTTTGGCTTCCTTTCGCCAAAGGCGGAAAGAGTCAAACATTGCGGCCGGGCTTTCTTTTTGAAGAGTCTAACTTCTAAATTATCTAAAATCTCCGTGTCATAACTACCATATTGGGGCCATTTTAGGACACTCTCCTTCCTAGTATACCTAATCCAGACATCATTATACGTGATGGGGCCCACGCCGTGTTTTAAATAGAGCTCATAGGTCGGAGTTCCAATCGGAGGCACCGGACACGAGTCCTCCAATCGGGAATCCCCATTACAACCACAACAAAATATCTTTCCAAGTCTGCTAAGACCAGGCATCTTCGCTCACTAGTCTAGCTTCAAACTTCAAGGGAATATCAAAACGATAGCCTCGTGAATACACGAGTCCCTCGGCTTTGGGGCCTGCAGGTACCAAATCAAAGCGATCCCGAAGGATACCAAAACAAACTAAGGACTGGGAGACGCTCCACTCATACTTAACTGAAATATCGATGACGTCTCCAGAAGACCCGTCTATCGTCTCGCTTTACAAGTCATCAAAGGGCTCCAAGACAGGGCGACAGTCAGGGCAGCAGTCCTTCGTAGCCATCGGAATGCGGGGAACTTCGCAGCAAAGACTTTCGGACCACAACGACATACAGGGGTCGATGAAGTGGTAGGCCTCCCTCCAGAATTTTCACACGAAGCTCCTCACGATCTTCAGGCTTGGACCGGTACCGCTGAAGTCGCCCCACTATGGGCGCCAACTGAAGAACCGGGATTTAAACCCAGCGGCGCAGGGGACACGCCCAAAGTCTTCGGGTTCACCTGTCTTAGAGTACAGAGACACGGGATTCTTCTGTTGACATCAAAGATCAAATTTATTAGCTGCAGCCAGTAACAGAGATCCTAGAAGTACAACACGGTTTATGTTCTCAGGAGACTGCTCGAAATCATAGAGCGGAGCATCGTCTTTTATGCCAAATACCACGTTCCTGGCTAGCATCAATTACTTACAAATTTGACCAATCAGAGGATGACATTTACAGAGGCATCACATAACGACAAACCCACTTTCAGTTATCCAGCCCATCGCAAATGACAAGACAAAAATCCAGCATTCTTGCTCGAACAGGCCGGACGGGCCCATCATAAAAGACCTCAACCCAAGTCAATAATTAGGCCATAAGGCCATAAAGGAAGGAGCAGAAACAGATGAGAAGCAAGATAGAGGGGTGTGTGCGTGTGTCATAGAATCAATAATGTCCTGCTCTTTGATCTCTATCTGACCAGCTGCTTAACAAGGAACTGGCTCAACAAGTTTAGCCTCGGGCAACAGGGTCAGTTGACTCAGGTCAAACAGGAGTCAACACGAACTCAAGCTAAAGTGTATGCGTCCCTAGAGGCTTGCTTGGCCACAGTCATCCTGTAGTCATTAGCCTATGTGAGGGCAACCACAAAATGGCGGTTATGCACAAAATGAAACCCAAGGGTTCAGACTAGATCGTCAAATACACAGTGAATCCATCGGTGTAGCATGACGAAAACACTCATGCATACCGCACTTGTCATTCGCGGTTCGCTGATACCAAAATCATCACGATACGACAACCGCAATTGAACGGGTTCAGAATACACGGAACCACAACTCTTCCAAGCAGCACTACCCTGTAGTGTAGCAGCTCCCGTTATGCTATGCTGCATGGCCTTGTCGGGGTATGAAGGGGCATATTATCAAGAAACAGCGTTAAAGTTATCATCGCTTTAGCGGCAGAAAACTGCCGTTAAAGTGGCTATAATGGGCTTGATAATATGCCCTTGAGAATTCTCATAGAAGCCCATGTTCTGGTGTCAACATGGGCTTCTATTGAAATTCTCTGCGGCATATTATCAAGCCCATTATTGCCGCTTTAGCGGTTGTTTTCTGCCGCTAAAGCGGCGATAATTTTAACGCCTTGCTTGATAATATGCCCCGAAGTGCTTCCAACCAAGTACTACCCTGTGGTGTAGCAGCTCCTAGTGTGCTGCACTGCAGGGCCTCATCGGGGGTATGAAGTGTGTCCAACCAACCACTATTGTGTGGTGTAGCAGCTCCCAATGTGCTGTGCTGCAGGGCCTTGTCGGGGATATGAAGTGCTATATAAGTGCCATTAAATTCATACAATCGTCTCACATTATGATTGAAGAGGTGAACAGGTGGACATTTAGTGATTACAGGTCAGACTCTTCTCCCCTGAATCATCTGCTGCTGAACTGCTTGCCACCAGGGACAAATTGATGGAGGTAAGGGGCCGTAGTGGAGGGTACCCCTTGTTACTTTGGAGCCAGGTCGGAGGGAGACTGCCACTGGACCTGCATATAGGGAGCTCCATTTGCAACTCCCTATGTCGACGCCCGGGCCGTTGAGCCAGTTCGTCCACGTGAAGGGGAAGGAGAAACGTGTTCTAGATTGGCTCTAGAACCTCGAGTTGATGTACTTTTTCTCAACATGAAAGCGTAGGGGGGGGAGAAATCGTTAATAAAGCCATTCAATCCAATTGTGTTTCTCCTGGTCCATTAAGAATTACAAACTACAGAATAAAGTTAGTTAATTTATTACAAAGCCAAAAACAACTGACGGTCTCATTTATGTTTTTTTGCCATAGGGCAGCACAGCAGGCCTTGCGCCTGCGCTGCCCTATGGCAAAAGAAAAGGGCAGGAATGTGCCATATCTATTAGATACAGTGCATTCATGTTCTTTTCCCCTGCACTGGCACACAATGGGCTGCCGAGTGCCAACGCAGGTTCCTGTGCACCATGGTGCATTGGTGCCTGTGTTGTGGGGATGATTATTTTTGTGCAGCTGCACAAAAACAATCACAAGCGGCTTTTTCCTCTTTCTACATGTGCTGCAGAACGCAGCACACATATAAAGAGGAAAAATGTGGAGACATAAATATATTTCTCCTCGTTGTGCCTCACTTACACCTCCTCTGGGGGTGCATAATTTTTGACGCTGCCTCAGACTTATGATTTCTCATAAATCTAGGGCAATGTCAAAAAACCATGGATGTTGCTTGGAACGCCACCAGCAACATCATTGGAACGCCCCTTTCACGCAGGTTTCTGCGTGAAACGGGCACATATCTTTAAGGCCATGAAAAGCCTTATAAGTATGCCAGTGGCACAATTTGCCACCGGAATGTCGAAAAAGTGACGTTCCAGTGGTGTAAAAGTGCCGGTAGGGCCTCATAAATGAGGCCCTGAATGTACAGACAAAACAAGATGAGGGTGTAGGAATACATTGGGACTAATACAAAGCCTAATCTACGAATAAAGTTAAGGCGATGCAACATACACAAGACGATTAATTCAAGAAACAGGACACAAAATATCATGGAACATGAGTCCAAATTCCCCTGTATTGAAGGTTCATGGAAATAAAGCATTAATCTGTCCTTACACTAGCACTAACGTGACATCCCTGAATAAGCATTTTTGGTGCAGGATCAGTTAAGGTGTTAGCGTGTGCAGCCTTCCTTAGAAGTCTCTCTACTTCTATTGGGTCAAATAGCATGAAGCTACAGAGACAGAACTCATTCTAAGATGCTCTCTCTCCAAAGGACAGAGACGAAGTGTGCTCTTTCCCTACCTACAATATTCCCAATATCTCAGGTATCTTCCCAAGATGCATTTCAGGTCACGCCATCCGATCGGGCAACATTCTCATAGGTATTTTTCAATGGGATGACAATTTTACATGATGAGCTTGATTCCCAGGCCCAGAAAACTGCCGCTAAAACGGCGATAATGGGCTTGATAATATGCTCTAAGGAACTCCAATTGAAGCCCATGTTAAATGTGAAGAACCTCTAACATGGGCTTCAATTAGAATTCCATAGAGCATATTATCAAGCCCATTATCGTCGTTTTAGCGGCAATTTTCTGCCGCTAAAGCGGCGATAATTTTATCGCCTGGCTTGATAATATGCCCCATTGGCGCTTATTCCACCTGCAACATAAACGTGAGAAAGAACTGAATCTAACAGGAACCCGGAATTCATCCATTATTTTCTAATGCAAGAGCTTCCAGGGGAAATGCATTTCAGGCCTACAATGTTCAGCTAACATAGGAAAAATGAGCATGAGCTTTAAGAAATTACATTAGAATTAACATATGCAGTTAATATTTTCATCTACGTGTAAAATGACACAATTAATAAACACATTCAACAATAAACCTTTTGTCAGTTGCACAACACGAGTGATTTATGTTAGTGTTCTCTGCTGTGTACATTTGATCTTCTACAGAATTCATCATATTTTCTAAATTTTGGCCTACACACATCACATTAATTTTATTACACTCCAAGAACCTAACACTCAGGTTAACAGGACAAAAGATTATATGCGGATGCAGTCTACGCATGTGATTATAATGTACCCCTACAATGGAAATTGGATTTTGTGCTACATCACAGGCTATGGCGCTCCGCTCGGATTTCAGATGGATCCCTTTGCTATTGAAAGGCAACACCACATATAGTTTGCTGCTCTGCTCACATGCA
The DNA here is from genome assembly GCF_964204655.1 of Triturus cristatus. Taxonomy (NCBI): domain Eukaryota; kingdom Metazoa; phylum Chordata; class Amphibia; order Caudata; family Salamandridae; genus Triturus; species Triturus cristatus. The sequence goes on from NC_140592.1 coordinate 990,274,508, forward strand.
AGCGATTCACAAATTGCCCGGCACTTGGTGCGCTCCATTGATTATGAAATACTTGCACGATTTTGTGTTTTTAACTCACCTGACATCCTCTCCTGGCATAATTTCAGGGCTTTAGCACGCTCCTGACCAGCCCACGCAGCGGATCTTAGCACTGCCGCGGGAGCATACCAAACATTCAACTTGCCGCCATTACCGGCGAAACATCAGGCCACGCCCCTTTCCTGAGGCCACGCCCCCTGTCGAGACTACATAAAGGACGCTGATTGCGAGCGCCCTTCAGAAACGCTTATCTCTTGAGGCGGAAGCCGAGAGCTCGACCCCTTAACTTTTTAAAAATTTGAGTGTCACGATTTTGTGTTTTTAACTCACCTGACATCCTCTCCTGGCATAATTTCAGGGCTTTAGCACGCTCCTGACCAGCCCGCGCAGCGGATCTTAGCGCTGCCGCGGGAGCATACCAAACATTAACCTTGCCGCCATTACCGCCGAAACATCAGGCCACGTCCCTTTCCTGAGGCCACGCCCCCCGCCGAGACTACATAAAGGACGCTGATTGCGAGCGCCCTTCAGAAACGCTTATCTCTTGAGGCGGAAGCCGAGAGCTCGTCCCCTTAACTTTTTATAAATTTGAGTGTCACGATTTTGTGTTTTTGACTCACCTGACATCCTCTCCTGGCATAATTTCAGGGCTTTAGCACGCTCCTGACCAGCCCGCGCAGCAGATCTTAGCGCTGCCGCGGGAGCATACCAAACATTCACCTTGCCGCCATTACCGGCGAAACATCAGGCCACGCCCCTTTCCTGAGGCCACGCCCCCGCCGAGACTACATAAAGGACGCTGATTGCGAGCGCCCTTCAGAAACGCTTATCTCTTGAGGCGGAAGCCGAGAGCTCGACCCCTTAACTTTTTAAAAATTTGAGTGTCACGATTTTGTGTTTTTAACTCACCTGACATCCTCTCCTGGCATAATTTCAGGGCTTTAGCACGCTCCTGACCAGCCCGCGCAGCAGATCTTAGCGCTGCTGCGGGAGCATACCAAACAATCACCTTGCCGCCATTACCGGCGAAACATCAGGCCACGCCCCTTTCCTGAGGCCACGCCCCCCTACTGCCGTCTTCCATCCCTATAAATCATGGGCATTTTCCGGACGCGCAGCGGACGAGCGCAGCGGGCGCGTCGTCTGCTCGCCGAAGGCGTGCCTAGGGCAAGCCCGTCTGCGCCCATCCGCGCCCGAACGGGCATAGGACACACTATACTAGACAAAAACTTCTATCTCTATGCCCGAAACTTAAAAATAGCTGCTACCACACCTTGCAGGCTGACTCTTTACCTTTCTTCTGTGAGACCTGTAAGTACACTCCTCAATTCTTGAAGAAAGGAAAAAGGGAGACAGCTAAATTAAAAATGTTGCTACTAAACTGCAGATCCATGAAGAAGCATAAAACAGAGATTTATGATCTACTAACGGAAAGAAGCCCTGATGTACTTTTTTTAACCGAGACGTGGCTAGACGTTGCTTCGTCGCCTGAAGCTCTCGAAGCCACTCCTCAAGGATATTGCCTACTCAGATTAGATAGACAGAAACAGAGAGGTGCGGGGTTAGCTCTTATCTATAAAACTGAGTTAGAGTGCACCTTACTGAAGGCTACGCTACCTAATAGCGAGAGCGGCCTTTTCACAATAAAAGCAGGATCCAAAAGCATCATAAACGTACTACTTATATACCACCCGCCTGGAGGGGCTGCACAGTTCGGCGAACAACTCACAGAACTGATAACCCAGCCAGTACAAAAAATTTCTCATCCTAGGTGACCTCAACCTTCACTTTGATAATACGGATTGTGGGGAGGCTCAGGCTGTGGCAGAAGCACTGAAATCTCTAGAGCTTAACCTTCAATCCAGATCCCCCTCGCACCAATTAGGGCATCTTTTGGACCCCATATTTGCTAACTTGGAGGGTGTCAACGTCTCCGCCCCGATCAGAATAATTTGGTCCGATCACTTCATCATTCCATTTGAAATAGAAGGTATTCCTTCTGATACCAGAACTAACAATCTCTTACCCCAGAAACGTAGAGACTGGAAAAAGTTCAAGCAGGAGACATTCAAGCTTGCCCTACTTGAGACATCCCCGCCCCCTAGCAACACCTTGCAGGAGGTGTGGGACAATTATGAAAGTTGGGTGTCCAATGCACTAGATACAGTAGCACCCTAGACACTCAAACCTCCAGCAAGATTGACCAAAACTGCCCCCTGGTTCTCTCAAGAACTCAAAGGAGCTAAAGCAAAATGCAAAAATTTGGAAAGACAATGGAGGAAAAGCTACAATTTAGAAAGTAAGTCACACTATAGAACAGAACTAAAAAAATATCACAAACTTGTAAGAGCAGCGAAAGGTGACTATTTTAAGGGCAGAATAGAATCTGCCGATAACCCCACCAGAGAACTCTTTGCCATTTATAAAGAGTTAACGGTCCCGACCAGACTCGAAGCGCAAGACACCTACTCCAGCGAGCTATGCGACTCCATAGCCGATCATTTTGTCGGCAAGGTCGACAAAATATTCTTCCACTTTCACAGACGGAGCTGATTCCTCCAGTATGGTAGTCAAAGATAACTCCACTGTTAAACCCCGTCTAACATGCTTTAAAGTACCTGAGAGACAGGAACTGCTGAACATTGCTAAAAGCATACAGTCTGGCTCCCCTTGTGACGTGTGCCCCCCCAATCGCTGTAAGGGAGTCCTGGAGAGTATGATCGATCAGATCACTCATATCGTTACTCTCTCTTTCCAAGAATGCCATGTGCTTGATGCATGAAAAACAGCCCAGGTTATCCCTTTGAAAAAAAAACCTAACATCCACATCTCCCAACTTCAAAATCTTCGTCCCATCTCCATTCTTCCCTTCTGTGCAAAAATAGTGGAAAAAGTGGTCAACGGGCAACTCATGAAATACCTGGAGAAGGAATTCCTCCTCCACCCTACTCAATCGGGGTTTAGAGCCGGCTACTCGACAGAGTCAGCCGTCCTCTATTCCACTGAGTGCCTCAGACAGATGGCGGACGAAGGACAGACAGCAGCGTTGGTTTTATTAGACCTCAGTGCAGCATTTGACACTGTGCTGCACATAACGCTGCTGTCTCGCCTTTCTGACATGGGAGTGGAGGGACCTGCCCATGCCTGGTTAAAATCTTTCCTGGTTAACAGAAGTTTCCAGATGCACTGTCCCCCTTTCAAATCTTCCCCCCGGAAACTGAGCCATGGGGTTCCACAGGGCTCCAGCTTAAGCCCTACCCTGTTCAACCTTTATATGGAACCCCTGGCTCATATAGCTGAAGCTTTCGGGGTGGATATTGTCACTTATGCTGACGACACCCAACTGATGATCAAGCTGTCGCTCGACCATACGGAAGATGCCAGTAACTTTTCCAAATGCTTGTCATCAGTGGCATTATGGATGAATAACAACTGTTTTCGCCTGAATGGCGTAAATCCCCCTCTGCCTGGTCGCACATGTGGTGGCCGGCGGAACTGGGCAATTTTCCTTCTCCCGCGGACTCTGTCAGAAATCTTGGAGTAATGCTCGACTCGGATCTCTCTTTCAGGTCTCAGGTCAATAAAGTCACGGGCAGGTGCCTCAGCACACTAAAAACCCTCCGTAAAATCCTTGACCTTCTCCCCATCAACGCCAGAAAGACACTTGTCCATGCCCTAGTCACACCCCATCTTGACTACGGCAATGTCCTACTCCTAGGTCTAAGTAAAAAAGGCCTACACCAACTGCAGTGCGTGCAAAACGCTGCTGCCCGCCTGGTACTCAACCTGCCTCGTAGAGCATCTGGGAAGAATGCTCTAGCGAAGCTTCACTGGCTTCCGGTCAAGGAACGCATTAAATTTAAAGCCATATGCTTTACGCATCGCATCACCCAGGGCAAAGGCCCAGGATATCTGCAAACACTCCTCACAATTCACTGCCCCACCAAAAACCTGAGGTCGGCCGGAGCTATGCTGTTTAAACTCCCCCGTACCCGCAGAGCCAAGATGGGTGGCCGTTCTTTCAGATACCTGGCCCCTAAACACTGGAATGAACTACCACTCGATCTTCGAATGGAACCTTCAGAAACTAGATTCCGGGCCAAACTTAAAACTCATCTGTTTCCAATCATCTAATTCTCTCTCCTCCCCTGACCCTTGTTTCGTTCTCCCCTACTTCTGTCTCTTGAGATATAGCAGTATTCTAGCGCGGGGATACACTAATTTTAGTGCAGCCAGGCGCTTTAGAAATGGCCTTATTATTATTACTTGGTAAAGTAGCGCTGTGCATTAATACGTTCCAAACAAGCACTTTAAATATTTAAGCATATCACTTTATTTTTAAAAGACTTAAGGCATAAGGTTTTAGCATCGACAGACCAGGCCAATATATTTTCCAAAATATGACACAGTATGTACACTATGTGTGCCTTAATATTGTCTGACACGTATGAAGATTAGGTTAGCGCCTTGTGAGACATGTAGTTACAAAATGGGGCTACTCTGCTGTTGACTGCTAGCGGGCCATGGTGACGGGAGACCATTTCATTAAACATATTGGCCAAATGGGAGCAGACATGCAGGAAGGACAGCATGAGTGTATATTTGACACAGTGCATGCCCAGAAAGTGAACACATTTCACCTTAGGGCACATGTGAACCTCTAGTCCAAATGGACCAACAGTTCATCAGGAATGAACCAATGATCAAAGTGACATTGAGCCGACCAGTGAGATAGGACACATGGATAGACCAATGGGTGAGATACTTTATACAAACACTGCCTGTGAAGAAGGAGATTGACTAATTAGCGTTAAGACTGAGGTGGACCACTGAACACAGATATAGGAATATACCATTCCAAGGTGTGCAGAGACATGGATGGACCAAGGTACAAGGGGTGTGGGACTGTTGCCCCCCTTACAGTGAGTGGTATCTGGGCCTCTCCACAATGAAAGTTAATTACAGGTGTTTGGTATGAGAACGGGGTAACCGTTTTACAATGAAGACAAAAGGAGGCACATCCAGTGAAGTGCTCCATAAGTAAGACACATTCCCCTTGCCCCATGACAATTTTCCTCAACCCACTAAACATGTTCTCCAGCCCTAACATTGGCCTACATGCATGGTGATTAGAAAAGAAGCCTGTGTTTATAACAAAAGTCCTTCAAATTACGTATTTCAGTACAGTTTGTTTATTGAAATTATTAAAATGTATTTTAATTTTCTGTGTTTACAAAGGGTGGGAGGTGGTGGTGGGGGAAGGGGACTGCGCGGGGATATTCAGTGACGGCGTTGGGTGCCCAAGGATTAAAAATAACAAGCAGTGATGGAGGGGGGAGGGGGACAGGGTAATTCCTCTATGAAAGATTTACAGGTTTGAGACCGAAACATGAAGCACAGCATTTTTACAGCACCCTAGGCAATGTGAAAATCTGCCACCAAATCCCGTCCCAGTTTACCTCATCGTTTAGATGGTGCCACGCCCGCTCCAGTGCAGGGAAGGCCACTAGAACTCGCTGGGCGTGCAGTGCACTCGCATTTCAGTTAGATGGACTTCCATAAATTGGGACTGCGTGCGCGTCTCTGCTCGTGCCCGCAGCAATACTCCATGGGGGTTGACTTTAAAAACAAGCATTAAAAATGCAATAGGTCTCGCCTTTGATTAAGTTAAAGCCATTTGCTTTGCTATACAATACCATTAGCAAAGCAAATGGCTTTAACTTTAACAAAGGCGAGACCTATTGCATTTTTAATGCTTCTTAAATTGGGCGTCAGGGCTCGGGGAGGCTGGACGTAAACCATTCAAATACGGGTCTGGGATTCAGTGCCTCAACTTGAAAAGGTCGAGATCAGGATCAAAAACAAACGCATCAAAAGCTCTGAGCACAACTCAGAATTCCTACAGAATAACAGCTTCAGACCTCTGCTCGACAGAGAACTAACAGAAGAGTTGCGGTAGAAACCTTCCCAAGCTGAACAAAACAAAGTCATGAACCTGCCCGGGGCAGGTGGACAGTGGGCAGTTTTAACATCAGAGAGGTTCCTCTGCAGCAGCCAGTCACGGGTCGCCAGCCTTCAGCAAGTAGTAATGCGCAATGGACGTTGCTGTTTGTGGGATCATTCTGGACTTCTGTCCAAGGACAGAGGGAGGCGGCTCGGACAAACATAGATCAAAGCTTAAAGAGACTCTCTCCCTTGAGGGCTGCTAAGTATAGGGACTAGAAGAAAACAGGGCAGGGAGTGGGATAAACAACAGCAGGGAGCGGGGCGCACAAGGCAGGGAGCGGGGCGCACAAGAGGTCGCACAAAGGAGGGGGCAGGGCGCACAAAGCAGGGGGCATTGCGCACACCAGCTCGGAGCGGGGCACACAAAACCGGGAACGGGGCACACACAAAGCAGGGAACAGGGAACGGGGCACACACAAAGCAGGGAACGGGGCACACACCAACATGGAGCAGGGTGCACAAAGCAGAGTACACAAAACAGTGATCGGGACACACACCAGCAGGGAGCAGGGCACACAAGGAAGGGAGCAGTGCACAGAGAGTAGGGCACACAAAGCAGGGGAGCAGGGTGCACAAAGCAGGGGAGCAGGATGCACAAAGCAGGGGAGCAGGATGCACAAAACAGGGTAGAAGGACACACAAGGCAGGGGGCGGGGCACAGGAAAAAGGGGCGGGGCACAGAAAAAAGGGGCGGGGCACACACCAGCGGGGGAGGCGAGGCCCACCAACGGGGGGCACACAGAACAGGGAGCGGGGCACACACCAGCAGGGAGCGGGGTACACACCAACATGGAGCAGGGAGCAGGGTACAACAAGAAGCCTCACAGAGCGCTGCTAGGCTCCACCTAAAAATGCCAACTAAAGGGGCATCATCTGTGATAGGATTCTGATGCCGCCACAGGTCGGAGGTCCTGTTCTGCACAAAGTCGGCTCTAAACAGAATGTCATGTACATTTCAGCCTATATACCTGCCTTCTCACAGGGTGTGAAGTTTGGCTTAGGCTGCAGCACTTCAAATACGCGAGAGGTATCCAAGTCCGAAACGGCAAAAGAAGCCCAACATTGCTTATTAACTGGCGCCCTCCATAGCTCGGCGTGCTGTTGCTTTGGTCTGGATGTGGATAAGCAGGACTGGGACGCTACTCTCCGCGGGGGTGGGGCTTTGAAAAGGCTGCCCGGCGAGACACTTCCTTACCTTCAGCATGGGTTCCTTTGTGTGCGCGCTCGTGCGTCGTAATTGGCGTCATCCTACGTGCATTGTGTGTGGCTAGCTGAGCTGGGAGACCGGCGTTCATTTCGGGTTCCCGCGTCGTGGTTTCGCGCGCCGCTGACAGGAGTCAGGGGAGGCAGAGGATAGAGTGCGAGGAGGCCTCAGGCAGAGACCCGTGTTCCGTATGTTACTGGGGCGGGCTGCCTGACGAACCAGAAACCCAAAGCGGCGTTCCGGCACAAGGAGAGGCCGGGTCACAACTCAGGAGTAAGAGATAAGAAGTGCCGGGGTTCTCTGTCAAAAAGGCCCACAGGTGGTAAGACTCGGAGATCGTGTCCTTTCCCAGTCCTAAGACCGACCCTGAACTTCATACCCATCCAAGGACTGCCGCCGCACTCGGAACTCTCGGCCGGGCTGCAAGCACCGACCCCTTAGTTGTTTGAATTGAGGGCCCCTGCCGCTCTTTCTGAGCCTGGGTATCACTCTGCAGACAGGTGGTGGCTTCCACGATTTGGGCGCTGCACCGGTTTTCAGACTGAGTGCAGTGTGTTAGTACTATGGTTTGGTTCCCCCCTCTCCTTATTACAGGAGCAGTAGATGGCCAATGCTTGTTGTACAGGGGGGTCGGCAGTGGTGGGCTGTGTGCGCACGCGCGTGTGTCTGAGTGTGCGTGTGTATGTGCGTCTGTGCAAGCGCGTCCACAGACCCCGATCGCTGCGCGTGCCCCGGTCTGTCTCCCTTGAGAGGCATCACGGCAACAATAGTTCTCGTTGGCGGCAGCGCTTCGCGCTACAACGCCAGCGAGACCTAAAAATGGTTTGTAATACCTGTAGTCCTATTCAAATAGATGACTCCTTTTGGCTTACCATTTTAAAACATTTTTGACAGTATGATGATGCCTTTTTTTGATTTGGGGTGCGGATTGTAATCAAGTAATGATTCCTTTTTTGTCCATCAGTCACAAGTAAAACTCATATTTCACAAAATGCACAAACAATGTCACTCTTTCGGCATGAAAAATCTCCTTATGTTAAATAGAGACTCTGTAATCCATCCAGCACGGAATTTACTTTTTTCTCTCCCCCACATGGCTCTCTTTGACTCTTTCTAGGCTTTAACATATCTTTATTTCTAAATCGTTTCCTGAAACCTTATCAATTGTACTATTGTGCCTATCATGATTTTTGATCATGCTCCAATTGTTACAGATGCTGATTTGCTCTCATTACATTCCAAATCTAGTAGATGGAGGTTTAACAATACACTTTTGTGTGACCCTACTTTCTCCTCATCTTCTATTACTTTTACTGAAGAATTCTTTTTTCATTTCAAAAGAATTTTATTATTTTAAAAGCGCAAATATGACACATAAGATATAAACCAAAGTGATACAATTGATATCAGACAATAAGATAATAAATACATTAATATAAAATTAATTGGTAGGAGAGCAATTCATTGTCATTCATTAATCTGCAGACATCAGATAAATAAATAGTTAAGGAGGGAAGACCCAAAATGATGTCTGGCAAAGATATATATCAAAAGTATCACCTACAGATGGCAAATTAGGGAGAAGAGAAAAGAGAAGAAAGGAAGAAAGAAAAGACGGAAAGAATAGGAAAAAGAAGAGGAAAGAAAAGGAGAGACAGAAAGAAGGAAAGGAAGAAGAGAGGATTTCCAGAGGAATCACCCAACACACAAGACAACACTAACCAGACAAATCAAAGGGATATTGATCCACCACCCCTTCAGAGGCCAACTTCATGTATGAATCTAAGGCTTCCCATACACCAGAGGAAATAGAAGGAGAAAGATGAGCATGATCCACTGACGTATGAGCACTTCGTAGAAAGGAAACCCAGGCCCACCAAGTATGGTAAGAGACAGACGAAAAGGATTTCCACTCCATGAGAATTATCTTGACTGCAATAGTTAACAAGAGGTCCAGCAACTGGAGCTCCATGGGATCTAAAGGCGGAGGGACTGGGGCCGCCAACGGACCTAAGAGAATTAATGGAAGAGACAATTGGAATTTGATGTTAAAGATGAGCATAAGATGTTTGTGAACTAAATCCCAAAAGGGTTGGAGAAGGGAACAATCAAGGAACATATGTTGAAAATCGCCTGGTAGAAGCCCACAACTCCAGCATAAATTGTCATCTTTGAGTTTAAGTGAATACAGACGACTGGGAGTCCAATGAAGAAGATTAATAGAGAAATACTTAGACTGCGTTAGAGAAGGGGCAATTTTGTTCCGAAGAGAAAATTTACCAATATCTTGCCAGGTATCAGAAGAGATATGGGCAGTAACAGTATGATCAAAATGATGTAACCATTTTTGCTGTGTGACAGTATGGGAAGGGAGTGTAGAGGACGATAAAAATTTATAAATCCGTGACGCAACATGACCAGTCCTGATCCAAAGCTGAAAGAGCGTAATCAGCGGGGAAGAAGGATGAAGGTGTACTTTAGCAAGTGCAACCTTAATCTTAAGAAAAGTATAAAAATCTAAATTAGATAAAGAAAAATGTTGAGCAAGGGATGAGAAAGGGGAAGGATCATTGTTGGAATCATAGAGATGTTTAACAAGTGAGACACCTTTCCCAGCCCAGTAAGACATCAACTCAGGGTCAATATTAATTTTGATTTTAGAATTGCGCCAAATAGACGACCATCTAGTTTTATGTATTGGAACTGCTACCCTCTTATCAACCTTACGAACCGCAGCAATAGTGTCTAAAATAATAGAGCGAGAGAATGGAATAGAAAGGGTGTTTGTGGTCAAAAAAGATGCAGTCGGAAGAGGGGAGGCCAGTTCCTGTTCTATTGTCAACCAAGCTGGAGCATGAATAGATGGGGAAGAAAACCAAAGGGCACCCTGGGACGCCAGAAAAGCAGTTTGATATTTCCCCCAATCAGGAAAATTACAGCCCCCCATATCATAAGATTTCCGTAAAAATTTATAAGCAATCCTAGCCCTTCTATCATTCCATAAAAATTTAGAAGTGAGCAGATCAAGTTCATGGAAGAAGGAATCAGAAAGCCTTACTGGAAGCATAGAGGAAACAAAATTAATAATAGGAGTGATCATCATTTTTAGAGTCTGCATACGGCCCCACCAAGAAATATGCTTCGGAGACCAATTGTCTAAAAGACGTCTCACCTTAAGAATAGTTTGGGATTCATTATAAGAAGCCGTAGCATATAGGGTAGAACAAAAATAGATACCCAGATACTTTAAGTGTTGGGATTGCCATTTAAAGCCCGCCGAGCCCATATGAGAGGAAAAGCAGTAAGCATTTAAAGGAAACATCTCTGTCTTATCTTTGTTCAGAGTGTATCCTGAAACTTTTGAAAAAAGAGCAATCGTGTCCGAAATAGCAGGGATGGCCAGAACAATATCATCAGAAAAAATGAGAACATCATCTGCATATGCCGCAGTTTTTATCTGATGAGACCCAAAAGAGAACCCTTTAATATCTGGATGCGAGTCAATCATTCTGAGGAGAGGATCAATGGACAACAAAAATAGGAGAGGGGACAAAGGACAACCTTGTCTAGTGCCCTGACACAGGTTAAAAAAGGAAGACGTAGCACCGTTCACCCGTATATTAGCTCTAGGTCGGGAGTAAAGAGACATAACCATACGAATAAAGGAATCACCAAGATTATGTGCACATAGAACCGCTCTTAGAAAAGGCCAAGAGACCTTATCAAAGGCCTTTTCAGCATCAAGGGCCAAGGCTGCCGCCGGAAGATTAGATCGTTTAGCGGCGCCAAGAATATGACAAAAAGTACGTATATTATCCCGTGCAAGACGTCCCTTTACGAAACCTGTTTGGGAGGGATGAACCAAGTGAGGAATAAAGGACTCTAATCGTTTAGCTAAAATTTTAGCAAAGATCTTGGCTTCCATGTTAAGGAGGGATATGGGACGAAAATTTTTGGGATCTGCGTGATCCTTCCCTTCTTTGGGGATAACTACAATAGTAGCATCCGCCGCAGAACCAGACACAGAGCCATCCTTAATAAACGCATCAAAAACGGCTTGGAGTTTCGGGACAATCACGGGAATAAAGGTTTTATAAAACGCAATAGGATATCCATCAGGACCAGGAGCTTTACCAGACCGAGTGGCTTTAATCGCGGAAATGATTTCATCAGCAGTAATCGGGCAATTTAATGATTGATTATCTTCCTCCGAAACAACTTTCAAAGGAACCGACTTCAAGAACTCCTGACATTGTTCAAAAGAAGCTTGAGCCGACGGGGTATATAAATTGTTATAAAAATCGCGGAACACCTCAAGGATTTCTGTAGTTTGAAATTTTTTCCTACCAAGCTGGTCAGTAATAGAAGGAATTTGGAAAGTGTTACAAGAAGATTCCTGGAACTTTAAAGTGGCAGCAAGAATCTTGCCCGCACGATTTTTTAACAGCAGTCTCTTAGATTTCTGAGCCTGCAGGCCAATATGAGCTCTCTTAGTGACTATAGTATTGTATGAATATTTTAGATTTTTAATAGATTGGAGGCAGGACTTGTTCTGAGAGTGGCGGAAAAGGGATTCCTGACGTTTGATCTCATCTGCTAAGTCCATGAGTTCCTTTTTAATGGCTGCGTTTCTCTTTGACATACATTTAATGACCTGACCACGAAAAGTACATTTAAAAGAGTCCCAAAGAACAACAGGGGAGCTGACTGACCCAACATTCTCAATAAAAAAAGTCTCAATGTCATTGGAAAACTCTCGCACCAAGGACTCATCATGTAAAATTTCTGTGTTGAGTCTCCACGAGCGAGCTCGTGCCCTAGGGACAAAGGAGGTAAGAGTGAATGTGACTGCGGCGTGGTCAGAAACTAAAATAGGGTGAATAAGCGGAGAAGAAGAAAATTGAACCAGAGAAGAATGAACCAAAAGATAGTCAATGCGTGAAAAGGACGAATGAGGGGAAGAAAAAAAGGAAAAGTCACTACCAGTGGGATTATGAAGACGCCATACATCCTGAAGATGGGTAAGAGAGCACATATTAATCATTTGTTTGTGTGCTTTAGGGGGACGAAAGTTAAAGGCAGAATTCCTATCCAAGATAGGATCCATTGGCAAGTTAAAGTCACCACCTACAATAAGATTACCAGAGTGAGGAGTATCCTCGAGCTTTTTGGTAATCGCATTCCAAAAGGTCGGGTCATCCTTATTGGGGGCATAAATATTCATGACAAATAAGTCAGCATTACCATCGGACAACTTAGATAGTAACCAACGCCCCTCCGTATCCTGATCAGAGGAAACGATAGATAAGCCAGAGTGTCTAGAAACTAAGGTAATTACTCCATTCCTTTTACCACAAGCATCTGAACAAGCAACATCAAAGACCCACTCCTTCTTCAGAAACAACGCCTCCTTGGCAGAGAGCTTTGTCTCCTGAAAAAGGACGAGATCCGAAGAAAGAGATTTACAGTAATCCAAAATCTTTGACCTTTTGACTGGATGATTTAACCCCTTAACATTAAGGGAAAGTATATTTAGTCCAGACATAGAACCATTATCAGGAAAAAAAGATATTCCATATGTGGCAAATGAAGCGCAACAACCAGGAGGGCTAACCAGCAGACATCAACAGCCAGCACAACACAGGGTGAGACCAAAGAGGAAATCCGAAGAGAAGAAAGGAAAGAAGAGGAAAAAGAAAGCAAGAGAGTACAGAGAAAGAGAGCGAGAAGAGCCAATCCGGCAGGTCTGAAAAAGACCAAATTCATACAAGGGGGGACATGGAAGAAAGAGAGAGGGACCAACAGGAGAAATAACAACAACAGCATAAAAAGCCCCGGAGCAGTGCATAACCGGTTATACATTTAAAAGGAGAGCACTATCTAAAAGCTAAGAACCGGAGATAATTATCACATATTAGAAGACAAAGCGAAATGAGAAACTGTAAAGGCAACACATTCGACCAAATTAATGTATATATAACAACTAAAATAAATCATAGAGAACGGTAGGAGCAGAAAAGAGAGAAAAAGAAAGCACGATCAGGCATTAAGAGCTGGTGGAAAGAGAACTAAAAGAGAACAATAATATTAGGTAGAACCAGACCAAAGCGGACTCCAACAAAAGAAAAAGGACCATAATGAAGAGAAAAGAAGAAATACACTCTAAAGCATACTGTATGATATAATATGGGAAAAATACGTGAAATATAATAAAAAACGGTAAATAGCATCTTATCAATATAGCAATCAGTGAATCCCTCTGGCAATTAAATAAGAGGCATAATACTATATATAAATATGTAAAGTCTATATACAAACTCATAGATGACTTGGCATGAATAAATAAGGCCATATATACGCAAACTGGTAGAATAAAAATGCTTGGCTAAGTAAGTAAACATGTAGATAAGAGAGGCATAAATCTATCAAGAACAAAGCATCTCTAAAACAAACTAACCTACTCGAAAAAAACAGTTAATGACATATTGTAAACAAATCACGCAATGAGAAAGTCAATAAAGGAGGTATCTATATGAAACAATATGGGAAAAATAAGTGAAACATAATACAAAACGGTAGGTAACATCTTATCATATAACAGTCAGAGAAACCCTTATGGCAGCTAGATAAGAGACCTAATACTATATATAAATATGTAAAATCTATATACAAACTTAAAGATAACTGGCCATGAATAAATAAAGCCATATACACACAACTGGCAAGATAAATATGCATGCCTAAGAAAATGAACATGTAGGTAAGAGGGGCATATGACTGCCAAGTACAAAGCATCTATAAAAAACTAACCTACTCGAAAGAAAAACAAATAGTAACACAATGTAAACAAATCACTCAATGAAAAAAACAATAAAGTAGGTATAACTAGCAACTATATGAACGACCTATATTGACTCTAAGTATAGCCATAAATAAACATTTAATAAACATATATGAATAAAACACCTGGACAAACCAAGCAACAACACGATGAGAAAGCAAAGGAACAAGCAATGACCTACTCCATAAAGTACGAAATAACAAAAAACAAACATGAAGCAAAAGGAACGACCACAACAAAACACGATAAACAAAATTTCACCACAAAAATCGACGCACATACCGAAGACACACCCCTGGAAGGAAAAGGACCGTGACCTAATACGTCGAAGGACAAGCTGGGGAGGCAATGAATAACAGGACGCTACGCGGACAAAAGTGAAGTCACGCCAACAAGAGAAGTTACCACAAAAAATTGAAAAGTTTATACACTAAAACTAACAACACTAAAGACCAAAACGCCATAACGATACTAAGGGAGCACCAAGAGACGACAAAAATACGTCAAGACCAATGGACATAAAGACCACTTCGCAGATCTAAAAGCAGCTAGACCTAATAGATCTGGCAGAGACTAAAGACAATGCATTATGTATAACCGCCTCAGGTGCCAGAAGAACCAGGAGCATGTGAAGCCCCCGTTTGAAGATCCATCTGTAGCTCCATTTGATTATCCAGAAACGAGGCCAAATCCGCAGGTTCGTCAAAAATTCTGACACGACCCTTGAGAGTAATGCGGAATTTTGAGGGACCAGCAAAGGAGAAGGGGATATTCATTTCAGACAAACGCTTCCGGAGATTAAGAAAGCCTTTCCTCCTCATCACCGTGTCTCTGGCAAAGTCTTGAGAAATTGAAATACGATGGCCATTCCAAGAGACAGCTCTAACCTTCCGCATAAGCGCCAAAATCTGCTCTGTATGTTGGTGACGCAGCGGCTTAAAGATTATCGCTCTTGGTTGCGTAGCAGACTTGGGGCGAAAGGAGGGGACACGGTGTGCCCGTTCCAGTTCAAACTCTTTGTGGAAAGAAATTTGTAGTGTTGACGGAATCCATTGATAAAGAAACTCAATCATGGAAGATGCATCTTTCTCAACATCTTCAGGAAGACCAAAAATACACAGATTGGATCTACGATTACGATCCTCTTGTTCAGTGAGGTCTTTCCTCAATGCTGCCATAGAACGTTCTATCTGCGTGAGAGATCTAGAGTGCTTTTGCATGGTATCCTCTGCGCCACTAATCCGTGCTTCTGTACCTGAGACACGAAGGGAAAGGGCCTTGAAATCATTCCTGATGGCTAACACCTCCACTTGCAGTAAATCTGTATTAGTCTTAGTAGACTGCGCAATCTCATAAACCTCATTAAGGCGCGTCAGAATGGACTCAAGAGTCGAATTAGTGTCTTTAGGAGCAGACTCAGGTGATGGGGATACCTGTTTGGACCTCTTAAGAGATGTTTTTGATTCCTTAACGTCTTTGACATTCGGTGAGGGGGCCATATTTTCAGCCATAGGGCAGACCACCTCAGCAGAAACAAGATACACCTCCTCAGATAGAGTGAGAACAAGGAATGCCAGGGGTTGTAAAACCCTCAATGTGTGAGAGGAAAAATGAGCAGGAAGGAATCATGCACTTGCATCAGAAAGAGCCGGGCAGAAAATATCCCAGACGATCCCAGTCAGAAAAAACACCTCACGAAAAGAAGCATGTGCTACAGGCGCCAGTAGTCAAGCACCGACTACGAAAACCACCAGGATCAAGCCAAGAACAAAAAAGCCTCACATAAGGAAGTGGCAGTGCGTTTGACGACGAGAAAAAAAACCAGAAACCTCAAAAAGTTCACACAGTGGGTCTCTCAGCAATAGGCGATAGAAAAAAAAGAACAAAATAAGCTCAAGAAAAGTGAAAAAACGTCACCAGCTCCTGAATGCCACCATTCCTGACAGGATAGACCAGTAGCGTCGTCTTGTAGAAGCAAGAGAAAATCTCCCTCACAGAAGAAACAAAATGGCGGCCGCTCGTGAAAGCCTGAAGCGTCACTTAAAAATGCCGATAAATGAACTCTGGCCGCTCTTCACCACCAGAGACCTCCCTCGTAGCGTGCACGGCAGTTTCCCATGAAAGATAACATCTTCTGCGCAGAGCGGGGCAATATTGAGCGTCAGCAATGCCTCCGTCGGC
Organism: Triturus cristatus; assembly: GCF_964204655.1. NCBI lineage: Eukaryota > Metazoa > Chordata > Amphibia > Caudata > Salamandridae > Triturus > Triturus cristatus. The sequence continues at coordinate 990,290,779 of NC_140592.1, forward strand.
CCTCTCTCTTTACGGAGCTCAAGCGCGATCCGCCATCTCGCAGCGGCGCGCAAGCCACGCCCCTTACTGAAGAATTCTTTAACCTTCATGAGGCTACTGAAATCTCTCCTCAGCTTTTATGAGATACTTTTCAGGCTGCCGTGCATGGGCACATTATTGACTTAATTTCAAAAAAGAAGAAAAGCTATATCAAACAACCCCAAATTTTTCTTAACAAACATTAAACACTTCGCCACCTGATTTACAAGAACTTATCAGATCAAAATAGCAATTTAATAAAATTACTACTGACAAAACTTCTTATATTTTACTCTGTAGTGGTGCTCATTACTATTGGGGCATAATAAAATGGGAAAACTGCTAGATAATTATTTGAAAATCCAGAAGCAGTGCCACACACTATATTCCATAACCCCTTCTACAGGAATCCCTGTTTTCAAGGATAATGAGATTTTGGCTGAATTTGTAATCTATTATCAAATTCTCTATACCCCTGAATTGCCTGTTAATCCTTCTCAGATTGATATGTTTCAACAGATGTTGTAAAGCCAGCTGCAAGGCTCTAGACATTTCTCCTTTAGAGATCTCTCTATCTCCGAAATTGGTCAGTCCTTTAAGAAGGGTAAGACCCCAGGACCAGATGGCTTCACTGGGAAATTTCTTCTTCACTTCTCTAGTATTTTGCTGTCTAGATTATTAAATCTTTTTCAATTTTTCTCAAGCTTTTGTTCCGCAGGGGTACCTTCCAGGAGGCTACTTTATGCATTATCCATAAAGAAGGCAAAGACCCCCACAATCTGTAAGAACTATAGATCAATTTCATTGGTTAATGTTGATTATAAAATCTTTGCCAAATTGCTAGCCTTGCCTTTAATGATAGGTAAGGAGCAATCTGGGTTTGTGAAGGGTAGATTGGCATCAGACAATTCTAGATTATTCTTTAATGTATTGAATAAAGCTGCCTCATTTATCATATCCTCATGGTTCGTCTGGCCATCCCCAGATAGAACGTTCCCAGACCAATGTGCACCGTAATGTATGCCACCACAATATATACACTGTACCTATGTCTAGTAGGACAATTAAGTTATGTGAGACACTAAGTGTGAGGGCTACAGAACTGGCTGTTAATAGGTCAACCCTAACCGCTGTGTTACATTGCAGAAATGTAGCCAATTTATTCTAACATAGTGCTTTAAATGCACTTTTGCATTTATTTATTTCAAAATGTTCTCGTGTACATAGTGAACCTTTTATCAAAACCTTACATGAGGAAGGCGCCCTTGCTGAAATTCAGATTGGGTATTACATCTGTTTTTCAGCAGGGCCAGTTAAGGATGTGGGTGGAGCCAATAGAGCAAGCGGGAGAAGCCAGTGGAGGAAGTAAGTGGATCCGTGGAAAGTGGGTGAAAAGTGAGCTCTGAGAGATTGCCCTACTGATCAGTGCTTGGTTTTTCCCTCCTGCCCCAAGACAGCGAGAGTCAAGGTTGCATGGGTGCCTTGGGAGGCAGTAGTGCTCTTACCCAGGCCACGCTACACAGGCCGTGCGGGGCCAGATTGTTGCTTCTCAGTTCTTCCTGCAGTGAGCTTAGAGTACCACTAGAGGGTGCATGCTTGCTGGCCACTCCTATGTGCCTCTCGCTGGGTGTCTCCCTCTGTAGGTATCAGCGGGGAGAGCATGCAGCAGATGGGACAGCATTGAGTGGGGAGTTTACACTTGACCACAGGCTGAAGGCCCGAATTAGTGTAGAATAGGAAGATCTGGCGTGGGTTCAACCAGGGCCATTACATTCCCAGACCTCCTCTGACCATTGGTTCCCCACAGCTGGTACAGACACAGTGGGTTGTGTCAGTAGACGGTTATCTCATTTGTAATTTTTGCGGCCAGTTTAAATATATAAGGTGATCCTGAGCAACTTGGCAGGATTCCAAGGGGTGCCGCGGGGGAAACAGCATCTTCTCCCTTTAAATGAGGAGTTTATAGATGCTATGGATGTTTTCCTGCACAGGGCTGATCTCTGATGCCCTAGATCCTCTGGGCAGACAAATGATGTGACTGGCTGTACAGCACAATATGAACCTCACTGCTGGGGGAACACTTCTGGTAATCAAACACATTTGAACCCCTAGAGGGTCATGATTTTGGTGATAAGGCTACAGATAATGCAGTTCCATCCACCTCTGCACCACTTGGTGTGTTTGAGAGGTTACAACAGGCTTTCCTTAAGGGATGGATTGAGATCCTCCTTGAGAAGGACGGTGGGAGAGAGTTGGACAATGCCCCAACCAAGGGTGGTTCATTCACTCAGGATGATGCCTGTGATGACGGGGACGAATCAGGGGACCCGGATCATGATGATGATTTGGGGGATGAACCCGGTCCGAGTAGATGGGAGGGTGGTCCCAAATGCCCCAGGCTAACATTAGACCTTGAAGAGGCAGGAGACGCTGGCAAAGCTTTACAGAGGATGCTGGATCTAGTGACATTTATCATCTGCGATCAGCAGACTGGTCCACAGCACGAAAGGTAGCGGAACCCAGGACAAAGAGATGAGGGGCAGACTGAGGGTAGAATGCCCTCGACCGATTTTAATTGGGAAGTTAGCACAAACTCAAGGCATTAATGTGAAGATGGCCACTCTTGTTGCAAAATGTATCAAACTCCCAAAGAAGGGCATTGGCATTGATTGGTCATGGTGGGCATGCCAAGACAAACTCCTGGACATGTTAGGCCCCCCTGACCAAAATCTTAGATATGGTAAAGGAGGTGAAGTAGACTGGCAATTTGATTGCTTTTGACATACTGTCTGGTTGGTAACAGCGTGCCATATGTTTTTAGGCATTGCAAATTATGCCCTTACAACTGAGAGATACTGCTCTCTCTTAATCAAGCTAGATCCCAAACTAGGTGAGTTACCCACTACCGAAGCCAGGACAGAAGCAGATGGGGGTTCCTATGGGGACCCTTTCGTTAAGGAGTTAAGTCTGTCACCACTTTCTCCTCAACAGATAAGTCACAGGAATCCATCAAAAAGCACCATGGCACTAGGATTTTTGAAGGGGCCGGTAGAGGAATGGGGAACTTCATTGACCAAACTCCAGCCTCCCAAAAGGACCAATGATGGAAACAGTTCCAGTAGGAAGACTGCAGGAAATGTGGTGGTTTTCTTCGCACGAGAAGAACAGGCAGAGGCTAAGGAGGAAGGGAGGAATCCCAGGCACCTTCAATGCACCAGTCCGATCTTCAGGGAAGGAGTATCCCTTCTTCCCTTCCAAGGGTTGTTGGCAGGCTCACAAATATTCTTCTCAAATGAAGGGAGGTCACCGGGGATGCATGGGTGCTCTAGCCATGGCAGGTTTGCCCATAGACTTTTACGGAGATCCGGTATAGCAGCAGAGACCCAAACCTCTCTTCTTCGCAGAATAGGAATCTTTACTGATAAATCAAGAAGTACAGGATATTCTAGACAAAGGGGCAACCATTCGTCCGCTCTTCACCCCAGAGGCTTCCTCTGCAATCTGTTTTTGGTTCAGATGAAGGATCAAGGGTTCAGTCCTGTGATAAATCAATGGGCTTTCAAAGAATGAATAGTATATCAACATTTCAAAATAGAGGGGATCCACATCCTATGGAGTGTGTTGCTACCGAACGACTGGGTGGCAAGGCTGAATTATAGGAAGTCTACTTCACCATTCCCATATTTGCTCAATCAATCAATCAAGACATTTGTAGAGCGCACTACCTACCCGTAGGGTCTCAAGGCGCTTAGGGGGGGGGGGGGGGTGCCGCTACTGCTCGAACAGCCAGGTCTTGAGCTTCTTCCTGAAGGAGAGGTGGTCTTGGGTCAGGCGCAGGTCGGCCGGGAGGGAGTTCCAGGTCTTGGCGGCCAGGTAGGAGAAGGACCTTCCTCCTGTGGTGGCTCTACGGATGCGTGGGACGGCGGCGAGGGCGTGGCTGGCAGATCGGAGGTGGCGTTTGGGAGCGTAGAAGTTGATGCGGTCGTTGAGGTAGCTCGGGCCTTGATCGTGGAGAGCTTTGTGAGCGTGGGTAAGGAGGCGGAAGGTGATTCTCTTGTTGACCGGGAGCCAGTGCAGGTCTCTTAGGTGTCCGGAGATGTGGCTGTGTCGTGGGACGTCGAGGATGAGTCTGGCTGAGGCGTTCTGGATGCGCTGGAGTCTCTTCTGGGTCTTGGCGGGGGTTCCGGCGTAGAGTGCGTTGCCGTAGTCCAGTCGGCTGGTGACGAGGGCCTGGGTGACGGTCTTCCTGGTCTCCGTGGGGATCCACCAGAAGATCTTCCGAAGCATGCGCAGGATGTTGAAGCACGACGCGGAGACGGCGTTGACTTGCCTGGTCATGGAGAGGGAGGAGTCCAGGATGAAGCCCACGTTGCGTGCGTGGTTCGTCGGTTTGGGTGCGGTGCCCAGGGCTGGGGGCCACCAGGAGTCGTCCCAGGCGGAGGGGGGAGCCCAGGATGAGGACCTCCGTCTTATCTGAGTTCAGTTTCAGGCGGCTCGTCGTCATCCATTCGGCTACCTCTTTCATCCCTTCGTGCAGGTTGGCTCTGGCGGCGGCGGGGTCGTTGGTCAGGGAGAGGATCAGCTGGGTGTCGTCGGCGTAGGAGATGATGTTGAGGTTGTGTTGGCGTGCGATGGCCGCGAGGGGGCTCATGTAGACGTTGAAGAGAGTAGGGCTCAGCGAGGATCCTTGAGGGACGCCGCAGATGACTTCGGTGGCCTCTGATTTGCACGGTGGTAGGCGGACTCTCTGTGTTCTTCCGTCGAGGAAGGAGACGATCCATTCCAGTGCCTTCCCCTGGATTCCGACATTGCTGAGGCGCTGCACTAGGGTGCGGTGGCAGACCGTGTCGAAAGCCGCGGAGAGGTCTAGGAGGATGAGGGCCGCTGTTTCTCCATTGTCCATCAGGGCTCGGATGTCGTCGGTGGCGGCGATGAGGGCGGTCTCGGTGCTGTGGTTGGCACGGAATCCGGACTGCGATGGGTCGAGGGATCCATTCATCTCGAGGAAGGCGGCCAGCTGTTTGTTGACGGTCTTCTCGATGACTTTGGCTGGGAACGGGAGTAGAGAGATGGGGCGGTAATTCTTGAGTTCGGTGGGGTCTGCTGTAGGTTTCTTGAGTAGAGCGTTGAGTTCGGCGTGCTTCCAGCTCTCGGGGAAGGTGGCGGTGTCGAATGAGGTGTTGATGATGTCCCGCAGGTGGGGTGCGATGACAGCGTCGGCTTTGTTGAAGACGTGGTGAGGGCAGGGGTCGGTCGGAGATCCGGAGTGGACGGAGTTCATCATGCGGACGGTGTCTTCGGTGTTGATCGCGGTCCAGGCGCGGAGGGTGGTGGTGGGTGGCGTTACTGCGGTCGTGGGGTGCGTCGGTTGAGTGCTGAAGCTGTTGTGTATGTCCGCGATCTTGTTGTGGAAGTAGGAGGCGAGGGAGTTGCAGAGGTCTTGCGATGGGGTGATGTCGTTGTTTCCGGCGTTGGGGTTGGAGAGCTCTTTCACGATGTTGAAGAGTTCCTTGCAGTTGTGTGCGTTGTTGTCCAGTTGGTTCTTGAAAGCCGTTTTCTTGGCGGTGCGGATCAGTTGGTGGTGTTTCCGGGTGGCGAGCTTGAGGGTGGTCCTGTTGTCCGGCGTGGGTTCCTTTCTCCAGGTTTTCTCGAGGGCTCGGCAGTTCTTCTTGGAGCTCTTGAGTTCGTCGGTGAACCATGGGGCTCTCTTGCTGCTGGGTTTGCTGGGCGGGATCCTCAGAGGGGCGAGTTCGTCTGCGCAGTTGCTGATCCACTTCGTGAGGTTGTCGGCGGCCTGGCTGGGGTTCGCTGAGCTGGCGGGAGGGTGCTGGCTCAGGGTGGCGGCGAGCTGGTCGGCTGTGATCTTGTTCCAGCATCTTCGGGCAACCTGTTGCTGGTGGTGGTGGATCGTCGTTCTTCTGAAGGTGAAGTGGATGCATCTGTGGTCCGTCCAGTGGAGTTCTGTGGCGTGGCTGAAGGCGATGTCTTTGCTGGATGAGAAGATGGCGTCGAGTGTGTGTCTGGCGAGGTGGGTGGGGGTGGACACCAGCTGCTTGAGTCCAAGGTTGGCGAGGTTGTCGAGCAGGGTGCTGGTGTTGCAGTCGTTGTTGTTTTCCAGGTGGAAGTTGAAGTCCCCCAGGAGGATGTAGTCAGCGGAGGGGAGGGCGTGCGGGCTGACGAAGTCGGCGATGTCCTCGCTGAATTGAGTGCGTGGTCCCGGCGGTCGGTAGATCAGGGTGCCTCTGAGGGTGGTCTTCGGGTCGGTGTGGATCTGGAAATGCAGGTGTTCGGCGGAGGGTGAGGTGTTGTCGGTGCTGGTCGTGATGCGGATGGTGTTCTTGTGGATGATGGCGATGCCTCCTCCCACCTGGTTGGCGTTGCGGTCCCTCCGGGTGATCTTGTAGCCGTCTGGGATGGCGATGGCGATGTCGGGCGCTGAGGAGGCGTTCATCCAGGTCTCCGTGATGAAGGCAACGTCAGGGGCTGTGGCGTCTAGGAGGTTCCAGAGTTCGATGGCATGTCTGTGGACGGAGCGGGTGTTGAGCAGGATGCACTTGAGGTGGTTGCTGCTGGTGTTCGGCTTGGCAGGTGCTGGTGCCGGGCAGGTCCGGATGCAGGTGAACTGGCAGGCGAGGCAGCTGAAGGGTCCGTGGGTGTGCTTCAGAGTAGCTCGTGGCATCCCTGGGTCCTGCCGGTGTTGAGTGCGATGAGTGTTGTGGCGTCGTAGGACTGTCGGGTCGTATTCCGTCGGTGGGGTCCAGGGGTCCTGGCACTGGGCGCGGTCCAGGCGCGGACGGGCGTAGACGGGCTTGCCTTTGGCGCGCCTTCGGCGCACAATCGGCGCGCCCGCTGCGCGTGACCGCTGCGCGTTCGCACGGTCGCCATATATGGTGAAGTGCGCGGGTGGGCGGAGCAGCTGGGAGGCGGGAGCGGGGAGGGTACAGAAAGAAAAGGGGCGGGGTTACCGGTGGTGGCGGGAAGCGGGGAGCGGGGAGGGAAGACGGAGGGCGGCGACAGGCAGGGGGAGACAGGCAATACAGCGGGGGAAACAGCAAAGAAAACAAATACCAGTACAAATTATACAATTAAACACAGAGACAACCAATTAAACAATTAAGCACAGTAAAAACACCAGGGGCACAGGGAGAGGTGCGCCGATCATGGACCACGCCGCTCGAAGGAGGGGGCGTGGTCACGAGGCGGCAGTCGGGCAGCGAGGCACAGAGGAAGGGGAGGCACACGCAGCAGCTGGTGGCCGTGCGGCGCGGGAGCGTCCCCAGAGATGTTTTCTGCAACATCAGTGGCAACATCAGTTGTACAAGTTCATTGCACACCAGTTTGGACTTTCCTCCTCTGCTGGTGTTTCACCAAGGTGCTAAAACCAACAGTGGAACTCCTGCACCTCAGAGGAGTCAGGTTGATTGTTTATTTGGATGGCATTCTCATCATGGCACAGGTAATTCTGTGGTTTTGTCCCTTGTAGTTGTACTCAGAGAAGTTTTGTAACTAATAATATCTTATGAAATGGTTCTGACTAGACCATTGAGGAGCATTTTGTAAAGCTCCCCTTGGATATCATGTTACAATCCAAAAATCTCTATGTTGGTGCTGCCAAACACTGATGATAGTAAAGGGCTACAGCTGATGTTGTTTTCAAGAAGTGAGGTGGTATATTAGTATAGCCATTCTTATTCAGAACATAATATTTGGCTTGCAATCATATCACTTTAGTATATTCTAATGTATACTTAACCACATTTCTTTATTGTGCAATGAGTCAATGTCCCAAAGAGTGAACCGCCCTTGTCCTCTTCAAAATTACAGGACTCGGGATACCCTTGAACTTTGCGCCAAGGTATAGCTGAGGTTAGTTGCCTGACTACTGCAGGTAAGCCAATACATTGGTTTTTGACAACACCAAACTATTTTTGATGTATTTGTCCCCTTACGTTTTATTACTCATAAAGAGTCTCGGTAATTTACTGTGGAGTGATACCAGGGCCGGACTGCGAACCGAAACCGGCCCTGGCAAACTGCTCGGCCGCCCAACCCTGGGGTGAGGGGGTGCAGCCGAGCAGTTTGCAAGGGCCGGTTTCGGCCGATTTTGTTACAAGTGGCCGATATTGCTGACCCCGGTAACAAAAACGGCCCCCACCCTAGCGGCCCACCGGGTAAATGCCCGGTGCCCTCTACAGCCAGTCTGAGTGATACCCTCTGTTTTCTCCCCCTTTTGGAATAAATGCTGTGCTAAGTGATATATTATTGATTTCTATGTCTGAACACTGTCAATATATATTATTTTTTGTAGGCAGTGCTGACCAGTGGATCCTTGACTGAGTGGCATACCACTCCAACCACTGTTTCTGTATATTCACTTCTTTCTTTATGAAATTAGTTACCTACATTTACAGTAACATTCACAAGGTCCTGAAGAAGGCTGACACACCTCTTATGAGGGTACTAGGCTGAAACATGTCAACTTATGACCACTCATGCGCTCTTTGACAGATTTAATTCTACTCTGTCTTAGTTTATTTTTAACCCTGGTCAGAGGACGCTAGAATAAACAATGTGCATACCTCTGAACTAGTTTTAATTCACATTTATCTCCTTTTCTCCCTTCACCACACCGATTTCACATTCGGTATTTAGTATACCTCTTCCAAACAATTAAAACATCCCTGAGCTCCTCCTTCTAAGTGAGGGGGTTGTAGCCTGCACTATGACTAGGTTCATAGTGAGAGGAGGTTGCCCTATGATGAAGCATGCCACCCTCGGGTAGGTGAAGGAAACCATCCTGTAAAAGGGATAACCCATTAGCATCAGCTTTTTCCTCTTGTGGGTCAGTTAGACTCATTGATTCAGGCAATTTTTCTTGGGGCGCTCCATTATCACGCACTTCATTGGCTGAAGGCATGCACTTGCTCAACGGTCTAACTTAAGCTACAGAGATCACTCTCTCTCGAGAGGCCAGACAGAATCTACAAAGGTGAATACAGCACATGGAGGAGTGGAACTGCAGGGCCATGCTGCAGAGCCATGTTTGGTTCTGTGCTAGACCTTGTAATAGAGTCAGATGCAAGCAGAGTGGGTTAGGAGCCTGATGTAGAGATATAACCACCGGAGGACTGTAGTTGACCTCAGAAAGTCAGTTGCACATCAACTGCCTGAAGTTTCTGATGGGCTCCTTCACGGTCAAGTGCATCACGAAGGAGGAAGCTTCTTGTGCGATTCCATTAAAAATTAACAATGTATCAGCAGTCCGATACATATGCCACCTGGGTGGGTCACAATTGAAAGCATTGACAGAGTTGACTTGAGACTTCTGGCATTTCTGTCTTGAGAAAAGCTTTCCAGTCACAGTGGAGTATTTTCCAGCAAAGGTGAACTCCATCGTAGATTCGAATTCCAGTTACCTAAAGGACTCCAATGCATGGAAACTGGATCCTTCATTGTTCAATGGCCCGATGTTACAGTGGGGTCCATGCAAAGGGGTAGTTTTTGTCTCCATATCCAGAGGTCCTTCAGCTGGAGGGCCACTCCAAAGGCAGAAGCAACAGACACGTTTCTCCAGGGTTGGAGACTGAAACAAGGGTATGCGTTTACGCCGTTCTTGATGATCACTAGACTGATGACAGGTTAGGAGACAGAAGGCAACAGTGAATCAGGTGACTCCACTATGGAGATCACAAACATGGTTTCCAGCTCTTCTGGAACTTTCCTGGAATTTTCCAATCCTACTTCTCAGACTCATCACATTCTTCAGGATGTATATAGCAGATCACACCCTTTGGTGACGGATTACAGCAGTAGCTGGAATATCCCCAGACCTTCAGAGTATGCTTCCTCACTCATCACTCCACAACCAAACAATATGTTTCAGCTTGGCGTCGATGGTCCTGTTGGTGTGTGGCAGGGCATCTTGATCTTGTGGGAGTGGATTTAGAAACCATTCTCAATTTACTGTCAGAACTGACGGAAGGAGGCATGGCTTACCACACAGTTTAAATATTCAGATCGGCTATTTCAGTGAGCCATGTGCCTCTTAATGGTATTCCAGTTGGAGAACAACCCTTGGTGTAGACTTTTGAGAGGAATGTGTTTGTCTGTCTCTCCAGTGCCACGGTACTCACCGCTCTGGGACACTTGGATGATTGGTCAGATAACAGCTTCTTATCTAGGAAGCAATTATCAGGTAAGCTGGCTATGCTTTTGTGCTTGATTTCATACATGATGGTATCCGAAGTGCGAGCTCTAAATATATCATCCAGAATGCTTTCCCATGAAGGGGTCACATTCTCTGTGTCTAGGTGTACAAAATCGCATACGAGGGTCGTCCATTAGCCGCCTTTTCCAGATAATCCAAAGCTATATGTGGTGAGATACCTCAGGAAGTATGAAATAGTTATGTACAAACTAAGACCTCCAAGCACTTGACAATTGCTGATAGCAATTAAGAAACCTTATAAACCTGTTTTCTCTTCCACTATTGCTAGATTGGTAAGTGGTATTATGTCAGAAGCAGGCATAGATATATCCACTTTTGGGGCTCACTCTGCTGGGGGGGCCTTCCCATCTAAAGCATTCTCTTTGGGTAGCTGCTTAGAAGACATCCTTCAGGCAGCTGACTGGTCATCGGAATCCCCATTTAAGGAATTCTATTTCAAGGTGTTGATGGGAGTAGTATCATTGGTTTTGAATAAGCTCTGTGCTTGCATAATCCGATCCTCTGGTCCTGACATAGAATATAACATTTCCTAGTTATCCCACTTGACATGGTGTGTTACCAGTGGTGACCTTCCCAGTAGAGTTCATTGGAATATGCATTGGTATAAGAATCATATATTTTAAACGTTTAATGAGCTGTTTTTTGCGTACATGCTGTTTGGATGGTTACTCTCTATTGGATATTTTCTCTAAAACATTTCTCCACAAATTCCCCTTATTTCCGGTTTAGAACAAAAACAAGTATATTGATGGAGTTACAGGCTGACGTTTTTTTATGCATGAAGAAATGGGAAGGACATTTCTTTGAAGACTGTTAAATGAGAAAAGAGGGCTAGATGATTAGTGGACTATGCGGACAACTGCTGTGTGAAAATTTTTCCAGGACTCATGGGAAATGTAGTGCTGTGACACTCTTAATGTTGAATGTGCTTGAGGGCTGAAAAAATAAATGGAAGAAAAAAATGCTAAATCTTCGCCTCCGTGTCCTTAAATGAAAAGAAAGTTTCCTTCACAATAGCTAGGAAATGTTATATTCCTGCATGAAATTAGAAATTATGTAAGATTTATTATTTTATATACTCCTTTCTCCTTGCCGATCTTTTGACACAAAGCCTACTCTAATCTCTCTTTCTCATTTTCAAAATGCATGATCCCTGCTATAAACATATCTACAATTAATTGCTCACCTCTCATTTCTTAGCATATAATTTATCTAATTTTTTAACCCAGGCATTACATGGTTGTATACTGTATATTCTCTAAATTGCTTTATCCTATCAATGCCCACAAATTATATTGCAGGAATTCATAAATCTTTTCCTAATTGACTATATTTTCTCTTGATACACTGCAAAGCAGGGGCATAACTTCAAATGGTTCAACAAGTGTAGAGGCATGAGCAAGGAGACCTGAGAGGCCCAATGAAACGTGATCGTTGCTGTATTTCACAGTTCAAAAAATGGTTTTGGGGCCCATTTCCTTCCTTGCATTGTGGCCAATTACACCATGGTTACTCAAACTGGCCTAAAAGCAGGGAAAAGTTTGAGACCATAAGGCTAAGGGGCATATTTGCAAGCCCCTTGCGCCGCTGGTGCGTCCCTTTTTGTGACGCACCTGCAGTGCAATTTGGTGCTACATATTTACAAGGACACGTAAGGCCACCCTGCGTGGATTTTCTTGTCCTTGTAAATACCTCCCCTTCTCAAGCAACAGTTTGCGTGAAGGGGGAGTTCTCTGGGTGTTGCTGTGCGTGTTCCCACGTAACACTCATGGATTCTGCCGCATTTTCAGATTTACGGTAAATTGTAACCCTGGAAATGCGTCTGAATGCTATGCCTCCCCAGGGGAGGCATAGGGAGGCGCAACAAGGAGAAATGTTTTCATTTCCCCAGGTTTTTTACTCTTTCTATGCGTGCTGCATTCTGCACTATGGTGCAAGGGTGCCTGCGTCAGTGCACAGCAACCAATTGTGCACCAGCGCAGGGTAGAGCAAAGGGATCCGTCATATCGTTGTAGATATGACGCATCGCTTTGCTTCCAAATGGCTTGAGGCACGTGCTGCGTTACTTTGTTTTATTTTTTTATTTTTTTATTAGTCCTCATACGCCACTTCCCTCCCTTTCTCTCTCTATAGAACCCTAGGGTGATTTTCGTCTCATATATGAGAAGTTATTGCTTACTAGGAGGCGGAGGGGGTACCATGCATGACCAAGCCTACCAAAGCAAATTTCCTCCAAGAGATTTCGAAGCAGCTTAATCATAGGACCATTCTTTTTCTCTTTTCAATGCGTTACTTTGTTGTAGATAAGGCCCTAAAGATATAACCAAGAATTAACCACTAACACTGAGGTTCGGAGTAGAGTGCTAATAGCCACAAAGTGCTTCAACACCTCCTCAAGGGTTGTAAGTTCTATATAATGCCGATACATTAAAACAGCGGGTTCGCTATCTGAGTCTGAGCCTATGCAAAAAAAATTAAAACATTATTTTAAAGATCAAAGCATACAAGCAATGCCTGAGAGCCCTAAAGCTACCACAGGAAACATTACACTGTGCTCTTTTCAAATATACATGCTTGCAGTTTGACAAACGAAAACAACCCCCTCCAAAGCACTAGCACCGCTGTAAATCAATAAAGCTGGAAGCAACACAAAACATTTAGGAGCCACATTTTTCACAGCAAGGTTGAACAACAAATTGTTTTCGGTAGACGCTGTGAGAGATAAAAGCAATAGACCATGATTTTAAGCGCTGTCATGGTGGATTGGTGACTTCCCTTAGGGAACCAGCTTTGAGTCATTAATTTACAAATCAGTTAATGACTCCTGGAAAGGGATTAAGTTCTGAAGGGTAATTGCTCGAGTAATATGCCATAAAAATACCACAAAGCGTACAAGAGCAAGGATGTTATCTGTCTTAGCCAGGGTTCTGTGACCTTCAAAGAAGTTGATTAATTGAGCAAAAACAAACAAAATATGACTCTGTGGCTATCAATTTAAGAATTTGGGGGCATATTATCAAGAAGCAGAGTTAAAATGATCGCCGCTTTAGTGGCAGAAAACTGCCGCTAAAGCGGCGATAATGGGCTTGATAATATGCCCTTGAGAATTCCCGTAGAAGCCCATGTTTTGGTGACAATATGGGCTTCTATTGGAATTCTCAAGGGCATATTATCAAGCCCATTATCGCCGCTTTAACGGCAGTTTTCTAACGCTAAAGCGGCGATAATTTTAACTCCATGCTTGATAATATGCCCCTTGGTATCTGGCCCTTTCCTAAAGCAGTAGCTGAAATCAGAGGGCTTATGACTGTGAAGAGGCAGGCAATCGAACAGGAGAGAGGGTTGAAAAACTGACCACGTTTGAAATGAATGAGACATTTGTAAAGCGAGCAAATGCACATGAGAAGAGTGCCCTGGGATACTAGTGTCAGATTGCCAAATAGCTCTTGCCAAAATAGTCATGGTCTTCCGACTGCTATACTACTGCAGTGTGATTGGGATCTGGATCCTGTGGGACACATTTCAGGAATTTAGTGGTGTTGCTAACCGACCTGATGTGGAATCCGAACAGACATTGGGTTTCATCAAGTAAATTGAAATTACCATAAGAGGAGGGCGGTCTGGGAGCTCTAGATTTTGATTTATACTATCTGTAGCAAAGGTTACGGTGGATTACCATATGAGGGACAGAGGGCTAAAGGGCCACACATTAACAACAGGGAAGTGACCTACATACTAATAGGCAACATCCAACTGCAAAAGTAGGACAAAAAGCCTTACTGAAACGATGGCTACATAGTCGTACTCCCAGTGCCGGGTTAAACTGTGTGGAGACCCCAGGCAGGTGAAATTTCAGGGGCCCCCAGCAAATGATCTCCTAATACACCGGCTTTTTCACAAACGGACAGCTGCCAGAAGATGAGCTTTTAAGACACAAACTGTTATGTGAATCTGATTTCTCTGGTTTACGTACTTTAAGTTGTATTTTGATCCGTTGTCACGGGGCCCTTAAATGGAGCGGGCCATTAACCCGGGTCCTACTTTGGCTATTTGGTAATCCGGAAAGCGTACTCTCCTTCCGTGCTCCAGGTTGGACTCCCTAGAACTGGGGAATTCTACAAGGCAGGGCAACTGCATCTTTTTTTGGGACATTGGGCTGGTAAGGGTATGTTATGACTCAGGCACTTTTAGTCCGTTGCAAGACTATGGAAAATGACAGCCTAGCGGAAGGTTGGTTCTTCTATATGGTGCGCTGCAAAATACGTTCCCGAAAGGAACTGGGGGAGACTCACTCTGAGCTATAAACACGAAGGTCTGCAACTACTGTATACATAGAGGCGGTGGGAAAACTCATAACTTGGTTTTCCAGAGTACAATTCACAATGACAAAGCACAACAGATGTCACATAAAAAAAACTGATTTGGCCACAAAATTGGATGAGAAAGAAGGGGGACAAGTTTTAAGATTAACATATGAGGTTTACAGAAAACAAAGCATTAAGTGCATGATATTCAGTTATCTGAGTCAATTGTAACTAAATTCCAAGAGGATTAATGAAAAAGCTCAGCGTGTACCAGATGCACTCAGAGTCTCAGACCAACATGGGATTCTATCATATTGTATCGAGCTGTCCAAAATTGGGCAGGTTCTGAGGAACATCCGAGGTAGGGATAGGAAAATAGGATTGGACACACCTAAGGGATGCTTATTGGGTAAATTCCTGAACATCAAACCCAAGAAAGTAGGACCAGATTTATAGGCATGGTGCTAGTGGGAGCGAAAAGAAGTGGCAAAGCAATGGGGTCCCCTACAGAATGTGAACAGGAGTGACATTGTATCCCATATTCCACTGACATTCATCGGCATTAGGCTGAAATGGGGACAACCCTAAAAGGTTGGGGGGTCTGAAAGGTTGGGGACCCACCTGCTCCTCAAAGGTTGCGCCTCTGGTGAAAAGATAACTTGCTATGCCATGAACATCACATAGAGCTTCCCAGTTGAACCAGTAGTAATGATGGGTCTTAGAGGGGGCTGAAGCCGAATGCATAGCACTTCACAGAGAAGATGCTATAGCACCGGAGAAAATGACCATAGCTCATCAATGTGATGAGAATTCATTATCCTTCCTCTCGGGACTCATAAGGTGCTGCTCCCATAAAAGCTGAACAACACCCTTTGTGTGTCATCCATGCATTTTACTCCACCCCTCCTAACCATAATGGTTTCTTGGAGTGAACAAGTGGCCCAAGTGTAATCCCAAAAATGACGACCTGGAGAACATTGTGTTTGCTTCATTTATTTGAGTCTGTATTGCAATTGGTTGATATTTAGAATGAAGGGCAAATACTTTAAGGTAAGACAGGTATCTGTTCTGGGGGTGGATACCTAGGTTCACCTTTTGGTAATGTCAGAATTATGTTTATATACGTGTTGAAGTGTTGGATGGGGTTACGCCTACCAAGGGTGGCACACTAGGCTATTGAAGTTATTACATGCAGATGATTTATTTGTGAAATTGTGCATGCTGCCAGGGAAATATGAGCCTATAGGATTGGCTTTGGTAGAAGAATGAATGGAGGATTATTGAGCATATGAAAGCAAGTATTTGAGTCTACCTGTGCATACATTATTTTTCTTCTCTGTGTTTTCTGACTGTGTTTATGATTGTGTGCCTATTTTTGTATTCATTGCTAAGTGGCCACTCAGATACCTATAGATATCGGATTAGACATGGTTTGATCTGATTTGTGACATATGATTAAATCAAACCATGTTTGGTTCAATCAAAGGCATTTTGGTCTTCCTATGCCCGCCACAGTGGAAACAAAATTGGGCTTAAAAAAAAGAACAAAAAAAATGCTAATAATTTTTTTTATGTTGAATATCATTGTGAGAAGACCTAGAACCTATGAGGATGGAAGATCCAGTGATACACTGCATCCCCAACTCTCATCATAATAACCCACCTCTAGAACGCTGATGGTCACAGGCGGTTAGACCCGGCTTCCTGGGCACCAGGGTACTCAAGGGGTTACTGCTCTCCGAACGCATCAGCTGGAGTGTTCTATGCTGGAGTCCTGGGGCCTCAGAACTAGTGGACCCAAAATTGGATAATCAAGTACTTCTGTCCAGCACTTGACTCTCGCAGGGTAGCGAGACAGACAGTCCAAGGCTTACTCAAGGAGGTAAGGTGGGGTTATACAGTCAGAATACAGTGCACACCATACTACTAGCTGATAAAATCAATGCCCAGTCAGTGCTTTACCTTTTATAAAAAAAAATACTTTAATACACACAAGAGGAATATACTACACATAAAAGTAAGATAAACAGTGAAAACCAGATGACTATAAAACCCTCTGGGCCAGAGTTCTGACCCCAAACAGTAATACAGCACCTAGATGCTAAGGACTATAAAAACACAGTTAACATGTAGACACCCAATTAGCATGTTGCACTTGGTTGCTCTCATTCACTAGAGCCATGATACCAATCCTTGTATTGAAATGAAGTAGTGCCAGCATTTGTTGTGAAATCAAATGTTCTTGATCAACCCCATAACCAGCCACACAAAGCAATAGAAGTGCCCTCACATCCTTAGTGAGGCCACCAGTCTAGTGGCATCAGAGATCTGTTCACAGGTGCCTGTTGTATTGGCACATTTTACTGCAGTCCCACTAGTCCAGTATCCACTGGCTAGCAATAGGAAGGTAGTGGCTGGCCAGATTGCCAGTAAGTATATCCTGGTAGCCCCAGATATCACAAAAATTAAACTGGGGGCCTGTACCACTGGGCACCCTTTGCTAGTTACAAATTGTAACTGTAAATTTCACACAGGTTCTCACAAATGTATGATGTTAAAATACAAAAATGTACAAAGCATGCCTTTACAACGCAGTTTTTACTTCGCAAGATACTTTACAATGCATGTTTTTACAACGCATGCCATCACAGCGCTTTTTTAGAAACTACAACGCATACCATTACAATGCATACCATTACAACGCATATTACTTTTAGGGCCACAGTACGGTAAGTGTTGGATAGTGTAGGGGTAAAAATGACTATTCCCACTCCAGTGAGTGCAACAGTAGGCTAAGTGTTGGATAGTGTAGGGGTATAAATTACTATTCCCACTCCAGTGGGTGCAACAGTAGGGTAAGTGTTGGAAGTGTAGGGGTAAAAATTACTATTCCCCATTACTTACCTTATAATGCGTTGTAGTGACTGCGTTGTAATGACATGCGTTGTAGTGACATGCGATGTAATGGCTGCGTTGTAATGGCATGCGATGTAAAGGATATTACGTTGTAATAACTGAGTTGTAAAGGTACTGCGATGTAATGACTGTGATGTAAATGTTGTTTCCCGTTCTCATAGCATATGGGTGGGGCATGGGTAGGGTGATCTCACCTTCAAGGACTGGAATCAAGCTTCCCTGTCTCTATCTGCCTCCTTTGATGTGCTGCAAGCTTCCTTATCTCAAGCATCTGCTTGCAATTTCCTTGTTCAGAGCGCCAGCTCCACAAGTCTGTTAGGAACAGCTGGTACTCTGGCTGATGCCGCTGCTTCTTGTTAAACTGGCAAACTTCTTTGAAGCATAATCCATCTGTTGCATAGAAAACTTCCTCAAGTTAACCCCCATCCAGGGGTGTGCATGTCTTTTATCTTGACTTTACACCGCGGGCCGTAAATGGCTTCCTCAGACGGAACCGTGTAGGGCTGCCTCTTAAGAATCTTAGACCAGTCTTACCACCTCTGATTGATATGCTGATCCAATCAGAGGGTATGCTATTTTTTAATCCTGGGTGACCCTCCAATCACAAGGAACATTATTGCAAGGATGATCTACTCTCTTCCCTTGTACCATCTGCGGCTATTCCCCAGAAAGGATTTTTAATTAACTCCAGACAGGGGGCGGGGGGCTGACCATCTCCTAACAGAAAGGGTCCCTCCTAGCAGGGTTAGGGCAGCTAAACACAGATAAGAGGAAGTGTCTAACGCCAGCCCACCTGGCCTGTCCAGGGAATTGGGAGGGGCACAGGGGAGCTGGAATATCCATCAGAACAGCTCATATTACATACAATGGCTCAATGCACCATCCTTTCCCTGTACTCCCACGGCACTCAAGCACAAGTCAGGTATTCAAAGGCAACAAGACCTCAGCCATGAGAGACTGCGCAGAATTGATCAGGATGGCTGATCGTCCACCCTTGTTAGAATATAGAGATACAGGTATATCTGACTATAGATTTATTGCTGCCACCAATGTCAGTCTATTACAGCCTGTGTAGAAAGGCAGCATGAACCACTCTCTGTGAAATAGGAGAGTACTATGCATGCCTCCCCATGACCTGAGAGCCAAGCCCTAGGGCCTCAAACCATGCAAACAGAGAGACCCTCAGTGAACATATATGAATGCCATGCTCAGTGAGGTAGGGATCTAAAAACCATACAGTAACTTTTAAGTGGATTGCCAGGAGATCTGCATAAGGCAGGGAAAGCATTCTCTCCAGAGACATGCAGAAGACTTCCCTTCCATTCCCTACATATACCCTCCCCTCCCCCCAGATTCGAATGGCCAATATTTACTCCCAGTAAGAGAAGACCGATCATTTGACTGGGTAAATCAGCGGGAAAGGTCATCTGCATTACCATGCTGTAAGCCTGCTTTATGTTCCACAGTGAAATCTAGTCCCTGCAGAGATATGGACCACCTGAGCAACTTTAGGTTCTCGCCCTTCATTGCTGTGAGCCACTTCAGGGGCGGGTACTATGCATGCCTCCCCTCGATCTCAGAGCCAGCTCTAGGGCCTCAATCAATGTAAACAGGGAGACCCTCAGTGGACATCCATGAGTGACCTGCTCACTGAGGTAGGGATCTAGAAACCATACAGCAACTTTTAAGTGACTTGCCTGGAGATAAGCCTAAAGCAGGGAAAGCACTCTCTTCAGAGACATGCAGAAGACTTCCCGTCCCAAAATAGGTACCCCTGCATTGAGTGGAATGTGATAATTCATTGGCAATTACTTGCTATTGGACCACTGCGATGACAAATGATTCACATATGCCCTCTGTAGCTGTATATAGGTTCCGTAATAATGCTCTTAGGCATTTTCACTAAGAAAGGAGGATAATCACTACTCTTTTGTTCGCCCACCTGGCACAGAAGACCATGAGGACCATGTAATATAATATGGCCCAAGTTGTCTAATGTAAAAATTTGACGTCTATGGAGAATACATTCTGAACTAGTGTCCATCTAGTCTTTATTATCCTTATATATGTAGGTCTTTACTAAATGGATTCAGTAATGCAAACTCCCAAAGTTGAGGGTGTATATAAGAGAAATTTTTTTGAAGAGACTTGGATCCTCATTGACAATATACTTCATGAAAGAAACATTGTCTTTGAAATTACACTTTATGTTTAAATCATATTTATCAAATAATTGCAGGATGTTTATAAGCAGAAGAAACCATGTTGCTTTTGCAAAATTGTATAGTTCTTTTGCCAGTTGGGAAAGGGAAACATTGCATCAAGTTAAATCAGTGCAGGTGAACGATTCAGTAATAGACCTGAGAATGATTAACAGATGAGAAGAGGTAAGGAGGAGAAGGTGTGAGGGGCAAGCAGAAGGGGGAATTAGAAAACCAGTCAACCACAAAACAATAACATTTACAAAACGAGCATTTGGCAAAGCAAATAGTTCTGGACTACTCGAGTGTGTATTTTTCTTTTTACTTTTTCTTTTCAAACATGTGCAATATGCCAGAAGAAACTTGGAAAAGGTTTAGAAATAATGGGGTGGACCAACAGCCCAGGCACACCAAAAAACTACCACGGATGAATTGATCTGACCCACTACCCCATGCTTTATGCTATAGTGGGCAGAAACAAAACATGAATGACACATTACCAGACGAACATGTGGAGGGGACTGACCAAAAACCCCAGTAGGTATCAATATGTGCATTTTCATTTTGACTTTTTGGTGAAATCATGAGGCTGGGGTTACGTTGCTGAGTTAGGCCCAGGAAAAAACACTGCCTTTTTAGAAACACATGTTTCTTAAATTTCCTTCTTTTCTACACAATAACTTCTGACACACATTTGCTTGCGTGACAGTGCAGGATTATTTTCTCTGGAATCACATTGCTTACATTTCCACTACTTAGACACACTATCACGACACCTTGAACATTTAGTACAAGCAAGGCCGGACTGGGAACCGAAACCAGCCCTGACAAACTGCTCTGCCGGCCCTAGGGGAGGAGGGGGGCAAGGGAGGTGCCGAACTATTTGCAAGCACCAGTTTTGGCCAATTTTGTTACCGGGGGCAGATATTCCAAGCCCCCCGTATCAAAAACAGCCCCCCAGGGGCCAAAAACCGGCACCCACCCTGGCGGGAAACGCCCGGTGCACGCTACAGCCAGTCCAGCCCTGAGTACAAGCCCTAAACCTACATTGTGCAAATGTTGTTTGTTATACGTCCGTGACATAACTATCACAGGAGGATAAACAATGATAGGTTGGCTGAGGCCTCAACACAGAAGCATGGATATTGTTATTATATATACACATGCATTTCCATGTTCAAACCAGAGGAGAACTCTGCTGTCACTGAGAGGTCACTGTTTGTCGGAGTCTCAGCACTGCTGATTCCTGTTGTCCCTCTGCGAGGAGGGATGTCCAACTTGTGATCAAGACGGGGACCTGAACACATCCAACCACAGGTAATAGGTAGTTAGATCCTCCAGTAGGGGATTTTGGCAGATCACCCACCACAGGCAACTAGGTTAGGGAGCACATAGTAGAAGTACACTATACAGAGTACTTATATGTCAGCATATATACACTGCTTCAGCTCAACTGTGAAATTGTTTATCCTTTTCACTGTGCTCATATTGCTGATCACTCTCATCTGCTTCTGTCTATTAATTATTGCAGCACATATATTTTACACAGAAATCACAATAGTTCAATAGATATTGAATGCCTCTTTGTATATTCTTTGTGAATCTCTCTGGGTACGTACGAGTGACTGAGTAAAAAGGTTGCAGATCTGTTACCATGATTCCTTAGGGAGTCAGGGTTGTCATGTTCTGAGGTTTCCCAATCCACGTGTTACCATCTTAGGTTTAAGGGCACTTATGGTGGCACTGTGAGCTATCAGGACTATAGGCCAACATATCCTGAGAGCATGTATGGAATCAGTCTTACAATCCCAACATTTATGGTGTCCAACAAACGCAGAAGTCCTACTGAGAATGTGTAAGCCGTACAATACTGGTGAAACAAATAAAGCTGTCTTTAAGCCAGACCTAAAAAGAGGACCAAGAATATTGGACCAGGAAGATGAAAGCAAAGAATGAGAGACCTTAAGTAGGGTGCTAGAGCTGTATGGTAGAAAGGAGAAGGGTACTGGCATAATATTTTTTAAGGAGCAGGGTAACAATTAGGGAAGAAAGTTTGGGAAATGATACAAGGGTATTTGATAAGATGAAAGCAATGTTGTACACCTGGCTATCCGTGCACCTGGAAAATGAAGTGACCAGTTGGAAAGGCGGCACATCAAATGGTTGAGGAACCTGTTCCATGATAATAAATTCAAGACTTCGATCAGATTTAAAGTTAATATTCAGCCCTCACAGCGCTAGATATATTTTTATACTACATAATGCGTGGCATATTCTGTGATTTTACTGCAAAATTTCCAGCTCAACCAGATTCCTTCCCCTTATTATCATATTTGATACATAATACTAATCTTAAATACATTATTTCTAGACCAAATATTTTTGCATGGCACTGCAGATACCCGTTTATGATTAAAATCCTCCGTAACTGACAGCAGGACATTAATTGTGATATATCTGATTAACAATGGCTGTTTTATTGCTCAGCTACTAGAAATATTTCTCAGTCAGTGGACAATGACACATCCTGTTTAAATGTATATAAAGATACTATTATTACATGTACACTTAGCTGCACAGATATGGTCTCAGAGAGTTTTCCAGATGTTATAGATGTCGAGACAAAGAGGGAACTGGCTTGGCAGTGTCATGTATAGATGCTTATTTGCAAAATGTGTTTATTGAGCTGAAAAAAACAATAGACACTAACATTAAACCTGTCCACTTAATGGCATTACTTGAGTAAGTGAAAAGTAAACCTTCATTGATCAGGAAGTACATATCACTGACACTTCTGTTAGCAAAAAGGCAAACTGTAATAAGGTGGGGTAGGGGGCTTGTAACCTACAGAGGTGCCTGGATACCAGGCCTCATATATAGTAATAATGCACAAGATAATTTCATCATGCTCATGTCGCCCAGATCAAGGTCCAGAGATTTATGAGCATCATTACAACCATACCTTGCCCCACGTGCCCTTAATGGTGCTCAGATGGAGTGTAACGACGATGATATTAGATTGATTGAGCTCCAAAATGTAAGTTGTAGCTCTCCCTGGGGTGGCAATTGTATGTATGGCCATATATCACATAATCAGGCAACTACTTGAGAAGGGTGATAATAATGCAGGTAATAAAGATAGTCAATGTGTTGTCTTAACATGCTTTGTCCATGTCGCC
This sequence comes from Triturus cristatus, assembly GCF_964204655.1. Lineage (NCBI taxonomy): Eukaryota > Metazoa > Chordata > Amphibia > Caudata > Salamandridae > Triturus > Triturus cristatus. The sequence goes on from NC_140592.1 coordinate 990,313,625, forward strand.
CTATATGTAAATCTATGCTGTGGTTGCCTTTGCTTCCAACTTCTGAATAAATAAAAGTTTTTAAAAAATGTAGAAAAATTCAAAGTGGTATTTGAGGACAAATTTGTTACACTGGATCATAAATGCTAGAGGATCATCAAGTTAGTTTTTTCCCAGAGCATATAGATCTTGTAACTGCAGTGACTTGGACTCTCACCGGTGTTAAGGTCAGTAACAGAAAGACTCAAAGACTGATACATACGGAACGTGAGCTCTACTGCTGTACAGCATGAACAAATGGCCTTTTTTTATCGGTGAGCTAGAAATGCAAACATTCATATGCTACCATCACTATAAAACTGCTATGCAAATGACACTTTCTTTAGTGGTTGTATTTGCAAATCCATTTTTAGTCGCAAAATCCTATACCAGATGCACTATTAAGCTTCAATTGTTTGGTCTTAGCTAAAGACAGCTAAGGACAGACCTATTGAGTCCAATGTACCTAGATTGGGCTTTAGGTCTGACCCTTGCTCATTAGTGGATGTTTTTTTTTGTGTGTCTCAGTCGTCTCCACTTGATTCAATGGAATCCCCCATATACTTGTGTAGTTGTCCTATCGTGAAGCAATTCAGTCTCACAGTGCTCTGACTGGTTGAGCTGTTTCCTTCCACTGCTGTGATTGCTTGTATTCAGGGAATTACTTTTTTATTCTGCTTTAAACACTTGATATGAGTGCATGTGTTTTCCTGCTCTACGCCTAGTGTGCTGTGCCACCGTCACTTCCCCTCACTCCCCTTGTTACATCCTCCATCCCTGACCCACCTCTCTGTTGCCTCTCACAGCAGGCTTTTGGTTCTTTATTTTTTTATTTATACAATGTAAACTCCTTCATTCTCCTCCCCCCCACCTTGTTTTTGTGCTTGGCAGCGTTTACTTTGCCCCGCCCACTCAACCGTCACTCCTCTGTCGCTTCACATTGCTTTTATTTGTTTTTATTATTATTTAGTTATTTATTTGTTTATTTATTTATTTTTTAGGGTGGGACAAACAGCTATAATTGCTATAGGCTGTTCCTTTCACAGAATTTGTTTTTGCAAACATTGTTTTATTTTTTTTAAGTGACAGCTGTGTCATGATGCATGCACATGTGAGCATCATTTCATGTATGCCACAAAGTATGTGTCCTGATGAATGCATCACAATAGAAGCATATGCATGGAACGTGCCAGAGGCATGCACGATGCATGCATCACAATTCTGCATCTGCATAAAAATCTATAAAAAAAGGCATGTGGATTTGTCACTTCCTAGGCACTTCCGTGCATGGGTACATATGTGCATGCCTACTGATTGATATGTAGAGTATTTTGTTTTTTATTTATCAATCCAAGTGGTGTAAATAAAAAATGCGTTTTCAGTTCTAGTCATTCACTAATGAGGAATTTCCCAGCAGTAAATGGAACCTGCCAGGCACCCAAAAAAAGAAATGAACAAAATGATTTTTAAAGAGTGCAAGGAAGGAGGTGGTGAGGAGAGTAAGTGGGGATAAGCATCGACGAGTTGGCAGGAAGGATGAGAAAAGCAGTAGAAACCAGGGGTGGGGGGAATCACATGCTCAAGAGTTGAAAATGAAGCGTGAGGGATGGATGATTTTGGCCGGGGGAGAAGTACTAAAGGGAGAGGGTTGGGAAACACATGCATTCTCATGGAAGGCTTAACCAAAAAGAAAAAAGCAATTCCCTAAAAGAGAGCAGTGTAATGATACAAGTCAGCCAATCTAAAGGGTGGAGGAGAGGCTATGCTTTAGGGGAAGGAGAAACGCAAGAAGAGGAAGTCAAGCCATCAAATAAGAAACAGGCAAGTGAGAGTGACATTAAAGCCTTCCAATGATCAGCAGTTGATGGGTTGTAAGCCACTTTAAGTTTTTGGTAAGCCCACAAAAGGTCTTTTGCAACCAATCTCCCAGTTGAGACACAATAGTGTAATAATACCTGGTATAAGAACAGCCCACAAAAGGCATCCTCTGTGTAAGGCTTTACCAGATGAGTCCAGGCATCAGATTGTATCCTTTGTTTCCCTAGCTGACCCCATGCCTGCGGAAACATAACGTTTGAATACACGCTCTTGTCAGGGGCATATTATCAAATACCGTAATTGCGATTCTTAAATAGTGATTTTTAGGGAATCGCTATTTGAGAATCGCAAAACGGGATGTAACAATAAATTTGTAAATGTTTTGTGATTCCTTGACATTCCTTAATTGCGATTAGCAAATTGCTAATCGTAATTAAGGAATATTTTCTCATTCAATCCTATGGGCTAGGAGGCCCATAGGATTGAATGGGAAGACATTCTCAATTTGCGATTCGCAATTGGAGAATTGCGCAATGAGAATGCAATTTCAAGGGTGCCAGAGTGTCAAAAGGACACCCTGTTGCACCCTTGAAATATGTATGTGTGCACATGTGGCGCACATAGATGCACTAAGGCCATGTATGTGCATCACATGGCACTTTGAAAAATGCAAAAACTTGCATTTTTCAAAGAAATCGCAAATTACCACCAACTTGAAGTTGGTGGTAATTTGTGATTCCTTACGGCCAAATTGCACTTTTTCTGTGCTTCATACATTGCATTTAAGGAATCGCAATTTGCGATTCCTTAAATGCAATCGCAAAATAGAGAATCGCAAATTTTGTGATTTTCTAATTTGCGATGCCCTTTTGGGATGATATATCCCAAAAGGCCTTTTGCCGTTCGCAAACGGGAAAAGGGCTTGATACATATGCCCCTAAGTCCCTATCTTGGCGGTGGAAGGGCTTTGTTGTTATCACGTTTTCCTGTTTCTCTTGTTCGATAAAATTGGCCACATACAATCGGTCATTAACAAGGTAGCTGTCTCTAGAACTAAGAAGGCCTATTAGGGAGGAAGAAGCTTCTCCCCTACTACATGTACATGGCGGAATGTGTTGCCAGATCATCTCAGGCCGCAGCCCAATCAGTTACATTTCAGAAAGCAATTAAAAACGTGCCTTTTTCCCCCAGGCCACTAATTAAATCCTTGTTAAACTGCATTTCTTTTCAGAATACCGTACAGTCTCCAGCACCAAAACGCCAATTTGTTGGCATTAGCGCACTTTATAAAACTATTAACACACACATTACACATATTGCAGGATCCAAGTCCATCAGGTTGTGCAACATTCCAGTGCCCAAGAGCTCAGGTCTGCGCTCTGTAAAACTATGCTAACAATAAAATACGTCTTTAAAGATATTCATTTCCATATTGCAATTTAAATTGCATAACTATTATCAGAGTGCCCCTGTATTGTGAATTCGTGTGGTAGACTATGTTAGATCTTCTATGATCCAAAATGGCCACTGCAGCTTTAACAAGTGGATGGAAGAGACAAGGGCCCATATTCCTTTAACCCTGCATGGAGGGGCCCACAGATCCGTTCTGCTTCAGAAGGCAGCCTCGCCCCCCGCAGTGTACATGGAGGCGGCCCCCACGCTCCGGAATCAGTCAGGAGCTCTCAGGCCCACCCGTGCACAGTGTTGGAGGGGTCACCCTAAAACCGGGGGGTTCACTGCACCGCAAGGGCTGCGGGGGCTATTGTTACGCCACTGAAGGGAAGCCATTTTATTGAACTGGGCATTGCCCAAAAAGTGGCCTACAGCGGGTGTAGGGCAATTTTGAAAGCCAGGGCCACTCCTGGTCCCATTGTCACTTTCCCCTGCTCCGCGAGATAAACAGTAGCATTCATGGGGAGGCTTCAAGAGTGAGGGGGAAGGTAGAGAGAAAGTGATCAGAGAGAGGCAAGAACGAGAGAGATAGAGGATGAGGGATGGAAAGCAAGAGATAAAGGCGAGAACGAGAGAGAGAGAGGATGGATGGATGGATGGATGGATGGATGGATGGATGGATGGATGGATGGATGGATGGATGGATGGATGGATGGATGGATGGATGGATGGAAAGTAAGAGATAGAGGCGAGAACGAGAGAGAAAGAGGCTGGATGGAAGGAAAGCAAGCGATAGAGGTGGGAACAAGAGAGAGAGAGAGGATGGATGGATGGATGGAAAGTAAGAGATAGAGGCGAGAACGAGAGAGAAAGAGGCTGGATGGAAGGAAAGCAAGCGATAGAGGTGGGAACAAGAGAGAGAGAGAGGATGGATGGATGGAAAGTAAGAGATAGAGGCGAGAACGAGAGAGAAAGAGGCTGGATGGAAGGAAAGCAAGCGATAGAGGTGGGAACAAGAGAGAGAGAGAGCGAGGATGGATGGATGGATAAAAAGCAAGAGATAGAGGTGAGAACGAGAGAGAGATGGATGGATGGGTGGAAAGCGAGAGATAGCACAAAAAGAGGAAAGGAGCGGGGCTGGCTTCAGCATTTGCCAGTGCTGCTTTTGGTTCCTCAGTCCAGCCCTCGTTTTTATGCCCCTGCAGTGGGTCACATGAATTCATTTAACCTGATGTTTCTGATTGTTAGTGCTTTATTTTCAGACTGTACAGTTCAGAAGCAAAGAACAGTGTTTGTCTCTTCCTGTATCTGAGCTATGCTGACAGCATGGACCCCGCAAAGCCAACCATGATAAGGCCCTGGGTGCATTTCAACTCTTGCTAAGGCTCGCATAAAAGGCTCCACAATATCCAAGAAAATATGGAGATTAGTGATTTGGCAAAGGCGTAATTGTGAATTTTATCATCTGCTTCACATTCTTCAGTGTTGTAAAATCAAGCGAGAAAAAAGAGCCTTCTGCTTCTGCTGGAGTGATCAGGACGGGTACTCTACATAGTATTATGCCACATATTTACAGTTGAGGGATGGGGCGCCTCGTAGGTGCAATGGCGTCTGGAGTGCTCCCTCATCAGACCTCAAGCCGCTGAAGGCAGGTGTTTAGGTAACGCCAATTGCGAACGCAAGAGCCTGGAATCAATAATTCACGCATCTCATTTCCATTTAGAAGATCTAGTTAAACACTGATTGGCTTTGGAATATTATACGGCACAGTCCGCGCGACTCTGCAATTAAAAACCTTATGTGAAAAGCTAAGAAGAAAAAAGAGGGCACTTAACTTTGTAAGGCTCAATTTTCCCAAGCTCACTAGAGGTGAATTCCCTGTGACTATTGCAGGGCCATCACGAGGAATGTGCAAGCTTGGGAGTTCATGGACCAGCAAGCAACTGCACTAGGCCCATAGGTACAAGAGCTTCGTCCCACACTTCAGTGAATAACTCCATCATGTGCCCTGTGGCGGTGTGTGCCTCGCGTTGCATATGTTCAGTGGCCTACCGAGAGGACAGTGTGATCTACAGCAAGCCAAGAAACTTGGGGGCATATTATCAAGACAGGCGATAAAATTATCGCCGGTTTAGCGGCAGAAAACCGCCGCTAAAACGGCGATAATGGGCTTGATAATATGCTCTACGGAATTCCAATAGAAGCCCAGGTTAGATGTGAAGGACCTGCAAGGTCTGGGATGCGCAGCCTGGGACGGAGTCCCACAAAGGTAATGCAGACAAGGTGATCTAAGGAATCAGATGGGTCCCGAGCTCCAGTGAAGGTAGAGGGAATGGTTCAGACTGTGGGCCATGGCAAATAATGAGGGGTCCAGAAGGTGGAAGATGACCTGGTTGCAAGAGGCACTCTGTCCCTAGGACTGGATACTGAACTGGAATGCTATCATTAAGAGTGTAACAGCAAGCAATGTGTTGAAGGGATGGCCTTCCAGAAATTGTGATCTGGTGCAACCTACTCAATCTCAGGAATGGAAGAACCACTTGGAATATCTCTGAGTCTTAATACCTGAAATGACTCTCATCTATTTTCATGGTTTATTCCTGTGGGGCGAGTTATGTGGTTCTAGGATCCATTCTGAGACCTCTTTAGAAGCAAAAAGTGAGAACACACAGCAGTGTCATTTGTTCATTATTGCACAGTAGGATCCTCTGCTAAGCTGACACAGGGTCGATGGGTCTGGCTGTCGTACAATGCAACGGAAAATCATGGGGATTTGTCTTCCAAGTCCATAAGTAGTGTGCATGTGTGTTTTAATATGTGCTGCACAAGAAGTCTGTCCTCTGAATAGTACTCCTCATGTAATCTAGGCTGTTGCATGTTGGGAAACCCATTTAGACTTGCACAAAGCAGCGTCTGTCTTTGACTCTTCAATTCAGGTAAACTAGCAGGAGAATGGCCAGTACCCTTGACAGCAGATTCACAATGTAATGTGTGGTATTGCTATGCATATGCTCGACAGTATGTATTCTGTGACTATGCTTACATTTGTTCTCTATTATATTGTCTGTTTTTATGTTTTATTTGTGCAAACATTTGTGTGACAGTTACTGCAGTTACCTCTACAGAACAGCTGTCCGGGAGGTAACCTTACTAAGAAGTACCTGAAAAGAGTCTATTGCCTTCCTGCAAGTGGTAATGGGTGGACTATACTGGCAACAAACGTGCACTGTTCTTCATTTGGCCCAGCTGTGGTCAAAGATTCGAGAGGTGGCCTCCCTTCACAGCCTTAGATCCTCACCCCAGGCTCAAGATGTTGGACTTACAACCCCGACCACTGGCTGCGCGTCATGCTCCATCAAGAAGGAACCATCACAACCTCCTGTAGGACTCCACATGGTCACCATGAAGCCACCACGCAAGTCATGCCTGCATTACGTCAACTTGCTGCCATTTTGATTACTTCTGTAAGAAGTATGTCCTTCCGAGGAGATTCCCTTGAACCAGTGGTGTGCTGGGGTTGAATGAATGTCAACTCTAGGAATAAGCCCCTGTGCGAAATCATACTTGTAGGCACTGTTTGAAACATTGCGAGTGGGATCAGGTTCCCTTACACGATGAGTATGGATTATGAGTCAAAGGTGTTTTGGGAGGTCTGGAATGAATTATCGGTTGCTTACTGGGTTTTTATTGAGGGGGGGCATATACTTCCTACTGTGTGTTTGCGGACCAGAATGTTGACTATCAGTCATGAAACACAATCGGGATTGTAAAGCATAAAAGGAGGCTGAAGGTACTATACTGATGTCTAGGTGTGAACTCGAACATTCAAAGTTATGTGAGATCTTGAATGGACTGTTGTTGTGCGGACAAATCTCAAGTCACCTGTCTCCATCCCTTATAACTCAATTCATGTCCAGATGCTCCTTGGGAGGCCCTTGTAGTCGATTTACTAGGACTCATACAGGATTCTTACGGTATGTCCAAATATATCACTGTGCTGCTAGATTTTTTTCGCAGTAGTCTCAGGTTTTTTCTGTTCTTAAAGCAGGTGGTGCCACTGTTGTAAAATTTCTGGATGATGTATTTCAGCATGACGGTCTTCTCAAGTCTGTGCTGACAACGAGCCACAGATTACCTCTAAACCCCTCCCAAGGCGTTCTCCTGGCAGTGCCAGTATTTTAATGTGACAAATCCGACCAAGGAATACTGACACTTCAGGATTCGCTTTTTCCCAGGTGCGGATGTTACTCTCCCTTTCTGAGCTCTGCAGGTTGTACTGGGGAATAGCGTGGTAATATTACGTTTTCCGAGGAGCAAAATTCACAATATTGTGTTTTCCTCCCTCATAAATTTCGTAAACGTTATCTGGTGAAATTTGTGCAGGGCAAAAAAACGGGTCTGATCAAACCTGCGACCCAATATGAGGGTGGAAAAATGAACCACCGTAGAACATTAGCTAAATGCCTTTATGCAGTCTGAAGTGCACAACCCTCATGTGAACATGCGCCCACCCACCCCGCCTCATCACCGCCCCAGAGGCGCTGTTCATTGGCTAAAGGCGAAGCCGCATGGGACTTCAAACATTATCTGATGCTGTCAATGGGTCAGATCTTTATTAGGCAGAGCGGATAGCAAGGATCCCCGCTCTGCTGTCAGACGTAATGCGTGTACTCTTTATGAATCTTCTAGAAAGGTCACATGCAATAAATCACCAGCAGTTATCATCTTCCTTAATCATCAGTGGCATTATGGCGGAGACAACGTAATAAATCAAGCGGATTACACAGAGTGTTTTAAGTCTATAAATAATGCAAGAAACATAAAACATACACCACAACATGGAGCCGTACAGGAATGCATCCCTCTTACAAGACGCCATGTAGCAGCACGCCCCTGGATCCGCATTTCTGTGTCCCCTAATTCATTTATCTGATCCAAATTTGAGAGTTTAACTAATCAACTCATGAATTACGAAGAGTGCAGCAAACTCCAATACAGGAAAGTAATGAATGAACTGTAGATGGAACGGGAAGAGACAAGCACATCTTAGCTCCAATCTCTGCTCAGTGTCAGCATTTCTGGACATTGAATTCCAGCCAGCATTTTTATTCTGTGCTGTTAGATCTGGGGGTCTCTAGTTGGCAGAGGTATACACCTAAGACCAAATAGGGACCCTTGCTTCTAGTCAGGGTACAGGGACACACACGGTAGATAACCCCTGCTCACCCTCTAGGTAGCTTGGCTCGAGCAGACAGGCTTATCCCCAAGGCAGTGTGTAAGGTATTTGCACGTAGACACCACAATGATCCCCCCTCCGTACACCACAAACTTAGACCACACAGGTGAGTTATATCAAAAATAATATATCTTTATCTAGTTTCCGCAGTTGAAATCAAGCATCACAGGTTTACACCATATTCGCTTTCTTGGTTGGTCGGGATCGTAAGACGATAGTCTCTTGCGTGATTCGATACTCACTGAGAATGAATCAGTTCGTAGGCTCTTGTTGTTTAGGCGGTACAAAAGGGGGTGGTGATGGACGGAGCATCAGAACCAATCAAACACTCACACCCAGTCAACAGATCTGGGTTTGATCCATCACCGTTCTTTAGCCCACTCTGCCACCCCAGTTCAGACATGGCCATATGCAAATCAGTCTGACCCTGTGCCTCATGGGAACAGTCCAGCCCGAACTGCCAAGCCATGCCTTCCCTGGACCGGAAACAAGCTTCCTAGGACCGGTTTCTGGCATTTCACCCGTCTTCAGCCAGGCTTGCTTGAATCCAGTGGCAAAGTGAGCAAGGGACTCACGTCTGAGCATACCCTGCCAACTTATGGCGAACAAAGCGGTACAAAAGGGGGTGGTGATGGACGGAGCATCAGAACCAATCAAACACTCACACCCAGTCAACAGATCTGGGTTTGATCCATCACCGTTCTTTAGCCCACTCTGCCACCCCAGTTCAGACATGGCCATATGCAAATCAGTCTGACCCTGTGCCTCATGGGAACAGTCCAGCCCGAACTGCCAAGCCATGCCTTCCCTGGACCGGAAACAAGCTTCCTAGGACCGGTTTCTGGCATTTCAGCCGTCTTCAGCCAGGCTTGCTTGAATCCAGTGGCAAAGTGAGCAAGGGACTCACGTCTGAGCATACCCTGCCAACTTATGGCGAACAAAGCGGTACAAAAGGGGGTGGTGATGGACGGAGCATCAGAACCAATCAAACACTCACACCCAGTCAACAGAACGGTCCTAGGAAGCTTGTTTCCGGTCCAGGGAAGGCATGGCTTGGCAGTTCGGGTTGGACTGTTCCCATGAGGCACAGGGTCAGACTGATTTGCATATGGACATGTCTGAACTGGGATGGCAGAGTGGGCTAAAGAACGGTGATGGAGCAAATCAAGATCTGTTGACTGGGTGTGAGTGTTTGATTTGTTCTGATGCTCCGTCCATCACCACCCCCCTTTGTACCGCTTTGTTCGCCATAAGTTGGCAGGGTATGCTCAGACGTGAGTCCCTTGCTCTCTTTGCCACTGGATTCAAGCAAGCCTGGCTGAAGACGGCTGAAATGCCAGAAACTGGTCCTAGGAAGCTTGTTTCCGGTCCAGGGAAGGCATGGCTTGGCAGTTCGGGTTGGACTGTTCCCATGAGGCACAGGGTCAGACTGATTTGCATATGGACATGTCTGAACTGGGATGGCAGAGTGGGCTAAAGAACGGTGATGGAGCAAATCCAGATCTGTTGACTGGGTGTGAGTGTTTGATTTGTTCTGATGCTCCGTCCATCACCACCCCCCTTTGTACCGCTTTGTTCGCCATAAGTTGGCAGGGTATGCTCAGACGTGAGTCCCTTGCTCTCTTTGCCACTGGATTCAAGCAAGCCTGGCTGAAGACGGCTGAAATGCCAGAAACCGGTCCTAGGAAGCTTGTTTCCGGTCCAGGGAAGGCATGGCTTGGCAGGTCGGGTTGGACTGTTCCCATGAGGCACAGGGTCAGACTGATTTGCATATGGACATGTCTGAACTGGGATGGCAGAGTGGGCTAAAGAACGGTGATGGAGCAAATCCAGATCTGTTGACTGGGTGTGAGTGTTTGATTTGTTCTGATGCTCCGTCCATCACCACCCCCCTTTGTACCGCTTTGTTCGCCATAAGTTGGCAGGGTATGCTCAGACGTGAGTCCCTTGCTCTCTTTGCCACTGGATTCAAGCAAGCCTGGCTGAAGACGGCTGAAATGCCAGAAACCGGTCCTAGGAAGCTTGTTTCCGGTCCAGGGAAGGCATGGCTTGGCAGTTCGGGTTGGACTGTTCCCATGAGGCACAGGGTCAGACTGATTTGCATATGGACATGTCTGAACTGGGATGGCAGAGTGGGCTAAAGAACGGTGATGGAGCAAATCCAGATCTGTTGACTGGGTGTGAGTGTTTGATTTGTTCTGATGCTCCGTCCATCACCACCCCCCTTTGTACCGCTTTGTTCGCCATAAGTTGGCAGGGTATGCTCAGACGTGAGTCCCTTGCTCTCTTTGCCACTGGATTCAAGCAAGCCTGGCTGAAGACGGCTGAAATGCCAGAAACCGGTCCTAGGAAGCTTGTTTCCGGTACAGGGAAGGCATGGCTTGGCAGTTCGGGTTGGACTGTTCCCATGAGGCACAGGGTCAGACTGATTTGCATATGGACATGTCTGAACTGGGATGGCAGAGTGGGCTAAAGAACGGTGATGGAGCAAATCCAGATCTGTTGACTGGGTGTGAGTGTTTGATTTGTTCTGATGCTCCGTCCATCACCACCCCCCTTTGTACCGCTTTGTTCGCCATAAGTTGGCAGGGTATGCTCAGACGTGAGTCCCTTGCTCTCTTTGCCACTGGATTCAAGCAAGCCTGGCTGAAGACGGCTGAAATGCCAGAAACCGGTCCTAGGAAGCTTGTTTCCGGTCCAGGGAAGGCATGGCTTGGCAGTTCGGGTTGGACTGTTCCCATGAGGCACAGGGTCAGACTGATTTGCATATGGACATGTCTGAACTGGGATGGCAGAGTGGGCTAAAGAACGGTGATGGAGCAAATCCAGATCTGTTGACTGGGTGTGAGTGTTTGATTTGTTCTGATGCTCCGTCCATCACCACCCCCCTTTGTACCGCTTTGTTCGCCATAAGTTGGCAGGGTATGCTCAGACGTGAGTCCCTTGCTCTCTTTGCCACTGGATTCAAGCAAGCCTGGCTGAAGACGGCTGAAATGCCAGAAACCGGTCCTAGGAAGCTTGTTTCCGGTCCAGGGAAGGCATGGCTTGGCAGTTCGGGTTGGACTGTTCCCATGAGGCACAGGGTCAGACTGATTTGCATATGGACATGTCTGAACTGGGATGGCAGAGTGGGCTAAAGAACGGTGATGGAGCAAATCCAGATCTGTTGACTGGGTGTGAGTGTTTGATTTGTTCTGATGCTCCGTCCATCACCACCCCCCTTTGTACCGCTTTGTTCGCCATAAGTTGGCAGGGTATGCTCAGACGTGAGTCCCTTGCTCTCTTTGCCACTGGATTCAAGCAAGCCTGGCTGAAGACGGCTGAAATGCCAGAAACCGGTCCTAGGAAACTTGTTTCCGGTCCAGGGAAGGCATGGCTTGGCAGTTCGGGTTGGACTGTTCCCATGAGGCACAGGGTCAGACTGATTTGCATATGGACATGTCTGAACTGGGATGGCAGAGTGGGCTAAAGAACGGTGATGGAGCAAATCCAGATCTGTTGACTGGGTGTGAGTGTTTGATTTGTTCTGATGCTCCGTCCATCACCACCCCCCTTTGTACCGCTTTGTTCGCCATAAGTTGGCAGGGTATGCTCAGACGTGAGTCCCTTGCTCTCTTTGCCACTGGATTCAAGCAAGCCTGGCTGAAGACGGCTGAAATGCCAGAAACCGGTCCTAGGAAGCTTGTTTCCGGTCCAGGGAAGGCATGGCTTGGCAGTTCGGGTTGGACTGTTCCCATGAGGCACAGGGTCAGACTGATTTGCATATGGACATGTCTGAACTGGGATGGCAGAGTGGGCTAAAGAACGGTGATGGAGCAAATCCAGATCTGTTGACTGGGTGTGAGTGTTTGATTTGTTCTGATGCTCCGTCCATCACCACCCCCCTTTGTACCGCTTTGTTCGCCATAACTTGGCAGGGTATGCTCAGACGTGAGTCCCTTGCTCTCTTTGCCACTGGATTCAAGCAAGCCTGGCTGAAGACGGCTGAAATGCCAGAAACCGGTCCTAGGAAGCTTGTTTCCGGTCCAGGGAAGGCATGGCTTGGCAGTTCGGGTTGGACTGTTCCCATGAGGCACAGGGTCAGACTGATTTGCATATGGACATGTCTGAACTGGGATGGCAGAGTGGGCTAAAGAACGGTGATGGAGCAAATCCAGATCTGTTGACTGGGTGTGAGTGTTTGATTTGTTCTGATGCTCCGTCCATCACCACCCCCCTTTGTACCGCTTTGTTCGCCATAAGTTGGCAGGGTATGCTCAGACGTGAGTCCCTTGCTCTCTTTGCCACTGGATTCAAGCAAGCCTGGCTGAAGACGGCTGAAATGCCAGAAACCGATCCTAGGAAGCTTGTTTCCGGTCCAGGGAAGGCATGGCTTGGCAGTTCGGGTTGGACTGTTCCCATGAGGCACATGGTCAGACTGATTTGCATATGGACATGTCTGAACTGGGATGGCAGAGTGGGCTAAAGAACGGTGATGGAGCAAATCCAGATCTGTTGACTGGGTGTGAGTGTTTGATTTGTTCTGATGCTCCGTCCATCACCACCCCCCTTTGTACCGCTTTGTTCGCCATAAGTTGGCAGGGTATGCTCAGACGTGAGTCCCTTGCTCTCTTTGCCACTGGATTCAAGCAAGCCTGGCTGAAGACGGCTGAAATGCCAGAAACCGGTCCTAGGAAGCTTGTTTCCGGTCCAGGGAAGGCATGGCTTGGCAGTTCGGGTTGGACTGTTCCCATGAGGCACAGGGTCAGACTGATTTGCATATGGACATGTCTGAACTGGGATGGCAGAGTGGGCTAAAGAACGGTGATGGAGCAAATCCAGATCTGTTGACTGGGTGTGAGTGTTTGATTTGTTCTGATGCTCCGTCCATCACCACCCCCCTTTGTACCGCTTTGTTCGCCATAAGTTGGCAGGGTATGCTCAGACGTGAGTCCCTTGCTCTCTTTGCCACTGGATTCAAGCAAGCCTGGCTGAAGACGGCTGAAATGCCAGAAACCGGTCCTAGGAAGCTTGTTTCCGGTCCAGGGAAGGCATGGCTTGGCAGTTCGGGTTGGACTGTTCCCATGAGGCACAGGGTCAGACTGATTTGCATATGGACATGTCTGAACTGGGATGGCAGAGTGGGCTAAAGAACGGTGATGGAGCAAATCCAGATCTGTTGACTGGGTGTGAGTGTTTGATTTGTTCTGATGCTCCGTCCATCACCACCCCCCTTTGTACCGCTTTGTTCGCCATAAGTTGGCAGGGTATGCTCAGACGTGAGTCCCTTGCTCTCTTTGCCACTGGATTCAAGCAAGCCTGGCTGAAGACGGCTGAAATGCCAGAAACCGGTCCTAGGAAGCTTGTTTCCGGTCCAGGGAAGGCATGGCTTGGCAGTTCGGGTTGGACTGTTCCCATGAGGCACAGGGTCAGACTGATTTGCATATGGACATGTCTGAACTGGGATGGCAGAGTGGGCTAAAGAACGGTGATGGAGCAAATCCAGATCTGTTGACTGGGTGTGAGTGTTTGATTTGTTCTGATGCTCCGTCCATCACCACCCCCCTTTGTACCGCTTTGTTCGCCATAAGTTGGCAGGGTATGCTCAGACGTGAGTCCCTTGCTCTCTTTGCCACTGGATTCAAGCAAGCCTGGCTGAAGACGGCTGAAATGCCAGAAAACGGTCCTAGGAAGCTTGTTTCCGGTCCAGGGAAGGCATGGCTTGGCAGTTCGGGTTGGACTGTTCCCATGAGGCACAGGGTCAGACTGATTTGCATATGGACATGTCTGAACTGGGATGGCAGAGTGGGCTAAAGAACGGTGATGGAGCAAATCCAGATCTGTTGACTGGGTGTGAGTGTTTGATTTGTTCTGATGCTCCGTCCATCACCACCCCCCTTTGTACCGCTTTGTTCGCCATAAGTTGGCAGGGTATGCTCAGACGTGAGTCCCTTGCTCTCTTTGCCACTGGATTCAAGCAAGTCTGGCTGAAGACGGCTGAAATGCCAGAAACCGGTCCTAGGAAGCTTGTTTCCGGTCCAGGGAAGGCATGGCTTGGCAGTTCGGGTTGGACTGTTCCCATGAGGCACAGGGTCAGACTGATTTGCATATGGACATGTCTGAACTGGGATGGCAGAGTGGGCTAAAGAACGGTGATGGAGCAAATCCAGATCTGTTGACTGGGTGTGAGTGTTTGATTTGTTCTGATGCTCCGTCCATCACCACCCCCCTTTGTACCGCTTTGTTCGCCATAAGTTGGCAGAGTATGCTCAGACGTGAGTCCCTTGCTCTCTTTGCCACTGGATTCAAGCAAGCCTGGCTGAAGACGGCTGAAATGCCAGAAACCGGTCCTAGGAAGCTTGTTTCCGGTCCAGGGAAGGCATGGCTTGGCAGTTCGGGTTGGACTGTTCCCATGAGGCACAGGGTCAGACTGATTTGCATATGGACATGTCTGAACTGGGATGGCAGAGTGGGCTAAAGAACGGTGATGGAGCAAATCCAGATCTGTTGACTGGGTGTGAGTGTTTGATTTGTTCTGATGCTCCGTCCATCACCACCCCCCTTTGTACCGCCTTGTTGTTTAGGCAGCCACGTTGCTCCGTCGGCGTCACTGCGCTCGTTGTACAAAGCGCTCCTCTGGCTGTTCGGTGCAAGGTTTCCACAACTCCCGCGACGAGCCCCCAGTGACGATGTCGACGTCACCGGAGTCAGCCACTCACAGCGCGGCTTCGTAGAGCAGGGAAGTACGACTCTCGATCTGCTTCAGGCCTCCGGGTCGCGGCAAGGCACGTGCCAATGAGCACGTCGGTCTTCTTGATGCGGTAACCGGTGTCAGGCCCGGATCAGCGCGGTACTCTCCAGCAAGACAGAGAGCAGCCAGCCCACTTCACCGGCAGATGTTGAGAAGCTTGGTAGAACAGTCCACGGTCCCTGCAGCACACAGCAGCGCAGGGGGGACACAGCAGAGTCTTGGGTTCGGGGCAACCTTTCTATCCCTGGGTTGCGAAACAGGAGGCCAGCTCTTCTCAGGCCCTTGGAGATTCGGTTTAAGACACAGCACACAGCAAAGTCTTGTTTGGTCAAGTGGGTAGAGTCAGCACACAGCAAGACCCCTTCTCCTCCTCAGCTTCAGTTGTACAGCAGAACAGGTCAGCCCTTAGAGCACACAGCAAGGCAATCTTCCTTTAGTTCTTCAGCGGTCCGTCTTTCAGCAGAGGTTCCTCTAGATGGTAGAATCTGAAAATCTGTTGTCAGGGGTCTTGTACTTATACCCCTAAAAGTCTTTGAAGTCTTTGTGCAAGTGGGTCCTGAGCCCGGTCTGATCCAGTTCTGGGTGTTGCTGGAGCACTTTGTTTTCCTGGCTTCTGCTTTCTTTTCAGAGTGAGGGGCAGAGTCATCAGCCGCCCAGCAGGAGGTGGAGCCAGCAGTGTGGCAGGCAGGCACAGCCCTATTCACTCCCAGGTGCTATCTCCTCCCTCCGCTCTACTTGCAAATGTCGCCATTCAGCAAAGGGCTGACTCAGCCAACCTCCTGGGGGATCCCCAGCCCCTGTCACTCTCAAGCCAGACAGTCAATCCACAAGCATGCCCAGGCACACAGAAGGGTTAGACAAGAGAACAGCTACTCTCTAAAAAGTACTATTCTCCAACTCAGGATTTAAAAACAGCCTCTCCTAAAAGATGTGTTATTAAATGCTGAGCTCAGGGATATCAAACACTCATGTCTTATCTTGTTCCTATGAGAAGATTGGCAGATAGCCATTGACACCAGCCTCCCCCATGTTAGCCTATGGAGCAAGATAACCTTGCAGCAGTGAACACACAAAATGTCCGCTGTTCACTTCCAGAGCATGATACCTGCACTAGTACATGCTCTACCTTTTACATACACTGCACCCTGCCCAGGGGGGTACCTTGGGCCTTCCATAGGGATGACTGATGTGCACAAAAAGGGAAGGGTTAGGCCTAGTCAGTGGGGACACTGACCAGGGTGACATGGCAGTCTGGGGACTGCAGGCAGGCCTGCGGCGGCAGGCCTGAGACACCATTTTAGGGCTACTCATGTGGGTGGCGCAATCAGCGCTGCAGGCCCACTAGTAGCATCTGTCATCACCAGCCCTGGCACACACAGTGCACTTTACTAGGGACTTCAGGGTGATACAAATATGCCAATTAGGTATATCCAATCAATATGATATTTTACACAGGGAGCACTTACACTCTGGCACTGATTAGCAGTGGCAGAGTGTCCAAAGCATCTAAACCAGCAAAAACGAAATCCAGCACAGCATCAAAAATCCAGGTAGTAGAGGCAAAAGATAGGGGAAAAACCCACGCCAAGGATGTCAGGTCTAACATGTGCCTTCAGCTGGTGGTCGCTTAGCGTGAAGAAGGCAGTCTTTCTTTCGCTCGTGTCTTTTTCAGACATCTTTGTTCACAACTTTTTTTGTGCACAGGAGCTATAGATAAAGACAATTTAAATGTTTAACACAGATCTTTCTCTGGAAAATGCATGTTATTTAATTCCAGGAACATTTGCAACATTTTGAAATGTTCTTCAGAATTGAAAAATGTTTGAAATGTTTGCTTATTTTTGGATTTTCACTAGGCCTGGGCGAAAATTTCGTTCCGTTCGCGGAAATTGCGATAATTTGACATTTTCGCGTTCCGCGGAGAGCGCGAAAATCTCAAAATTTCCGCTTTCCGCAGCTTGGCGATAATTTGTTTCTTGCTCGCGCTGTAAAATAATACATTCCATTCTCGCGCGCGCGCGATCGCCTTACCAAAATCCCTGCGTTCACCGACAAGTTTTCTTGATCCGGTCGCGTTCTCCATGAGATGTTGGATTGTTTTTATCCATTTGCGCTGTCTCGCGACAGTTCGCGCCCGCAGTGACGTCATGCGTCGCGCGATCACTTCTTTCTTCTCGCGATCATGCACCGTGAGACAACTCAAAACAAGATGGCCGCGCCCGCGAGCAACCACATGGGTAAGTTGGCGACCCGCAACCATGCAGAAAATCTCGCGAACATGCCAGAAAAAAAATTCCGCATCTTCGCGATATTTCCGCTTGTTTGCGATAATTTTAAACATTTTCGCGATAATTTGCGAAAGTGGATTTCTCAAATTCCGCCCACCCCTAATTTTTACACAGGCTTCACATTCCGATTCCGGTTTCCAAGCAGAGTTTATGCCTGCAATGCATCAGAAACATAGGACCTGCTGACTACACCTTAGCTCACAAAAACAAGGATGCGCCTTTGCGATGAGAGAAAATGCCCTGTACAAATTTACTTATGAACTCCATCCCACATGGAAACAGCACAGAGCACTGAAAGGCCGAACATCTCAGCGTTTACACTCACATTGCCTACCAGAAACTACAAGTTGGCATTGCACTCTAAATTCGCGTATTAGCGGAGCTGTGGAACCATTGGACATTTATTTCCCCCTTCCCCCTTCCGGCAAAGCGCCAAGCCCCCTGTCGGGGGGGGGGGTATTGTCTGTGGCGCTTGTACTGTTGTCTACAGCCCTGCCCCTGCAGCAGTACAGCTGGCCTCCTGTTCCTGGTTTGTGGACCTGACAATTATAGGCCTGATAAACTTTTAATTCCGAGTTGTGGAATTTCATCCGAAGTTACAGCTCCAGGAGAAATACAATCAGGGCTTTAGTGAGAGCTGAACCACACAATTGTGCTACATTAACTATGAAGCGGCTCCTTGTGTAGGCTTCCACTGACTAGAGTAACATTCCAGGCTTTATGGCAGGAATCACCGAGGAGCATTCCCTGTGAATGGAAATACAATCAATCATAGATTATGCTGTGAGTGGGTCTGGCCGAAAAAAGGAGGAGGATTACCCCACTGAGTGGGGATTACGGTACCAGATGTATTACATCACATTGGGCCAACCCAAGAGTGACGGAGGAACCACTCATGCGAATGCGCATTATACAATCTGCCATCAATCCGCATCCGGGCCAAAGTCTGCAAGGAAGCTACTCAGTCCAAGTTACTTAGGGGTATATTCACAAGAACGTGTGATAACTACCGCAAGAGTAGCGTAACGCAACTTACAATATCGCAGCACATCGCGGGAAAATAACCCTGTGACAACGTGGGATTCACAACAAGGCGGTAGCATGCGATAGTCTTCTGAAACCGCGGACAATGTCTGCGATAAAACCACCTCGATGGAGTTAAAAACGCAACCACAACACCAAAAAACCTACGATGGGCCAAAGCACGATGAGGAAATCAACGAGAAGCAGCGCCAGGCCTGCAACACACACCTGGCAGGTGGGAAAAATCTCCATAAAAGCAGTAAACACACCCGCACACAAACTGACCTACATCCAAGCACCATGGAGGCAGCCGGAGCAGGTGCAGAGGACGAGCGCAACCCCACAAGCACCCTGGATGACCAGCCTGGGACCTCGGGGACAGGGATGGGGCAAGGACAAGAAGACAATGAAGACGAAGTTAAGTCCGCAGGCGAACAGGATCATAGTCACGGAGGTGATGGAACACCATCAACAACTCTTCGTCACCTCCAACGTGTCACTGGGCACCAAAACTGAAATATGGAGGGACATCGTCAACAAGGTGAATGCCGTTGGAGAGCACAAGCGGACAATGGACGAGGTCAAGAGGCGATAGAATGACATTAAGCGAAAGACCAAGGAGAAACTCTCCGCCAACCAGAAGACCGCAATGCAGACTGGAGGTGGGGGCCCAGCTCCACTGCTGGAACTGGACGACATGGAGGAGCTGGTGTCGACAGACATCAGTGTGGAGACTGTGGTCGGAGTCGGGAGACCGGACACTGCTCGACAGGACACAACACAACCGCAACAGGGTGAGTGACCACCAGGTACTGGGGGGACGGGTGGAGATGGGCACAATGCCACACATGCACAATCAAGCAGAGCACGGTGCACACCCACAATGACTCTGGGTCCTCGCCAAGATCTACAGACTGTCACAATGTACAATGCCATGCTGTCTGAATGTCAACCTGTACCATGTGTGTACACACGTGGACACATTGTAATACACCATCTTCCATTCACATCGCAGGGGCACCATCAACACCTCCTGCAGAGCAGTCCCAGCCACTCTTCACGGATGACGAGGAGGACAACGCCAGCATCGACACCCAAACCATCCAAGACATCATTGACCTCATCCGCCACTCACCTCCAGGCTCAGGGCAGCCCAGCTACATCGATGAGACCCCACCCACCACCCAAACCACCCTGTAGGAGGCACCCACAGCCCCGGCACCCTCCCAAGACCTCCAGGAACAACACATGGCCTTCCCAACACCGTGTGCTGGAGTGCCAGATGGAGACGGCTGAGCAGGTGCGGGTGGACTTTGGCATAATGGCTGCCAAACTGGACGCCATCCTTGGGTGTCTATGTCTGCCCCATGGTCTCCAAGGAGCCCTGGCTGACATCATTGGAGTCATGGCGCAGAGAGAAGAACAGCTGTTTGCTCAGAGTTGCTACAGCGATGTCAGCCGTGAACTGGCACACATACGGAGGCTCATTGAAGACATGGTGCGGATACAGGCGGAAAGGATGGCAGCCACCGCTGTACATCATCGAAATGTAGCTGGGATCTATCATACCCTACAGACCTCCACCATGGCATTGCCACCACAAGTCATGGAGCTGATAAATTCTGCTGCCCCCACACTATCCACATCCCCGCCCCCTGGTGTGTCAGTGCCTTCCAGTGCAGCAGCCGGATCCACTCAGGCCCCTGATTTGTCAGTGGCACACAGTGTGACAGCCGGATCCGCTCAGGCCCCTGATGTGTCAGTGGCACACAGTGCGGCAGCCGGATCCACTCAGGCCCCTTATGTGTCAGTGGCACACAGTGCGGCAGCCGTTTCTGCAACATCCACAGGTGGGGCAGGGCACACACCAGAGAACGAGGAAGTGGATGGGGCTTTGGTCAGAAGGACCAGGCACTAGCATTCATTACCGCCACCTGGCCTGTTTATGCTTGGTCCCGCACATGGCCTCATGACCTTCCACTGACCCACAATACATTCCGATGCACTCACCTTGGACAGCGACATGGACTGCCACTTCCAGATTGATGACCAATGACAAGGCGAACAGGCTGCGGACTTTACCCTTCCCTTCAGCAGGACTTGTCATCCCCAGATGGACTCTGGCTGGTCCTCCATGGGCCCATATTGTGTAGTGTGCTGGGCATTGCCAAGAACCGCTCCAGCTGCATAACTGCACTGGATGTGCAATAAACATCCATTGACGTACTGCTGTGTCATGTCTTTCATCAGTCATGTATGCATGTGTGGATGAATGTAGGGACAGTGATTTCCCTTGTGTCAATGATGCTCATCCTGTGGGATGCCAGTCAGAGGGTGCTACATTGTATTTTGTGTACTGGGTCCCGTTGACACTACAACAGGGACACGCGCATCACTCACTTCCTTGTCCGGACATGGACTGAACCACTCCCAGAGCCCATGTGTCATTGTGGCAAGCCCTGCGCTGGTTCGGCGTACGGCAGGCCAGACCACTCCGCTTGCGCTCCGAGGGGGGACCCTCATTGCTCACCATCGCAGGCGAACTCGCTGGTGGTGTGCAGGTCACTGGTCCAGTTGTCAGCATGTCACAGCCACTCCCTGAGGGCAGGTTTGCACGCACACCACACCCATCCGGCACAGGCGTCACAGGCCATGTGACTCCGCCAGCATAAGGGGCCGATGGCGTCACATTCTCCTCTGCCCGTGGTAACTGGATGATGGACGCCATGGTTCCCAATCATGAAGAGCACAGGAGTTTTGTTGTGCCCAGGGTTAGTGGGAACCTAGGCCTGCATACATGAAAGGATGACCCTCACGTGGCACTGACTGGGGTTTCACAGGGTTAGTGGCAACCCAGGCCTGCGTACAGCATGGGCCGAACAACACGTGGAATTGACTGGGGTTGCACGGGGTTATTCGCACCCGGCGCATTGGGGCAGGCACAGTCACCCCACCACGGGACGGTGACTTTGGGTGCACTGAGTCAGTGGCACATTAAGCTGCTGAGCGGGTGGGCACCCTGCGATGATGCCCCGTCCCGGCGGTCCGGGCAACTCAGGTTTTGTCTGCCCTGCTGAACCGCAATGTAGGCCAGAGCCACGTGGCCTCGCTTCCGGGTCACAGACTCAGTGGCACCCATTGGGCTGATCGGGTGTGCAAAAGAAACACAATTGATGTACATAATACTGAACAAATCAAAAATGAGCGGGTGTGCAGCCTGCGATGTTGCCGGGTGCACTGGTATGTCCTCTGCCATGGAGCATTCAAGACCCAGCAACAAACTTGAGACCTGGTGGCCTGCGGAGCGTGACTGCATGGTGTGGAGGGTGCTATGTCTGCGGGTCCCAGGCTTGTGGCGGGCCCGTGGCTTGTGGCTTGCAGCGGCACGTGGTGGGACATCCTGCCAACACGCCGGTTGCGAAAGGTGAGCAGTGAGACCTGGGTGTGCATGGGCGGGCATGCTCCGTGGGCGGCGGGTGCCTTTGTAATGCCTCGCTGGGTGTGCATGGGCGGGTAGGCAATGTTATCTTGTGCAAGTGTGTGTACTGTGCCAGTCATGTATCTGGACTCTGTTTCAGATGACGGCTCTGACTCAGATGTGTGTCCTGGTGTACTGCTATACATACCGGCACATGGTTGGAGACACACCGGTGGTAGCAGGTGAGCAGTGTGGCCAGGGTGCACGGGGGCATCTCTCTCTCTCTCTCTCTCTCTCTCTCTCTCTCTCTCTCTCTCTCTCTCTCTCTCATTCTCTCTCTCTCTTTCTCTCTCTCTCTTTCTCTCCTCTCCCTCTCTTCTCTCTCTCTCCCTCACTTCTTCTCTCTCTCTCTCTCTCGCTCTCCCTCTCTTCTTCTCTCTCTCTCTCCCTCTCTTCTTCTCTCTCTCTCTATCCCTCTCTTCTTCTCTCTCTCTCTCTCTCTCTCTCCCTCTCTCTCTCTCCCTCTCTTCTTCTCTCTCTCTCCTTCGCTCTCTCTCTGTCCTTTGATGTGCGCAGGACACACCTTCTCATCATGTTTTTTGTCTTGCAGGCTGTGACCTACGAACTGTCCTGCTGGGAGCCGCCATGTGTCTTCATTTAATTTTGGTGTTCATTTTAATAAAGTTTTAATTGTTGCTTCGAAAGTGGGTGTGTAATGCTCATTTCTGTGACGACACATGCATTTCAACTGTTGTGATTGTGCGACATCATGCAGAATATTTTGTACATGTTTTTGTGTAGCTGATGTGGCATGTCTTTGTTGGGAGGGGGGTGCCAGGGAGGGGTGGTCCGGGGGTGGTGTTGGTGGGTGTTGTGGCCCTCTTGGATGTCCGGGCCGCATGATGTGTGGCTCCATGGCACCTGTTGCACTTCCGATGTGGCCCTGGGCTGTTCTCCCTTTTGTGGTGCTGGCTGCCGTCCGACTTAACACCAGGTCAGAGCAGGTGTAGATATCCTGGTCCCTTATCGCCGGTTTTGTGTTCTTATCACCGATCTGGCTGGTCGTTGAGAATGTTGAAGTGTGGTGTTGTTGTGGCTTTTGGCACGGGAACGCCTACTCTGCATCTCATTAGCGATAGTTGTGGGGATCCTCTGTGGCGATGTTTTTTGAGGCTGCTATCGCGGGTAAACTGGTGCTGTGGTCTGTTAGCACCAGCTTGTGAATGGGGAGGTAAATTTATCACGACTTCGGCTGCGATAAAGTGCCGTTAATTCGGCGATAGCTCCTTGTGAATATGGCCCTTAGTCTTCCAGTGTACTCCCTCCCATTCCCTATTCTAGTCTATGGTACTTGTTTGTTTGTAGGGTCAGAAGTATCAGAGGTAGGAGAGCGGTGGCACTGAAAGTGCAGAGACTAGGCATCAGGCCACCGAGGTGCTGACAAGAGATGTTGGTGAGCAACTTGAGAATGGGGGTAAAGAGAAATTTGGATCAAAGCCCCTTCATGTTTATGATCTTACCTTCTAGACATTCAGCAATATTGAAAATAAACAAATACAGTGAGTGAAATTTGTAATTATATACTTTTAAATTTAATCGAGTCACATTAACATGCATTTTGACAATTATTTCTGCAACACAACAAATAATAACTGTGTATTTATTTCTATTTTGTTTCTTTTTCAATTCTACATTTTCTCTTTAATACTTCCCCTTTCTAAACCCATCTAATGGATTTCAAATTGATTGATGATCTTCACCTCACTATGCACCCCAGTTAACGCCTGGTCCACCTGCATGTAAATAAATGTTTTTATAAGAGTATCAAGTGATGTAGCGTTTAAAAGTTTGAGAATTGTAGGGGTGCGTTATATTCACTGTTAGTCGGCACCCGTATATAACCAAATGTGTACTCAGGGATTTCGTGTGCAATGTATTACAACTGTATAACCTATATCGATTTTAGTAGAAGTGCTAGCTATGTACAAGCACATGGTAAACGTATTAGAGAAATGTATAGTGTTTAGCTACGGGAAATGCAATGTGGTGTTAGAAATGTGTACCCCAGACTTCGTGTCTGTAGGTTGTTTAGGTTGACCACACATGAAAGAAAGACGTAAATGTCAATACTGTGATTGAAACCTGCTTGTGTAACCGAAGTAGTGGCCAGAATTCGCATATATCGTTGAGGCGAAAGGCCTGGTATTTTCTTATGTTAGCCAAGGGCAATAGGCCAAAAGGGATTTATTCCAGTAGAGGTTTTAGGCTGTAGTAAATTGCAACTTAAAAGATGTGAAGAATGTCTGCTTTGCATGATCTCACCCCAGGTGCAAGGACAGTTGCTCGTTAGTAGAGAAGCTCTTTGTTCACAAATTGACTTATGCAGTAAAAGCCAGACATGGGAGTGTATTGGAATGTACCAATCGTAACTCCTAGTGCGGATGGCGTCTGGGACTCAAGGCCAAGCGATGGACGATGGAACTGGACAGCGCTCTGTGGAAATTTACTGAAAGACGACCCCGCAGAAGAGGAGGCGCAAAGGGCGTGTTCGGAGACTTGGGGTACTGTATTAGGGACAGCGCCCCGAGGGTGGAGGCAGAGCAGAACAGATCAGAGCAGCCCAAAGCAGAGGACGGCTAGGCGAAGGGTAGAGGGGGCAACTTAGACCAGCTCTCTAAGTGAAGTCTTCTTATGAAGTTTCACTCTGACACCTTTTATTCTGATGAGGGTCTCAAGGGATTGCTATGTAGGGATGTCACCTAGTACAGAGTAGGGACAGAGATGGTATGGTTCAGTGTCCCTAGTATCGACATTTGCTTGGTAGTGTTCTACCTCATGCTTTTAGAGATTGTACTTTTAGTTATTCTTAGCCGGATGCGGATTCTTCGTAGAGTAGCATTTGTTTTAGTGCCTATGTACTTGTTGTGCCTCGTGTTGAGGACTTTGTATCTCCAAATCTTTATGTTGATAATAAAAACCAGAGAGCCAAGAGATTAAGTTTCGAGTCCTTGATTATGGCAAATTGCAGACTGTAATTGTGATAACGGTAATTTTCCCTCCATGCTATCAGGCAAGTAAAAAGTTCCATCTGACCAGAGTGGGTTCCAGTAGATAATTGCGAGATACTAAAATAGGCTGGAGCAGTTGGTAGCAAACGAGGATGGTTTCTTACTGATAGCGAGGGAAGATTAGATAAGGATAAGTGACCCTTGAGGCCCAAGAGACGATAAGTGATGCTGAATCATCAGATGGCGAGCAGCAGACGGCGGCAGATGAGCATCGACGGCGAGTAGCAGCGCGGCAGAAAGCAGCAGTTCCAGGAGTGAGTATGAACATAATGAGTGGTTGTAGATTGCGGTGTCGATTTGTTGTGTGATGTCTTGCGGAGTTGTTGTGTATGTCGTGTGATTGTGAGATCAGGCTGTGAGCGCGCGCAGCCCGGGAATTGTGGTGTAGAAGACACCTGAGATAGATTTTGTTGACCACCCAAAGGAGATCGTGAGGTACCATCGATCACCTGGACCGAGATAGGGGGAGCGAATGCGTGTGTGTATGGCAACTTAACGCTGGTCGTGGGTTGTGGTGAGCAGATCGGAGTGTTAGTAACCTATCAGAGGCGTTTTTGTCTGGCCGGACGGGGGCAGACGGGCGCCAATCGAGGTCAACAAGGTCGAGAGACTGTGGACGGACAGTCAGAGGCTGTGGACGGACAGCCAGAGAAATAACTTAATTGGTTATTTCAGTGTATGAATGGGACGTGAGTAAGCGTGAAACGAATTTGGAGAAGGGAACTGCTGCGAACGAAGGAAAGTGACGTCAGAGGGTGTCGCGCTGTGATAGGCCGGTTGGTGTGAGTCGCGCTGTTATTGGAGGATTTGAGAATAAGAAGTAAACAGAGCGCGAGATCGAATTTGCTCATTATGAAGTGTCTTAGGGCTTTGCGAGAGTTGTGTAGAGGTGATAGGCATGTGGTTGTCCGCGGGGGAGAAGAAGCTCCTCCCGAGGATACACCGGCACATTACATGGCACAGAATGTGGGGTTACATACTATAGTTTGGATCGAGAATTGGCACAAGGTTACACAAGGCGAAGGGGAACTAGCTTTCCCGAGGTACGGCTCATTTAGATTAGCAGTGCTGTACCAATTGAAGACAGTGATGGGGTCCTTAAAACCCTTGCCAAGACCAGCACAGTTTGAAGCATTACATGCGTGGATCCGAGCAGCGCATGATAAGGAAAAGGGAAGAAGTCAGGAGAGGATGAGGAAGTCGATAAGGGCGTTTCAGGATGCCAAATGGGACGCAGCGGAGAAAAGATGGAGAGTGCAGACAATCGAGGAAGCGAAACTGTATCCCGCGATAATGGAGGAGACGGGGATAAGGAATGGGAAAGCACAGAAAGAGGATAGTGATTCTGATGATGATGTATTGCAAAGATTGTTAGACGCGAGACCACCTCCTTATAACCCGGATGAGGCAGATGATAGGTGGAGCGAGAGAGAGGAAACTAGAAGGGTAACGATCCAGCCCGAGACCCGAGTGGAAGGGTTGGTCTCGTTTGAAACAGCGAGTTCACAGGGTCAGTCTGTGACCAGCCGAAGGATTGAAGGAGAGATGAGGTTACCGGATGCATTGAGGGTACCGGTCACCATTGGACCGATTGTGTCTATATACAGCCCGGAATCAGAGGCGAGAGAGAGGTCCGAACGAGAGGCAGAGAGAACTAGGCGAGAAAGTGGGGAAAGTGAGTTGGAAGGGGCAACGGCCCGACCTCCAAGCCCTGTACAATGGAGTACACCATTAGCAGCGGTGTCAGACACATCTAGGGGCGAAGAGGATGAGAGACCGGTGAGGTCGAGGACTCCGATGGAGTCGAGACCAGATTTAGGGTCATGGGTATCACCCAAGAAGCAAATGAGCTGGAATATGGGCCGAGCGGGGACAACCCCAGTTGCCTTTAAGAGCCATTCTGCTCCCATAGAACTACCAGAGGAAAGGAGAGAGCAGGAATCGGAATGCGAGTATAATGAGGGACGTGGAGCAAGTTGTCAGGTGTTGAAAGGAGCCTTGAAGGCAGGAATGATAGATGTAGTGAGACTTAAAGCAGAAGCGGATGAAATAATATATGGGAATCTACCTCTTGAGAGAGTATTGACCTATACTCCCGATGAATTGCTTTTTGTGGCAAAGGATGTGACTCGTAAAGCACGAGTGGCACATGAGAAACTGGCGGGTTTGGCTAGAGAATATGGGGTGGATCTATCCAAGACTAGAGCATTGCAAGGGAGCCATAGGATGCATTGTACCGAGCGGGAATTGGAAGAGAAAAGGGTTGTTGGTCTAAGGTCACATACCAAGGAATTGATTGTAGCTATGAGAATATGGTTGATGCTTGACAAATGGCAAGAGAAATGGGCTAGGAAAAAGAATTCTAGGGGAGCGAAAGGAGGGAGCTCTGAAGGAGATTTGCAGGAGGTAAAGATCCTTCCCTTGAGAGAGGTGGCGAATGGAGGATATGTACATGTACCATGGAGCAGGGGGGATTTGGCATCATTTACGAACGATTTTCCCAGGCTCAGGGAGAAGCCTGCAGAGTGGTACAAGCAAGTTGAGCGTTTCGTTAAGATTTCGAAGGTGTTGTGGATAGATCTGAACACTTTATTCGATATCGTGGTTCCGGGAGATCTGTGGAACGCATGTAAAATTGCTGTTGATTGGCCGGACTATGAGCCTGATAGGAACATAGTTACTAATGGTCCGTCGCCCGTGGTAATGAGGCTGTACGATAAGGTAATTACCTGGTTGAAATCGAAGGTTTCACCCCAAGATATCGATTGGGTGAAGATAGACAGGACAGTGCAGGAGCCCAAGGAGACAGTACATGAATTTTATGAGAGACTTCTGAAAGCTTTTAAGCAGTACAGTGGGTTAGATGAGCTAGAAACGAAGGACATGGGACAGTTTGTGTCTAAGTTTGTGCTGGGTTTGAAACCCGAAGTCAGTCTTATGATACAGCAGCATTTGATCTGTTGGCAGAATAAGCCCGTAGACGAGATCTTGCGGTACGCCAGGTACTGCACGGATGAGATTGAGTCAAAGCACAAGAAGATGAAGGATAACTTATTGCTCATTCAGATGCAAGCGGCTCAGGGACCGCCGAATGGGGGTCCAGTGGGGCGAAGACAGGGAAATTATCAGACAGGGAATCAGAATATGCAGGGTCAGGGAAGGCCGAGACCCGTGGACCCTAGGACGGGAATAGATGTAGCGATCTTGAAGAAGACGACTGCGTGTCACCAGTGTCACCAGGTGGGACACTGGAGGCGCGAGTGTCCCTTGAACCCCTATAATCAGCCGCAGATGGAGGGAGGAATGGGTCAGGTCCCTGGGGCGGAGCAGGTACAGACGGTGACTGTACCGAGAACGATGCAAGGGGGGACAGGCGTCTCGCAGGTGCAGGTTCCCCAGCCACCTAGGATGCAGAACATACAGCAGGGAGCTCGGACTTATTTGCAGATGCCCATGTTCGAAGTGGAAGAGGAGAGGGATGCAGATTTGCTGGCGCAGTTAAGTTTGGGTCAGGACGATGATTGCCTGCTCAGGGCCATATTAGAAGTAGATCAGAAGGGACCCTTTGTGGAAGCCGAACTCGATGGACGCCCTACTACCTTCTTGGTAGATACGGGGGCTACCAGGTCAACCATAAGATCAGCAGTAGTTCCGGGGGTAGCCCTCTCGGGAGAAAGTATACAAGTGGTTGGAGTGGCGAACAAGAGACTAGTTAGCCATTTGACGGAACCGATTCCAGTCAGGATAGGAAACTTTAGGGATCGACATCAGTTCGTGGTGTGCGATTCTAGTCCTGTTTGTCTGTTGGGAAGAGATTTATTGTGTAAGCTCAATTGCACAATTTACTGTACCCCGAGGGGAGTAGAGGTACAGACCAGAGATGACGACGCGACCTTTCAGGTTGCAAATCAGCAGGGGTGCGTGGAAGTGTACCCGGCTCTGACAGTGGAGGAGCTTCCACAGGACTTGAGGGAGTCAGTTGTGACCGATGTGTGGGATCTAAGCGGAGAGGGGATCGGCTTAGTCAGGGGAGTGGAACCAGTGAAGATACAGGTTAAGCCAAACGCGGAATTCCCGAGAACCCCTCAGTATAAACTGTCGCCTGAGACGATTGCTGGGATCAAACCTGTGATTGAGTCTATGATTAGGCAGGGAATACTGGTGGAGATCATGGGTAGTCCATGTAATTCACCCATTATGGGACTGCAGAAACCGAGTGGGAAGTTCAGGATAGTGCAAGACCTGCGGAAAATAAACGACATAGTTGTTCCATGTTGTCCAGTGGTACCGAATCCATCTGTGATACTGTTCCAGATCCCATGCGAAGCTGGATGGTTCACAGTGATTGACTTGTGTCAGGCATTCTTTTCGATTCCCCTACATGAAGAGAGTAGATTTCTTTTTGCCTTTAGGCTAGAAAATCGTATATTAACGTGGTGCCGTATCCCACAGGGGTATACGGAGAGCCCATCGATTTTCAATCAGCTGTTAAAAAAGAATCTGGAAGGTCTTGTGTTGCCGAAAAACTCTGTTTTGGTGCAATACATTGACGACCTGCTTGTCGCGTCAGAGACAGAAGACGCTTGCAGGGTCGATACCATTGCGTTGTTGAATTTCCTGGGAGAGAACGGTCACAAGGTGTCTCCAAACAAGCTGCAATACTGTTTACCTGAGGTACAGTATTTGGGGCACAGAATTGAAAAGGGTAAAAGGAAGGTGTCTCCAGATCGCATTGATGCGATTTTGAGAATGCCAGTTCCCTCGACGCAGAGGGAAGTTAGAATGTTTTTGGGAATGGTGGGTTATTGCCGCCAGTGGATCCCAAACTTTTCCTTTGAAGCGAAGCCTTTGCAGCGGCTGACGCGAAAGGATGTAAGTGATCCGGTACCATGGGACGACGACTGTTTGAAATCATTTCTGAGGCTGAGAGAAGCCTTATGTAGCGCTCCTGCGTTGGGAATGCCGGATTATAACAAGGCATTTGCATTGTTCTGCTGCGAAAGAGAAGGTTGCGCATTAGCAGTGTTAACCCAGAATCATGGAGGTGTCCGCAGACCAGTTGCTTATTTTTCAGCTACTCTAGATCCAGTAGCTTCTGCGTTGCCCGGATGTCTCAGATCCGTTGCGGCAACAGGTGTCAGCATTGAGAGATGTGAGAGCATTGTGATGGGTCATCCACTTACCGTACATGTGCCACATTCTGTTGAATTGTTGATGACTAGGACTAAAACGCAGCACCTCACGAATAATAGGCTGACTCGTTATGAGCAAGTTATTCTTGCAGCCGATAATGTGACATTGAAGAGGTGTGCTGTTTTAAATCCTGCTACCCTGTTACCTGTTCTAAAAATAGATGATAATGAAGATTGTGAGGACCATGATTGTCTCGATGTGACGGAACTATGCACCAAACCGAGACCGGATATTGTCGATGAACCGCTCCCGGTGTCAGATGAGATTTTCTTCGTGGACGGTTCATGTTTAAGAGACAGTGTCGGCCGATTGAGAGCAGCGTTTGCTGTATGCACCATTACGGGTGTGGTTGAAGCCGCTTGTTTAGAAGGAGTACACTCCGCGCAGGTGGCTGAGCTCATTGCTCTGACTCGTGCCTGTTTGGCAGCCGACAAGATCCGTGTAACTATTTACACGGACAGCCAGTACGGGTTTGGTGTGGTTCATGACTTCGGACAGCTATGGTCCCAGAGAGGGTTTATGACGTCTTCAGGTTCTCCTATAAGAAATGGTGATTATGTGCGGAAATTGTTAAAAGCATTGCAAGGTCCTGATGAAATTGCTGTTGTTAAATGTGCAGCCCACACGAAGGGAAGCGACTTTGTCTCGTTGGGAAATAACTATGCAGACGAAGTAGCTCGATTTTGTGCAGAGCAGGGATGCAACTTTACTGAGATCCACATTGAGGAAACCGGGGAAGAGGTGGTGTATGGTCAGATGTTAGCAATGGCTGACACATGGGAGGAACTGAAGCAGCTTCAGGAAGGGGTCTCAGATCAAGAACGGGACAGCTGGATACGAGCTGGATGTGAGAAGGGAGATGTGGATATATGGGTTTCGAATGATGGACGAGCAGTGTTGCCAGAAGGTTTGTTGAATCCCATGGCGAGGTTGATACATGGTGCTGTACATCTGGGTAGGGATGCCATGATGAGAGTGTTTCGTCAGACTTGGTACAATCCGAAGTTTCGTGCAGTGGCTGAAACTGTGTGCCAGAGGTGTATCACTTGCCAACAGATGAATGTAGGGAAAAGAACTGCTGTGACATTGAGCCACATAGGGAGGTCAGGGGGACCTTTCAATAGGATGCAGTTGGATTTTGTCGAAATGCCGAAGTGTAATGGGTTGAGGTACATATTAGTGATAGTATGTGTCTTTTCCAGGTGGGTGGAGGCATACCCTACACGCAGATGTGACACACTCACAGTAGCGAAACTCTTATTGAGAGAACTCATTCCAAGGTACGGGTTCCCGACGTCCTTTGAATCGGACAGAGGAACTCATTTTCACAGCGAAGTTATGAAATTGCTTTGTGCTGCTTTGAATATAGATCAGAAGTTACATTGTAGCTATAGACCAGAGGCTTCAGGGATAGTGGAACAGGTGAATGGAACTCTGAAGGCTCGGATGGCGAAAGTGTGTTCGTCTACGTCTCTGAAATGGCCTGACGCATTACCTTTGGTCCTTATGAGCCTTCGAAGTGTGCCTGATAGAAGAACTGGGTTGTCACCCCATGAAATCCTCATGGGAAGAGCGATGCGTTTGCCTGCAATACCTGCCACTGCCCTGATAAATATCACTGATGATATGATCCTGGACTATTGTAAAGGCCTTGCTGACGTGGTCCGTTCTGTGTCTCAGCAGGTGCAGACAGCAACGGTTCCAGCTGCGAGTGACAGGTGCCACGACTTGGACCCAGGCGATTGGGTCCTGGTCCGAAAGCACGTGAGGAAGAGTTGTTTGGATGCTAGGTGGCGCGGCCCTTTCCAAGTAATCCTTGTTACGAACACTGCTGTCAAGTGCGGAGGGTTACCGAACTGGGTGCATGCTTCTCATACCCGCAGAGTTCCAGCACCCTTGGAAGATACAGCCCCTCTCGAGAACCAAGATCCCAGTGAGCCGACAGAATCGCCAGAGAGGGCCAGTCAAGCTGTAAGGGTTGCTGAAGCGACTGATGGTGCACTGAATCGAGTTGGGGGAGGACGTGAAGAAAGTACTGACCCAGAAACCGGCGAAGGAGCAAGAGGTGCAGTGGGTAGTACAGAATCGAGTTCTGCCGAAGAAGAGGAAGTCAGTGCACAGGGTATCGGAGAGAAGACTGGGGGAACCACCGAAGCAGAAAGGGTTTGGCCCGCAAAGCAGAACCGGGTAAACCTGAGGTTGGCCCCAGACACCGACCTTGCACCAGTTTCGGAAGAACCAGAAGAAGAATCGGGAGACGAGGAAAATCCTCAAGGTGGTGTGAGAAGGTCCAAGAGAACTCGAGTGCCAAGTCGGAAGTACGCTTCCCCGGAGTGGGCATACCAAGTGACTGATGCCAGAGTTACCGAGCACGGGAAGATTGAGGTCGATGACATTGGTCAACAGTGTCCCGCTCCAGAGGGTGGAAGTGTTGCTGAAAGTTCCGGGATTGGAGATCGAAGGGATTCTGACGATTCATATCCCAAGTCCGCCATTCCTGAGTGTCATTCGAGGTATGATCTTGGACAATTTGGAGTTCCCGACGTTCACGACTGTGCCAGATCCACAAGAACTGATCATCCTTAAGCTCGAAATATTGCAGGGAGTCCTGGAGCTGTTGGGACCAGCGCTTATGTTAGATTGATTTGAGAAAGGTTGCCAGCTAAAAAGAAGATTACCTAGAGCCGAGCGGAAGAAGAACAAAATTAGGGATTTTTCCGTTGTAGAACGAAGAAAGTTAGGGAGGTTTGTCTAAGTTCACGAAAGAGACATTAATGAGAAGGAGACTTATCCTTTCAGAGACTGCATTGGACATTGAGCATATTCCGAAGATGGCAGATCCTGTAAACCCACATCGTAGGGCTAAACTGATAATAGGCACATTGATAGGAGTTGTAGTAGTCACCATATTTGCGGTAGTGATCAGTTCCTACAAGGTGGCTCACAGGCAAGAGGGGAAGGTTCAGGGAGCACCCACACCTATTACCCCAGGGCATAGTGGTGTTAGTATTAGCGAACAGGAATTATCGGAATTGAGAGATGTTCGCAGACTTCACATGGATTTGTCAAAGGGTGATTTTAAGCTTAACGCGTATGCAAGGTTGCTGTATGAGTATGTTGATGCGATGGATGTGAAGGATTGTTATGTGTGCATGCAGTTGCCTGCTTCAGTGGATGAGGGTATCAAGTATCATCATCTCCCATTGACTTATGGGATTTCTTGTAGCATATGGCTCAGTTTATTTTATGACAGGAGACAGTTCGAGTATTTCTTCTCAAATTTTGACACGGTACTTCCCGAGGTGCCAGCAATCAAGCATTTGAATAGATATGATCTGGATAAGAAAGAGGACAGACTCCTGAAATATTTTAGACCGACTGTGAAACTGGATACGGCGCATGCTCACAGGAATAACCTGACGTGTGCGTTATCAGAGATAGAGAAGAAATTCATAGACCAAGTAGAGGACAGGTATAGAAAGTTGACCGAGACACGACACACCGGAGATAGCCCAGTAGATTGGACGGACGAGGAGAGAGCTCACAGATCTAAGGGAAGTTATGGACCAATAGCATTGGATGAGGCACAGAGAGGGAATTTGTGTATTGCACGGCCTCAATCCAAGACGGAGAAGGTCGCAGTAGGACATAGCATTTGTTCTCAGACTTTTACAGTGGAAGCTTATGCTAAGAATTTTATGCAAGGTCCAGTAGAGGTAATCCCGACAGTGTATTATGTTTGTGGGACGAATGCTTATGTCAGACTACCCGACAATTGGTATGGAGTATGCTATTTGGCTATCATATTCCCGAAGATTTATCACACAAGGGACTTGGAGTTGTTAGAGACGAAGCGACCACCTAGGAGACGTAGGGCTACAAATGCCGGTGCAGTGATTGGGGATATATTCGGAGCAATGATACCTAGTATGGGTGTGGTGTTGAATGATGTGAAGATCCGAAGGTTGGCGACTGTAGTTGATGAGTTGTCTATGAACACGGCGAGATCTTTGATATTGGTGGCTGGAGAGATGTTGTCGATCCGGAATATGGTTTTGCAGAATCGCCTTGCTTTAGATGTGTTGTTAGCAAAAGAAGGCGGAGTCTGCAAATTATTGAAAGTTCAGGAATGCTGCACGTATATTCCAGACAACTCGAAGGAGATAGGGAAGTACATAGACAACATAACGACTGTTCACAAGGAGATTACGGATCTAACGGAGGTGAATGTGTGGGAGAAGATTGGATTAGGATTTGGAAGAGTGGGAACTTGGTTTGCGAATCTGGGAAGTGGATTCCTAGGTTCAGTGTTGAAACCGATTATTATTGCCGTGGTTTGTGTGATCTGTTTGTGGGGATGTGTGAAGGCATGGAAGTGGTATCAAGGAGGCAAGGTTGAAAGAGCTTTAAAGGCAAACGAGAGGAGGTTGGCAAAGCTCCAGGAGCAGCAATATGAGAGTCTTAAGAAACTGGAGGGAGTCCGACATGGAAATGTTATGACTAGCACGGTTTAAATCAGTTCTGAAGAAGGAAATGTAATGGTGTGATGACGGATGTCATCAAAGGGGGGAACTGATGTAGCGTTTAAAAGTTTGAGAATTGTAGGGGTGCGTTATATTCACTGTTAGTCGGCACCCGTATATAACCAAATGTGTACTCAGGGATTTCGTGTGCAATGTATTACAACTGTATAACCTATATCGATTTTAGTAGAAGTGCTAGCTATGTACAAGCACATGGTAAACGTATTAGAGAAATGTATAGTGTTTAGCTACGGGAAATGCAATGTGGTGTTAGAAATGTGTACCCCAGACTTCGTGTCTGTAGGTTGTTTAGGTTGACCACACATGAAAGAAAGACGTAAATGTCAATACTGTGATTGAAACCTGCTTGTGTAACCGAAGTAGTGGCCAGAATTCGCATATATCGTTGAGGCGAAAGGCCTGGTATTTTCTTATGTTAGCCAAGGGCAATAGGCCAAAAGGGATTTATTCCAGTAGAGGTTTTAGGCTGTAGTAAATTGCAACTTAAAAGATGTGAAGAATGTCTGCTTTGCATGATCTCACCCCAGGTGCAAGGACAGTTGCTCGTTAGTAGAGAAGCTCTTTGTTCACAAATTGACTTATGCAGTAAAAGCCAGACATGGGAGTGTATTGGAATGTACCAATCGTAACTCCTAGTGCGGATGGCGTCTGGGACTCAAGGCCAAGCGATGGACGATGGAACTGGACAGCGCTCTGTGGAAATTTACTGAAAGACGACCCCGCAGAAGAGGAGGCGCAAAGGGCGTGTTCGGAGACTTGGGGTACTGTATTAGGGACAGCGCCCCGAGGGTGGAGGCAGAGCAGAACAGATCAGAGCAGCCCAAAGCAGAGGACGGCTAGGCGAAGGGTAGAGGGGGCAACTTAGACCAGCTCTCTAAGTGAAGTCTTCTTATGAAGTTTCACTCTGACACCTTTTATTCTGATGAGGGTCTCAAGGGATTGCTATGTAGGGATGTCACCTAGTACAGAGTAGGGACAGAGATGGTATGGTTCAGTGTCCCTAGTATCGACATTTGCTTGGTAGTGTTCTACCTCATGCTTTTAGAGATTGTACTTTTAGTTATTCTTAGCCGGATGCGGATTCTTCGTAGAGTAGCATTTGTTTTAGTGCCTATGTACTTGTTGTGCCTCGTGTTGAGGACTTTGTATCTCCAAATCTTTATGTTGATAATAAAAACCAGAGAGCCAAGAGATTAAGTTTCGAGTCCTTGATTATGGCAAATTGCAGACTGTAATTGTGATAACGGTAATTTTCCCTCCATGCTATCAGGCAAGTAAAAAGTTCCATCTGACCAGAGTGGGTTCCAGTAGATAATTGCGAGATACTAAAATAGGCTGGAGCACAAGCAAATTGTAAATATTCTTGAATGCCCCCCAAAAATCATATACTGCATCTGTGTTAACAAAAGGTGGATCCGTAGCTCTTGACCATGCTTGTAAAGTTCAATTTTTTCATGGTTACACACACTCCTTAAATCTCCTACCCCTCTAGAATTACATCCCACTCCGGTTATTCGGTCCTTGCATAACTTACATACAATAACCTCACAATGTGCATTAAAGAAGGGCGGTAAAGGAGATTTCAGCAATAAAAGACAAATTTACTGTCTGCCTCTCCAGTTGAACTACTGCCCGATTTAGTGTTCCTAGCGGACTTTTGCCGATGGTGACACCCCTGGATCTGCCATTAACTTCATCAAGGTGCAGTGATGACTTGACTAAACTTGATGGCAGTGCATCATCATAATGGAGGAAAATATGTCCAGCACTATTTCTGGAGGACCTAACACCATGAAATGCAAAATGAAAATGGTTTATATGATTATACCCTGGAGTATTTTATAGAGAAAACTATGAGGGCATTTACAGTAAAACCCACACTTTGGGGCATTTCGACATTGCCCACATTTACTGGTGGAATGTCCACCACCATATCTAGACACTGGCTGCTTTTACACTAAAATATTACTCCACCAAAGTTGCTTCTACCATGAAGGATACAGTTACACTTGTGGAGAAGTAGCACCACTCTGCAGGATAACTCTAAATATGGTGGGTTTTCTGCCACAGGCTACATGTACAGTATTTTAATTCTGCCAACTTGGCTGACAGAAACACCGTAGACCACATTAAAAATTAGGCATGTTATACATTTTTGATTATCCTCTCTGTCTAACTGAAATAAGTCCTATTGATGCTTTGGAAAGCTTGTGAAATGCCTTGTTCGTAGTTTCTGGCACACGTTATGTTTTTTCTGCTGGTAGACTCGGCAATATGCACGTCCAGGAGATGCTCTATGATTGGTAATGGTTATTTATTTATTTATTTTATTTATTTGCAGTTTTATATAGCGCTGGTTAGACCCGTAGGTATCATAGCACTTCACACGAGAAATCAGCGAGTTACAGGTTACAAAATTGCATCAGTTACAGGAGCCAAGTATAAACATTGGAGACAAACAGTGATTACACAAAAACCTGAGTTATTAGCACATAGCATAGCCAGGACACAAGTCTGATTGGGAATGGAAGGTAGAGGGGGAAAGGTAGAAAGGGGTAAGGAAAGCAGATAGTGTCAGGTAGACTGGCAAGGGGGAAAGAACTTCAGGGG
Organism: Triturus cristatus; assembly: GCF_964204655.1. Classification (NCBI taxonomy): domain Eukaryota; kingdom Metazoa; phylum Chordata; class Amphibia; order Caudata; family Salamandridae; genus Triturus; species Triturus cristatus. The sequence continues at coordinate 990,350,963 of NC_140592.1, forward strand.
GACAAAGAAGTCAAAGTGAGAGATAGACTAACCAGCTGGGGACCAACGAACCAAAAAAATAAATATATTACAGTGGAGTTTGGACCTGCTGGTAAGCAGGTGGACCCAAGGAGAACTCAAACCATAGTCAAGAGTGGTTATTTTGTCCTCGCACTAGGCTATGGGTTAACTGAAAATTTGTAGCAGTTGAATAGTAATTTAAGGATACAGGGATACTCTCCATAGGCAGTTCAGGTGTGGAGACAGTCAACCAGTAAAATGTTTAGATTCAATTAAAACTGGAATATATACCTTCACCATGGTGTATGTTGTATGAATTGTGTTAAATGTGTTTGTTATGTGTGGGTACAGGGGACCATGTGCTGTGTGAATGGTGTTCATAGAAGGGAATGGGTGGTTTCCCTGTATGTTGCCTTTGTCCTCTGCGAACCTGAGAACCTGCTAGTTATTTGTTCTCTGGTCCCTGCCTTAAACTGTAGCTGAATGTCGGACTGCTGCGGGGACTCTTCTGCTCATCTGTCAAGCCATTTTCCTCCAATGTACAGGAAACTCATTCTTCCACATATCTATATTGTGTTTGGAGTTAGTTAGCAACCAGGGAACATGACCAAGGATGTCTGTGGACAAGCCACAAACCGATCTGACAGGTTTGAACAAGACCTGTCCCTGCCTGCCAAAGAAAGAAAGTAAAATGGGGTGTTGGTACCAGGGAATGGTGCTCCACCCTGATCATAGAAGTGTTGGGATTTTCTCCGATAGGAGCAAACACAGTTAGATGCTCGGGATTCTACCAGAATAGAAAATATCGCAACAAGTGTATACAGTTCCTGTTGAGGCAAAACATTGAAAGAAACGTGGATTTTTCCAGTTCGACTTTGCAAAAACTTCCTATGGAGACGCATTGTTATTTGACAGTCACATTGCTCTGCTGATTCCAATTTGACAGCCACCACTGTGCGTGAAAAGGATTTCTTTCTACGCGTAACAACTCATTGAACCCCTAGCTCACAATACAGAGTTAAGAAAATGACCTTTTGGTCCTGAAGAAGGTGAAATAAATTAAGTAATCACCGAAACGTACGTAGACCATTGATTACACATCTGGGAATCCTACACAAAGAGACGTATGAAGAAATAATATATAGGAAACAACGAGGGAAAATAATTGACTTCATCTCTATTAAATTCTGATATCATTGCCTGTCAGATATCTATAGCAGATTGGATCCCATTGTGATGTGTATTTTATAGTTTTTTTTGCTTTTGTATGGTATGTTTGAGAGTATGATTGATGAGAATGAAAGTTATGAATGCGGAGATGATGGTCTTGTCTAGGAGAGTTCGTTTTTTGAGTGTTTTTCTCAAATGCTTTTTTCATTGATGTTCTAAATCATTGTGCTACGTCTGATTGATGTTTTTTAGAGTTTCTATGCTCATATATACATAATAACGGGAAAAAAAGATAATTCTGTTATGTAAAATAGCTTGTGAATTCAAAAAGATAAAAATTCAACAAAAAAAATTGATTGCATCTGAAGAACTGTTTGCCCATGGGGAAAATGTCTTCTTTGTGAGTCTTTACCACAGTTAAAATATGATAGGTCAGATAAGAGGTTTTGTTCCTTGAGTGTTGGGATTTTTAATCAAGCTCGGCTCTGGCTTCACACATATGACCCCAAAATAAAATAAACCCCGCCCCTCAAGTCAATAACATATTTCATCTTGACTTTGAGCAAGCTAAGTTAACGAACCCCATAAAGATATTGCTCTTGACCAAGAGCAGTTAGGCGTAGCTGAATGAAACCTGGATGGAGGATGCTTCAAGGACAAAGGTTTACCAGATGTCCCTACGACCTTGCAGGTCTGCTAACCAGAATCACCCTAAAACGTTATCCCTAAAATAAAATGTCAAAGGGACACATATGCGGACTGCACTTGTGATGAACATGCACCATCTCTGATCTGCCATTGCCGATGAGAATGCTGTGTCTGTCAAATCAAACACCAGAGGGATACCGATACTCGTCACCCATTTTTTGGCGCAGGGCACCATTTGCTGCAGCCATTAATCAAAAGAAGCATTTGAACAGTCACCCTAGCCCCTTCCATTCTGCATCTACTTTAATGTTGTTGCCTACCACTTATCCCAAATAAAAACTCCCACTTGCAGGTGCGCCCTTAACATGGAAAATCATAAATGTGGTTGTATAGTTCTGATGTTAATGCCTCTGCCATTTTTAGTACACCAAGCGACTTTTCTGGGGATGTTTCACAAATTAGCACCCAGAGCCAATGACATTTTGCTCTACCAGTCTCATCTCCAGCTTTTCCTGCTGTCCAGTGAGTGTGTCAAGTGGGCTGGATCCCTCAGCTGCCTGACCACCAATAGGCCCATTAATTCAGTCACAGCCTGTCAGTGGCATTTGCACACCAATATATTTTTGGGGCTTGGTTGGGATCTATGTTGTCCATTTTTCTGCCACAAAACACAAAGGATCCAGCATTCTAAGGTATTACCCTTTGAAACCAGAACTAACATATATTCTAATCGATTGCGTTTGGCATACATTTGATCTCTACTTGAATAACTGACTGAAAGTAAATACATTGTTGCAATCCTAAGCACTTATAACAGCTGCTGAGAATAACCATTTTTTCCTGCTCCAATAGCCTAATAATTAGTCACAGGGCCCCTTGTCATAAAAATCTTATTGCCTAGATATGAAGTATGAGTATGATGGAGGCGAAGAGGGATATCCTGGTTAGCTTTCCAATGATGCTGAAATGAAAAGAAAATTGTCCCTGGCAATCACTGGGAATTCCAGGTCCACTTGAACGGGCATGGGTAACAGCCTTGAATGTCCACTCAGGAGGCATGACATTTGGGGGTAGGTGAAGGGCAAGGGAGAAGCAGATGCCTTGACATCAGGGCAGCAGCATACTTCATCTCGCTTTCCTTCAGAAAAATAAATCCATTCTGTGTACAGGGGAGTTCAGATTCTGTGATACTGAAGTAGGAAGTACACTCTCTGTTCTACCCCACATGGTAGCTGAACAGTTCATTTATATTTTCAGAAGGTTTTCAGCCCCCCTGCCAGGGCACACATCTTACCAAAAGTGCTGTCCAAAGTATTCCATGTACACCTATGAGCGGCAACACAGTGTGTAAATACACCTAGTCTAGTATAGCCATTTAAGAGACCAGAACGGTGTTGCCCGCATAGAACACTAGGGAGTAACGAGATGCTAGAGTTGTCTATGTAGGGGCGGGGTGTCAGTTTCCCTAGGCAGATGCTGGAGAGACCTGGTCTTGTTTATCTCCCCTAACAAGTGAATCTAATTAGCAGGTCAGGGTCACTAATGTGGAATGGAAGTCCCACAGCGTCATTGCACCCCCTCGCCTTGACCTTTAGCTATTTTCTGCTCCATTTCACATTGACATTCTATGTGTTGTGGCCTTTCTGGTATGCCGGGGAAAAATCAATAGGTTCATCTCATATCTAGTCTGGAGGAGAGCAGTACGGTGTTGTAGGGATCTCAGCTGGGATTGCAACCCAAGGGGTTGATGTGGACTAGACTTACAGCAGAACCTGTTCAGTGGTGCTTCCTTTATGTATTCTTAGTCTCTTCATTGGTCAATTCTCCCTCTAATCTATCCTTCTGGGGAAGCTGAAAAATCAAATTGTGTGGGTTCAACCTACAGAGCTGCAGACTTTAGACCTGGAGAATTAGGTTTGAGTGTCAAATTCTAGGTAAATCACTTAATCTCCCCATGTCTACCAAAAATGAATGTCCTTGTGTAATGTAACTGGTGCTCACGAAAGCGATCCAATACCTTAGGGTTGGGCTTGTGATATATATCCCTGCAACAAAAAGAAAAACTATTCTCACACCAACGCAAACCTAAACAATAGGTGCAGGATGAATGTCCTTTGCCAAAGCCATTGTCTGTGCAGGGGCTCAGTCGCCCTCACAAAAGCCTGCATAGTGTGAGGGGCTTTCTAATCGGGGATCATGGTTCACCAGTGATACCCAAACAGAAATCATTTCCAGAGAGGCATCTTTCTGTGAAATGATTGCACGTCCAATCAGTAATTTTTGACTTGAACTCATTAACTCTCAATAAAACCTGTGTCACCGCACAAATTTACAGCCTGAAGCTGCAGTCCCCTTGAGGTCTCTTACAGACGCACACTGGCTTTCATCCACTTTCATAGTCACTTGCATTCACCCCAACTCAATAATATGACAATGCGCCAATACATTTCAACTGGAGGTTCTGCTCCAATGAAGGTGGACATCAAGTACTTCGTTGATGGAGGAAAATACCAGTGGTGAAGATTAAGGGCCTGATTTAGAGTTTGGTGGACAGGGTACTTTATTACAAACGCAATGAGTAACTTGCCTTCCTAACCCTCAGTCATCTCACCTCATTGAGACACTGGTGGAAGATAAGTACTTCATCGCTGGAGTCTCCGTTGGTTTCCATTGATAGAATACTTCCTCCGATGGCCCCAATGAGTAGGGAACTGTGGAGGAAGGGCATTGCGACACATGCATTTTTAGGGTGGATGGTGGAATGTATTTTGTTTCCTTTAAGTCACTGACAGAAAAAAACTATAATGACCCCGGCACCCTGGTATAAAAATCCCAAGGTGCGGGGGGGGGGGGGGGGAGGTCATTACAAGATACAAATCTCGAGCATTTCAAGTTATTGAGATTATTCTATGATTCAATGTACTCTGCTTTGTATTATTTAATTAGTAAGTTCAACAATAATTTCAGGGACAGATTTTATTAGCATCAGTGGTAAATTGTTTTTTGGTATCAATTGTGATATTGACATATTATCCAATGTGTATGTCTTTAAGAATGGTTACCAATAAAAACGTTTAAACAAAAATGGACTTTTGCTTATAGTTAGAATATAGTTTCAATGTGTGCCATGACAGAATCAAGTGCCTGATGTACTAAGTTTAGGGTATAAATCAGTCAATGCTATTCGAGCACTGAATTGTTTGATACCCCTTCATTTTGCACTGTGACTTATGTACTAGGCAGGCACAGTGCAAAATGCCCATTTACAGGTAGAAGTGAAAACTTCTGCCCCACTAATATGTACGATGAACCTAATTTATGAGGCACTAGTGACACTTTTGCGCTGCCCGGAAGGTCACTTTTAGTGCCCAGGCGATGGCGCAATGTAGCACAGCTTATTTACAAGGCCACGAAAAGCCACTTTGTGTGGCTTTTCATGGCCTTATAAATATGTGCCCATTTCATGCAGAACACTGTGCGAAAGGGGCGTTCAATGCGTGTTTGCTGTGGGTGTACCCACGCAACACCCATGGAATCTGAAGCATTCCCAGATTTGCGAGGAAGTGTAAACTTCGGGAATGCGTCAGACTCCTACGCCTCTCCAGGGGAGGCGTTGGAGTGGCGCAACGAGGAGAAATACTTTTAATTATTCTCACTTTTTCTCTTTCTATACGTGCTGCATTCGGCAGTATGCATACAAAGAGGAAAATGCCTTTAATATTTGTTTTTGTGTAGGAAGGTTTCCCTTCCTGCAGGAAAACAATCATCCAAGCAACACAGGCACCCTTGCAACATGACGCAAGGGCGTCTGCATTGGCACATGACAGCAGTTTGTGCACCAGCGCAGGGGAGAAGGACAGGAATGTGCTGCATCTTCCAGATACTGTGCATGCCTGCCCTTTTATTTTGACACATGGCAGTGCAGCAAAAAGGCCTGCTGTGCTGCTGTGTGCCAAAAGTTTGTAAACGAAGCCCTATTTGAACATGCGACTCCCTGTGAATGGTTGAAATGGACAGCAGGCGTCTGTGCTAACATACACATGCACTTAATTTCTTCCATTTTCAAGCAGATTCTGCCCCTTGAAGGAACCAAGCCGCTTTAAAAATAAAAGTTGGTATTTAGTGAATGTCTTCAGGGAAATGCAGTGGGCGCCTGGGCTAATTTATGCACCCCACTTTCTGCAAGTTGCATTCACCTTGTCGAAGCTGTTCTATGGGAACGACTCCACCTAGCAAAATTACCAACCCCTAACACATTAATATTTTAGAACACGTTTGAGGTTACAAAGCATTAATACATTGCAAATCATCTTGCAGAGAAGGGAGAAAGCCCATAGCACACTGTCTTTCTTTTGGGATTCACGTCGATACAGAAGACATTTACAACTCGCAAAGTACATTTTGTACATTGGAACACATTGTTTTGCAAATCACAGCCTTAGCAACCACAAAATAGTTCTTTATGCCAGGCCACTTTATCACTAGTACGATAGAAGTGGGTTGTATTATGAGGTGGCTGGATTTAAGTCCAAGGATACCAGGGGTCCAGACTCCCTAAGCCATTAAGAACTGTAGTCCTCAGAATGGGAAATAACTATACAGACGTGGGTTAAAATTAGTAAATTTTCCCTAATTCTGAGGACTAATCCACAGCCATTTATACCTGGTACCAGCAGATGTTAAATGTCTTTGGAGGATCAGTGCGCATTGAGGGGTGGGAATTGGTAGGGCCCTGAAAGTCTGCAGCTTTTCTGGGGAGACCTTTATATACACCTTCTGTAGTGTTTTAGGGAGTGGTGCGGTCTGGTCTGTAACTTTCCCAGCAGCCCCCGACCCTTGCTCTGCCACTTCACGGAAACACTGGCTGACTTGTAGTATGGTGGAGCGGTATCTCCAGCCAGAGATATTGGACAGCCATAGTCTCAATGAAGAAATAATTGTGGTATTTTAATCTAATCCACTATGCCTTATTCAGGAACATTATAAAACACAAGAGCAACCTATTATGCCAATGGGAACCTGGGCAATCATTAGTATAAAGAACGGTGGTTGACCAAGCACTCTTTTAGTGTTAATTAAAGCATTAGGGAACTCAGTAGCAAGTCAATTACTAAGACTAATCAATGTTAAATCCAAAGACATAACCTGATCATCTGTTTTTGCACAATACTATTCAACCATGAGAATAATACACAATTATAATGTAGCAACAGAACAAAATAAACCAAGGTTCTTGATTTCTCCAGTGATCACACAATAAATACAGTTAGATTGTGAGTAAGAACGTTTAAAAATAGACAATTATGGTCCCAATAGTAGGCATGAATATAATTATTTAATGTAATCAACTCAGTCCATACATGAGTAAAAGAAAGTCTAGTCAGTTTTTGTGGTGTCAGTAGCGTTTTAACCTCATACATTGCTTTCCCAGGTCATCACCAGGAAGAGGACACAGTGTGCTCTCCATACCACTGGAGTCAAGCTATCCTGGCTGATGAGGGGTGAAACCCCGAAACCAGTCCTAGGATGCTTGTTTCCAGTCCAGGGAGGACCTGGCCTGGCAGTTCGGGCTGGACTGTTCCCATTGGGCGCAGGGTCTGTAAAAAGGTAGGCAGTTTCAATCGATAACCTTTAAATATTGCCCGGCGGTAATCGCCTCTAATACCATTCGATAATTATCAAACAAAGAGGCAGGCGCTGGAGACTGGAAGGCAGGAAACAAAGGTTTTATTTCCGACGGATCAGAACATGTCAGATCGGACAGCAAGATATCGTTTCGAGGTGCTCTACTAGCATCTCTGAGACCTGGTCTCTTATACACAATTTTATTACTTTATTACAGGTTTATTATACATGGCACATTCCTGAGATTGCTTTGATACATGAAAGGACATCCTCGGAGTTCCCGCCTCAGGCCCATTCCCACACATAGCTACAGCAGAAGTCCCCACCCCACCCACAGTAGGAGATGGCTATCACACAGCTGGACATCCCACTGATTCCCGGAATGTGTGCGACTTGGTCGGGTCTCATGGGGTGGGGGCCTTGATCAACTGTAATTCCTTTGAAGAGGGGTGATTCCTTACAGTGGGAGCAATAAACTGCATCCGCAGGGCTAGGTGATGGCCTGGGATTGGTTCAGACAATCGGGCACAGAGGAAGGGGGTTATCAAAAGGCTGTGTGATCATGTAAGGGATGAAGGGAGGTGTTGGTCAGGCACGGGATGTGGTTCCAAGGCAGAGTCGCGCAGGAGGAGAGGTTTTATGGCCCGTGCATGAGAGAGCGGGGGTGGTCAGCGCGTGGGGGGGTGTTCGCAGCGCCAGAGGGACGCGCTGGTGATCGGTAATGAGCAGGGAGAGAGGCCATGGTGCCTAAAATGGCTGCCGTGTGTTCTTACGTACGGTGCTGGGGAAGAGGCAAGATGGTGCAGATAATGTTCAGTTACGAATTAAATTTCGACAGTCCTCCCTTTTAACATATCTCGCCAGCTTGTTAGTTTGGATCTATCCCCATAATATTACGTACTTCTACCTCATACAGAGCTTTCATACGTTCAGTTTCAAAGTCCAGAGTCTTAGGGCAGATACAGTTTGCAAAAAGTGAACACAGAGGTGGCAAGCATTGAATACCCAGGCAGCATCCACATAGTATCACGATTGGTATTAGGATAAACGTGAACAACCTCCACCCCCAGTTTCTCACAGTGTCCCAGAACCAGCTCCCAAGCGACCATCCTTCTTGTTCCTGATGAACCTCTGAGGAAAGTCTGTGGAGGTGTTCAATAGCTTTGTAGACTGAGGGTGAGTTATCCGGTACGTAGGTACAACAGCTGGATCCAATGATGCGGCACGCTCCTCCACGGTCAGCAAGAACTACGTCTAGAACGAGGCGGTTCTGAAGAGCCACCAGGCGGACGGCCTGAAGCTCGGCGGTGTTGTTGGCGAGGATGCCAGCTGTAATGTTCATTGTTGTCTCAACTGCCTGGGTCAAGTGTCGGATGGCACGGCTGTTCGCCATCGGACCCCAAAGCGGAACAAGTCCCTTTACTGCATCCAGGAACTGTGCTCCGGTGGAGTTGACTCGCTCAATGTCCCTTGCACGCTTCTGCCGGTGGTGGTTTGCAGGAGCCACATACGTCGGAGGAAGGATAAAAGCGATATAACAGGTGCCCCCCCAGCCTTTTGGAAGCCAGGTGTAGGCCTTAGTACCACAGACGAAGTACATGTTTGGGGAGGTAACAAAAGAGGGTGGATCAACTGAGTCTAATGTTCGCGTGATGTGGCAGGAACTGTGGCCCACCAACAGCGTTCCCAGGCCTTCGATGCATACAAGACCTGAGACGTTGACAACAGACAGGGCCACCGTCAGGGTGGCGGCTGGTCGTTTCCGGAGGTAAGAGAAGGTGGGTCTGGCTGGATTGTTGAACACCTGCATTTCAACTCGTTCTTTGGCAGGAATGTCCATAGGAAAAGAGGCGTTTGATGTCAGAGGGCAAAAGGGAGCAGAAGTTCTTCCTCTTTTGTTCAGCCAGAACCCATGATAGAAGTGTGACACAGTTTTGCTGGAGGTCGCATTATCTTTGTAACTCTCTTGTAAGAGGATCAACCAAGCTAGGCAGGAACCATGGACAGAGAAAGGCGAAGGGATGAAAGGGATAGAGTGTCCAGTGGCATGTGGTAGCAATCCACAGATCCAGCAATTCGTGGCATTAGCGGCAAGATTGTGTTGGTGTAGCAACTGCACAAAAGAGTTATTCCAGAACTCCTTACGCCTTTCTCGGAGTTGAGGTGAAAGTGAGATCAGATGGTGTTCTTTCATGGTGGTAGGCTGAGCAGTGGTTAGCAATGTCTTATGAGCGGCTGCGCTCTCTTCCACAATCCAGAAGGTGGCCATGAGGAGGAGGCAAAAGAGAAGGGCGATGAAAAGCGCAATAGTCTTTGAGCTGTGCATTTTGTCAGTCTGTGGGTCTTTGTAGTGGATCTTCGGACGTCCGATTGCTTCCATCATCTCCGTATCGGGCGCTTCCATCATCTTCAAGGGACTCGGTAGCGGGCAGAACCACAGACTTCGTTTAGCTTCTCCTCTGGAGGCCTTTGTTGTGTTTAGGCTACCGCTCTGAAATTTAACTTAGTCAGTGGTCTGTTTAGCCGAAATTCCCTCCTTTCGACGCAGATTATACCCTTCTTTGGATGGCACAGTGGGATCGGGAAATTTTGCCAATTCAAGTGTCTCTGTATCAGGGTAACAGTTCAGGGATGGTCGGTCTTTATCCAGGAGCTCCTCTTGGGTGGTGACGTTTTCAGTTGTCGCCAGAGTCGAGGATATCTTCTTGCAGTGATGTGCATGCAGCCAGTTACGCTTCCCCTCCACTCGAAGAGCTGTTCGGGTGGTGATCAAAACTTGCCAGGGGCCCGTCCACCGGGGCTCCAGACTCTTTTCGCGCTGGAAATTTCGCACTAGGACGAAATCGCCGGGTTGGATGTCATGTCCGGAGCCCCTGGAAGCATCGGGGATGGCCTGCAGCACCTGTTGATGGATAACAGACAGCATTTTAGTCAAATTATACAAATAGTCAGACATGAGGACGTCTGGGACGTCGTGAATGGATGTCGGTTTTGGTGCAGTCCAGAGGTTCATGGGTTGCCCGAAGACGACCTCGTAGGGGGTTAAGTGGTGTTTGGTAGGGGTGGAACGCATTGATAGCAATGCCAGTGGGAGAGCGTCTAGCCATTTCAGTCCCGTGGTGGCTACTATTTTGGCTAGCTTGAGCTGTGGCATTGTGTCGCTCAACCAAGCCTGCAGATTGGGGGTGGAAGACCGCATGAAACTTTTGCTTCACACCCAACCCCTTCAAGATGAGTTGGATAACTTCGGCTACGAAGTGGGGGCCGTTGTCGCTCCACAAAATTCGATAAAGGCCGTAACGAGGGAAGAATTCCTTCAGTAGTACCTTTGCAGTAGTCATGGCAGTGTTGTCGCAGGTTGGATAGGCCTCCACCCATTTGCTAAATGCGCACACAACAACAAGCACGTACTTCAGGCCTTGGCACCTTTCTAGTTGGATGTAGTCCATTTGAAGGACTTCAAAGGGATGGTCAGGGACCCCAAACCCTCCCCGGGGTACAACGGTTCCTTTCCCAGGGTTGTGTTGCAGACATATTAGACATTGTTGAACCAGGCGTTTAGCTGAGTCTGGGATCCTGTCATTGTGCCAAACTTTGGAGATGAGTTCGATCATGGGGGCAGATCCTATGTGTGCGGGGGAGTGTGCCATGGTTAGTATGGGAATCAGATATGAGTCGGGTAGCAACCATTTGTTCGTGTCTTTAGTCCACCAGCAGCCTTCATCGTCTTTCAATCCCACCTGTGCCCATTCAGTCAATTTGTGTGGTGAGCTGGCCAATTGGATGTCCCTAATGGTTTCCCTAGCATCCTTCCATTTTTCAGCTTGTGACCTAGTCACGTACATGCGTGTCGTCGTCCTATTCTCGGCTGTGGTTCGGGCAGTGATGTCAGCCAGCGCATTTCCCTGTCCAATAATGTCCGTCACCCTTTTGTGCGCCTGCCATTTGATCACAGCTAGCCGTTTGGGGAGGAGGACTGCTTCGGTCAGAGCGGAGACTAGATCTCCATGCAGGATGGGTGTGCCATGTGAAGTCAGGAATCCCCTCTCCTTCCACAAGAGCCCAAAATGATGAACCACCCCGAAGGCATACTGGCTGTCTGTGTAAATGTTTGCGGTCGTCCCTGCTGCTAGAATGCACGCTCGTGTGAGAGCAATCAGTTCTGCCGCCTGTGCAGATCGCTGTGTAATGCGGGCTGTCTCAATTATCATTCGGGCCGTGGTGACTGCATAGGCAGCTGAGGTGGTGCCGTCGGGGAGCTTGATGCAAGAGCCGTCTACCCATAGCTCTCCGTCAGGGTCTGGGAAGGCAGCGTCTCGGAGGTCAACCCTACTCCTAGTCTGTTCGTCCGTGAAGGTCACACAGTCATGTATAGGGGATACATTGGGATCAGTGTCAGGGAGAGGTAACAGGGTGGCTGGGTTCAGAGTGGTACATCGTTTCAGTGTGATGTGGGGTGCAAGCAGAGTCAGTTCGTAACCAGTCAGTCGTGCGCTAGTCAGGTGTTGAGTCTTAGTTTGGTTCAGGAGGGTGTCAACCGCATGGGGTACTAACACTGTGAGGGAGTTTGAAAGTACGATCCCCTCACTTTGTCGGATAGAGACAGTAGCGGCGGCTACTGCTCGAAGGCAGGCAGGCAAGGCTCTGGCTACGGGGTCAAGAGTGGCGGAGAAGTAGGCACAAGGGCGTTGCTTGGGGCCTATGGATTGAGTTAGAACAGACAACGCGCATCCCTCCCTTTCGTGGGTGAAGAGGGATAAAGGCTTAGTGTAGTCTGGGGTTCCTAGGACTGGTGCTGAGCAAAGGGCATCTCGCAATTCTTTGAAGGAGGATTGGCATTCGGGGGTCCAGGGGAGTGGGAAGGGGACATCTTTAGCCAGCAGGGAAAGCAGAGGTTTTACGATAAGGCTGAAGTTTGGCAACCACTGTCGACAGAAGGAGGTGAGGCCTACCAGAGAGCGAACTTGCTTCTGAGTTTTGGGAACAGGGGTTTCCAGAATGGTCTGAATTCGGTCAGGCGTAAGCTTCCTCCCGTCTTTGGACAGGAGGTGGCCTAGGTATGTCACTTGGGGTTGGCAGAATTGCAACTTCTTCCTAGAGACCTTGTGACCATTCTCCGCGAGGAAGTGGAGGAGTTGGATGGTGGCCGTGACTGCAAGCGGAGTGGTGTTGGCCGCCAAAAGAATATCATCGACGTACTGTATTAACACCACTCCATCCGGTAGTTGGACAGCGTCCAGCTGTCTCTTGAGGGCCTGGCTATAGATGCTGGGACTTTCAGTGTAGCCTTGGGGTGCTCTACAAAATCTGTACGAACGGGCTTTTAAGGTGAAGCCAAAGAGGTAGCGGCTGTCTGGGTGGATGGGGATGGAGAAGAATGCGTTCTTGAGATCGATGACAGAAAAGGTGGTGGCAGTGGACGGAATCAGGGTCAGAATGGTGGTGATATCTGAGACTACGGGATACTGAGGCACAACTACTTTGTTAACCTCTCGTAGGTCAATGATGAAGCGGTACTCTTTCTCATCTCCCTCGCCTTGTTTCTTTACAATGGGTAGGATAGGGCTGTTACAAACATTACTAACTACTTCTTCTACCACTCCTGCATCGACTAGGGACTGGATAATCTTTACCAATGCCTTCTCACCCTCGGACGATATCCGATACTGTGGGAGTTTTGGGAGCGCTACGTCCTGTCGAACAGTTATATGTACAGGGTCGATCATCATGCGTCCTACGTCTGAGTCAGTTTTGGCCCATAGGTACGAGGGTAAGGTGTCGAGTAGGGACAAGTCAGCATCGGTCATGGAGAACATACGTCGTGTAAGACAAGGCCCTGACAGATTTGGGTTATCATACAGTATGACTCGAACTCCGTCGGGGGAACACCTAATGGTAGCTCGGAAATGTTTTAGCTAGTCAAGACCCATAATGGCGTCGGGGGTGTTGGAGGAGAGCAGAAATGTCGTGTCAGTTGTGTTTTTTTCCAAATCAAAGGAGATCGGTGTGGACAAGGGATTAGTGGAGGGCGTTCCATCAAAACCTATTGATGTTACATGAGAGCCAGACAAGGGTGCCCTTGGAATCAGTCGTTTATATAACGCACTACGTGTCGCCCCAGTATCTACCAAAAATGGAGACTTCGTGCCCAGGACCTTAGCGGTGACGTAAGGACCTTGCTGGTCAACACAGAGCTCGACTGGATCCCTCCCTTGCCCCTGGCGGTCCTATGCAAAGTCATGGGTGTTCTCGTAGACAGACTGTTGGTACTGGTTCTGTCGGGGACGGTCAAATGTGTTCGGTCTACCTGGCCTGTCGTTGTTGGTGTCATTCGTGTACCCTCGTCCCTGTCCTCTATTTCTGGGGCCATTCGCTACATCTCTTGCTTCTCTATTTTTGTTCATTTCCAGAAGGGTCGGGCACTGAGATTTCCAATGTCCGAATCCCTTGCAGAACGCACACTGATTCTCATCTAAGTCCTTACGTCCAGCATAGGGTGCGGGTGTATGGTCTCTAGGGGGTAGTTTTCTAGGAGCAGTTGGTTGATAATTTCCTTTGGAAGGTTCCCTTCCTATTGTCACCCCCTGCAACTGTGCGATCATTACTCTTTCCTTCAGGTCCTTTTTCTTTCTCTCAGACGCCCTATCGTTCTCGTTTTTTTGGTGTTCGTAGTACTGGGCCATCTGAAGGATAGCCGCGGGTTTGGAGGCCGCCCAACTACTCTCACTAGTCTGTAATTTCTGAGAGACTTCCTGCGACAGACCCTTAACGTAATTCTGGACAAAAAGGTGATGTCCGGTTGCAGTGGTCATGTCCTGGCCACTATAATCGGAAAACACTGTCTCGAATCGTGAGAAGTATTCCGATACGTCTTCCTGGGGTTTCTGGCGGCAAGCTGTTACTATCGACCAGTCTACCTTCTTTTCTGGGATCAGGGTCTTTAATTTCTGGACAATCTTGTCTGGGAGTTCTAATATGGCCTTTAAGGGTTTCTGTCCAGGGTCTCGCTGTTTATCTAAGGCATCGAGTTGTACCCAGGTATATCCGAACGGCTCAAAGTGGTCGACTCTCCGGATTTGCTTCCACACATCAGCCGGCAGACATAACCCGAAAAACAAATCGATGTCCGCTACGGTCATTATTGTTGAACCTAAGGCTGTGCCTAGTTCAGTGTAAAAGGCAGTCGGGTTCTTTCTCAAATCGGGTAAGGACTTTCTGAAAGTCAGGATGTCTTGTCGGTCCCATGGTTGATAGACCCAGTTATACACAACCCTCCCCTTCGCATCTTGGTGGTTGATGTCATCGTGTGTTCCCTGACCTCGTGGGGGTACCCAGTAGGGAGCGGCTTCCTTGATGGGCATCACGGTATCAGTTTTTTCTGCCTGGGGTTCAGTCGCTACGGGGGTTTCTGTTTTTGTTTTCTGTCTTTGTTCTTTGAGGTGGCGGAAGACTTCAAGCGTACGCGTGAAGAGGTCCGTCACATCGCCCTTGCATTCATCACCAATGTCAACTTTTCTATACAAAGTCGCTAAGCTCTCAGGACCCTTATCCTGGTATCTATCCTCATAGGCATTTAGGGTGTGGTAACAAAACCGCACGACAAAGTGTTGTCTGTGGCTATCGGCATATGAATTGTACATATCCGTCACATATTCCTCACTTTCCTTCCGTTCTACTAACGTTCTCACTACCTTATCGATTCCGGCTCGTTCACCTGTGGTCAGCCGATTCATTCTGGCGGAATCCTTCTTTCTAGTCTCAGGGTCATCTAGTGTTAGCACTAACGTTGTGTTCAGTGCAAGGGGTTCGGCCGGCGCGGAGGCCGTGAGGACCGAGGCCCTGGCACTACTCTCGCTTGCGTTCGGGGATGGTGGGTGCTGTACTAAAGGTTGGGAGGGAGCGTATGGAGGGGGCATGTAGATAATTGGGGGGCCTAATAGCAAATCATCGTTCGCTCGTTGTTTGGAAGGTAACTCAGGGTAGAGCGTAGAGGGGGTCCTAACAGGGCACTGGCCTGATGTTTCAGACTCCTGTTTTAGTTTAGCTTCCTCTCTCTCTTTTATTTCTTCTTCTAACTTTCTAGCGGCAAGGTGAGCTGCTTTTCGTAACTCTTTTTCTGCTTTCACTTCTTCTCTCTTTTTCTGTTGTGCTGCTTCTTTGCGCCACATGCCGATACTATCAAGCATGGTGGGCGTTGTTTTATTACTGCGAAGAGCTGTTTCTAGCGTTTCTATTTTACGATCATCAAAGGATCCTATCAGGGGCCACTGACTTTCGGGGTCCTTCCTTGTATATTTATGCCATAGTTTGCTGTAGGCTACGGCGACTAGTCCATATTTAGTGAACATGTCCTTATTAGGGGTGCCTTCCAGTGGAGCTGGATGGTTCATCTCTAATAAGCGGTCCGGGCTGAACCAACTACCAATCAGTGGGGAGAAGATAGGCATGACAGATTACAAAGGGGACAAAGGTCCGCACTACCTATCCTTCACTACTTGCAAAGACTAGACAGAATATTTATATTCTACGTTATTTGCAAACAGAGAATGTCTCAAAAAGAACTATTCTTCAAACAATCAATGTTCGGACAATCAATCAGTGGGGAGAAAAATAGGCACGACAGATTACAAAGGGGTCAAAGGTACGCGTTACCTACCCTTCACTATCTGCAAAGGAAGAGGGAGTATTTCTACTCTTCCCCGTTTGCAGGCAGCGAATATCTCAAAGAATAACCAAATAAGCAATACTTTTATTTTCAATCAATCAAACAATCGTTTCGCAATTCGTCGTGTTACACGACCTTACCCGGACCGCATGGACAGTTTCTAGTCTTCCGCTTCCAGTGCCCGATCGTCCTCTACTCTCCGTTATTGCCGTGGCACTCCTGATGGTTCCCAGTCAGGACCGTAGATCACTCGAGAGAGGTCTGCTCGGAACCAGTGAAGTTCGGATGATCGGCCGCCAGACGAGGGTCTATCGGGCGGGAGCTCTTCCCGATCGTTGCAGTCGTTCACTCTGTCGTCAGGACCTCTGCCGCTGGATCCACGTGTCGCTGATGGGCCCCACGTTTGGGTCGCCAATTGTAAAAAGGTAGGCAGTTTCAATCGATAACCTTTAAATATTGCCCGGCGGTAATCGCCTCTAATATCATTCGATAATTATCAAACAAAGAGGCAGGCGCTGGAGACTGGAAGGCAGGAAACAAAGGTTTTATTTCCGACGGAGCAGAACACGTCAGATCGGACTGCAAGGTATTGTTTCGAGGTGCTCTACCAGCATCTCTGAGACCTGGTCTCTTATACACAATTTTATTACTTTATTACAGGTTTATTAGACATGGCACATTCCTGAGATTGCTTTGATACATGAAAGGACATCCTCGGAGTCCCCGCCTCAGGCCCGTTCCCACACATAGCTACAGCAGAAGTCCCCACCCCACCCACAGTAGGAGATGGCTATCACACAGCTGGACATCCCACTGATTCCCGGAATGTGTGCGATTTGGTCGGGTCTCATGGGGTGGGGGCCTTGATCAACTGTAATTCCTTTAAGGAGGGGTGATTCCTTACAGTGGGAGCAATAAACTGCATCCGCAGGGCTAGGTGATGGCCTGGGATCGGTTCAGACAATTGGGCACAGAGGAAGGGGGTTATCAAAAGGGTGTGTGATCATGTAAGGGATGAAGGGAGGTGTTGGTCAGGCACGGGATGTGGTTCCAAGGCAGAGTCGCGCAGGAGGAGAAGTTTTATGGCCCGTGCATGAGAGAGCGGGGGTGGTCAGCGCGTGGGGGGGGTGTTCGCAGCGCCAGAGGGACGCGCTGGTGATCGGTAATGAGCAGGGAGAGAGGCCATGGTGCCTAAAATGGCTGCCGTGTGTTCTTACGTACGGTGCTGGGGAAGAGGCAAGATGGCGCAGATAATGTTCAGTTACGAATTAAATTTCGACAGGTCAAGACTGATTTGCATATGGCTGGGTTCAAACTGGAATGGCATGGGGAGCAAAAATACGATGGATTTAGGCCCAGATCTCTGTACTGGGGTGAATGTATGACATTGTTCAACATTCTGTCCATCAAATGTTCTTTTTGCATTTGTCACCCTAAGTGGGACGTGTATGCCCAGTAGTGGGTCCTGTGCTCTCCATGCCACTGGAATCAAGCTATCCTGGCTGATGAGGGGTGAATCCCCGAAACCGGTCCAAGGATGCTTGTTTCCAGTCCAGGGAGGACCTGGCCTGACAGTTCGGGCTGGACTATTCCCATTGGGTGCAGGGTCAAGACTGATTTGCATATGGCTGGGTTCAAACTGGAATGGCCAGGGGAGCAACAAAACGATGAATTTAGGCCCAGATCTCTGTACTGGGGTGAATGCATGCCATTGTTCTACATTCTGTCCATCAATTTTTCTTTTTGCAGTTGTCAATACAGAAGCAACATACTGATTCAGGTAAATTTGTGCATAAGTAAAACCATTAGGAAACCCTGGTAACAGAACGCGTGCGGTTGGAAGGTCAGCTCAGAAGTACTCCAGTGACGATCCGCACTCCTGGCCCCAGCACTTGTGTGCCTGACTCTTTACTAGTCCTGGCAACTTTCACTGGGCGTTCAGAGGCAGCTATTCATTCCCTTATTCAGGACCTTCCAGCCACTTCTGGCATTACCAGTGTGAGCATATTAAAGAGTGAGTGTAGGGTAGTAGTACATATGGACTTCTGCTGCTCATTATCTTGGAGCCAGAGTGCCTCTACGACATTCTTTGTGCAGACCATCTCACTAAAGAGGGCATTCAGTGAAGAGAAGGCCAAGCTTGTGATCATCTTTGGGGAACTATATGGTCCAACTACACCCACCTTCAGTGTAGATGAGACACAAGCCTTGCTGCAAAACCTTACCAATTGATTGAATGCATTGCAGGCGGAAATACGCACCGTGGGGAAATAAAAATGAAATGACAAGATGAGAGTTGGATTGTCAGGGGCTTGTTTTCCTGGGGTATAGGTTGACAGGTAGCATCTGAAACCCTGGTAGAGGACTTTGAGCATACCTCTGACCCACCTCCAGGAGCGGGATATCCTTGATGCCATCTAGCCCCAAGAGTTGCATGGTCTGCCAGTTCCTCAGTCAACAATGCATGTTTCTTAATGAAGTATAGGTCTACATCTGCCAATTCCAACAGACCACAGAAAAGACACACATGGCAAACATGTAACACAACCAGTGCAACACATGTTCAGGCTAATGTACTAGAATACCTGACTGTATGTTACATTTGTGACAAGAATAGTGCTAAGAGCAGTACCAAGAGGCTACCAAAGACTATACAAGTTCAGAGCAGAAAGGAGCATTCCACATGTGTCCCGACAGCATGTTGTTAGACTCCTCGCTCAGCACATGTCTGGGTATCCTTGCTGCTCACATTGTTCTAGCCTCTTCTTGCTTGCAGTTATCCAGATGACTATTTCAGAAAATGTTTGTGTGGCAGATATAAAGGACGTCAAATGTCAAATATGGGCTTCTTTTTCTTTGTTTGCCAAACAAATGTCATGCACTCCAGAAAAGGGGTGTGGGTAAACATTATAAATTACCCTTACTAAGATAGAGGTTGGTCCGTAGCATGAAGGACACTCGTACCCACACAACCCACCTTCAAAACACCCTTAAATGATTTCACATTATCATCTTCCCATGAAGATGCATCTCCACTAATCTCTCTAGCATGGCATACATAGGGATTCCCAGAGGAGCATTAGGTCTCATCAAAGCGCCCCCTCCTAAATTCAGTCCTACATCTTCTACCCAAACAGGTGGCCAAGTGAAACAGGATTGCATGCATAGTGGGTTGACTGGAGAAAGGGCTGCTATGAGGGAGAAGTTTATTTTCACCAGCAAGACTCCATGAGTTGTCCCATCTTCATCATGGAGGTTCCAGTTGCGATCCTTGACTTGGCAAAGTTTGATCCCTAAACCACCATCTGATTATCATCTTCACTCATGGAGCACCACAACAAGTTCCTGCAGGAAACATTGGAGTTGTACTTGCAAAACCTGCAAGTGGTGAGCAGGTAGAACATTAAGTAGCATTACAGGGTTGTGCAACTCATTTGAGCCCTGGCCAATAGTCAGCCAGTCACTCCGTCATCATCTAGTCATGTACCTAGTACATCTGGTGGCAACAGCTATCAGGTGAGTCCTATAACACCACCATAGCACTTGATTCCAGTACGGAATCTGATACAGATCCTAGTCTAGGGTCTATACTGCATACCCTCGGATGTGAGCCACCCCCCACAGACTCAATCTCCACCACGTTGAACACATCACAGAACACTTATAATTTTTACCCTCACACACATGCTTGCTCCATCCCTTTATATGTGCACATTTCACCCATTTCTGGATGTGTATAAACTAACAAAGATACTGTCCTAGCCAGGGAGGAATTATCATCAACTTGGAAAAAGATGTGCCTTTGAAGTGTCCAATTAACAAAAAAAAGGTCCATATATCAAAATACCAGATGAAATTCCCAAAATAAAAATCCAAAGCCAAACCAAGGATTAACAAAATATAAATCTAATGTCAAATTAAGTCACTCCCTCAACAGAGATATGATGCTGTCCTTGCTCTCCTGGGTTAGGGGTAACATTTCCTGACCGTGTTGCATTGTATTTAATTGGACAGGGAAATTATCACCTCCATGGGCACAGGCATGTCTGTTGGATCTGCAGAACCAGGCATCTCCTGAGATGGAGTACACACAGAGACAGGGACAAGGGTGGCAGTGTGGGTGGAAGTGGCAAAGAAAACAGGTAGTGTGGTACAGGATTGTGGAAAATGGCATGAATGCACTCATCTATCAAAGGAGTTAGTTAATCTCTCTGCAGTAAAAGCGAACCATACTCCTCCTCCACTGCATCAATATAAGCCCTTTGCAAGGAATCAATGATTAATAGACTACAGGTAGGGAGGAATTTGCACACTACATCTGGAAAAGACGAAGTGCTCCCTGTGTGACCAAGACCTGTAAAGAACAACTTAAGGATGCCAAGTGCATGGTCTATGATGCCTCATATCAGAATGTGTGCTCTGTTATACCTCTGCTGAGAGCAGTGGGAAGATGAATGAAGCATGTGGAAAGCTGACAAATGCATCTGCAAAAAAGTTGACAAATGAATAACATTTGGTGTCCATTCACATTACTTCGCATTTCAATGAAGCATGCATTCATGATAGGTTAATTATGAAGTACCTTGTAAAAGGGCTGTGAGGTTTGTCAAAGTAGAATCATGCCCTTTGTGAAATCACCTGCAATCACGTTTCTGCAATCCCAGTTCATTCATATGCAATTGCAGACTCAAGATAAGTTTGTCATGTACACCATGAAAGGTGGTGCAAATAAGTCTGACTTGCACCAACATTGGTTCCCACGGATTTAATAAAATTAAAAAAACATCACTTAAGGGAGGCGGCAATATGTGCAAACCCCAGAGAACGTGTAGAAAAAGAATGTGCACAGCAGAACAGAAAAGAAGAAACACACAATTGGCTGTGTAGAAGAGGTTTTAGCAAACACAAGGAGATGATGGACGGAGTGCTGAAAATTTTCAGACACTCACCCCCAGTCACAGATTTGGGTTGAATCCATCATCGTTCTTTAGCTCATTTCGCCACCCCAGTTCAGAGCCAGCCATATGCAAATCAGTATTGACGCTGTTCCTCATGGGAACAGTCCAGCCTGAACTGCCAAGCCAGGTCTTCCCTGGACCGGAAACAATCATCCTGGGACCGATTTCAGGGTAACACCCCTCATCATCCAGGATAGCTTGAATCCAGTGAAAAAGTGAGCAACGGACCCACGTCTGGACATACCCTGCCAACTTAGGGAGAACAAAGCAAACACAAAGAGATAATGGATGGAGCGCTGAAACTTCAGACACTCGCTCCCAGTCACAGATCTGGGTTGAATCCAGCATCATTTTTAGCTCACTTTGCCACCCCAGTTCAGACCCAGACAAAAGTGATTTTAGGACAGCACAGAGTAGAATACCATGGCTCCAAATATATACATTAAAGGTACAGTTAATACAGGGGATACATCGATGTTTAGATCCCAGATATTATTTAAGTATAAGGTCTTCATCAGAACAAAACGATGGTAGCATTCTACAAGGTATTGAAAACACCTTAAACCATCTAGCGTAGATTGTATTGCATGAGAGCATAGCATGCTAATAGAGTGGCTCATAATTATTCAAGGCAACCCTTTGATCAATCTGTGATTTTGAAAACCGCAATATCAAATTTTGCAGTCCATAGAATATTGTGTTCCTAGAATATTATCAACGTTGCACTGAATAAAAACAATGCTAATCAGTTAACCTAATGTCAAGCGCTAATAACTAAGCCTAGAGTTACCTAAAACACATCGGGTTGAGTTACAAACTCTTTTCGCTGAGTTTGCATCAAGTGACACAAACCAGTGCAAAATTATTTTTTAGTAATTTACTTTCCAGTGCAAAACTTGTTTTGGCTGGAAAGTAGTCTGAAAGTAGCGCAAACCAGAGCTACACGCTGCTTTGTGTTTTGTATTCTGTACCCTGCTGCTCAGCCATAATGTGTGTGATGTCATAGAATGTTCTTGTGTGCCTGGTTGGAGTGAATGTCAGTCGGAATGTGGGGGAGCTTCTACTACCTTATTAATTACAATTCCTGTAACCAAATACTCCTAATTGAACGGAAGAATAAACTTCCATACGGTTTCATCATCAACTCTGCCTACCTACATTATTACATTATTACACTGGCGACGAGCAGAAAACTAACCTGGTATGGAGAAAAGGCCACTGCTGAAACAGGGGAGGAGAGATGATTGAGCCTGCAGTGTAACTGAATGAATACAAGAGACTAAGAAGAAATTAAAAGGATTACTAAAATAATCAGATTGAAGCCTGTGAAGAGTCAATGGAGCTCATAGCCTCACCGGTGTCTATTTTCATCAGACAGCCTCAGCCCATGTTTTCAAAATATTTTGATTTCTTCTTTCTTTGCCGAATGTGCATGTGGAATGCAATGACAGCACACATACAAAGTACGAAAAGTTTTAAAAGTTGTCAAGGCATAGTATTTTGTACTGGAAGGAAACCCTTCCAGCATATAAACCTACGTTAGACTCACCCACACACCCTTATACTATGGTGCGAAGGTGTCTGCGTGGCACTGGGCACCAAAATTCTGAGCGGGCACGAGGGAGAGAGGAGAAGAGTGCCATTTCTCTGGAGATATGGTGCTCTACTGCACTCTCCGTGTCATGCAATGCAGCACAGCATTTTTTACTGCTGCACTGCACTGCCTGACACTTTAGATCTGGGCCACAGTAGCATGATGAAGACATTTCTTAAGAAATGCCTCAAGGAATATTAAAACAGTAAATTAAATGGCTGCAATGCACATCAAAAAGAAGATTGGAAAAAAAAAACTAAATATGTTCTCTTGGGTAAAAATAGTAGGCTATTTTCTTGGTGGAGAAAGCAGCAATAATGCACATCCAAAATAAAAGAATTAAAAAAGATAAGACTCACCAAGAGTGAAGATAATGTGCTGTTTCTTTTGTGAATCCGTTTCAAAGGCTCCCTGATAAATGACTTCCAGGAATTAAACAGAAAATATTGCCACAAAAGTTTAGCTACAACATAATGGTTCAATCATGTGAAACAGAAACAGCATTTACACAGGAAGCACCGGTTGTTACTGGCAAAACATCACTGGCCTAGCCATGCGTGCTCAGAAGTGTACCACATAACATGCATACCGCTGCATCCAAGTTCACAAGAACAGTAAACTCCTGAAAATAACCAAACAGTAAGTGAAAGTTTGCCATTAAAAACAAAGAGCTAACAACTTCCACACACTTGGCAGACAGAGAAAAGAAATATCAGGCCATCCACTCTATATAGTGTGGTCGGTTTGATGGCTTTGCTCTCTCGGCCCTCACTCCGTCTGGCCATCAGAGGTAGTTTTCCATTGACAGGGCTATGGGGCTCTATTGAGGGAAAGGGGATGATCCTTCCAACCCTAAATACGGCAGGTGGACTTTCAGTTTGGAGTGCCCTGGTGCCAATGTCTAAATCACCTCCTAGGTCACAGAAGCTTATAGGATAAGCTTTAAAATACAAGAAATGACGCAGATGATAGTAAGACCAGCTCCCATGCAAACATTTGTGAACCTCGGAATGCTATAGACTTGGGTAAGGCTAAAGACCTAAAAGTAGAGCTTAGAGTGATCAGTAGGGAGCTTCATGCTGAGACACATACTCATAAGACATCAGCAGATGGAAGGGAGGCAACGGAAAAACAAGCATTGTCAAATCCAATAGGTCTCACCTATACGAGATCTATAGACCTTGTCAAATGTTTTTACACATGTTGCACAATAGCGCAGATGCTGTGCAATATGGCTGAAAGTAATGAAAATATAAGTGTTGTGACGTAGAATGCACATACTAGCCTGGCCACATACATAAATACACATAACATACACTTGGGATGTTGACTGTGGGCACCTTTTATATCAACGTGCCGTATAAACAACCTAGAATAAGAGGAGGTAACGGAGTAACTTACAAATCTGACAGCGCATTGGCGAGATACTCTCAGCCAGTGTCAAATAGCTCTTTTTACTGAGTGAAAAAAACTGCACTGCAGAATTGTTAATGGAGTTTTAAATAAGATATTTTCTTATTTCTGCACCAACTACCCTTGTGCAGTCTACAGACCCATGAAAAGTTGACCTGGATTTCCACTTAGTTCCTTGCCTTTCCTTTTCAGAGTGAATCCCTTCTTACCTTCCATCCTTTGCATGCCTTCAAATTCTCAGTATAGCCTTCTTTAACCCCTTCAGTGCCCCGCCCTTTCCCCGCCCTGTGCCGGGCCTTTCATTAGCGGGCGGGGTTCATGACGAGATAGTCTCGTCATGGGCACAGCGCAACCGCGCTCCATGACGAGACCATCTCGTCATGGGCACTGAAGGAGTTAAGTCTGGTGTTTGTCTGCTTGACTCTCTCTTATTGTAATTCTGCTATTGCCTGATACCTCATTTCACAGATCACAACCTTGCCTCTCAAAATCCTATCCATAAAACTCCTACATTACCTAATCTCTACCAGTTTATCTATCTCACTAAGTATACACTTGAAAGCACATAGCCCCCACTAATGATCTCACCTGCCTGGTATTAATAAATCATGTAATAACTCGAGTAAATGCATGCATTTTTTTTTTTACAGCACATGACTAATTGTAATAACCAACAATAACCACTGGATTAAGTAATAAACTTTGGATTCCGAAGTAACATACTACTCGCCTTAAAGTGCTTGAACAACTCATCAGGAGTAGGAAAAGAGGTCTTGCACACACGTTTCAGGATAATACTTTCATTAGAAACTGATAGAGGAATGAAAAGGCTCAAAGGTTGTAGGATTTCGAAATAATGAAGGTCGACATCAGAAGTCTCAGTGCAAAGTATTCTTTATGTATGTCATTACCTGACCGACCTCCCAACGCGGTTCCCACATCCTGGAAATCGGTGGATCCTGTACCCGCGATCCTCCACATACTCGAATGTACAGCCATTTACCCATGTGGTTGGTACACATCGCCCCCCACTTCACCGCGTTGGGAGGTCGGTCCTAACGCACCGCACCCTTTGCCTTCTCGTGCTCAGGATCGGTCTCCAGGCACATTCTCATCTGCGCAACCAGCCCTGAAGAGTCACATCTTTACACGGTGTGAAACACGTGTCGGCTGATTTGTTGTGTATTATGTATTGGTCAGATAATGATAGTGTGCGCAGGACCTCTTTTTCTGTTTCTTTGAGTGGGTCTGACCCACTTGGTTGCAGGGGCTATTTTCTGGGTTGGTACCCCTGACCTGTCAGCACCGTATTTAATTTTTGCCAGTGAAAACTCACAGTGCACACGCTTGAGCGCCATCTTCCTTTATCCCTATCTAACCCTTTCACATTGTGATTTCTGGACTCATCAGGAGTAGTTAGCGCTATGTAAATCAATTGCAATTATACATTTGAATGAAAGTTACCAAAGGGTGGGTCCCTGGCAAAGTGGTAGAACGTGGCCCCTGAGGAAAATAAAAGTCTATGAGGCCTATGTGTCCCCATGTGCCCCCCCAACGCTTATGTGCACATACATGTAACCTATGTATTTCCTCTCCATGGCCTTTCTATCATGATGCTTATGCTATAACGTGGCCTGCCATCATCCAGTCTCCCATGAGAGAAACGACAAATCTGTATTGAGGCCTACACGTTTTTCATCATGTTTTCCTGCATTTTCATGAAGCCCATGTTTATGGCTCAGCCAGAGCCGAAAAGAGGTTTCATGCCTCAGAACGCTCTGAAAGCTGCAGCTACGTATCCTTGGCCTTGCACACTTGGGCCTCAGCCAAAGGGGCCCCGACCGAGGTGCCGAGACAGTATTGAGCACGGTTATCTGCTTACTCCTACAGAGCCGCATTCTTGCCTGGTGAAGGAGGAATGAACGCGACCCATCTGCAAGGAGGAAGCCCAGCCTTACTGTCTCTCTTTGTGAGATTGCAAAGCTCACGTCAGTAAAAAGCCCATAGCCCCCATGTAAGGCCTCTGCAGTAAATGAAGTAAATGAAGAAATAGATGCCACATCGGCTCTTGGTGATGAGCAACCTATGTCACAAATCAGTCCCTGCTCCAGACATCGGATATCAGATAATACAAGATGTGCTGGTCGTTCTGACACTGAAGGCCTCACTCACTGAAGGCCTCACTTCCAGACTTGTCCGGTTGCATAGCAACCCTCCCCACGTCAGTTACACGTCATGCTTGAGTTGAGCACAAGTAAGGCAAAGTTCCAGTACAATTCCAGCAGATCACGCAACCCCCTCCAGGTATCCACCCACACATGACAAATTACCCATTATCATCAAGTGGACGCCCACATGGACGCCCACCTTCACGCCTACTTACACGCCCACATGCTCTTATCTCATTCTCTCTTGCTCTTTTGCTTACGTACAATTGAGAGATGTATATATACTGTACTCTGTGAATAATGTTTTGAGAATATTGAGAATACTTTTGAGTCCCTTTCCAGATCCTTTGTGGTGATGGTAATATTCTCCCTTTGACTCGAGTTATTGGAATAAAGCCCTTTATGAACCTGATACCACAGACTCAGCCTCTTGCTTTATGCATGATCTTATTTATATACTAAAAAATTCTGAGAGCGTAATATTTTATTTACCACATAATGGCGCCCGAACAGGGACATCTCTTTCCCCACACGCCGGAGATGAAGGTCCAGTTTTGCCCCCTTCCATAGCCGTGACGGACTTCAAGCGCGCACGTCGCGGGTCTTCCCGCCAACTCCCTCAGGCCAACGAAGGGGACGGACTGCGACCAGGCATCCAGACGAGGCGGTGAGGAACGCAGATTGTCCTACCCAGAGCCCACCTGCGAGAGAGCTGTGTCCGAGGTATACAGAGGCCCACCAGATTCCGAAGTTCCGAAGTATCCAGGTCACGAGTCGAGTCCAGTCCAGTCCAGTTTGGTCTAGTCCAGTTCAGTTCCGAGGCCTTCCGTTCCGTGCTACCCGGTGAGTACCGTTGCTGGGGAGGCAGTTAGACGTGCACATTAGGTTGTGCCGGTCAAGACGGGTTTGGGTACACAAATCCGGTCTGCACTGTTTCAGCAGTGTATCTGTACTGTTTAGCAGTATATCTAGTATGTCTTGCATATAATTCAGTATTCTCTAGTGTTAGTATTATGTCAGTAACTAGTTTCCTATTAGTTATCATCGTTCGTTAACTGTTAAATGTTAAATGTTTTAATACGTTCTACATATTGTGGTGTGAATGATTGTTCATTATTGTGTTTATTGTATTAAGTGTGTTCAAGTAATAAGGTCTAAAAATGCCGCTCTTTTCAAAATTAAGACAGATCAAAACCAGAAAAGGGGTACTCGAAGAAGCTGTTCCCATTCCACCTAGGGACACTCCAGGGTACTTTATGTATCATAAGCATGGCCTAGATGCCGTATTATTTCTTGATTTATGGGTGGACTACACCAAGGATTTACCAGAAAGTCAGAGGTGGCCCGCAGCTGGGACCTGGGATGCAGATTGCATCATGAGAGTAGAAGAAGAGTTATGGAAAAAGACAGCCAGACAGTCACAGAAAAATGCCATTGAATTATGGCGTAAAGAATTGCATAGACGCACAGAGAAAGCGCTCAGAAAAGAAGAGAAAAGTAGGGAGGATTCAGACAAAGCCCGAGAAAACGTATTAGTTGAGGAAGGTATCCGAGTAAAAGCAGAACAAGTAGACAGACAACGAAACACTCTTATGAAAGAGAAAATGTAGACCAGCTCGGAAGGATGCCATTGAGTTTTGGCGCAAGGAGTCACATAGGAGGACGGAGTAAGTGTTTCACGAAGCAGAGAGAAGTAGACTGGAGTCTGGAAAAGCCAAGGAAAAGATGTTACAGGAGGAAGTGGAGCTGGTAAAATGAGCGCAGGCTGACAGAAAAAGAAATACTGACGTTGCTGGTATTTATCCCGTCCTTTCAGAGGACCTAGCAAGAGTGGCCCCAGTAGAAAGACCAGTTAGAGTGCCACCGCAAGTACCACGATACATATAATAATGATATAGTAGCCCAAAGGTTCTTGAGCCTCCCACCAAACGAACAGCGCATAGCTGGTGTTTACATGGTCCAACATTTGACTACGTTGTCAATAGGAAATTGAGAGGGGTGTAGCTAGAGAAGGAGCAACATCTGTGATTTGATGACACCCCTAATGTACAAAGTGTTAACGAAAAAATAATTAGTGAAAAGTTTAGCTTGAAAAAAGAATTGTGGGTATTTCGAATTTGCAAATTGTTCAAGAATACAGGTTTGTGTTCTTGGTGGTCCAGTGAGCCAATGTGCTGGGTCAAGTCGGTAAGATTATGACCCCCTGAGTGCAAATTGTATGTAAAAATAATTTTTCAATTGGGCAAATTATTGCAGTTTTTATGGAATTGAGTAGTCTTTTTGTCTTTGACAGCTTCAGAGTGAGGAGAAGGTGGGGGCTGTGTAGAGCAGAATGTGATACAGAAATCGGAGACAGATTCTGACCTTGTAGCCAGTGTAGGTGGGGGCCGGTGAGAGGAGCAGAACAGAGGCACTGCTTAGAAAGCTTCTCTGACATCGCATCTGTGTAATGCCTGCAGCCGGAGAGCCTTGGGGGCCAGGAGTAGGAAAAACAAAAAAAGATGGCTGGCAGCCCAGGCTCAGGCCGCGCTGAGGGGCTATTTTTAGCTTCTCTGATAAGACAGGGCAGCTGAGAAATGTAAGTCGAGAAAGATTCCCTTGTTCTATTCTGTGCAAAACCAGTGCCCCGGGGAAATGTCTATGGAGAAGATTTGTTTTATTTTTTAGCAAATGTTATATTGCTTCTGGCCAGAAAGTAAAATGTTGCTCTTGCTTGGAATTTTAAGGGCTATATGCCTATATAAAAACGATTTTCAAATTCAGACATTTTTGAATTGTGGCCACAAGCTGCCACCAGTTGCATTGGATAAATGATCCAGTGGTTACGGGTCTGTGAGGAAAGATGGGAGATGCATCTTCGACTAGGACATGAGGGTACATTGTGTACAAAGATGCATAGCTCATTTTTATAAAAAAAAGACAGGTTCGTGTGTTCTTCATTTTTGATTATTGTTGCTGATCCTGTGTGTCAGACTTGACACGGTGATTTCAGCTGCCAGCTGGTCATCATTGGGATGACCCACTGTCAGTTGGGGCTGTATAGGGCAGGTAAATCAATTATTGATTATAAGCCTGACAAATTAAGCAGGCCAGAATGTTCGCCTCTGAGCTGTAGGTACTGTAATTGCGCATCGCTGCTCATTTATATATGTTCGTGTAATTGTCTATGCTTTCTGTGCTTGGTATACTGATGGCTTGGCATATGTATTTTATATATGTTTTGTTTTTGTGTTGTATTGACCAGTATGTTTGGCATTGATACAAGTTCTCCTGGGCGTTACAGAGATGGACGTGACGACGTAAATCTTTGCGCAGCGCTTGGCTGGAACTTGTTCACAATTACTAAATTTCACAGACATGATATTTCCTTTGTCATGCTGTCAAAATAGCAGACAACACGTTATCAGTGTATGTCTAATAGGTATTGGAGATGAATAAAAGAAGAAAAAAGTTATGCAAGACTAAAATATGTATCACATGACTGCCTTTCTCTTATAGACAGGCAGCCTCAGTCATATGTTTCCAGATTGGACATTAAGGAACCATTATGATCTATGCACTCGCATCTTAACTCTTGAAAGGCCTGTTTTAAATAAGGACTGCCACCCCAGAGTGACAAATGAGGCTCGGTATTTAGGGTAATGAGAAAATATCTGACAGGATTTCCTTTTTAAAGTTTGCTTTAGTAAGCTCATTCTTGTAAGTGGTGGCCCCAAAAGTTGACTTGTTTTTAAATTAGGCTATTTATTGTATAGGTGGAAATTATTGCAAAATGACTGATTTCTTTAGCAGATAAATTATTAATTATCAACATTAACAACTGTTCTTAAACTTGGTTTTCCGAATATTTAGGTAATTTAGCATTCCTATTAGGGCCTCCTAGCATTAATATTGACTTCAGGTTGGTGTAGGTTCATGTAATAGGGACATTTGCATATGAGATGTCATTTGGCCAGCTTAAGAGCTAACACAATGAGGTTTGTACATTAATTTGAAGGATTTCTCGCCGTTTCCAATACGCTGTGTGTCTCCTATAATTTTGCTTACGCCCAGTAGCTACACACAGGGATTAATAGTGTTGACAAGACACAGGGTTTGATAGTGTTTGACAGCAGTGAAATCTGTTTCAGATTTCCTCCTGTCAAAAAGGGGGGGAAGGAGGAGAATATTGGCTTTCTGCTGGCCCCTGAGGAGGTTCGCTTCCCGCTAGCCCCTTAAGAAATTAAGCCCCTTAGAAATTAGCCCCCTTAGAAATTAAGCCGAGGAAATAGGTATGGTGCTTTCCCCTTTTTCTCATGTTTTATTGTGATCTTTCAGGGGAATTAGTTGTGGGCACCGGAACGTATTCAATTGATTTCTGGTTTTTCACAGCCCAAGACACAAAAGGAGGTACGTGCATTCATTGGCCTCACTTCATATTGCAGGCAGTGGATTCCCCAGTATGCTTACATAGCCAAGCCCCTAATACAGTTGACGACACAGGAGGCAGTTTCTACTAAAGTCCTCTCTTGGACACAAGAACACACTGTGGCATTTGAAGAATTAAAGAGAGCTTTATGTCAAGCACCAGTTTTAGCAAACCCTGATTACAACAAATCGTTTATGCTTTTTGTGACAGAGCGGGATGGAACAGCACTATCTGTCCTAACACAAGATCATGCAGGAAAACACAAGCCCTGTGCTTATTTTTCTAGTACATTAGACCCAGTAGCACAGGCTTTGCCTGCGTGCCTAAAATCAGTTGCAGCAACGGCCTTAGCCATAAGACAAAGTGACTCGATAGTGCTGGGCCACCCTCTGACAGTACAAGTACCACACGCAGTAGAGGTTCTCTTGAACCGGACACAAACACAACACCTGACTGTAGCTAGACTGACATGTTATGAGTTGACGCTATTTCAACCACACATAGAGATCAGACGATGCAACATACTGAATCCTGCTACCCTTTTGCCCTCCAGTACAGAAAGCGTTTCACCACACGACTGTGTTGAAGTAATACATACCGTGACTAAACCAAGACAAGACTTGACAGACGTTGCACTCCCAGACCCCGACCTAACACTATAAGTTGACGGCTCATGCATGAGGACAGGGGCGGGAGAATTAGTGGCAGCATATGCAGTGACTACTGATACTGTAATAATAGAGACTAAAAGAATAGACATAGGTGCCGATCACGATCCAGTAAAAACCGGGTACGAACCGTCGGACGGAGCATAATCTCCGTCCGACGCGTACCCGGTCGTCAATTTTTACAAACAAGGAATCACGATTCGCACGGGTACACCATTACAGTACGAATCGTAAAAAAGCCCGACCGAACCAAAAAACACCATCCAATGCGATCCGGGAAAGCGCCGACCTGACGTCGGGACGCTCGCAGCCAGCCATTCACGATCCAGGAATCACGATTCGCACCGACGTCACCCCGCACGGTGAATATTTAGCGGCAGCCAAAAACTGCCGGGAAATCAGGACGACGCGAACAAGGACCACCAGTACGCGACGGACAGACGACGACGCGAACAAGGAGGACCAGTACGTGACGGACACACAGGACGACGCCACCAAGGAGGACCCGTACGCGACAGGACGACGCGATCAAGGAGGACCCGTACGCGACAGGACGACGCGAGCAAGGAGTACCAGTACGCGACGGACAGACATGGACCCGAACCTACGAGTCATCCCTGCCCTCATAGCAGTCCACCTCCTCTACAGGTTACGACGCAGACGCCGCAGAAGGTCAGAATAACTAAGGGAGGGGGGAAAGTGGGGTGGGGTGGGGGTGGCACGACCAGGGCAGGCCACAAAACAACCACATAAGTCACACACCACACATGGCCTGGACATACCTGACTCCCATGCCCTGGTCACCACGAGGGGGTGGGGGCGTGTCCTGATAAGCCAGCGACCGCCACAACGGAAGTCCGTCACCACGCGAACCGGCAACACAACCAGACAGGTACGTCCCGTACCCACGCCTGAAGAGCGTGGGTACGAGTCGGACCACGCCCACACACGTCACCCCAACAATGGCGGGACGGATCGCACCCACGTGGCAAAGGCCTGGGTACGGGCCGCACAAGCATCACATAGCGTGGGCACGGATATGTACGGACCCTACCCCCACCCGCGTATGCATGGAGCGCACCCCCCATGCCAACAGTGTAAGTACGACTCGAACCCTCACCCGCATATGCAAGGAGCGTACCCCCCAGCCCAACAGTGTAAGTACGACTCGAACCCTCACCCGCGTATGCAAGGAGCGTACCCCCCACCCCAACAGTGTAAGTACGACCCGAACCCCCACCCGCGTATGCATGGAGCGTACCCCCCATGCCAACAGTGTAAGTACGACCCGTACCCCCACCCGCGTATGCATGGAGCGTACCCCCCACCCCAACAGTGTAAGTACGACCCGAACCCCCACCCGCGTATGCATGGAGCGTACCCCCCATGCCAACAGTGTAAGTACGACCCGTACCCCCACCCGCGTATGCATGGAGCGTACCCCCCACCCCAACAGTGTAAGTACGACCCGAACCCCCACCCGCGTATGCATGGAGCGTACCCCCCATGCCAACAGTGTAAGTACGACCCGTACCCCCACCCGCGTATGCATGGAGCGTACCCCCCACCCCAACAGTGTAAGTACGACCCGAACCCCCACCCGCGTATGCATGGAGCGTACCCCCCATGCCAACAGTGTAAGTACGACCCGTACCCCCACCCGCGTATGCATGGAGCGTACCCCCCACCCCAACAGTGTAAGTACGACCCGTACCCCCACCCGCGTATGCATGGAGCGTACCCCCCACCCCAACAGTGTAAGTACGACCCGTACCCCCACCCGCGTATGCATGGAGCGTACCCCCCACCCCAACAGTGTAAGTACGACCCGTACCCCCACCCGCATATGCATGGAGCGTACCCCCCACCCCAACAGTGTAAGTACGACCCGTACCCCCACCCGCGTATGCATGGAGCGTACCCCCCACCCCAACAGTGTAAGTACGACCCGTACCCCCACCCGCGTATGCATGGAGCGTACCCCCCGGCCCAACAGTGTAAGTTCGACCCGTACCCTCACCCGCGTATGCATGGAGCGTACCCCCACCACACCAGTGTAAGTAGACTCGTACCCTCACCTCGAATGCATTGAGCGTACCCCCACCGTGTATGTTCCAAGCGTACATATCCTGAAATCGGAGGTGTGTGTGCAGAGTCCACCCAGAAGTGCCCTGAGACAGGAGGGGTGGGTGCCTATCACTCCCAGCATTGCCCTGAGACAGGAGTGGTGTGTGCAGAGTCCTTCCAGCAGTGCCCTGAGACAGGAGGGGTGGGTGTGGAGTCCTCCCAGCAGTGCCCTGACACAGGAGGGGTGGGTGCAGAGTCCTCCCAGCAGTGCCCTGAGACAGGAGGGGTGGGTGCAGAGTCCTCCCAGCAGTGCCCTGAGACAGGAGGGGTGGGTGCCTATCACTCCCAGCAGTGCCCTGAGACAGGAGGGGTGGGTGTGGAGTCCTCCCAGCAGTGCCCTGAGACAGGAGGGGTGGGTGTGGAGTCCTCCCAGCAGTGCCCTGAGACAGGAGGGGTGGGTGCAGAGTCCTCCCAGCAGTGCCCTGAGACAGGAGGGGTGGGTGTGGAGTCCTCCCAGCAGTGCCCTGAGACAGGAGGGGTGGGTGCCCATCACTAACAGCAGTGCCCTGAGACAGGAGGGGTGTAACACATGTGTGTGAGGCCAGAATTATCCACAGGCATACTGGCTACAAGGGAACATGTCCCCATGAACTCATGTCAACAGACTCCACACACAAGTACAGTGATCACCAAGGATGGCACGATTGTTGCAGGTGGAGACATGGCCCTGCATGCATGGCCAAAGTAGAAGGGCTCCGTCACACACACAGCTCATGTAGACACAGCTCTGCGCTAAACATTGGGAACACCCTGCAGGGAAGAAAGCTGGGTACACAGAGGAAGGAATACACCCTGGGACAAGTGCACCATGCAGTAACTGCTTACATGAACAAAGAAAGTTAGCCAACACCTTGTGATGGCACACAGATCACAGGGTCCCACCAATGAGCAGTACACTACTACATATCCCACACACCCAAACCCTTACACACCACCCAAAACCATGTAGCAGCCCCACCAACACCAACACCAGCATAGCAGTAGTGTGATAATGAAAACAAAATTAAGCTTTATTCAGCATGAGCACAATGTCCGTGGATCGCAGGTAGTTCAATCTTCACAAAGCCCATAGGGCAGTCAATGATTCTCAGCTGGATGGGGGACACAGTGGGATGCGTGTCCCTACCTTGCCTGCACAGTCAAATGGCATCGTCTTCCACACTGGTGAGGGCATCAGGGGGGGGGGAAGCAACAGGCACCGCAGGGACATCAGGGCAAAGGGGCGGCATTGTGGGTGCAGGGATGGAGGACTCCACCACAGGGGGTGGGTCAGTGCCAAAGGCGGAGGCCAGGATGGCACTACACACCTTTGCAAGGTCCTCCAGGGAGTCCCCTGCACCCGAAGGGACCTCAGGCCCCAAGGAGGGGGGGGGGTCAGAGGGATGGGTCGCAGCGCCACCGGGGGAGGGTGGAGACAGGGGGGGAGACTCAACCACCCTGACCGGGGACCTCCTTGACCGCTTGCGTGGTGGTGTAACTGTGGGGCTCAGGGACAGAGCGGCCATGAAGGAGTCCTTGGGGGAGATGTGGCCAGGAGAGCTGAGGGGAGGGGATTTGGAGGGAGTGGACTGGGTGGAATGCGGACTCCCACTATGGCTGCGTGTCACACGTTTGCCCCCCGACCCAGTGGGTGTGCCTACCTCACCCTGTGTGTGCGTGTCAGGAGGAGTGCGGTGGACCTTCCCTGCTGGTGTGGTGCCCGTGTCCGTTGATGTGGGTGCATGCCGACGTCTGGGTGTACGTGGGACAGGCATGGGAGTGGGAAGTGTGGATGG
Source organism: Triturus cristatus (assembly GCF_964204655.1). Classification (NCBI taxonomy): domain Eukaryota; kingdom Metazoa; phylum Chordata; class Amphibia; order Caudata; family Salamandridae; genus Triturus; species Triturus cristatus. Next base: position 990,386,182 of record NC_140592.1, read on the forward strand.
GGCAGGGGTAGGTGGGGGGAGGTCGCGCTGCAGGAGACCCACTGCTGCAGTCAGTGTGGAGTCTATGGACCTCAGCAAGTTGCGTTGGTCAGCCTGCGATGAATGAATGCCCTCCAAGAAAGCCTCGATGTTGGTGAGGGTTTTGCCGTGGGCATGGAGGACATTAAGGATCGCAGCCTGACCAACCTGCAGTTGCCGCTGGATGTCCACAGACTCTGCATTGGCGGCAGCAGTGGAGACAGGGGCAGGGGGTGCGGTGCCTGGCAGGAAGGAGACATGCTGTGACCGGGCACGCTGGGAAGGGACACGAGCAAGTGGGAGGCGGCTGGTGGAAACTGAGGGGGCGGTGCGAGGTGTTGTTCCGCTGTCAGCTGCTGGTGCAGCCTCCGCCCACTCGGAGACATCCTCCTCGGACCTGTCAGCTTCGTAGTCTGATGTGCCAGTCGACAGGTCCTCGGCCACACTCTCCTCCGCCTCTGTCCCACTCGATGTGCCAGACCCGATGTCACGGCTGGCACTGGTGCTCGGTCCCTCCGCCTGGTCTGTGTCCATGTCTCCCTCTGTGTCCCCCGACGATGCTGTGGGCAGGGTGGAGAGACAGAAATTAATCAGACACCTGTACACATCTGTCACATGAGTGCAATCTACATAGGTAACATTGCATGGCCTGAAAAGGAAGATCCCTAACATCTACTGAACAGGGTACCTATGTAGGGCATGAAACACACAGTTGGTTGAGCCACCATGCCACTGAAATACCATGGAGAGCATGAGACAATAGTTAAACACAGGAAACGGAGACTGACATAGCACCCAGGCCCTGGGGACAATCCAGCACTGCATCTGCACCACACAGCGTTGGCGAAAATACCGATGACCAGGGAGCATATCCATGAACTTGAGACACATGCTGCATAGGTAATGCTGAGAACATGCACAACATGACTCGGTCACTGCACATTGCGTGTGTGTCCAGACACATCACACACTGCCCAGACCCAGCAAGTGGAAATCAGGAGTTAACACATAGGCATTGCCCGCCCCAACAAGACCCTACACGAGGCAAATTGTTGTGACACAGGTGGCACCAACATCTCATAGTCTGGGTGATACACACAGGGGCAGGCAAAAAGCAAGATTGGACGCCAAACAGCCAAGGTGCGCCTGTACAAATAATGAGGTACCAGTGCCCATCCTCAGATGAGTATAAAAAGACACACAGGCACTGGCAACTGTGAGTATGAAGAAGGACAATCAGGTCAGGCTGCACAGTGGACACCTGTACAAAATAGCACGTCTATATACATGGTGACAGGGGACAATGGCACAGAGCACAACCTACGCTGTGGACACTGAGATTGGCCACGTTTATGATGACACATACACCACTGAGGAAAAGGTGCCCCAGGGGACAGTAGTGGGCACGCAACTACATGCTACTGAATGGTAATGACTGCAACACACATCACCATCCCTGCACTATGTGTATCGCACACTCATGCACATCATGTCACAGGCCACTACATAGGACATGCGCGCTGTAAGGCATGACACATGAGAGACCAACTCCCATGTCTGGAGTCAGCATCAGTGCCAACTGACATGGAACCCACATGCAGTGAACTTGACAGTGCACAGGCAAGGTCCCACAACCTGTTACACACCACCCCCACACATGATGCTACAGTCATTGTTCTCGTGGACAAAGCGCCAGCCTACATTACCTTGTGAAGGAGTGACTACACACAGACCAGGGAACACATTGCAAGGAGGGGAAGGGTGGCAGGGGCACAGCGCTATACTGGGGCAAACAGGATCTGCACAGCACCTTTAAACCCTGCCAGTGAATTCATGCTACTGTGCCCTTACAAATGCCGGTGACACACAACAAACACACATGTACCTACCCCCTTCCGGCTGCTGCATCGCCTGTAAGCGCCTCTCCAGGTCTGGAAAGACCACCGGCAGCACACGCCTGTGGAGGTGGCTCAGACGGCGGCGGCCGCGGTTCTTGTGGCTCTCAGGTGAGTCCCCCAGCAGGAGCCGTGCAATCCTCCGCGTCCAGCACCGGATATCCTGCCAGCGTTTCCTCACCTGGGGCAGGCTCCGCCTCCGACCATCCACACCCCTCACGGCACTGACGGCGGTCAGCCAGATCTGCTCCTTGGCAGTGGCGCCTACCTGTGAGGAGGAACAAGTGACACCACATCAATACACCAGCCACATGTCACAGAGAGACATATGGGTACAAATTAGCTGGTTACAACAAGGCATGTCATGCAGCCAACGCATTGCACCTTTGTCATAGGGACATCATCCCCTGGTGAGGGCAAAAGCAGTACGTGCCACAGTGGGTACACAGGTGGAATGATGGCAATGTCACAATCAATGATCAAGGCTCACACTGTGCATCACACCCACCCCTCCTGTCTCAGGGCACTGCTGTGAGTGATAGGCCCCCACCCCTCCTGTCTCAGGGCACTGCTGTGAGTGATAGGCCCCCACCCCTCCTGTCTCAGGGCACTGCTGTGAGTGATAGGCCCCCACCCCTCCTGTCTCAGGGCACTGCTGTGAGTGATAGGCCCCCACCCCTCCTGTCTCAGGGCACTGCTGGGAGGACTCTGCACACACCCCTCCTGTCTCAGGGCACTGCTGTGAGTGATAGGCCCCCACCCCTCCTGTCTCAGGGCACTGCTGGGAGACATCAGGCACCCCCCCCTGGGACCCCCCCGACAGTACATGGCATGTGTGTTACACCTGGACGCAATGGCAGAAGTCACAGTCACAACATAGGGACAGTCTGTGGCAGTGGCCTATGCACTCACCTGATACCCTGGTCGCCCATACAGCATGGAGTACTGTGGGAGGATCACATCCAGCAGAGCCATGTTCTCCTCCAGGGTGAATGGCTGTGTCCTCTCCACAGCCCTTGACATGGTTCCAGGGAATCAGTAGCAGCAGCTGGGTCGACGAATGCAAAGATGTGCAGGCAAGTGCTCCCTCATGGGACCTGGCTGCCTTATATGTGCCCTTCTGCCCAGTCTCATGCACAGGAGTACAGAGTGATTGGTCACTCACATTTGCATCCTATGTTTCCACCAATCCCTTCAAACCTAGCAGTCTGTGGGTTCTCTATCGGTTTCATTCTCCTGCATGATGTCAGCCCCACAAACATATTGCAACAAAGTAGAAGAATTCCAACTGACTTCTGCTGTGCACCTTCCAGAACAATTTCGAATTTTGAACTTGGTCTCCATGACAACCAGCATGCATGTAGGCCTTAATACTTGTCCCCTATGTAATTTGGAGCATCACACACAGGTACGGTGCGTTTCGGGGCCCTAGGGCACCCCAAATGCATGGCAACGGCCCATACATGCATGCCTACGCTCTCCATCACTATGGGTCTGCACGCGTATGCGTACCCGTAGTGTTACGGACCGTACACACGCATGTACGCTCTCTATCACTATGGGTCTGCATGCGTATGTGTACCCGTAGTGTTACGGACCGTACACACGCATGTACGCTCTCTATCACTATGGGTCTGCATGCGTATGTGTACCCGTAGTGTTACGGACCGTACACACGCATGTACGCTCTATATCACTATGGGTCTGCACGCGTATGCGTACTCCTAGTGATAGTGAGCGTACATGCGAGTGTACGGTCCGTACCACTACGGGTACGCATACGCGTGCAGACCCATAGTGATAGTGAGCGTACATGCGTGTGTACGGTCCGTAACACTACGGGTACGCATACGCGTGCAGACCCATAGTGATAGTGAGCGTAGATGCGAGTGTACGGTCCGTACCACTACGGGTACGCATACGCGTGCAGACCCATAGTGATAGGGCCGTACACACGCATCTACGCTCACTATCACTATGGGTCTGCACGCGTATGCGTACCCGTAGTGCTACGGACCGTACAAATGCCTGTACGCTCACCATCACGATGGGTACACATACGGCAGCACTCCCACAGTGATTTGGGAACATGCACAGGCCCTCTCAGCAGCAGTACGGCGGTTTTTACACATCACTGTGTTGATAGGCGACACACATGTAGGAATAGGGCGGACATACTTGTCCATGGATGGACATACTTGTCCAGGAATGGACATCAAGGCATCGTCTGTGCATTACTACATGTGTGGGGCACAGGTGTCACAGGCTGTGATGTGGAACATGCCTCCTGAGTGGAGAAGGCACCAGATGTATGATGAGATGTGTACATGTGTACTGTGTGAGGGTGCAATGTGTGCCAGGCATGCCCTTGACTCCTTTGACATGTGTGCATGTGGGACTGCGCACTTGGGGTGAGCGTCACTGGCATGGCACGGACACCAACACATGGAAGTGTCCCATGATGCCCGGTACAGGGGTCATGACACATGACTTGTCACTACCCACAGTGCACAATGTGACTATGTCATATATGTGTCCGGGATTTACATCAGGTTGATGTTGTAGCACCCTCAAAAGCTGCAGCCGTTGCAGCAACCAACATGTGGCTGTGTGTAGATTGTCATTGCACACTGTTCCCAACACCATGCCACATGTGTCATCGGATGTGAGGTGCACATGTATGCATGGGACACGGAGTAGCGTGACAAGGCCATGTCAGCAAACTCACAAGGAATGTGTGGTGAGTCATGACATGTGCACCTTCATGGCAAGGTGTGTGGGCTGGACTAGTGTAATGTCATGTGACCTGTGGCTCCAGTGTCCCGCTACCAGTCTCTGCAATCGGCATCACACTTCTGCTGATGTGTGGGTGTATGTCACTCCTGTCTTGCGTCGGGCAGTGCACTTGCACTGGGACACAGCTATTTCCATGGCGTGGCATGGGGAGGTTCTCAATCACCGTGTGTAGCTGGGTCTTGGAAGGACTGTCACCTTGCATCCATACGTGTCCTGGGCATGTAGCACATGCCTGACTCCCTATGTGGCATGTGTGTATTGCCAGATTTACATGTGCTCAGTAGACATGAGTTGTTCTCGTAGTGCACTCACTCTTCCTTGTCACTTCCAAATTACTGCAGAGCGCCTCCTGTTGCCCGAAGAATTCCAGACTTGGCTACCATGCAGGAGAATGACAGGATCCGGCTCTACCGCTTCACCCAACCGTTGATTCTGGAGCTGACGGCGAGACTGGCACCACACCTGCAACCGCAGCACAGGTATCCTACGGCACTGACACCCCAGCTGAAGGTAATGGCTGCCCTACATTTTCTGGCCACGGGTACCTTCCAAAATACCATAGCTCATGTTGGTGGCATGTCCCAGAGCATGTTCAGCGGTGTGCTGCATGATTTCTTGGAGGCCATGTTGATTCACCTGGATGACTTCATCAAGTTCCCAACCCCTGAACAGATGACTGAGGTCAAGCGTGGATTCTATGCCCTGGGAGGGATGCCCCATGTCATTGGGTCCATAGATGGGACACATGTAGGTTTGGTACCACCACACGCACGGGAGGTGGCGTACCGCAATCGGAAGCACTACCACTCCATCAATGCCCTTGTGGTGTGTCTGTCCAATATGGTGATTTCACATGTCTGTGCTCGTTTCCCAGGATCAGCACACGATGCCTACATCATGAGGCGTAGCGGGATGCCTGATATGATGATGCAGCTGCGCAACGAACGGGCATGTGTTGTTGGTGGGTACAGTCTGTCTGTCCTGTATTCTGTATAGCCGACCAGCACGACCGCTACACCAGTTCTAACGATGTCCATGTGCTTCCCATGTAGGGGACGCTGGCTATCCCAACATGCCTTGGCTGCTGACACCTCTCCGCAACCCCATCACGCCGGCCCAGCTCCGCTATAACACCGCCCATGGCCGGACAAGGCGAGTGATAGAGAGGACGTTTGGCATGCTGAAGAGCCGATTCCGGTGCCTCCACAAGACCGGCGGTGCACTCCCTTATGCCCCGGCGAAGGTCTGCAAGATCTTCATGGTCTGCTGCATGCTGCACAACATGGCAGTTGAAAGAGCTGTGCCACTCATCCTGAATCAACATGACGAGGACCATCCACCCGTGGAGGACGAAGGGCTTGGCAATGGGGCTAGTGATGTGGAGGATGTGGAGCCGCAAGAGGACATCCGGACTCGGCTCATACGCGACTTCTTTGCTTAGTGGTGAGTACCAGGGTCTGAGTGTGCACGCATTGGTCCCCGTGTGGCATGCGTTGTGATGTGTGTCTCCACCTGCATGTATGGCACGTGGGTCAGAGGTGTGTGTGGGTGTGTCACTGGAGTGATGGTGGCAGTGATGGTAGTATTTCCCCAGTCATAATTGTGACCTAGCATGTTGTCATCCATACATGTGTCGAGTAACTGCACATGCAAGTGGCTTTGCTTTTTGTGGCTGACTTCTTGTGTGTCTCTCTTCCCCAGGTACCTGCGCATGCCGTTTGCTGGTTGCATTGTTGTGGCACTGCTATTCCTCATGGACATGACATCGTGGGCTGACTCAGCGTTACAGGCACGGACACGTTTGGAAGTCTCCATGGGGTAAGGGATGCATCTGGGGTGTATTGGGTGTGGCAGTTGTTCACGATGTGTGCACACTGCCCCGGTCGGGGTTTGGTTCCTCTGCAGACATGTGGCATCCCCATGGGACACGACATGCAGCTGGGTACACCTGAATAGATGGGCTGCCTGGTTGTCAGTCATCAGTGATGGGATAGTGGATTGTGATGATGGCATCAATGTGTGTGACACTGCCCTCGGACACATACGGTTAACATTGTCTTGACATGGCGTGGGACTTCCACATCAGCGGATGTATGGTGTATGGCAGGCTCTCCGTGAGCAGCTGTGGGTGTTTAGCTGTTAGCCGACGCTTGTGTGCCAGTTCCATGGCTATCACGCATTTGTGCTGCAGAAGGGGGGTGCCAGTGTTGGAGCCACATGTTACTCCACATGATGTGTTCATGTGTACTTCAAGTTGCCTCTGCAATCCCAAAAACATGACTAATAAAGGTGTCCCTATGCCTCCAAGGTGCCTCTTCTCAGTCAATGCTGGTGTGTTGGCACGGTGCATCCTGCATGTCTGGCATGGTATTCCCTGATTGTGGCTCTGTGTCAATGTGTCGAGTGGCAAGATGCAAGCTGTGTGTGTGTGCTGAGACTGTGTATTGGGCATGATGTCCATGACTGTGTGGGTATTGTGACATGTGCCATCCCCATGCATCCAACGTTGTCCATGACCCCATTCTCTGCATCCACCGGACTCAAGCTTGCAGGACATGGTTCTGCCACCTGTCTACACATACCTGGGTGCCCCCCAGGACACGGGCCAGGATCCCTGACCTCTGCGCATGACTGTTGCTGTACTCAATGTGTCTGTCAGCACGGTTGTTCGGCCACCCCCTCAGCTGGTTCTGACCATCACGGGTGTGTATGGTGCTCCATGTCTGTCTTGCCTAATAAACTGTGACCCATGTGTCCTGTGCCAGACTCAGGCCCCAGGGTGTGGATGGTTGAAGTGAACAGATGACTCAGGCATGTTTAGACTGTACAAGACACATGTTAGGTAATAATGCTACCAGCAGGCATCTACTCTTAATAGTGTGATTTATTATTGGGGGGGGGGGGACAAAGTGAGGGGCTTTCCGGGATTAGGGAATCCAAAGTTCAGTAGGGGAGTTGGTGTCCTTGCCATTGGAAATCCTCAGAGTCCATGCCACAGTCTTTGTCAACATTGGTCAGCCAGTGACCAGCAGGGCCATGTGGCAGAGAATGTCTCTTGATGCTGTGATGCTGTTGTTCCAGTGGGCCAGGTGCCAGGCCAGGTGTCCTGGGAGATGGTGATGTAGCAGCCACCCTCACGGTCCTTTCCGTGGACGACCCGGCTTCCTGCGGGGAACCTCAGCAGCAGGCCGTGACGACGTCTGGGATGCTCCGTCGGATGTTTCCTCCTCCTCCTCATGATCCCTCCCTGTGGGTGGTGATGTTCTCCGCCTTCTGGCACAGGGAGGGTCGGCCATGGTGTCGGCCAGCCGACGGAGTTCAGCGTGAATCCCCTGGGACGCCGTCACTTGCTCAGCCTGTCTGTCCTCCATCCTCCGTTGGTGTACCTGTAGACAGGCTATTAGCTCCGCATGTTGCTGGGCCTGCTGGACCTTGATCCCCTCGAGGACGGACACAACCTGGGCCATGCCCGTGGTGTCCTGCCGGTATGAGTCCAGGATGTTACGGACATGGGAAAATTCCGGATCCCCAGCCAACTGGTCAGGCTCGCGCCTCCGCCGTCCTCCACTCCCACCACCCCTGCCCACTTGCGTCTAGCCTGCACTTGTGGGAACATCGGGTCTCCGGGACCCCTGAGGGGTGGCATTGGCGTTGTCGCCTGCCTCCTCCTGGGTGCCCGGGACACCGTGTCCCTCCTGGCGAGCCTGGCTGCATTGTGGTGTTGGGGCAGGGATCCTGGGTGTCTCCTGGGATGTGGCAGGAGTGGGGGTGGTGGTTGGCACGGTTGTACCTGACGCAGGTGCTGCAGGTGGTTGGACACCAGAGGGGCCAGGTCGGTCGGGGTCGTCCGCAGAGTGGTGAGAGTGGTCGCTGCCGGTGGGATTGGTCTCCTGCAGATCCGGGTCCTGTGAGTGTTCCCCCCCAGTGTTGGGGGGTGCAGCACGACGTTGACCTGTGTGTGAGAGAGAAAATCTTAATTTTGATCCATGCAACATCCATGTTTCATCCGTTACGAAGTTGGCACATTTCCTCTTGGAATTAGGATCTGTCTTGCATTCCACTCACAGTGCACTTGTGCATGGGTGTGTCCCTTGGGCACCAATTTGGCCCCTTTAACTATGTGTGGCACAGTCTTACTTGCTGCGTCAAGTGTGACTGCAGTCAGCAGTGGAGTGTGCATGTGTGGCGAGCCATGCATTTGCGCCTTCCTTGTAGCACTGTACATGTGCACATGGAGTGGATCCACACACTTATATGATGCAGGTGGCTGTCCTTGTGCTCGTGTACAGGTTGTGACATGGCCCTGCGTTTTGCCATGATGAAGAGGGGGGGTTCTGGCACTGGCCACCCTTGTCTACATGCACGCAGTCCACCTGCTGACGAGCAGACATTCCCACACACCAAAGGACTGATTTGCTCTCCCTGTGTCTCCCTCCTTCTCTGTCCCCCTCTCCCTCCCTCTCTGTCCCCCTCTCCCTCCCTCTGTGTGTCAGCCTCCTCCCTCTGTCCGTCTTCCTGTGTCTCCCTCCCTCTCTGTCCCCCTCTCCCTCCCTCTCTGTCCCCCTCTCCCTCCCTCTGTGTGTCAGCCTCCTCCCTCCCTCCGTGTGTCAGCCTCCTCCCTCTGTCCGTCTCCCTCCCTCTCAGTCCCCCTCTCCCTCCCTCTGTGTCCCCCTCTCCCTCCCTCCGTGTGTCACCCTCTGTCACCTTGGCCCAGCTTCCTGGGCACACACTGTTAGCAGATCTTTGAGTGGCCCTTGGCCTGTTGATGTGAGTTTGTTTCTGATCTCCAGGCACCCATTTTGTCTGCTGTGTGTCTGTGCGCTGCTGCTGTGGTGGTGTGTGCTGCCACTCTTTCACAATGTTGGCTGTTCATTAGCTGCTGTCATGTGCAAAACAGTGCCTTCACCCCCATGTGTTGATGCAAGGCGTCCGCCATTTGCTGGCAAGTCATTCCTGTGTTGGGACACAGTGTTTGTCTGGCTGTGACCTAGGCCATATGGGCAGAGGGCATTGTTGTCTGCTTTGGAGTCGCACTATGTGATTTTTGGTGCCCAGCCTCCCGCCATCCGGGTTACCGTGTCATGTGTTGTTGTCTTCTGTGGCCTGTGACTTGACATTGTCCAGCTGGGTGCATGGGGCATGGTGGCAGCAGTGGCATGTGCCTGCTCATGGAGTGTGGTTGAGTCATGCGATGGCTTGTGGTGGTTGCGTGCCTGTTAGCAATTTTGGTTGTGGTTGCAGTTCCCCCCATGTGAGGTGCGTTGTTTGTGTACTCACCCGGGTCTCGGAGTCCTTCTACTCCTTCAACTGCCTCCACCGGCAGTATGGCCATCACCCTCTCCTCCCAGGGATGGTACTGTACGGCTCTGCGGGAGGGCCCTCCTCCGGTGGCGTTGGCCTGGTCGTGTTCCTCCTGCCTCTTGGCTCTGACCCTCCTCCGCAGATCGTACCACCTGTTCTGGCAATCCTGCTTGGTCCTCCTGGTGTCCGCAACGGCATTCACAGCATCGACGATGGTCTGCCACATGGCTGTTTTGGCTGCCTGGCTGGTGCTTCTGACCAATGTTCCAAAGATCTGTGGCTCGACTCTGAGGATTTGATCAACAAGGACCTCCAACTCTCGGTGACTGAACTTTGGATTCTTGGTAGTGGGCATGGTGAGGGGTGTGGGTGGGGATGGTGTGGGTGTGGGGGGTGTGTGGATGTTGGGGGGGGTGTGGATGGTTGTGTGTGTGTGTGAATGTGATGAGAGGGTGTTTGTGAGGGTGGTTGTGTGAAGGTGTGCAAGTGTAAGGTGTGGTGTAGCTTGTAGTCTGGTTCTGTGGTGTCTGGCAGCAGTGAGTCTGTTGCAAAGGCTCATGGTTTGTGTGTGTGGGCCCTTTTTATTGGTCCATGGGTGGGTGTGGCAGTGTTTGAATTTTGGGTGGGTGTGTTATAAGGAGTGGTGGTGTATTGGGCCTCTGTTTGTTTTTGACAGTTGCAGGTCAGTGATTGTGTTATTTTAGTGGTTGTTGGCCATGTTTAGTGGCTGTGTGCCTTTCGAATGGTGTATTCTTGTGTTGTTTTGTTTTGTCCTTGTTGTGTACGTGCGTTTTGAGCGTGTGTACGGTGTGTACATGGGCCATTTGGTTGTACGATTATGTCCTTGTGTGTGGCTTTGTACGACTCGTACATGCGGTTGTGATGTTGGGGCATGGGGTGCGCTCCGTACTTAGGAGGTTGTGTTGGGGGTGCGCCAGGAACGTACTGGGGTGTAGGTACACGGGGGGTATGACACGTACTGGGGTGGGGGTGGGGCTCGAACGTACTGGGGTGTAGGTTCACGGTGGTACGACACGTCCAGGGGTGGGGGTACGACTGGAACGTACTGGGGTGTACATAGACGGTGGTACGACACGTACAGGGGTGGGGGGGTGTACATTGACGGTGGTACGACACGTACTGGGGTGGGGGTACGACTGGAACGTACTGGGGTGTAGGTACACGGGGGTATGACACGTACTGGGGTGGGGGTGTGGCTCGAACGTACTGGGGTGTAGGTACACGGTGGTACGACACGTACTGGGGTGGGGGGGTGTACATTGACGGTGGTACGACACGTACTGGGGTGGGGGTACGACTGGAACGTACTGGGGTGTCCATAGACGGTGGTACGACACGTACAGGGGTGGGGGGGTGTACATTGACGGTGGTACGACACGTACTGGGGTGGGGGTACGACTGGAACGTACTGGGGTGTACATGGACGGTGGTACGACACGTACAGGGGTGGGGGGTGTACATTGACGGTGGTACGACACGTACTGGGGTGGGGGGGTGTACATTGACGGTGGTACGACACGTACTGGGGTGGGGGTGGGGCTCGAACGTACTGGGGTGTAGGTTCACGGTGGTACGACACGTACTGGGGTGGGGGTACGACTGGAACGTACTGGGGTGTGGGTAGACGGGGCTATGACACGTACTGGGGTGGGGGTGTGGCTCGAACGTACTGGGGTGTTGGTACACGGGGGTACGACACGTACTGATGTGGGGTACGACTGGAACGTACTGGGGTGTAGGTAGACGGGGCTATGACACGTACTGGGGTGGGGGTTCGACTGGAACGTACTGGGGTGTACCTATCACTGTCCAAAGCCATGACAGTTAGGGATCCTTCCAGGGATGTACAAGACATTCAGACACATGCTACTCTAGACGAATTAAAGAAATGGTCGGAACAAGGAGGGGTACTGACTGATCAGGGTTGGATGAATAAGGGCAAATCCACATGGTTTCTTCCTGATTTGATGGTACAAGTGATTATAAATACCGCACATAGTCCTGCACACTTAGGAGAGAAAGCAATGATAGATAGCTTACAGAATATATGGTTCAAACAAGCACCTGCGTGCAGCAGCGAAACAAAAGGTCAGAACATGTATGATCTGTTGCCAATTCAATCCAGGTAAAGGCACCCAGTAGCACAGGCTTTGCCTGCGTGCCTAAAATCAGTTGCAGCAACGGCCTTAGCCATAAGACATAGTGACTCGATAGTGCTGGGCCACCCTCTGACAGTACAAGTACCACACGCAGTAGAGGTTCTCTTGAACCGGACACAAACACAACACCTGACTGTAGCTAGACTGACATGTTATGAGTTGACGCTATTTCAACCACACATAGAGATCAGACGATGCAACATACTGAATCCTGCTACCCTTTTGCCCTCCAGTACAGAAAGCATTTCACCACACGACTGTGTTGAAGTAATACATACCGTGACTAAACCAAGACAAGACTTGACAGACGTTGCACTCCCAGACCCCGACCTAACACTATAAGTTGACGGCTCATGCATGAGGACAGGGGCGGGAGAATTAGTGGCAGCATATGCAGTGACTACTGATACTGTAATAATAGAGACTAAAAGAATAGACATAGGTGCCGATCACGATCCGGTAAAAACCGGGTACGAACCGTCGGACGGAGCATAATCTCCGTCCGACGCGTACCCGGTCGTCAATTTTTACAAACAAGGAATCACGATTCGCACGGGTACACCATTACCGTACGAATCGTAAAAAAGCCCGACCGAACCAAAAAACACCAACCAATGCGATCCGGGAAAGCGCCGACCTGACGTCGGGACGCTCGCAGCCAGCCATTCACGACCCAGGAATCACGATTCGCACCGACGTCACCCCGCACGGTGAATATTTTGCGGCAGCCAAAAACTGCCGGGAAATCAGGACGACGCGAACAAGGACCACCAGTACGCGACGGACAGACGACGATGCGAACAAGGAGGACCAGTACGTGACGGACACACAGGACGACGCCACCAAGGAGGACCCGTACGCGACAGGACGACGCGATCAAGGAGGACCCGTACGCGACAGGACGACGCGAGCAAGGAGTACCAGTACGCGACGGACAGACATGGACCCGAACCTACGAGTCATCCCTGCCCTCATAGCAGTCCACCTCCTCTACAGGTTACGACGCAGACGCCGCAGAAGGTCAGAATAACTAAGGGAGGGGGGAAAGTGGGGTGGGGTGGGGGTGGCACGACCAGGGCAGGCCACAAAACAACCACATAAGTCACACACCACACATGGCCTGGACATACCTGACTCCCATGCCCTGGTCACCACGAGGGGGTGGGGGCGTGTCCTGATAAGCCAGCGACCGCCACAACGGAAGTCCGTCACCACGCGAACCGGCAACACAACCAGACAGGTACGTCCCGTACCCACGCCTGAAGAGCGTGGGTACGAGTCAGACCACGCCCACACACGTCACCCCAACAATGGCGGGACGGATCGCACCCACGTGGCAAAGGCCTGGGTACGGGCCGCACAAGCATCACATAGCGTGGGCACGGATATGTACGGACCCTACCCCCACCCGCGTATGCATGGAGCGCACCCCCATGCCAACAGTGTAAGTACGACTCGAACCCTCACCCGCGTATGCAAGGAGCGTACCCCCCAGCCCAACAGTGTAAGTACGACTCGAACCCTCACCCGCGTATGCAAGGAGCGTACCCCCCACCCCAACAGTGTAAGTACGACCCGAACCCCCACCCGCGTATGCATGGAGCGTACCCCCCATGCCAACAGTGTAAGTACGACCCGTACCCCCACCCGCGTATGCATGGAGCGTACCCCCCACCCCAACAGTGTAAGTACGACCCGAACCCCCACCCGCGTATGCATGGAGCGTACCCCCCATGCCAACAGTGTAAGTACGACCCGTACCCCCACCCGCGTATGCATGGAGCGTACCCCCCACCCCAACAGTGTAAGTACGACCCGAACCCCCACCCGCATATGCATGGAGCGTACCCCCATGCCAACAGTGTAAGTACGACCTGTACCCCCACCCGCGTATGCATGGAGCGTACCCCCCACCCCAACAGTGTAAGTACGACCCGAACCCCCACCCGCGTATGCATGGAGCGTACCCCCCATGCCAACAGTGTAAGTACGACCCGTACCCCCACCCGCGTATGCATGGAGCGTACCCCCCACCCCAACAGTGTAAGTACGACCCGTACCCCCACCCGCGTATGCATGGAGCGTACCCCCCACCCCAACAGTGTAAGTACGACCCGTACCCCCACCCGCGTATGCATGGAGCGTACCCCCCACCCCAACAGTGTAAGTACGACCCGTACCCCCACCCGCGTATGCATGGAGCGTACCCCCACCCCAACAGTGTAAGTACGACCCGTACCCCCACCCGCGTATGCATGGAGCGTACCCCCCACCCCAACAGTGTAAGTACGACCCGTACCCCCACCCGCGTATGCATGGAGCGTACCCCCCGGCCCAACAGTGTAAGTTCGACCCGTACCCTCACCCGCGTATGCATGGAGCGTACCCCCACCACACCAGTGTAAGTAGACTCGTACCCTCACCTCGAATGCATTGAGCGTACCCCCACCGTGTATGTTCCAAGCGTACATATCCTGAAATCGGAGGTGTGTGTGCAGAGTCCACCCAGAAGTGCCCTGAGACAGGAGGGGTGGGTGCCTATCACTCCCAGCATTGCCCTGAGACAGGAGTGGTGTGTGCAGAGTCCTTCCAGCAGTGCCCTGAGACAGGAGGGGTGGGTGTGGAGTCCTCCCAGCAGTGCCCTGACACAGGAGGGGTGGGTGCAGAGTCCTCCCAGCAGTGCCCTGAGACAGGAGGGGTGGGTGCAGAGTCCTCCCAGCAGTGCCCTGAGACAGGAGGGGTGGGTGCCTATCACTCCCAGCAGTGCCCTGAGACAGGAGGGGTGGGTGTGGAGTCCTCCCAGCAGTGCCCTGAGACAGGAGGGGTGGGTGTGGAGTCCTCCCAGCAGTGCCCTGAGACAGGAGGGGTGGGTGCAGAGTCCTCCCAGCAGTGCCCTGAGACAGGAGGGGTGGGTGTGGAGTCCTCCCAGCAGTGCCCTGAGACAGGAGGGGTGGGTGCCCATCACTAACAGCAGTGCCCTGAGACAGGAGGGGTGTAACACATGTGTGTGAGGCCAGAATTATCCACAGGCATACTGGCTACAAGGGAACATGTCCCCATGAACTCATGTCAACAGACTCCACACACAAGTACAGTGATCACCAAGGATGGCACGATTGTTGCAGGTGGAGACATGGCCCTGCATGCATGGCCAAAGTAGAAGGGCTCCGTCACACACACAGCTCATGTAGACACAGCTCTGCGCTAAACATTGGGAACACCCTGCAGGGAAGAAAGCTGGGTACACAGAGGAAGGAATACACCCTGGGACAAGTGCACCATGCAGTAACTGCTTACATGAACAAAGAAAGTTAGCCAACACCTTGTGATGGCACACAGATCACAGGGTCCCACCAATGAGCAGTACACTACTACATATCCCACACACCCAAACCCTTACACACCACCCAAAACCATGTAGCAGCCCCACCAACACCAACACCAGCATAGCAGTAGTGTGATAATGAAAACAAAATTAAGCTTTATTCAGCATGAGCACAATGTCCGTGGATCGCAGGTAGTTCAATCTTCACAAAGCCCATAGGGCAGTCAATGATTCTCAGCTGGATGGGGGACACAGTGGGATGCGTGTCCCCTACCTTGCCTGCACAGTCAAATGGCATCGTCTTCCACACTGGTGAGGGCATCAGGGGGGGGGAAGCAACAGGCACCGCAGGGACATCAGGGCAAAGGGGCGGCGTTGTGGGTGCAGGGATGGAGGACTCCACCACAGGGGGTGGGTCAGTGCCAAAGGCGGAGGCCAGGATGGCACTACACACCTTTGCAAGGTCCTCCAGGGAGTCCCCTGCACCCGAAGGGACCTCAGGCCCCAAGGAGGGGGGGGGGTCAGAGGGATGGGTCGCAGCGCCACCGGGGGAGGGTGGAGACAGGGGGGGAGACTCAACCACCCTGACCGGGGACCTCCTTGACCGCTTGCGTGGTGGTGTAACTGTGGGGCTCAGGGACAGAGCGGCCATGAAGGAGTCCTTGGGGGAGATGTGGCCAGGAGAGCTGAGGGGAGGGGATTTGGAGGGAGTGGACTGGGTGGAATGCGGACTCCCACTATGGCTGCGTGTCACACGTTTGCCCCCCGACCCAGTGGGTGTGCCTACCTCACCCTGTGTGTGCGTGTCAGGAGGAGTGCGGTGGACCTTCCCTGCTGGTGTGGTGCCCGTGTCCGTTGATGTGGGTGCATGCCGACGTCTGGGTGTACGTGGGACAGGCATGGGAGTGGGAAGTGTGGATGGGGCAGGGGTAGGTGGGGGGAGGTCGCGCTGCAGGAGACCCACTGCTGCAGTCAGTGTGGAGTCTATGGACCTCAGCAAGTTGCGTTGGTCAGCCTGCGATGAATGAATGCCCTCCAAGAAAGCCTCGATGTTGGTGAGGGTTTTGCCGTGGGCATGGAGGACATTAAGGATCGCAGCCTGACCAACCTGCAGTTGCCGCTGGATGTCCACAGACTCTGCATTGGCGGCAGCAGTGGAGACAGGGGCAGGGGGTGCGGTGCCTGGCAGGAAGGAGACATGCTGTGACCGGGCACGCTGGGAAGGGACACGAGCAAGTGGGAGGCGGCTGGTGGAAACTGAGGGGGCGGTGCGAGGTGTTGTTCCGCTGTCAGCTGCTGGTGCAGCCTCCGCCCACTCGGAGACATCCTCCTCGGACCTGTCAGCTTCGTAGTCTGATGTGCCAGTCGACAGGTCCTCGGCCACACTCTCCTCCGCCTCTGTCCCACTCGATGTGCCAGACCCGATGTCACGGCTGGCACTGGTGCTCGGTCCCTCCGCCTGGTCTGTGTCCATGTCTCCCTCTGTGTCCCCCGACGATGCTTTGGGCAGGGTGGAGAGACAGAAATTAATCAGACACCTGTACACATCTGTCACATGAGTGCAATCTACATAGGTAACATTGCATGGCCTGGAAAGGAAGATCCCTAACATCTACTGAACAGGGTACCGATGTAGGGCATGAAACACACAGTTGGTTGAGCCACCATGCCACTGAAATACCATGGAGAGCATGAGACAATAGTTAAACACAGGAAACGGAGTCTGACATAGCACCCAGGCCCTGGGGACAATCCAGCACTGCATCTGCACCACACAGCGTTGGCGAAAATACCGATGACCAGGGAGCATATCCATGAACTTGAGACACATGCTGCATAGGTAATGCTGAGAACATGCACAACATGACTCGGTCACTGCACATTGCGTGTGTGTCCAGACACATCACACACTGCCCAGACCCAGCAAGTGGAAATCAGGAGTTAACACATAGGCATTGCCCGCCCCAACAAGTCCCTACACGAGGCAAATTGTTGTGACACAGGTGGCACCAACATCTCATAGTCTGGGTGATACACACAGGGGCAGGCAAAAAGCAAGATTGGACGCCAAACAGCCAAGGTGCGCCTGTACAAATAATGAGGTACCAGTGCCCATCCTCAGATGAGTATAAAAAGACACACAGGCACTGGCAACTGTGAGTATGAAGAAGGACAATCAGGTCAGGCTGCACAGTGGACACCTGTACAAAATAGCACGTCTATATACATGGTGACAGGGGACAATGGCACAGAGCACAACCTACGCTGTGGACACTGAGATTGGCCACGTTTATGATGACACATACACCACTGAGGAAAAGGTGCCCCAGGGGACAGTAGTGGGCACGCAACTACATGCTACTGAATGGTAATGACTGCAACACACGTCACCATCCCTGCACTATGTGTATCGCACACTCATGCACATCATGTCACAGGCCACTACATAGGACATGCGCGCTGTAAGGCATGACACATGAGAGACCAACTCCCATGTCTGGAGTCAGCATCAGTGCCAACTGACATGGAACCCACATGCAGTGAACTTGACAGTGCACAGGCAAGGTCCCACAACCTGTTACACACCACCCCCACACATGATGCTACAGTCATTGTTCTCGTGGACAAAGCGCCAGCCTACATTACCTTGTGAAGGAGTGACTACACACAGACCAGGGAACACATTGCAAGGAGGGGAAGGGTGGCAGGGGCACAGCGCTATACTGGGGCAAACAGGATCTGCACAGCACCTTTAAACCCTGCCAGTGAATTCATGCTACTGTGCCCTTACAAATGCCGGTGACACACAACAAACACACATGTACCTACCCCCTTCCGGCTGCTGCATCGCCTGTAAGCGCCTCTCCAGGTCTGGAAAGACCACCGGCAGCACACGCCTGTGGAGGTGGCTCAGACGGCGGCGGCCGCGGTTCTTGTGGCTCTCAGGTGAGTCCCCCAGCAGGAGCCGTGCAATCCTCCGCGTCCAGCACCGGATATCCTGCCAGCGTTTCCTCACCTGGGGCAGGCTCCGCCTCCGACCATCCACACCCCTCACGGCACTGACGGCGGTCAGCCAGATCTGCTCCTTGGCAGTGGCGCCTACCTGTGAGGAGGAACAAGTGACACCACATCAATACACCAGCCACATGTCACAGAGAGACATATGGGTACAAATTAGCTGGTTACAACAAGGCATGTCATGCAGCCAACGCATTGCACCTTTGTCATAGGGACATCATCCCCTGGTGAGGGCAAAAGCAGTACGTGCCACAGTGGGTACACAGGTGGAATGATGGCAATGTCACAATCAATGATCAAGGCTCACACTGTGCATCACACCCACCCCTCCTGTCTCAGGGCACTGCTGTGAGTGATAGGCCCCCACCCCTCCTGTCTCAGGGCACTGCTGTGAGTGATAGGCCCCCACCCCTCCTGTCTCAAGGCACTGCTGTGAGTGATAGGCCCCCACCCCTCCTGTCTCAGGGCACTGCTGTGAGTGATAGGCCCCCACCCCTCCTGTCTCAGGGCACTGCTGTGAGTGATAGGCCCCCACCCCTCCTGTCTCAGGGCACTGCTGTGAGTGATAGGCCCCCACCCCTCCTGTCTCAGGGCACTGCTGTGAGTGATAGGCCCCCACCCCTCCTGTCTCAGGGCACTGCTGGGAGGACTCTGCACACACCCCTCCTGTCTCAGGGCACTGCTGTGAGTGATAGGCCCCCACCCCTCCTGTCTCAGGGCACTGCTGGGAGACATCAGGCACCCCCCCCCTGGGATCCCCCCGACAGTACATGGCATGTGTGTTACACCTGGACGCAATGGCAGAAGTCACAGTCACAACATAGGGACAGTCTGTGGCAGTGGCCTATGCACTCACCTGATACCCTGGTCGCCCATACAGCATGGAGTACTGTGGGAGGATCACATCCAGCAGAGCCATGTTCTCCTCCAGGGTGAATGGCTGTGTCCTCTCCACAGCCCTTGACATGGTTCCAGGGAATCAGTAGCAGCAGCTGGGTCGACGAATGCAAAGATGTGCAGGCAAGTGCTCCCTCATGGGACCTGGCTGCCTTATATGTGCCCTTCTGCCCAGTCTCATGCACAGGAGTACAGAGTGATTGGTCACTCACATTTGCATCCTATGTTTCCACCAATCCCTTCAAACCTAGCAGTCTGTGGGTTCTCTATCGGTTTCATTCTCCTGCATGATGTCAGCCCCACAAACATATTGCAACAAAGTAGAAGAATTCCAACTGACTTCTGCTGTGCACCTTCCAGAACAATTTCGAATTTTGAACTTGGTCTCCATGACAACCAGCATGCATGTAGGCCTTAATACTTGTCCCCTATGTAATTTGGAGCATCACACACAGGTACGGTGCGTTTCGGGGCCCTAGGGCACCCCAAATGCATGGCAACGGCCCGTACATGCATGCCTACGCTCTCCATCACTATGGGTCTGCACGCGTATGCGTACCCGTAGTGTTACGGACCGTACACACGCATGTACGCTCTCTATCACTATGGGTCTGCATGCGTATGTGTACCCGTAGTGTTACGGACCGTACACACGCATGTACGCTCTCTATCACTATGGGTCTGCATGCGTATGTGTACCCGTAGTGTTACGGACCGTACACACGCATGTACGCTCTATATCACTATGGGTCTGCACGCGTATGCGTACTCCTAGTGATAGTGAGCATACATGCGAGTGTACGGTCCGTACCACTACGGGTACGCATACGCGTGCAGACCCATAGTGATAGTGAGCGTACATGCGTGTGTACGGTCCGTAACACTACGGGTACGCATACGCGTGCAGACCCATAGTGATAGTGAGCGTAGATGCGAGTGTACGGTCCGTACCACTACGGGTACGCATACGCGTGCAGACCCATAGTGATAGGGCCGTACACACGCATCTACGCTCACTATCACTATGGGTCTGCACGCGTATGCGTACCCGTAGTGCTACGGACCGTACAAATGCCTGTACGCTCACCATCACGATGGGTACACATACGGCAGCACTCCCACAGTGATTTGGGAACATGCACAGGCCCTCTCAGCAGCAGTACGGCGGTTTTTACACATCACTGTGGTGATAGGCGACACACATGTAGGAATAGGGCGGACATACTTGTCCATGGATGGACATACTTGTCCAGGAATGGACATCAAGGCATCGTCTGTGCATTACTACATGTGTGGGGCACAGGTGTCACAGGCTGTGATGTGGAACATGCCTCCTGAGTGGAGAAGGCACCAGATGTATGATGAGATGTGTACATGTGTACTGTGTGAGGGTGCAATGTGTGCCAGGCATGCCCTTGACTCCTTTGACATGTGTGCATGTGGGACTGCGCACTTGGGGTGAGCGTCACTGGCATGGCACGGACACCAACACACGGAAGTGTCCCATGATGCCCGGTACAGGGGTCATGACACATGACTTGTCACTACCCACAGTGCACAATGTGACTATGTCATATATGTGTCCGGGATTTACATCAGGTTGATGTTGTAGCACCCTCAAAAGCTGCAGCCATTGCAGCAACCAACATGTGGCTGTGTGTAGATTGTCATTGCACACTGTTCCCAACACCATGCCACATGTGTCATCGGATGTGAGGTGCACATGTATGCATGGGACACGGAGTAGCGTGACAAGGCCATGTCAGCAAACTCACAAGGAATGTGTGGTGAGTCATGACATGTGCACCTTCATGGCAAGGTGTGTGGGCTGGACTAGTGTAATGTCATGTGACCTGTGGCTCCAGTGTCCCGCTACCAGTCTCTGCAATCGGCATCACACTTCTGCTGATGTGTGGGTGTATGTCACTCCTGTCTTGCGTCGGGCAGTGCACTTGCACTGGGACACAGCTATTTCCATGGCGTGGCATGGGGAGGTTCTCAATCACCGTGTGTAGCTGGGTCTTGGAAGGAGTGTCACCTTGCATCCATACGTGTCCTGGGCATGTAGCACATGCCTGACTCCCTATGTGGCATGTGTGTATTGCCAGATTTACATGTGCTCAGTAGACATGAGTTGTTCTCGTAGTGCACTCACTCTTCCTTGTCACTTCCAAATTACTGCAGAGCGCCTCCTGTTGCCCGAAGAATTCCAGACTTGGCTACTATGCAGGAGAATGACAGGATCCGGCTCTACCGCTTCACCCAACCGTTGATTCTGGAGCTGACGGCGAGACTGGCACCACACCTGCAACCGCAGCACAGGTATCCTACGGCACTGACACCCCAGCTGAAGGTAATGGCTGCCCTACATTTTCTGGCCACGGGTACCTTCCAAAATACCATAGCTCATGTTGGTGGCATGTCCCAGAGCATGTTCAGCGGTGTGCTGCATGATTTCTTGGAGGCCATGTTGATTCACCTGGATGACTTCATCAAGTTCCCAACCCCTGAACAGATGACTGAGGTCAAGCGTGGATTCTATGCCCTGGGAGGGATGCCCCATGTCATTGGGTCCATAGATGGGACACATGTAGGTTTGGTACCACCACACGCACGGGAGGTGGCGTACCGCAATCGGAAGCACTACCACTCCATCAATGCCCTTGTGGTGTGTCTGTCCAATATGGTGATTTCACATGTCTGTGCTCGTTTCCCAGGATCAGCACACGATGCCTACATCATGAGGCGTAGCGGGATGCCTGATATGATGATGCAGCTGCGCAACGAACGGGCATGTGTTGTTGGTGGGTACAGTCTGTCTGTCCTGTATTCTGTATAGCCGACCAGCACGACCGCTACACCAGTTCTAACGATGTCCATGTGCTTCCCATGTAGGGGACGCTGGCTATCCCAACATGCCTTGGCTGCTGACACCTCTCCGCAACCCCATCACGCCGGCCCAGCTCCGCTATAACACCGCCCATGGCCGGACAAGGCGAGTGATAGAGAGGACGTTTGGCATGCTGAAGAGCCGATTCCGGTGCCTCCACAAGACCGGCGGTGCACTCCCTTATGCCCCGGCGAAGGTCTGCAAGATCTTCATGGTCTGCTGCATGCTGCACAACATGGCAGTTGAAAGAGCTGTGCCACTCATCCTGAATCAACATGACGAGGACCATCCACCCGTGGAGGACGAAGGGCTTGGCAATGGGGCTAGTGATGTGGAGGATGTGGAGCCGCAAGAGGACATCCGGACTCGGCTCATACGCGACTTCTTTGCTTAGTGGTGAGTACCAGGGTCTGAGTGTGCACGCATTGGTCCCCGTGTGGCATGCGTTGTGATGTGTGTCTCCACCTGCATGTATGGCACGTGGGTCAGAGGTGTGTGTGGGTGTGTCACTGGAGTGATGGTGGCAGTGATGGTAGTATTTCCCCAGTCATAATTGTGACCTAGCATGTTGTCATCCATACATGTGTCGAGTAACTGCACATGCAAGTGGCTGTGCTTTTTGTGGCTGACTTCTTGTGTGTCTCTCTTCCCCAGGTACCTGCGCATGCCGTTTGCTGGTTGCATTGTTGTGGCACTGCTATTCCTCATGGACATGACATCGTGGGCTGACTCAGCGTTACAGGCACGGACACGTTTGGAAGTCTCCATGGGGTAAGGGATGCATCTGGGGTGTATTGGGTGTGGCAGTTGTTCACGATGTGTGCACACTGCCCCGGTCGGGGTTTGGTTCCTCTGCAGACATGTGGCATCCCCATGGGACACGACATGCAGCTGGGTACACCTGAATAGATGGGCTGCCTGGTTGTCAGTCATCAGTGATGGGATAGTGGATTGTGATGATGGCATCAATGTGTGTGACACTGCCCTCGGACACATACGGTTAACATTGTCTTGACATGGCGTGGGACTTCCACATCAGCGGATGTATGGTGTATGGCAGGCTCTCCGTGAGCAGCTGTGGGTGTTTAGCTGTTAGCCGACGCTTGTGTGCCAGTTCCATGGCTATCACGCATTTGTGCTGCAGAAGGGGGGTGCCAGTGTTGGAGCCACATGTTACTCCACATGATGTGTTCATGTGTACTTCAAGTTGCCTCTGCAATCCCAAAAACATGACTAATAAAGGTGTCCCTATGCCTCCAAGGTGCCTCTTCTCAGTCAATGCTGGTGTGTTGGCACGGTGCATCCTGCATGTCTGGCATGGTATTCCCTGATTGTGGCTCTGTGTCAATGTGTCGAGTGGCAAGATGCAAGCTGTGTGTGTGTGCTGAGACTGTGTATTGGGCATGATGTCCATGACTGTGTGGGTATTGTGACATGTGCCATCCCCATGCATCCAACGTTGTCCATGACCCCATTCTCTGCATCCACCGGACTCAAGCTTGCAGGACATGGTTCTGCCACCTGTCTACACATACCTGGGTGCCCCCCAGGACACGGGCCAGGATCCCTGACCTCTGCGCATGACTGTTGCTGTACTCAATGTGTCTGTCAGCACGGTTGTTCGGCCACCCCCTCAGCTGGTTCTGACCATCACGGGTGTGTATGGTGCTCCATGTCTGTCTTGCCTAATAAACTGTGACCCATGTGTCCTGTGCCAGACTCAGGCCCCAGGGTGTGGATGGTTGAAGTGAACAGATGACTCAGGCATGTTTAGACTGTACAAGACACATGTTAGGTAATAATGCTACCAGCAGGCATCTACTCTTAATAGTGTGATTTATTATTGGGGGGGGGGGACAAAGTGAGGGGCTTTCCGGGATTAGGGAATCCAAAGTTCAGTAGGGGAGTTGGTGTCCTTGCCATTGGAAATCCTCAGAGTCCATGCCACAGTCTTTGTCAACATTGGTCAGCCAGTGACCAGCAGGGCCATGTGGCAGAGAATGTCTCTTGATGCTGTGATGCTGTTGCTCCAGTGGGCCAGGTGCCAGGCCAGGTGTCCTGGGAGATGGTGATGTAGCAGCCACCCTCACGGTCCTTTCCGTGGACGACCCGGCTTCCTGCGGGGAACCTCAGCAGCAGGCCGTGACGACGTCTGGGATGCTCCGTCGGATGTTTCCTCCTCCTCCTCATGATCCCTCCCTGTGGGTGGTGATGTTCTCCGCCTTCTGGCACAGGGAGGGTCGGCCATGGTGTCGGCCATCCGACGGAGTTCAGCGTGAATCCCCTGGGACGCCGTCACTTGCTCAGCCTGTCTGTCCTCCATCCTCCGTTGGTGTACCTGTAGACAGGCTATTAGCTCCGCATGTTGTTGGGCCTGCTGGACCTTGATCCCCTCGAGGACGGACACAACCTGGGCCATGCCCGTGGTGTCCTGCCGGTATGAGTCCAGGATGTTACGGACATGGGAAAATACCGGATCCCCAGCCAACTGGTCAGGCTCGCGCCTCCGCCGTCCTCCACTCCCACCACCCCTGCCCACTTGCGTCTGGCCTGCACTTGTGGGAACATCGGGTCTCCGGGACCCCTGAGGGGTGGCATTGGCGTTGTCGCCTGCCTCCTCCTGGGTGCCCGGGACACCGTGTCCCTCCTGGCGAGCCTGGCTGCATTGTGGTGTTGGGGCAGGGATCCTGGGTGTCTCCTGGGATGTGGCAGGAGTGGGGGTGGTGGTTGGCACGGTTGTACCTGACGCAGGTGCTGCAGGTGGTTGGACACCAGAGGGGCCAGGTCGGTCGGGGTCGTCCGCAGAGTGGTGAGAGTGGTCGCTGCCGGTGGGATCGGTCTCCTGCAGATCCGGGTCCTGTGAGTGTTCCCCCCCAGTGTTGGGGGGTGCAGCACGACGTTGACCTGTGTGTGAGAGAGAAAATGTTAATTTTGATCCATGCAACATCCATGTTTCATCCGTTACGAAGTTGGCACATTTCCTCTTGGAATTAGGATCTGTCTTGCATTCCACTCACAGTGCACTTGTGCATGGGTTTGTCCCTTGGGCACCAATTTGGCCCCTTTAACTATGTGTGGCACAGTCTTACTTGCTGCGTCAAGTGTGACTGCAGTCAGCAGTGGAGTGTGCATGTGTGGCGAGCCATGCATTTGCGCCTTCCTTGTAGCACTGTACATGTGCACATGGAGTGGATCCACACACTTATATGATGCAGGTGGCTGTCCTTGTGCTCGTGTACAGGTTGTGACATGGCCCTGCGTTTTGCCATGATGAAGAGGGGGGGTTCTGGCACTGGCCACCCTTGTCTACATGCACGCAGTCCACCTGCTGACGAGCAGACATTCCCACACACCAAAGGACTGATTTGCTCTCCCTGTGTCTCCCTCCTTCTCTGTCCCCCTCTCCCTCCCTCTCTGTCCCCCTCTCCCTCCCTCTGTGTGTCAGCCTCCTCCCTCTGTCCGTCTTCCTGTGTCTCCCTCCCTCTCTGTCCCCCTCTCCCTCCCTCTCTGTCCCCCTCTCCCTCCCTCTGTGTGTCAGCCTCCTCCCTCCCTCCGTGTGTCAGCCTCCTCCCTCTGTCCGTCTCCCTCCCTCTCAGTCCCCCTCTCCCTCCCTCTGTGTCCCCCTCTCCCTCCCTCCGTGTGTCACCCTCTGTCACCTTGGCCCAGCTTCCTGGGCACACACTGTTAGCAGATCTTTGAGTGGCCCTTGGCCTGTTGATGTGAGTTTGTTTCTGATCTCCAGGCACCCATTTTGTCTGCTGTGTGTCTGTGCGCTGCTGCTGTGGTGGTGTGTGCTGCCACTCTTTCACAATGTTGGCTGTTCATTAGCTGCTGTCATGTGCAAAACAGTGCCTTCACCCCCATGTGTTGATGCAAGGCGTCCGCCATTTGCTGGCAAGTCATTCCTGTGTTGGGACACAGTGTTTGTCTGGCTGTGACCTAGGCCATCTGGGCAGAGGGCATTGTTGTCTGCTTCGGAGTCGCACTATGTGATTTTTGGTGCCCAGCCTCCCGCCATCCGGGTTACCGTGTCATGTGTTGTTGTCTTCTGTGGCCTGTGACTTGACATTGTCCAGCTGGGTGCATGGGGCATGGTGGCAGCAGTGGCATGTGCCTGCTCATGGAGTGTGGTTGAGTCATGCGATGGCTTGTGGTGGTTGCGTGCCTGTTAGTAATTTTGGTTGTGGTTGCAGTTCCCCCCATGTGAGGTGCGTTGTTTGTGTACTCACCCGGGTCTCGGAGTCCTTCTACTCCTTCAACTGCCTCCACCGGCAGTATGGCCATCACCCTCTCCTCCCAGGGATGGTACTGTACGGCTCTGCGGGAGGGCCCTCCTCCGGTGGCGTTGGCCTGGTCGTGTTCCTCCTGCCTCGTGGCTCTGACCCTCCTCCGCAGATCATACCACCTGTTCTGGCAATCCTGCTTGGTCCTCCTGGTGTCCGCAACGGCATTCACAGCATCGACGATGGTCTGCCACATGGCTGTTTTGGCTGCCTGGCTGGTGCTTCTGACCAATGTTCCAAAGATCTGTGGCTCGACTCTGAGGATTTGATCAACAAGGACCTCCAACTCTCGGTGACTGAACTTTGGATTCTTGGTAGTGGGCATGGTGAGGGGTGTGGGTGGGGATGGTGTGGGTGTGGGGGGTGTGTGGATGTTGGGGGGGGTGTGGATGGTTGTGTGTGTGTGTGAATGTGATGAGAGGGTGTTTGTGAGGGTGGTTGTGTGAAGGTGTGCAAGTGTAAGGTGTGGTGTAGCTTGTAGTCTGGTTCTGTGGTGTCTGGCAGCAGTGAGTCTGTTGCAAAGGCTCATGGTTTGTGTGTGTGGGCCCTTTTTATTGGTCCATGGGTGGGTGTGGCAGTGTTTGAATTTTGGGTGGGTGTGTTATAAGGAGTGGTGGTGTATTGGGCCTCTGTTTGTTTTTGACAGTTGCAGGTCAGTGATTGTGTTATTTTAGTGGTTGTTGGCCATGTTTAGTGGCTGTGTGCCTTTCGAATGGTGTATTCTTGTGTTGTTTTGTTTTGTCCTTGTTGTGTACGTGCGTTTTGAGCGTGTGTACGGTGTGTACATGGGCCATTTGGTTGTACGATTATGTCCTTGTGTGTGGCTTTGTACGACTCGTACATGCGGTTGTGATGTTGGGGCATGGGGTGCGCTCCATACTTAGGAGGTTGTGTTGGGGGTGCGCCAGGAACGTACTGGGGTGTAGGTACACGGGGGGTATGACACGTACTGGGGTGGGGGTGGGGCTCGAACGTACTGGGGTGTAGGTTCACGGTGGTACGACACGTCCAGGGGTGGGGGTACGACTGGAACGTACTGGGGTGTACATAGACGGTGGTACGACACGTACAGGGGTGGGGGGGTGTACATTGACGGTGGTACGACACGTACTGGGGTGGGGGTACGACTGGAACGTACTGGGGTGTAGGTACACGGGGGGTATGACACGTACTGGGGTGGGGGTGTGGCTCGAACGTACTGGGGTGTAGGTACACGGTGGTACGACACGTACTGGGGTGGGGGGGTGTACATTGACGGTGGTATGACACGTACTGGGGTGGGGGTATGACTGGAACGTACTGGGGTGTCCATAGACGGTGGTACGACACGTACAGGGGTGGGGGGGTGTACATTGACGGTGGTACGACACGTACTGGGGTGGGGGTACGACTGGAACGTACTGGGGTGTACATGGACGGTGGTACGACACGTACAGGGGTGGGGGGTGTACATTGACGGTGGTACGACACGTACTGGGGTGGGGGGGTGTACATTGATGGTGGTACGACATGTACTGGGGTGGGGGTGGGGCTCGAACGTACTGGGGTGTAGGTTCACGGTGGTACGACACGTACTGGGGTGGGGGTACGACTGGAACGTACTGGGGTGTACATGGACGGTGGTACGACACGTACAGGGGTGGGGGGGTGTACATTGACGGTGGTACGACACGTACTGGGGTGGGGGTACGACTGGAACGTACTGGGGTGTACATGGACGGTGGTACGACACGTACAGGGGTGGGGGGTGTACATTGACGGTGGTACGACACGTACTGGGGTGGGGGGGGTGTACATTGACGGTGGTACGACACGTACTGGGGTGGGGGTACGACTCGAACGTACTGGGGTGTAGGTTCACGGTGGTACGACACGTCCAGGGGTGGGGGTACGACTGGAACGTACTGGGGTGTGGGTAGACGGGGCTATGACACGTACTGGGGTGGGGGTGTGGCTCGAACGTACTGGGGTGTTGGTACACGGGGGTACGACACGTACTGGGGTGGGGGTACGACTGGAACGTACTGGGGTGTAGGTAGACGGGGCTATGACACGTACTGGGGTGGGGGTTCGACTGGAACGTACTGGGGTGTACCTAGACGGGTGGGGGTATACATATACGGGGGGTACGTGTCGGACGTACGGGGGCTGGGGGGAGTGTTGGGCGCGTATGCGGGCACATGTCTCCATGGTTGCTGTAGGAGTTCGGTGCGGACTGTGTTTTTTCCATACGGTTGTAACCTCGGACGCACGGGATGGATCGTGATTCCTCGGTCGGACTTGGATTTTCACGTTTGTAAGGTGAATCGTCCGAGGACGTGTCGGACACATTTTCCGACCCGAGGACGTGTGGGGAATGATTCCCAGTGCGGTTCGTATGGACTTTTTACCATGCGAATCGTGATTGCCAGTTCGTACGGCACTTGTACGATTCGTACGGTAAAAAGACCCGATACGAGTCGCACGGGGGAATTTTTTACCGGATCGTGATCGGCACCATATTGTCAGCACAAGCAGCAGAGCTCATCGCCCTGACACAAGCGTGCATAAGAGCTAAAGCACCTGAGAGTAAACATTTACACCGATTCTGTGGCGAGAAAGAGGTTTCTTGACCTCTCATGGGGCCAAGATACAGCATGGCCCCCTTATTCAAGCCCTACTGGAAGCAATACATTTACCAACAGCCATAGCTATCCTAAAATGTAAAGCACATACTAGAGCCACAGATACCATTTCCCAAGGCAATGATCTGGCAGACCGAACAGCTAAACAGACAGCTCAGACCCCACTAGACATGACAAAATCACAGATACTATCACTGTCCAAAGCCATGACAGTTAGGGATCCTTCCAGGGATGTACAAGACATTCAGACACATGCTACTCTAGACGAATTAAAGAAATGGTCGGAACAAGGAGGGGTACTGACTGATCAGGGTTGGATGAATAAGGGCAAATCCACATGGTTTCTTCCTGATTTGATGGTACAAGTGATTATAAATACCGCACATAGTCCTGCACACTTAGGAGAGAAAGCAATGATAGATAGCTTACAGAATATATGGTTCAAACAAGCACCTGCGTGCAGCAGCGAAACAAAAGGTCAGAACATGTATGATCTGTTGCCAATTCAATCCAGGTAAAGGCATTCCGATGGAACAAGGTGGATTCCATCCACCTGACCACCCTTTTGAAGTGCTCCAAATGGATTATATCCAAATAAACAGATGTAGAGGTTACAAATATGTCCTGGTACTAATGAAGCAGGTGTCCCTTGTGTTAGGGTATACCTGGAAATTCCATTGTGTGCGACATCCTGAAGCAGCAGGCCTTGTAGAAAGACATAATCAGACATTAAAAATTTGCGCAGACAAAGGTGTAGATTGGATGGTAGCCCTGCCGGTTGCCCTCTTTTACATGCGAATGGTAGCCCATTCTAGAACAGGCTTATCTCCCTATGAAGTGGTCTTTGGTAGACTACCAAATATGTGGGGCACTCCAATGCCTAAAAGATTACTGATGTTGATAGTAACATGCTGACAGATTACCTGGCTTCCTTGATGTCTGCACTACTCTCTTGTTGTTCGCAGGTTGCTGCCTCCTTCCCTGACAACACCCAGGTCAAAGAATACTCCATCGCTCCTGGATGGAAGGCGCCAAAGTCAGTGCTCTGGACCACGGGGACGGCCGTTAAAGTCAAAGGGCGGAAAGGATGGTTGCACCTTCACCACTCTTTTACAAAGGAAAATACCTTTTTCAGACTTTGAACACCATTTTCTAAGAGGAGACTCCCCAGCAGTTTCCACAAAGCTAAACTTAGATCTAAAAAGTCAGAACCCGTTTGATCAATTAAGTCCACTAGGTGGTGAAGCGGTTGAACATGTATTCTGGCTTGCATAAGATCTTGGACAATAACATTGATAAAAAAAGCAGGATAAAAAGCAAATACTGTAAAATATTACGTGGTAGATGTATAGTGACTGTAATTTTTCTATCTCTTCTGTGCATCACGATAATATGTATCAGCTTAATACTACATGCTATTTTTCCTCCTATTGCCTCACTCTTATACTCCTCCACTAATGATACCATAAAACACACGTTTAGTGATCTGCCATCCCATGAGTTATCATATCGACTTGCCTTACGCAACAATACCTTTATTCAGATACTGCACCATTCACATCAGACTAGCAATGCTACAGACTGCTGGGTCTGTGGCCGATTTCCCCCGTATCAGAAGGTAAAGGGAGTGTTGCCTCTTTTTCCTTTTCCGTTCTCCCATAATGGTTCTTGCGGAGCATGGTTTGCCTTAATGACATCCATCAACGGTGATGCCAAAGAATACAAAGCAATAACAAGGCTCCACAAGATTGCCCAAAACATACATCAAGACCCAGGCACGTGGACATGGTCCGGTTGGCTCTGGGGATTAATATCGGCTTGGGGATGGAAAGTGTTGACCGTCTGTGGGTTGATACTATTAATGATATTCAGTTGTTGCCTATGTCTGCAGTGTGGCCCGGCCATTTGTGGCCTGTGTGCTACTGCATGTGTTCCACATCCCTATTTACAAAGCATTGAAAATGGAAAAATAATGCTGCAAGAACAGATCGACTGTCTCATGAAAATAGACGTTACATAGGGGGTTCACTAGGGTACAAGGAGGGAATGAGGAAAATAAAAGTCTATGAGGCCTATGTGTCCCCATGTGCCCCCCCAACGCTTATGTGCACATACATGTAACCTATGTATTTCCTCTCCATGGCCTTTCTATCATGATGCTTATGCTATAACGTGGCCTGCCATCATCCAGTCTCCCATGAGAGAAACGACAAATCTGTATTGAGGCCTACACGTTTTTCATCATGTTTTCCTGCATTTTCATGAAGCCCATGTTTATGGCTCAGCCAGAGCCGAAAAGAGGTTTCATGCCTCAGAACGCTCTGAAAGCTGCAGCTACGTATCCTTGGCCTTGCACACTTGGGCCTCAGCCAAAGGGGCCCCGACCGAGGTGCCGAGACAGTATTGAGCACGGTTATCTGCTTACTCCTACAGAGCCGCATTCTTGCCTGGTGAAGGAGGAATGAACGCGACCCATCTGCAAGGAGGGAGCCCAGCCTTACTGTCTCTCTTTGTGAGATTGCAAAGCTCACGTCAGTAAAAAGCCCATTGCCCCCATGTAAGGCCTCTGCAGTAAATGAAGTAAATGAAGAAATAGATGCCACATCGGCTCTTGGTGATGAGCAACCTATGTCACAAATCAGTCCCTGCTCCAGACATCGGATATCAGATAATACAAGATGTGCTGGTCGTTCTGACACTGAAGGCCTCACTCACTGAAGGCCTCACTTCCAGACTTGTCCGGTTGCATAGCAACCCTCCCCACGTCAGTTACACGTCATGCTTGAGTTGAGCACAAGTAAGGCAAAGTTCCAGTACAATTCCAGCAGATCACGCAACCCCCTCCAGGTATCCACCCACACATGACAAATTACCCATTATCATCAAGTGGACGCCCACATGGACGCCCACCTTCACGCCTACTTACACGCCCACATGCTCTTATCTCATTCTCTCTTGCTCTTTTGCTTACGTACAATTGAGAGATGTATATATACTGTACTCTGTGAATAATGTTTTGAGAATATTGAGAATACTTTTGAGTCCCTTTCCAGATCCTTTGTGGTGATGGTAATATTCTCCCTTTGACTCGAGTTATTGGAATAAAGCCCTTTATGAACCTGATACCACAGACTCAGCCTCTTGCTTTATGCATGATCTTATTTATATACTAAAAAATTCTGAGAGCGTAATATTTTATTTACCACACCCCTCAAATTGCATAGTTGGGACAAATTTTTAGAGAGTAAATACAACTTTCAGTCAACTCCAAATTATCACCTCTTGTTTTATTACAAACACAGACTGAATCAAATAGTTGGTGCGTCGGTCTCCCATACAGAGGAGGTGGTCTTGATGTAAGATAGAGGGTCCTGGGGGGAAGTGGGGTATCTGTTGCAGTATGAGGCATTAGGGTGTCAGAAATCTAGGTTGCAGTCAAAAAGAGACTATTATGTTTCTCTATCGTCATACACTTGAAGGCTGCACTTAGTGATAGAGCATTGGTTAACTACCCTCAAAATATGCCATTTTTCAGAGAATATTTAACCATACACCTGTTATTAACATCAGTAGGGTGGCTACCGAAAAAAGATCAGTATGATATACAACAACCTGGCCCTTCTAACGGAAGAGCGTGGGTTGCAGCTTTGCAGCCATTCCAGGTGTGCTAAGCCAAAAGTTAATTAGCTGTGTAGATAGTTCTCTGAAGAGCACCTGGCGCTGCAGGACCACGGGTCCTCCTGCTAGGGGCGGGCTGGGCACAGACAGATCAGAAGGGCAAGCTTTTCATCATCAGCCAAAGGGGTGAATTGCTGGTTCTCTAAATCACCAGGAAATTGGCACGTTTTGGATATGGACTCCGGGGTCCCACCAGCTCTGTATTTTCATTTTGGTAACTGTGTAAATTAGTGGCATCGCTCACTTCAGCTAGGTGAGACAAAGGTCTGACAGAGATGATGGGAGTGGATGTTTGTAGTTATGGGACACATTCAGAAAGGAGTGAAATGGCAATTAGATGTTTAGGTAGAGTGTTTAAGAGCAAGTTTCTACGTAGCAGTTTGTTTCAACTTTTATATTTGTTTTATTGCAAAGCCAAGGCTCGCCTTAGATTGGGATGTGTATGCCTTATACAGGTTAAATAAAAGACCCTGGTCTTTCCAAAAAATCAGTATTTTAAACACTTCCATGCCACAAAGCCAGGGCTATATTTATCAAACTTTCGTGCAGCACAACGCAGCGAGACACCTTGCTGCACTGCGCGACAGAGGGACAGAAGGAATGCCTTATCTATCAAGATATGGCACATTCCCGTCCTCTGCCTGCACTGGTGCCCAATTAGCAGCCTAGTGCCAAAGCAGGAACCCCTGCATCGTGGTGCCTGCGTTGTAGGCAGGGTTTCCTCTTTCCTTGTGTGCTGCAGAATGCAACACACATAGGAAGAGGAAACCACAAGGAGAAATAAACATATTTCTTCTCATTACGCTTCACCTGGGGAAGCATTGCATTTTGATATATTCCCAGGTCTACCACTAATAGTAAAAGTTGGTTGGAATGCACCAAATCAATGGGTGGATGCGTGGGGGGAAAACCCATGCTCCACCCATGCAATACCTCCATGAGGTGGAGAAATGCAATGCAGCTCTTTATGTTGCCTTGCGTCACGCTAGATTTATCAAGTCATGCAGGATCACGCAGGTTATTTATCGCCCTTGAACCCCATAGCGTGGTGCAAAGGCGACGTAAATCCTTGATAAATCTGGCTCCCAGTATTTTATCAAACATACTGAAGCAAGTATTGTCCTAATGCAGCGTATTTTACTATTAGAGTTCACTATTAGCCCCATCCTTTTTCAAATTCTGTTCTCTTACCCTGAATTCTACCTCGTCATGTGAAGTCACCCATGGATCCCAAGAATTTTGCAGTTGCATATATTTGTATTAGTGAAGTTTCTCTCTGGTTTTCGTGTTCTTTGAGGTGAGGCGCAAGAAGAGGACTTGCTAATTCGTATTGGAACCTATAACAGAAGCACTGGCTGGTTATTTTCACTTGAAAAGGGTTAATATTTTTTTTTTTGCTGTATGATCATGGGGAAGTATTTTTTTCAAAGCATAGCACTGCCTCCATGTCTTTAAAAACTAAGTCTCATTTTACCATAAGGAAGATAGGAAAATGGTTGGTCCTGTTTGCTTTTCGGGCATTTCTTCACAGCCATGCTGGTGGATCTTGTATTTTCATCATAGGATAAATCACACAGCTTCTGATTGGCTATTTCTTGTTTGTAATGGTTGTGGGGTGCTTTCTCTCTGCCAGGTTGGTGGATCTGAGTGTTTACAAAGCAGATGTTTCTTGTCATGGTGGCTTTTTATATGCCGAATCTTAGATTTAAAAGTTTTAGAAAATACTGATGCGTTTGAGCACAACTCAGCAGAAAAACTAGCAGGATATGAGGAGAAAGGGATAGTGCAATCGCTAGCCATGAACATAACCCCCAAAGTCGCCCTGCTGCAGATGCTGCAAAAGGGTGCGGAGTGTGACTCCGGTCCCTTGTGTATTAGCCTTCACGCCCAAATCCCGCAACAGGGAGATGCCACTCTATCTACCATCTTTCTCAGTGTAAAATGAATATAGTCAAAATGGAAGACGGACTGATGTCACAAATTCTTAGGGGTATATTCACAAGAACGTGTGATAACTACCCCATGAGTAGCGTAACACAACTTTCAATATCGCAGCCCATCATGGGGAAATAACCCTGTGACAATGTTGGATTCACAACAAAGCGGTACCATGCGATAGACACCAGATAACATGGACAATGTTCGCGATACAACCACCCCGACGGAGATAAAAGCACAAACCACAACACCAGAAAACATGCGATGAGCCCTTCCGCGATGAGGAAAGCAGAGATAAGCAGCGCGAGGGCAGCAATACTCACGCACAATGCGGGAACAAGCACAGGAACAGCATACGGAAAATGGCACTGAACAAAATACAGCAACAGCGGAGTACCACGGATGCACCCTGGCCAACTGCAGAGGACAACATGCACACCACAACATCCAAGCACCGTGGAAGGGCAGAACCCACAGGCATACCGCATGAAATAGACCAGTGGCAGGCAAATCTGAGCCGCTGGAGCAACAAACCCACCGTACAGCATACGCACATAAAGAAGTGCACCTCGACATTGGCAACATCCTGGTACAAACAGCAACCCCTCCACAACTGAACACAGGACACAACTGGATCGGCAAATGTGCACAACCAGGCAAATCATATCTGTAACCCCAGGGATATGTAACATGACAATGCACAATTCCAACCTGTAATCTGCAAAATAAAATTATTCACACATGCAGTGCAATTGGACATCTACTACTGTCCCATGATTGCCACGGACCGACACAATGTGACCTGCTCATGAGAAGTAGGTGTCAATGATGTAGTTCCTATGGGCCATTCCTGCCGCAGCTGCAGTGGGATGTGGCACACCTGCCCCATCAACATCATCATCATTCTGTACCTCTGGAACTGAGATCCATGGGGCCCTGGTGCGAACACAGATGTTGTGCAACACACAACATGTAACGATCATCTTGCACACGACGTCCGGGCTGTACAGGAGCTTCCCACCTGTGCCGTCCAGGCACCTGAAACGTGACTTCAACACGCCAAATGTGCGTTCAACGATGCCCCTGGTGCGTATGTGGGCCGCATTGTACTGCCTCTGGGCGGGTGTGTTCGGGTCTCAGAGGGGTGTCATCATCCAAGGGTAGAGTGCATATCCTTGATCACCTGTGACAGTGCAGGGAGAAAAGAGTCAATACTTGGTTCAGCAGGATGTGATGGCAGGCCCACTAATACAGTGACGTCTGTGCTGGTGTGTGTGGGGTGAGTCTAAGCCAGCCCTCAGAGAGTAGCCCCAGATGACCATGGAGTGGTGTATTCGTGTCTGGTAGGTGGTCGTGTAGTCTGACATGTCGAATGTGGCTTGGGCATGTGTGCATCCTCACTGATGTGCTTTGTGTGTAGTTGGTTGTGGGATGTGTGGTGTGTTGATTTGGTATGTACCAACGAGCCGTCCCATTCCGTATGTGCCATCCTGGAAGCGCTGGTTGATGATGGACTGTCGGAAGATGAAGGAATCGTGCACACTGCCTGGATAGTTGGCGACAACATTGGTGAAGAGTCCCCGATTCACTATTGCCTGCACATTGATGGAATGCATGTGCTTTCTGTTGCGGTAGTGGTGTGCAGTCTCCGCAGGGGGCACAAGTGGAACATGTGTGCAGTCAATGGCCCCCAACACGGCCGGGAATCCGGCTATGGCGTAGAAGCCTTGCTTTGTCTCCAGCTGTTCCTGCGCAGTGTTGGGGAAGTGAAGGTACTGGGGTATGAAACTGAAGATGGCATCCAGGACAGGTGTGATGAACTTTGATAGGGCTTGCTGTGAGACTCCTCCGACTCTGGCAGTTGTTGGTTGGAAGGTACCAGAGGACAACAGGTGCAGCACAGTGAGCAGCTTTGTCTGCGGAGGGATGTTGTTTCGCCACTGTGTTGGGATCGTCAGCCTGTGGGCGATGTGGGTCATGATGCGGAGAATGGTTGTCCTTTTGAGCCTGTAGTGGGCAATGACTTCCGCGGGCGTTAGGTCTGTGAGAGTGGTGCATTTTCGGTAGGTCCGCTGTCTTACTCTATGCTGCCTCTGTGGTGGTCCGGGAAGGGGGGCGGGTCCGGGTCCTGGGGGTGGTGGCGGTCTGGGGGGTTGTGGGGGTGGGTGTTGTGGCCCTGTTGGGGCCCAAGCTGCATGATGAGTAGCTCCATGGCGTTGTTTGTTCTTCGGCTATGGCTGTGTGCGGGGGTCTGTAGCCAACTGCAGGTAGGCGTCCGTCTTTACATCTGCTTGAGGCAGGTGTTAAATACCTGCGGCCACCGCGGCTTATCGCCAGTTTTTTTTTTGCTTCGCAGTTCTGGCAGTTCGTTGTGAAAGTGGTGTTGTTGTTTTTTCGTGTGTTTTTTGCATGGGTACGCCTACTCTGCATCTCATTAGAGTTAGTTGGTGGTGTCTGCCGTGGAGTTAGAATTTGGGGCAGTTAGCGCAGGAATACTGGCGATGTCTGCGGTGTGCACATTCTTGTGAATAGGGTGTTAAATATATCTCCACTTTTGTTGCGTTAAGGTGGAGATAAATCGGAGATAAGTCCTTGTGAATATGCCCCCTAGTGTGCTCATGTTCACAAGGACTTCATGGTCAGGCCCAGGAGTCAAGCTTGACGAGAAGACTGATGCAACGCAGGAGTGCAAACATAAGTTTATGTGAAAAACGTCCACGACAAACTGGTCTCCAGATGAAATATCACTAAAGATTGTATAACATCAAGAACTGTGACACACGTTTAGACCATCACGAGAATGAACATTTCCACATAAAATGTAGGTGCATAAAATGAAGAAATATTATTGTAAATGACTTTTTAACATAGCCATTTAACAACACAGGGCGCAAGATAAAGCTACTTGGTTTCCATAAAATGATGAACTGTGTCCCCATTTTGCCCCAGTCCTCCAGAAGTATTACCAGTTTGTGCAGTCACTGAAGATGCATTGACATTACTGAATCCGTAGTGCTGCGCTATCCAGATACCCACACCAACACATGCTCCATTTTCTATTGCGTTCCCTCATTGCGATGCAGCTCATTTCTCCCTGCACACAGGGGCTCTCTGAACACCGCCGGACACTGAGGCCAAGCGGCGCCCTTCCTGTACGGCCGTGTAACGGTAATTAATCCGGGCGCGCAATTATCCCGCCCCGGCTGCAGGCGGCCGAGGGGCAGACGCAATCACTCACTTCGCTGCTCCCGCTCATCAATTCATGCAGCCCAATGAACATCTTGGACGGATTAGGAAGGCATCAGTTTGCTTTTGAGATTTATAGCTCGTCGTTTGTCGGTTAGAGACACGCTGGCAGGATGCTGTAGCTATGGAAACCGTGAAAAAAGTGTCTATCGCAGACTGGGCGTATGGACTGAAATTGAGTTTGCTCGGGGTCAAAGACCTGAAGTACCCCCATGGAGAGGAGCTGGCCTGGTGTTAATTGCACTGACTTTAGGGTGCGCGTTTATAGTGTTTGCATGCACTGACTGACCAGGATGAAAGCCAACATGCAATATCCTTTCTTGTCACCTACTCACGGCCCCGTCTTCTTGACTGGAGATCATAAAACTAGTGTCTTTATAACATATTTTTGCCCTGTGAAATGACTGCACTGCGGGTTGTGGGTAGGTTAGAAAACAGCATCATTAATAAAGAAATGGTGTGAAGTCCTGATTCGCAACATTAGAAAGGCAAGTTCATTAGTCAACTTGATTATTCAATAGAACACAGAGTAATTTTTGGAATGGTAAACAAATTCTTCATCACCACTGGTCTCTCCTGCACCCATTTTAAGATAACTACCTCGCTTGTTTAATGATTTGATTGATTTGATTTTATATTTTATAAAGCGCATCGTATGCCCGTAGGCGTCTTGGCACTGACCATGACAGATATTACGATGTACCACGGTATTATTCATAGCTAAACAGCCAGGTTTTTAATGTTTTCCTAAACCGAAGTAAAAAAAGTGGAATTTTTTAGCTCCAGGGGCAGACGATTCCAATTTTGGGCTGTACTAATGACAAAGCTTCTGCCTCCCCAGGTAGACAATTTAGGAGGGGACAACCAGATCTCTAGAAAAACTGGAGCGCAGGGTCCTGGTGGGCTGATACCATCTAAGCCTTCCCTCTTCTGGCCCTCTTGGACACAAGGCTCCCGGCACGTCCCATAGAAGGGGAGGGGCAAG
The DNA here is from genome assembly GCF_964204655.1 of Triturus cristatus. Classification (NCBI taxonomy): domain Eukaryota; kingdom Metazoa; phylum Chordata; class Amphibia; order Caudata; family Salamandridae; genus Triturus; species Triturus cristatus. The sequence goes on from NC_140592.1 coordinate 990,425,256, forward strand.
GACCCCAATGTTATCAATGTGCAGAGTGGGGCCACATCGTACAGAACTGCCCCCAAAGGACTGGCCCCAGTGAGCCCATGGAGGTGGGGTACCTAAGAGGCCGGGTGCTCTGGGCAGGAGATGGCAAGGAGGCATATCACCTGTCTCTTTCCGCGAACGGAGTCACAACAAAAGCCCTTATAGACTCGGGATGTCGCCATTCGGTTATTAGCCGAGAATGGATACAGGGTCATCAGTGGCAAGAGGGAGAGAAGGTAGCGATCACCTGTGTTCACGGAGACCAAAAGACGTACCCAGAGGCTGTTGTAGACATAGAGGAGGAAGGGAAAATAAGACACATACAAGTTGGGGGAATACCGAGACTAGTGGAGAACATGATAATAGGCACCCACTATGCAGACTTCCCAACACTACTTTCCAGGGCCATCAAGACAAAGGAAGAACACTCATGGCTTAAGGGGGTTCCCTTTTATTCAAAGGACATTAAAGAGGGCAGATATAAGATTGTAAAAACCCGTAGAGAAAATAGAGTACACAACCATCACATGGTTCTGAAACGGGTTGACTAACAACCCTTCAACTTCCTCCGTTAGAGATGGAGAGCAGGGAACACCTCGCAGCTCCAGGGCAGCTCAAAAGGAAGACCCCACCTTGGGTAACACCTAGGCCCAGATCGTGTCAGAGGAAGACGGCACGGTAGGCCCATGTTTTTACACTTCGAAGGGTTTGTTGTAAAGGAGAGTCAGGAAGCCTACCGAAATGGTAAAAAAACTCCTAGTCCCACTTCCTTTCCATAACCAGGTCCTCCACCTAGCATATAACCAGGTGGTGGGGGCCATTACGGAAGAAAAATGACAGAGGAATACCTCTTGCGCCGATTTTATTGGTCTGGGATCTTCTCAGACATCAGGTGCTTTTGTGGGGCCTATCCCCTGTGTCAGCGGATCAACCCCTCCCACGTTCCCAGGGCTCCCTTGTGTACCCTTTCCATAATAGAGGTTCCCTTTTCCAGGGAAGGTATTGAGCTTGCGGGTCCTCTGATTACCTCCACCAGAGGGTACCAATACATATTACTGCTGGTTGATTATGCAACGAGATACCCAGATGCTATACCACTCACCAGCATGTCAACCAGTGCTGTAGCAAAGGCAATGATAGGGTTCTTCAGCCGGGTGAGGTTCCCTCAGGAAATCCTGATGGACCAATGCACGCCCTTTATGTCGCGGCTCATGGCGCAAATCTGCAAGTTACTAGGGGTTCAACAAATATGCACCTCAGTCTACCACCCGCAAATTGGATGGCCTGGTAGAGCAGTATAACCGCACCATTGAGAACATTTTGAAGAAAACCATATCTACGACAGGGAGGGATTGGGATAAGCAGCTACCCCTGACCCTTTTTGCGATCTGAACACAAATAGTCCATTTGAGCTCGTGTTTGGGAGGAAGCCCCGGACCCTGTTAGAAATGGCAGCAGAGAGATGGGAAGACGAAGATGATGAGGGTAAGGGTCTCCTCGATTATGCCGCTCAACTCAAAGATAGACTGTCCACGCTTTGGGAGGAGGTCCGGCATAATCTAGAGACCGGCAAAAATAAACAGAAAAGCGGGTATGACACCAGAACAGTGCTGAGGGAGTTCCAAGTTGGGGATAAGGTCCTCCTCCTCCTTCCCTCTACCGATAACCAGTTGTTGGCCAAATGGCAGGGCCCCTTCGAAGTACTCGCCCAGGTAACACCAGTCACCTATAGGGTGGCGGTACCTCATTCGGGGAGGGCAGGTCAGATATATCAAGTTAACCTCTTGAAGAAATGGGTTGAATGAACAGAACCAGCAGTTGTGTCCTCTACCGATCTGCTGGTGACCAATGCGCAGCCTCTGGCTATTCCCTTTCCTTCTGAGGGCAATACCACCGGAACAGGCACTGTCCCCGTGGGTTCCCAGTTGACAACAGAGCAGTCAAAAACCCACTACTCTTTAGTGGACAGTTTTCGAAATGTCTTCTCCCCCAGACCAGGCTAAACCTATCCGGCTCTGACCATATAGAATACCAGAGGCGAGGTGGAGGGTGGTGGAAGGACAAGTAGAGGAAATGCAACGTGACGGTATCATAGAACACTTCCGCAGTCCATGGTGCTCCCTGGTTGTACTAGTACCAAAACTTAATGGCTCTCTCTGATTCTGTGTTGATTTTAGTCAGCTAAATGCGGTCTCCCAATTCGACACGTACCCCATGCCACGTGTGGACGAGATAATAGGCAAACTAGGTACGGCCAGGTTCCTAACCACACTAGATCTAACCAAAGGCTACTGGCAAATATCCTTGACGCTTTTAGCCCGGGAAAAAAATGCTTTATCTACCCCCTCAGGCTTGAATCACTTCAGGGTCTTACCATTTGGCCTTCACGGAGCCCCAGCCACCTTCCAACGGCTGATGGATGTGGTGTTACAGACACACCAAACGTACGCAGCTGCCTATCTGGACGACATCGTGATCTTTAGCCAAACATGGGAACAATACGTCACCCATTTAAGGGTGGTGCTCAACAGCCTCAGACAAGTGGGGCTTACGGCGAACCCTGAGAAATGTATGTTAGCCACAAACGCCATACGTTACCTGGGGTATCACATACAGGAGGGACAGATATGACCTCAGGTGGACAAAGTTGAGGCCATTAAAACCCTAGACAAGCCTTCCACAAAAAAGTATATCAGGGCCTTCCTGGGTTTGGTAGGCTACTAGTGGCGGTTCATTCCCCGGTTTTCGGAGGTGGATGCTCCATTTACAGACCTATTAACAAAATACCGCCCCAATACCATCAGGGAGTGGTCGCCCTGTCAACAGCATAGTTTTGAAACACAGATGGGTCTGTTGTGCCACGACCCGGTATTTATCTGTCCCGACTTCACTTAGGAGTTCACACTACAAACTGATGCCTCAGACAGGGGGCTGTCTTATCTCAACCCAACGGGGCTGGGAAACATCACCCAGTGGTCTTTTTGAGCCGTAAGCTGCTGCAACGTGAGTCACATTACTCCACAGTGGAGAAGGAATGTTTACAAATGAAATGGGCTGTCCAATAGCTTCAGTACTATTTGTTGGGTTGCCCTTTACGGCTGTAGACCGATCATGCCCCTCTGGTGTGGTTGGCCCAGAACAAAGACTCCAATGCCCACATCCTGCGATCGTTTCTGGCACTGCAACCCTTTTCGTTTTAGGTGTCTCACCAGCCTGGTTCGCTGCAGACCAACATGGACTACCTCTCCCATTCCGCGGCTGTTACATGGCCTGATCAGCCATGCCTGCTGGGGAGGCACTGTGACAGGGCGCCCTCGGAGGATGACTACCGGTGCCCCTGGGGTACCGCAAAGATGTGTTTGGTGTCCAAGGAGGGGCGGAACCCAATATCTCAGCCAAGCCCCAGAAGTGTCTTTAAGTACCCCAGGTAAAGGCGTTCAGCAGCAAAGGAGACGAGGTGCGACGAACAGCGGGAGACAAAGGAAGCAAGGGCGGAGGTTGCAGACCAGACCAGAGACAAGGAAGTGAGGGCAGAGGTCGCAGACCGGGGACAAGGAAGCGAGTGCGGAGGTCGCAGATCAGACCAGAGACGAGGAAGCGAGCAGCGGACCAGTGGCTGACGAGTACCATGGGGAAGGCGCTTCGGACAAGGCATCCGTGGCTGTCAGTGAGCCACAGCCTCAGGCAACTGGCCCGAACAAGCGGGCATTAGATGGGCAGGTGGGTTTTCACCCAGGCATACTTTACGGACCATAGAAGGGTCTGTACAGCACAACGAAGGGAGGGACAAAAATACCCTTTCTGTTTAGAGGGCAGAACCTGGGGATCTGGTTAGGCTCAGGACATAGATCCAGGTGACGGGAGGAACCCGAGGCTGGGTATGCATAGAGTCATAGGTGTCACGTGAAGAATAACGGTTCCCGCTCTTGCCTCACGCCCACTATTGTTAAGATTTTGCTTTATTTTCTGCCTGCCACCCCTTGGTTTTCTCAAACCTTATGAAGCAACGCATTGGTTCCCTGGCTTGTTATATCCCTATCGCCTGGGGAATGTTGCTGTTTGTTAGACCTGTCAGCCCTTTGGGTGGTCCCTCCTCATCATTATTTATTTTGTCCCACTTTTGCCTCAAACCCTGTTTGAATTTTTTCCTTTTTGGGAACCACCAGACTTTTTCGTGTTGCTGCAGATTCAGGGAGCCATTTTAGCTACCCCTGAAACTTCTGTCTGAGGGCCTGGAGCACAAGATGGTGGCCACCTGTGACATCACCAGCATCCACTGGAACCTACCAGCACCTTCCAGAACCCTGTGACCGTTGGAGGCGGTTTAGAATGTTGGGAGGATAAGAGAGGCAGTTGGCAGTTGGAGTTGGCAGTTGGCACCTGACTGGTGAAGAGAGAGGAGCACAACAGTGAAGGAGGAAGGAGTGAAGCAGCAGGGGTGGAAACTTGTGCCTGGAGTGGGGTCCATAAACCCACCCTTGATACTTGTCCCTACTGATGGATCCCAGCCTATAGCCCTGTGTGGGAAGAAGACAGAAGAAACTTATCCTAAGGACCTGGACAGCAGGAACAGGCCTTAGAACCAAGAAAACAGCAAGATTCTGACCTGAGAACTGGTTTCCCTGGAGTCCGGCGTCGAGTAGCCTGAAGACCTGGAGCCCGAGGTGGAGAAGCGGCGCTGACTGAAGTAGCAGACGTCGTACCCGGAGCCGCCTGAGGTCGTGAGAGGGCGCCGACGGAGGTCGTGAGGAATACCAGAGGTCGAGGAGGAAGTGAACCGAGGTCGAGCGAGCGGCGTCATCGGAGGAGTGAAGTCCGCCCTCCGGAGTCGTCGGAGACCGAGGTAGAGGAGCACCGGAGGTCGGGAGTTAGGATCGCACTCCGGAGTCGCCCGGAGCCTGTGAGGAGGAGCACCGGAGGTCGGGGGTGAGGATCGCACCCCGGAGTCGCCGGAAGTCGACATCGAGGCCAGGCCGGCCGACGTCATCGGAGCCGAGAGCGCCATCGGACCGGAGCCGCCCGAAGTCGACATCGTGAAGAGACTGCCCGACGCCGTCGAATCGGAGGTCGAGATCGAACCGAGGCCACCGACATCGGACCGGAACCGCCTGCCGGCGTCGTCAAAGAACTGACATTGTGCCGAGGCCGCCGAGACCGAACCGGAACCGCCTCACGGCGTCGACACGACTCCAGCGGCGTCGGAACATCAGAAAAAGGGCAGTAAGTGGAGTAGAGGGCGCCTAAGGCCCTGTGGAGACCTGAGAGACTGCTCTAAGGGGCTAGGGAGGTGCTGAAACCCACCTGACTGTGCCTGGGGTGAACTGGGACTAACCTAGAGAGGTTGTGTGGAGAGAGAAAACCAGGGCACTGGTGTACCCCCCTTGGATCTACCTCAGATTAGGCCTCAGCCTTGTCCCAGCCAGGGAGTAGCCCCCCCCTCAAGCCTTCCACAACCCTACAAGCTGTGCCTGGGCCATATCAGCCCTTAAGAATTGAAGTGTCATCTGATTACATGAGTGTTGCTGTATACTTTTAATTATTTATTGGGGGTACTGTATTTATTGAATTTTTACCTATTTATTGCTGCACTATATTTATAGGTCCACAGGACTTGTTGGTGTACAATATTTATTGGTACAGTATTTATTGCCTCAAAGTATTTAATTGTCTGTATATATTGCACTTGTATTTATGCCCTGTTACTTATGATCACCCCTATTTATTTCATCAAACAGCCAATATTTATTTGACCTGCACTAATTGAAACTTGTATATTGTGATTGACCTATTTATTTTTCCAATCAGCAACTAAGAGAAAAAGATAAAGAAAGAATATTTTCATAATTTTTACGGTGTAGAGTCGTTTTTGGAACGGATGCACGCATGGTTATTGTATGGGTATATTGTATGCTTAGCACTGCGCCTGTTTCCTGACCACTCGAGCCAAGCTACCACAGTGTGTTCGGGGAGTCCACCACCACCCTGCGGAGTGGGAGTGGGCTGTTTCCAACACTGTTTATATACAGCGAAGCGTAGGACGACAGGAGAGCTGATTGCCTCTCCCTTTCTTTTTTCTCCCCGAGGGAAACCCAATGCCAGAGAGGTACACCGAAGAGGTACCGACAAGTACGGAAAATGAGATCTCGTGGGAAAGATGAAGCAACCCGAACAGACTCTGGGACCATCTCCTGCAGGGTAGGCAGTAACAGTGGGCGAACCATCAAAAAAAACATCTTGGCTTCATACCTACTCCCTCTCTTTGTGGTCTGTCCTGTGACACCATGATCAGATGGTTTTGGATAAGATAAGCACGCTTTGAGTTTTGTGTCAACCAGAATCGAGCTTTGGCCATATTATTCTGACTCATTCATACTATTACCTGCTTACTTAAAATGATTTTTACTCTCTCTCTCAAAATCTCACTCACTCTCACTCATTCATTCAGTCATGCACTCTTACTTGCATTCCCTCACATTCACTCTTACTCTCACTGACACTTTCTCACACACTCTCAACTGTGCTCACTCTTCATCTAACTCATTCTAACTTATTCTCACTCACTTTGACTCACTCATTCTCACTCACAGTTAACTCACTTGTCACTCACTCCCACACTTATTCTCACTCACTCTCTCTTGCACTCCTCGCATTCATTCTAATTTGTTCTCCATCACCAACTCTCACTCAGTTGCAGTCACTCTTACTCCGACTCACTTATTGTCACTCACACATACTCACTGGCATTCAGTATCACTCACTCACACTACCTCTTATTGACTCACTCACTTTCATTTCCACATGCTCACTCAGATACCCACGCTCACATGTATGCACACTGTCAATCTCGCTGAAACATACTCTAATCCACAAGCATGAACACAACATACATTTAAAAACATGTTTTACTTACTTCAGCTACCAGCACAAGTTATGTTCCAGATCCTTGTGCTCCATATTTTTCATTTCTGTTATGTGAATAATAAACGAATATTTTCTATTAGTATAATAAAAAATGGACACAAGAGCAACTTGCCCCTATGATCTTCTCACTGACTTTGCATCCTCTGAAGCTAGGGCTCTCAAAGCAGTGCCAGTGGTCACCCAAGGCAAGCTAGGGATCCCAGTTACAACTCTTGGCGCCCCCTAAAAGACGCCCATGGCCATGCTCTGATGTTTGAAAGTCTTCATTTAAGAGTTTATTTTCACGATACATTTCTATCACTTTTAATGTTTCAGGCAAAGAGTGAAAGAAAATGTTGTATCTTACACTATGTATTCCTTTGTCTATGTAAAATAATTTCCTAATTCAAAAGCTGAAAGGAAAGATTATCCTTAGATTTCGATATGTTTACAATGTCATTTAGAGTCTCATTTAGATGTTTGCTGCCTGCCAGCTGCGTCCTCCGGATGAGCAATTATGTTATTACTAGAACCGGGTTTGCGGAACACCCCTCATCAGCCAGACTAGTTTGAATCCAGTGCCAAAGTGAGCAAGGGACCCACGTCTGGGCATACCCTGCTAACTGGGGTTGCGTAGTGAACTAAAGAACGATGATGGATTCAACCAGATCTAATAGTGACTGGTGGTGAGTGTCAGAAAAGTTTTAGCACTCCGTCCATCATCTCTTTGTGTTTGCTTTGTTTTCCCTGAGTTGGCAGGGTATGCCCAGACGTGGGTCCTTTGCTCACTTTGCCACTGGATTGAAGCTTGCCTGGCTGAAGAGGGGGTGTTACCCCAAAACTGGTCCGAGGATGCTTGTGTCCAGTCTAGGAAAGACCTGGCTTGGCAGTTTGGGCTGGACTGTTCCCACGGGGAACAGGGTCAAGACTGATTTGCATATGGTTGGGTCTGAACTGGGGTGGTGAAGTGAGCTAAAAAGCGATGATGGATTCAACACAGATCTGATAGTGATGGGTGAGTGTCTGAAAAGTTTCAGTGCTCCGTCCATCATCTCCTTGTGTTTGGTTTGTTTGCCCTGAGTTGGCAAGGTATGCCCAGATGTGGGTCCCTTGCTCACTTTGCCACTGGATTCAAGGTAGCCTGGCTGATGAAGGGTGTTACCCCGAAACTGGTCAGGATGCTTGTTTCCGGTCCAGGAAAGATCTGACCTGGCAGTTTGGGCTGGACTTTTCCCATGAGGAACAGGGTCAAGACTGATTTGCATATGGCTGTGTCAGAACTAGGGTGGCAAAGTGAGCTAAAGAACGATGATGGATTCAACCCAGCTCTAATAGTGACTTGGGGTGAGTGTCTGAAAAGTTTCAGCGCTCCAGCCTTCATTGTCTTGTGTATGCTTAGGTCAAGAATCAGTGGCAGTGGCATCAGAGAAGGCGACACTGTCAATTCCCCAACTCCAAATAATGTGGGAAACCGGGGTTAGTAAGGGCAGAAATCCCACTTATTCAAAAGGGCTTCTGCTCCACAAACCATCACAAAGGCCATTAAATGCCCTTAGATTGTCATTTGGACTTTGGCAGATGGTCTGCTATGCCGCCTGGTCAGACGAGGCTCTCTCCTCAGTAGATTCACTGATTGGCAGAAATTATTTTGACAAAAATGCTTCCAATAATGTAATGTATCATCAAACTGAATTTTCTTTAGAATAGAAAAAACAACGATCCTGACCCTGATGGAGGTTTCTCCCAGTGCCTGATTCTACTGTTAATTTTCCATTCAGGGTGGCAGACCTGGGCAGGGTAATTTTCCATCAAGAAGACTGTGATATATAATGTGAAGCTCCCAATGCACCAAAGGCAGAAGACTTATTTTAGGGCAAATTATTGCAAATTATTGTGCACATGGAGCTGGCAGAGACTCCGTCCACAGAAATCGATGACACCACACCTCTAAATGGATCAGTAAAAATGTGAGTTTGGACTGTTGGAAGTCCTGCTGATTTTCAACAAAGCTCCCATTCCACCACATACAATCAGTCAACCAATCATAAGCTTTATTCGATTTGGCAAGCAAATCATAAAAGCGCATAAATAACAATTCATTCGATAAAATGTATCACAGAATGGAGATACATGATTTAAGTAAAATACTCAAAATCATTAAAATGATGCTGACCCCAATAAAAACCATGAAAAATGCAGACAAATTCTAAATGACAGTCTAAATGAGCCCCATAGTCTCCAAAGCCACTGGGTTGTAATGTGAAAGGCAATTTTTGCATGTGTGTGTCCGTGTTAATTATTTTCATATCGCATAAAATAAATTCTTGTCGCTGGAAAATTGTCATGGGATGTCTTTAATTATTGGAAACACATTTTTTTAACCAGATCGAGATTTTAGTAGCTATCATAGTTTCTACATAGATGGTGGCACTGCTGTGTTTGGGGAAAGGATTGAGCAACAGCTCCCCAGGGCGTCATAGTTTGCAAAACTTTGCTGCCAGAACAGTCACCAACATTTATTTTCAGAGCAGACCATGCCTTATCTCGAAAGACAACACTTGCTTCCAGTGAACTAAATTTCAAGGTTCAAGATTTTGATCCTTTATAGAAATTCCCTCTTATAATTTAAAGGGCAGGAGTATCAGTTATATATTATATATCAGAGGAACTCCGGCCCAGAAGAAAACATCTGTTTACCCTCAGATTTAGCAGATATAAAGCAGAGAGAGGATTACTCATACAGCAAAGTTGTGGGTCCCTTGCTCACTTTGCCACTGGATTCAAGCTAGCCTGGCTGATGAGGGCCGTTAGCCCAAAACCAATCCCAGGATGCTTGTTTCCGGTGCAGGGAAGACATGGCTTGGCAGTTCGGGCTGGACTGGTCCCATGAGGCACAGGGTGAAGACTGATTTGCATATGGCTGGGTCTGAACTGGGGTGGCGACATGAGCTAAAGAACGATGATGGATTCAACCCAGATCTGTGACTGGGAGTGAGTGTCTGAAAAGTTTCAGCGCTCCATCCATCATCTCCTTGTGTTTGCTAAAATCTCTTCTACACAGCCAATAGTGAGGTTTTTTTTCTGTTCTGCTGTGCACATTATTTTTCTACATGTTCTCAGGGGTTTGCACATTTTGCCGCCTCCCTTAAGTGATTCTTTTTTAATTTTGTAAAATCCATGGGAACCACTGTTGGTGCAAGTCAGACTTATGTACGCCACTTTTCCAGGTGTACTGAACTGGGGTGGCAAAGTGAGCTAAAGAATGATGATGGATTCAACCGAGATCTGTGAATGGGGGTGAGTGTCTGAAAAGTTTCAGCTCTCCGTCCATCATCTCCTTGTGTTTGTTCAGATTGCTTTGCCTGCAAAACTCTTGCATTCCCCAGACATATACTGCTACACAGGTGATGAAGAATAAATCACTGAAACTACACATAGAAACACTAACTTTGTTTCTCATTACTTTAGCCTCCTTGGGACTGGGTTCAGTGGTAATGGAAAGTCATCTATTTTCTGGGGGAAATGTTAAATTTCGGGAAAAGCGAATGGTAACATCTCCTCAAACATCAGGCCACTAGCCATCATAGAAAATTAGTTTCAAATCAATTCTTATGTATGGATCTTTATCACTTGCTTTCTCAAAATGTTATGAGTTTTCTCATCCCCGATCCTGCAGACTTGTCAGTATCACTGGCATGTCAGGAACAGTTCTACATTTCCACCACGCAGGGAGGGTGCCTGAGCACTCTGATCCCTTCACTCTTGTGAATATGCTGGTATTCCCCATCAGCTCTGTTCTGTCCAGGCTATCAATGCTACCATCATGCACCTGCTCTTCTATCTTCTAACCTACCAACCTCCCCCGTTCTTACCACTTCCAAGTCCTCCTGTTCTTAGAAAAGCATTACGCTCTCACTTGACACATGGAGATTGCATCCGCCAGAGCAAATTAGGATACACAGCGGCTGACAAGCAGGTAGCTGTACACGGGTGACAAGGTGACAAGTTGCCATCACATCCCTGCTGCCAGCCTGCACATCAGAGGCGACGGGTCCGGGCCCAAAGCAATGAAACACTTTGGTGAGAAATAAAACACGCGGAAAACCATTTCATTTGCACCAGCTCCGGGAGCAGCGGCACTCACACTCAGCAATTCAAGGTTTCGCAACAAGCTCGGACATGTGTGATGCTTAGAGAAGACCCCCTTCCACTGCCTCACACGGTAGGTAAGTGGTTCACACTGCCTCAAGGGTTGCACAATATCTTTAGTGTCATTTGTAAACTTCATTGATGTGTTTTCACTACTGAGGATATAAACACAAAGGCACCGCCGTGCAGGCTAGCGGCCAACAGTACATTGAGAGAGACTGATAACAAGCACAATGGAAAGTACAGACACCTTGTTTTACAAGAGCATGGCCAAAGGAGCCTTGTTTTGGAGTGTTTACGGGATGAAGAGACAAGAAAAGTTTACCTAAAGTTTCAAAAAAGGAAAGAAAAGGGAAAACTTTTACGTAATTTTACGACTAACAGACAGCGAAGCATTGAAGATGATTTCAAGGTTATGGACTTTAGTTGCAGGAAAAATGAAGAGGGACTCTGGCAATTACCACCACATTGAAGTCAATAAGAATGGTGGAGTACCCAAGATAACATCGATTTTATCTGAGTTCAACTATAAGGAATTCACAGCCATCCTGCGTGCAGCCCATAGCATGCATAGCAGTAATATGGCACCGAGGGACCCTCGTGTGGCATCTAGTCGAACCAATATGCGGGTATCTTCAGCATATGCGTAAAAACAGAAACTGAAGGGTCTGATCAGAAAAGCTAAGAGGGGTTTTATAAGCATTGAATAGCGTGAGCTGAGGGATGAACCCTGCAGTACATTACCGACTAGAGGACTATGTTCAGATTGAGAAGTGGGTAAAGACACTGTCTAGGCCCTGTTTGACAAAAAAGATTCAATCAAGCCAAATACTGTAGAGACTATCACCATTCGTCGGGGCCTGTGTTGCCGCCTGGGATGGTTAATGGAGTCAAAGTGGCTGAGTAAACTAGAAGGATGAATGCGGTGTTACCACCATCTTCCAAGGCTAATCAGATGTTACCCAAAGCAGCCACAAGCACAGCCATGCTGGGACAGAAGCAAGCTTGAATCATATCTACCCTGGCTGGCTCTTCCAGAAAGTGAGGCATCTGATAAGTAAGAGTTTTCTCCAAGACTTTGGCTTATCTTCTGCAGAAGCAACAACGTGTTATGACTTCTTAGCTCACTGGGGTCTGCAGAAGACATTTTTTTCCACTAAAGATGACTATAATGCATTTAAAGCAAGTGGGGACAAAACACTTTTCACATAAGCTGACACTTTCATAAGGCTTACTTTGGGTCACAGAACTCCCTTTGATGGTGTGATCCTCATATACTGATGAACAGTGGTTTAGATAGGATTCCAGAGTGGGCAAAGAAGTAGTCGGAGTGGGCAGAGTGGAATGCCGGGAGTGGGTAAAAGGTGATTTCAACCTACAGATATTTTCAAATTAGTATGAGAGAAAAGAGAAGGTTTACTGGAAAAAGGTTTGAAAAGTGAATTGCAGATGTATTGCAAATGGGATCATTGAATTTGCAAACAATGTCAAGAATGGAAGACCCCTGAGGCTGAGGAACATGGCGGCCGTCAGATAACGGTCGCGGCCACACTCACCTCGGGTCCTTCCGTGGAACGAGGGGAGAATGAAGGGAGGGAGGGGAGGCATTGCGGGGCCCCTTTGAGCTGATTTTCGGTGGTTTCTTCTACTCGGCGCCGGGTCTCTGCCTGTTTCTTGTTCCGGGTCTCGGGGGCAGTGTCAGCACTTGCAGCGGTGACTGCGGCTGAGCAAGTTCTCCCGGACCAGCTGTGGGCTCCTCATCAAGAGCATCGGGAGCATCGGGAGCAGGCAGCTGTGGCACCAGAAGTACGGACTGCACGCCATCCCTTAGATGAAGGTGCAGGCGAAGGCAGAGGTGACAATCAAGCCTCGGGGGGGTCAAATCTCCGGTAAGGTGCAACAATTTTTCCAGTCTGGCTGGTTTGGTCCCGACGTCTAGGGGAGGTTGCATTGACACCTTTAGTAACTGTATGGAGGTGAATGAAGGTGGTTATCCAAAAGGAAGTGTTTCTCCTCCTAGAGTGGGCCGGTATACCCTAAGAGCTAGAGCTGCCTACTCACTGCAGAATTTAGAAGCCACCCATGCCTCTGTGACCCAAAAAAAAGACATCCATAGTCAATTTAACTAAGGCGAAACTAAGGAGGTCCGGAGCTAGATTTGGGGAGAGCGAAGAAGAGGAGGAGGAATTGAAACAGAGGGGTTTCTAAAACTAAAATTAGAGTAAAAAAGAAACCCGCATATATTTCAAAAATCACCCCCTCATTAAAGACTTATTATAGAGTCATGGCCGCCACTGTGGAGCCTAATCAAACTACGGAAGTCGCCTCTGACGATCCAGAGCGATTTTTCTCCAAAGTAAAATTAAAGTCTAAACAGAAACCTGCTGTAAGCGATGGGGGCGCTTCCTCCCCCGTGACCCCGTTTTCTCAATGCAAACAAAGGGGGGCTAAGCAAATTACCAAGCGACCCATTGGGCCTCTCATTGACTCTCCAGTGCCTACGGCCTCGCAACAAGGTGTAATCCTCTCGAACAGGTTTAATGCTTTGGGGTCACAGGATGAGGAAGGGCCCGCATCGACCAAAGATCCCTCTAGAGACCTATCAATAGGAGTTCCTCCTGGGTGTATAGAAGCAGGAAGCATGGAAGTAGGAGATGGCTCCAAAGTGCGATCTCTGTCTGACATATTGATCGCCATGAAGAAGGAGATGTTAAGTGGGTTTAAGGTATCAGAACTAAACCAAGCAGAACTTGCTGGAAGGTTCTCTGTCTCCGAAGCCAATCAGGCAGCTATCAAGGCATCCTGTGAAGTTTTGTCTCAGAGGCTCGATGAGGTGGTGGTAAGGACGGGCCTTCTCGAAGCAGAAATACCTGGCATCAAAGAAACTATAAGTGAGGCCGCTAGGGAAGTAGGGAAATTAACCTTACAACAAAAGGCTCTGAAGGACGACATCGAAAGGCTGGAAAATCATTCAAGAAAGAACAATCTAAGACTCCTTAATATTCCCGAGAACTTGGAAGGTTCAGACTTAAAGGGGTTTGTTATTTCTATCTTAAAGGGGTCTGTTTTGAAGGATCAGTCCGACATTGATTTGATGTCAGAAATTCAAAGAATTCATCCAGACCCCTATAGAAAAAATCCAAAAAAACAGAAACCCCGGAAGATTCTGGTCAACTTCCTCTCTTATTCAGTAAAAGATTTAGTTCTATCACTCGGTCTTAAGGAGGGTTCTTGGACTTTCTCCCCTAATGGCTCGAATCCATTTACCTTTCAGATTAGGTCTGACATTTCCCACATAACGGCTACAAGGCAGTGGGAAATGGGTAGCAGACTGGAGGAAATGAGGTCTCTGGGAGTAAAGGCACAACAAAAATTTCCGTCTCAGTTGCGTGTCATGCATAATAATCAGATGCACTTGTTCCATACAGTTGAAGAAGTAGATCTCTTCATGGCTGGATTAAGGAGGGCAGAGCAGGCTAAGTGAGGTATGTCAAGTAAATCAGCGAGGGGCCTCTTTACAGGATAAACATTTTTTGTTGCTTATTTTTCTTCCTTTTCCCTCCCCCATTCTTTTCCCTTAGTATATTTCTTCTTTAGCTGAGCCAGAGGTGAGGGTCACCTAATGGGCTTACCCATCTTTAAGGGAGGGTTCCTCAAGGAATTAGGGGCACTCATGGGGATGCGGGAGGGGGGGGATTCTTCGGGGGGGGGGGGTCACCAGGGGTGGGTAAGGATCAAACATAAAAATAAAAATAAAAATAATAAAACTAAAATAACCTCATCGTACTTTAGGGATTTAATCTTTGGAACGATACCAAGGTGGAAGGGCGATGTACACGGATGGCAGATGTAACTACAGATCAGGCCGGTTTGGGCCTTCTCTCCTGGAACGTAAATGGGTTATGATGTACTAGGAGGCAAAGGTTGATTATGAAATACCTGGAACTCACAAAAGCTCGGGTTTGCCTCCTACAGGAAACCCATTTGACCACTGGGGAGTCGGATAAACTATTTTCAGGAGTACCCTGGATAAAAGCCTATGGCGTCTCGAACCAAGGTATGAATAGCCGTGGGGTGGCTGTCCTGGTCAAACGGGGGTTAACCTGTTCAATTAAATCCATCCAGACTGATCAATCAGGGAGATGGGTGATAGTGCAGTTGGACTTTGGGGGCACTGTTTTAACGTGCGCTTCATTCTATGGTCCGAACATCGACGACCCTTCTTATATTGTTAAGCTGCAATCCAAGCTGATGTTGGTGGCTCCCCCAATAATTGTTGGTGGAGACTTTAATGCCTTATTAGACCCTAATCTGGATAGGTCGAATCAGGCGCGTTCCATTGCGACTCCCCTTGTTAGATGGGCAATGAAGAATCTGATTCACGACCTTGGATTGGTCGATTTGTTGAGGTTTAAGAAAGGGGACAGGGATGGATTTACATTTTACAGCAAGAGATTTCATCACTCCTCTAGGATTGATTACTTATTAGCCAGTAAGCCTTTACTTGGAAAGGGTTCTGATATATCTATTCTCCCTAGCCATCTCTCGGATCATTCCCCTGTTTTCTGTTCCATCAAAAAATTATCAAAAAAATCTCAATCGAGATGGACACTTAGTAGGGGAAGGTTAGACGATCCAGATTTAATCCAGGCAGTCAAAACATCATCTTCGGAGTTTTTTGATACCAACATAGGTTCAGCTGCCATTGAGGTTGTGTGGGACGCCTTTAAGGCTACCCTGAGAGGCCGATTACACAGTCTCATATGTTTTAAAAATCGTACTGAAGGACGTGAATTAAAATTGGGTGAAGAACAGATCAGATTGCTAGAAGCCGAGTTTTTGAGGCTATCAAATTCCCCAGATGAACAAAGAAAGTTGCCGGTAGAACTCAAACTTGAACAGGCAAGACAAAGCTATAGAGGTATCTTAGAAGATAAGTGCAAGAAGCAATGGGAAAGGAGTAAGATGGAGAATTATGAGTATGGGGAGAGGGCTGGGGCTCTTTTGGCGTGGAAAGCGAGATCTGTCCGCTCGAAAAGTGACATAGTCGAGCTGGTGATAAATAACCAAGGGGATAGATCTACAGATATAGGAGACATACAAAATACTATACTTACCTTATTTGCGGATCTTTATAGGGATAATCTATTCCCCTCTAAACAACAAATCCGCGGGTGGTTGAGCTCAAAATCCCTCTCCAAGTTAACACAGGCCAATAAAGATCTTCTCGATTCCCCAAATACGTTGCAGGAGATAGGAATTCAAATAAAGATCTCCAAAAACGGTAAAGCCTCCGGTATTGACGCCCTCCCAAACGAAGTGTATAAATCCCTCTCTGAGGAAGTCATTCCAGTCTTGGGATCCCTGTTTCATTTAATCTACAGCCCAACAGGTCATGTACCTAACTTGTGGAGGGAGGCAATCATTGTCCTGATCCTTAAGCCAGGGAAGGACCCAGCTAAAGCGGATTCTTATGGCCCAATCTCCCTGCTAAACGCAGATTATAAGATCTTTATGGGTATCTTGGCAGGGAGATTGGGCAAATTAGCCCCCAGACTGGTTAATTCAGACCAGAAAGGGTTCATCTCTGGGAGACACATTCAGGAACAAACCCAGCTACTTATTGGTAACATCGATCTGGCGATCTCTAGACTCGAACCCCTGGCAGTGGTCGTGTTAGATGCCGCCAAGGCCTTTGACAGGGTGTGCTGGACCTATCTTTGGGAGGTGTTGAAGGAGATGGGATTTGGCCCAATTTTTATTCATACTCTGAGAGGGTGCTATCAGGATGCTTCAGCTAAGATCCTCATCAATGGCGTACTTACTCCCAGTTTTAATATTCAAAGAGGGACCAGGCAAGGTTGCCCCATCTCTCCTTTACTGTTCGATCTGTACATTGAGCCTCTTGCTCAGGCTATAAGGCTAGATGAGACCATACCCCCGTTTAAGACTCAGCAATATCGCTCTAAAATCGCATTATATGCGGACGACATAATCATCTATACAGATAACCCCGAGATAACACTGCCAAAGGTCGGGGCTCTGTTGGAAGATTTTGGGTCAATCTCCGGGTATTTGGCTATCTCCACGAAGACGGAGGTTATGTGCTGGAATATAGATCAGTGGAGTGGGCCACCAGCAATAAATTTAAATATCTCGGTATTGTCATTGTGAAAGATCTCGAAAAAATTCCATCAATCAATGTAGAAAAAATAATAAAAGAAATTGATCAGTTGTTCGCAAGGTGGAGGAATCTTCCCCTGACCATCTTCGGGAGGGTGAATCTAGTAAAAATGACCATCCTCCTGAAATTAACGTACCTGTTCAACGTGGTTCCTCTAGGTTTTCCTAAACACTTTATCTCAAAGGCGCAAAGCAAAATTGGGAGTTTTATCTGGGGGCGAGAAGGGTGTTCGGCTATCTTGGAAAAAACTGAGGCGCTGCCTAGCTAAAGGGGGATTGGCCCTCCCAGATATTCGTTGCTATCTGGTCGCCTTTCAATTTAAGGCTATTAGAATGCTTTTAGGGGAACCAACTGCATGTGCCTGGGGTAAGTTGTTGGGGGAGTCGGTCATCACTGAAAGCGGGGGGAGTAAGGCAGGGTTTCTTTACAAGTTTGGCTCACCAAAATTCTTCAAACGAGTAAGGTTGAAGGTGATCAAAAATGCCTTGGAGGTCTGGTATTTCATCCGCTCCAGATGTGGGATAGGTTACTACTCCGATCAGGCACCGATCTGGGACTCCCCTGGGAACCCTCCCTGCCTCCAGGATAGTATGGCACTTCCAATTAAAAGAGCTGGGGTCGTGACTTGGTCTGAGTTGGGGGATGAAAATGGCATACATCCTTGGGAGGTATTAAAAGAAAGAATAGGCCCGGGGTTTTCGAGATTCAAGTTCATCCAATTAAAATCCTGTTTTGAAACAGAGAAGGAGAATCTAAGGGGTAATGGAGAGGTGGAAGCCGTTCTCAAAAACACTCAACATTTGAAGAAGGAAATCTCCACTTGGTACAGGCTCCTGTTTGCCGCAGATGATGTTGGCATTCCTCATCAGGTGTCAGCCTGGAATGACTCTCCTTTTGAAGCGGATATCGGGAATCTCTTGGAACCCTCCATGATCTTGCTTTATAAATACACCAAATCTGCCAGTTTGAAGAAAAATCATTTTTTTGTCACCAATCGAATTTACTATACTCCGGAGAAGATCTCGAAATTTGCCCCAAACCCTGAGCCAAGATGTCCCAGGTGTCTGCTCCCTAAAGCCAACTATATGCATATTTTTTATGAATGTTCCAAATTAGGAACATATTGGGAAGGGGTGTGCAGATACTTATGTATGACCTTTGGAATTGATATTGTGTTGAACGGCTCTCTGTTTTTTTTTTGCTAATGATCAGGTGTCTACTGCCTGTATGGATCCACCACATAGAGGGCTGTTATTATGTCTGATTTTGTTGGCCCAAAGGGAAATCTGTCTTAGATGGAAAGACCCCCTCCCCCCGAAAGTCGAAGACTGGTTAAAATCTTCACTGGCTATGGCCCGGCTAGAAAACATGAGATCCAGCCCTAGCCTTCCTACACTCTGGGCACCTTTTATATGTTTGGGTCAGGAACTGAGACTCTGTTGATTCCATTTTGCAGATGTTAAGGGTCGATAAATATCATGGTCCAATGATTAACACCTAAATCCCGGACGATAAAAGGGGATTGGTTGGATAACCTAAACAAGCGCAGGCGGTCAGAGGGCGCCCCATCATCAAAGTTGACCGGATACGTCCTGCTAGCAGTTTATAGGTGAGATGAGGACAAAAAAAAAAAGGGATGATGAAAAAGATTGAGAAAGGATAGTGAGTAAAAACTGAGCTTTGGGACATTCCACTTTGTCCAAAAAGAGGAAATATTGGTGGCGTAGTGTAGGATCTCCATGCAAGTGGCATACACCTGTGCCTGTGTTTTGCTTGTGTGCAATATTTGAATTGTTCGGTAGTGATGTTCTGCAGAATGCTGGTTCTTGGTTTGGAATGACAGAAGCAGTTACAGCAGAACCCCAGTCTGTATGGATCCAGGTAGCTCAACTCTGCCACTTCTTTAAATGAACCTGAATAATTTACTATTCGGCCTCCGAGCTACAACACAACACATAGGCAAATTCAAATGTAGAAAATCCATACGAGATTTGTCCTTCTGAAATGCAGCTCCCCATGGTCAAGAAGTATCCCCCACAGAGGCTTTACAGCGATCATGAACAACCAAGGCAAACTTGTGAGAGACATGCAGGTGACCTGGCTACTGTTGTACACAGATTGAGTAGCCAAGGCAATGGAGGCAGGTGATGGAGCAGTCAAAGAGCAAATATTTGTTGCTAGCTAGCACATCTAAATTGTAATTAGAGAACACATTATATGCTATTTTTTTGGGATGCTTTATTTTGTTAAAGACCTTAAATGACAGTATAAAAACAGTTGTAAGTCGTATCATAAAGGGAAAAGTGAAAAAGGCACAGCCAACTGAAAAAGCTTCAAAAAGTGACAAATGCATAGCGCAAGTAATTCATTAATATATTATGTTCAGTGCAAACAAAGTTAAAAATACTAGCTACGTAATAAATATATGTAAATAAAACAAATGCAACAAAAAACCAAATTTAAAACACAGGAAAATATAGACTATAATAATACATGCTACCATCAAGCATGCCCATTGCTGTGGGGTGTGGCCAAGCGGTCCGCCATGGTGAACACGCCTTAACACTGCTCCCGTAGCCCGCCGAGAATCCTGCATTAATCCTACCATCCTACTGCAGCTGCATCCATACCGACCTTCCACAAGACACAGTGAGGCGGTGGGACACCCATGATGCCCGCATCGGGTGCTTAATCCTGCCGTAGAGCTGCCGCAATTGCTGACGAGGCTGGTCCCGGGAGTCGGCCTGGGCGTGCCTGGCCTCTGGTGTGACGGGCCTACTGCCGCGAGTTGTGGGTGGACGCAAGACTCGCTTGCCTGTGGGAGCCCCTCCGGACATCGCCCTTGGCACCGACGGGACCATCTCTAACCCCTGGGCTGTGCTGTAACCCCTTGACTGGGTGATTGGGCTGCCCGCGACCGGAGATGAGCTACGCCGCCATCTTGAAGGCTTCCAGATGGGCCTCTTGCTCCGTGGCCGGCCGGGGATCCCTGTGATGAGCGCTGATGGCATCGGGGGTTGGATCAGACCGCGGCACCACTGACTCCCCCCCCCCATACTGGGGATGTACCTCCGGGCTCCGGGATCTGGCTTTGGCCATCTGATATGCCGTGGCTGGGGTTGCGGTGAGGCCTGGACTTGCAGTTGCTCGCTCCCTATCCTCCCGCCTGCTGTGTGGCCTGGCAGGTGCAGCCCGCTGCCTCCCTGCCCACCCGCTTCAACATTGGACGCCCAATGGTTTGGGGGACCATGTGGGAGCCGGTTCAGTGACTAAATATCGAGGGACAAAATATCGACTACACAAAAAATCGACACCAAAATATAGAGGGACAGAATATCGACTCCCTATCTACAAACAGGTAAGTACTAAAATATCGATTCCAAAATATAGACTGTCAATATATAGTTAGCCAAAATATCGAATTTTTTAAATGTATTAAAAATAATATAAAATTAATTAAATATTAAAAACAATTAAATAAAACATACATAATATAATATAAAAAAGCTTAAAATGTAAACATAATATAAGTAATTTAAAAAAATTCGAGATTTTGTTGGATAGTGAGAGCGTAAAAATTACTATTCCCACTCCAGTGAGTGCAACAGTAGGGAAAGCGTTGGATAGCGTAGAGGTAAAAATTACTATTCCCACTCCAGTGAGTGCAACAGTAGGGAAAGCGTTGGATAGCGTAGATGTAAAAATTACTATTCCCACTCCCGTGAGTGCAACAGTAGGGAAAGCGTTGGATAGCGTAGGGGTAAAAATTACTATTCCCACTCCAGTGAGTGCAACAGTAGGGAAAACGTTGGATAGCGTAGGGGTAAAAATTACTATTCCAACTCCAAACAGTGCAACAGTAGGGAAAGCATTGGATAGCGTAGAGGTAACAATTACTATTCCCACTCCAGTGAGTGCAACAGTAGGGAAAGTGTTGGATAGCGGGAGGGTAACAATTACTATTCCCACTGCAGAGAGTGCAACAGCAGGGAAAGGGTTGGATAGCGTAGGGGTAAAAATTACTATTCCCACTCCAGAGAGTGCAACAGTAGGGAAAGTGTTGGATAGCGTAGAGGTAAAAATTACTTTTCCCACTCCAGAGAGTGCAACAGTAGGGAAAGTGTTGGATAGCGTAGGGGTAAAAATTACTATTCCCACTCCAGTGAGTGAAACAGTAGGGAAAACGTTGGATAGGGTAGGGGAAAAAATTACTATTCCAACTCCAAACAGTGCAACAGTAGGGAAAGCGTTGGATAGCGTAGAGGTAAAAATTACTATTCCCACTCCAGTGAGTGCAACAGTAGGGAAAGCGTTGGATAGTGGGAGGGTAACAATTACTATTCCCACTCCAGAGAGTGCAACAGTAGGGAAAGTGTTGGATAGCGGGAGGGTAACAATTACTATTCCCACTGCAGAGAGTGCAACAGCAGGGAAAGGGTTGGATAGCGTAGAGGTAAAAATTACTATTCCCACTCCAGAGAGTGCAACAGTAGGGAAAGTGTTGGATAGCGGGAGGGTAACAATTACTATTCCCACTCCAGAGAGTGCAACACTAGGGAAAGCGTTGGATAGCGCAGGGGTAAAAATTACTATTCCCACTCCAGTGAGTGCAACAGTAGTGAAAGCGTTGGATAGTGGGAGGGTAACAATTACTATTCCCACTCCAGAGAGTACAACAGTAGGGAAAGTGTTGGATAGCGGGAGGGTAACAATTACTATTCCCACTGCAGAGAGTGCAACAGCAGGGAAAGGATTGGATAGCGTAGGGGTAGAAATTACTATTCCCACTCCAGAGAGTGCAACAGTAGGGAAAGTGTTGGATAGCGTAGAGGTAAAAATTACTATTCCCACTCCAGAGAGCGCAACAGTAGGGAAAGCGTTGGATAGCGGGAGGGTAACAATTACTATTCCCACTCCAGAGAGTGCAACACTAGGGAAAGCGTTGGATAGCGCAGGGGTAAAAATTACTATTCCCACTCCAGTGAGTGCAACAGTAGGGAAAGCGTTGGATAGCAGGAGGGTAAAAATTGCTATTCCCACTCCAAAGAGTGCAACAGTAGGGAAAGCGTTGGATAGCAGGAGGGTAAAAATTACTATTCCCACTCCAATGAGTGCAGCAGTAGGGAAAGAGTTGGTAGCAGAGGGTAAAAAATACTATTCCCACTCCTGAGAGTGCAAAAGTAGGGAAAGTAATGATTTAAATTTAAAATAAGATTACATTAATTATCAATACCGATAAAAAGTTAATTAAAAATAATTACCAATTAATAACAATTAATTACCATTTAAAAATATTAATTATCAATTGATACAAATTTATAATAATTAATTACCAATTATTAATTCATTATCAATGAATTATCAATACACATAAATAAATTTAATTATTTACTTTATTACAATTAATGTACTTCCCACCCAATTCCCCTACAAACCCACAACCCGCTCCTAATAATAACAAATACAATTAACATAATTATCAATTAATCAATTAATATAAATTAGTTACCAATTAATAAAAAATTAATTACCAAATAATACTTAATTATCAATTAATTAATTATCAAAACATATAAATATAATTAACATTTAATTAACCATAATTAAATTACTTCCCACCCTATTCCCCTGTAAACCCACAACCCGCTACGGAATTAAATTACGCAATAATTAAATTACATAACATTCATTTGTTGAAATAAATTAAACATACATTACAAAAAGAATATATCATTTTAACACATATACTACCATACATAACACAAAAAAAAAATTTGATATTATGGTAATCTATATTTTAAAATTCGATATTATGGTATTCGATATTTTTAAGGTCTATATTTTGGTAATCGATATTTTGTACCCCAATTTCGATATTCTGACCTATCTATATTTTGATGAGTCGATATTCTGTCCACTCTATATTTTAACTTCGATATTCTGGGCAGTCGATATTTTGGAATCGATATTTTGGGTGTTTACCGTGGGAGCCACAAATCAACTGCCTGTGGTGAGCAGGCTGCCCCTGAGCTCGGCATCTGTCCAACTGCATCCCCCACGAGGCCTGCTCCTGCTGTGGTACCGGTGTGGAGCCTGACTGGGACCCAGGATCTGTCTTTCTCCAGTGAGTGTGTTGGGCCCCTGCTTACCTCCTATTTCTGTTGCTCCTATGCCAGGAGGCTAGCGCCCCTTCCAGATTGTTGCGCTGTCCTTGTAGCTATTTAATATGCATGGTGCGAGGCCCCCCCCAATCTGACGACATTGCTACCTGGCTCCAAGCAATGCTCCTGGCTGATTCTCTGGGCTACCCTACCATCGGTGATGCCGGCCTGGCCGCTGCTGGGTGGTGGGAGCTGTAGACAGATGCCCATTAGGGGGGTGAGGGATCATCACCTGTGGAGGCAGCTGTGCTAAGTCCTGGTGCGGCTTGTGGGTGTCAGGCCCTCCCCCGGTGACCGCTCCCGGCAGCTCAGTGGTGAATCCCTGAGGTTGGGGCCGTGCTCTGGTGACCTACTGCCTGCCACCCATTCCAGACTTTCCTCTTGGGCAGCCCCTCCCCGGCCTCAATTTTAATGGCTAAGGATAAGCCTACCGGAGCCGCATCCAAAAAATCCACCATGGACAAATGCACTGGTGCCAGCACCCAGCTGCCTGGCCCCAAAACTGCTGCGACCACAATCCCTGACAACGCCACGCTATTGCCGGCTATTACGCAATCTAGAGATGCATTGGCAGCCAAGATCGGCGCTGTAGGGTCAGATGTCATGCTCCTTTGTCAAGACCTCCACAATGCGGTCCAGCGGATTACTGAAATGGAAACGCGGATCTCGGCGACGGAGGACGCTGTGACCACCCTTCAAAAAAAGGTGTCCAACTTGGAGTCGCTGAGTGGAGGACGCAGAGGGCCGAGCTCAGAGGAATAACCTTCGTTCTGTGGGGTTTCCTGAGGGCTGTGAGAGCAACAACACCGTTGACTTTTTAACAAAATGGCTCATGGAATGGCTCCCTGCTGACTCCATGTCCTCATGCTTTATAATTCAATGGGCGCATCATGTCCTGCAGCAGAGCCCGCCTCCGGGGACGCATCCCCGTCCACTAATCGCTCGCTTCCTCAACTACAGGGACCGTGATATGATTGTCCAACAAGCTCGGCTCAAGGAAGTTCTTACCTACGCCCCTCAACCCATCATGGTTTTCCCTGACTCTACTAAAATGGTCCCGCAGCGCCGAAAATCATTCGCCGACGCCAATGCCCACCAGCGTGGCCTGGAAATTCAATATTCCTTACTATTTCCAGCCCGCCTGCGTGTCTCCTACAAATCACAGACTTACTTCTTTGATTCACATGAGGAAGTTTTAAACTGGACAGTCGAGTCGGTTAAACAGAAGATCAACACCCCTCCTGGAATTGACTCCGATGCTTCATCGGTAGATTCCGGCCAGGGCCTACCCAGAAACAACGGGAAACAGCAGTGCTGGTCGCGCTCAAGATGAAGATTCCAAGCCCGCAGCAACTCTCGTAGACGTGCAACGGATGGTCCACAATCTACTTCATCTTCATAAGTGAACACTGTTGCACTGTTGATATGACATACTTCTCTTGATGGCAGTTTAAATCTGGGCTACATGGCCATGTACAATTTGGTGAGACTGAAGACGTTTTAATGTACATTTTATATTCTTTTGGGATTCTACCCTCTTTTGGGGGCGGGACATTTGCCATACCGCGACAGATACTTCAACGTTATTGAGGTATTGGGGGTTTAGGGGGGGAGCGGGGTTTTAGGAAAGTTCATGTTATTTGTCAGTGTCACAAACCTCTATTTCCTGCTTAGACTCCACGCGCACTACACTACCCACATGTTGGTCTGTTTACATGCTATATACCTGACATGACAGACGCTCAGGCGGGGCGATTAAATGTTATTAGCTGGAATGACAGCTTCATGTGGCAAGCCAATATATTTTGGCTTCGTCCAACAGGTCGCTGACATATACTTGTTGCACCATGGGGGGTTAGCGTTAGGTTGCCCTACATTCAGCCACTTAAGGCACGAGGATGTCCACAGAAGCACCTGAAAATATTGAAGCGTAGACCTATTATCGGGGTCAATATCTTAAGCCTATCCCCCTGGCAAAATGAATTGATGGCTTGCCATGAAGATCCAAAGTTGGGTATGCGCACTGTGAACAACTGTATTTATGCTAACATATCACCATTGGAGTCAATATCTGATAATGTATACATGGACATTGCGACACTGCTGTTTTTTGTTTATAATGGTCATCTATGTTTGATTCAGTATTGTATATCCTCATTTTCTTTACGAATGTATTGTAAAAAAATTTACATCTTTACTAATGCCATGTTATGCATACGATGTATTGCCCTGGGTCTTCCTGGGCTTATTTTGCCTGTCAACAATAAAATCTGTTGTGAAAAAAAAACACATGCCCATTGCTCAGAGGGCCAAGTTCCCTATGCTTACTAGTCATCGTATGTCGCTCACTACTGTCAAGCAAAAGCTAAAAGATGGAAGAGATTGTAAATAAGACATGGCTGACTTTTAGTGTCTAACACTGATATCCTTTTAAAGTGGAATTAAAATGTATTTCCTTAAACTACAATAAAATTTGCAAATGAACATTAAATGCTGATTGGACGATACAGAGTGATCATCGCCAGGGAACAAATCAAGAGTCATTGGGTACATAACAGGGTATTGAAAGGCCTCCATGAAGTGCAGGGTGCTTAATCTCATCCTGGTTAACAGGACACAATGGTAGTTGTTGCTTACTCATATGAGATGCAGTTCCATAACCGGTCCAGAATTTAAAGGACTGTACAGACATACTGAGCTTTCAATCGTCTCAGTACAGGCTGTGCTATCCCTAATCCAGTTCCAGAAATGATCTTTGAGAGTTTGTCTGAAGCCCAAAGAGAGGGCCTCTAGGCTACTGTAGAATTCGGCAAAGCCCAAATTATTACTCATGTTCTTTCTATACACTAGCCAAGGGATGCTGGTGGCCTTATAGTGCTTCATGCAGTCCCTGATCACATTACGACTAAAGTTGGTATCTGGTTTTGTCAAAATTGACAGCCACAAAAGAAGTGGTCGGGGTCTGATTAGGTAATTTACAAAGTCAAAGCCAAGTTCTGTATCACTAATATAGGTGGCAGTGCTATGAGAATCCCACAGCAGCCTTTTCAGAGTCTCTGGATGACTGCAAACTTTTTTAATCCCTCAAAATTCAGATCCATAAATTGCAACTGTAAGACATTTAGGGGGATATGTACAAGGAAATGCCGGAGCGTATTGTTAGCCTCCTTGGCTTAGCGACTCACTCCGCCACTTCTGAAACGCAAGACTGCACCATATTTACAAGAATGTGGTGCAGCCTTGCGTTTCCCCCTGCGATGGCGCTATGTTTAACAACTTAGCACCAATGCAGGCACCCTTGCACCGGAGTGCAAGGGTGTCTGTGTGCAGGGGAGGATTGGTTATGTGTAGGAAGGTGCCCCTTCCTGCACATAAACAATCCTTAATTGACATTTTGTAACTTTCATGTGTGCTGCTTCATGCAGCACACATAACATTTACAAAATAGCATTTTTAAAAAGGTTTATTTATGTACAGGAAGGGACACCTTCCTGTACATAAACAAACCATGGCATTTTGCACAAGGCAGCACACATGGAAAAAGCAAGAATGAGGAGAAATAATTCATTTCTCCTTGTTTCGCCAACTTAAGACCAGGACTTTCCCGGTCTTCATTTTGGTGCTGCCTCCTATGCACGCCACCCTTGTACATAGGGGGCAGCATCAAATACAATGGGTATTGCGGTGGTACGCCCACCACAACACCCACTGCATGCCTCTTTCACGCTAAACATAGCGTGAAAGGGTGCCTTATGTACAAGGCAGCGTTAAGCCACATTAAGTGGCATAACGCTGCCTTTTACATATGGCGCAGCCCCTATCGCCACCACAACGTCCGTAAAAGTGACGTTATGGTGGCGATATGCACTTGTACATATGCTCTTTAGTTTTATACACTGTCTTAAACTCCTCAATTGGTTTTGAGCCTAAGTTTTTCATAAACCTAAAGAGGCCTTCCACAGTAGGGGCTAACATGGCAGCAGCGGCTTCTTACACCAAGTTTCGTTCTGGTGATTAAGACAGCATCATCCACATAAAGTAATACAGGAACCAAGCGGAAACCAATTAGTGGCACATCTGCTTTTAAATTGGCCAGATTATGTTCTAGACCACTTGTATAAAGAGTCAATAGAAAGGGTGCCAAAGCACAACCCTGCCGGACACCCCGTGAAAGTAGAAAGCTTTCGGTGGTTTCCCCCATGGAGCCATACCATGCACAATCTGAAACCTTGCTATGGAGCTCTCTGAGAAATTTGACACTATTTGCCACCACTTCCATGGCCATCATGGGCACAATGACCGAGTGCGATAAGGATTTTGGCAGTTCAATCATAGATATAACATTCAAAGCATAAGTCAGAAGTGGTGCCCAAAAATCAACATTATCTTGAAACTAATCGGCAGGGACCCCATCGGGCCAGGTGCCTTTCCCATAGGGCATCTTTTTATGGCAGCTAAAATGTACTTCAACTCAATCATCATTCCTTAATCATAAGCCAATAATTCCCCAGCCATAGTGCCCCCAGGATGGATTAGTGAGTTGGGTTTATCATAAACTTCTTTAAAATGCTCAACCCAGCTATCAGGGCTAACAATCGAGGCAAGTTCTACTGCAGGATCATCTTTAAAAAAAGGGTTATTTATCACTTTCCAAAATTGCTGTGAGTCCTTTAAATTACTGGCAGCTATCAAGGACTCATAGGCCTTGGATCTGATCGCACTCCTTCTTGATACTAATGCTAACGTTTAAGACCTGTGGCACATGTTCAGCATATCGAGGGACCATTTGTATGGCATTTAATAGGGCTGTTTGCGCTTTTGAGCAGTTTGAATCAAACCACCTAACTGATTTCTGCGGGGGCAACATAGCCTGAATGTTAAGTATCTCCCTATTCGAGGTACAAAGAGCGGAGAGCATGCTATGATTTCAGAGGGTGCCTCATCAATATCCAAACATGCAGACAATGCCTCCTGATTGTTCTTCAAAAGACTGTCAAACATCTGTAGGTTGTCAGTCTTGTCCCATTTCTGTAGGACACCTCTTCTTAGGAACAACTAAAGGGACAGATACCGCATGGTTGTTCAAGGAGCGTACATAGCCTAAAAGTAACACAGCAAGTAGATTGTGGTAACTAAACATGTTATCTTCAACTTCATATCCTCAGAGGAATCCTGACAAATCATTTGTAAAAAGCATAACATCAATGATACTGTTGCAATGTCTGCCTGCATAAGTTGGCTTTAAAACAGGGCACTCAACAGTTGAATCAAAAGTGAAAAGAAATTTATACTTAACTACAAGTTTGTTTAGGGTATCCCCCATAAGGGTTATGAGTAGTTGCTTTAGTGGTTCACCTTAAATATTGTTTAACCCACAATATGCTGTGCCAGCTAAATTGCAACAATGAATATTGAAATCACCCATCCATAAAATAGAAAAATAGCCTTCAAAAACCCTCCCACTCTCTGCTCAAAGTGTTGATGATGGTACAGTTATTAGAATCAAAACAGTTATTATAATAACAAATGAGCAAAAGCTTCTTCGAGCAATATTCCAGCCAAAACAATTGGAAATTACTAAAGCTCAAGTCCACTCTGGTAGTTCATCTAGGAAATGCGATTGAAATCAAAGTAAAAAAAAACACTCTTGGACCTACCGGAAGACCCAGGGATTGTTGGTGTGAAATGGGACACATAGCCCTGTATATAGCAAGGTTTAACCTCCCAAGGGTCTTGAAGTGCAATAATGTCACAGCTACAAATAATGTCTAACCATTAGGGATCGTTCATTTTGTAACCCAAAAAAGTCACTTTCCATGATCCAATTTCCAATGGACATCATAGACGAATTTAGAGTGTTTAGGGGCACATCTGAGATTGAGTAGGGGGGCTTTAAAGGCGCTCATGGTCCTAATGCCCGTAGAATGGCCACAGCTCATCTGCAATGCCTTCTGGGCCTGCTGGGTATCCAAAAGAACTTTCAAGGCTAGTGGGCGTGTCCTGAGTAGGAGATACATTGAGGGGTCAGAAGAAGTTCAAAAGCAAAATGTGCAGCATGTCCCAGAGACTGCATTATTCTGGTGTTGACAGGTGCAGACAGCGCCTTCGGGGCACTGGTGACACTTCGGCTGCACATGGCCATTTAGCAGCCGCGCCATCGGGTTTATAAAATACCCACAACAGTGACAGCAAGAACCAGAGGATCTGTCTCGGGAAAGTGAAACAAACAAAAAGGGGTTAGGAGAAGGCAAGCAAAGGCACAGCACCACCGCGCACATATGTTTCCTTTCCTAGTACAGAGTGAATTTTGCAAATAATTGATGGTAAAGTAATAAATAAGGAGCTTAAAGCGCCTTGTTTACGATTATCCTTTTCTTGATCTTTTTATCTTTCGCCTTCTCCATCTTTGCTTCTTCTCCACATGAATGTCTTTATCTGCTTGCAGATGGGTGGGCAGAGAAAGTGTGAGTTGTCTACGTGTTTGAACATACACTTGACTGTACTGGCCTTTGCAGCAGCCTATAGTATGTATGGTAGGTTAGATGCTGGAACTGGAACTGTTTTCATATTCTCTATGTTAGTCAATGGTGATTACCTGCGAGTAATCGATGTGAAAATTTTGTTTGATGATGTTCAGACCCACAAACAAAAATCTTTAATAAAGAAATCTTATTAAAAAATGCATTGTTTAAAACAAAAGACTACTGGTATCTGCTCAGAAACTTTGAGCAGACATCCATAACTGGAGATCCTGATTACCACCAGTGGAGTGAGGTTTGTAGTGTGCTAACAGTTTCATGTATGCTGTGTACCTAGACGACTGTGTGCAGGATGTGTGCAGGATGAATGGTGTCCAATCCTGCTTTTATTTTTTATTTTAGCTTTATCAATCGTCAATTGCATTTTGCAGCACACATAAATAGAGGAATGTGCCTCAGGGGAATATTTTGTGCAGGAAGGTGCCCCTCCCTGCACAAAAACAATCCTGCATGTCATGAAGGCACCCTTGCACCATGGTTGAAGGGTGCCTGCATTGGCGCTAGGCAGCCTGTTGCGCACCAGCTTTGGGAAAAGGACAGGAACGTGCTGTATTGGGGTAAATATGGCGCATTCCATCTCTTTCACTGTAATGCAGAGCAGCGCCGCAAATTGACTTGCTGCACTGCGCTGCGTTGCTTTGACATAAATATGGCCACAATGTTTTAATTTCTATCCCAGAACCCAACACTTTTTAGTAACTCAAATAGAGGTCTGGGTTTTGGAGAGAGAGCTGGGCGAGCATACAAACCATATTAAAAGACCGCGCATGCCCACAGTCCCACGCACTCTCACAACATCACAGCAAGACTGGAAGGAAGTGATCTAACGTCACACCCTCGTCACATCCTCATGCATGAAACCAGTAGGCTCGCAGAACTGATCAAACACTGATTGATGAGATGTCCAACTAGTACTCAGAATCACCATCGTGCCGCTGGGCATCGTCATCACATGAGGGGCCAAGTTGTTTATTTGCAAATTTATTATTTTAACTCACTTACCAGAGTTTTGTGCCATTTTAACAGCTCCAAGACTCTGAAACAGCAGCCCTGCAGGCTTACCATTTGCTTCCAAATTATGGAATGTAAACATTCCATATTAAGGACGTTAAAGAGCATCCTTACCACAGTGAACCTTAAAGAATTGCTATCACAGAGCTCCAAGGTTGTTCCCTTTCAACGTGGCTGGTTTATCCAGTCCTGATTTTGTCCTCTACATTCTGGTATTTTTATATATTCATAAATGCAGGACTTTAAGGGCCATATCTATCAAAAAAGAGTTTTGCGATTCTCAAATTGTGATTTTTAGCTAATCGCAATTAGAGAATCGAAAAATTCAATGTATGTAGGATTCGCTAAAAAATTGGCGAATCCTACCTATTCTTTATTTGCGAATCGCAGATTGAGATTGCAAATAAGGGATACCTTCCCATTCATTCCTATGGGCTAGGAGGACCATAGGAATGAATGGGAAGACATTCTCAATTTGCGATTACCAATTGCAAGGGTGCCAAAAGAACACCCTGTTGCACCCCTGAAATAATAATGTGTGCACATTTTGCACACATACATGCTCTAAGGGCATGTATGTGCGACATATGGCACTTTAAAAAAATCAAAAAAGTGTTTTTTTAAAGAAAATCGCAAATTACCACCAACTTGAAGTTGGTGGAAATTTGCAATTGCTTAAGGCCAAATAGCAAATTCCTTAATTGCATTCGCGAAATAGAGAATCTCAAATTTTGCGATTCTCTATTTTCCGATGGCCTTTTGGGATGATACAGATGGCAGAGGAAGACGGGGTGCAGTCCGCAGCAACACAAGACCAGCGTCACGGAGGTGACAGAACACTACCAGCAACTGTCCCACAATCAGACTACCTGGAATGCTGCCGGAGTGTCGAGGAGGACAATGGATGAGGCCAAGAGGTGCTGGCATGACGTGACAACCTAAATCAGGCACAAACCCGCCGCAAACAGGAAGGCTGCAACGGCGACAGGAGGTGGCAGCCCTGCGCCACAGGAGGAGCTGGAGGAAATGGAGGCCAGTCATCAGTGTGGAGATGGTGCAAGGAGTAGGGAGTAGGGACACAGCCCGAGAGGACTGGACACAACATCAACAGGGTGAGTAACGACCAGAGACTAGGGGGACGGTGAGAGATGGGCACAGTGGCACACATGCCCAACTAGGTGCAGCACACTGCACACCCACAATTACCCTGGATCATGTCCCTGATCCCCTTGGCACACTGCAGCACACACACATAGCAAGAACAGCACACCCACATTGACCACACCATGGAACAATGCGCAAAGCCGACACTGCAGAACAGAGGACACAACTGGCTCCGCACACGCACAGAAACATGCCTCCTACATCTGACAGAGCAGGAAACTGTGAAATGGAAAAATACGCGTACGCCCGCACATCTGTCATGTAGTCCAAATGTACACTGTCCCACAGCAGTACTCAGCACCTCCAAAACAGTCACAATGTACATTGTCATACAGTCTACATGTAAACCAGAACAACGCGGCAACATACATATCAACACAATGTCAACATGCATCTCCCCTTCGCATTGCAGAGCAGGGCACACAGCACCTCCAGCAGAAGACAGAAGACAACACATCAGTGATGCCGGAGAGGACCACAACACCTCCGACACCGATGCCCTACAATAGTCCATGGACATCCCACGCAACCCACCACCAGGACCCGGGCAGCCAAGCTACTCGGAGGAGTACACAGAACCTGTAACAGACCACACAGCAGGAAGCACCAGCAAGCACAGCTGGCTCACTACACTTCAAGTGGCACCCCAATGCCATGTGTCAGCATGCCAAAAGGAGGTTGCCGAACAGGTGTGGGTTGGCTCCGAACCCATGGAAGGCAAACTAGATCACATATGTAGGAGTCTATTACCCTTCAGGGACTACCCACACCCCACAAAGGAGACCCACACTGCCATAGACACTTGCAGATGCACATTCCCAGTACAGAACCACGCCCAGGGGCACACAAATAGCAGTCATACACCCACATTGGCTCTGCATCCGATGGCTCAGGCCACTCCCCTTACGAATAGAGTGGGTGACAACAAATCTACATGTCCAAGCTGTAACCCGCTGCCTGTTGTGACATATCTGCGTCTGCTGTACACAGCACAATGCAATGTCGTAGGGCCCAGGGCCCTCCTGCATACAACAAGACCACAGGGACACACGCAGATATCACGTTGAACTGGCTACAGGCACATGCGCCCGGCCCCTTCATTGGCAGGGCCACATCTACAGTGATGCCTGTGGTAGATGTGTGTGGGATGAGAGTAAGCCAGCCCGCACGGAATGCCTGGTGCTGGCAACCACTTGAACATTGGACACCAGTGCAACGGAAACTGAAAACACCTCCATAACAGAGTCAACTGCTGAGCAACATGGAGGTAGCCGGAGAAAGTCCAGAGGACACCCAACATGCAAACAGAAGTGTTCGTGAGTTGCAGTGCACTGGGGTTGGGGCACTAGAGATGTGCGCGCTCATGTGAAGAAAAAGTCTCGGATTGTGTCCCTTCGAGATATTCCTGATGCAGATGCAGTGGGGTGTGTTAGACCTGCATCATCTTCCTCATCACCGTCCCAGGTCTCCCACACTGCTCGAGGTGATATTGTTGCGCAACCTCTCCACAGCACAAAACCAATCAGTAACGGACGATGATTCATGGTGTACCTAGCTAGTGGCACCTGGAGTGCTGAGCAGGAGATCAGGCAGAAGATGGCATCCACGACAGGTATGAGCAACTCCGTAAGTCTGTCAGGACTACCGTTTTGACTCTCACAGATGGCGGTTGGAGGTGGTCCTTGCGGTGGTGGCGTGTGCCTCCTGCGGTGATGCGACGTCCGGGCCGGTTAGGACTAGATTTGATGTGTAAGCCCTGGTTGGCCGCAGTTGAGTACGGAGGCAGCTGACAGCGCAGGGCCACAGACACATGGCTTTGATGACCCCAAGGCCTTCGCCTCAGAGGCCAGCCAATATCCCAGAAGAAGGGGTCACGGACCTGACCAGCACAGAGTTAGTGGCTCCAAATGCACAACGGCCTGCACAGGCACCCTGCCACGGAACGGTGACTTGCGGTGCACTGAGGTAGGGCCTGGCGCAGTGAGCGGGTCCTCATTGATGTTGAAGGTGAATGTGGCGGAGGCTTGCGGGGGACAGAGGAAGGTGTCCTCCAGGGCATGTTATCCGGAAGCAGCAAATGGTGGAGAGGAAAGCGACAGCATCGTTTTACCACAAATTCGTTATCAGCTACACGAGGATGAAAACTACCCCCTAGTCCATGGGCTCAGACGCCGCCAATGTACGACCAGGGAGTGTCCATGTCTGTCAGGGAACAGACTTAATGGCACCGGGGCTGAGAGGGGATGCAATCTGCGATGATGCTGGGACACTGATATGAACTCCGCCATTGCTAAATCAAGACTCTGTGACCTACTGGGCCGCTGTGTAGGCCGGAGGCAGCGGTTAGCAGTGGTCCACAGTCACATGTCGTTGGCTCGTGATGCACAGAGTTCGTGACATCAGGGCAGTTGTCAGTGGTGTTTGATCAGCTCCGAAACGATGATCCTATTCCCTCCGGACTGCAACGCGTCCTCCTCTTACGCATCTCCTTGCGTGCAATGATAAGTATTCTGCCTTTGAATAATCGATGTTCAGTTCCAATTCTGTGGCCTACTCGTGCACTGCGTAGGCCGAGGGCAGTAGTCCGCGTGGGCCCACAGACACATGTGGTTGTAATGCTATGCACAGGCTTGGTGGGACCACATCGAAGGGAGTGTAGTGACATAAACTCTGCCTTAAATAATGTTCACTGCCATGGTGTAATCAAGACTCAGTTCCAAATGTGTGACCTACGTGACCGTTGTGTAGGCTGAATGCAACAGTAGAGTACGTCAACGAGAAAGGAGTAAAGTGGGCATGTGTTGTGGAGGCCGTGATGGTCTGAGGAGGCTGCCGAGGTCGCGGGCCTCGGGCTTGGAGCTTGGGCCCTCCGTGACACAAGCCAGTGTCGGCAGGTTATCAGTGTGGCCTGGCTGCTCAGGGGTGGGCCTGGCATCCAGCGGGCTGGGGAACGGCAGGCGCACAGGATCGCAGGCAAGTCCGCTCATGAGGACGGGGTCGGCCTCATGGTGGGGTGAGAGGCGCCGCCCGGACAAAGACGTTGGGCATTCTGGAAGAGGACCACATCCAGGGCTACGTGCTGTTTATTCACACCCCTACGCTGGCCTGGCGTACGCCAGGACATCCCACTCCACTCACGCTCACAGGGGGGACATAACAGGCAACATTTCCGCGAAGTCCCCCACTGGCTAGGGTGACATGGTTGCGTCCACTGTCCACTACACTCCATACGCCAATGGTGTATGTCGCCGTGGATATGGGTGTGTCTTGCATACTGGGGTCTGTCCAGCAAAGCGCCGCCACTCTTGGCATTCTGTACTTTCCCAATGATGGTTCACTTGCCTCCTTCACACATTCCTGGTTCCCAACTCTCCCCACTATCTACTATTGTGTGGCTAAGGTGCCATGCCGTTGATGGCTCATGTCCAGGGGTTGACCAGGTTTCCATTGTAAGTTGTTTAGTCGTGTCTGGTGGGTGGGCATGTGGTTTTGCATGTTGTATGTGATTTTGTGACGTGTGCATTGCCAGAGTTGTGAGTTCCATGGTTGTGGAGTTGAGGTGTGTGGGCTGTTCATTTGGTACTTGACAACGGGCAGTGCATTCCCATTGATGCCATCCTGGAAGCGCTGGTTGATGATGGACTGTCAGAGGATGAAGGAATCATGCACACTGGCTGGGTATTTGGCGACGACATTGGTGGAGATTCAACAGTGTTCGGATGTTGCCTGCACATTGATGTGAGACGTGTGCTGTCTGTTGCGGTGATTGTGTGCTGTGTCACCAGGGGGCACAAGTAGGACATGTGAGCTGTGGATTGCCCACAACACGTATGTGCATCCAGCTATGGTGTAGGGTCCTTGCTTGGTTTCCAGCAGATCCTGCGCATTGTGGTGGACGTATAGATACTGGGGTACCAGGCTGATTATGGCATCCAGGACAGGTGTGAGGGACTTGGATGAGGCTAGCTTTGAGACTCCTCTGTCTCTGGGGGGTGTTGGTTGGGGGGTACCAGAGGCCAACAGGTGCAGCACAGCCAGCAGCTTGGTGTGGGGTGGGACGTTGGTTGTCCGCTGTGTTGGTGCCGTCGGCCTGTTGGGCATTGATGGTCAGGATGCGTGGGAAGGTTGTCCTTTTGAGCCTGTGGTGGGCAATGACGTTCCCAGGTGTTGGGTCTGCGAGGTCGATGCGTTTTCAGCGACCGCCAGTAGGTAATATCTAAATGTATTAACGCTCAACCCTTTTGTTCAGCAGTCCTTGAATATTGTCTTGTCAAATATGTAACCTATATACTGATGTTTACATTGAGGAGACTTCCCATGTTATCTATGTCAGACAATTTTACACATGTATAATTAATTAAAGAATTGTGATCAGTCTTTAGATGAACAGTAAATCTAAATATGCAATTGTAAATATATATATTTTTCTCTATAAAATCATAAAAATAAAATGTTGAATAAAAAGTATTTAAGCTCTAACTAATTCTGGGCTCAAGAGTAACGCTGATTTTGTTTTTTGTTTTTTGAATCTGTTTCCTAAATCTATGTTTCTTTGCATTCAGCTCTTTCTTACCCTGATTTAGGAAAAACAATTAGGGGTAACCCTCTGTTCTTCACACATATAGTTCTCTGTCTTATGCAACATTACGTATACACTGATTTACACACCTATGATTGGTTGTCTCTGTGTAATGTGTGTGTGATGCAAAGTGCCCTGACACCCTACATTGATATGAGTGGCGCTATATAACTAATTAAAATATTAAATGCATCTGAAAGAGAGAGGGTATGGAGACTTTAGGGGCAATGTCAAAAGGTGGTGATGAGGGAATCCGTGGTGGGGCGTCAACAAACATTGTCGCACCAAGTGCCACAGCACTGAAGCCGGCTCTGGGCTCGGAGGCCAAAATATTAGTGGGGCTTCTCACATGTTTCTGAACCATGAAGGGGCTCGCATGTTGGAACGGTATTTGTGAGTGAAATAAAGGTACTTGGCATGCATTAAGAAGGGACTATCAGCCCCAATCTGTTCTATTATTGAAAACATGCTATTATAGGATAGTGAAGCCCGGCCTCAGAATCCACGACACAGTGCAAAAAGACCCTGACTGTTTGCGCTCCCCTTTTGATGGGCCTGTACACGCTCAAAACACTGTCTACATTGTTTTGAGTAAAATGCATCAAATTAACATCACCAACAAATATGAAAGCTCACAGAGTGAAGGGGCCAAGTTATGCTAAACTGAAAATGCATAAACAGTGATTGCTTCCTTTAAGCTTTTAAACTATAGAGAGGAGGACCTTATTGTCTAGCTGGTGTCGTGGTGTCAGGGGAACATGTCTGGAAATGCAGAGAGCACGTACCACATACTGTACCACAGCATGGCATACCATACCATATACATATGTTTAGCATTCCACCTTATACTATAACACACCACATCACATCATGTAATAATATTTTATTGCATTCCATCCCATACCATAACATTCTGCAGCATTCCATGCCATATCATTTTGCACACTACACCATAACTAATATACCATACCACATCATACTAAATCATGCCACACTGTCCATAACATAACGCAGCATATTCAATAAAGTAGCTTTGGTAAACTTACAATTTTTTCAATCACATATAATATAACAGGACATAACTGGAAGTCAGATGTCACTCAATCAATCAATCAATCAATACTTATAAAACGCTACTAATCATTCAAGGGGGTATCTAGGCACTGGTGAGCCGTGTCGATCAAAGAGCAAGGTCTTGAGCTGCATCTTAAAAGTGGTCAGCAGCGGGGCAGTACACAGGTGGAGAGGGTGGGAGTTTCAGGATCTGGCAGCGTGATAGGAGAAGGAGTATTCTCTGGTGCGGTTCCGGAAGATATGTGGTGTGCTTGTAAGTGCCAGGTGTGCGGAGCAAAGGTTTCTTGTGGGTAGGTGGAAGGTCAGATGGCGGTTCAAGCAGTGGGGTCCGATGTTGTGGAGTGCCTTGTAAGCGTGGGTGAGGAGTTTGAACTGGCATCTCTTCTGTACAGGGAGCCAGTGGAGATCCTTCAGATGCGTGGAGATGTGTGACTTTTTGGAAAGGCCAAGGATGAGCCTGGCTGCTTTGTTCTGGATCGTTTGGAGTCTTTGAATGACTTCAGTCGGGGTCCATCCATTGAGTGCGTTGCCATAGTCAAGTTGGTTGGAAATGAGGGCTTATGTGACTATTTTCCTTCTACTTGTGGGGACCATCTGAAAATCTTACGGTGTAGGCGGATTTTGTGGAAGCAGGCTGAGTTGAATGTGTTTATCTGATGTTTCATTGTAAGTTTGTTGTCCAGTATGATGCCTAGGTTGCGTGTGTTGTCTTTGGGTAGGTGGAGTTGGTCCAGGCTCTTAAGACCACCAGGAGTCATTCCAGAGGGTGTTGTCTCTGCCGAAGACCAGAACATCAGCCTTGTCAGTGTTTAATTTGACGCAGTTGTCTCTCACCCATTTTGAAATGTTTTGCACGCATTTGAGGAAGTTGTCTTTTGTGAGGTTCGCTGACAGTGAGAGGATGAGCTGGGTGTCGTCGGCGTAGAAGACATTGCTGATGTGGTGTGTTCTGACGATGTTCACGAGTGGAGTCATGTAGATGTTGAAGAGGATGGTGCTCAGTGAAGAGTCTTGTGGTACTTGCAGATGATGCGTTTGGGGGCTAGGTGAATGGGGGGCAAACTTTCTGGGTACGCCATGTGAGGAATTACACTATCCACTTGAGTGCGTTACCCATGATTCTGATCTGGTGGAGTCTATGGATGAGGGTGTGGTGGGAGACGGTGAAGAAGGCTGTGGAGAGGTCTTGAAGGATGAGGGCTGTCATCTCGCCTCTGTCGAGTAGTGCTCGTATGTCATCTGTGGCTGTGATCAAGGCTACCTCTGTGCATGATTCACTGGAATGCATCCAGGTGCTGGTGTTGATGGAGGTATTCAGTATGGTGGTGAGTTGGAGACTGATTTCACAGTTTCATAGGTTGAAGATTCGGTGTGGCTAGGGGTTGTCAGGTGCTCCTGAGTGCATGGATTTCATCAGGTCATTGGTAGTGGGTGTGGTGAGTTGGTACCATGGTGATACTTGTCGGTTGTTGTCTGTGCTGGGTTGTGGGAGGCGGCTGGCTGGGGGTCGAAGTTTTTGTAGATAGCTGCAGATTTGTTGTGGGAGGGGTTGGCGAGTCCATCACAGAGCTGTTGAGAGGGAGGGATCGCATTCTCTTTGGCCGGGGGCAGGCAAATTCTCTAACAATGGTGAAGAGTTCTTTGGTTCAGTTGCAGCTGGCTTTGATGCGCTGAGTGAGAGCTTCTTATTTTGTGGTTCTGAGGTGGCTGTGGTAGTTAATTAAGGGTCATTTTGTAGGCGTTACAGTCGGTGTTGTTCTTGCAGGTCTCCAACTCCTTTCCAGTCGTTTGCAGTCCAGTTTTGCCGTGCGTAGTTCCCGTGTAAAAGGTGGATTGTTTGGTGAATCTGTGGACCTTGGGGGTCTTGGTGGGGGTGATTTGGTTGGCTGAGTTGCTGATCCAGCTGTTGAAATTCTGTACTAATTGGTCCAGGTTGTCACTAATAACTTTTTTATCAGAATTTGCATTGTTATGTTGTTGCTTACTAACCCTTCCATGGTAAATTGATTCTATATCTAGCCCTCATATGTCCCTTTAATTTCAGTTTTCTTGTACCTCTCCTTTAATGCCAGAGCAACTAGATTACATACATTTAAATATCATAACTGATAGTATCAAACTAATTGCTTGTTTCTTTAAAATGTATCTTATAGTACCTTGATTCACAAAATGTTCAAAAAGTGTAAGTTTTGCCTATATGATGACCCTGGAGTCTCCAAACATGTAAGTATAGATTTTAGTAGTTAATGAAGGAGGGAATCAGGGAAGAGGTGGAAAAAGGGGGAGTCTGACTACTAAATGGGATGGAATGAGGGAGGAGTAAGAAAGGTTTAGAGAGGGTCAGGGAGGGGTTTAGAGATGGACATCACCAACCCACACAAGAGTAAGCCAACTGCTTTACTCTGGGGGTGGAGACATTTCCCTTACACCTTTGTAGTAAGTTTACTCTCAGAGTTTGTAAATACCAAAAGTAGTAAACTTACAACTAAGGATAAACTTTCTCAAAAATGTAAGCTACCTTTCTGAATCAGGCCCATAAAGTAAAGTGTTTTTGTAAAGCTCCCGCTACTACCTCTATTCGGATAAGAGTCTGTGTTACACAAGGCATCCAGAGTCACAACAGATGTAAGCACCAGCCTGCTGTGACCCCAGGGCACTTTGGTATTACAGAAGGGGCTACACATTCTGGTGAGACATGTGCTGTAATACAGACTACACCAGTGCACCTATAGTGTTGGACTAATATTTAAGGGGGCTTCCGTCATAAGTATGGGCGCGTCGCCCCATGCTAATGAAGTAAACACTGCCTCAGCACCCATGCTATATTATGGAGGTGGGCGTAGAGAAAAAGAGACAGCCAGGAAGCACACTGACATGTCACAAAGAGTTGGTGCATCGACATTGACACCCCTACCCCAGAGTCAACCCCTCCAAAAGAGGAACGGGTGTCCAATGAACGCCCTAACATCCCCTTGAAGGTGGGTGAAGACATTCACTACACCCGCCTGTTGGGGATCTCTGCCTCCCTTTCGAAAGATGGATCGCCTTTTAGTAATGTGCTGCCCCAGGGCCCCTGCTGCACTGGCGCCAATTGAACAACCATCAAATACTTTTAAAAAATCAGGCCATATATCCTAATGCAAGTAAGGAAAATGCGCCTGAATCCTGGTTGAAAAGAAAAAGACAGCCATAGTTGGGGTGTCAACGGCCTGTCACATCCTTGGTCACTAGGGGCCACATTACATAAACAGGCTTGTGCACCTGCTTCCTGTGCCCATTGGGCATTTTGGCATTACAGAAGGGGCCATAGACGCCTTCAAACCCACTTCCACTGGTGCGATTCGGACATCCGGTCCACCTTTCATTAATGCGTTGCCTCCAACTATTTTCTTTTATCCGTACGAGGGCACACTGACCAGGTGTGTGCCCCATAGACTTATTTAAAGGTGCGTAATGGCACAGACCAGGACAATGCACGCCATATATAACATGGCAGCTGCAAAAAAAACTGCCAGCTACTTGCACATATTGCTAATTTATATCTGTAAATGTATAACGTACTAAAAGAGAGCTTGAAGGCTATGGGCATGTGTTATGATATAAATCGAAAAAATATGATGGAATCGTGAAATGGAAACACACTATTCCTCTTTCCTCGCTGTCTGATTAGTGGTTATGGAGTCATCTTTCATTGAGCCGAGAGATATTGCCGTCTCTCTTATCTGTGACATTTACATGCAGGATGCCCTTGACTTTTAGAGCAGGATATAACTTGGCAGACATAGTATATAGATGTTTCACAGCAGCCATGGAAAAAATGCACAGTACATCTGCAGGGCATAAAAGAAGTGTGCTCCAAAAAATAAAGGTGGAAAAAGAAAGTGAGTAAAATCGAGCTAACTTTTAGCTACACCCTACACCCTACTATTTTTATATTTTAGAAATAAGGAACACAAATCACACACTAGTTTGCTTGTTTAACTAATCTGCTGAAGTCCTTGCTTGCCATATGTTTATCCACCTAATAACATAATAGAACCTGAACAGTGACCACACAGCAAGAAGGTAAAAAATACCTGCTATTTGAAACAAAGCACAACAGTCAGTGCTGACACAGCATTTATATTCAAGGATAAAGAAAAAAAACAATAACTAACGAGACATAAACACTGATAGGCTTTTCCCATAGTAGCTAGCTTCACATAAAAAAAAGTCTTAGTATCTCTGAGAGGAAGGTGGACTCACTAAGAAGTGATACTGTGATCTTAAGGTCCTGGATCGTTTACTATCAGGTACAGATACTCACTTCTGGTTAGGGTGCTTGGTATTGTTCACCAGGAGTTATTTATCTCAGGTTTTGGGGCAAACAGTCAGTGACGTTGAACATACTAAGTCATTGAGCAAGCTGTAACAAATACTCCTTCAGCTGGAAGATACATGTTTTAATGCAATGTGGAATGTGTTGATCCTGAATATTGAGATGGAAACATTTGTATACTTTATTATCATAGCCAGAATATTGAGGACATTGTTGACAGGTCTAAGTATGTATAGATTTTCTATACCTAACTTCACAAATAGATACCTCAATAACATTTGCCGTTAAAGTGTGAGTTAAGAATTGTAAATCTGTACTTTTCATGTTTTAGCTACAGTATGAAGGTATTGCAATAATCCTGTATTCAATATTCCAGACTACAACCTAAGTGGAGATTTGGGTTCTAGTGCAAGGAATGAGTGACATGGACTGGTTGTATATGAATAAAGATGGTAATTGTGAAACCTGATATCCTTGGTGTGGTTTCCGGCAGACCTTTTGCCTTCACCCCCTCTGTTTTGCTGAATTCGTTTTTGTAGGTTTTAGGACTTTGTGCACTTTACCACTGCTAACCAGTGATAAAGTGCTTAGACTCTCCCCCTTATACATGGTGAAATTTGTTTACGCCTAATTGGCACATTTAATTTACATGTAAGTCTCTAATAAAGTGGTACTACATGTACCCATGGCCTGTAAATTAAATGCTACTAGTGTATCTGCAGCACTCATTTTGCCACCCATTTAAGTAGCCTTTGAAACATGTTCAGGCCTGCCATTAGAGCCTGTGTGTGTAGTTTTAAACTGCCATTTCGACCTAGCAAAATAAACCTTCTTGTTAGGCCTAAACCTTCCTTTACAATACATGTAAGTCACCCCTATTGTAGACCCTAAACAGAACATAGGGCAGGGTGTATTGTATTTAAAAAGTTTGACCTGTACTTTTAAGTTTTACATGTCATTGTAGTGAAAAACTCTTAAATTAGTTTTTCACTACTGCAAGGCCTACCTCTCTCATCAAATAACATTGGGTTACCTCATTACATTTAATAAGTAATATCTTTTGGTTGGAAACAGATATACATATCATGTTTGTTGTTTAAGAAATTATAAATGCAAAATGTAATGGTAAGGTTAGTTTTTAAATCACAATTTTGAAAATTCCCCTTTTAAAAAGTTGGCATTTTTTGTCCTAACCATTTGGTGCCTGTAGCCTGTGTTCTGGGTATCACAAATGGGGACTGGGCGTTTGAAAGAGCAATAACTATTTTGTGACCTATTCACTACTGATACAGCTGAAATTCCATTCTGTATCCTCTTTTCTTAGGTCACTTCATGACACTGCGGAACATATTTCTCGCAGTTCTGATATGTGGTAGGTAGAGTACATACCCACCACTGTGTGTAGATAGTTCACTCACTAGGTCCTGAAGAATTGCCACGGATCATACTGACCAGCAGGCCTGAAACATGTTGACCCTTAGAGTAGAGCATAGCTAAGCTGAACCATAATGTCAGAGAGCTGCCACTCTTATTGTTTTTAACTATGTGGATAGCAAGCCTGAATAAAAGTGTTATTTTGGACTATCCCACCTATTTTAGTCACTTTTCCAATACATCTACACCATCTAGACCCCTCACATCCACTGCACCATACGGCAAGGAACAAAAGATCTCCGCTAAAGAGCACCTTTATGGGTGCCCGTCGGGTATTGCAGCGCCGACCCGATGAGGAGCAGGTCCATATGATGAAGCATGACACCTAACTGGCTGGGTGTGTGAGGACTCTAGTTCTGACAGGAAGTATTCCCTTCCTCTCGCTCAATTCCACGAGGCTCGCACACATAATCAGGGGTTCTCAAACACCTGTCTCATTGGTCTGAACTAATTGAGGAACTGCATACCTCTAGACGATATCCTTTGCTGGATGAGCCATCCTGACCAGACGGGAGGGGAGGAGCAGACACCTACTACACTTGCACTTCAAATGAGCTGCCTAGGCACACACACAAAGAACATCACACTAGCCTTTTGTAGCTTTAGACATCCTGGGTCAAGGGCAGGTAGGAAGCAAATTCCAGTACCTGGTGTGTGTGGGGAGGAGTCTAGAAGTTTCTTCCAGTTTAAAGCTGCACCAGGTATAAATATTTACCCTCCGACTATCTCTTCATTGCACTCCCTGGCCTGTTGATACTACAGAAAAAGCCCTGCACTGCTGCCAGAGGATTGGACTGCTGTCTGAGACATGTCCTGCTGTCTTAGAAGGAAGACTGGACCAGCTACATTCATCGCAAGCTACCTGAAGTGACCCCAAGGGTCAGTTGACAGGCCTCCTGTTTAGAGCTACAGAGACATAACGAGCTTCAGAGGCCTCCCTGCAACTGCCCAGCTGACCTGCTGCAACTGAAGCTGCTGGACCTGCAACTGGACCTGCCTGAGCTGAAGAAGAAGGAGAAATATAGAGGGTTTGGCCTCTTTATATCCCCAAACATGCCATATCGTGCTGAGATCTTGACGCTCATGATGACTATCAACGTGAAG
The DNA here is from genome assembly GCF_964204655.1 of Triturus cristatus. Classification (NCBI taxonomy): domain Eukaryota; kingdom Metazoa; phylum Chordata; class Amphibia; order Caudata; family Salamandridae; genus Triturus; species Triturus cristatus. The sequence goes on from NC_140592.1 coordinate 990,469,891, forward strand.
CTCCAGTGGACCCAACTCTTTGTGCTACAGCGAGCACCGGCGACAACCAGCAACGTGAGTTCTGCAGTTTGCTCTACAGCATCAACAGCGTCCTATGACCTGCAGTGCAAAACTCCAGCAGAGACTGTTTGCAACACCGGACAGGATCTTTGTGCTGCATCGACGACTGTCTGTGCTGCCTGGCCTGCTCTGCGTGCTACAGTGCCGATCTTCCACGACGTTCTCACTGCTCCACCACAAACTGGACCCTTCTTGCAGGATTTTGAGAAAACAACTTTTTCAGCGGGACTAACCTAATTCTTGTATCTGGCACATGCTCCATCCTGGTCACCCTGATAGTGCGAATTTCCCCCAGTCTAGCATTACCAGATAACTGCAAGAAATGCTTTGTACTTTTAGATGCAATACCTACTGAAATCTTTTAGATTTCATATCTCCAGTTCTACTGATTGCATTTTTATAATTTTGGTGTCACATAATTTATCATATTTTACTCTGTTATTCTAAATTGGTCTGGGATTTTGCTTGTGTTGTGTTCTCACTTTATTACTGTTTGAGAGCTGCATAAATACTATACACATTGATTCTAAGTTAAGCCTGAATGCTTTGTACCAAGCTACTAGAGTGTTAAGCTCAGGTTAATTTAGTGACTTTTTGTGGTTCACATTGACGCAGGATTGTGGTTGCTGCTCGAGTAGGGTTTCACTGTCCTCAACCAATAACCCAATTTCTTACAATTAAGTGCAATCATCAGAGGTTTGTATTACTCCCCTTCACTTCCCTGTGTGAATAGTGTTGTTCAGTCACTGCGAGTGCCCAACTGCATATGCTGCTTCGTTAAAGGTCTCCTGAGTTTGTAGCTGCTGTACCACAACTTCTAGTTCTGCAGGACTTCCTTTTACTATGAACTCAGCAAATTTCTTCAGGTCATCGTAATTCATTTTAGTTTTTCCTAACAAAGCATCTTTGTTGTTTTGGAGTGCTATGCAATCTTCTTGTCACACAGATTGGATATAAAGCTTTAGTAACTTTCTCAACGGTTTACTTAAGGCAGTAAAGTTATTAATAACACACCACAGTATGTAAACAACTCCAGGAAGCAATGTACCACACATGACTGTAATGTGACTGTTTTGATATTCTGAACTTTCTGTGGATCAGTAACTATGACCATAGCAGAAAAGCGATTCACAAAAAGTTCAAAGGGGGATTTTAACCATTCACATATCCAGGCCTTTCTCATCTTGATGGGGGGCACACATGTATACTAGCTAGTTTGAGCAGATGTAGGTAAAAAATGTCAATTATCTCTTTAATTTCTTCTTTTACCTGCTTGAAAATGAGGTGCTCATATTCTGGATTGAACTCTGTGCTGCTTTAAATAGGCTAAGGGTAGTATTGTGGCATTATAGCCTCCTCCAGCCTCCATGGTTTGGAAGGTAAGAAATAGCTAATGGGCTAGTTCTCCTGCAAAGTGGAGCTGGTGAAGTGGCCCTGCCATTCACAGTGTTGCCACAAATGATGTCATTTCAAACGTTGCCATGATTTTATCAATGATACCACAGAAAATGTCATGAGTAATGTAATATGTGAGGTCAAAAGCAGTGGATGGCGAGGGAAAGAGTTATAGTTACTTTAGGGAATGAGCTACAGTTACTTGAGATAACTTTAACAGGTAAATTGCAGTAGTTTTAAATGGTATGTTTTAACTGACTTTTTCACACTAAACTATAACGTCTGTTTAACCTTTTTTTTCTGTGAATTTCAATTTTTTTATGCAAAGTAAAATACTTTTATCATACCAAACTATAATGTTACTTTAACCTTTGTTTTTCATTGAATTTGAAGCCTTTTCTTTTAAATATTTTATTACCATACGTAATGCCAGTCTGACGCTGTGCATGGCCTTTGCCCATGCACACCGAGGGGGTTAGCCACAGCCCAGGCCCTGCGCCCAACCCCCACTGGTGCCTAACACTCCCCTCTGCACCCGAGCCAATGGCAGCGGGACTAAGCACAAGACCTGGGTGTCATATTAATTAAGGCAGACCTACTGACTTTGTCAGGATCAGAACAGCAGAATATCAAAAGTGGGCCTAGTGGCTTTGTGACAGGATCAGGATATTAACAGATATAAAGCACATGTATTGTATTTGTTAAAAAAATGACCAATAATTACAATGAAATGTAAATGTCAATACTTCACACATTGCAATGCTTAATAAAAGTTCTTCTCATTAAAAAAACATCAATATGTCTTTGAGTCTTTTTTAAAACATTTTTCAAGATGCAACGTGCAGCCATAGAGTACACCACAAGGAGGCTTTGCACTCAAGCTGAAGAATATAGAGCTCCAGCTTTGAAAAATATGGTAAGCTCCACTGGGGTCATACATTTTATGATGCTGAAGACTGCGTTTTTTAAGTTGCTGGGGGCATTATGGAGTACTGTTTGAAGGAGACGAGAATAATAAATGCAACATCAACTGGGGGTGAATGTTTGCATTGTTCGGCATTCCACTCATCATTTGTTCTTTTTGCTTTTGTGAATAATAAATGAACAGCTCCTGACTCTCATGTATTATTGATATTGTTTTTCATTTTTATTTTGGGTATTCCGTGCCCACCCAGGACACCCAGATCCTTACTATTTGTGGGTCACAGGATACCACGCCGCCCACCACCTCCTCTGCAAGCACCCACCCTAGGTGTCAATGGAAGCTGGCAATTCTTAGGGTTTTTTTTTCATTTATTGGTGAGGAAGGTCTTTGGCTCCACTTAATGAGCCAATACAGGCCCTGTGGCCCTTATACCCAGGGGAAAAATTGATTTAAAAGAGAGGGAGGGAGGCAGGCAGCCCCCCTCACTGAGCCCTTGCAGGCCCCAGGAACTCCATCTCCCAATGCTATTTTCATTTTTAAGAAGAGTGGGGCAGACCGCCCCCTCCTCCATCCAATAATGGCTCCTGGAACTCCATCTACTGGGGTCACTTTTATTTTTAAGGGGATGGGTGTGAGTGGTGCCAGTCCACAGGGCCAATCCTGGCCCTGGGGACCCCAACCTCCAGGGCTTTAGGAGGGTGCCTCGGTCCCATCCCAGGACACCCAAATACAGGAGGTTGGTGGCCACAGGGGAATCCACAGGGCACCCATGGCACCATTGGCTCCCCATGCACTGGTGCAAAGGGAGGCGGGTTTGCACCAACTCAAACTAAGCAGTTATTTTCTCTGCTCCCGCCTAGCAGGAGCAATCTCCATTTTCGTGCCCACAAGAGAGCAGACAGGAAAAAACATTTGTTCTGCCACCCAGTGGGAACTTATTTACAGCTCCTGCCAGGTGTGTCCAGATGATGGGTTCCCAGGGACACACCAGAAGAGCTGGCCCTGGACAATAGGATACCAGGCGCTTTTGAGGGCCCAGGGAGGGGAGTCCTTCTCACTTTTTAAAATGCCAGCTCTGAAAGATGGGGTACCCATTACCAGATAACTGCAAGTAACGCTTTGTGCTTTTAGATGCAATACTTACTGAAATCTTTGAACCCAAAGCTCAGGAAGGGGGTAGAGTACCTCCCTCCCCTTTTAAATATTTTTGGCACATGGGATGGTGCCCCCACAGCCTTTGGAGGCTCAGAGAGCTTGGCTGCATGATCCCTTCCCCTTCATTTCAGAATTGTCCTGGGAAATGGCATCCCCAGAGCCTCAGAGAGGGCTGCACTCTCCCTTCTCTATAAACTATTTGCACCTCTCTCCTAATACTTACCTATGTCTAATGCCCTAACCCAAAACACAGCCAAAGTGTACTTAAAATAACACGGCTGTCTCTTACTTTTGTAAAAGCAGTCATTAGCCATCCACATAATGCCTTGGGATGGCTATGTACCATGGTACTTTTGCACAAAACCACAAAATTTCATGAAAATATAGTGGCCACAGATATCACTAAGGTAAATGACCATATAACTTTGAAAATACTTCCCCTACATACACATACTGCCCAAAAGGAACATCTACACACCATAATCTATATACCTGCCAAATTTCATTAAAATCCGTTTAATCATGTTTGCACTATGTGCAACACAAAATTGTTCCTCAAAAAAGAGATGGCTGATGACAAATTCAACACCAAACATCACCACCACCATCCACTCCATATACAAGATCTCCAGGCAAGCCCACCAAAACTGGCCCAGAGGAGGAATTGTCATTGTCTACAAACACATCTTCATCTGAACGGCCTCCACCAAACCCAGAACAAACTACAAGGAGCACCACAACTTCAAATTAGAAATCACAGCAAGTTTCACCCTGGGTGGGACCATTGTCTACTGCTCCTCAGGCCTGAGTTAACTTCTCATACAACACCAAGGACTTCATCTCCCCCCTGGTCCTCGACGCCACAACTTTCATCCTCTTATGAGACCTCAATTTCTGTCCTGAAGACACAACCAACCCCAGCTCAGCAGCTCTTCTTGACATCTTTGTGAACCTGGGACTAACCCAATGCATCAGTGAGCCCACCCAGACTGCCAGACACATCCTAGACCCCGTCTTCACATCTTTCACCAACATCCTAGACCCCGTGTTCACATCTTACACCAACATTATGATCAACACCCCAAGATCTGTCACCTGGACAGAACACACCACTGCCAGTTTTACAACTGATATCTATCAACTCAGAGAAGCCCCCACAGTGGGCCCAGCACATTGACACTGGAACAAAATGACAAAAGTAGAATGATTGTCTGCCCTACTGAAAAACAAACCTGAACCTACAAGCATTCTGGAAGACGAGATTGAGAACTTTAACAAATGACTTGCCAACTGTGTGAACACCCTTCCCAAAAAGATTAATCTCATCTTAGGAGGTGGGGTCTCTGGGGCCTTACTGGGGCTCAGGCAGGGGGGCAACATGCCCACCTTCCGATAATATATTTATCGACCCCGGGGCCTTACAGAGACTTGGGGAGGAGGGGGCAGACATCTAATTATAATATCAGCCCCAGAGATAAGGGGTCCAGGGGCCTTGTCACATTCCAGGAGCATGCCACATCCCCATAAATTAAGCTATTGGCCCTGGGATGGGGTTCCCTGGACCTCCAGAAGGCTCAGGGAGGAGGGTGCATGCCCCTTCCCTAAAAAATAAGATTTTGTCGAAGCTCCTGTGCCATGGTGCATCCCGCGATGGGGCTTATGTTTTAAAAGGGAGTTGTTGTGTGTAGATTTAGATTCCATATATAGGTTTCCCGATTTATGCCCCAATATAGGTACAATTCATATTGCCCTTATTTAGACATTGAAAATCCATCCCTTATTTAGGCATTGTCCATGCTATCTAAATACAGGCATGGTCTCCTACATCCGTCAATCCACGTCACAACGAGTTCTTGGAAAACGAGATTCTTAAGCCTTTAGGAATTTCCCTTGCTTGGATATTGATTTCTCCAAGAACTCATTTAGTATGCATGAACATCTATTCCTTCATTCATGATGTTCCGATGCCCAACTTTTATGTCAATACAGGCATTCCTAAACACATTCAAGGTATAAATATACCTGCACTTGTCTTGGCAAACCACGGTTCCGGTACGGTCCAGTTCAACTGCCTACTTGCGGTTCGCCACAGCAAGTTCGGAAGGAGATAGAGTTCCTGCCTGATGCACTGACCAGACGCTGTCATCCTCCTCACAGAGAATCCAGCTCCAGTGTTTCTGACTACCCTTGCGGTGTGTTAGATAGCGAGTCCCAGAAAGAGATTCCAACCTCACACATTCTAAGGTATGGAGCCGACTAGAACCTAGAGAAACGTTTGGCAACTCTTGGCAAAACTAAAACTATAGCTAGCTGTACTTTGGAAAACAGCACCTACTTCTTACCTCGTACTACACTTAGGTTAGGTACACTGGGGTAGAACTATTTAGAAGCATCAGATGAGTATCCACATTTTAGCCTGTTTTATTTATGTATGTATTTTATGAATATATGTCATAGCTACAAACCATGCTATTGCATTATTATTTTATCTTACTGCTAACCCTGTACGTATTGTACTTCGCATCCTGTCTTACGATTGTGGCAGTTCATATCTCTTGCATGAGAAATAAGACTGTTCAATAAACCCTTTTTATTGAAACGCCCATCTCTCTATTTCTGTGCAACTCTGTAGAAACGAATCATGCACGATTGACTGAGTGAAACTGTTATCTATTGTTTCCACGATTCTGAGATTGTTCGGACTCTAAGGGAAACAAAGTTGTCATGTTTATGCGGTTGTCAGAAACTAATCCCTTCTTGTATATTCGAGAAGTTTCTAGTGACCTCTGAGTTAGCTGTCACACACAAGTAATTAAGTTTATTGTACTCGATAGAGACATACTGACATCAGTCCTATGTCAAAACTATAGTGTATATTATTCCAATGCGCAGAGCCTAACAGGGATATAGGAACTACACTACATGGCGCCCAACGGTTTGGTAAGGCACTAATTTAATGCTAGATACTGAAGTAACTCAAACGTGCTTTTCTCAGAGACCCCTACTCAAAATACTCCATAAGACATCTGGAGTGGGTTAGGATAATATCCGCCATAGCTGAGTAGGACAAAAATCCTATGTATTAGGTGTTTAGTTTGTTCAACGTTCAAGGATACAGTGTTCCAAAATATTGTGCTAGAGAAGTGAAGGGGAAGCGCACTCCTATTAATCCTGTGTACAAATGTTAAAGATGTTTTTTTAACTAAGGTGCTATAGTGTTATGCTTGCTGTCGGGTCAAGCATATAAGAGTGAACAGAAAAAAGGAACTAGCCAGTAGGATAGTTTAGACTGTGCACTATACTGCGGGTTGCTAAAGAACGGTAAGCGTTTTGTTTCTTCAGCCGATCCTCCATTCGGCTTTATTCACTGGTTTACAGCGGGCTCACTTCTCCCTTATTGTTGTGTTTTTCACAGACCTACATCACGACTACTACTTTCTCTTGCAAATTCTTTTCCGAGTTCTGTGTCATATACGGCCCGCGGGGTAAGTCTATAACCCTCACGTAGCGTGACATTATCTCTTTGTAAATCGTCTGTTTGCCAGATGATATTTGCTAGTTTACTTTGTTTTCCACCTGTGTTTTTCAGCCTGCCTCACTTCTAAATTTGCCAACTGCTATGAATTTACTACTCTCATTCGAGGTGAGCTCACCTCCATTTACGTATATATAGGAACTGATTTTCACCTTTCTTCCTTTCTTCTTTTTACCCCTTCATTCTGGTACACAACACATTTGGGCAGATACCTTAAAGATGAATCCACACTCTGCTACTAAACTGGTTATTCATTTCATTTTGCGGATCTCTCTTACATCTTTCTGGCTTATACTAACAGCACCAGCTATCACCAGTACGATTTAATATTTGATAGACCACGTCAATATAAATTGGAGTTCTCACTCTTCTTTAGAGTTTGTTTTAAGTCAACTTACCCAACACACCATGCTGATATGTTTTGGTCTCCATCTGGGTGTGTTTAAGAAACTTCAGTATAAGCAAACATGTAATGTATATATTTTCGTTCACAGGTTAACCCTGAAGAAGGGACGTATCAGTCCCGAAATGCATCGAGCTTTCTTTAATATGTTCATGTACATTGTTCATATGTAATGATCATGATGTATCTATTTGTTAACAAGCCAAAAATTGTATAGTGGCGTGAATATATAATTTTTCAGTTGGTTCTAATATACTGAATTTACTTCATGTGAAATTGGACACAAAATATAAATGTCAATACATAAACTACATTGGTCAATTTGTTTATCATTGTGTTATAAACACGTATTGTACTAAAAGGGTTCTTTAGCAACCCGCAGTATTGTGCACAGTGTTAACTATCCTACTGGCTAGTTCCTTTTTTCTTTCCAAAATATTGTGCACCTTATCTTTGTTCCCTTGAAACTTGCTCTGCATTCTGCGAGGAATGCGCATGCGCGGGCGTCCGCGCATGCGCATTTGTGAAAAGAAGTTGCCGTCAACGAGGAAGAGGGAGCCCCGGGACGCCGCGCTGCAGGTAAGGCATTTTATCTTATTTTTTATCATAGTTTACCTTATTTAAAAAGGAGGGCAGGGGACGGCTGGCGGCAGGCAGCTCTGCTTCACCCTGGCGTATGCGTAGCGCTGCCTGCTACGCCTACTTCGTAAACCGCGAAGCAGGCAGCGCTACGTACACTCCGTGGGCGAAGCGGAGTACTACGGCCGGGGTTATTCTTTTGTCAAAGTATTGCACCTAAAAGTAGATATTTGACCGCTTTCTCAATAATGGGGACTCAGCGTCAATTTTGTCGACTCCCACAGGGGTTCAAGAACAGCCCGGGGTTATTCTCAGCAAGAGTAACAGAGTTATTACAAATTTATGATGATGAGGCATTGTCATATGTCGATGATATATATCTGATAGACTATGACCTGGACAGACACTTGAACAGGGTGAATACCATTATATTGGGCTTCGCCTCTGTGGGTTACAAATTCAACTTTAAAAAGTCCGGAATTGCCCATTTCAACGTCCTTTTCCTTGGATATGAACTTTCAAGTGAAGGCAAAAGCCTGGCAGCCAACCTTTTTAGAAAAGTGTGCGCTGCTCCAACCTCCAAAAATGCTGAAAAACTTACATTCGATTCTAGGTTTCCTGAATTTTGTAAGAACATGCATTCTAAACTACGCAGAGAAGGTTAAACCTCTCCACGAATTAATCAAACCTGAATTCAAAGCCACATATTGGACACAAGAACACACAGAAATTCTGTGTTCACTTCAAACAGACATGATAGCAACTAAAAACTTGAAAACATGCGTAAACGTACGCAACTTAGTGCTCCGAATCATTCTGGGTCAATGCAGATTCACCTACTTAACTTTTAACGAAGGTGAAAAAGTACCAATTGCATTCAAATCACACTTGTATACACAAGCAGAAATGAAATTCACTTCTACAGAAAAGATTCTGACAGCAGTTCAAACCGCTGTAGCAAACGAAAGAGCCCTGGAACAGGGGAAACACATTATGGTCGTAACTCCTGTACCAGCCTTAGAGACAGTTACTAAAGCTAGCATTCCGAATGCAAAAGCATTACATCCGAGATGGATACAATGAGTTAATTTTCTTGCTGCAACTGATGTTGAATATGTTTTTGATCCTTATTTGAAAACACAAGCATTCCTGCAATACGAACATGAATGTCCTTTGTCTACTGAAATTCTCCCTCTTGATCAGTACGAATTTATAATTTATACTGATGGATTTGCACAACCCGCTACGGAGAGTAAACAAGCTTACAGTGCAGCATGCGCGATCGTTAAAGGTCGTATGCGCGATGGCAAATTCAGACCAATGGTCACAAAAACGCAATCTCTAGGAGATTGTACAGCTCAGCGAGCTGAACTACAAGCATTCAAGATGGCACTTAAGAATACGGATCGCGAATTCCCCACACTCATAGTGTGCGATTCTATTTACTGTGTTCAATCTTATAATGAATATTTATAGAATTGGCTTCAAAATGGTTTCAAAGATGCAAAAGGTGGCACAATCAAGCATAAAATGCTTTGGGAACAAGTAGTTCAGTTGAGAAATGTACTACAAAACACTCATGTGATACACACGCTGAGTCATCAACTTGATGGCGTTCACGTTGAAGGGAATTCATTAGCTGACGAAGCTGCGAAAGTGGCTGTGCAAACGGCTTCCGTAGCTGCAATCACACATTCAAAAATGAAAATAGACAGTGAAATAATGCTGGCTGTCAATGCTTCGAGCAAAGGCAGCGGTGCAGTGTTACCTAAAAAATTTCCACTCATATATAATTGATGCGAACAGCATTCCGTTTGCTCGAATCCCTGGAGTGGGGGATAGGGTAATACCAAACATGGAACGAAGAGCAGCCTTGATTTACGAATCACATCTGGGAGAGGGTCTGACACATCAGGGGATCTCTAAAACAATTTTAGAACTAAAAGAGATGTACTGTTGGCCAGGAATGAATACACTGATTCATATCTTCATCAATAACTGCATAGACTGCAATAGAGATCGCAGTACAGAATGCCACCAGATACCTGACTACAACATAGCCAGCCCAGTTCAGACACCATTATTAGACAGCATTAGACTATCTATGTGCAGGCGTCCTCTTGGACAAATGCAGTCCCACAAACACTAAATCAAGGTTCCTATGGATGTGGCCTCAGCGCTCGGCTGACGCTCGAACTGTTATAAAAGATTTGCGAGTCTTTATCGGCACATACGCAATTGGCACACTACATTCTGACCAGGGTCCTGCGTTTAGCTCTCGAGCTTACAAAGAAGCCATGGCCAGTTTGGGTGTAGCATTGCGGTATTCTTCTCCATTCCATCCTGAAGGAAATTCTGTTGTGGAAAGAAAAAACCGGGACATAAAGCAGTCTATAACAGCTAGGGTATTAGGTTCGGGTGATGGGTGGGTCAAACAACTTTATGGGGTCCAGCGCGCACTTAACAACTTGCCAAGAGGTTCTCTAGGGGGTGTCACTCCATATGAAGTTCTATTTGGAACTAGAATGTTGATTCCGGACCTTTATATGCAAGGCACAGTGATGGAAGATAAAAAGTTTGATATCAAAGATTGTTTGGCTGTTTTACAGGACTTAAATGAACTAAGAACGAAACAAAGCAACGTGCTCCTGAAGCCAACCATCACCGGGGAAAAACCGGCCGTCCCAGCAAGGCCTGTCTGGATCCCAAAGCTTGGTGATCTAGTTAGAGAAAAGATTGTGGACAAGAAGGAATTTGGGCCTTCTTAAAAACAACCAGTACCTTTTGCCGCCCCTTGCTGGTAAAAAGGAGAAAAGATTTGTGTCCGTCGACCTGATCAAACCACACTACGTGGCTGATACTAAGCAGTAGGCCAAGGGGACTCCGCCAATGTAGCAGACACACTCCTCTAGCTACAATCCAAGAGGTTCAAAGTAAACTGAAAGACTCATCACCTTTGAAGATTCTGCAGTGAGAAATGAAAGACTAAGCAACAAAGCTATGAAACTCGTCCCTCTTGAAACCCAAATAATAGTTCGTCCTGATACAACGAAGTAACAAGTGATCAACTGGTTCCAGCGAATTCAACGAATCCTGATGCACTTCAAACCATTGACAGAACTGCCTCTGATTATTTCATGAACTTTGATAGGTTTTCTGAGGATCCCAGCGAACCTGAAACGACGCCAGCACAAAGAACTTTCAAAGAACAAGCAACAGACTTTATTCATCTCCTGAAAAAGACTTATCTGGTTTCACCATGGATTGAACTATGGATTGTTTTGGGAATATTCTTCTTTCTACTTTGGTTAGCTCTGGTAACAACTCTGGGTATGCTGATAAATGGAAGATATATTCAAATGGACACAGCAAGTAAAAGAGTGAACTTACTTCTCCAGCCACACAAATCATCAAGCCTTCGGGAAGCAAGAGACTTGTCAGCAGGGAACATCACAGCCGTTCCTATACCAGAGGGTATAGTTTGGGACAGAACTGAATATGACATTTTTGGCCCGTTGGAGCTTTTGAAGATTCCAGATTTATTTAAAATTTCATTAAGTGACTTTATTACCTCTAGTACCTTTTCTGATGATTGGGACATCGAGACTGTTAATAACATGATGTCTGATCTAGAGATGTCTGCCGTATTCACAAATCATGAATATTTAGAGGGTTCATCAGACTATGAACAAATGTATTGTTATAACCACAATGGTCATCATTTCTTGCATAAATCTGCAACACATAGAAATGTATTTATGTATAACCAATGGGAACATTGTCCTACACCTCCAAAGGGTAGTTTGAAAACTTTTGCAATGAAATTTCCATATTTTTCAGGCTACAATTAGTCTAATCCAGAAACGTTTTACTTTAAAAATGTGAACAAGACAGGAACGAAAAATGTATTAACCAATACAAAACAGATTTATTCTGCAGCCTTTATTGCCCAACTGTCTAGACAGGGTTTCGACTTTTGGAAAGACAACATTGAGACAAAATCTGTCTGGGGTACAAAAGATTGGCAAGTGCAGGTGGTAGAAACTTTGTTTAGAGCCTGTATCATCCCTGAGCAAATTATGTTTTTGAATGACACTGTCCAGCAAACGTCTTGCCTTGGGTTAGCCACGATCAAAGACATGAACACACCGACCATACCTATACCTGTAAGTAATAGCACTACACAGGGGGGAGGTCGACGTACATAATATTTTGCATCACAACAGATCAGATCCAGAATGGAAAAAATGGTTGCTCTGGCCCACAGACACAAACAACTGTCAAGATCGATTCCTGAACAAAACACAAGGTTTCACTATCAATAGGCCAGACCCACGCTATGTTCAAAGACAGCATCCAGGGGTAATAACAACATACAGTGTAGGGAAACTCTGCTTTGATTGGCTACAGAAAGCTACACTGAAGGATTTAAAACAGCACTTAACTTTAATTCAAGAAGGCGCAGACTTTAGGGAATTCTTGCTAGGACCAAGAAAACCGCGTCAAAAACATTTCATATATGCCGGTATCTATGCTGCTTATAATGAAGCATGGAAGGTTACCCAAGCAGAGACTGCAGAACGAATACGGGAAATTGATCATATTAATTTAGAAAAAACTCTCTCTGTAGCAGACAATGGGTTAACGACTCTGTCGTCCAGAATATATTCATTGGACAGCATTGTGTCTTCTGTCATAGGCATCATGGAACAAGACTTGGTCATGTTGCAACATGATCAGTCTCAGCTACGTTCTATCATGCTATTGGGCTGGACGCTACATAACTTGCGTGCAGGCTATGTGCCTTGGCGTTTAATCAACACTACGTCACTGTTTTCAGAATTCAATCTCACGGATAAACAGATCAGACTGGCACAAAGGGGAGCATTGACAGTGGCAGAAAAAACAGCTACTGAGTGGATCATACATGGTAAAATTACTCTGCCTGTTACAACTTTCCATTTTCAGTATTGCCTAAAACACATACCAGTAGGCAAATATGAAAGGTTGGGTAAAGAATACATCAAGAAATCCTGGGATTTACCTTACACACATAGATGTTGTAGTGGAGAATGTGAAGTGTTTCTTAGCGGTAAAAACTGTGAACACGCACTAAGCGGTTCTCTCCTTTGTCAGGGTATCAACTTACACGGGGCCGGTGATGGTTCCACTACAAACTTATCCTGTCACCTGCAAGGTTCACTGGCTGCAGTGATTAATCCAATTTTTGGCCAACTTTCGAATGAGAGTTACATTATGTTGAATGATCACAGCTGCTGTGGCATGTTGCCAGGTATTCCATATCTAGTTACGGTTACATTCAGGGGGCCTTGCTGTATGCAAGTCCTATTTCCACAAAAAGACACAGTCAGGGAGTCGCCTTTATGGCCTTCACTGAACATCTTGTTTATATGAACTGATATTCTAAACAGAATGAAAGCCATTCTTTTACAAAAACCAGTGCCACTGACCTCGGCCAGAGAAACCTATGATCTACAAGTCGCAAGGACTTCTGCAGCGATACATAACCTTTTGTATACAAACTGCCCTGTACATTTCTCAGAAATGTTAGGTAGTATCTTAAACATGTTTGATACGAGCGGTATTATACATGTATTTAAGACCATATGTGCAGGACTGTTAGCACCTTTTCAAGCAGACCGCAGCATATTTCCAAACTTCGTGTTTGGCGGACTGCCGCTCCTTTTAGCACTCGTTGCAGGGATCCTATTTTTGCTCCTACTGCTACGATATGGCAAGCCACATCACCAGCGTCACTCCAGGCACCATAGAGAGACCTTTATTGGAGATGAAGTGTCGTGAGCGCATCATCCAAATTTTGGGTTTACCTGGTCTACAGGAATTAAATACCACATGGTTTCTGTCATTCAGACCAATCTGGCAATATTGCATCTTACCTGTTCTAGGCTGCATGCTCTGCGGTGAAGAATGTGTGCTAGACATCTGTCTAACACTCCCATCAGTCATGCCTACGGATATCGATACTCTGCTGGACCCGGTCACGGCCCATGCCCTGTGTTGTCCCCAGCAGCTACCAATCCTGATGACGGCATTCATTGAGATCTCACAGATGCAATTTGCTACTGCTGAGGTATGAGAGGAAACATCAGGCACCCAGGTAACATCCAATTCGAACATTGCTAATGCAACCAATGCTGAGGGCGATAGTTCACATCTATGTGCAATTAATCTTCTAAACGAGGTATTCCAACTTTCACCTACAAACAGGGAAGAGGTGTGACGCCACGGCCAGGGCGACTGACGCTGGAATCTGGGGCTCACGGTTCGACCCCCTGCACCGGCGGCAGGCCAATACCATGTGACTCTGGGCAATAGCTCGCTTAATCTTCCCGACGGCCCCCAGCGCCGCGATGCCTTCAGGTAGCTATTAGCGCTTTACAAATACTGCATTTACATTTAACGGTAGACAACTTTTTGTCTACAGGGTTTTCTCCAGGCCCACACACTGACTTTTGATTCAGGTATACAGTGTCCCGATGAGACACTGAATTTGGCCTTCTTCTTTTCAGACAAGGGACTAACTTTGGAACTTCCTTCCTATGATTAATTTTTTTTCTCCAAATTTGTATTTTTCATTTTTTTGGCACAGTAATCTGCTTATAGTAGAACTATTCATAGAGAACTGAATTCTTTGAGAATCTTCCAGGGACATTTTGCCACCTTGTCACATCAACAATTGACTTGTGTTAATCTGCTATGAAATGGTTTCGGCCCCCTTTTTCTTCTGTATTAGCGAGCCATTTTATCATGTATATATTTCTGGTTCATTCTTTTTAGCATTTACAATGCACACGTATGCTTAGAATGAAGTATTGCTTTTAATATGTACAGCACGTTATGCATAGCAATGGTTTTGTAATGCATTTTTAGGACATATGTTTTTAGATATGTTTTAGCATGTTTTAGATAATCATGCGATACTCTATGTTTAGTATGTTTGGGATTTAGTAATGTCGTTCATACAAAACTGGAGTGGGTGTTGTGCGTAGATTTAGATTCCATATATAGGTTTCCCGATTTATGCCCTTATGTAGGTATAATTCATATTGCCCTTACTTAGGCATTGAACCATGCTATCCAAATACATGCATGGTCTCCTACATCCGTCAATCCACGTCACAACGAGTTCTTGGAACACCAGACTCTTAAGCCTTTAGGAATTTCCCTTGCTTGGATACTGATTTCTCCAAGAACTCATTTAGTATGCATGAACATCTATTCCTTAGGGGTTCATTCATGGTGTTCTGATGCCCAACTTTTACGTCAATACAGGCATTCCTAAACACCTTCAAGGTATAAATATACCTGCACTTGCCTTGGCAAACCACGGTTCCGGTACGGTCCAGTTCGACTGCCTACTTGCGGTTCGCCCCAGCAAGTTCGGAAGGAGATCGAGTTCCCACCTGATGCACTGACCAGATGCTGTAATCCTCCTCGCAGAGAATCCAGCTCCAGTGTTTCTGACTCCTCTTGCGGGGTGTTAGATAGCGAGTCCTGGAAAGAGATTCCAATCTCACACATTCTAAGGTATGGAGCCGACTAGAACTTAGAGAAACTTTTGGCAACTCTTGGCAAAACTAAAACTATAGCTAGCTATACTGAAGAAAACAGCATCTACATCTTACCTCATACTACACTTAGGTTAGGTACAGTGGGGTAGAACTATTTAGAAGCATCAAATGAGGATCCACATTTTAGCCTGTGTTATTTATGTATGTATTTTATGAATATATGTCATAGCTACAAACCATGCTATTGCAGTATTATTTTATCTTCCTGCTAACCCTGTACGTATTGTACTTCGCATCCTGTCTTGCGATTGCAGTAGTTCCTATCTCTTGCTTGAGAAATAAGACTGTTCAATAAACCCTTTTTATTGAAACGCCCATCTCTCTATTTCTGTGCAACTCTGTAGAAACGAAGCATGCACGATTGACTCAGTTAAACTGTTATCTATTGTTTCCACGATTCTGAGATTGTTCCGACTCTAAGGAAAACAAAGTTGTCATGTTTCTGCGGTTGTCAGAAACTGATCCCTTCTTGTATGTTCGAGTGACCTCTGACTTGGCTGGCACACACAAGTAATTAAGTTTAATGTACTCGATAGAGACATACTGACCTCAGTCCTATGTCAAAACTCTAGTGTATATTATTCCAATGCACAGAGCCTATCAGGGATATAGGAACTACACTACAGAGTGAACCCCCTTTTCTTTTTTTAACAGGACTGTGGATTCGGAGATCCTCTGCAGGTCTGCAACCCCATCAAAAAAATATATGTTTTTGGCTCGTGGAAGGGGGAAGTATATCTCTACCCTGCCCCCTATATCTTTTTTTTATCATTTCAGAAAATGACTGCTGACACACCCTTTTTGATTTGTTGGAAGCCAATCAGATCATATCATTTGATCTGTTGTATCTGTGGATCCTCCATGATGTGATATTTACATACATTTTGAACCTTAATTTCTCAAAAACTACAGTACAGATTTACACAGTATCACAAAGCACACTTCCCGGGTAAAGATCTAACTTTCTGCCAAATATGGTGAAATTCCATTCAGCCATTTTGGCAGTAGCATTTGCGGACCCCCTTTTTCTGGGCCTTGCTTGATGGATCACCCCAAAAACTTTCAATGAAGGAATGGAGGTAGATGAGACTATGTTTTGGAAAGTTTTGTGAAGATTCATCAAATGGTGCCAAAGTTATTAGCAAATCAAATAATCAATTTCCTATGGAAACGTGGTCCTAACTATACCCTAACTATAACTACCCAGGGGCGTCCACCACTCAGTGATAGAAGTCATTATACTATTTGAAATCCTAAGCACTTCAAAAGCAATGGTGCCTAGAAAAATAAAACATAATTGTTTTGGACGGATATAGTTTATAAAACCAACCTCATTGTTCCCACACGGAAAAAGGTCAATTATTTCATGTGTTCCGGATGGAAGACACAACATTGTTGTTGTCCATACGCTAGTGACGATCCTTAAGGCGCACCTTGGAGCAGGTTTATGGAGCAAAGGTGATTCCATCCAATTTCCACAGCATCTGCTGAGGAAGAGCCCTGTATGTGTATTTTGGAGCCGTTGTCAAAGTCACTAGAAGCCGAAGCATCCAAGGGTTTCTCAAGCAATGCATTAATCAGCTACGGAAGACACTGGGGACAACAATACCCATGAGTCGTTAATGGGTCCAGCAATACATCAATGTCCAATGGTGCAATCAGCTGTGATCCTAGGCATATGTCTAGTACGCATTAATGGCCACAGAGCAGGCAATAGAATACAGATTGTATACAGTTAAGCCAAATAGGCCTGAAGGACAAGAACCAGTGCTCGTCTAGTTCTCGAAGGCGAAGTGTGCCATACTTGTAAACTATGTGCTCACGGGATTGAAGCCCAAGCAGTGTTTCTCAATTCCAAATCAAACTGGGGTGTCCATTGCGGATCAGAAAAAAATAAAATCAGGATTCCCACCAAAAGATGCAGGACAAGCAGGAGCCCTCCAAAAACGCTTCCCAGCATGGAGTGTATGCATGGTGGAATTACTCCGAAGATTGTCTGAAAGGTGCTAACCAGTCCAGAGCTGATACATTTTAAAAAATGCACTATTCCTCTAGCATCAGTAATGTTAAAGATACGATGGACTTGCTCCCCAAAATGCAGCTGGAAGTGAGTGTGGAGTATAGGCTGTATCTCAGAATAGGACCTTGCAACCTGGAGATCAAACGTCTCTCTTGCTGAAGTTAAGGCCACATCATGTTGAAAAAGCATGGCTTTAAGTCTAAGGGAATCAAAGCATATGTTGGAAACATTTATCAAAGGCCACAGCGCTACCTACCTAATTTTGCCGGCAGGTGGAAACGGTACTTGTGTACAGCAAGTGACGAAGGGATTAACCTTGACCAGATAAGCGATGCCCGGTTACATTCCACAGCAACCTTCATCATTTAGCATCAGGTAGCTCCAATTTGAGAGCAGTTTGAAAAACGGACATATCACGGCAGCTAGGGAACCCTTCAGATAACATGCTAAGTTTGCAACAAAAGTATTGCATTCCCCTTGAAGAGAAATGTCCTTGCAAACTAAGGATCTGCTTACGGCATCCTCACAGTCAGAACCACCAAGAAAAATTTCTATGTCACATTTCCTGCACTTAAACCTGAACAGTAATTCCCAATACTATGCACATAACATTTCCCCTACCGTTTTGTATCTGCCTACCTGTTGGTATTGGTGCCAATATTGGAATTGTAAAGTCATGACCGGTAGGGTTATATAACCATGGATATTCCAGTCTGTGGATGGTGTCTCTGCCATGGTAAAAGGAAACTGGTCTAATTTTTCAATGTGCAACATGGTGTATTTCGCATATCTGCATGCCATAGTTATCTCTCTTTCCGTCAGATCGTATGCAGAAATCAAACTAGAAGTGTTGATGTTACGCCACACCACGTGGCCAGAACGTAGTGTTTGCAATGTCCAGCTCAGCATTATGATGGAACATAACTGTGACTGTCGATGTTGTAAATTAAACATGTCCTGCTGTATTATGTCAATTGTAGAAGACACAATGTTGCTCAGCAAATAAATTCTGGATGATAAAGTGGTCATACCATTGTCAACCACAGCAAAAGACTTTTCCATATTTACCCTGTCGATCTTGCACAATCTCTCTGCAGCTTCCTGCTGAGAAATCTTCCTTAGCTCATTGTATATTCCTTACAAGAAGCACTTTTGACGTGGGTTTCTGGGACTTAGCAAAATATCCCTGAGATCCAGGTCATCAGATAAAAGGGACAAGTGTTGGTTCACCTGGGAAAGTGTTGAGGTCTTTAGCCACTCTAGGCATAACTTCCGAACACTATGTGCTGTCACCACCCTTGCGTGTTCTGTTTGTACATAACGTAGGTTGGGTCTGTTGATCTTAAACCCTCCCATGTTACCCAGGAACCTAGACTGCCATTTATCTGTGTCTAGAGGCCAAGCCAACCAACCCTGCTGATCGGGGTCTGATGTATTGTACGATCCATTGCGGCACATGGCACCTCTTGTATCCTCACCGTCCTTTGTGTATTATTGCCAATGTTCAAAGTGTGCAAATGTTGGAAAGCGAGGTATGTTCAAATCTTTTGCCTAAGCTAAACCAAGACAGGAAGCCTGTTGCATTCAGGAAAATCATTTGATCTGGTATGAGGCATGCTCCAAATGACACCTCCTTTCCCTGAACCTGCCAAAGTTTTGTTCCGCAGACAGATTTTGTGTCTATTGTGTCCTTCCAAAAGTCAAAACCATGTATAGACAGTTGGGAAATAAAGGAAGCAGAGTAAATCAGCTTGGCGTTTGTGAGCATATTCTTCTTTGCAAGTGTAGGTGCAAGCCTATAATAATAAGATGCTGGGTCTGATGGGTCAAAACCAGAAAATTATGCACATTTTTGTGCAAATGTTTTTAAACTACCTTTTGGCAGTAATCATAAACAGCATGTGGGACACTACCTTTGTGTAATTAATGGTGACCATAATGTTGTTAGCAGAGCAGGGGGGGGGGATGGTCAAGCGGCTAAGATGGAGGACGCACTTTAGAGAAGGTCAACGATCTGCCCCTGTTATCCTGCCTACTACTCAATCAAAAAAAGCCATCCAAGCCCAAGCAGATGGCAAAATAAACCTAGATATCAGTGCACCAGGCGGTGAAGAGAAAATGCAACATAGGGGACAAGAGATGGTGCATCCCTAGGGAATATCACTGACCCGCGCCGCACGGGAGATGGCCCTGAAGAACTGTCAAGGCGCTGGTCGGCTACCGCCTCCAAGAGGATCGAGACCCCCCTTCCTGCAAGTGACTGTGGATGGTAAGAGCGGCAGAGATGGTCCAGCCCGCGATGCATTTTGCAAGCTAGAGTGTACCATCGGGTCAGAAGTGCAATTACTGGGGGTGAGAAGGAGGCGGGGCCCGGCCTATGTTCCTGTTAGCTGCCTGCATCAATCCGTCGCTCCCTGAGGCCTCGGAGGTCAGAACATCCTGGGCTATGGGGACCTCCTGAATGGGGCGAAGGCAGTGGCTGCTGTCCTCCCGAAACGATGCCGTGGCATGACGAGAGATGACAGACACCACAGCTGCCCATGCAGATGAGTACTTTATTTTGCAGCAATGGAGGCGACTTAAACACCCTAAAGCACCAGAGGTGAGGAGTGGGAAACCTGCGCGGGTGCCTGGAAGAGGCCCAGGGGCCAGCTCTGGCCCAGCCCTTACGGCAAAGGCAAATGCGGAAGGGTGCACCTCCCCTACATTAGACCCTCATGCCAAAGTCACATAGCAGGCCTGCGAGGGGACCAGGAAAGGTTCCGACCAACTCTAACCATACTACGCTAGTTCCGATTCGAACATTAGCGCACAGGCACGACATAAAGCTGTTCTGCTCTGCCTAATTGTTGCAGTACAGTGACATTGAGCCAATTGCCGCTAGAAGCGGAGCCTGGGCTTCCTTGGGCCCATTGAGCAGTACCACAGTGGGAAATGAGAGTATCAAATGAGGCACTCAAAACCACGGGAAGGCACCCCATTAAGTGGCAGGCCCAATACTGCTTCCCTCATGTTGACAAGAACGCCATAGACACTATAAAACCACCGGGAAGCAGCGAGAGAGTGATGCGATACAACTCGGGAAAGGGGCAATCACCTCAGATCAGAGACCCTACTCAGTAACAAAAACCCCTTAGAGCAGCAGATACCAGGGACAAGGGTGGAGACACAACTCCCTACAGGTACATAGAAACCCTCTACAAGACAGCTACAAAGAGGCGCAACAGCAAGGACAATTCTAGCGCCGTGACTGGAGGAGGGCCTGTGCACATACCAAATACGCAATGCTGCAACATAAGCCAACCCAGGCAGCGCCTCTCATACACCATAGGCCTGAGATTCACCATTGATATGCCTACAGCTCAACAACTGGTTATGGGCCCTCTATGATCGACTACGCCACAGGCAGTGCCCCGATCTTGCTTGGATGGACCACTTCAGACTGAAATTACCACTTCACACTGGCCCCTTGCACCTAACCTTAACCGCAAAAATGGATACAGTGCTCAGCACAGTTGAAAACCTCAGCGTAACACTCCACCACACTCGCACATCTCTGGAGGCCAAAATCGACAAAGTCACTTGGGACTTCACACTATTGCATGCGGATCAACGCAAATTAACAGAAAAGGTATACACTAATATGACCCTGCTTATGGAGATGCGGCCAATCACAAACTCAAATACCGCCACATTACAAAGCCTTCTAGACAGAGTAAGCAACCTGGGAGAAAGAATGACGGACGATGCAGAAGGCCACTCCTATCATAACAATGTACGAGTGATGGGCCTACCGGAGGGTGCAGAAGGCCAAGATGCAGTATCCTATACAGAGAACTGGCTAAAGGAGTTATTGCCCAAAAATGCACTGTCTCCTCAGTACACAGTAGAACGTGCACACAGGGTACCACCTCGCAATTCGCAAACCAGCACCAGGCGCTGACCCCAGACCCTTCCTTATTCGATTACTGAATTACACAGACAGAGATGCCATCATAAGGGTAACCTGCAAGTTGTCAGCTATAATGGTACAAAATGCACGTCATGCTGTTTCCTGATTATACGGCACAGGTGCAGAGACTCAGCGGCTCCTTCCAATCAGTGTAAAGGCATTTATGTGAACTGGACATGCGCTACTCCCTGTTGTTCCTGGCCTGACTCCGAAAAGTAGCGAAAGGTGCCACCCATTTCTTCGACTCCCCTACGGATACATGGGACTGGCTGTAAGATCAGGGATTGGCAACAGGACGCATGTTGCCAGACACCCAGGCGAAGTCACGTCAAGACAGAGGTAACCGCAGACAAAGCAAGAACAAAGGAAGGGCTCAGACAATCACACCGAGAGCTGTCCCTGACCTTTAGCAAATATTATTAGAGCTCAGAGAAGCTCTACAAGTAGCAGCTGTAATTAGCGACGGGATGCACAGATGAGACCAGTAAACAGCGTCAACCAGGTCAACAAATGAATAGGACCCGATTCGCCAACTCTCCCACTGTTGACACCACAAACCTCAGACGACATAAAATAGGCATCAGCTAGACACTAACTGACCACGTGGAAATCTGTGGAGGTGGATAAGGCCTTACGCCAGTTCAGCCAGATACTGCTGCCAAGCCAGAAGAATCAAGGTGAGCAACACGCACAGAGGCAACGCTAAATGGTGTTGTCACACAATATGATACCTTGGGAAACCATCTGCGATGCATTTACATGTGCAAGTCTCTCCTGATGTGACACCACAGGGGCATTTAGAGACCAAGACCACTGCATATACAACCTCCCACACACTGACACTTTCGGTAGTCCCCATGTTACCACTCCACAGTTTGGGAGGGCCATTGTTTTGGATCTGCTGTAATAAAGTTGCAGATGTTATAGTGCTACACCCCATTTTTCTTTATTCACCCACCGACAGAGTGAGCACTACCCGAGCCCCGCATACGCAGCGGACCTCACCGGATGCAGAAAGCCCAGTGCCTTCCACTTATAAGCAGCACGCACACTCATAAGTCCCTTACATGGCAGACACTAACGTCATTACCTTGAACGTAAGGGCCATCCACATGCCAGCATTATATATTCATGCCTGCAATGTAGGGCCACCAACATAGCTGTACTGCAGAACATGCACTTAACACAACTGGTAGGAACCCAGCTTCACCAGCGCTGGCAAGGACAGTTGTTCAACACTAATTATTCTACACAGGCAAGGGAGGTGCTGATATAGGTTAAGGCGTCAACAACCTTTGAAACAGAGAAGGTGAAGGTAGACCCGGACGGCAGATATATTTTAGTCAAAGGCCAGTTAAATGGCCAAATCACTCTAATAGGGTCCATATATGCTCCCAACACCCAGCAAGCAGCATTTATCTGTCAACTCATACGATACCCTATCCCACACTATTCTATTAGGAACTGGAACCACTGTAATTTTCACCAGGGACAAGTCCTTCACTACACAGTGCGATGATGCATGTGGTTTTACAACCAAGTTCACATGTTGTACTGTAGAGCCTTCTGGGAGATAATGTTCATTCAGAAGTAGAAAAAAGACAGTCACCAAACAGCCTCTCTTTGGAAAGTGGAGTCTTCAGTCATCATCATCATTTAGTTTTTATTTCGATTTAAAATCACAAAAGACAATTCATTTAATCCAAGAGGTGAAATACATAAGCAAAAAAGATAGACATATTTAAACATTAAAACGATTTTATACAAGAAGTGTAATGGGTCTTCAATGATGAAATACATAAATATATAATAAATAGCTAAAAACTGCTAAAATGAACTCAGGCTTAGCTGCCATCAGGGTACATACAAGTATTCACAATCCTGCATACAAAAACCAGGTTAGGTTCATTCTAAACTAATGCAGCAATGTACAAAATACAAAATGCATTTACCCAAGGCCGGGGAGCGAAGGGAGAATTAACAATACCTCCTCTCGTTAGCACGTATCACCCACGACCAGCCTAGGAACTTGGCAACAGTGATCACTGTGGACTCATTAGTAGATGTTTTTAGGATCCTAAGTGCTTCGCTACTCAACCTAGTACCTATAATTGAACATAGGGGTTTCAGCCATCTGGTCCTAGGGATTTTATATGCTGGGCATACAAACAAAATGTGTGCCAGCGATTCAATATGGCTGGGACAGAATGGGCATTTACTGCTAATCGAGGTATGCCATCTACTAACAAATGAATTGGTGGGAAGAGAACCCACCCTAAATTGGTGATAAAGTTTCCTATCTTTTGAAGAGGTAATGAGTTCCCAGTAATCTTCGTTCTCTGCTTCATGCTTATGCTCTAAAAGTCTCTGGACAGTGAGGGTTTAGTTAAGGCGGAAAAACGCTTCATAATAAGCGAATTCCAATACGCTGCCTTAAATTCACTCTTCGCTGGGAAGGGATTTCCGACGGGATTTACACACAATCTACTTATCCCCATCTCTCAAAGAGTGATTTTTACTCGCCTTAACCACAGGATTTTACTCATACCGTCAGCCTCCCTAACTTCCAGAAGAGCCTCTGCATAGTGGGAAAGCTCTGGAGTGACCCAGAGCCTTCTCCAGTAAGCCACTGGCCTAAGATGTGCCACATCCTCAATTGAATAGCAACCCAAATCTAGAAATAAGGGCAATAGCGGTGTAGACTGTGGAAGGCCGATTAATGACCTCAGAAATTTATTCTGGGCTGTTACTAGGGGAACTAGATTGGCAAAGCCCCACAATTCGGCCCCATACAAAATTGAGGCGCAGATTTTTGTAGTGTATATTTTTAATACTGGAGCAATTGGTTAGTGTATGAAAAACGCTGCTCCTTCAGCAGGGTACCTGAGAGTTGGGCATGCTTGACAGTAAGTAAATTAATCTGAGGCTTCCAACTGAGTTTACTACCAATAGTTACCCCCAAATAAGTAAAATTCTGAGTCTGTTCCAAAATACCTTCCTTCATTTCAACTCTACCTTTAATATTCTTATGTTTGTGTAGGACCATTCTTTAGTTTTCTCCACATTCACTAGAAGATCATGGTCCTGACAAAACTCCTCAAATCTCGCTAGGGCACACTGTAAGCCCTTTCGTGTCTTAGAGAGTATAAGGGTATCGTCTGCAAACATAAGCAACGGGATCTTCATACCTACTAGAGTTGGTGCATCAGTAGGGTAGTTCTGAAAATACTGTGCTACCTTATTAATATATAGGGAGAAGAGGATTGGTGCTAAAACGCACCCCTGACGAACCCCCTTCGCTATAGGGAACCTTTGAGTAACACTCCCTTGCATATCCCAACGTACATGCGTATAGTTGGCGTCATGTAAAGTAACCAGGAAAGCCAAAATTTCTAGCGGCATGCCTAATTCCAAAAAGGCTCTCCACATTTTAATGCAGGGGACAAGATGGAAAGCCGACTTTAGGTCGATAAAAGCTGCGTAGATAGTACCCCCCCTATAATTACTATACGCCAATAAATCAAAATAAACCTGATCAATAGTACTGGTTCTTGAACGGAAGCCTGCCTGGAGTGGAGACAAGATGTCATATTCCTCAACCCAGGCCTGGATACGGCTCAGAACCAACCTAGCTGAAACTTTCTGTATGCAATCAATAAGGCTTATCGGCCTATAGTTGCCTGGATTAGAGCGGTTCCCTTTCTTAAAGATAGGGAGAATTTCTGCTCCAGACCATGTGCCGGGCATAGGTGCTCCACTTGCTAAAGCATTCACGAGGAGCTGTATGGTTGATGCCCAGTTAGATATATCGTGGAGGAACAGATCCGCGGGAATACAGTCAGGCCCTGCCGCCCTGCCTCTCGGCACCGAAAGTAATACTGTTTCCACCTCTTTCCTAGTAAAATGCAGGGTGGGTGTGGGAGGTGGCAAATCAAGGTTTTCCTGTGCCTCATCCATAATTTCAAACTGGGCTTTAAAGTGAGATACCCACTAATCTGGAGCTACGTGGTTCACTGGCACCCTGCGTGGTTCTCCACTTCCCCACTTCACTAAATGCCAAAAAGTGGCCATACTTCTCCCTGAGCATGCCTTATAGGAGTCTTCAGTCATTATTAAAGCTTCCATCTGAACTTCTTGTATGGTAGCAAGAGGATATTGTCGGCTACACAGGAGCCCATACGGCCCACTGTTGAGAATCGGACACATAGTGTGGTGTGATCAGATTGATGGAGACAAACTTTTCATTTCGGCAACGGGCAAGACGTTGAAGAAGTACGGTTCTAGTACCTTCAACAGCAAGGACAGGTACAGGTAAGATGGCCCAAATTCTTTCTTGTCCTGTATTTTTGCTCTGACCAGATCCCCAATCTTTGGGACCCAGACATGTCATGCCGATACTGCTTTCCCTTCCTCAGTGGCAGTACATTTCACTTGGACGTTGCTCTGTAAACCTCTGTATTCTTTTAAGTCCTGTAAAACACCCAAACCATCATTGATGTCAAATGGAGTTTCAGCTGCCACTGTGCTGATTCTATCAAGGTCTGGTACCCACATTCTCACCCCAAACAGGATTTCATAGGGTGTACGACCCCCCCCCCCCCCAGGGATTTTATTGGCTTGTTACTAAGTGCCCTCTGGACCCCGTATAGGTGAATGGCCCAGCTGCCACCTGAGCCTAGTGCCCTGGCTTTTAAAGATTGCTTTAAGTCCTGTTTTTTCTTCTCAACAACTGAATTTCCTTCAGGGTGGTAGAGAGAGGAGTACTGCAAGGCCACACCGAACTTCCAATGGCTTCTTTGTAAGCCTGAGAGCTAAACGACGGACCCTGGTTGGAATGTAGTGTGTCGATTGCGTATGTCCCTATAAAGTCTTGCAAACAGTCTGGGTGTCAGTCGTGCGCTGGGGCCAAACCCATAGAAATCTCAAGTATGAATCTACTGCCACCAAGATGTACTTGTAAGCCCCATCAGAGTGTAAGGGGCAGCAATGACCCAAAATAGACACAAGCAAGAGGTTTGTCTGAGATCAATAAAGGTGTTTGTGGTTGAAGTGCTGCCAGTGGAGCCTTTCATCTGCTGGCAAATGTCGCATTTAAGGACAAAGTCCCTGGCCACCAGTAGCGCTGC
The DNA here is from genome assembly GCF_964204655.1 of Triturus cristatus. Classification (NCBI taxonomy): domain Eukaryota; kingdom Metazoa; phylum Chordata; class Amphibia; order Caudata; family Salamandridae; genus Triturus; species Triturus cristatus. Next base: position 990,496,654 of record NC_140592.1, read on the forward strand.
TTCAGTAAAGAAACTGTGGCAGTAATCGCTGCATTCGCTGAACCCAAACCCTCATGTGCAGCTAGATCAATCCCAATCTGCATTCAGTGTTTGGTATTACTTTATCCCCCACTCCTGGAATTAGAGCAGACAGAATATTTTTTGCATCTAACTTGTAGGAATACTTAAGTGGAAAGACTTTCGGCCGTGCTGAGCTATTGCGTGTGGCATTGACAGCTATCATAGTTGTTCCATCTATCCTCATACTAGAACAAGTGTTTGCAGCAAGGGCAACAGTAGGCACTCTTGCCTTGGCGGCTTCATCCTCCATTGATTTACCTTCAATGTGAACACCAACACTCCGATGACTCAATGTGTGAATTACAAAAACCCGTGGCAGGCTTTCTTTCAGCTTCACCACTTGTTCCCAAAGCATCTTGTGCTTGATTGTACAACCCTTGGTGTCTCAAAACCCATTTTGGCCCCAATAGTGAAGGTATTCATTGTAAGACTGGACACAGTAGAAATTAATCACACACGATAAGTGTGAGGAATTCCCGATCTGTATTTTGTAATGCCAATATCAGGGCTTTTAGTTCTGCCAGCTGCGCTGTGTAGTCCCCTAGGGACTGTGTGTGTTTTCTTCCAGGAAGAAATTTTCCATCTCTCATGCGCCCTTTGACGATTGAGCATGCCTCAGAATATTGTTGTTTCGATCCTATGCAGGTTGAGCAGATCCATTGGTATAACATTCATATTGATTTAAAGGCATTATTTTATTAGGCAGATGATATTCTTGTTGGGACTGCAGGAATGATTGTGTTTGTAATGTAGCACCAAATCTGTAGTCTACATTCATTGCAGTGAGAGAGCTAGCCCACTGAATCCATCTTGGATGTAGAACTTTAGCATTCGGAATGGTTGCTTTGGTAACTGCCTCTAAGGTCGGTACTGGGGTAACAACAATTATACGTTTTCCCTGAGCCAGGGCTTTCTCTCTCATTGAAGCAGACTGTACGGCTGTGAGTATTTTGTCATTGGATGCAAAATGAATGTCAGTGTCCGTGTACAGATTTGATTTATATGTTATAGGTACCGTATCACCTTTTCTGAAAGTGAAGTAGGTGTACCCGGTTGGTCCAGCGACAACACAGATCACCAGGTTAGTTGTGTTGACACGTGTGTGTAAATGTCTGGAAGCAAGCATGTCAGCTTGTACGGAACGTAAAATATCAGTAGGTTCCTGTGTCCAGTGTTGCACTGAAAAGTCGGGTCTAATTAAGTCGTAGAATGGGCTTACCCTTTCTGCGTAATCCAAAATGTAAGTTTTGCCAAAATCTTTAAATCCTAAAATGGATTGCAGTCTGTTCAGAGTTGTTGGAGGTTGGTGCAATGCACACTTCTCTAATAAATGTGATGCCAGGCTTTTGCCTTCACTTGATAACTTGTATCCCAGAGACAGGACACTGAGGTGGGCTATTTTAGATTTTTTTACATTGAATTTGTAGCCCAGGTATTCAAACCCCACCATTATGTTGTTTACTCTAGCAAAATGTTCCATTATTTCATCCTCTGTCAGATAAATATAATCTACATAGGACACCGCCTACTCATCAATACTTTGAAGTAAATCTGCTACACTGGCTAAAAACAGCCCAAGGCTATTCTTATACCCTTGAGACAAATGACAAAATTGACGCTGAGACCCTAGCGCTGAAAATACGGTCAAATATCTACTTCCAGGTTCTATATTCTGGCAGAAGAAACCATTTGAGATGTCTGGTGTTGTTTTGTATCTCCTCCGCATGATGTTTTTCATCAGTGCGGCACTGTGAGCATTCTGTACTGCAAATGTGCATGTGGATGCATTCAAATGTATGTAATCTAAGACTAAACAATATGAGTCTCATGTTTTCTATGATGTGGTGGAGGGTGCCTGTACACCAATGTATGTGCTCTTGGTGAGTCCACATATGGAAAGCATTAATCTGGTGTCTCATCTTTAATGTAAGTGTGAAACAGTTTTGTGTGTCCATGTGCAGCAGGGAATATAACCCAAGAATAAAATACATCAGTCCTGAATGCTTTGTGTGCCTCAACACTGAAGGTAACATGTCCACCACTTGCCAGGAGGCCATTTTGTAATAATTTCATAATAACTGCCTGTCTGCAATTTTCTGAAATATTTAGAGTATCTTCTTGTACTCCAACACCGTCTCCCTGTTCAGACATTGTAAAAGTCAAAAATGTTTTTTATGAAGATGAATTTATTGAGATTCTGTTTGTACAATATGGGAATGGTTTGAATCCTTCAAGCTTGAGAAAACCTACAGTCAATACATAGGACGTACCTACTTTTCCCACTATGGACGTCTCTGGTTTAATGTGAGTAGGGGTCTCTAAGAAAGCACAACTGAACTACCCAGATTTTACCATGAAATAAGTGCCTAATCAATGTTGGCGGAGCCATGTGGTGTAGTTCTTACTAATCCGTAGGACATGTGCATTGTTTCAACAACATAAACCAAGGGCTTCATTCCTAGACTTGTGCTGGCACCACCACGGGAAATGTTGGCCTATAGACCAGCCAGCTCACAGTGCCACCGTAAGCCACCCTAATCTACCAGGGAGCAAACAGTTTCTGGCAACCACTGAACACGACAACCCTGAACACTCAGGGATCGTGGAAACACTTCAGAACCTTTCGCTCAGTCACTTGTGCTCACTTGTTTTCAGCGAAATATTCAGAGAGTACACAGTGGGACATTTTCAATAATACTAGGAGACAGAAGCAAATAAAGGAGATTACAAGCACCAAAATAATTAACAGAAGATACATTTCTACCATGGTGCTGAAGCAATGAATATATACAGGCATATATGCAAAATTTTAATCTAACTTACTCCTGAAATGCGGACCCTACTCTAAGTGTACCTAGGGTGTGAGTAGATGTAGAGCCAAGAATACCCCCTAGGGAGGATCCAACCCCATTACCTGATCTGATAGAGTGTAAGACCCCGTCTTGGTCTCAAATTGGATATCCCTCATGGAAGACCGGTATTTGATTATTTCTCAGCATGCAGGGACCTTCAGTGTCAGCAGAAGTGCCTCCTCTACCAATCTATCGGGATGCCTATTTCTTATAATAAAAAGCAGCCTTCATGATGTGTGCACTAGATTAGTGATGTTATGGATATGTGGATAGCGCTGTCACCTTTTGGATGAAGGACGCCCTGCCCTCTGGGCTGTTCAGGACCTACCCTAAGGGTGAGTTATATCTATTAACAAGCAAGATTTTGATCTGGCAAAAGGTTTATTTTGCCAGATCAGATTTGCAGTTTAAAACTACACACAAAGGGTGCAAGGGCAGGACTGAGACATGTCCAAAGGGCAACTTAAGTGGGTGACACAATCAGTGCTGCATGACCACTTATTGCATTTAATTTACAGGTCATTGGTACAGACAGTACCACTTCACTAGGGACTTAGAGGTAAATTAAATGTGCCAAATTAGTGTTAGCAAATTCGCCATGTTTTAAGGGGGATAGCACAAGCACTGGTTACCAGTGGTAAAGTATGCAGAGTTCTAACACCTACAAAAAAGTCAGCAAAACAGGAGTATTAAAGGTAAAAGGTTAGGGGAGTACCAGACAAAGGATGCCGGGTCTATCAAGGAAGAACTGCTGCTATTCTTGAATGAAAATAGCCATTGTTTTACTCAATCTCCCAATAGCCTGTGGCACCATGGAGAATCACATCTGCTGAGGATATGTAAAGAATGTGCTGAAGTCACTTGTCACACTTTGGAATGGCTTCTCCCGTTGCATCCAACAAATTCAGAAATTGAATCATCACATTAGAAAGCATATTGTGAAGTACTTCTAAGGTCAACCCCTTCATCCTCACTCTTCATGTATCAATTGCACATGTCCTGGAAAAGCACCATGTACATCACCAAATGCATGCTAAAGACACTCAACAAATGAGAGTTTATTTTATGTGAACACAGCCAAGGAAGAACACTTGATTGCAGGAGGACCAAAATTTAAGTCATTACAATTCCAGTGGTGTGCAAGCGAGGAGCATCACTTTGAGTGCACTGAAAGTTAGGAACCATAAAGTCTTATTTGATGACAGTCCTGATGATGGTTCACTTAGACCACTGTAACATTGTTTACAGAGGACCAAAGAAACTCAATAGGATTCAAAGGCTCCAGAATCACAGATCCTGAATGTATCTGAACCTTCAACTTTGCAGCAGGTTAAAATCAACTTTAAGGGCTCTCCATTAGTGTCAGGGCTGTGGTAGGCTCAGCTAGATTTCCGACATTTTGCATACACTCTAGGAGTCAGGCTGGTCGTTTGGTAGGTAGGCGTAGAAAGATTTCAGTTCGATCGCTTGCTGCCATCTTGCGATCCTTTAGCGCTTAGGATTCAGGTACACACCCCCCTCAAGATGGCCGCTGGCTGGTACATCTGTTTTTCAGTTATTTTTAGGTTCATGCAGCGGTGTAGTCTTTTCTCAGTTTTTGAAGTGCGCGAGCGCGTCCTCAGCGCGGCGCACTTCAACCGTCAAAATTGGTTTGACAAGACGGAGTTTCCTTTCGCTCCGTATTTCGTCAGAAGCACGCCCCGTCAAGATTTTGGCAGTTAGTTCTGAGAGAGCCAACTTCCCCTAAGTTTTCTTCCCAGTCCCAAGTTATTTGGGTTCCAGTATTTTGCTCACTCTCCTCAGGAGTACAGTTCTAGTTTGTAGTCACAGCGTGAGGTGAAGAGTCCAATTCCTTTCCAGTTCCACCACTTCTCGACGGACAAGAAGAAGGTAGAATCAATTCTCGAGCTTCCCCTTCAGAGAAGTAAGTGCTGATTTCTTCCTATATCTCGTGGACTCTGGATTCCACTAAGGGCTTGTGACTTTCTATCGACTATTTGAGAGAATAAAGAAGCGCTGTCTCTAAAGATCCACAGAGCTCCAGAACATTTTCGGAAAGAAAGACTAGAGAGAAAGTAGTTGCAAGAAACAAGTAAGAACTAAAAGAGACCTTGCAAGAGAAGCAGCATAGCATATATAATATATATATATATACATATATGAATTGAACTTTCAACCTAATTTTTCTGCCTCACTCTGGAAGTAGAAGAAAGAGTATTTAGTGAACATTTATTTGAACATCACTCAATCTTCTAGTAGAATACAGGTAACGACGGACTTCTAGGGGAGGAGGTGTGGAAGGGATATGAGGTAGATCAGGCTTACATATGTTTCTATTTGCAGGAGTGGTACCCACCTTTCAACTCCACTACTCACCCACTAGAAGGTATCTACCCAAAGCAGAGAGCGGCAAAACACAGTGTCAGGACAGGTACAGTAGGTTAGAGGTCATGTAATTTCTGTGTAGAGCTAGTGGTAAGAATTGTTGTTAAGTAACTCTCGTTGCAGGAATCGGAAGACAAGGTCCGAGTCCAGTCCAGGAAGAAGACGCAGTGTTGTCTCTCTTTTCTGTCCAATTCCCCTTTCCCCCTCTCTGCTGCTCGTGAGCCTCTGAGCTCGCGGTAGCGGAGTGGTGGAGTGGAGATCAAGCATCGGCTCCTGTGGAAAAGGCTCAATCGACTCAGGTACCTTGACTGAACCTTGACAGATTGAAGTGCCCAAAAACAATTAAAATTCCACCCGAGCACGATGGCTGAGGGAATTGATGTAAAGGCTCTTGCAACGGTGTTAGATAGTATACAGAAACAGCTAGGTGACACCTTGGAAGATAACAAGTCCCTGAGGGAAGAGGTTAGGAAGTCTGCCCAAGAAGCTCGTTATTGGCGTCAGCAGTTTGACGAGTTTTCCGGAGGTTCTCCTTCCTCAGTTAAGGAAGATAAGCCTCCTTCTTTTGCTCCTGCCCCGTCTGCTGCAGAACTCACTACTCAGGTTATTCATGCTATCTCCCCGACAATTCCATTGGCAGCTCCAGAAAGATTTAGTGGGGACCCACACAAGGCCCAAATTTTTCTCACGCAATGTTCCTTACACTATCTCTGTCGGCCAATCATTTTTAAGGAAGATCAATCTAAAGTGGCTTTCATGCTGTCGTACCTGAGTGGAGATGCTGCTGCCTGGTCCATGCCCTTGGTGACCAACAATGATTCCATTTTGTATGATTTTGAAGGATTCAAGAGAGAATTTTTACGGATTTTTGACAGAAGAACCATCTCCCAATCCACGGACAATGAGCTGTTAGATCTTAAGCAGGGGAATCGTGAATTAGTGGCATACCTGGCCCAATTCAACAAACTAATTGTGGAAACCAGTTGGCCTGAGGAAAAACGAGCTGCAATTTTCTATCGAGGCCTAAAGGACGAGTTAAAGGATGGTCTATCACAGATCCCAAGGCGTCCTACTGAGGTCTCTGAACTAATTGACTTAGTCCTACAGATTGATCAGCGACAAAGTGAAAGAAAGAGTGAGAGACGTAAGGAATTTAGGAATGTCCCACCTCGGTTTGACAGAATAAAATCAGAAGGATCAAGGTTAAAGGAAGCTGTGTCTGAGGAAGAGCCTATGCAAATTGGTTCAGTAAGAGGGCCACTGTCGAAGGAAGAAAGGGAGAAGAGACGATTGGGCAAGTTGTGCATGTACTGTGGGAACTCTGGTCATTTTGTGCGGGAATGTACAAAGAGGCCCAAGAACAATTTTGGGTTAAAAGATCGGCTCCACCAGTAGAAGGGGTTGCCCTGGTGGAAGCGAAGGAACAGTCAACTCCAGAACCAAAGTTAGTGGCAAATACCTTGCAATCATCGGCGCCACATTTGATCATTTCTGTGCAAATAAGATTTGGAGGTCGGATCAAGGAGGGGATTTCTGTCATGATTGACTCAGGGGCAACTGGAAATTTTTGCGACATAGGTTTTGCCAAGTCTCTCGGAATCACCTTTTTGAGAAAGGAAAGGCCAGAGCCGGTTCGCGCAGTGGACGGAACGAGCTTGTCCTCCGGTCCTATTGTGTATGATACTGAGAGGATCCTGTTGAGTGGACCTGGACAACATCTTAGTTCCTTGCAATTTAGTCTGATCGACGCTCCACAATTTCAGCTGATTTTGGGTCTGCCTTGGCTCACTGAGCATAATCCGTAAATTGATTGGGCCAGACGTTCGATTTGCATGAACTCTGAGTATTGTCTACATCATTGCTTTCACACGATTCCAGATTCCCCAGAAGTTTCTCAATCCCAACTTTTAGCAAGCTTCCCCAAGACAATTTGTGCGCTTGACACCCAAGAAATTCCCCTTGAATACGAAGATCTGGCCTCAGTGTTCGACGAAAGAGAGGCAGAACGTTTGCCACCTCATCGGGAGTACGACTGTCGAATCGAGCTTGAGCCAGGAGCCTCCCTTCCCTGTAGTCGGATTTATGCATTGTCTGAAGCGGAAAATGCCCATCTCAAGGAATATCTGAACAGATACCTGGCCAACGGATTCATTCGCCCTTCCCAGTCTCCAGTTTCGTCCCCGCTTTTTTTTCATCCCCAAGAAAGATGGCCAATTAAGGACTTGCATAGACTATCGCGCCCTTAACTTGGTAACCAAGAAGAACCGTTATCCGCTTCCCTTGATCTCGGAGCTGTTAGACCAGGTGAAAGGAGCGAAAGTTTACTCAAAATTGGATTTGAGAGGGGCTTACCATTTGGTACGTATGGCAGAAGGCGAAGAGTGGAAAACCGCCTTTCGTACTCGTTTTGGTTTATTTGAGTACCAAGTCATGCCATTTGGCTTATGCAATGCTCCGGCTGCTTTCCAGCATTTTTTGAACGATGTTTTGCGAGAATTTTTAGATCGCTTCGCAGTGGTTTACATAGATGATATCCTCATATTCTCTGCCAGCGAGGAAGAACATATCCAGCACGTCAGATCCATACTGAAGAAATTGCTTGAAAATCAACTTTTTGTCAAATTGGAGAAGTGTGTTTTTCATACGACTCAAGTTGAGTTTTTGGGATTTGTGTTGTCCTCAGATGGAGATTCTATGGATGAGTCTAAGGTGCGAGCTATCAAGGAGTGGCCCTCTCCGCGTACAGTAAAGGAGGTACAGAGTTTCCTTGGATTCGCCAATTTTTACAGGCGATTTATCATCAACTTTTCTGAGCGAGTTTGTCCTCTTACGAGATTATTGAAGAAGAAGACCAAATTTGAGTGGAATGCCGAAACGGAATTAGCATTTAACGAGCTCAAGAAAATCTTTGTATCATCTCCAATCTTACTCCACCCGGATCCGGGAGAACCATTTTTTGTGGAAGCAGATGCCTCCGATTTGGCCATCGGTGGGGTTTTGTCCCAGCGACATAAGCAGACAGGTCAGCTACACCCAGTAGCTTTTCGCTCTAGGAAGTTGTCTGCGGCTGAAATCAATTATCCCATTGCGGATAAGGAACTGTTGGCAGTCAAGGATGCCTTCACTGAATGGAGACATTATTTGCTGGGAGCAAGGCATGTGGTGACAGTATTTACTGATCATCGGAATCTCCAGTTTTTGAAATCTGCCCGTACCTTGACCCCACGCCAATTGAGATGGTCTTTATTTTTTGCAGATTACGACTTTGTTTTAACTTACAAACCTGGATCGGCAAATGGGAAGGCGGATGCCTTATCTCGCCTAAATGTGAGCGCTGACAACAAGACTGCAGAAAGAGGAGTCATCATTCCAGCTGAACGGATAATCGGAACACTCTCCTACTCCGATATAGAACAGAAGTTACCAAACTTGCGATCTTTGGAAGAAGTTAGAGACTGGACGGCAAAAGGGAAAGAATATCAAGTCAAGGATGGAAAACCCGTCTACCAAGACAAGTTGTTCGTGTCTAGTCGGGAGCTGCAAGAACTAATCATTGAACACTTTCATGACAATATGCTGGCCGGGCACAAGGGAGTGAAGAAAACTACAGAATTGATTTGAAGAGAGTTTTGGTGGCCAGCAATGGAAGCTCAGGTGCGGCAGTATGTAGCTACTTGCGAGCCTTGTATCAAGGGAAAAACACTTAGAAGGGCTCCCCAAGGGTTTTTGCAGCCATTGCCCCCAGCCCCGTACCCGTGGCATACTATTTCAATGGATTTCATAGTGGATCTACCTTCCAGTGTGGGACTATCTGTCATTTGGGTGGTGGTGGACCTTTTTTCTAAGATGAGTCACTTTATCCCTTTAAGGGCCCTCCCCAATGCTACCCAGCTGTCCAAACTGTTCACACAGCACATTGTCAAGGCCCACGGAATCCCCAAGGTTGTTATCTCTGACAGGGGTCCTCAGTTTGTCTCTCGCTTTTGGAGATCCTTTTTGAAAAGATTGGGTGTAGACTCTCGTCTGTCTTCCAGTTTCCATCCTGAGACTGATGGACAGACCGAGAGAGTGAATCAGGAGCTGGAGCAATTCCTGCGCCTGTTCTTGATGGATCAGGAGGGAGATTGGCCAGACCTGATTTGGGCGGCAGAGTTCGCTTATAACAATGCAGAGCATGCTTCCACGGGTTTCTCTCCATTTTATTTAAATTCTGGTCGTCATCCAAACGCTTGGGTAGACAAGGAGTCTAGTGATGTTCCTGCCGTGGAGACTGTGGTTCAGGATTTACATAAGGCCTATCAATTAGCTACTAGAAATCTGTCTCAGGCTAAGATTTCTTACAAGAAGCAGGCCGATAAGAAGAGACGTCCCAATCCTGTTTACAAGAAGGGAGATCTAGTCTGGTTGTCTACTAGAAATTTACGTTTGAAGGGAAACAGAAAGTTTCAGCCGAGGTACATGGGTCCCTTTCAGGTAGACAGAATGGTGAATCCAGTCAGTGTGAAGTTAAGTCTTCCTCCTAGGTTGAGGATACATCCAGTTTTTCATGTCTCCTTGCTTCAGTGTAGTCCAAAAGGGGTTAGGTACAGAAATACTCCTTCCCCAGTTTTGGTACAAGGGCAGGAGGAATTTGAGGTGAAAAGAATACTCGATTCAAAAGTTCAAGGAGGGCAAATTTTCTATCTCGTAGATTGGAAAGGTTGTGGTCCAGAAGAGAGATCTTGGGAGCCCCAATCCAATATCCATGCTCCCCGTTTGCTGAGAGATTTTCACCGCACACACCCCACTAAGCCCAAAAGGGTTAGGGAGGGGGTTTTGGTGGGAGGTACTGTCAGGGCTGTGGTAGGCTCAGCTAGATTTCCGACATTTTGCATACACTCTAGGAGTCAGGCTGGTCGTTTGGTAGGTAGGCGTAGAAAGATTTCAGTTCGATCGCTTGCTGCCATCTTGCGATCCTTTAGCGCTTAGGATTCAGGTACACACCCCCCTCAAGATGGCCGCTGGCTGGTACATCTGTTTTCCAGTTATTTTTAGGTTCATGCAGCGGTGTAGTCTTTTCTCAGTTTTTGAAGTGCGCGAGCGCGTCCTCAGCGCGGCGCACTTCAACCGTCAAAATTGGTTTGACAAGACGGAGTTTCCTTTCGCTCCGTATTTCGTCAGAAGCACGCCCCGTCAAGATTTTGGCAGTTAGTTCTGAGAGAGCCAACTTCCCCTAAGTTTTCTTCCCAGTCCCAAGTCATTTGGGTTCCAGTATTTTGCTCACTCTCCTCAGGAGTACAGTTCTAGTTTGTAGTCACAGCGTGAGGTGAAGAGTCCAATTCCTTTCCAGTTCCACCACTTCTCGACGGACAAGAAGAAGGTAGAATCAATTCTCGAGCTTCCCCTTCAGAGAAGTAAGTGCTGATTTCTTCCTATATCTCGTGGACTCTGGATTCCACTAAGGGCTTGTGACTTTCTATCGACTATTTGAGAGAATAAAGAAGCGCTGTCTCTAAAGATCCACAGAGCTCCAGAACATTTTCGGAAAGAAAGACTAGAGAGAAAGTAGTTGCAAGAAACAAGTAAGAACTAAAAGAGACCTTGCAAGAGAAGCAGCATAGCATATATAATATATATATATATACATATATGAATTGAACTTTCAACCTAATTTTTCTGCCTCACTCTGGAAGTAGAAGAAAGAGTATTTAGTGAACATTTATTTGAACATCACTCAATCTTCTAGTAGAATACAGGTAACGACGGACTTCTAGGGGAGGAGGTGTGGAAGGGATATGAGGTAGATCAGGCTTACATATGTTTCTATTTGCAGGAGTGGTACCCACCTTTCAACTCCACTACTCACCCACTAGAAGGTATCTACCCAAAGCAGAGAGCGGCAAAACACAGTGTCAGGACAGGTACAGTAGGTTAGAGGTCATGTAATTTCTGTGTAGAGCTAGTGGTAAGAATTGTTGTTAAGTAACTCTCGTTGCAGGAATCGGAAGACAAGGTCCGAGTCCAGTCCAGGAAGAAGACGCAGTGTTGTCTCTCTTTTCTGTCCAATTCCCCTTTCCCCCTCTCTGCTGCTCGTGAGCCTCTGAGCTCGCGGTAGCGGAGTGGTGGAGTGGAGATCAAGCATCGGCTCCTGTGGAAAAGGCTCAATCGACTCAGGTACCTTGACTGAACCTTGACAATTAGCTCTCAGTAGATGAAAGAATAAAGTGTAAGGTTCCTTATACATACACAACAATTATTGGGGCAGAGGACCACTGTATTGGTGGGGATATACAGCAAATTGAAACCTGCGAAAAGAATGTAATATATTGCAAGGTTGATTTGTAGAGTGCTGCTTGTGATCTATGAGGGTAACAGAAGCTGAGTAAGTGACTGTAGGTGTGTAGTGAGGCTGGGCCTGAGTACAGGAAGTCTCAATGGTCCCACAAGAATAATAATTGGAAAGCCAGGTCTTTAGTTTCTTGCAGAATTCAAGAAGTGAGGAGGAGGAGGCCCTGATGTGTTGTGGGAGGTCGTTCCAGGATTTGGCCACTGTGAAGGAGACTGATTGACCTCCTGTTTTGCTTCTGTGGAAGCAGTGTGTGTGTGAAAGAGAGTGATTCTGAGCAAAGTTGTCTGGTGCAGTGGAAGTGAAGTCGGTGATTGAGGTATGCAGGTCCCATGTTGTTTAGTGACTTGAATGCATGTCTGAAAAGTTTGAACTGGCAGCCCTTCTAGATAGGGAGCCACAGGAGATCTCTGAGGAGTTGTGTGATGTGGGCCCTAAAGCAAGAGGTCAAGAATGAGTTCAGCAGCAGAGTTTTAAATGGTTTGAACAATGGGTTGGAATGACAGTGTAGAGTTTGCTGCAGTTGTCCAATCTGCTTGTGATTAGGGCCTGCGTGATGGTATGTCTGGTGTGCAGTGGGATCACTTGAAGATTTTACATAACATAAAGAGCATGTGGAAGCATGAGGAGGTGAAGGCATTGACCTGGGAATTCATAGTGTGGTTGGTGTCCAGGATGAAGCCTAGGTTCCTAGCTAGTTCGGTTGGGGTGGGTGTGGGTCCAAGGTTCGCAAGCCACCAAATGGAGTCCCAAGGTGAACTCTTATTCCAGAATGTCACTTCAGTTTTGTTGGTAATGAGCATGAGGCAGTTTTCTTTCATCCAATTGGCCATGCTAATCTGGCACTGTTTGAAGATGGTCTTGGTGGTGGCAGTGTTAACTCCAAGGGAATAAATGAGCTGGGTGTTGTCAGCATTGAAGGTTATGTTGATTTTGTGGGATCTAATGATGTTAGCCACAGGGGACATGTACATCTTGAAAAGTGTGGGGCTGAGTGATGGTCCATGTGGGACTCTGCAAATGGTCCTCGGGCTCTAATGTGAATGGTCTGAGCCCGACTCGTTATGTTCTTCTGGAGAGGTAGGAGGCTATCTGTTTGAGAACTGGTCCTTGTATTCCCGCTATGTGTAGTCTGGCTACGTGTGTGTGGTGTGAGACACTGTTGAAGGTGGTGGTAGTTCCTGAGTACTTGGGGGATGACTGAGGGTTTTCTCAGGAGGGCTGTGACTTCGGCTTGTTTACAGCTATCTGGAAAGTTGGCTGTCTTGAGGCAGGTGTTGATAATAGAAGTGAGTGAAGAGCTGATCATGACTCTGTCCAAGTTGTAGATACATGGTGGGTTAGGGGTCTGTGGCCGTCACTAAGTAGCCTGTTTTCATTATTGCTGCAGTGTCCTCGATGGATAGAGGGTTCTGTGCTGTCAGTTGATAGTCTTTGGTTGATGAGGTTAGCAGACTGGGGAGGTGGAGGGGGGGAACTGGGGTTCGAAATTACTGTAGATCTTGGTGATTTGTTCATGGAAGAAGTCAGAGAGTTAGTTGCAGAGTTCTTTAGTAGGGGTGATGGTGGTGGTTACGGCAGTTGGGTTGGTGAATTTCTTCACAATGGTGAAAAGTTCAGTTATAATTATATGGCAATGCCTAGCAATGCTCCATCCTGGCAATGAGCTCTTAACTTGTACCACAGTAATTATTGAACTTTCAGGACAGACCGACAAGAGAAAGAGAGCTGTTAGGACAGAAGCTGAAGCTGTGCTGTATGTTGGTGGATTGGAATAAAAGATCTAAAGACAAATTCCTGTTTCATAGATTGATTTTAGCAAGTTCTTTGCACTTATTGGAGCTAAATTCAATTCTCAGGCTCAGGGCCATTTTCTTGGTCTCTTTCACTTGATGGTGATAGTGTTGAAGTGCAGCTTTGTAGGTGTTTCTTGTTGTGGTTCCTCAGGTGGTTTCTTGGGGGTTTCTCAATTCCCTTTTGAGTTTTTTGCTAACTCTTTTGGATTCTCTGAGGTCAGCATTGTACCAGCTAGCTTCTTTGTTGTATCTTTTGGGTTTGGTGTTTTTTACAGGGTGCCAGGGTTTTGGTGCAGGTGGTGATCCAGTTGTTGAAGTTGTTTGTGTCGTTGGTGAGGTCTGGGTAGTTTAATTGGAGGGTGCTGAGCAATTTCTTTTCTGTAACTTTCTTCCAGCAGCTGCTTGGGATCCTGCTAAAATCCAAACGGGGAGTTGATGACCCTGTTATGTGGAAGTGGATGATGGGGTGGTCTGTCTGTGTATGTGGAGTTATGTCACTGACTTTAACCTTGTCACTGGAGAAGATGGAGGCCAGGGCGTGTCTGATAACGTGAGTAGGTCCTTTTACAAACTGGGTGGAGTCGATGTTCTGCAGACTTTCCATCAAGTCCATGGAGTTAGAGTCTGTGGGGTCATCAAGATAAAAATTGAGATCACCTAGAAGTATGAAGTCTTTGGTGCTCATGAAGAGGAGTGAAGTGAGGTCAGTGAGGAGTTTGCTCAAGTGGGTCGAAGGTCCTGGGGGCCGGTAGGTGATGGTGCCTTTGACAGTGGTTTTACTGACTGTCTGAAGCTTGAAGAGCACGTCGTCCATAAAAGTGGCTTCTGGGTTAGTGTAAAAGGTGCACTTGATGGTGTCTCTGTGGATGATGGCTGGTCCGCCTTCTGTTTTATGGGGTAAGTCCTGGTGCAGGATTTTGTAACTGGTAGGGATGACTGTGGCAATGTTCAGCGCCAATGTGGGGTTTGGCCAGGTCTCAGTAAGGAAGAGGAGGTTCAGTGCGTTGGAGTTGATGTGGTCTTACATCTCAGTGGAGTGCTTGCTGAGTGAGCGTGTGTCAGGAATATTCACATAAATGAGTGTTGATGCTGTGTGAGTGCAGGTCTTGAGTTCTGACTTGGTGACTTGGTGAGGGGAGCAGTGTGTGTGTGTGTGCATGTGTGGGCAGTGGGAGTTGGTTGTGGAGTCATGTGATGTGGCAGTGCAGGCAAGCAAAGCGGCCCACTGTGGACTGAGGTGCATCTCTGCAGCATTTATGGTGTCATCCATGGTTGAACAGGTGGAGTTCATCTGCAGTGTAGCTGCAGGAGGTGTTTGGACCAGGGTTCCTGGTGCTGTGTGTGGTTCAGGTGCGGATGGGTGCAGATAGGCTTGCCTTTGGCATGTCGTTGGTGCTTCTGCAGCACCCCCGCTCCACACAGCTGTGCAGGCCTCTATTCAGTAGGGCCTTGGAGAGTGGGAGGAGTGCCGGGAGGTAGTGGGATGGCTCAGCAAGGGGTGGAAAGGCTGGTGGGGAGGGTGGGAAAGTCCAGCTGGGAGAGCAGGAAAGTCCGGTGGGCGTGGAAAGATGGAAAAACACAATCGGCGGAGCAAGTCAGAGTCAAAAACTGACAGAAGGGACCAACATGCAGTACGGAATACTAAGAGGAGCAAAAGATGCAGAAAGGGGCAGTTAAGATGAACAAAGGATGCAAAAACGAGCAGTTGAACAAAGACAATGGGCAAATAGGACAGCTGCACAAACAAAGAGAGAGTAGTTACCAAGAACGAGCAGCTAACAGGAAAAAAGGCAGGAGACAGACATCAACATGAGTCAGAAGGGCAAGGCGAGGTCAAGGCTTCACTGAAGCAGAAGAGAGCTGTCTGGGCACCTAATCCAATATGGCAATATATTTTAATCTGGTGATAGAGGCTACAGAGCACTTTGAAACCAAGCCTTAGAATGGAATCGAACAACAATATTTCCCTTGAAAGGTCTGATAAATGAACGGTTCCAGCTCTCTTTTACCTAAATACCACATTCATGGGTAGTGATTGCGACTAACATACCTAGGCCCACAGACTGTAACTTGGGAAGCAGGCATGCTGAGTAGCAAAGGAGCTATCATCCTCTCAGGGCCCCTCTACTGTGGCCTAACAGCCCAGTTAAGCTATCCATGTTGTTCCAAGTGTGAATGGTATCGATTTCAACAAGATGGCCACACCTTTAAAATCAGATGTAAACCTGGAATGAATCAGCAGTGGGTACCCGACCATTGCAGCTGGACCCCTTTAGATGTGTTTACTGCAAAAAGATCTAGTATGAACTATATTCAGTGCTTAATTTGAACCGGTGCTTTCCTGTGCTCAGCACCGGCTCTTAATTGGTTTCCGGTGCTCGGCACCGGCATCTAATTCTCAACACCATAATTCAAACATGGTGGCGCTGCTCATCTAATTTAGAGATGAGCAGAAGAACGATTGTTTAGGAATACAATTAAAGCTCCCTGTTTTCCGTTTTCACTGAATTTTACAGATAAATACAGACAGAAAGACATTTATTTCCTTGTCTGTATTTTTTTTTAAATGTGGATAAAAACGGATATTGGGTTGCTTTTTGAGTGATTCTAAATACTTTCTACCATGACTGCCAGGCCAATAGCTGTGTGGATTGTTAGGTAACGGGGTTAAAAAAGAAATTACGTTTATAAAGAGGTTTAAACAGCAGTAGATATGCACATGGTTGATAATGAAATTTGAATAGTCTCATATAAGGGCATTGATTTATGTTTTAGCGGTCTTCAAATCACTGAAACCCGGCAAGTATTCAAGCATGAGTGCTTATTTATCAGTTAAATAAATGTGAAAATATGCCAGCTTAACCTAAAATAATTATGGATAAATACAGATAAAATTAGCAAAAAATAAATATGGATAAATACAGACAGAAATGTCAAAAAAATAAATACCATAAAACCGGGAGTCCTAAATACAATATACAGTAAACAATTGCTAACACCTGTCTCCCCAGTCATTCCTCTAGCTTTGGGGACATCGATGACAAGGGCGATGGGTAGTGCAAGCTTCAGTGGCCTCCTGGTCAAAGCCTTGGCACTTAATATTTTACAAATTAAGCACTGGCTATATCTGTTGAAGAATTGGTGAACTAACCCCCTTTTAATTTTGTTTCCTTGCCCATTGACATTCCAGGATAGGAATTTATTTTGAAAATTAGAAAAGACAAGATCACAGTTTTGGATTGCAAGATTTTCTCTGTAAAACTGGTGAAAAGAGAAACACATTGCAATTGCAGATGAAAATAGGAACATTTTAATGAAATGGTAACTAAAATAGTTTACTTTCCATTGCAACTAGCAACTGAAAAGATATTGTGGGAGTAAAATATGTATGTGTCCCTCCAAGCTCAGACAAGCCATTGTATTACAGGATAAAAAGAGACTGGCAATCCTGTTACATGCTGTGTGCAAACCTTTGTACACAGCGTGCAATTCAGACCAAGATGTGCAGGCTTTTACAAAGAGGCTTTTGCCTTCTCTTAACTGCCTTCATATCTTGTCTCAAAGCTATTCATGTTGTTTCAGTGGGTCAGAAGCAGAATGTAATCCTAAAGTCAATAAAATCTATCAAAGAGGCCTCTCAGCTCAACATAGCAACAGCGACAGATTGTAAATGGGTTGCCTCCCCGGTGCAAAATATGGTTAGAGGCCCCAGAGATGCGCAACATACACAGCACAACTGCTCAAAGATGAGCGTGCCACTGCCACAATAATCTCCATTTTAATTATTGTGAAATGGTGGATGTACGGCAGGCTGTGTGCTAGGTGCTCAGTTTATTGATACAAAGGGCTGTGATCTGCTGTCAGTGTCTGACCAAGACCTGACTGGCCAGCAGGAGAACCGTAACACCATCGATGGTCAGGAGGCACGGAGGACAAGAGAAAGGCGGGGCCGGGATCGGCCCCGCCGCAAATATGGCAGGGCACCGACCCCCTCCCCCCCCCCTCGCTCGTGCCCGGCGGCGTGTCCCACCGCGTCATCATGACGTGGTGGGCGCGCCCCGTCCAGGATTGGCTCGCAATGGCGACCCCCTTGGCCCGGAAGCGATTAGTGTGCTTCCGGGTCAAGGGGGGGGGTGGGAGACAGGCCAGTTAGAACTGGTCTGCCCCCAGTATTGTGTTAAAAGGCCGGGGAGCACGGGACTCGGTCTCTTTGTCCCGTGCTCTCCCGGCATCTGGACGCAGCCCTAGGAGGCTGCTCACGATTTTGTTTATTTGTTTTGCAGGTCATCGGCAGATTCAGGCGGCTATTTCGTTCGGAGCGGTCTGGAGACGAAGTGCTCGGGTGGAGAGACGAAGTGTCATCGGCGGTGTCGGGCGTCGGCGTTAAGCTGAGGACGAGAGTGTCATCGCGGCGGGACACGAGGCGGCTGTCCATCGGATCGAGTGCGGAGCGGAGCGGTGCACGTGGTATTCCGAGGTCTTCGGTGTAGGCTGTGGGTCGTAGGCACGCGCACGCGCCTGGAAGGTATTTGCGCGAGGAGCAGGGGCTCCGGTGCAGTGAGAAGGAGTCACTGTGGCCAAATAGTTACCATCTGAGACTCTTACGCGCGAGGTGAAAGCTTTGATTCCCAACGGTGCTTTGGTTTTGGGGTGTGTGTTTTGAAGCGTTCTCGCATGCAAAGGATAACATCACTTGTGGCTGAAATGATAGCACCAGAAGGAGATTCTTGCTCTCAAGGTTACAGGTTCAATATCAGTTGATTCTGTTCAGGTTGATCTCTTTGCGCAGAGTTTGCTCGAGTAATCTGTTATTTGTCAGTGCCAGCTTGTATTAGCATAGTGCTCGGTGGGTGCAATTGTAAGAAAACGGGAGCCTGGTGCTCGGAGAGGCACACAGGGGTGATTGTTGACGTACAATTTTAAAACTTTGCCGTTTTGTCGCATTTTTTGCAGCGCTTACGGGGTTAAAGGCCCGCATGTGTGATTAATAGGGGGGGCATATACTGTGTATAGAATACTTTGAATTTTAATATCACTAAGCCTATCTTACTTGTTTTTTCCTCCAGGTAAAGAGTAAGTTGAATTGTGTGGACAGGGATATTGAGGGTTAGGTGTGTGGGTCATATCATAGCATGGCAGGTAAGCGGGGAGCGAAGCGTTCTCGCATGGAGCATATGCTGGAGGCAATGATGCGCAGGATGGCGACTATGGATAGGAGATGGGGCAAGGTAGAGCAAATGATACATAGCCTAGCAGAACTCAGGCAGAAAGTGTAGGACCAGGGCGGGCCGTCTGGCAGGCCCAAGCGGACAATAGTACCCCCAAAACCTAGGGGGGAATTGGAGGCTCTCCCCAAGCAGGTTAGACACAAGAAGGGGAAGGATCAGGACCCCAAAATAGCACAACCTTTAGAGACACCTGGGGGGGTGGTCCTTCGGGGCTTCCAGTAGTGCCTGAGATCCCTAAAGGGTCCCCTGATTTAGTGCCCAACATCCCGGGTCTGCCCGTGCCGGTCTCTGCTCCAGTCCCGGTGCCTCCAGCGGTTGAACCGATAGTGCCAAGTATCACACAGGTTTTGCCCCCATCATGCCCAAAGGTCTTGAACCCCGTGGCCCCGGCCCCGGTATTATCACCAGCAGGGGGTGGGCAGGTGCCGCTGGAATTAGCTTCGCAAATAGCAGCAGTTTTACCATGGTTAGGAAAGGAGATGGTGTTGCCCTTGTCGGTGGGCGCTGATCCCTTGGCAGAAGCGCACAGAATGGTGGCAAAGATCATGGCGGCCCCGAGCGGGGACCAGAGCCTGGGCACAGATAAGGCCCCGCAATCACAGCCAGGGCTCCAGGAAAGCGACAGCGGAAAAGGCAAGACGGTGGAGCCAGTGGGTAAGGAGCTGCCTTTGCCATTGTTGGGTGCGGGGGTGTTGCCTTCCAGGAAGGAATATTTAGCGCGGCATGTTGCGCGAGATGTGAAGGAATTGATTTGGGCTGGGGCGTATGTAAACATGTTTTGTTTGCTGTTTGACAACAGGGAAATGGAATATGCTAAGAGGCAAAAGGAATGGATGCTTCCCAGTGAGTGGCGGGCGGAAATGTCAAGATTCAGGGTAGAGGAGACATTGACAAACTGGATAAGGGCATTTTCTATGTTTATGGCCATAGTGGCGGAACGTACACCTAATATGCAAGCAGAAATGGCATGTTATCAGAGCAGGGTGGCAATGACACATGATAAATATGGTGGCGTGGGTTGGAAGGAATATGATATGAACTTCAGGAAGGCTAAAGAGTTTGACCCTTCACTCACATGGGACCGGGTGGATTCTATCTCGTGGTTTGACCAGTTTGGTCCAGGGCAGCCGGGCAGTACAGGGCAGAATTGGGGCAAGGCACACATTCCGTTGCCACATCAGCCCTTTCGGCCAGGGCACACCGGTGGCTCGGCACCAGGTTCGGACAAAGGGGGAAGGCGAAAAGGAGTATGCTGGGATTTCAATAGAAAGTCATGTACCAGAGCTCAAGGCACTTGTAAGTTCAGGCACGCATGCTCCATTTGTAATCACCCCTCTCACCTGGAGTCAAAATGCCTTAAGAAGGGGAATGCCTTTTCAGGGACTAGAGAAAGAGGGAAGAAACAGGAGTGAAGAGAAAAGAGAAAAGGTAACGCATTCACCCATTGATGTCTCTGCTATGAATTTCTGGTTGAATAAGTATCCAGATCATGCCACAGCTAGGATTCTGCAAGAAGGTTTTTTGTATGGTTTTAGGATACCAGTTGGGGATTACACAGGGACATCGGAGTGCAAAAATCAGTTGTCTGTCAGATCAAACCCAGGGGTCGTAGTGCAAAAAATTAAGAAGGAATTGGGCTTAGGGAGGATAGCGGGACCATTTGATGTCCCCCCTGTTCCAAACTTTGTTTGTTCCCCCCTGGGGGTGGTACCAAAAAAGGAAGAAGGGGAGTTTAGGTTGATTCATAATCTATCAGCGCCAAGAGGCAAGTCATTGAATGACGCCATCAATGAGGAACTTTGCAGTGTGAAATATGCTTCATTTGATCAGGCGGTAGAGATGTTGAGGGTTTTGGGACCAGGGGCCTGGCTGGCAAAATCAGATATTGAATCTGCATTCCGACTGTTGCCGGTGCATCCTTTAGATCATCACCTGCTATGTTTTTCATTTCAAGGGAGGTTTTACATGGATAGGTGCATGCCTATGGGTTGTTCGGTTTCCTGCGCTTACTTTGAGAAATTTAGTACATTTCTGGAATGGGTTTTCAGACAGGTGACAGGAAATCATTTTGTTATGCATTACCTTCATGGTTTTCTGGCACATACATCAAGCAAAAATCCAGTCGGTAAAATACCGAATCGCTAAAATCACCCGTTAGCGAGTGTCAAAAACCGATTCCCAATGCATCAACCCAAATTGTGAGCAAATAAAGAATTGCAAAATAAATACCGGAAAAATATCTAATCGCAATTAACCAATCCTCAAAAATACCGAATCGCTAAATACTGAAGTCGCAATTACCGGAACTCACAAATAGCTCCCGGCAAGTGCCAATGGCTAATAACCAATCTCGACCCAATGCAACACCACTCGCAAATACCGAAAATACCAAAATTCGCTATTTAGCATGAGCAAAATAAGGGGAATCAGAACCTGGAGGTAAAGTCAACAAAACATTTTTTTTGAAAGAGAAAAAAAAATTTACACATGTGCAACTGATTGTGCTAATCAGCAAACCCTTAAATGTGGCCCAGGAGACCCTGTTGGCTAGCACAAAATGGCAGTCCTCTACGTGCTTGCAAGGAGGATGCGAATCAATGCCGCAGGACAGCGCAGGAGAAGGGTCCAGGAGAGAGTATTCAGACTGCGCATCACCTTGCTCGGACAGAATGAGGATGAGGTGTACGAGAAGTATCGACTGAATCGTGCCATGATCATGTGCCTCATTGCAGTCCTGGAACCACTACTGCAGCACCAGACACATCGGACCAATGCAATCCCTGCGCACGTCCAGGTCCTATGCAGCCTGCACCTACTGGCCTCAGGAAGTTTCCAGGGGGTAATCGCCGTAGCCGGAGGCGTATCGCAAAGCGCACTCTCACGCTTCTTCCAGAAATTCATAGACGCCATGCTGACAATGATCCACACCCACATCAGCTTCCCCACAACCCCACAGCAGTTGGACTGCACCAAACAGGCATTCTACCAGGTGGCACAATTCCCCCATGTAATTGGATGCATCGACTGTACGCATATCCCCATCTGTCCACCCTCTGCAAATGAGTACATATTCCGTAACCGCAAGTCATACCACTCAATCAACGTGCAGGTTGTGTGCGATGCCAATCACATCATCACGGACCTAGTGGCACAATTCCCAGGGAGCACTCACGACTCCTACATATTCCGACACAGTGGCATCCACAGGCGTCTGCTCAACTGTGAATTTGGAGAGGGACTCCTGCTTGGTACGTACACATACCTCTTCCACACATGAGCACCACACATGTCTGAACATCACCATTGCTAAGTCTTTGCTTCTATCTTCTAGGCGACAGTGCATACGCCCTGCGTGAATATATACTCACCCCCTACATCAATCCAGCAACACCACAGGAGCAACGATACAACGCCGCCCACATAAGCACAAGGAATGTCATAGAGAGGACCTTTGGGATTCTGAAGTGTCGCTTTAGAATCCTTCATAAGACTGGCAGCGCCTTGCTATACAAACCTGATACCTGCTGCAGGATTGTAGCTGTATGTGCTATGCTGCACAACATTGCGACCAGAAGGGGGATACCCATAGAGGTTGACAGGAATGACGACCACCGGGATGACCAACCACCCGCCCAGCACCGACAGGCACACGTCCCTAACACAGCAGAGGGCCATAGGAGGCGGACATACATCATGCAACATCATTTCTGAAGCAGGTAAGAATTAAACATTACAATTTCATTGGTGGTGCAACTGTTTAATGCACAGGAGCACTGAGGTATGTGCGACCAAACAAGCTATGAAATGAATGCTCCCCAGGAAAAATGTAACAACAAATGTCCGTTTCAGTCACGGCTGTGCAGCGTCAGGAAGGGGAGGACCATGGTTGCCCCACCATGGTCAAGTATGACTGTCATTCAGTCTAGTGGCGCTTGCCACGTACGCCAAGCCTCCTCTCAGGTGTCTCCGATGCCTCACCACAGCCTGTCCCCGTGGAGCACCTCGAACTGCGGTGCCTGGTGCTGGCCTCTGCCACAGACACACTGCTCACACTCGAGGCAGCTTCACTGCCGTCTACCCCTCCCAAAGCGCCAGCACTGAATGTGCCGCTCTGCAGGTGTTCTACTGCAGCGGTGAACTGCCCTAGAGCCTTGGTAACATCCCCGCAAAAGTGTCCAAGGTCCACCTGCAGTGACACCGAGTGGCGTGCCAACACTGCGGTGCTATTGCTCATCCTTGTGATGGCCTTTGTAGAGGCCGCGGACCTCACCAAGTTCTGACGGTGCCTCCTCCTCTCGCTCTCATGGCCTTCCCTCATGGCACGGGTGAGCTCATGGATGTCCTCCCTCAGGTACCCATTGCCCTCTGCCACCACAGTGGTCATGTCCCTCACCGCCGCAGTCATCGCACGCATTTCCTTTGCAAGGCGCGCTATGTTGGAGCTGATTGTCGCCATGTGTCTTCCCTGCAGGCGCTGGACCCACAGCATCCTTTCCTCTATGCCAGCATTTGGGGTGATAGCAACGTCGCCTAAGGAGAGTGAATTGCGCCGAGACCTGCGGCGCTGTGGGAGTCTGGCACGTGCAGGTGGTGCAGCAGGCGGTGTGATGCTGCGCAGACTTTGACCCGATGGTGTAGCGGGTGTTTCCATCACCTGCATGGGCGGAACTTGGGACCTGCGTCTCGGCGCTTTAGTAGAAGTTGTAGCAGGAGCAGGTGTAGCTGGTGCTGCTGCTGGTGCTGGTGGTGGTGGTGGTGTTGCAGGTGGAGGTGGTGAGTGCGTATCCTGCGCTGTATCCATGTTGGAATCGGCAGGAGTCTCGGAAATAATCAGCCGTCCGCTGTCGTCCGAATCCCCAGGAGATGCATCTGTGTGTGAAACAGTGCATGGTTAGTGGGATAGTTACACCTACGTAGTATTGTAAACATACATGTCCCTCTGTGATCCACTAAATAAACAGTCTATATCCAGGTTCAACTGACGTGGTGATTTGTAATTATATTTTATCCTGTACATGCACACCGGGCTGACTAGACTACAACTCCCATGATGCACTAGTGTTAAGAGTAAAGTTGTGTGGGCCAAAGCTGCATGCACACTCTGATCCTGCTGGGGGCATGGGAATGGATTTACGTTATGCTGGGTATGGGCACAGGCATGCATCTTACCTTGGGCACTTGTGGCTGCGCCGGAGGTATCCATCTGGGTTACTCACACGACGGACTCAGGCTCGATCGTCCCTTCCACCAGCTCCTCCAGGGCAGTGTTGGCTTGCACTGTAGAAGGTCCGCCTCCCGTTCTGGATGCCTCCCGGAGCCTCTCCGCAATCCTCTCCTTTGCCCACTTCCTCAGGTCATACCATCTTTTTTTGAGGTCGTCAATGCTGCGGGGCATCACTCCAACTGCATTTACCCTCTCCCGGATGCGCAGCCATATGCGCCGCTTCTCAGCCTCTGGCACCTTTAGGGACAGCTTACCAAAAAGTCGATCGTGCTTGCTGCTAACTCCCTCTATCAGGTGCTCCAGCTCCCGGTCGGAAAACTTGCGTTTCCGCTTGCGTGCAGCCTCTGTGCTGGATGGTGCTTCCTTATCCATCCTGGTTGTTTTGGAGGGTAGATCAGGTAGTGTGGCTTCAATGTGCTCAGCCAGTCTCCAGTCCCAGCTCCTGTTTGCTCCTCTGGCGAGGCAATGAGGGTGGGGCTGCAGTATTTCCTGGTTGGTGATGTCATAGACACGTTCCCGGAGCGACCCGATCTTTTCCGTAATCGCTAATAGCGATTTCGCTAATACCGAAATCGCTATTAGCTAATTCGGTAATACCGATTTCGCAATTAGCTCTTGGGTGTTTGCATTCCCCGCTATTGGATATTCGGTAAAAATAGCGATTTTTAAGGAATCGCTATTTTTTACCGAATCTGTTGATGCATTCACAAAAGCGATTCCTTAATACCGATTCCTTATTTCTCTCTATTAAGGAATCGCTTTTGCTTTTGTTGATGCATGTGCACCTTTCTCTTTCTGGGACCGGCGGTCTCCCAGGAATGTTCTGTGGCGTTGGAAGAATTCTGTGTACTCATGCATACATTTGGGGTCCCCCTGGCTCAGGGGAAGACAGTGGGGCCAACAACCACAATTGAGTTCTTAGGCATTGAAGTGGATTCAGTACAAGGGTGTTTTAGGTTGCCTGAACAAAATATAATGAAATTCCGTGCAGCTTTGTAAAAGTGTTTGTCTAAGGATAAAGTAACCCTACACCAGTTACAGCAGGTTGTAGGCCAGTTGAATTTTGCGCTAAGGGTGATACCTATGGCTCGACCATTCTCTTGTTCCATCTCACAGGCCATGACAGGCTTACACAAGAAACTCCATCACACACGTCTGTCATCTGAGGTTCGCCAGGACATGCGGATTTGGATTGCATTTCTGGAGGGTTTCAATGGCAGAGTAGTGTGGCCCAGTCCCCCCACTACTTCGGCCGAGTTGGGTTTATGGACTGACGCAGCGGGTAGTGTGGGATTTGGTGCCATACTCGGGAACAAGTGGGTGGCCCAGCGGTGGCCAGGGTGGTGGCTCGAGTGTGGTTTAACAGCCAACATAGGATTTTTGGAGCTGTTCCCCATTTGGGTTGCATTGACGGTGTGGCCCCATGATCTGCAGAATCAGTCTGTAATCTTCTGGTCAGACAACATGACAGTGGTGGAATCCATTAATCAACAGGCGGCAAGGTGTAAAATGATTCTTCGCCTGTTGAAAGAGATAGTGCTGCTATGTATGAAGCTGAATGTACAGTTTAAGGCTAAACATGTCCCGGGGAATAATGCTGCTGACGCACTTTCTCGCTTCAAGATGCAGGTTTTCAGGGAACATCTACCATCCGCAGAGACAACATCAGCACACTTTCCCGAAGTTCTTTGGCAGATTGGTGCCCCCAGCTACAGAACTTCGTGGCTGCTAGCCTAGCTCCTAGGACCAGGAAAGCTTATGAAGGGGCATTTTGGTCTTACTGTACTTTTTTGGACCAGGACTGGGAGGATAGATGGGATACGGCGGGCGCATTCCTCTTGTTTTTAGACAACCTACATAGGGGGGGCGCACTGTGGCGGCAGCCAGGCGACATGTAGCGGCAGTTTCCTTCTTTGCGCAGATCAGAGACACAAATGATCCCACGAACAGTTTCATTGTGAGAAAGACATTGAAGGGGTGGCGGCGCATCCAGGGTGCGGCTCCTGACACCAGGCAGCCGATAGGGTTGGAGCGGCTGAATGCGTTGCTGACGGCACTGGACGCCATATGCTGTTCGGTGGGGGAGACACTATTATTCAGAGCTGCCTTTGCATTGGCCTTTTATGGGGCATTCAGAGTAAGTGAGTTGGTGGCACGCAACAAGCTGGATGGCCAGGGTGGGCCCCTAATGGAGCACGTTAAGATACAAGGTGACATTTTGCTTTTAACCATCAAAAAATCAAAAACTGATCAGGAAGCTCGGGGAGAAGGGGTGGTACTTCATAGGGCGCAAAACAATCCGTGTTGCCCGGTAATGCACCTTGAGAATTACATCAGACAGAGGAGCAGCGCATTAGGTGGTTCATTGTTATTACATGCAGACGGTACCCCACTTACCATGTACCAGTTTAAAAAGGTATTGGACATGGCAATCCGCAAGGCGGGCATGGATCCAACGGTTTTTGGGACGCATTCTTTCAGGATAGGGGCTGCCACTGAGGCAACGGCTAGGGGGTTGCACTCCAGTAATGTACAGAGGATTGGACGATGGGTTTCCAATAGTTATAAGCGTTATGTGCGGCTGCACATGTTGTGAATACACAATACGATTGTGTACTGATGCTTGCCTTGTCTGTCGTTTGTCTTCACAGTTTCTCAAACCTGTCACGCAGGGGGGGGAACTGCCATCGTCTCAACAGCAACAGTCTCCTCAACAATCATCAAAGCTACAGGTCATAGGGGCACGTAATGTGTGGATTGTGGGGCATTCTTATGTACGGCGTATGAAATCTGTTTTCCTTTCAGGTGATTATGGGAAAAGAGCAGAGCAGAAGGGTTTCACGATATCTTTCCATGGAAAAGGGGGCCTGTGCCTTAGTCAGTTTAGGGGTTTTATGATCGATCTTTTGAAGAGACACAGTCCTCCTCCCTCAATCGTTATTTTACATCTGGGGGGCAATGACTTGGTGACGTTGGGCAGGAGGGTCTTGTTTGAGAGCTTAATCTCTGAGATTGGTTGGTTAGCCAAGGCGTGCCAGGGTTGCTACATAGTGTGGTCATACATGATACCCAGATTTAAATGGAGGGGGGGGGACTCAGTGAGAGCTTTGAACCGCTCGGTAAAGAGGGTCAACAATAAAATAGGGAAACTGTTCAGATCTTCTAAATTACAGTGCATTGCACATGGGTGTGTCAGGGGGGAACCGTGCTTCTTAAAAGACGGGGTCCACTTGACCAGGTTAGGGAATGACATAATGTTAGAGAATTTCATGGCTTGGCTAGAGGGTCTGGAACAGGGGGCATGACCTTTCTGAGGGATACATTGGGGGGGGCCAGATAGTCGGGCAACTATGCTGGCCTGTGGCGGTAAGGTCATGACTAGTGAGCAGTAAATTTAAGGTCCTTAGGGGGCGGCGTCATTCTCGGATGGGGTCGCCCAGGGGGAGGGACAACGGGTCTCTCCTATAACTCCAGGGGCGGTACATCCGGTTGGCTGGATGGGTGCGGGGAAAGGGGAGAGTCACGCTTTCTTTTAGGCTGGTTGGCCACCCCGCACTGGCATGGACATCACTAAATGGCGCAGAGTGCAAGACCCCCCAAAATTGCATGGAGTTCAGGGAACGTATGGGGGCAACCGGGGGAGGAAGTACGGCCGGGGGTTGTTCGACCCCGCCTCCAAAAAGTCATTACCTCTCATGTCCCTCATTAAAATGTGTTTATGCGCAGGGGGAGGGGGATATTCGGTAGTCCCTGACCATAGAGAATGGCGACCCCCTTGGCCCGGAAGCGATTAGTGTGCTTCCGGGTCAAGGGGGGGGCGGGGGACAGGCCAGTTAGAACTGGTCTGCCCCCAGTATTGTGTTAAAAGGCCGGGGAGCGCGGGACTTGGTCTCTTTGTCCCGCGCTCTCCCGGCATCTGGACGCAGCCCTAGGAGGCTGATCACGATTTTGTTTACCCACCCCCCATCCCCTGTTGCAATGTATTTATTGGTGAGTGAAATTGACAGTGTGGTTTTCTACCTTAGGCGTTTTTCCCGTTTACAGGTCATCAATCGTCGTATTTATTGCTATTCCTTGGTCAGGCGGTAAGGTCATGACTAGTGAGCAGTAAATTTAAGGTCCTTAGGGGGCGGCGTCATTCTCAGATGGGGTCGCCCCGGGGGAGGGACAACGGGTCTCTCCAAAGGGGAGAGTCACGCTTTCTTTTAGGCTGGTTGGCCACCCCCCACTGGCATGGACGTCACTAAATGGCGCAGAGTGCAAGACCCCCCAAATTTGCATGGAGTTCAGGGAACATATGGGGGTAACCGGGGGGGAGTATCCTCTCGGTAAGTGGGCCCTCTGCGCATGCGCAACCCTACGGGGGCGTGGTAAATTGATAAGGATCTGACACCAGTTAGTGACCTTGCCGTAGGCCAAAATAGGATACGCAGAAAGTAATTAATGTATGATTATGATCATTATGTTAGATTCGGATAGGAGAACTATGTATTAGAGATATGTTAAGGTTAGCCATCTGAAATCTGTGCATATGAATTGTAATCAAATGTTGTGTTATGTTTCTGCGTATAATTTGTGTAAATTAATGTTATTTCAAAATTTTTAATTTTGTTTGCATATTTTAATAAATACGGCCGGGGGTTGTTCGACCCCCGCCTCCAAAAAGTCATTACCTCTCATGTCCCTCATTAAAATGTGTTTATGCGCAGGGGGGAGGGGGATATTCGGTAGTCCCTGACCATAGTTTCAGTGCTCCAGGGAAAATACAACCACCTACTAAGTGATGCAGCTGGCCTGTGTGCACTTGGGCCTGTGTGCACTTAAGGTGGCTTGCACAAGCTGGTTGATGCTTCTTTGTTTACATAACTCTGCTCTAACCATGCAAGGGGCATATTATCAAGCCCATTACCGCCGCTTTTGCGGCCATTTTCGGCCGAAAAGCGGCGATAATGGCACCCAGTATTAGCAAGGACACGCTAGCGTGTTTCCTTGTCCTAGCACTGCTTTTGCTAATGCCCTGCATCGCATCTCTAATGAGATGCAAAGTAGGCGTTCAACATGGATAAAGTCGCTAACCGCACACATCGCGGTATTTACAAGCCTGTGCCCTGACACCTATGGCGATATTAAAACCCGCGCTAACCGCGGTTATCGCCGTAAGCTTACATCTGCTTAAATTGAGACTTAGCTATATTTGTAATGGGGGGGTGGATTGACCACCAGGGGCTATCATCAAGCTTTCCCCTATCGCTGCGGGAATATCGCTGGATTTCCAGGGATATTCCCGCATATCGCCTCTTTTGCTGGATTTTTATCCCCCTGGAGAAACGCGTTGTTGATAACGCGTTATCCGGGCGATAACATCCAGCGATAGCCGGCGATAACTGAAGTAGCGCTAAACGCGCTTAGCGATATTTATCGCCGTTGCTTGTTGATATGCCCCTATGACTGAGTGTGGAAGATGGAGAAAGTGCAGGACCAGCCTGTATTCTCATCCCACAAGCTGGCCCATTTTAAATAGCCAGCTAATCACCAGCATTGCAGGACATAGGGGAAGTCGAAATAGAGGCCAAGGTAAAAATTTAAATATTGCCGCACGAAAATATTAAATATTACCGTGGACGAAAAATAGCTATAAAATATTCAACAGGTGCAGTCGCACCAAGGCCCCAGCATGTGTGGGACCAATATTTTTTTTACTATTATCATAAAAACAGGGAGCACATTTTCCGTGTTCTGTTGAGGCGCACGGTACCTTTGCAATGCCACTGTACAGAAAGCACCCACATTATATGTTTTCACTTCCCAAGTATGTATGTATACATTGCTGTACCATTTTACAATAAACTGTCATGACAACACACGATCTCCATAAAGGGGCATTATGCATTATGCAAACTTTCAGGGCCGTGTGTGGCTATAGGATTAGTGACTGAGGACAAGATACAACACACACATACATACACTTATCCACCTCGTGACCATCCCCCTCCCCCCAACCCCAAGAAAGGGAGTGCCAGAGCAGTGGTCAGAGCGCAAACAGAGAGTAGTCACGTGGTGCAATCATCAGCCATAGCCCATTTGGCTTCCTTGATCTTCCATGTTAGTGTAGCACAATCAGCAGAACGCAGGCATCTTCGTGTAGCCCTTCTGGCAAGTTGACAGACATATAGCATCATACTGGAAGCACCACAGAATATTTTCTGAATCTCTAATAACTTTTTCACCGTTAGACAAATCTGCACACATTTTGTATGAAATATGAAACATGTTTTTCTGTGCTCCGCATAGACTTGATCCTGGAGAGTTTCATATGATTATAGCGATTTTAGTATTATAGGGGTCCAAAAGTGCTAAACTATGTGCTTCTCTTGGAGCAAAATTAAAGACATGTGGGCATATTAACAAGGGCCGGTGATAAATATCACAAAGCGCGCTTAGCGCTTGCATATTTATCGCCGGCTATCTCTGGAATTTATCGCCCGGTTAGCGCGTTATTAACAACGCTCATCGCCGAGGCGATAAAAATTCCAGAGATAGTGTGGATATCTCCGTTTTCCATGGTGGAAAACGGCGATATCCTAGATGATAGGGCCTGTGGTCTTAGCCACAGAATCCACCCCCCATGTTAAGTATGCCTTAGTCAGGAATTTAACAGACGTTAAATTCCTGCGTTAAGGCATACTTAACGCTATTTAAAAAATCGCTACCCTTCCTTATTAATATCGCGAAGCTGCCTTTGCGATACTGTCCCTGGTTGGTTTCACAGCCACGCCTACTTTGCATCTCATTAGCGATGCAAAGTTAGGCGTGCTGGAAACGGGCGCTAAGTCAGTAAGACATGCTATCGCGTGTCTTTGCTGATAAGGCTATGAAATTATCGCCGCTTTTCATTTCAATTTCATATCGCCACCTTGTTAATATATACTTAAAGCCCTGATGATACCTTTTTGATTCCGGGAAAAACTGTTCACCAGTTTTTGCAAAAAATATAAAAGAACTGGGGTCTGATGAAGTAAAAAATTATTAAATTTCTTGACAGTTGAACTGCCATCCTGGATTTGCAAAATATGTCAATCAAATTGTAAACAAATTAGCGAATCCCATTAGACAGGGGAAAGATGTTCCTTGATTCAATAAGGAACTTTGGATCCTCTGTGGTGATTCGATTAGCTGGCCATAACCGATTTTCTATATAAAAAGAAGGGCCCAGACCCCAGACTTTTAGATCACTGCTGAACTAAGGAAGCTGCCAGGAAGAAGGACCGGGAAAGCTAGAGGAGGAGTACTGCCCCTGTGCTGTGTGCTGCTGGGGCTGGCCTGCAGTGGTTGCTTCTGTCTTGGGTAGGTAAAGGACTGGACTGTGCTTTCATCATCCTGCTGTTAGAGTTTTCTCCAAGGACTTGAAGTAGAGCTTGCCTCCTGTTGGAACTCTAAGGGATAGAAAAGACTTCAAAGATCACTTATGAGAATCAAGAGGAACCTTTGCCAAGGGGAAGAGCCAGAGAAGCTGGGGAGGAATACTGCCCCTGTGCTGTTTGCTGTCTGGGGTTGGCATACAGTGGCTACTTTCTGTCAAGGAAAGGGAAAAAGACTTTGCTGTTTGCTGTGTCGTCTGCTTGATGAGGATCTCCAAGGGCTTGAAACTGAGCTTGCCTCCTGTTCTCAAGTCTCTGGGACACAAAATGTCACCACCAGCTCCCCTGAACTTCCTTGCTGGGAGTTCTGACCTGCTAAGAGGTGCCTGCTTTAGTTTTGGACCTCTGGAGGCTGTTTGCAGCTGTACGCTGGAAAAGTAATGCAACTTCAAGAAGCCCGACGCATCCGCCCCTGTTTCCGACACATTGCTGAAGAAATCATCTCAGCGCCTGCCCGTGGCGCGAGAAATTACTGCACGGCGCTTCGAGTGCACCGATCTCCGAAGTCCGAGATCACCGCACCAATTCCGACGCAAGGTCTGCTGTGCGACTGCAAGAACCCACGCATTGTCCCAGATCATCTCATCGCATCGAAGCGCCAACTCTCTCGCATCATTGGGGGACACAGTAAGAAACTGATGCATCACTCCCCCACGCAGTAGGAAACTGATGCCTCACCTCCTCTCCGGGAAGGAACCAACGCATCACCTTCCCTGTGACCCTTTTTGGTTGTGTGCAAAGTGTTGCATCTGCAATTTGCTTTGAACTGAACTATTGCTACCATTTGAAAGTCATATTTTTTTTACTTTCTTCTGGATTTTTGTTGTTTGGTCTTGTTTGGTTTAGATGAAGATTACTTATTTTTCTATACTAGTGTGGTGTCTGTTTGTATTGTTTTCACTGTATTACTGTATGTGTTCACAAATGCTTTACACACTGCCTCTGAGATAAGCCTGTCTGCTCGTGCCAAGCTACCAAGGGAGTGGGCAGAAGTTATTTTAGGAGTGTATCCCCTTCCCCTGACTAGAAGCAAGGATCCCTATTTGAACAAAGGTACCTACCTCTGCCAACTAGAGAGCTCCAATTTCTAAAATTTAGCATAAAGCTTCACACTCTCTGGAAAGCTCAGCAGAGAGGCCTGTCCCCTTTCAGAATCCAGAGGAAATCTGCCTCACTAACTATGGAAACACCAAGTAAAATAACAGAAGCCTTAAAAACACCCTTATATCTTCTTACACCAGCAGTAACCAACCAAATTGCTAACTGAGAGCAGCATCCGCACCGTCCCTTAAGTTTCCCATCTCATCGAAACCTTGAGCGTTGCACCGTCCTGGTACATGATAAACAGAAGGCCTTCTTTGACCATAATTTCTCTGAGGTCATTGCCAGGTTCCTTCCTGCAGACCTCACTATCGACAGGCTAATACAAATAATAAGCCTTTCTCTAGCTAACGAGAAGCATGATAACGCACGTGAGAAATAAAAACAGCGTACTGACAAGGCTAAACAAATCTCTGTTGACGTCTGTAGTCAGGCTCAGTTGACTCAATCGTCAACATAAGCTTTGATTGATTATGCATACACATGTATATATTTGAGAAAAAATGGAAAATGTGAATAAAAAGAAATACAATTAAATTGTTCAATTGAACCTTTATACACTTATATGTATATCCCTAGTCCCATTGCATGCATAGATCAAATGTGTCAGACACGTTAAGGAAATCAAATCACCCAGTTAATATAAATGTCGTATATGACTATATAATTGCATAATTGTGACATATAAGGGGTGGAGCCTAAATTAAGCTGCTCTACTCCTTTGGACACAACGGGGCATAGATGCTTCATCTGAAGTGTTCAAGCGCACCTGCTTCTGCTGGGAAACGGTTTCGAAAGAGCATTAAAAAACATGTATGCAAAGTCTAAAGTTTTTAATACACTGTATATGATAGATTAAACCACTTAATTTCGAAAAGCATCTTGACTGCAGAATCAAATAAAAGAAAACGATTATTGCAGACTGTCAGATACACTGAGTTACTGTCCACGATCATTTCAAAGACTGGAGTTTTAAAAATGAAATATAA
Source organism: Triturus cristatus (assembly GCF_964204655.1). Taxonomy (NCBI): domain Eukaryota; kingdom Metazoa; phylum Chordata; class Amphibia; order Caudata; family Salamandridae; genus Triturus; species Triturus cristatus. Next base: position 990,530,032 of record NC_140592.1, read on the forward strand.
TTCTGTATAGAAGTATGAAAATAAACTATTTCCGTACCCAGTCAGAGCTTTCTAAAGCATTTGAATAGGAATGTCAAGAGTTGTGACAATAAATCACTGATTATAGTGTTCAAGTAGCAGGTAGACATAAGTGCGTGAAGCCCCCTCTGCGATAAACCCTTTCTATGTCAATGTAGCCACATGCTGAGATGCCTCAGCAGGGTGTTGAATAAGACTAAAAGCACGCAGGTGCTCTTCATCTCTGTGCGCTTCCTGTTTGTTTCTGTTGAAGGTCCCTAGTGTAAATCACGCCCTGGCTGTTGCTGTTTCAAAGCCTATTCCATAAATAATGGTCTGGCTTCAACTCTTCCTATGGCTCTCTTAGTTCTTGGGATGGGACACGTGCAAAAAAAAATATGCAAAATGGACGTTACTATGTACCCGCTATTTCGTTTTGTTAGTTAGTTATTTTGGAGTGCATCCGCACAAGAAAGTATACAGGCACAAGGAATGTAAAACGGGAGACCAGCTAGGGAAAAATAACAAAAAGATGGAAGAAAGCATAGGTTTTCAAGGTGCATTTGAATTGAATAAAATTAGTCAAACAGCGAAGTCCTAGAAGAAGATGTTCTAGAGCTGGGAGCCATGGATCTTGGAGGCCATACCTCCACAGTGGGCTACCTGAACCTTGTGGCATTAATCTGAAGACGAGCACCAACCATAGAGACCTAATAAGTATGTAAACGGTAAAGATTCATTCCAAAACTTTGTGGGTTTGCTTAGTGATCTGCACATCCATTTGCAGCAATTTGTCTGGATCATTCAATTCGAAAATGTTTCTTTGGGGTGCTCCTATGGTGTTACACTACCCACCCACCAGGGTATGTTTACACTAGGACTAAAGAGCCTAGAACAATGTTTAACCAAAATACACCAGAGCACACTAGATCATTATATCTATTATCCAAATGAAGAATCACAAGATAAAATAGAATTTCTGCCACAAGGTATGTTTCAATTTGCCATTGATCAAGTGTCCTTTCAATTGAAAATTAGAACAAAGTCTTGGATCAGGTCCTTCTGTTAACTTTATTTTCACTTCTCAAAACATGGAGAGCAACAGCAGCCGACGCACGTTTCGCCCCCATTGGCTTTTTCAAGGCTGCAGAAAAACATGTATATTCTACAGTCACAATTTAAAATAAAACATGCAAATGCCCTTTTGATATTTGATTTAACTTAGCTAGGAGAAATTATTCTATACAATGTCAAGAACATTTCTGTTTGAACAAACACAAAGTGACATTACAAGGAAACACCGTATGGTGTTTCAAGTCTCTTCAGCACAATAAGATCCTTAAAAGAGAGGATTCAGGAACACATTCGGGCAATCAGGAACAACAATACACAATATCTCCTAGCAGTTCACTTTAACACCACACATAAATTAAGTGAATTATTGAAATTGGGCTTTCATGGCATTGATGTAATTGATCCTGGATTGAGGGGTGGAGATAAAATGTCTCGACTTTGTAAACTGGAAAGTATTTGGATTATCAAACTGAGGGCGGTGGAATGTGGGCTGAACATTGATAAGGAGATGTGTGAATTTCTGTAAATCAATGAAAAGTTAGTACTGTACAGAAGGATTATTATCACTGCTACCTCTAGGCATATGCACATCTCCAACTTTGTTGTACTCTGATGTATTATTCATGCCACATTCAATGACAAAGGTCAAGCTAACTACACATGTAGGGGTGATCCTTACACACATATATAATCATTATGGAAACACACTAAGCATGACTCTTCTGATAGGGTGCGTTATGAATATTCAGTAGATGTATTCTCTCTCGATGCTCTTTATATTAGATGTTGAGCCATTATGCTGGATTTCTTTTCCTAAATGATAACTTGTTAAACTTTATTGATCAAGCATAGTCTAATTTTAACAGACTTGCAAACCCCTTCATTCCTGTGATTCACAAACAATTTAAGTTAAGGACCTGATCCAAGACTTTGTTCTAATTTTCAATCGAAAGGACACTTGATCAATGGCAAATTGAAACATACCTTGTGGCAGAAACTCTATTTTATCTCGTGATTCTTCTTTTGGATAATAGATATAATGATCTGGTGTGCTCTGGTGTATTTTGGGTAAACGGTAAATATGTTGAGCCGAAGATCTGTACCAGTTCAGTGCTGTAAAAAGACTGATGAGTCATACATAGTGCTTAGAAGGGACTATTCTGCTTTACTGGGAAATAATGAGGTGAATAGCAGGTGAAGGTGATACAATCAAATTTGCAAAAAAACACGAAGTAGAACCACTGCCATATTTGAAAATCTGTGCAGCTTGCTGTCTCTCATTTTCCAATGCCCTGGTTAAGAGGCATTGCCATAAGCTAAGTGTTTCTTTGAATTTTATGTGTAAACCGATAAGCCACCTCACTGGCCTAAAGAAAGTTAATGGGTTCCAAATGCTAATTGCAGCCTTGCCTAAAAGTCCAACTTGACTACTAGTTCTCTAAAAAGGGATACATTGTGAAAAGGGAATGTTTCACTGCCACAGTGCTGGATAAATATGGTGACCAGATTTTCAAAGCCAAAATGTGGGACAGTCACAGATAAAGAAGTAGGACTACATGCCAAAAGAATAGATGATAGACAGACTGTTAAACAATGTCACACATTCACACCCATCACATATCTGGGCCTAAATCCATTGTGTGTTTTGCTCACCACGCCATTCTAGTTTGCAAAGTAGTCTCAACCCTGCTCCCTATGGGAACTGTCTAGCCCGAACTGCCAGGCAATTGTCCTCCCTGGCCCGGAAACAAGCATCCCCGGACCGGTTTCGGGGTATCATCCCTCATCAGCCAGGCTAGCTTGAATCAGGTGTCATAGCAAGAGGGGGACACACGTCTGGACTTACTCTTCCCTCTTAGGGTGACAAATGTAAAAAGAACAGAAGATGAACAGAATGCTGAACAATGTCAAATATTCATCCCCAGCCACAGATCTGGGTCTAAATCCATTGTTTTTTGTTGCTTGCCACATCATTCCAGTTTGGATTCAGCTATATGCAAATCAGTTTCAACCCTGCTCCCTATGGGAACAGTCCAGCCCGAGCTGCCATGCCAGGCCCCCCATGAACCAGAAATAATTTTCCTGGGACCAGTTCTGGGGTATCACCCCTCATGAGCCAGGATAGCTTGACGCCGGTGGAATAGCGAGCACGACTGTATCCAGACTTAGCATAGCAGCAGTTCAATGCAGTTGTCAATAGAGGAACAGCACCACAGCCAGAGGTCACAATTTTATGCTATAGTGTGATGACTGTAGCCTTCTGCTGCCACATTATTTGCAGAGTATTATTGGAATTACAGCCCTACCACCGAAGGAAAACAGTGCCTTGGCAGGAAGCACAAATTAATCGATGCCACCATAGACGCTACTGTGACAGCACTCTTGCACCACATAACAACAATATAGGTGACTCCAAGGTCGGATGTCATTATGTGAATATGCTTGTTTAGCTGCCACTCTGGGAACAAGCAGCAACTGTTCAAATACCCACTCATTGCATTTATGTACAGGACAAGCTATTCCTGCCAGGCTCACTACTCAATCAGTGTAAGTTGGCCATGGAGCGAGTGCTGTGCAAGAAAGGGGAAGAGATAAGCCAGTGAGAAGCTAGAAGAGGTGACTGTAGAAAATAAGCATCAGGTGCCATCACAAGCAATTGTACCTAATCTGTCAGTAATAAGACACCACTAAGACCTTTCTGGCAAAAAAGTGGCATATGAAGCTGTCCCAATCCTCAGTGAGCTAACTAGGAAAATGAGGAAGTACTGCCAGTGACAAGCAAGAGCACAGATCAAGATGCAATTGCTTTCTTACTTATTGTTAGAAAGGTAATGCAGGTATTTAGCCTGGTTGCAAAGCCAGCCTCCGTAAGACTCATCGCGTGCCTCCCCTCCACCCCAAAAACAAGAAATAAAGTAAAAATAGCCAAAATAGAAACAGAACTGTCTTGGCATAAATATCTATTGTTACAGGAACTAAATAAACGTTCAATCCTATTTCTTGAAACACAAAAAGTTACTTAAGAATAGTAAGTACACTTAAGAAACAGAAATAATACATTCATCAGTAGGCAAATAATGCAGAATTGATGCCATCTCACAATGTATTCCCATAGCTTAGAGCAAATAAGCATTTTTTTTATATGCAGTTGTGATGGAATTCAAAAGCTTCCATTGCAACATTTCTTCATTTATTCAGCAATCCAGCTTGCGCCTCCCTGCCACACTGTAGGTTAACACCTTTCTTGGTGGCGGCTGTTCCACTAAGGTGGAGGAGTGCTGCCCCACTGACTTCAATAGGGAAAAGAAAATGATAATATCATATCGTTATTATCATTTTCTTTTCCCATTGAAGTGAGGGGCTCTCGGGGCAGGGCGGGGCTGGCCAGAGCAGGGAGAGGAGTGGTTTGCACTCCCTAAGTGTGTAGGATTTCTTGGCTGGCCCTCTTGGTCCGGCCAAACAGTCCTGCGCACTTTGCATCTTCCCCACCAGGTTGCTATACACAGCCTGGTCAGGAACATGCAAAGCCATGGTTCGACGCTCAGACCAATCACAACGCTGCATTGCAGCATTTTGATTGGCTATGGAGAGCCTAGCCTAGGAGCCCAGGTGCTTCCTGCTCCTTCCTGTAGCCGGCGAAGACATGAAGAAGAGGACAGGGAAGAGGCAGCAGCTGGCCGACCCAGGTAAGTAGTTTTTAAAATCTATTTTTTCTTTCCATCCCGCACCACCCACCCCTGCCCCTGCCCCCGCCTCTCCTCTCCCGATCGGTTGCAGCCACTACTGGCACTTCTCGAGGAGGGTCGCTGCTCCACAGCTCTTCTCAAGCCTTTATTTCTACCTTTGCTTCTGCAAATTGAACATTGATGAATTCAACAATGATAAAAGCCTAAAATCCGACCACTGACACACATGGAAACCACTGCCACCCACATCACTACTGTGGCACAAATACAGACATAGGCTCACAGTGCCAGTACCATACCCATCGCCACTGATTTACATATCACTTTAATACACATAACACAGGATCCCAACCACAAACACACACTGAGCACCACGTACAACCATAACAACCAAGAACATATTTACATAAACTATCCCATACCTATTCCCTTTTCCAATGCTTATTTCTATTGGTGGAAAGTTCCCTCAGGTGGCTGAGCAGTGAAGTGCTCGTGTAGGCTCGAGGAGGGGGTGTCTGGCCCCAGACTGTACTTCAACAGGACAATCTAACATGTACTAATACGTTTACTTTATATGTACACATTCAGCCAGAAAAATAGGAATAACGTCAGTGGTCAGATGAGAATTACTCTGTGAAATGCCACAGTTCTTACAGTTTATGATTTTCTTTCAGGCCATTTGTTACACCTATCATCCTTAGGGTGGGTCTTTCCCTAGGCTTTTTGCCTTTTACCTCCACGTTTTACTGATTCTTTGTGTTGGCTTTAGTACTCTGAGCACTTTACCACTGCTATCCAGTGCTAAAGTGAATGTGTTGCTTGTAGTTGAACCCCTTGTCATAATGATTTGTCACTCAAAAGATATTAGTGGCATCATCTAGGGACGTGTGGAACACAAAATAGCATTCTTTGCCGATGTTCTCCTCACCCTGACGAAACCTCATGCTTCACTCCCAGCTCTCCACACATTATTACAATCATTCGAAGTTGCATCAGGTCTCAAAATTAACCATTCAAAATCCTGGGCTTTAAACCTCACAATCCCTGCGACAAAACCTCTGCGCTACAGTCCTTAGTCCCCTATCAGTGGGCCCAACACTCCATTAGGTATCTTGGGCTTAATTTAACCCCTACCGACCACACATGGACGCAAGCGAATTGGCAGGACAATAAAAGAGCAGTTATGGAGGATCTGCAAACCTGGAAATCTCTACCACTATCGTGGCTGGGAAACCTGAAAAACGGTTAAAATGTCGGTATTGACTAAAATACTATACCTATTTCAAACACTGCCCACTTCTATACTGCAAAGCCAAATATGACTTCTACAATGCAAGCTCACTGCCTTCATCTGGGGAGGGAGGCAACCGCGCTTTTCCAATAAATTGCTTATGCTGCCACGGAGGGCTGGTGTGTCCTAACCTGCTAGAATACTACTTGGCTTCTCGTTTATGCTACATTTCAGAATGGGTGGTGGGGGAGAGCAAGAAAACCTGGTTCCACATGGATAGGTCTGTGGCATGCAGACCTCTATGGGCCCTTGTGTGGGTCCCACGAGGAGCCCGACCGCGTAGTGTACATATGGCCATACCCACGAAAACTATACTGGAAATATGGGACAAACTTGCTTTGACCAAAAACCTTACATCCTTCCCTTCTCCCTACACTCCTATTGCACGTAACCCTAATGTTCCACCTGCTCTTAAGCCTCATTCTTTTCTGGCATGGTCTGAGGGAGAATCTCGAATAATTAGCATCCTTTTTGAGAGCGACACTTTTAAAACTTTTGAACAGTGCAAACGAGAATTCCATCTTCCAGAGGGTGCGAGAATGCAATATCTTCAACTCCGACACTGGTTAAAGACACCATCTACTATTCAGGGTGCTACTCACCCCCCTACCTCATTTGAAAAACGAATTCGCTTCTTTGATAGATCATGGGGATTTATGTCCCGCACATATCAAGTGCTTCAACATGCTACCCGAACCACTCTGTACACTTACTAGTCACAATGGCAATCCAGTAGTCCTGACGAGATCACTTCTAAACAATGGGAACAACTCTGGCGTGATATACCAAGGGTTTATCGCATTATGCCCCAGAGGGGGACTGTTTATAAGGTTATGATGCAGTGGTACTACACTCCCCATAGGCTACATAAAATATTTCCTACCTACTCTCATATTTGCTGGCATTGCACAAGCGCAATTGGAGATTTCCTCCTTGTCTGGTGGCATTGTCCACTGCTGGCCATTTACTGGAAGGAGATCCCTAGCTATTTTAGAAAGGTGATTGGCTACCCCATTCCTGAAAACTTTATGCTAATTATTCTAGGTCTCAAACTCACAAATCTTTTAGCCATGACACAAGTGGATTGAAGTCTAATCTTACATATGCTAGGTGCGGCTAAACAAACAGTAGCCATTTATTCGAAGAAGGCGGAAGTGCCTCCAGTGACCCTGTGGTTTACCCGTCTGTGGCATACCATGGCGAAGGAACTTCTCACAGCACGGCTCACTCTTCGCAAGACACAGTTTGAAAGCACATGGCAGCCATTGGTAGACTATTTTTGCACATTAGAACAAGCTAATCTACAGCCACCTCAACTTCAGGCCTTATGCCTTTTTGAAGATAACATACTTCCATGTGCAGAAGCTCTCTGAGGACCAGACGGAGAACGTAAGTAGTCTAATTGGTTACGTGGCATTTAGTATTGTATACCAATGTGTCTACTTATCTCACAGCTCCCCAGTGCTTTTCTTTTTTCTTCCTCCGTCCCATCTTAAGGGGCTTTTCTGTTCTTTGGAGCGATATGTTGCTCCCTCCTTTTCTTTCCCTCCTCTGCTACTTATTAGTTTTGAATTGCCTACTTACATGGTTCAAGACTTTAGATCACACATGGCATCCTTTCTTCCTTTTACTGTTTATATGTGATATTGTATAATAACTGGCTTCTACTACAAATGTTGTTTTTGGACCTTAATGCTATATTCGGAGGATAACGATTCTCACTTGCCACCTCTTTTATTTTCCTTCCCCCTTCCCCCTACTCCTACCCCTTTTTCTGTTTTTTTTTCTTTCTTGGTCTTCCCCCTTTTTTTCTTGTTATCTTTCCTTTACGTTTGTTGTTGTTATTACTTATATATTTTTAATGCAAATTTCAATAAAACAGACTTGAAAGAAAATATTTATTTTAACTAACGTGCCCTAATATGCAGTATACGTGCTACAACAAGCAGGAAAATGCATAGGACAAATATTGTCAGCATAGCAGTCAGTCCAGAAATCATGAAGGGAGATGTCATCATAAAAAGGCAAACGAGAAAGGACTATAGTGCCTAATTTCCCTCCCCTTGCTAAGAAGAAGTATTATTATATAATAGAAGATCTCTGGGCTTTGTCAGCAGACTCCATACTTTAGCCTATAGATGGTAGATCTACATCATGGGTGCTTTTCTCCCTGAAAAGGTCCCGCTCCAAGTGTGTCTCACCTATTCGTGCACCCCCCTAAAACCCTAAGCAAGCTGTCCAAACAACAGCGGCATTGGTTTTGTCTAAGGGCTAAGGACTGGCCAGAACAAAATGACAAGGGGCATTGTTGTTCGGCCTTGCACATAATGTTCAGTCAAAATCCCAGGAACATGCAGAGAGTGAACACAGCAATGAGTTCTCATGTGGAAGCAGTATTTGAAATCACTGCAAAAAATAAAGACGTGTAGTAACGTGAGAAAAGCAGCAAGCAAGCTGCAATGTGCTCATGCTAAGTTAGTGAAAACGACAATGTCCCTATGGGCCATGTGGCATTTCTTTTTCAATAGTGAAAGTCTATCTGCCTCCTAGGATATTGTTATTTATTTGCAAAGTTTTTTATAGCGCTGGCTAAATCCAGAGGTATCAGAGTGCTTTACATGAGGATTAGCGAGTTACCAAATGTTGTCAGTTACAAGGGCTTTGTATAACATAGAGAAAAAAAATTGTGTTACAGAGTAACATGAGTTACTAGAGCATAGCTTAACATATACACACATCCTATGGGGTATAGAAGGAAGAGGGGAAGAGTAAAATGGGTTGAAATGAAGATCAGGTCGGTCAGGAAAGATGGGCAAGGGGGAAAGCAATTCAGGAGAACCAAAAAGACAAAGTGAAAGTCGAATAAGCCAGCTGATTCGTTGGAAGGCGGGGGAAGGAAGGGGACTTGGTGGAGAGACGAAGAAAAGTCTGTCCAATGTCCGGCTGGGTAGGTGACGGCCGAGGGGGTGATCCACAGCCAGTCTCCTCTATAGCTACCTAGGTAGCTCCACCAGGCATCGGCCAAATTGCTAGGTCTGCTGCCCCAATTCTTGTCTGAAATTGTTTGAAATATGTCCCGGGGGGAAGTTCTTAAGATGTGGAGACCAAGTGGTATTAGTTAGGGAGATGGCGGTTAAGTCCGGCCACTCCTGAGTTGAAGAACTGTGAGGAGGAGTACTGCCCCGTGCTGTGTGCTGTATGGGGTTGGCCTGCAGTTGCTGTTTCTGCAGAGGAAAGGACAAAGACTGGAACTTTGCTGTGAACTTGCTTGAACAAGAATCTCCAAGGGCCTGGTGTGCTGGCCTCCTATTCTGAGGTCTCTGGGACACCTGTGCAGCAAGCTTTCCTTATGTATCACCCGAGGATCAGGACCGTCGTGAAGTCGACACATCACTTCCCCCTACAGTCCGGATTCGGCAAAATGACTTCTCCTGTGTGCAGCAGAACTGTTGCATCGCCTCCCCAAGGACTCAAGAACTGATGCATCTCTTTGTTTTTCGATGCTTCCCTTCTCTGCAGCAGTTTGGCCTTGTGAATGTTGACGCATTACAAGTACTTTGTTTAGAATCACGCATCTATAGTTTTGTATGTACCAAGTTGCTTGAAACGTTTGAAAAGTCATATTCTTAATACATGTATGTTGGATTTTTGTCATTTTAGTCCTGTTGTGTTTAGATAAAGATACTTTATTTTTCTAAACTGGTGTAGTGTCCATTTGTGGTGTTATCACTTTATTAATGTGTTTTTTAGTACAAATACTTTACACATTGCCTTTGGGATAAGCCTCTCTGCTCGTATCAAGCTACCCAGGGGGTGAGCAGGGCTTATCTAAAGTGTGTATCCCCCTTACCCTGACTAGAAGCAAGAGTCTCTATTTGTACAAAGGTGCATACCTTTGCCAACTAGAGAGCTCCATTTCTAGCACTGGTGGTCCGCGGTGAGGATTTGAACTACTAATTGTACTTGGCCCACAGTGGTTGGTGTACATCACTAATTTAGTGCAAACCACTACTCAACCACATAATGTGTTTTTTGGGGGGGTTCTATTTATGATCTGTCCCTTGAAGTGTCCACGCACCATGTCTGCAAATGGTAAACCAGCAAGTGAGGCTTCAGGATTGGAGTTTGGATGATTGGATAAAGGGCAGCAAGGTGATTACCGGGGGTTGTACAATTTGATTGTTTGGGAGAACTTGAGCAGTCTTTGTGTTCCAGAACTGCAACTGGCATCTGATGGATAGTAAGCTGACTGACCCCAGGAAGCTTGCTCAGTAGGTGGACCCATGGACGAGTTCCAGGGTTCACAAGGGGTATGTGGGAAATCCATCCAAAGGTGGGCACGGTCCCCAGCAAAAGAGTGGGGGGACAAGGGTAACGAAAAGGAGTTCTTTAAAGAGCCCCAAAATTGTTCCCATGGTAAAGATTCCCAGCCCCCCGTTCTAAGAAACCATGGCCCACTAAGAGTAGGCCAGACAACAGGAGTCCCCATAAGTGGTATGCATGTGGTCAGGAGGGTCACATGCAGACTGATACCAAGTGTCTCAAGGGACCACCAGCACCCATTGGTGCACCGTCACCAGGGATAGTTAATGTAGTGCTGGGGGAGGAGTTGGTTCCTAGTGAGGGTGGGGAGTCAGCTGTGATGACCTATATCTCATTAGAGATAGAGAGATGGTCCAGGACACTCACCTGCTGGATAACACTAAAAAGTACCAGCAGTGGGTGACCATCTTTGGGAGGAGGGTGGAAGTTCTGAGAGCAACAGGATCCAGTGTTACATCTGTCACGTGTCAATGGGTGTCTGAGGAGCAGGTCATCCCCAATGGACTTCACCCTGTAGTAGCTGCAGACAACTCTGGGCACATGTGTAAGGTAGTGCAGGTTACCTTTGATTTATTGGGAGAATGGTCTCCCATATAGTGAGCCTAAAGTTGCTGAGCCTGGGGTAGTCCGTGTGCTGGTGTTACTCGCATCCTACAGGACCTTCCTACTGAGTCTGGCTCATGATGTGCCTTTGGCAGGACATTTTGGGTGCCACAAGACCTATCACAGGCTTATCACCCGATTTTACAGGCCCCAAATAAAGAGGCTCGTTGGCACACATTTTAGATCTTGTCAAACTTGCCAGGCAAGTGGCAAGATTGGAGGGAAGTGTAGGACTCCTCTCCAACCCTTTACTGTAGTGAGCACCGCTTTTGAGCGGGTGGGCATTGACATTTTGGGGTCACTGGAACCCAAGACAGCCCTAGGTAACAAGTTTATCTTGGTGGACCATGCCATCCGGTACAGGGAAGCTGTTCCTCTCAGGACAGTCACAGCCCCTGTGGTGAGCCGTGCATTGATGGGGATCTTTTCGTATGTGGGGTTCCCCCGAGAGGTGGTCTCTGACCATGGTACAACCTTCATACCTAGGTATACGAAGTCCTTGTGAGAAAATGCAGTGTAATGTACAAATTCACCACTCCTTACCATCCTTACCTACCTCTGCCAACTGGAGACCCTCATTTCTAACACTGCCTCTTTGGCTTGGCATTTAAAACTACTTTCCAAACCTCAAACTCCCCTTGTAATGCATATAATCACACCTAAGCTAGGCCCTAAGTAACTCTAAGGACAGGGTGCTATGTAAGTAAAAGGTTGGACATGTACCTTTATACTTTACATGTCCTGGTAGTGACAAATAGCCTATTTAATTTTTCACAACTTTGCGGCCTACTCCTCTCATAGGGTAGACTGGGAATTCCTTAACACACTTTTAAGCGGTAATTCCTGATCAGAGAGAAGTAGCCTTTTCATGGTTCATTTGTTTGGAATGGTAATGGTAAAGCCTCCTTTCTGGTGTCACTGGATTTAACATTACTATTTTAGAAGTGCCACTTTTAGAAAGTGGACATCTCTCTGCACTTACTGCGCCTTGTGCCTGACAGTCTGTCTCCTATACACGTCTGGGGTGGGTGACAGCTACACTTTGTGCATTTCTTCTAGACAGCCACAAACACAGGAAGGTGAGGCTCATCTGCCTTCTGAGCACTCATCTGCATTCATCTGCATTGGTCTTCCTGGGCAGGAAGGAATGTGATGGGCTGACACTTACACTTCAATAGGTCAATAGGCTATACCTGTCTAGGCCTGAGCATAAAACTCCGCTCAGCTCATGGAGTTTGCGGAATTGGGCAACTCCATGTTCTGCGGAGAACACGAAGTTACCAATAAACTCCACAACGAAGCATAATTTTTTTCCATTGGAGCACTCGACACATCATTTCCCGCACACGGGAAGCGCGACAAGACTTGCCGGGGGTTACGAGCACCCATGAAATTTGCTGGCCCCTGCGAGATTTTGTATCTGCTAATGCGGCTTTAGATCGTGAAAGCGACTTTTCGGCCCTACTTTTGTGATGTAAGTGAGTGCGATCGACTGCTGCCGCAACCTGGAGAAGAATTTCTCCTTGAGAAGCAGCTAAATCTCCTTAAAAAGACAATTTGGAGTTAAAAACTTCTCACATGGACAGTTCAAGTTGTTTTTTTATGCAAGGAGTTCTTTTTTATTTCACTTTTTTTAACACGGAAGAAGTGCCCCAGAGACTTTAACTTCCTGTTCCTGTCAAGCAGGCTCCTCCTAGTGCTCTGTCCACCTCCTGGTCACTTCTCATTTGGATTTGAAGCTGGAAGCATCACTCTCTTTGTCTGCTGCATATATACCATTGGATTTGAGGACTTAGTTTTTATAATATCACAAGTACGTTCAAAAACTGTTCACTAAGGGTGTTGTTTGTTTGATAGAGGATATTCACCAGGTCTGCATGTGTTCTTTGTTGTGGTCAAGCCCCCTTGCTGGTTGTTGTTGTTTGGCCATGTGGCTGACGGCCATTTGCCCAGCCAGTGTGCTTTTGCCATAGGCCTGAATTTGTTCTTTGTTGTAGGCATGCCTCCTTGCTGGTTGTTGTTGTTTGACCATGTGGCTGGAGGCTATTGTGTGTAGCCAGCCAGTGTGCTTTTGCCATAGGCCTGCATTTGTTCTTTGTTGTGGTGATACCTCCTTGCTAGTTGTTTTTGTTGTTTAACCATGTGGCTGACGCATTTTGAGTATGCAGCCAGTGTCCTATTGCCATAGGCCTGCGTGTGTTCTTTGTTGTGGACATGTGTCCTTGCTTGTTGCTGTTGTTTCACCATGTGGCCATTTTTTGTAGCCTGCCAGTGTGCTTTGACCGAAGGCCTGCATGTATTCTTTGCTGTGGACGTGCCTCCTTGCTGTGTGTTGTTGTTTGACCATGTGGCTGGCGGGCATTTTTTGTAGTCAGCCAGTGTGCTTCTACCATAGACCTGCATGTCCTCTTTGTTGTGGCCATGTCTCCTTGCTTTTTGTTTGACCATATGGCCATTTTGTGCACCCATCCTTTTTTTAGTTTTTAAAGCAATTTTGTGTGTAGAGATTTAAACCTTTTTCTTTGTGCTAATTTTTTATACTTTTCCCTGATATTAGTTTAATAATATGCTTGAAGCTTGGTAGCTCAATGCTCATGCTAAATGTAATGTATGAACAGTGTATTATAGTATTATACACATTTTTGTTGTGCATTTTTAACCTGCACCACTCCTTGCCTCCCAAATCCCAATAAGTTTCTCATGGTAGCCCCCAATTACATCAGAAATTATATTTTTTTAATTTTTGGATACTTTTTCACATTTTAATTATTTTTTTTATTGTATGTTTTATGTTTTGTTAATTTGTGTAAATTCTTTTTTTATTTTCTTTTTCAAATGTTCCCAACATCCATTTACCCCCTGTCTGCCATAGGTGCACAGCTGCACAACAGCATTAATTTTCGAGGTATTATTGCATTGTCACCTGACTCCGTACCACATCCCAATACAACATAAACCAAATAGTGACATTTGTATGTGTTGCTCTTTCTTATCCTTCCTGATTGTAAATGAAAGTTTATGTTGGTGTGGTTTTACTTTTGAATGGATACACTGTATTGTTGTTAATTATTTATAACTTAATTAACAACACTAAATGATATTGTTTGTACTACTAATCCAAACTGCAACAATGCCATGTTTCAAAGATGTTCTTCTTGCTTGTTTGCTTTTAGGTCCACAAGAGAAGCAGCATCATCCACAGTACTGCCAGACAGAAGGCCTGTGCACTTGACACATGACCACACAACACAGACATCTCTTCAGCTTGTATAGCTAAGTGCCACTACCCACTGACAGCTTCAAGATGGCCCCTAAGAAAGGTTCTACCAAGATAGTGGCCAGTGAAAATAAGGAGCTTACCACCACTGGTATGTCGCCCCTGACCTTTTTCGGACAACATTGTATACCTGCTGCACCGGCCTAGGAGGAGGAAGCTGAGAGCAGCAGTCCTGTATCAACATCCCCACCCAAACTTGGGCCCAAGCCCATGTCTTTCACCGAGACTGCCACTGTAACCATGGCAACGCTGAGAAGCAGTGACGTTGAATTTGACTTATCTCTTCCACAAAGTAGTACCCACTCATTGCCATCAACTCAGCTAACTGGACAGCAGCAACTTTAGCCAGCAATAGTAGTTCCTCCCAAAGTAGGAGCACTTCAGGATATTGAGCTTCTTGCTGAGCAATAAGAATAAGCCCCTCTTTCAGAAGATCCATTGCCTTCCAAGTCTCCAGCAAGAAAAAAGAAGGGTAGGCCACCATCTTCTTCTCCAAGCTCCCTTTCTGATGATCAAAACTCCACTTTGATCCCATGCCAGGAGATGCTAGGAAAAAGGAAGGTTCCTGAAAGCCTTAGAGTTATGGATGAAGAAGATGAGGATGATGACGACCCAGTCATCATGGATGTTAGCCTACCCCCGACGCTCCCCCATCTCAACCTACTCTGAGGGATGTGGCACAGATACCACCACCACCAGCTTCCATATTTTAAAGGCCCCTGTGACCTACCTCCACAGCCACCTCACTAGAAGTAGGCGCTGCAGAGAGTAGCAAACAATGAAACACCCACTTACTGCCACTTCTTTGGACTTTGGCAGTGGCACCAGTGTCAGAAAGTGGACCTCCACAGTTTGGGATTTCTTTACGGTTAGCAAGCAGGAGGTGAACATTGCCATATGCTCTATTTGCAATGCAAGTTTTCGTCACAGTAAGTTTGGTACCAACTATGGCACCGGAGGCCAAACAATCCATTTGAGAAAACACCACGCAATCCGCTGGGAGATGCACCTTAGCAAAAAAACTGCAAGTGGTGTTGGTGAAGGTGGTGAGATCATGGAATCTGCTCTGATCACAGTGGAAGGTGATGGTGAAGGGGAGGGTGACATTTATTTTATGCAAATCAGCCCTGCCCCAAGCAGTGCATCGGTATTACCCACATCAGCGACAATGCAAAGGCACAAGACTCATAGTCAGATCAAGACAGCAAGGCAAGAGCGTACAGAGACTGCTCCGATCAGATGCACATTGAGTCTATTACCTTCTGCTCTCAAGAAGTCAACTGCATCAGTGGCACCAGAGATGAAAAAAGTCAAGGCTACTATTCCTGGCATACTGAGGCAGGGCAGTATGAATGCAACCACCCAGTGGCACGTTTGTACAATGGGAAGCTGGTTAAGATGCTAGCGCTGGACCTCCTCCCTTTTTCTTTTGCAGAAGGAGTGGGTTTTCTAGAATTTGTTGCGGCCATCGGCCCAAAATGGAAGGTTCCCATCCGGACCTATTTTTCCAGAGTTCCTGTTCCAGTGCTACATCACGATAAGCCGGAATTGTTTGGACAAGCTTTGCAGTAGAGTGCTATTCACACTATTGATGAGAGTTATGTAGACCAGTTGCCAAGTCACTGATTAATGTGCATCATTGCGCACTGGATCTCTTTTGTGGGGGTTAGAGAAATTATATCTACAGATGTTGACACTGCTGTTCACCATGGAGAAATTCGATCAAGGTGCAAACATCTTGGATGATATTAGCAACAAGGTCTGTGAATGGCTGTGACCCAGAGGGCTTGACATAGAATTTGTTTCCACAAACAATGGCAGTAACATAGTTAAGACCATGTCAGATGGTGGCTGTTTCAGGGTCCTCTGTTTGGCGCACTGCATTAACATCATTGCGCAGGACTTTCTCAAATAAGAAGACTGAGTAAGCAATTTACTGTCCACCTGCTGAATAATCTCCACTCAATTCAGCTATTCATTTAAAGCCAGGAAGCAGTTGAGGATAATTTAGCGTGATAATAGGACGCCAGTTAAAGCACTCATACAGGAGGTGCCAACATGTTGGAACTCAACTTATTACATGTTGCAACATCTGTTTGAGAAGTACAGACAAATCAATGACTATGTAATGCAAAGAGGGGATGCAACTGTGACAGGCATGATCATTGAGATGGAGTAATGGGGCCTAGTCTAATCCCTGACAGAGATGCTGCTTCCTTTTGAGGTTTTCACACAGGAAGTCAGCAAGGAGGACAGTGCCATGGGCCAAGCTATTCCGTTGCTTCATTTGCTACAGGAACAGCTGAAGGAGGTGTCTGAAATGTACGCAGGTGTGGATAAAAAAAGATGCACATGAGTTGGTGGACAGCTTAATCCTTCACTTGGCTGTTAATACAAGGCTGCAAGGAGACATTGGGGGATATTCTCAAAAACGTGTGATATTCACCGCAAAATTAGCTTAACGCAACTCTTCACATCACAGTCTATCGCGGGAAAATAACGCTGTGTCAACGTGGTATTCTCAGCACGGCGGTACCATGCGATAGTCCCATGTTAACGCGTCAAATGATGCGTTAAAATTAAAGCAAATCCGAAACAACGCGAATTAAGAACGCGAAAATAGTAGCAATGAGGCCAATCGCAATACAAAGATCAGTGATAACCAGTGACAGGCCTGCAATTCCCACGCGTCATGCGGAAAAATGCACCATAAAAGCACAGTAAAAAAACTGAGATGACAATGTACGAGCACAACCCCACATCCGTGACGTAGAACAAATGACCATTTTCCCGCATCAAATAGGCATCTCCACACAGTCGCAATGTACATTGACATACAGTCTGCATGTAAACTGCGCCAATGCGGAAACATGCATGGACCACACTGTGAAACCGCATCTCCCCATCACATTGCAGAGGGACAAGCAACCCCTCCTGCACACAGACGTGTCATGTCCATGATCAATCAATTATGAAAGCATGGACGAATGTAGGGGCTGCGACTCCCACTTACGTACATGCTGTCCATGTTGTGGGACTTGAGTCACAGGGTGCATCTCTGCATTATGGTGGTACATATCTGACCCCAAAAGGAGCCCTTTTGTCACCTGTAGGTCACAAATGACAGCCAAAATGGAATGATTTGGGACACATGTGAAATGCCGAAGAGTGGGATTCCCAACTAACTGTGACACACAGAACTGGCAGTTCAAATACGTGATACCCTAAACAACCTCTCTGCACAGAGGTGACACACCCACCATCCATGAACAAATTATAAAATTGTTAGCACCACATGTCGCACTCACACTTGTTTGAGTGATGTGTCTGTACAGATGGGTGCCATGCTGTGGTCATTTTGTACTGTCCCATGATTGCCAAGGACTGTCACAATGTGACGTGCTCATGTGAAGAAATTGTCAATGATGGTGTTCCTACGGGCTATTTCTGCTGCGGCTGCAGTGGGGTGTGATCCACCTGCCTCATTTTCATCATCATCGTCTGGTGCATCTGGCACTTGTATCCATGGGGCATTGCTGCGTACACATATGTTGTGCAACACACAACGATCATTTTGCACACGGTGTCTGGGCTGTACAGGAGCATTCCACCTGTGATGTCCAGGCACCTGAAAAGTGACTTCAACGCGCCAAATGTGCCTTCCACGATGCCCCTTGTGCGTTTGTGGGCCGCATTGTACTGCCTCTGGGCCTGAGTATTCGGTGCTTTGGAGGGGTGTCATCATCCAAGCGCAGAGTGCATATCCTTGATCACCTGTGACTGTGCATAGAGACATGAGTCAATAGTTGGTTCTGCATGATGTGTTGGCAGGCTCACTGGTTCATTGGTGTGTGATATGTGTGACTTTGTGATTCCTGTATGACATGTACTGTGTGTTGCAAATGAGCAGCATCAATGTGTATTACGTAGCCTCACTGCTGCTCCTCCCTCCCCCGAGCCTATTCACTAGAGTGTGCAGCGCGGTTGCATCACTTGCACCCCTACAGCCCACCATTGTCATGCTGTCTGCACATGTCCGCAAGCCTGACAACGACACTGTGATGTTGTGCATTGAAGGTGGGCGGCCACATGTGTGTAGGCCTATGGTAAGGACAGGGTGGACACAGATGTAGAGTTCATGCCTGGCTGAGCTCGCAATGCAGTTGAGGTTAGACCTTTGGCTCATGCTGCGGTAATAGCGACACACACACAACAGTTTGCACCATAACACTCATGCTTACCTTACCAGGTTGCTTCTGTTAGGCACCCAAGTGTTAGGCACCCAAGATTGATGGACAAACTAAGAAGAATGCAGATCCACCACCCAATTTAACAATACAGTATAATTTACCTTTTAATTATAATGTTTTTAGAACTGTGTGGGTTCGCTTCATTCCTCCATAATTTGTATTTACTATTTTTCAAACCTAGGTGACAGAATATTTAGACATATAATAATATAATAACTTGAGTCTCTGGGGCTGACAGACTATTTGCAATGCATTAAGTCTAACTGTGTCTTTCTCATTCCTTCATTTCCATCCTCAACAGATTGGTGATAGCTGGCTGCTCATTGCCCAGATGAATATTGTCATTGTGTACTATTTGTCTTTGTCACACCTTTCTCAAAATGTCCTTTCACATCCATTCATCAAAGCCCTAACCCTCTTCCCCCAGGCTGTGTGATTTATTGAGGTGTGACTTAATTTACATCATTAACTGATCACACACTTGATGGGGTGCATGTGGTGAAAGCAACACCAGCTCACTGCAGAATCTTCAGTTCTATTACCTAAAAAATAGCCCTCACTGGCCCTATTTACCCACCCAGGCATAAAAACTGATCGATATTTTAGATTTAGAAGAACATCATTCATCAGCATCATCATTCAGGCATTGTGTTGCATAAACACGTAACCTTGTCCACTCCAAACTTTGAGACCATTTCACGATACGAGTATTTTGTTAACTTTAGTTTTAATTAAAATACTAGATCACCATTGCTCTGAAGTATTTACTTCTGGTATTTTTTGTTATGTTTTCAGTATCAGGTATTCTTTGACGGTTATTAGTCTGGTCCCAATTGTTTGTAAAGCTACGATATAATAATATATAACTCACCACCTAAGTATTTTTATTTCAGTTTAGTTGCCGTTGATGAATAATCCTTTCTATTAATCCTACAGTTGGAGTTCACCCAGGTGGGAGTGGCCCATCGCTTGTGAAGTTGTGATGCCTTCATTGTTATTGCTTCATCTCTACTATGCTAAGAGAACTATGGAGTAAAGTGAAATAGTTAAGTTAGTAAGTAATTAAGTAACTGTTACTGTATAAGAAATCATTTATCTAGGTTGTTGTAGGCAATATACATCAGGGCAGTAGCCCCACTATTGGTCAAGATAGTAGCAGAGGTATATCTAACTATAACTAACCGGTATTAACCTTTATAATAAGATTTAAGAAAAAACAACAACAGAAAATGGCAGCAGTGTAGCGTTAAAGTAAAACACAAATAAACTACTTCAGGCATAAATCATGAAGAAATCAAATTTTCCTTTTTTTTTTTTTTACAAAAAACCCACCCATAACAGGCCCACCCATCTCCCAAAGAAATTGACCCATCCCCATTCAACACCAATGTCCAAATGTCCAACAGATAACCCGGTCCCATCTCCCTTCCCACCCTCTCCACCCACAAGTTCCTTCCACCAAACAAAAAAATAAAAAAGGGTTAGAAGAGGGCATTGTTGATTTAGGTCCAGAGCTGGTGCATGCTCCTCTCGATCCTGTCCCGCAGGCTCTCCACACGCCTCTCCATGCATTCCAGCCACTGCAGGATGGGGCGCAGCAGTTTCAGTTAGGGTCCTTGAATGTCAACAGCACCAGAGATGGGATGGCCCAGAGGCTGGAGGCTGTGGCTGGTTCACTGCACTCGGACCTGGCTGAGAGGCAGATGTTCTAGCCTCATTTTCTTCCTCATCCGCCTGAGACAGCCAGCAGCCAGCCACTGATATTCCTGCTGGATCAGTTCCAGTCTCTGCCGCCGCAGACAGGATGCTATCTCCCCCCTACCTGTTGAGTGGTACAGGTGGACCAGCAGGAGTAGCTATACCAAGAAAAACAAAAAGAAAAAAAGCAATTGTAAATAATGCTTTTTGCGAACAAGTTTTTCAAATTAGTGGGTGCCATAGTAGCCGTACATTACTGGTCCCCCAGTGCCATTGGAATTTGATGTGAATAAGATTAGGGGAGTCACAAGGCCAATTTTATATTTTACCCACACATGCCTCACATAAAATGCACTGACTGTCTGGCAGAAAAGTATTAAGGCAGAATAACAAAGGATTAAAAACAGTGGTTTGATTTATTTTTCTTTTAAAGGCTTTTTCTAGCAACTAAACAGACACTTTGAGTGCAAAAATAAAAATAAATTACCTCTCATTAATGAGTAAGGCATTATGCACTATGGGGTACAATCTGTGTTGAACTAAATTAATGGAGGCATGCTGGCCAGCGCATCGGGTACTTTGCTACTGTCTGCAGCTGGGGCAGCTGTAGTTGACAATTATGTATCTTTAATTCTAATGGAACTGCTCTTCTTCACATGACTTTCACTTTCTACCCTGACTCCAAAGAGGCAGACAAATAATACATAAGATACTGTGTAACACGCCTAATGTGTAAAAAATGAGAATATTTTTATTCTTTTTGCTGTGAGTAGACATTGGGGAAAACGATGCACTGCACTAAAGGGAAAGGAAAGGGCTAAATAGATTGTTTTTGGCACGTTCATCACAGAGTATTCCATATGCCAAACTTGAAGTTGAAATCAAATCAGGCACTTAGTCACACTTTACTCACCAGCATAAATTATTTCTAACAAATTCATTCGCTGGACAGTAAGGGAAGGAAACTTGACTTACTCTACTGCACGGTAAGTTAAAGGGGTTAGGCGGGTAGGTAGAGCTTTTGATATAGACTAGAGGGGTGCCACTGTTCATTGATTTTTAATGTGACTATTAAGCTTTGGCTTATTCAGTCACTGTAGTTGAGGAAAGTCGATAGGTAAAAAGCTGAATAGGCATTAAATACATTTATTATGGGAAACCATGGAATTTGGAATCACTTTACATGGCTGTAACATGTGGCACATGCCAAGAATGGATTTTTCAATGTTTTGGTATGCTGGGACGGAATAACTTAGGACAGAATAAAGGAGCGAACTACTAAGAGGTGACTGAGTGGTCGAAGGGATACACACCTTATGTGTTCTGTTTGCAATTTATTGAGAAATGTGCAAATCCTGCATGAACTGAAGCAGACGCACATTGCACAGTCAACACTGCAGTCAGCAAATTGAACCATACTGTACTTCGGTCATGGGTGGCAAAATGCCATGGGCAGGGAGGGTGTTGGTGAATAATGATGGGTGGGATACATATCTGCCTCACTTAAGAGATTTGGTGAGTCAAGGGAGTGGAACAAAATTAAAAAATATATTGCCCACTTTGAACCATGGCTTTGATAACCATAAAACAAAGCAAGCGACATTGATGAGCAGCATGCCCCTCTCCAGAGGAGCTCCCTTGCTCATCCATCCTAGCAATCCAATTATTAATTAATCCTTTCATTCTTCTATATTCACCCATAGCCACCATGATTTCAGTTTTACTTTCTCTCATCCAGTCTTTCATCAACATTTCCAATCGATTATCCATCCTTCAGTATCCACTCTTTCTTTCAACCATCCTTTCACCAATCCATCCTTTTACCCAATACATACCGACGCACCCTTTCACCAATCCAGGCATACTTTTACTCTTGCATCATTTCACCCATCCTTTCTTCTAACATTCTGTTCTTTCCCTTTTACCTCAAGCCATCATTTTGACCACTTATTATGTGAGCTTTTGCTGGGTTGCAGATGGAAGAGTCCATAACTCAACCACCGCTGCAGCTGGTAAAGGGGGGGCTTCACGTTCACAACAAAGCCCTTTCTGGTGAGTATACAAGTAGTTGTCAATAAGCAATCAATGTGACTTACCACCGCCTGTCCCTGCTGCCACTTCTCCCCCTCCATCTGACTCTCCTCCTACAGCAACAAGTGAGCAGGTGGCACTGGTGGCCAGTGTGGCTAGAAAAAACGTTGCAAATTTTTTAGATGCCAGATACACCGCCCCTTAATTTTTATTACAAAAAATATGACTGCAAGACATCACTACAGTTTGGTTAGCACTAACAAAAAATATCACTCTTGGCAAAGCCAGGTAGTGAAGCCAGCCAAAAACTTTTCTTACTAGATTGGCAGAGCTATTCCTTATGATGATCATCATGATGACTATGAGTCATTGAAGCACAATTAGATTAAGGGGTGGAATAATGCTCGATGAAAGAACTTGATGTTGGCTGACAAATGCAATAAGACCTCATACTTTCCAGCCATGCTGCACTGTCATGGATACTGCTGGTATACTGTATATATGAATTACACAGCACAACACTGTGGGGGGGTTGAGGTGGTCCATGACCATGGCCACTTTCTCGCCAACTGTTAGAGCATGAGCAAGGAAAAGAAAGCCTTCTCAACAAACACACATGGTGAACGTTATTTATAATGCTAGCTTACTTGGTCCTATAGTCTTCACAGTGGACAGTGGAGTACCAAAAATCAGTTCTTAGTCTTACAGTACGACTAGATATATAGGAGAAAGGGAAAGATTACCAACAAAGCAAAAGATAAAGGAACTAGAGTCTAGTACACAGGGCCGGCTTTAGCTCTGTTGGCGCCTGGTGCGACAGTCTTTTTTTGCCCCCCCATGAACTCCTTCTCCATGGATTCCCTCACTATCACTCTCAAGCTGATCGCCTCATCTCTCCATAGCCTCTCTGTGACATACATTTCATATTTTATAGCACTACTCTAGTTCACTCACATTCATTTGTGTGATCTGCATAGTACATGTTCTTTGCAGCAGGTACATTAACCCTCTGTGCCACTTTATGTTGTGTCAAATCTTCCACTAGACAGAATTCTGATCTCTCACCTGAAGGAACATTAATCAACAGTTATTTTGATATTTTTGTTGTTGTCTGAAAACTGCTGGACACACAAGGAAGTTCACCATGCTTTTAAACGAAAAGTTATTTTTAAACTCAGCACCCCCCACCAACCAAAGTCAGCGCCAGGTGGAGCTGCACCAGTCGCATGGCCCTAAAGTTGACCCTGCTAGTACATTACTAACATGAAATAAGGAAAAGAAATGATAATTCAAGGATAACAGGAATGAAACAAAAATTGGATAGGGGAGATGGAAAAAAAGGAGACAGACAAAAAAAATAAACGGCAAAATTTAAAAGTAGTATTGTGGGCAGAGGAAAAAGAGCTAAATCATTGTGCTTTCCACGCAAGGGTTCGTATCCAGTCCTTGTCACCATGTGAAAGAATGATGGCAGGTAAGTGTGTCAGAGCAACTTTATTTCTCATCAGCAACACCAGGCTTCAGGCAGCAACTCTAGTCTTTTGACCCAGCACCAACATTCCATTACCCCAAGTTTCTATCCTAAGCCCACAACAATCATAAAATACAACATTAGGGAAAAAATAATAATAAATAATAGGACTTACTAGGCTGAGCAGAGCTCTCAGCGGTGACACTAGTGGTCAGCGCCTCCTCCTCAGCTCTTCTCTGACCCTCCTTCTTGCCCTTGGTTGCTGATGTAAGAAATGAGAGAATAAAATAAATTGATTAGTGTTAGAGTTAAGCTCCACAAAATTATTATGATGGGCAAATGCAGTCACATTGTATTTATCTAAAACAGATCGCCTATTGCACTAGATAAAAGTCTATCGACTTTCATTGAGTTGGCCATACTAATCTTAAAATCCCTATTTCAAAGTTCCTTAACAAAACCTGCATTTGGAACTAATGCATTGCAATGACTGATCTTTGATTCTATTCTAATTTCTCAACCCCCTTGATGGACCAACTCAGTCTCCCTTGGATGCAAACTACACATCACTGTAAAATAGCTGGGGAGTGTAAAGCAAGCCACAGAGAACGCTAACTCACTGATATCACTGATTCACTATGGAGACAGAAGGACAGAAGAGTCTGCAATGGCTTCCTAATTAATTAGCCAGAGCGAGCACCAATGAGTATGATTAGTTGGCGTAGATCACCTGCCTAGCTGAAACTGAATCACATAATAATAATATTCAAACGGAAGCTAAACACAACTTATCTCTGAGTGTGAGCAGCATGCTATTCAGATGTTTTTTTAGCATTGTAGAACACAGACACAAAAATATAATTAATACTCACTGAATACCGGAATCTCAATACCGAGTAGGTCCTGCTACCAGTCAAGAATATCCACCCATCGGTGCGTTAGCTGCTGGATGTTGTGCCAAACCGGGCTGGTGTGCTGCACAAACCAGTGCACCCTCCCCCAGCACAGCTGATACTCCCGAAATGGGGTACCCACTACTGGTCATGCCACCTCCTGCCAACATGGAGGGTAGGTGGTGTTACACAGAAAAAAAACAGTGCTGTCACCTCTACTTTACTGAAGATAGCCTGAAGCTACACACCTGGGTGGCACGGGCATCCGTAGTGTAGGCAGTTGGTCGGGAACTGACTCTGCCGCTCCCGTGTTCTGACATGGTTCTTGGGTGGTGGAAGTAAAACAGGGGAAGGAAGGAATGAAGGAAGAAAGGATTGCTATACAAAGGAAGTAAAAGAAAAATTAAAAAGCACAAAAAGCCACAAAAAACACACTAAAAATTGAAAAAAACACACACAAATATAATATATAAAAATTATGGGTAGATTAATTAGAAGGGCAGAGGATTGATGAGATTTAGAGCAAATTGAAAAATAGGCCCAGCACCATGAACAGAATAGAAGAAAGATGATGGCCACGCCCATGCGAACCGTGTGTCGAAGTCCGGGTACAATTTCCGACACAAGGACGCACTCTGTGATGTATTTGATGTAAAAAACAATGTGAATGGGCGCGCTGGGCAACTCCGCCCACTTGCAGAGTTCTCTTACTACTTTACGGAGTTCCGTGCAACACGACTTCGCAAACTCTTCTCTGGCCCAGTCCTGTCCACACTAGGTGTGGGTGGAACTCGTGGAGTTAAACTTCGTGGAATTCCATGGTATGATATGAAAACTCTGTGAAAATCATGGAGTTCCGCAAACCTGCGGAGTTCTGCCCATCCCTAACTTTAAGATGACAATTTGTGTAAAAAAGCAAAGTAGAGATGTCCCGGCAGCTGTTCCTAGGGAAAGAGCCCACATTCGTGACCAATGAGGGCGCGGGTAGAAGATGGCACCTCTTTCGAGCGCTACAGTTAATTTGCTGAGCATTGCTAATGAGGCCATTATGCCAAAAGTCAAGCATGCCGGGCATACAGCCCTGATAATGCCGAGCCTTACGCAGTGTGCCACACGGGAATGGCTTTGAAGTGAGTGGCGGGCCTGTTTCCCCCTGCACAACTTTTACACTGCATCCATATAAGGATTTAATGGCACCCCACACTGGGCTTATGCGGGTGTTACATAACACTCTCAGGCAAAACAAACAGGAGGCTATGGGGTCAGAATCAAAGAGATCACCAGTCTAACTGAGCGAGCCCCTCATAGAATCGTGATCAGAACGCCCTTCTCTCCCTTTTGCACCCACTTGCTCGTTGGATTTGAAAGAGCAGTGTGCTCTTCACAAGTTCCCTTTTTACGATTTTTACTTTTCAAGCATAAGAAAAACACACCGCAGCACACCGATTCCATCTACTTTCATAGTGCTGGATTATACTTTCATTTTTGCTCCAGTCATTGTGACAAGGCAAACAAATGGAATTTTATCAATATTCTCAGCACATGGAAAAGTTTCTTGCCGCTTCCTCCCTCCTTTGCTCGGGTGCTTTAAAAAAAATACTATTGCGCTCCAATTTAACAGATCTTCCATTACCCTGCTATATTTAGGCTGGCATTGAGCGGCGCAAGGGGAGTGTGCAGATAGGGGAAAGGAGATGGGGGCACCCTTCGGTGCCGCCTGGTATACTCACTCCACAAACTTGGGGATGATCCATGACACCATAGCTACACGTGAGCGTCACCACAGCTGCTGTCTTCTTATCGAGAAGGAATGCCCATCTGTCTAGTCGCCCAGCTGCCTCAAGCAGGAAGGGTTCGGGGGCTCCCCCATCAACCACTTCCATGGGTGCAGCCGTCAGGTGACAGGCCCAGCAGCAGTGGAAAGGAGGACAGTCTACAGCTGCCAGGGAATGGGATGAGCCGGGAGTGGGACACAAGGCTGCTTTCCTTGGCTTCATGAAGGCTGCTACTGTTGCTCAGGGTGCAGGACATTGCGCTCCCCATGCAGGTATGTGTATTCTACAGCAAACAAGCCAAAGGAAAGGAGGAGCGAAGAGAACAGGAGCCGCTCACTATCAAGAAAGGACTGCTGAGGGTGCCTTTAATGGCCTACCCCTGTGATCTGTTGTGAAAATCGTGTTTGCTTTCCCTTCCCCTCCTTGTTTCCGGTCCAGGGAGGACCTGGCCTGGCCTGGCAGATCGGGCTGGACTGTTCCCATGCAGAACAGGGTCAAGACAGGTTGCATATGACTGGGTTTAAACTGGAATGGCATGGGGAGCAAAAAATGAGGGATTTAAGCCCAGATCCCTGTACTGGTATGAACGTTTGATATTGTTCAATTTTCTGTCCGTCAATTGATCTTTTTGCATCTATCACCCCGAGTGGGACTGGTATGCCCACATGTGGGTCCTGTGCCTTCCATGCCACTGGAGTCAAGCTAGCCTGGTGGATGGGGTCTGAAACCCTGAAACCGGTCCCAGGATGATTGTTTTCGGTCCAGGGAAGACCTGGCCTGACAGATCAGGCTGGCCTGTTCCCATGCAGATCAGGGCCAAGACTGATTTACATATGGCTGGGTTTAAACTGCAATGGCATGGGGAGCAAAAAAACAATTAATGTAGGCCCAGATCTCTGTACTGGGATAAATGTTTGACATTGTTCAACATTCTGTCCGTCAATTGATCTTTTTGCATTTATCACCCTAGTGGGATGGGTATGATCACATGTGGGTCCTGTGCTCTCCATGCCATTGGAGTCAATCTAGCCAGGCTGGTGAGGGGTGAAACCCCCAAACCAGTCCCAGGATGTTTGTTTCCGGTCCAGGGAGGACCTAGCCTGGCAGTTTGGGCCAAGACTGATTTGCATATGGAGGGGTTTAAACTGTAATAGCATGGAGAGCAAAAAAACGATGGATTCACGGCCAGATCTCTGAACTCGGGTGAATGTTTGACATTGTTCAACATTCTGTCCATAGTTCTTTTTGCTTTCCCCTCAGCAACCATCACAGCAGAGCTTCCATGACACCGACCATAAGCCTCAGTCTTTTCCACCCCACTGCCAGGGTGCATGTGCTTGATGTGATGAAAGGAGGAGGGCTTCCTAAAGCCAGTTTGTCTACATGTGTCAGTGCTCAAGTGATGCTAGTGCTCGACTATGCCTGCCTCAGGAGAGAAACCTGCAGAACCCTCTCACTGGAGAAAACATCCTGTCACTGCCATGGGAGCATTGGATACAACTAGAGATTCACAAATTTCAGTCACAGATGCTTTCCTTAAAAATGATAAATTATAAAAGCTTTTGCTAAACTCCACGCTCAAGGCGGAGCATGGAGTAGCCAAACTCTGCTAATTTCGCGGCGGAGTGGTGTTGCGCCCACACCTAGTCCACACACAAAACACTGATTAACCCCTCACAGATAAGCTGGCAGACAGGACTTGGTTGAAAGGGATCCTTGTACACTTCAGAGAGCTGCTTTGAAATCACCCCTACTTAAAATAATTTTTTGGGTACAAGTACTGGGCCTCTGATCCTCAAAAATCAGACACTTCTGGATCTTGAACTGGATCTCTGTCAAAAGTACTGCTGTGCTGCTTAAAGCACTCAAGTGGACTGTATTTCTGGAAGGACTGCTTTATTTCTTGATGCCCCGCTGCTCCGTGAATCTGCTGAAGGAGAGCTAGACTCTGACTACCCTCCAAGTGAGCTCCAAGGGATTGGTGGCTTGCCTCCTGTTTTATGAAGTCTCAGGGATGCAAAATGCTTACTAGAATTCTGCAGATGCTGCTGGATGCTGCCTTCTATGAGTCTTGCTCTTGCCTGATGTACCCCCTGCAAGTTCTGGACCTCGGAAGTGGATTTTGCAATTGTTTTGATACAAAACGGATGCATCATCACCTTTGCGCCGATCGTAACCGACACATCACCATTCGATGCGGATGCAGAGGCTGTTCGACACCAGCGGCCCTACAACCTGTGTAGTCCAACAATGATGCTCTGTGAGGCTCAATGACAACGCATTGCCTTCACCTCAGCGAAGCTCAATGATGATGCTGCGACCTGACTGCATGGAAAAGATCGATGCATCGAACCCTCAGCATCAAC
Organism: Triturus cristatus; assembly: GCF_964204655.1. NCBI lineage: Eukaryota > Metazoa > Chordata > Amphibia > Caudata > Salamandridae > Triturus > Triturus cristatus. Next base: position 990,558,767 of record NC_140592.1, read on the forward strand.
GCTTTGCTTCATCCAAGGTACTTTCTCAGCATGTCCTGCGTGGGTCCTGTAGCCGGTCTGTCCTTCATCGTGGTCATCCTTAACTTTGGATTTGAATCCGTCCCTTGTAAGCTCAAGTAACCTTTTGCCCGCTAGTGACTTCTAAGCACTATTTTCGCATATAATCTGTAAAATTTCATATCTTGACTTCTACTGATTGGAGTTGTGTCTTTTTGGTCTCATTTTGCTCAGATAAATATTCTATATTTTTCTAAACCTGTGTGAAGTCTTTTTGTAGCGTATTCATTGTCTTTCTGTGTGTGTGTGTGTGTGTGTGTGTTGCACAAATACTTTACATATTGACTCTTTAGATAAGCTTGACTGCTCTGTGCCTAGCTACCAAGTTGAATTGCACAGATTATCTTTTAGTGTGTGTCTAGTTTTCCCTGATTAGAGTGGTGGTTCCTGCCTGGCCTGGGTGCATACCTCAGCCAACCAGGTATCTTATTTCTAACACCATTTATATAATATTTTCTTTTTCAATGGACATCAATGATGTATACACCACTAACCAGGAACATGGGTTTGTGAGCCTAATAGGAACCTAAATCTACAATGAAAATTGTGCTTTTGAATGCCTATTACAGCAGATTGCAAATTATTTTGCTTCCAAGACATGACCAGTTATCTGCTCTTACTGCTTAAGAATCTGCTCACAATGGGCCATATGTAGGTAGCTAAATACCGGTCGGTAACGGCTGAAATTTGGTAAATTTCCCGTTACCGACCGGTATTTAGGCAATTGAGATGTAGGATGCCCATTATGGTGCTCCATTTTCTGCCTCTCCCTGCGCCGTGTTACTCTGTCCTCATCCATTTTGCTGCACAGCAGCATCACAGACTGGGACATGTCCCGCATGCCCGCAGCCATCTCCTTCATGCCCTCAACCATTGAGCTAATGCCCTTGTCAATGTTGGTCATGTTGTCATTGAGGCGCCTCATTTGTTGCTGGACTGACTGAATTGCCTTGCCTTGTAGGCGCTGCACCTTCACCATGGTTGCCTCCAGCCCTCCGAAGACACCATGGCTCTCCCCCTGTGGAGGTGGACTGCTCACACGAGCCCTGCGGCGGTGTCTGGCACCTGTGTGTGCTTCCTCAGAAGTGGACAGCAAATCAGCATTGCTAACATCCAGTGGTACAATAGATGTTCCCCCCCCCTCGAGTCTTCTGAGGAGGACTCAAACTCTTGCAGTCTGGCTACAGCACGCCTCCTAGGTCTAACCACTGCAGGTGGTGTTGATGCTGGTGAGGCTAGCAGGAGTGGCGAGGCTGGCTGTGGTGGTGAGGCTGGCTGTGGTGACGAGGCTGGCTGTGGTGGTGAGGCTGGCTGTGGTGGTGAGGCTGGCTGTGGTGGTGAGGCTGGCTGTGGTGGTGCTGTGTGCCCTGCACTCGTACTGGCCTTCTCTGTGATGTCCTTCCGGGGTGCCCTCTCTCCCATGTCCTGAGAAGTCCTGCGCGATGACTCGCCTGTGGACAGAAATTGTACATTAGCTCAGTGTACCTGCAGCCCTGCATTGCAAACATTATTATACATTTCTGCCACACTATCTGATTGTCCTCTGCCTGCTTATCGCTGATGTGTGTCACATGCCTTGTTGTTCAGTGCGATTCCTGTCATGATAGGGGTTTCACTGACTATATCTCCCATAATGCATTGCTAGTCTGAACAAAAACCTGTACTGGAGTGGGATTCACATAGCCCAATTGGGGATTTGGGATAGGGGAAGGGGGGGCACAATGCTGGGCATGCTTCTTACCTTGTTTGGAAGCAGCTCTGGCAGAGCTGTCTGCATCCCTGATCCCACAGACACTTTCTGGCTCTATCGTGGACTCCACGAGCCGCTCAAGTTCAGTCAGAGCAGGTGCCCTGTTCCTTTCTCCACCTGTCTGGCTGGCATGTTTTTAAAGATCAGCCATCTTCCTCTTGGTGATGATCCTGATATCATACCACCGCTTCTGGACCCGGGGGGTCATTCCAATGGCAATCACCTGAGACTGGATTCCAAGCCAGATTTTTCTTTTTTCTGAATCTGCAACTTGCAGGGACTGCTTTCCAAACAGCTTTGTGTTCTGCTTCACTACCTCCTCCAGAAGGACCGGCAGTTCCTTCTGACTGAATGTCAGTTTCCTCTTCCTTTCCCCTCCTTCTCTTTCTGTGTCCTGGCTGGCCATTGTGCAAGATTTGCAGAAAAAGTACAGGCAGTGACTCTGTTGCTCTCCTCTGCACTCCCAGCCTTTCCAGAAGGTTCTGATTGTGTGCACCTGCCTGGGTGTGGCCACTTCCTGGTTGGGAGGGGTGGTGGTTTCACAGGATTGGCTGATTCCTCAATTGCTGTTTTTTAGAATTTCCGATTCGGTATTTACCGATTCGGTATTTACCGAATCGGAAAAAACGATCGATATTATGGATTCGTTAAATATTTACCGATTTTTACCGATTCGGTAATATTTACCGAATTATTACATACATCGAAAATACTGATTTCTAAATACCGATTCGACAAATAATGCATGTCCTAATGTTAGCATCAACCCCCATCACCGTCCCGCTTTATCATTGTTAGTTACCTTCTTAGAGTGTATGAATTATCTCCAGATTGTAACCAACCATACATCATTGCTGTTGATTCATCTGTGAACTCATAGCAGCTACACAAACTGTACAGTATCTACCCATCGTAGCCGTGCAGCATGTTCTACTTCTTAGAGTGTGTTACAGAGCTGCTAATCAATAAAGGTGTGCTTTTCTGCCTTGTGAGCTTGTTATCTCAAGTTATAGTGTTAGGTGCAGTGTACTGCAAAGGGTTGTGTGTCACTATATCAATGTCAACAATATTGACCTCCAATAATATTGTATTCGCTACATCCCCTCACCACTATATAAGCTATATAGAAGTACAATTCTTAATTCAACATATACTTTCCTTCGGCGATAAGTATACAACTGCCTTAGGAGATAAGCATAGACAAATTATGAATAGCAATTGCAAACTTATCTTACAAGGTAGTGGTAGACAGATGTATGACAATATTATTGGGTCCACTATGATAAATTGCATGTGATATATATGGGATAAAGTACCCCTACCATAAATTATAAGGCTATTGCAATCCTCAAAGAAATGCCATGACTATATAGAGGAAGGAGGCCAAAGGCAGTGTACTCCCAGAAAGGCATGGAAGTCATAGGTGACTAACAATATCTTTATAATGTAAGACAGGGAGTACTTCATTCCTTATAACCCATTGTTACAACATCACCCTTCCCAGAAACAACGAAAATACTTGATGTGTTGTTTATTTCATATGAAAGAGACAAGATAATATAAAAAATGAACAATAAATATCTGTATTGCAAAATAAACACACAAAAAGCAATTTGTAATTTGTTGCAAAAATATTAGAATCAGTTGAGTTGGATTAAAAAATGCTAGACTCAGCGAATATAGAAACATGTAGAAAGCTTCTATCCATCTGGCAATCACATATAGTTTGCAACAAGAAAACTTTCTGCCATTAATATTTTCTTTCCACTGTTTTTTTTTTTAGAAAAACAGATCAGAAGAAGTAAAAGCCACTTCCTGTTTTCCTGCTTCTGTAATGATTCCATATGAACTGCCTTTCACCCTTGCTACCACTTTGGCAAGATGCATCATAAAAAACAACAACTCAGCTGTAAAAACTTATAGAGTTGAGCATAGCATTTTCTCCATGCCTCATTGTCTTTTCCACTTGTCACTAATTTTCGCAACAAGGTTTGCACAGGTCACCCATACTCAATTATATTTTGCTATATCTTTTCCTTGTTCCTTATTTGTGTTTTCACACTCCACATACTAGTTTTTGCTTCTCATTTAGCCTTTTCAAAATGCAAAGTGCTTCAAAACGTACATTTTCTTTTCAATGTACCTAACAATAGTGGCATGTCCACAAATCATCAGGTAGTTACATATAAAATATAATGCACATACCATAAATGAATGATAAATGCAAATTAAACTAATATGTGGAAACTGTATTGTTCTGTTAGGAAAGCTGAGTTGGTTTACGCAATCAATCAATCAAACCCCTTATTTCGGTTCAATGAGCTGTGAAAGTGCATAAAGCAAAAGCATGATAAATACATAGAAACATGATAGATTCAAATCACAGATCATAACACTGTAAGTATATAAAACATCTACAGTCATAATACATAGATTGTCAAAATGCTACCACAATATTAAGACGAAAACCGAAGGGACAAAACCTCAGAAAAAAGTCCTTGAAAGTGGGATCATTATGGGTCCACTATGTCACTCGTATTATCTATATTATTTTCTAGTATGGGCAGCTCAAGAATACTCACTGAAATAGGTGGGGTAAAAATGTGCACTGCAATGATTAAAAGAATACACTTTTCCAGCAATAAAACATAATTAGATGTCATTATATTGATACATTTCTCACAGCAGTTCTTGTCCTTTAATCTAATCATAAAAGACCTATATTCGATTTTGCAATAGAATCATACATAGAAGTACATAGGAGGTTCCACCAAGATTAAAAAAAGTAAAAAATGAACATCATACAGCATACAATATCACTGGTAGTATCCCCTATTGTACCGCTTTATGAACACCCATAAGAAACATTGATACGTTATAACATTTTAACAGTGAATCTAAAAGTTGTAAAAGAAGAATAGCTGGCCTGACCTGATCAAAGGAATCGATTAAAAAAAGAGGTTTTAAAATTTTGTGACGGAGCGGTGCAAACATAGGACATATCATCACGATGTGCAAAGTATCACATTTAAAAGAAAAATTACAGGAACAATATAGAGGATCAGTATACTTATACCATGTTCCCTCCGGATACAACAACTGATGAAACAGATCCAACCTAAAAAAAGTTAAAAGACGGCGCTTGTGAATAGGCATCTCATAGAGTAAGTAGGCTCTATCCCTGGAACCGTCTTAACCATGATACATTTTCAAAATAATGGGTTGGCCAGTGATAGAGATCACTCAGCAGCCATTCAACATTAAAAGCTTCCTTTAACCCGCCTACGTCTTGTTTGGTAATATTAGATTAATGGATTAGAAAATAACTCTGGTCTTCCCAAATTTACAAAATTATGTCTGAGGTAAACCAGCCATGGTATATTGCACATATTGTCTAATGCAATCAAGTATAATCTCTTCAGGCTTAGTACGTCTTTTAACCACTGACTACACCAGAGCAGTAGGGGCCGTAACCTAATATAATCTGATATAATCTATAATGTAAATGATACCTAATTCCTCATGTATAATTTCAGTGGAGATATATTGCCCGATCCCAAAAGTCCTCTGAGATATTTATTCTCTGCTATCATCAGCTGGTCTATATTTGCATAATTCATATTTCAGTGCCAAATATTGCAATTGGTATGCATTTGCCTTTATATGTATCCAGCATTATTTTCATAGGCACTTGGTGCGACCAGGAAGAGAATTAATTAACCCCTGCACATGCTCTCATAAAGGAACACTTGTTCTTTTTATTTAATGGTTGCCAACTAAGTTTAGAGTCTAATAAGATACCTAAGTGTGTAAAGTTATCCACCTTCCTTTGAATATGGCCATGCGCAAAAAAGTGGCACTTTTTGTGTTCTTTGGTCCTAGGATCATAACGTGATTTACTAAAATTGGTGCACAGGTCTAAACTAGTCACAAAATCAACAAAAAGAATTACAAGTTGTTGTAAAGATCTTGCTGTACGTGCAATTAAAACAGCATCGTCAGCATATAAAAGAGCCGGGACCATTCTGTCACCGGCCCTTGGAACATCTGCACCCTTAACCATAAGTACCTTCTCAAGCCAACTCACATACATAATAAAAAAGAAAAGGGGCTAGCCTTCAGCCCTGCTTAACCCCCGTACTAAGTGCAAAATTCTTTGCACATTCACCATTATTGCTGAAACGTACTGAGTCCGTCAATCTATAATGAAGATCCCTAAGGAAACTGACCAAACACTCATCCACCCCCATGGACCAAAGCTCAGCCCAAAGTTTCTACCGGTTGACTAAATCAAATGCAGAGCTGAGATCCATGAAGGCAAGATGGAGTTAATGCAATCACTTCATAGGTCTGTGTGTAACCAGATGGTCACTGAACTGACTCCTGGTTGGTGCACTGAGGAACAGTGACATGTATTTATAGTGCTATGAGATCCCAGTCTGTAACAGAAAGCACTGTCAATATTAAAATACTGAGTTAAAAAATATTAAACACAGTATACAATTGGCTGCTGTAGATTAAAAATGTTCTTCAAAAATATGACAGGCTGCACATGAAATACGAGACAAGCTGTCGCGAAATGTGCAAAAAACATTCAATGTTTAAGTGATTATTGTGCTTTTGAAAGTTATATTTTTAGTAATATATAATCGTACTGTGCCTTGTGCAAATCTTTCTTATAGTTTTCCATTTAAAGGACGCATTACAGAATGAGTAATAGCCTTATAATGCCTCTCAAAAACAAGAACTATTTTACGATGATATGTCAAATGAAACAGTCAATAAATGCCTCTACTGGCTACCAAGAACTCTTTACAGCTGATGATTGAACAGTTGCACACATTTACATTTCTTTCAGGTAGCAGCCAGGCACCCTAGAGAGAAAGCCTGTTTCTTCATTAACTGTATGTCTCTTCTCTCCCTTCACAGTAGAGTAGCCCCTCTCTATCCCTTCAGCTTAATGCAACACAAGGTCAGCATGAACCATGCAGCAATGGTTGTTTTTTGACAATGAGTATGGAAACTCTTACGGTATAAATAAAAAAAGCTTGGACACATCTTTCCCAATACATCTCAGCCACTTCATGGTTAAGGCTTAATGATTAAAATTTGTCAGGGATTTCAAAGCTCGTATTTCAAAGAGAAGATGGCTAACTGAATGATTTCTCATAATTCACAGTGCTCAATGTATGTGCAGGAAATGTAGCATTCCTATACAAATAAAAATGTTAAACACACGTTTTCTCTTTTTTCAGTGCTGGTAAAAATACTTTCACAATGACAGTGCTTCTCTTAAAACATTAATCAGCACACCTGACAAGCTCACTCTTGCAGTTCCAGCCTTGATGCAAGCATCTACCAAAGAATCCTCCTCAATATCTGAAATAAACATTTGAATACAGAATCATGTCAGAAAATTTAACACTGTCACACGGTGCACTTTGTTTTCTTTCTTTATGCTTGTGAGAAGGTGCCTCTTTTGAATGGTTACCCCCATTATTTGTGGACTGATGCTGCTGTTTTTTTTTTACTCTATGCACTGAGACACTGCTAACCAGGTTAATATATTTGGTTAATACACACAATGAAAAGGGGGAGAAGGAAGAAACCCTACCTCATCCTCCTCAGAAATATTATGTAAACACAAATAAAGAGGTAGAGCAAACAATGGTCGTCCTATATATGTTTGCAAATGTAGTGGATTAAGAGAGCACACTTGCTTTGTGAAAACTGCCCTCATCCACAACAATTTGTGGTATGCTTCATCATAGGGCTGCTACTGACGCCTCTGCGCAAGCCAACGCTAGAGGCGGAGCAATAGGGAGGGGTAAACAATACAACAGTGATAAAGACAAAAGGAAAAGACAGGATCCTATAGTGCAGATAAATCGTGGGTTTAAAACTGGCTATGGGATATCTCTATAATAATTGTATTCCTAGATTCCCTAGTCAGAGTTAAAATGGTATATGAAATATACCTATCAGATAATGGTGGTGTGAGTAAATTAGGTGCTCACCACCCCTCCGTTCTGCATAGCGATCAACATGTTTCTGCAGGTTCAAAACGTATTATCCGGCATTCATCAGGACAAGTTGGATCCCTATGCTACTTTTCCAAAAAACCCTCACTGCCCACTATGATAGGCTATACTCCACCTGTGAGTCTGGAGTGGTTTGTAACTTTACTCTTCCAATTGGAACTGAAAGATAAAAAACAAAACAGTAACAAAAAACTGTTTCCAAGACATCAATGAAATACAAAGGAATATTATTGTTGTGTGCTCTCAATAAATCTCTTACATTCGCAGACAACCCAATTGGTGCGACCAGGGTATCTCATAAGTGGTGAATATCACACCCTTATAACTTTTCTGGCATACAATGGCCCTTCCAATGGTATATATCTCACACAGTCTGTGAACCATATCCATGAATACTAATGGCATGCTTTTCCTATAAGACAAACGTGCTGAAAAAAGAAGAATACCTCCACACCATCAAGCATAATATAAAAGATATAGAGGCACCCTGCCCCATATCGTACTCATAGGTCTAGATTATAAGTGCAATAAATCTCGGTCTCACAATGTACAGCACTACGCACATCTTACCGAGTTTATTAAGGAGAGGCCTAAAAATGGCACTGGAGTAGAGGGCGACCCTCTGTAGTCAAACACTGTGGGGAAAATCAGTTCAATATGCTCAGAATATTCACTCCTTTGTTGGATTCTGGTGAAAATAATATCCAATTCCACACACACCTCCAACCACTCATCCCTTTGTATTTAAGATATTTATCGGGGTATCTCTCCCCTCAACAGACGTTCCCTAATGAGGGCATAGAGGGAAGGTATGCTGCACACATCTGCAACATAACTCTAAATACGGAGAACTATATGGAGTGTGTCCGTAGGCAGCGCGAGGTAACATACTCACACCCAAATGGACGTCATTCCCTCGATCAATGCATCATCCTTCCATTCAAACGTATAACGTATCGCCTCCAAATTAGGTGTGTTGTAGGTATATTATCCCAAAACATATAGCCAACTGAGTTCTAGTGCCCCCCTCCTCCTTACTTCATCAAGAGTGGTGCGCCGCAACCGGAATCAGTCTCTCGCGGTGCCGTGTAGGTACCTCGGATGTCCGTCTCCCATTCAATATTACTTCTGCTTCCCATCACGTGGTGCGTGCGTAAGACGAGGCACGCACCACGTCAAAGTCTAGACACCTGACCCACAAAATCCAAAGGCTAAGCGTACACTCAACAGGAAATCGAATGGAGACCGAGGCACACATTACGTGCAGATATAGACCGATGATCCGGATACATGCTCCAACTCAAAGCCAAAAGGGGGGTGAATGTTATAACATAAATACTAAAGGTTGCTGGTGGCAACAAAAAGAAAGTTTCAATGAAATTTAAAAACAGAGACAAAAACAAACCCTGTATATATCAGGGGCTTGTTATTGCTGTCATCCCTAGTCTTATGAATGCTACTAGCTATAATAAAAGCCAATAGAATACTAATCTTATAATACTCATGAGCACTCCCACTCAGTGGACTTGAGAATGTTCCTAGTTGATAACAGAGCTAACAATACCCTTCTGAATCCCATCCGAATGGAGACAAGTATACTAATGTTCATTGGAGGGAAACCTACATAGTGAAGTAGAATTCATTTTCTACCCAGGGCTGACCATGGTACTTCATCGTTGAGCCCTGTTTCATGGCTCCTAATGCGGTACACCCACTTCTGCTCACGTATGAAAAGGGCTTGTGATAACTCCCTCGTAGATGGTGCAAACAAGGGTTTATCAAGTACAGTCCAATATATGTCCTGTACTGTGTGCCCTTTTTCTGCAAAGTGGAATGTGAGGCGTGTGTTTGTCCTGGCACATCAGATATTGCTCCTATGCTCCATTATCCTCACTTTCACCTTTCTACAAGTCATCCCAACATAAATCAAGTCACAAGGACACTTGATGATGTAGATAACGTTGGAAGAATTACAGTTCGTATGTACTTAATGTTGCCAAGGATATTTGAGGCCCACATCTACCTCTTTTGTATTCTTCGTCAATGTGCATACATCACATGAACCACATCCTGTGTGCCCCGTGACAGGTGTCAAATGCCCAGCCACTCGAGGAGCACCTCGGGCGCTGTTGTGTGAACAGGAATGTACCAATTGGTCCTTAATGTTTTGACCTCTCCTAAATGAGAAGAGGGGTTTCTCAAGTCTCAGGCCACTGGAATTCAAAATACGCCAGTGTTTAAGAATGATACGTTTAATGGCCGTAGAGGATGTATTAAATGTGGTGACACAGATCGTGTTGTTTTTAGTCGGTCTCTCTACTTTTTCCAGTAACGCCCCTCTGGGGCAATTCCATGCTCGCTTACGTGCCTTCCTGATTATTTGGTTTGGGTAGCCTCTGTCATCTAATTTTCTTGCTAGACAGATGGCCTCTGCCCTAAATTCATCAGGTTCTGAACAGTTCCTGCGAAGCCGCAGGAACTGACCCACAGGGAGATTCTCCCTCAAAGATCTAGGATGGAAGCTCCCAAAATGAAGGAGACCATTCTTATCCGTAGGTTTATGGTGGACTCTTGTTGACAGTTTGCCATCCTTTGGAAAAATAACTAAATCCAAAAAGGGGAGTCTATCCTTGGTAATAGTGGTAGTGAAATGCAAGAAATGGTTTTGTACATTCAACCATTGCTTGAAATCATTTATAGATGCCTCATTGCCCCTCCAAATGAGGAGGACGTCATCTATAAACCGTTTCCAAACCCGTATATTATGTGTCCATGGATTTCCCGGGCCAAAAATATGTTTTTGCTCAAAGGTGGATACATACAGGCCCACTAGACTCGGTGCAAATGCACTGCCCATTTATGAACCATGGGTCTGCAAATAGAGAACTCCCTTGTACTCAAAGAAGTTCCTTGTCAATGCTAATTCAGCTAGATGTAAAATAAATGGTCTAGGGGACTGTAATTGCCAGTCCAGTTCAAACAGGAGTTCCTCTACCATCCTCAGGGTTTCTAGTTGCGGGATATTGGTATACAGGGATTCTATATCCAATCCCACCAAATATTCCTCGTCAGGGTTAAAAACCATGTCAGTGAGGAGATTAAGGACTTCAGTTGTATCCTTAAGGTATGCCCTCCTACTCTGAACCAAAGGTTTAAAGAAAAAGTCACAAGATTGTGACAAAGGCTCAAGTATAGAGCCTATACCAGCCACGAGAGGTCTCCCTGGGGGTGGTCTGGTTACTTTATGTACTTTTGGTAGAGTGTAGAACGCTGGTGTAATGGGATCTTTCTTTAGTAAAAAACCGCCCTCATGTTCTGTTATCCAGTCATTACTCAGGGCTTCCTCTATGATAATGCCAATCTCTCTTTTTAGTCCTGGCGTAGGATCGGTTTGGAGGATCTTATAATTCAAAAAATCAATGGGAGAGTGGATCACTGGTCCTGGGAGAACCAGGGTATTGCACGGTCAGTACTGAGTACCGTTTAAAAAACCCTCATTCACGTTTAGTAAAGGATCGATTTCAGCGGTATATCTTGATTCTCCGCTAGTTTGTCATTAACGTGATCGCATAATCATTGGGTTAGTCCAATGCTTCCTCCACCCGGAGGTATTTGCCACTGGTGGTCCCAGTAGTGATCATAAATAGAAAAAAGGGTGAGGTGACTTGTGATGAAAAAAAGTGTTTTTATTTAAAAATCTCGTAAAGCCAGTAGATTTCTTTATTGGTACTGGATTCGGGATAGTTTATAAAAGGTTCTTGTAGGTGTGCACTCGTTAGACTTGTTATGGTCTAGTGCACTTTTGAATTTAGTGTCCAAATAGAGGTCGACATGTTTCAGCCCTCATCAGCCCCGAGGGGTCAAGCGGGCTTTCTTCAGGACCTAGTGCAGAGTTAGGTAACCTAATATTCAAGGTACCCCTGTGTAAGTGCGGGAAGATAATTATTCCTCTCATTGGTCGCACCTTCAGCTTAAAAACTGGTCTCCTTATTTACAGGTCACCATGAGTACTCTAGGGGGGTCACTTCACACTCTATTCGGCGTGGGTCGAGGACCTGTGCTGACTCTGCCTCCTAGGACCCGGTATCTTCCCGCACTTACACAGGGGTACCTTGAATATTAGGTTACCTAACTCTGCACTAGGTCCTGAAGAAAGCCCGCTTGACCCCTCGGGGCTGATGAGGGCTGAAACATGTCGACCTCTATTTGGACACTAAATTCAAAAGTGCACTAGACCATAACAAGTCTAACGAGTGCACACCTACAAGAACCTTTTATAAACTATCCCGAATCCAGTACCAATAAAGAAATCTACTGGCTTTACGAGATTTTTAAATAAAAACACTTTTTTTCATCACAAGTCACCTCACCCTTTTTTCTATTTACGATCACTACTGGGACCACCAGTGGCAAATAACTCCGGGTGGAGGAAGCATTGGACTAACCCAATGATTATGCGATCACGTTAATGACAAACTAGCGGAGAATCAAGATATACCGCTGAAATCGATCCTTTACTAAACGTGAATGAGGGTTTTTTAAACGGTACTCAGTACTGACCGTGCAATACCCTGGTTCTCCCAGGACCAGTGATCCACTCTCCCATTGATTTTTTGATATATTGAGATAAGGAAGCTGAGTGGATCTAAGCCTCTTCTTTCTCCCTCCCTTTGATTTTTGAGGATCTTATAATTCCTCTTGTCACTCAATAATCTCTTACACTCCTGTTCATACACTTCTTTAGTTTGAATAACAATAGCTCCTCCCTTATCGGCAGGCTTTATAGTTACATTTTGATTGTTTTTTAATTCTTCTAGGGCTTCCCTTTCTTCTCTTGTAATATTCCTGTAGGGATACCTTTGATTTTTCCCTAGTTTCTCTATATCATGAACCACTGCTCTTTTGAAAGTAACAACTTCCTGTGGTAGTACAGAGTTCATAGGAGTGAAGGTAGATTTGGGACGGAAATCAGTATCCCCTATCCTTTCAGTTCTATCTTCTCGATCTTTGAAGAAGATGTTCTGTCTCACTGTTCTGAAAAAATCTGTCCATGGTGTTAGTAGGGACAAAGCCCAATCCTTTATTTAAAACCGTTGTTTGGGTTGATGTCAAAGGGAGATCTGTGAGGTTCATCACTAGGTTGCCTCCCTGCTGATGCTCGGCATTGGATCCCGTGCCATGCTCCGAGTTACTCTCTGGTTGAGATCCTCCCACTGGACCCCCAGAGTGCCTCTTTGTTTCCCCCTGCCCCGGCCCCTGCCTCTGCCTAAAAAAGGGGAACCAGGTAACTGTGGGAAATTCTGGATATTATTAGTGCCCTTCATGGCAGGGTAAGGTTGATACATTGGAGGCCAACCAAATCCTTGGCCTGGGTAGTTCTGGTACATAGGGTTGAAATTAAATCCCTGACCTTGGTACTGTCCTCTACCTCTTCCACGCCCCCTCCTCCTTGGTCTGTTGTCAAATTCACTCCCATCACTGTTTGAGCTCATAGAGTCTGAACTCCTGCGGTCTCCCTGCTGTCCTTTCTTAGCTTCTTCTAATTTCCTCTGAACATACTAATCTGTCGTGTATGGATAGATTTTTTCTTTTGAAAATTTGTTCAAGTCCTTCTGTAATTTAAAAATCTTATATTGTAATAGGTAGTCCTTTTAGACTCCTATTTCTATATTGGTTTCCTTTAATTTTCTCTTGTATGTGGCCAACACCACACTAGCCCTGAGTACCTGTTCACTGTTCTGTATCTGTATGAGCAGTGTATCTGCAATTCTTTTAGCTGTTGTTATAATTAGGACTAACCAATCTCTCGTGCATTTCCATGCAATTAATGCCCAATCCTTCCTGAAAGACGGATCTTCCAGGAAGATAAGAGGGTTCATTGGTTACTAACAAGCCTCTAGGTGCAGCATTAGCCCTCAGATATTCAGTAAGTACTGCTCCATGGAAAATGGCCTTAACATGTGTTTTCATAAGCTCTATTAAAGTGTCCCATCCTTCACCCTGGGTCAAGACCTGATTTATAGTCGTCTCTCCCAGTAATGAGGGTCCATCTAAGATTCCTTGGACTAATTCCTCATCAAAGGCTAATCCCTGTTCAAGTGCCATGTTTGACTATAGAGGTATCCAGCCAAAACAGCACGCTGTCCCAAAAAGTGAATGTCCAATATGATGTACCAAAAGGTCATCCAAAAACAAACCCCTACGGCTCAGCGGCCGTGCTTCACATAATACACACAATGAAAAGGGGGAGAAGGAAGAAACCCTACCTCATCCTCCTCAGAAATAATATGTAAATACAAACAAAGAGGTAGAGAAAACAATAGTCGTCCTATATATGTTTGCAAATGTAGTGGATTAAGAGACCACACTTGCTTTGTGAAAACTGGCCTCACCCACAACAAGTTGTGGCATGCTTCATCATAGGGCTGCTACTGACGCCTCTGCGCAAGCCAACGCTAGAGGCGGAGCAATAGGGAGGGGTAAACAATACAACAGTGATAAAGACAAAAGGAAAAGACAGGATCCTATAGTGCAGATAAATCGTGGGTTTAAAACTGGCTATGGGATATCTCTTTAATAATTATATTCCTAGATTCCCTAGTCAAAGTTAAAAAGGTATATGAAATATACCTATCGGATAATGGTGGTGTGAGTAAATTAGGTGCTCACCAACCCTCCGTTCTGCATAGTGGTCAACATGTTTCTTCCGGTTCAAAACTTATTATCCGGCATTCATCAGGACAAGTTGGATCCCTATGCTACTTTTCAAAAAAACCCTCACTGCCCACTATGATGGGCTATGCTCCACCTGTGAGTCTGGAGTGGTTTGTAACTTTACTCTTCCAATTGGAACTGAAAGATAAAAAACAAAACAGTAACAGCAAACTGTTTCCAAGACATCAATGAAATACAAAGGAATATTATTGTTGTGTGCTCTCAATAAATCTCATACAATCGCAAACAACCCAATTGGTGCGACCAGGGTGTCTAATAAGAGGTGAATATCACACCCTTATAACTTTTCGGGCATACGATGGCCCTTCCAATGGTATATATCTCACACAGTCTGTAAACCATACCCATGAATACTAATGGCATGCTTTTCCTATAAGACAAACGTGCTGAAAAAAGAAGAATACCTCCACACCATCAAGCATAATATAAAAGATATAGAGGCACCCTGCCCCATATCGTACTCATAGGTCTAGATTATAAGTGCAATAAATCTCACAATGTACAGCACTACGCACATCTTACTGAGTTTATTAAGTAGAGGGCTAAAAATGGCACTGGAGTAGAGGGCGACCCTCTGTAGTCACACACTGTGGGGAAAATCAGTTCAATATGCTCAGAATATTCACTCCTTTGTTGGTTTCTGGTGAAAATATTATCCAATTCCACACACACCTTCAACCACTCATCCCTTCGTATTTAAGATATTTATCGGGGTATCCCTCCCCATAACAGACGTCCTCTAATGAGGGCATAGAGGGAATGTATGCTGCACACATCTGCAACATAACTCTAAATATGGAGAACTATATGGAGTATGTCCGTAGGCAGCGCAAGGTAACATACTCACACCCTAATGGACGTCATTCCCTCGATCAATGCACCATCCTTCCATTCAAACGTATAACGTATCGCCTCCAAATTAGGTGTGTTGTAGGTATGTTATCCCCAAACATATAGACAACTGAGTTCTAGTGCCCCCCTCCTCCTTACTTCCTCAAGAGTGGTGCGCCGCAATCGGAATCAGTCTCTCGTGGTGCCGTCTAGGTACCTCGGATGTCCGTCTCCCATTCAATATTATTTCCGCTTCCCATCACGTGGTGCGTGCGTAAGACGAGGCGCACACCACTTTAAAGTCTAGACCGCTGACCCACAAAATCCAAAGGCTAAGCGTACACTCAACAGGAAATCGAATGGAGACCAAGTCACACATTACGTGCAGATATAGACCGATGATCCGGATACATGCTCCAACTCAAAGCCAAAAGGGGGGTGAATGTTATAACATAAATACTAAAGGTTGCTGGTGGCAACAAAAAATGTTTTTCAATGAAATTTAAAAACAGAGACAAAAACAAACCCTGTATATATCAAGGGCTTGTTATTGCTGTCATCCCTAGTCTCATGAATGCTAATCTTATAATACTCATGAGCACTCCCACTCAGTGGACTTGAGAATGTGCCTAGTTGATAACAGAGCTAACAATACCCTTCTGAATCCCATCCCAATGGAGACAAGTATACTAATGTTCATTGGAGGGAAACCTACATAGTGAAGTAGAATTCATTTTCTACCCATGGCTGACCATGGTATTTCATCGTTGAGCCCTGTTTCATGGCTCCTAATGCGGTACACCCACTTCTGCTCACGTATGAAGAGGGCTTTTGATAACTCCCTCGTAGATGGTGCAAATGAGGGTTTATCAAGTACAGTCCAATATATGTCCTGTACTGTGTGCCCTTTTTCAGCAAAGTGTAATGTGAGGCGTGTGTTTGTCCTGGAACATCGGATATTGCTCCTCTGCTCCATTATCCTCACTTTCACCTTTCTACAAGTCATCCCAACATAAATCAAGTCACAAGGACACTTGATTATCTAGCTAACATTGAAAGAATTACAGTTCGTATGTACTCGCTGGTGCCAAGGATATTTGAGGCCCACATCTACCTCTTTTGTATTTTTCGTCAATGTGCATACATCACATGAACCACATCGTGTGTGCCCCGTGACAGGTCTCAAATGCCCAGTCACTCGAGGAGCCCCTCGGGCGCTGTTGTGTGAACGGGAATGTACCAATTGGTTCTTAATGTTTTATATTTGGTTCCCTGTGTTTTGTAGTTTTGGTGTCATTTTGGCTATTGAATTATCCTCTATGTTTATAAGTTGTAGTGGGGTTTTTATTGTGTTGGTTTTTTTACTTTGGTATTTCTGAATGATTTACACAATTACATAGCTACCAGGGATGATCTTAGGTTTAAATTACTGAACCCTTTAAGAGAAATTAACAAGATACAGACTTCATTATTGTGGTGGACCTCAATCCACCACAACTTATCAAGCACTTTCTGACAATATCTTTTCAAATCTACTCTATAGTGTCTATGTACAATAAAGAAAACAAAAATGAAATGCATGCTTTTTAATTCCTTACAATTATTTTTGCATTTAAAGTTTGGAAATTGCCATTGTGTAGTTATAGTTCAGCCTCACTTTGATTGAAAAGTCACTTTTTTATTAGCTTAAAGCTTTTGCACCATGTATAGACTTGAAAATCTACTAATACGGTCAGTGAAGTTTGGACATGCCACTTTTTGCAAAGAAACAGTGCGAAGTTTAACTGCAATAAGAACGATTGTTGAAAGCACAAGAACACTGTACGGATTCACCCCAAACTCAGAATGACAGTAGAACTTTAATCAGAAAGCTTGTTCTTTTTTAAATTGTATAAATCTATCCAGTAGTTTTGGAGATATTCACATTCAAAAAGGTGCCTAACATCTTCATTCACACCACCAATTTGGCAAAGGTAACGACACAAACAAAAGAGCAATCAAGAAAGCAACATGGCACCATGGCAGGTGGTGCAAGTTGTGACATGTGTTGTGTGTGTTGCTAGCATGACTGGTGAATTTTAGTGGTAAGACATGTTTGAGCCAAAACCATAACTCTTACACAAGATAAAATTTAAAGAAGAATAGAAAAACATTGACCAGAAGTAAAAAAAAATCAGAAGACAGAAAAAAATCCACAGGGATAAAGAAGACTATGAAGAAAGAAAGTGTATTTACCTTTGCCAAACTTTATAAGAATTTAAGGGAAAAGAAAGGTGTGGACCAAGCAATCTTGGCATTACAGATCAGACACTCAATGACCTCTGACACGGACTACACCGAGGGTGAAGTTACATCAAATTGGAATGAGACAAGGGAATCAAGACGATCTTTTTAGATGCGAGGTATCTAATGAGCAAAAGAACGATGGATTTAGGCCCAGATCTCTGTACTGGGGTGAATGTATGACATTGTTCTGCATTCTGTCCATCAACTGTTGTTTTTGAATTTGTCACCCCGAGTGGGACGGGTATGCTCAGACGTGAGTCCCGTGCTCTCAATGCCACTGGAATCAAGCTATCCTGGCTGAAGAGGGGTGAAACCCCGAAACCGGTCCTAGGATGCTTGGTTCCTGTCCAGGGAGGACCTGGCTTGGCAGTTCGGGCTGGACTGTTCCCATGAGGCACAGGGTCAAGACTGCTTTGCATTTGTCTGGGTTCAAACTGGAATGGCATGGTGAGCAAAAAAACGATGGCTTTAGGCCCAGATCTCTGTACTGGGGTGAATGTATGACATTGTTCTGGATTCTGTTCATCAACTGTTGTTTTTGCATTTGTCACCCCGAGTGGGACGGGTATGCTCAGACGTGAGTCCCTTGCTCTCCATGCCACTGGAATCAAGCTATCCTGGCTGAAGAGGGGTGATACCCCGAAACCGGTCCTAGGATGCTTGGTTCCAGTCCAGGGAGGACCTGGCTTGGCAGTTCGGGCTGGACTGTTCCCATGAGGCAGAGGGTCAAGACTAATTTGCATATGGCAAGACAAGAAGTGGTCAAAGGGTCAGAGAAAAGTCAATCAAAATAGATGATAGTGTGAACCAACAAAAAGGGTTACATTCCACAGTGTCAGAAATGACAATAATACATTAATTGAAACATAATTTAAATAATTCAGAAATGGTCATGTTAAGTAAAGGATTGAGCTTTTCCTCAATGGTACACTATGACCACATCCAGACATCAATAGATCTATACAATCTTTTAGCGCTGCTTAAGAGACGCTGAGGATCTAATGCAAAATTTAGAAAAAAAACTATGTTGGATATGGTGTCATTGTGCACCAACAATAAAAATGAAGTAGGAATGTGAGCATGTAAATATTTCTTTGACAAAAAAAAGCATTGCTGAAATCTTCCTGCCACCATCAGCCACCATCAGGGAACTCCATCCCCCAGAGTGACTTGCACCGTGAGGCGCCAGCATGTTTGTTTTCGCACCAGGAGGAGCTTAAGAGGGGGCTTGGGCTCCCGCAGCACAGGAACCCGTGTTGTTGAAATCTTCCTGCCGCCATCAGCCGCCATCAGGGGACTGCATCCCCCAGAGTGACTAGCGTCGGGCGGCGCCAACGCGTTATTTTTTGCGCCAGTAGGTGCTTAAGAGGGGGCTTGGGCTCCCGCAGCATGGGAGCCCGTAATGCTGAAATCTTCCTGCGGCCATCAGCTGCCATCAAGGGACTCCATCCCCCAGAGTGAGTAGCACCGGGAGGCGCCAACGCGTTTGTTTTCGCGCCTGGGGGCACTTTAGAGGGGACTTCGGCTCTCGCAGCACGGGACACGCGCGGGCATTGCCCGGGCGAATCCCGGGCCAAGGATGGGCCCATCTTAGTCCATCAGAGCCCGGATGGGACTGGGCTGGGACCATTCTCTTGGGGCTGCCGTATTTTGCTGGTTTCCTTACAAGCTCCAAGTGAAGTAAGTTGTTCCTTTAAATACTTAAATACTTACTTGGAGATGCCTGAGCTTCTCTTATATACGGTATTGTTACTTGTTGTGACGGTGGCATCTGATCCCCAAATCAAACTAAGGTTACTCTATTATCGCATATAAAATGGCCAAAGGGAAGCAACAGGTGACAAGAGGAGGGGAGCCCCAAGACGCTTGAAAATTCTACACTTGACAGTTTCCTAACTAACGCTGCCTCTGCTATTGCCAAGGAAATTATGGCATTCGAATGACGGCTATCGTTGGGGGGGGGGGTTCCTTTGCAACATTGAATCAAGATCCACTGTCTAGTGGGATGCATGAGGCAAATGATCAGGGAGCTTTGGGAAGCGCGCTGATTCAAGCTACTTCCCAAATTGAGCCATCTATTCCCCCTGAGAATTCTGTCCCCCCCCCCATTCTGTTCATATGGACCCTGGTCTTCCAGTAAAAAGGAAGAAGAAGCCGAAACACCTGGAACCCGCAATTGGAGCTAAGATAAGGGCCAAGAAAAGGTAGCAAGGGCGTTCCAGTAACTGCTCAGCCCCACACTCTGTGCAAGAACTGGATTTCATCACTCTACCTAGTTCTTCAAAGGACCCAGACATTTTCCTAAATCGGTTGCAAGAACATTTAACCAAAAATGGTATTCCAATCCTGTCTAGACTTGACAAGTTAGAGCAAAACGTGAATCTTTTAATCAAATCTGTTACATGTGTTTTGGAAGGGAGAGGGAAAAATCCAGTACAACATCAGGGTAGTCTTAACACGGGGGGAGAATCATGCTCCAATAAATAACCATAACAGGCTGGAGAATCAGATTAATGTGGATTCACCAGCGGCACAGCCCTGGCTGGGAGGAGCAGCCCTTGGGGATGCCAATAGGGCCTCCAAGCATATTAGTCATATAAACGGCAGTGAAATCGTTGGAAAAAGGCCCAGGTCTGATATTCGCAGTTCTAACACCCTTCTCAAGAGGAATGGCCCACCAAGGCGACGGCCTAGTCAGTCAAATTCTGTGGTCCATTCTGCTAATCTACCACATGAGGTTACTTTGGACCTACCACCCGAATGTTGCCCCTATGTCGTCATACTTACCAATGTTCCTCTGCTTCAGGCTAATATCCAAGAAACCACAGCCCAGTTAAAAAACAAGGTCTGTTATTGGTTATCACAATCAAGGGAATTTAATATCTCATGCTATAAGGACATCCTGATGGTAAGAGGAGTGGGTTGGGTTGGCCCCCTAGACAAACCCATCGATGGAGATTGTGTGGTTGTAACCTGCCGGAGTCCAGACCTTGCAAGGTCTATAATCAGGAGCAGGAATACCACTTCCAGAAGGGGTTTAAGTCAGGGGATTGGTATCTAGCCATTAGGCTTTTTTAACAGACATCTCAAATCTGGAGGCCCAACTCACCTACAAAAACCCCGACCAACACGACTTTACAAGACTAGAGATGCACACTAGTAATAGATATGAGGTATTATCAGGTTTGGACAAAGTTGACTGACTAGAGCTTAGCAAAGATGACCAAGCAAGTCCGCAAGGGAGGATACCACAGGGCTCCACTCAGGCCGGCCCTAATGTGGAGGTGCTGATACTCCCCTACCTATTGAACCACAGACTCATACTCTAGTTAGTCCATCTGACAATAGGCCTATTCCCACACTTACACCTAGCCATAGTCTTGCTGCGAGACAGATGTTGAGGGGAGGTTCTTCTACTGATCAGCAGTTGTACATCCTCTCATGGAACATTGCCGGCCTACGTTCCAAACTCAGTGACGCTGAGTGGGGTACACTTGTGGACAACTGCCATCTGTGCCTCTTTCAAGAAACGTGGGCTACCGAACCGATTCACAGAGTGGGCTTTGTTTCCTTTAGCATTACGGCAAAACAATCCCCTTTGGGCAGACCAGCGGGAGGAATGATGATCTGAGCCAAAACTACATTCGCTTGTAAAATTAAGCGCCTCAAAATAGATTCTCAAGAGATATTGGCCATTGCCCTGGGCTCGCTCAAAGGGGACACCCATGTTAAGATTTTCAACATTTACAATAGGTTTACTAACCCTCATAAACCCTCTAACACCATGACAACGTTAGTCAATTTTCTGGAATCTGACAGTAGTGACTGCCCCCTCATTATAGCTGGAGACCTTAACACTACGTTTGAGGCTGTGGATTACGTGTAGTAATTAGTCCTGGAGGAGGAAGCTGCAAGAGGTATCACAAGGCTCCAAATCCAACCACTCAAGAGGTGTACCTGTGTAGCACTGCAAGTTTTATCTTTTACACTTACTTATGGGGTGCGGGCATGCAATGGGAGGACCCTCTCAGACCCTAGGTCAGATTACACCTTTAAGAGGGGGAACACTAGAAGTAGAATAGACTACATTTTAGTCTATCTTGATCTCTGGCCACATGTAATTGATATGGCCATTCTTGATCTAAATTATAGTTACCATAACGCCCTACTTCTGAATTATTTCAGGATACCGGTTTTAAATTCTCAGCAAAATCTAATGAAGGCACAGGTAGTAACAGCTAATAACAACAAGAGAATTAAGTGGCCAAATGTAGTTGTTGATTGGAAGCTTCTCACTGGAATCTATAAAGTGGTGATGCAATTCCTATTGCAGTTGTCTAATGCCAACTTAAATGATGATACCATTTTAGTCAGCTACCTAGACCTTCTGAATAATATTTCGCCCCTTTTTAAAAGTCAGGTTGGGTCGCTCCCATGCAAACAGAAAAATTAAGCCTGTTACAACAAGGAATGTAGGCAGGTAAGAGTAGAACTTAAGGAGGCAGTAAAGGAGGGGACAAGGTCTAACATACTCAATAAATGGAAGAACTACAAGAGTACACAAAGGGAGGCCAAACGTAATTGGGAAACTGACGGTTGGCGCACTCTAGTGGAGGTATCTAGGCAAAATGATTGCCGCTTATTCTCTCATCTCCTTTCCAAGGGGGCAACATATCAGGTTGCTGAAAATTATTTTTTATACAGCTGCACATCTGGGAAGGGTATTTCCAGGCACTATATTCCATGGACGTTGATGAGGCTGTGGGTGCCGCAGGGGAGATACCCAGGGGCTGAAATGTGGAGTTTGACCAAAATGAGGAAGTGAGTGTTTCCCTTATGGAAATAAGGAATGCAATCACTTCCCTCCAAACTGGAAAAGCCCCTCGACTTGATAGACTCCCGGGAGATCTTTATAAATCGGAACCCAATATCTGGGGCCCTCTGCTTCATGTTGTTTGTAATGCTATTATACAAGGAGGCTCTATCCCGGGCACGTGGCTGGGTGCCAAAATAATCCCAATATATAAAAAAGGGGACAAAGGGAACCCTCCTAATTATAGGCCTATCAGCCTCATAGAGGTGTCCCAAAAGATTTTTAGTAAAATAATTTTAACTCGTATTCAAAAGTGGGCAGAGGACAATAATATAATCTTGCACTTGCAGGCGGGGTTTTGAGCTGCCACCAGCACACTAGATCAAGTGTTTCATTTTTTACAGCTTATATGGGAAGAGGTCACACTTAAGAAAGGAAACCTCTACGTAGTATTTGTTGACCTTAAAACTGCTTTTGACTCCATTGATCGCACCCGGCTCTGGAATACCCTGAGGGACATGGGATTTCCCCCTTCCCTACTTCACCTTTTAATCAGGTAACAACAGGTTAACTATGCCAGAGTCAGATGGAATCAAGATGGGAGGCAATCTGGAAATATTTTAATTAGGAAAGGAGTACGCCAGGGGTGTGTGTTAGCACCAACCATGTTTACTTTATTTATGAATGAGCTCATAAATGAGCTATATGACTGTGGAGGTGACCCACCGAAATTGGGAGGCAAGCAAATACCATCGCTCTTTTTTGCTGACGACACGTTACTCATCTCTAACACCCCTATGGGCATCCAAAATGTTTTAACTAAATTTTCAAAAGCATGTGAATCGCGGGGTTTGAAAATCAACTGTCTGAAAACTAAGTATATGGTTTTCAACCCATACCAATTTGCCAAGGGGAAAGTGCTGTTGGAAGGTCAACTTTTAGAGCAGCAAGCCTTTGATTACGTAGGCATTAGAATTTGTGAAAACCTGGCATGGTCCCCTCAAATTCTGAAAAGTGGCCTGACACTACAACAAGTAGACTGCACAATTGTTAAAAGAGCTAAACGCTCAGCCTTTTGGCCAGTTCTCCCTGCAATAGGAATCCATAGGGCCAAAGGCTTGGGCGCGGCACTCTTTGGGGCTGAACTTTGGGGACTTGAGGACACCAAACAATTAGAAGTTGCTAAAAATAACTTTCTAAGAGCTCTTCTAAATATTCCAAAGAATACTCCCTTATTGCCAATACGCATCGACCTTGGGTTAAAATCTATCTCCCATTGTGCCGCCCTAAGGGTGCTCACGTTCTGGGTGAGATTGTGGACTAGCAAAACCCAAATACCCGTGAAGGATGCTGTGGAAGAATTACGTCCCTCCAAAGATAATCATGTCCCTTGCCCTGGTTTGGGAAGGTTACGGGGTGGCTTCAAAAAATAGGGATGAGCAGCATTGAGATGACCCCCGCACCATATCTAAAAAATGATCCCCCAACTAAAAACAATATATTGGAATTTTATTAATACTGGTTTCACTGAATCGAGGCCATTAGACATTTTAACAACACAATTTTTAAATGTTAAAAGTTGTTTTAAATTCGAAATGTATATGGATGATGTAGAACCCCCGCAAGTACGTGCACTTTACATTCAGTTTAGACTTGGCACCCTTCCTTTAAATGCTGTGAGAAATAAATGG
Organism: Triturus cristatus; assembly: GCF_964204655.1. Taxonomy (NCBI): domain Eukaryota; kingdom Metazoa; phylum Chordata; class Amphibia; order Caudata; family Salamandridae; genus Triturus; species Triturus cristatus. Next base: position 990,582,971 of record NC_140592.1, read on the forward strand.
ACGAATTCTACTTCTACCTCTATGTGCCCGTCCTGTAACTCCACCAGTGAAACTTTTGATCACTATCTTTTCTTTTGCCCTGCTTATGCTACACTGAGGAAAAAATGGATTGTTCCTGCATGTCGTGTCCTGTCTTTTTCCTGCCATACGGACGCTCTGCGTGTTTTTGCCTCTGACACTACCAAATGGCTTGTCTATACTCTATCTAGATATCTCCCATATGCCTGGTGTTTGAGGGCCAAGGTGGTTAAATGAACGCTTACCACTGGAATGGGAGGCATTCTAAGGAAGTGCCATGATCTAAGCCCCGTGTCGCACGCTAGACTTCCTAGATATCTCTTACACATATTTGCTTTCATATTATTTTAATTCATTTTATCTTGTTTTGAAATCCAAGAATGGTGATTTTTGCTGCTACACTTTTAAAATATTTGCACTGATAATTCCTTATTAATATGTTTTGTATTTTATGATATGATATGTGTGTGTATGATCTTGATATTGAACGAACAATAAATATATACATTCACTTCTACCAAAATAACCAAATGCTATTGGAAATGTTAGCACTGTGTCTACCCAGCAACATCTTACTATTTTTCAGGAAAATAATTAGGCAAAAACGGGGCACACCTTTTCAAAATAGATTGCATGGGCTGGAGAACATAAAAGCCTTGTAAACAAAACAATCATGTGGCTGTGCTCCATTGACAATTTCCTCATCATCTGGGACGGCACCGAAAGTGAATTTGAATCTTACTATAGGAAAAAAAACACCAGCAAGGCAAACCTGAAATTCACATATGTAATCAACAAATCAAGGGTGACCTTCCTAGACAAAGACATTTATGTGAAACAAGGATTGATGCACACCACCCAACAAAGAAAATTAACAGCCATCAGTTCCATTCTACACTCTGATAGTTCCCATCAGAAAATCTCAAAAGGAGCATCCCACACAGAGAGTTCTTGAGAATAAACAGGATTGTTCCACAGATAATGAATTCAAGAAACACAGTCAAGAAATAGTTAAGAAATTTAACACACAATTATCGAACTATGATAATGCAAAATGGTCTGGAATAAGTATTAGTAAAAGGCAGACAGAGCACTTTTAACACAGAAAAAACCCAAGCAGACAAGATTAAGACAAAATAAAATAATCATTAATACTCACTTAAAACAAAGAAAAATCAAAAGGATTATGCAAAGAGATTACAACATCTTACAAAGTAATGCATCAATTTGTTAATAACTGGGGATAGACCAGTAATAACATACAGGAGTGTGAAAAGCCTGTGGGACATACTAACACACAATCACTTTATAGACAAAAGATGATGGCGGACTATCACAAAATACAATGCAAAACATGTAGAATAAAAGTCAACCAAAAATAATTCAAAACAGATACTGGACAAATCAGAACCATCAAATAGAAAAACATGTGCAAAAGCAAATTTGATATATTTGTCTTAGTATGTCCATGTGATTTGAAATAGATAGGAAGTATGATCTGCCAATTAAAAAAAAGGATCTTGGAACTCACATGTACAGGAAACAATCATGATAGGAGCTAAACTCTAGCAAAACACATGTAGAAAACACTCAAAAATTGACTGGCAAGACATAGGTGCTGATTACGATCCTGTAAAAGCCGGGTACGAACCGTCGGACGGAGCATATTCTCCGTCCGACGCGTACCCGGTCGTCAAAATCTACCAACATGGAATTACGATTCGCACGGGAACACCATTTCCGTACGAATCGTAAAAAACCCCGACCGAACAAAATAAACATACAAATGCGAACCGGGAAAGCGCCGACCTGACGTCGGGACGCACGCAGCCTGCCATTCACGAACCAGGAATTACGATTCGCACCGACGTCATCCCGCACGGTGAATATTTTCCGGCAGCCAAAAACTGCTGGGAAATCAGGACGAGGCGAACAAGGACTACCAGTACGCGACGGACAGACAGGACGACGCGAACATGGAGGACCAGTACGCGACAGGACGACGCGAACAAGGAGGACCAGTACGCGACAGGACGACTCGAACAAGGACTACCAGTACGCGACGGACAGACAGGACGACGCGAACAAGGAGGACCAGTACGCGACAGGACGACACGAACAAGGAGGACCAGTATGCGACGGACAGACATGGACCCGAACCTACGAGTCATCCCGGCCCTCATAGCAATCGACCTCCTCTACAGGTTCGGACGCAGGCGCCGCAGAAGGTCAGAACAACTAAGGGAGGGGGGAAAGTGGGGTGGGGTGGGGGTGGCAGGACCAGGGCAGGCCACAAACCCCCCACCAAAGTCACACAGCACACATGCCCTGGACATACCTGACTCCCATGCCCTGGTCACTACGAGGGGGTGGGGGCGTGTCCAGATAATCCAGCGACCGCCACAGCGGAAGTCCGTCACGACGCGAACAGGCAACACAACCAGACAGGTACGTCCCGTACCCACGCCTGAAGAGCGTGTGTACGAGTCGAACCACGCCCACACCCACGTCACCCCAACAATGGCGGGACGGCTCGTACCCACGTGGCAAAGGCCTGGGTACGGCCCGCACAAGCATCACACAGCGTGGGGACGGATATGTACGGACCCTACCCCCACCCCTTATGCATGGAGCGCACCCCCACCCCAACAGTGTAAGTACGACCCGTACCCACCCGCGTACGTATGGAGCGTACCCCCACCCCAACAGTGTAAGTACGACACTTACCCACCCGCGTACGTATGGAGCGCACCACCACCCCAAGAGTGTAAGTACGACCCGTACCCACCCGCGTACGTATGGAGCGCACCTCCACCCCAACAGTGTAAGTACGACCCGTACCCACCCGCGTACATATGGAGCGTACCCCCACCCCAACAGTGTAAGTACGACCCGTACCCTCACCTCGAATTCATGGAGCGTAGCCCCACCCCAACAGTGTAAGTACGACCCGTACCCACCCGCGTACGTATGGAGCGTACCCCCACCCCAACAGTGTAAGTACGACCCGTACCCTCACCTCGAATGCATGGAGCGTAGCCCCACCCCAACAGTGTAAGTACGACCAGTACCCACCCGCGTACGTATGGAGCGTACCCCCACCCCAACAGTGTAAGTACGACCCGTACCCACCCGCGTACATATGGAGCGTACCCCCACCCCAACAGTGTAAGTACGACCCGTACCCTCACCTCGAATGCATGGAGCGTAGCCCCACCCCAACAGTGTAAGTACGACCCGTACCCACCCGCGTACGTATGGAGCGTACCCCCACCCCAACAGTGTAAGTACGACCCGTACCCACCCGCGTATGTATGGAGCGCACCCCCACCCCAACAGTGTAAGTACGACCCATACCCACCCGCGTACGTATGGAGCGTACCCCCACCCCAACAGTGTAAGTAAGACCCGTACCCTCACCTCGAATGCATGGAGCGTAGCCCCACCCCAACAGTGTAAGTACGACCCGTACCCACCCGCGTACGTATGGAGCGTACCCCCACCCCAACAGTGTAAGTACGACCCGTACCCACCCGCGTACGTATGGAGCGCACCCCCACCCCAACAGTGTAAGTACGACCCGTACCCACCCACGTACGTATGGAGCGTACCCCCACCCCAACAGTGTAAGTACGACCCGTACCCTCACCTCGAATGCATGGAGCGTAGCCCCACCCCAACAGTGTAAGTACGACCCGTACCCACCCGCGTACGTATGGAGCGTACCCCCACCCCAACAGTGTAAGTACGACCCGTACCCACCCGCGTACGTATGGAGCGTACCCCCACCCCAACAGTGTAAGTACGACCCGTACCCTCACCTCGAATGCATGGAGCGTAGCCCCACCCCAACAGTGTAAGTAAGACACATACCACCACCTCGAATGCATGGAGCGTATCCACATCCGTGTATGTCATGAGCGTACATATTGTGAAATAGGAGAGGTGGGTGCAGAGTCCTCCCAGCAGTGCCCTGAGACAGGAGGGGTGTGTGCAGAGTCCTCCCAGCAGTGCCCTGAGACAGGAGGGGTGTGTGCAGAGACCTCCCAGCAGTGCCCAGACACAGGAGAGGTGTGTGCAGAGTCCTCCCAGCAGTGCCCTGAGACAGGAGGGGTGTGTGCAGAGACCTCCCAGCAGTGCCCTGAGACAGGAGGGGTGTGTGCAGAGACCTCCCAGCAGTGCCCTGAGACAGGAGGGGCATGTGCAGAGACCTCCCAGCAGTGCCCTGAGACAGGAGGGGTGTGTGCAGAGACCTCCCAGCAGTGCCCAGACACAGGAGAGGTGTGTGCAGAGTCCTCCCAGCAGTGCCCTGAGACAGGAGGGGTGTGTGCAGAGACCTCCCAGCAGTGCCCTGAGACAGAAGGGGTGTGTGCAGAGACCTCCCAGCAGTGCCCTGAGACAGGAGGGGTGTGTGCAGAGACCTCCCAGCAGTGCCCTGAGACAGGAGGGGTGTGTGTAGAGACCTCCCAGTAGTGCCCAGACACAGGAGAGGTGGGTGCAGAGTCCTCCCAGCAGTGCCCTGAGACAGGAGGGGTGTGTGCAGAGACCTCCCAGCAGTGCCCTGAGACAGGAGGGGTGTGTGCAGAGACCTCCCAGCAGTGCCCAGACACAGGAGAGGTGGGTGCAGAGTCCTCCCAGCAGTGCCCTGAGACAGGAGGGGTGGGTGCAGAGTCCTCCCAGCAGTGCCCAGACACAGGAGGGGTGTGTGCAGAGACCTCCCAGCAGTGCCCAGACACAGGAGAGGTGTGTGGAGAGTCCTCCCAGCAGTGCCCTGAGACAGGAGGGGTGTGTGCAGAGACCTCCCAGTAGTGCCCTGAGACAGGAGGGGTGGGTGCAGAGTCCTCCCAGCAGTGCCCAGACACAGGAGGGGTGTGTGCAGAGACCTCCCAGCAGTGCCCAGACACAGGAGAGGTGGGTGCAGAGTCCTCCCAGCAGTGCCCTGAGACAGGAGGGGTGTGTGCAGAGACCTCCCAGCAGTGCCCTGAGACAGGAGGGGTGTGTGCAGAGACCTCCCAGCAGTGCCCTGAGACAGGAGGGGTGTGTGCAGAGACCTCCCAGCAGTGCCCAGACACAGGAGGGGTGGGTGCAGAGTCCTCCCAGCAGTGCCCAGACACAGGAGGGGTGGGGGCCCATCACTCCCAGCAGTGCCCATGGAACGCAAAGGGAGGAGTAGTCACAGAGACCATGCCCACAAATGTCAGTCAGGTGCACAAAGACCCTGCAGTACATGGACCACATGTGTGCGAGGATGGAAGTATACGCATGCATAGGGCCAAAACCAAAACATTTACACATGAAGTCATGTCAATAGTCCACATACACAAGTACAATGACTACCAAGGACGCCACGAATGATGCAGCTGGAGAATGGCTCAGCATGCATGTGCCAAGGTGAAGGAGTCCGTCACACACCCAGTTAATGTACTCACAGCTCTGCACTAAATATTGGGAACACCCTGCAGGGAAGAAGTCATGGTACACAGAGGAAGGAAAACACCTTGGGACAATTGCAACATGCAGCAACTGCTTACATGAATGGAGAAAGGTAGCAAACACCGTGTGAGGCACACTGATCCCAGGGTCCCCCCTATGAGCAGCACACCACTACATTTCCCACACACCCAACACATCACCAACACCCACAACCATGTAGCAGCCCCACCAACAGCAATGCCAGCAATGCAGGAGTGTTCCAAGGGCAAAAAATAAATAGCTTTATTCAGCTTGAGCAAAAAACTAGTATGACGTAAGTCCCATCATAACAAAGCCCATAGGGCAGTCCAGGAGTCCGAGCTGGATGGGGGACACAGTGGGATGCGTGTCCCCTAGCTTGCCTGCACAGTTACGAGTCCTCGTCTTCCACAGGGGTGAGGGCATCATGTGGGGGGGAAGGAACAGGCACCGCAGGGACAGGAGGGCAAAGGGTAGGCAAATTGGGTGCAGGGATGGAGGACTCCACCACAGGGGGTGGGGCAGGGCCAAAGGTGGATTCTAGGATCTCACTGCACACCTTGGCAAGGTCCTCCATGGACTCCCCTGCACCCGAAGAAACCACAGGCCCCAAGGAGGGGGGGGGCAGAGGGATGGGTCGCAGCGCCACTGGGGGAGGATGTGGACAGGGGGGGGGACTCAAGCACCCTGACCGAGGACTTCCTTGACCGCTTGCGTGGTGGCGTCACTGTGGGGCTCAGGGACAGAGCGGCCATGAACGAGTCTTTCGAGTCTTTGGGGGAGATGTGGCCAGGAGAGCTGAGGGGAGGGGATTTGGAGGGAGTGGATTGGGTGGAATGCGGACTCCCACTCTGGCTGCGTGTCACACGTTTGCCCCCCGACCCAGTGGGTGTGCCTACTGCACCCTGTGTGTGCGTGTCAGGAGGTGTGCGGCGGACCTTCCCTGCTGGTGTGGTGCCTGTGTCTGTTGTGGTGGGTGCATGCTTACGTCTGGGTGTATGTGGGACAGGCATGGGAGTGGGAATTGTGGAAGGAGCAGGGGTAGGGTGTGGGACGTAGCGCTGCAGGAGTCCCACTGCTGCAGTCAGTGTGGAGTCTATGGACCTCAGCAAGTTGCGTTGGTCAGCCTGCGATGAATGAATGCCCTCCAAGTATGCCTCCATGTTGTTGAGGACCTGGCTGTGGCCATGGAGGACATTAAGGATCGCAGTCTGACCAATCTGCAACTGCCGCTGGATGTCCACAGACTCAGCATTGGCGGCAGCAGTGGAGACAAGGGCAGGGGGTGCGGTGCCTGGCAGGAAGGAGACATGTGGGGACCGGGCACGCTGGGAAGGGACACGAGCACGTGGGAGGCGGCTGATGGCAATGGAGGGGGCGGTGCCAGATGTAGGGCTGCTGTCAGATGGTGGTGCAGCCACCGCCCACTCGGAGTGATCCTCCTCGGACCCGTCGGCTTCATACTCTGTTTTGCCAGTCGACAGGTCCCCGGGTTCACTCTCCACCGCCTCAGTCCCACTCGAAGTGCCAGCACCGATGTCACCGCTGGCACTGGTGCTCCGTCCCTCCGCGCCGTCTGTGTCCATGTCTCCCTCTGTGTCCCCCGACGATGCTGTGGGCAGGGTGAAGAGACAGAAAGTAATCATACACCTGTATACATATGTCACATGAGTCAAATCTACGTAGGTTACAGTGCATAGCCTGAAACAAAGGAAGAGTTACATCTACAAAACAAGGTACATATGTAGGGCATGCACAACACAGTTCCTCTACCCACCATGCCATGGAATAACTATGGAGAGCATGACACACTAGCAAATGAGATGATATGGAATTTTGACTGAGGAGCAAGGCCCTGGGGACAATCCAGCACTGCATCAGCACCACACAGCGTGGCAGCAAATAGGGATGAGCAGGGACCATAGGCAGGAACAAGAGGCACATGCAGCATAGGTAATACTGATAACATGCCCACCCTGACTGGCACACTGCACCTTGAGTGTATGTCCAGGCAAACATCACACACTAGCCAGTCCTAGCAAGGAGATGACAGGTCTTGACATGTAGGCCATGCCCGCACCACCCACCCCCTACATGAGACAAATCTATGGAGACACATGAAGCACGTACATCTCTTAGTCTGGGTGAAATACACATGGGATGCAACTAATCAAGGTTGCACACCAAATACCCAAGGTGCGCCTGTCCAAAGATTCATGTACAAATGGGCATCATCTGATGATTGCTACAAGACACACAGGCAATGGCCACCGTGAGTATGTACTTGGAAAATCCGGTCAGGCTGTACAGTGGACACTTGCAATACATCGCACGTCAATATACATGGTGCCAGGGGACAATGGCACAGAGCACAACCTATGCTGTAGACACAGAGATTGTCAACATATTCGGATTACACACATGATACCTAGGGAAAAATGCCCCTGGGGACAGTAGTGGCCACACAACTCCATGCTCCTGAATGGGAATGACTGCAACACACGCTAACATCCCTGCACTATGCGTAACGCACACTCATGCACATCATGTCACAGGCCACCACATAGGACATGCGTACTGTAAGGCCTCACACTTGAGAGACTAACTCCCATGTCTGGACTCAGCATTAGTGCCAACTGACATGGAACCCACAAGTCCAGAACTGTACATGGCACAGGTAAGGTCCCAAATCCTGTTACACACCACCCCCACACATTATGCAGCAGGCATTGTACACTTGTAGAAGGTGTCAGGCTACATGACCTTGTTATGGAGCGACTACACACAGACCAGGGAACACATTGCAAGGAGGGGAAGGGAGGCAGGAGAGCACAGCAATTCTGTGGGGAATTGGATCAGCACAGCACCATAAACCCTGGAACTGTATCCATGGAACATTGCACTTACAAATGCTGGTGAAACACAACAAACACACACATGTACCTACCCCCTTCCGGCTGCTGCATCTCCTGTAGACGCCTGTCCAAGTCAGGAAAGACCACTGCCAGCACACGTTTCTGGATGTGGGAGAGACTGCGGCGCCCGCGGTTCTTGTGGCTCTCAGGTGAGTCCCCCAGCAGGACCCGTGCGATCCTCCGCGTCCAGCACCGGATATCCTGCCAGCGTTTCCTCACCTGGGACAAGCGCCGCCTCCGACCTTCCGCACTCCTCACGGCGCTGACAGCGTCCAGCCATATCTGCTCCTTGGCAGAGGCATCTACCTGTGAGGATGGACAAGTGACACTACATCAGTACACCTGGCACATGTCACAGGGACACAGATTAGAACACATTCGCTGTTTACAACAAGGCCTAGTATGCATCCAACGCATTGCACCTTTGTCATAGGGACATGATCCTCTGGGGAAGGCCAAAAGCAGTACGTGCCATTGAAAGGAGCAGGTGGAATGAGGGCAACTACACAACAATGATCCAGGCTCACACTGTGCATCACACCCACCCCACCTGTCTCAGGGCACTGCTGGGAGTGATAGGCCCCCACCCCACCTGTCTCAGGGAACTGCTGGGAGTACTCTGCACACACCCCTCCTGTCTCAGGGCACTGCTGGGAGTACTCTGCACACACCCCTCCTGTCTCAGGGCACTGCTGGGAGGACTCTGCACCCACCCCTCCTGTCTCAGGGCACTGCTGGGAGGACTCTGCACCCACCCCTCCTGTCTCAGGGCACTGCTGGGAGGACTCTGCACCCACCCCTCCTGCCTCTGGGCACTGCTGGGAGTACTCTGCACACACCCCTCCTGCCTCTGGGCACTGCTGGGAGTACTCTGCACACACCCCTCCTGTCTCAGGGCACTGCTGGGAGGACTCTGCACCAACCCCTCCTGTCTCAGGGCACTGCTGGGAGGACTCTGCACCCACCCCTCCTGTCTCAGGGCACTGCTGGGAGGACTCTGCACCCACCCCTCCTGTCTCAGGGCACTGCTGGGAGTGATAGGCACCCACCCCTCCTGTCTCAGGGCACTGCTGGGAGACATCAGGCATTCCCCCCCCTGGAACTCCCCCTACAGTACATAGCATGTGTGTCACACCTGGACACAATGGCAGAAGTCACAGTCACAAAAAAGGGACACAGTCTGTGGCAGCGGACACTGCACTCACCTGATAACCTGGTCGCCCATACAGCATGGGGTACCGTGGGAGGATCACATCCACCAAAGCCATGTTCTCCTCCAGGGTGAATGGCTGTGACCTCTCCACAGCCCTTGACATGGTTCCAGGGAATCAGTAGCAGCAGCTGGGTCGTGGTATACAGAGATGTGCAGGCAAGTGCTCCCTCATGGGACCTGGCTGCCTTATATCTGCCTTGCTGGCCCATCTCATGCACAGGAGTACCGAGTGATTGGTCACTCACATTTGCATCCTATGTTTCCTCCAATCCCTTCAAACCGAGCAGTCTGTGGGTTCTCAATCTGTTTTTTTGTCCTGCATGATGTCAGCCCCACAAACACATTGCAACAAAGTAGAAGAATTCCAACTGACTTCTGCTGTGCACCTTCCAGAACAAAATCGAATTTTGAACTTGGTCTCCATGACAACCAGCATGCATGTAGGCCTTAATACTTGTCCCTCATGTGTCCCCTATGTAATTTGGAGCGTCACACGCAGGTACGGTGCGTTTCGGGGCCCTAGGGCACCCCAAATGCATTGCAACGGCCCGTACACGCGTGCCTACGTTCACTATCATTATGGGTGTCCCCGCGTATGCGCACTCGTAGTGGTACGGGCCGTACACACGCATCAACGCTCACAATCAGTATGGGTCTGCTCGCGTATGCGTACTCGTAGTGATAGTGAGCGTACATGCGTGTGTACGGCCCGTACCACAACGAGTACGCATACGCGAGGCCACCCATAGTGATGGGGAGCGTACAGGCGTGTGTACGGCCCGTACCACTATGAGTATGCATACGCGAGGCCACCCATAGTGATAGGGCCGTACGCACGCATGTACGCTCACTATCACTATGGGTCTCCTCGCGTATGCGTACTCGTAGTGATAGTGAGCGTACATGCGTGTGTACGGCCCGTACCACAACGAGTACGCATACGCGAGGCCACCCATAGTGATGGGGAGCGTACAGGCGTGTGTACGGCCCGTACCACTACGAGTACGCATACGCGAGGCCACCCATAGTGATAGGGCCGTACGCACGCATGTACGCTCACTATCACTATGGGTCTCCTCGCGTATGCGTACTCGTAGTGATAGTGAGCGTACATGCGTGTGTACGGCCCGTAGCACTATGGGTGTTCTTGCGTATGCCTACTCGTAGTGGTACGGGCCGTACACATGCCTGTACGCTCGCCATCACGATGGGTACACATACGGCAGCACTCCCATAGTGATATGGGAACGTACACAGGCCCTCTTCGCAGCAGTACAGCGGTTTTCACACATCACAGTGGTGACAGGCGCCACACAGGTAGGGATAGGGCGGACATACTTGTCCATGGATGGACATACTTGTCCATGGATGGACATACTTGTCCATTAATTGACATCAAGGCATCGTCTGTGCATTACTACATGTGTGGGGCACAGGTGTGACGGCCTGTGATGTGGCACATGACTCCTGAGTCGAGACGGCACCAGATGTATGATGAGATGTGTACAGATGTACTGTGTGATGGTGCAATGTGTGCCAGGCACGGCCTTGACTCCTTTGACATGTGTGCATGTCGTACTGCACACTTGGGGTGAGCGTCACTGGCATGGCACGGACACCAACACATGGAAGTGTCCCCTGATGCCCGGTACAGGGTTTATCACACCTGACTTGTCACTACCCACGGTGCACAATGTGACTATGTCATGTATGTGTGGGGGCTTCCCATCAGGTTGATGTTGGAGCACCCTCAAAAGCTGCAGCCGTTGCAGCAACCAACATGTGTCTGTGTGTAGATTGTCATTGCACACTGTTCCGCACACCATGCCACATGTGGTATCGGATGTGAGGTGCACATGTATGCATGGGACACGGAGTATCGTGACAAGGACATGTCAGCATCCTCACAAGGAATGTGTGGTGAGTCATGACATGTGCACCTTCATGGCAAGGTGTGTGGGCTGTCCTAGTGTAATGTCATGTGACCTGTGGCTCCAGTGTTCCGCTACCAGTCTCTGCAATCGGCATCCTACTGCTGCTGATGTGTGGGCGTATGTCACTCCTGTCTTGCGTCTGGCTGTTCACTTGCACTGGGACACAGCTATTTCCATGGCATGGCATGGGGAGGTTCTCAATCTCCGTGTGTAGCTGGAACTTGGTAGGAGTGTCACCTTGCATCCATACGTGTCCTGGGCATGTAGCACATACCTGACTCCCTATGTAGCATATGTGTATTGACAGATTAACATGTGCTCAGTACATATGATTTGTTGTCGTAGTGCACTCACTCTTCCTTGTCATTTCCAAATTACTGCAGAGCGCCGCCTCTTGCCCGACTAATTCCGGACTTGGCTGCCATGCAGGAGAATGACAGCATCCGGCTCTACCGCTTCACCCAACCGTTGATTCTGGAGTTGACGGCGAGACTGGCACCACACCTGCAACCGCTGCACAGGTATCCTACGGCACTGACACCCCAGCTGAAGGTAATGGCTGCCCTACATTTTCTTGCCACGGGTACCTTTCAAAATACCATAGCTCATGTTGGTGGCATGTCCCAGAGCATGTTCTGCCGTGTGCTGCATGATTTCTTAGAGGCCATGTTGATTCACCTGGATGACTTCATCAAGTTCCCAACCCATGAACAGATGACTGCGGTCAAGCGTGGATTCTATGCCCTGGGAGGGATGCCCCATGTCATTGGGTCCATAGATGGGACACATGTAGCTTTGGTACCACCACACGCACGGGAGGTGGCGTACCGCAATCGAAAGCACTACCACTCCATTAATGCCCTTGTGGTGTGTCAGGCCAACATGGTGATTTCACATGTCTGTGCTCGTTTTCCAGGATCAGCACACGATGCCTACATCATGAGGCGTAGCAGGATGCCTGAAATGATGATGCAGCTGCGCAACGAACGGGCATGTGTTGTTGGTGGGTACAGTCTGTCTGTCCTGTATTTTGCATAACCTACCAGCATGACCGGTTCACCACTTCTAACGATGTCCATGTGCTTCCCATGTAGGGGACGCTGGCTATTCCAACATGCCTTGGCTGCTCACACCTCTCCGCAACCCCATCACGCCGGCCCAGCTCCGCTACAACACCGCCCATGGCCGGACAAGGCGAGTGATCGAGAGGACGTTTGGCCTGCTGAAGAGCCGATTCAGGTGCCTCCACAAGACCGGTGGCGCACTCCCATATGCCCCGGCGAAGGTCTGCAAGATCTTCATGGTCTGCTGCATGCTGCACAACATGGCAGTTGAAAGAGCTGTGCCACTCATCCTGAATCAACATGACGAGGACCATCCACCCGTGGAGGACGAAGGGCTTGGCAATGGGGCTAGTGATGTGGAGGATGTGGAGCCGCAAGAGGACATCCGGACTCGGCTCATACGCGACTTCTTTGCTTAGTGGTGAGTACCAGTGTCTGAGTGTGCATGCATTGGTCCCCGTGTGGCATGTGTTGTGATGGGTGTGTCCACCTGCATGTATGGCACGTGAGTCAGAGGTGTGTGTGGGTGTGTCACTGGAGTGATGGTGGCAGTGATGGTTGTATTTCCCCAGTCATAATTGTGACCTAGCATGTTGACATCCATACATGTGTCGAGTAAATGCACATGCAAGTGGCTGTGCTTTTTGTGGCTGACTTCTTGTGTGTCTCTCTTCCCCAGGTACTTGCGCATGACGTCTGCTGCTTGCATTGTTGTGGCACTGCTATTCCTCATGGACATGACATCGTGGGCTGACTCAGCGTTACAGGCACGGACACGTTTGGAAGTCTCCATAGGGTAAGGGATGCATCTGGGGTGTATTGGGTGTGGCAGGTGTTCACGATGTATGCACACTGGCCCTGTCGATGTTTGGTTCCCCTGCAGCCATGTAGCATCACCATGGGACACGACATGCAGCTGTGTACACCTGAATAGATGGTCTGCCTGGTTGACAGTCATCAGTGATGGGATAGTGGATTGTGATGATGGCATCAATGTGTGTGACACTGCCCTCGGACACATACGGTTAGCATTGCCTTGACATGGTGTGTGACTTCCACATCAGCGGATCTATGGTGTATGGCAGGCTCTGCTTGAGCAGCTCTGGGTGTTTAGCTGTTAGCCGATGCTTGTGTGCCAGTTCCATGGCGAACACGCATTTGTGCTGCAGAAGGGGGGTGCCAGTGTTGGACCCACATGTTACTCCACATGATGTGTTCATGTGTACTTCAAGTAGCCTCTGCAATCACGAAAACATGACTAATAAAGGTGTCCCTATGCCTCCAAGGTGCCTCTTCTCAGTCAATGCTGGTGTGTTTCCACGGTGCATCCAGCATGTCTGGCATGGTATTCCCTGATTGTGGCTATGTGTCAATGTGTCGAGTAGCAAGATGCAAGCTGTGTGTGTGGGCTGAGACTGTGTATTGGGCATGATGTCCATGACTGTGTGGGTATTGTGACATGTGCCATCCCCATGCATCCAACGTTGTCCAAGACCCCATTCTCTGCATCCACCGGACTCATGCTTGCAGGACATGGTTCTGCCACCTGTCTACACATACCTGGGTGCCCCCCAGGACACTGGACTGGATCCCTGACCTCTGCGCATGACTGTTGCTGTACTCAATGTGTCTGTCAGCACGGTTGTTCGGCCACCCCCTCAGCTGGTTGGGCCCATCACGGGTGTGTATGGTGCTCCATGTCTGTCTTGCCTAATACACTGTGACCCATGTGTCCTGTGCCAGACTCAGGCCCCAGGGTGTGGATGGTTGAAGACAAAAGATGACTCAGGCATGTTTAGACTTTACAAGACACATGTTAGGTAATAATGCAACCAGCAGGCATCTACTCTTCATGGTGTGATTTATTATTGGGGGGAGGGGGGGGACAAAGTGAGGGGCTTTCTGGGAGTTTGGAATCCAAAGTTCAGTAGGGGAGTTGGTGTCCTTGCCATTTGAAATCCTCAGAGTCCATGCCACAGTCTTTGTCAACATTGGTCAGACAGTGACCAGCAGGGCCATGTGGCAGAGAATGTCTCTTGATGCTGTGATGCTGTTGCTCCAGTGGGCCAGGTGCCAGACCAGGTGTCCTGGGAGATGATGATGTAGCGCCGACCCTCACGGTCCTTTCCGTGGACGACCCGGCCTCCTGCGGGGACCCTCAGCAGCAGGCCGTGACGACGTCTGGGATGCTCCATCGGATGTTTCCTCCTCCTCCTCCTGATCCCTCCCTGTGGGTGGTGATGTTCTCCGCCTTCTGGCACAGGGAGGGTCGGCCATGTTGTCGGCCATCCGACGGAGTGTATCGTGAATTCCCGTGTACGCCGTCATGAGCTCAGCCTGTCCGTCCTCCATCCTCCGTTGGTGTTGCAGTAGACAGGCATGTAGCTCCGCATGTTGCTGGGCCTGCTGGGTCTTGATCCCCTCGAGGACGGACACAACCTGGGCCAGGCCCGTGGTGTCCTGCCGGTATGTGTCCAGGATGTTACGGACATGGGAAAATACCGGTTCCCCAGCCAACTGGTCAGGCTCGCGCCTCCGCCGTCCTCCACTCCCACCACCCCTGCCCACTTGCACCTGGCCTGCCCTTGTGGGTACATCGGGTCTCCGGGACCCCTGAGGGGTGGCATTGGCGTTGTCGCCTGCCTCCTCCTGGGTGCACGGGACACCATGTCCCTCCTGGCCAGCCTGGCTGCATTGTGGTGTTGGGGCAGGGATCCTGGGTGTCTCCTGGGATGTGGCAGGAGTGGGGGTGGTGGTTGGCCCAGTTGTACCTGACGCAGGTGCTGCAGGTGGTTGGACACCAGAGGGGCCAGGTCGGTCGGGGTCGTCCACAGAGTGGTGAGAGTGGTCGCTGCCGGTGGGATCGGGCTCCTGCAGATCTGGGTCCTGTGAGTCTTCCCCCCCAGTGTTGGGGGGTGAACCACGACGTTGACCTGTGTGTGAGAGAGACAATGTTAATTGTGGTGCATGCAACATCCATGTTTCATCAGTTTCAAAGTTGGCACTTTTCCTCTTGGAATTAGGATCTGTCTTGCATTCCACTCACAGTGCACTTGTGCATGGGTGTGTCCCTTGGGCACCACTTTGGCCCCTTTAACTATGTGTGGCACGGTCTTACTAGCTGCGTCAAGTGTGACTGCAGTCAGCAGTGGAGTGGGCAGGTGTGGCGAGCCATGCATTGGCGCCTTCCGTGTAGCACTGTACATGTGCACATGGAGTGGATCCACACACTTATATGATCCAGGTAGCTGTCGTTGTGCTCGTGAACAGGTTGTGACATGGCCCTGTGTTTTGCCATGGGGAAGAGGGGGGGTTCTGGGACTGGCCACCCTTGTCTACATGCACGCAGTCTACCTGCTGACGAGCAGACATTCGCACACGCCACACGGCTGATTTGCTCTCCCTGTGTCTCGCTCCCTCTCTGTCCCCCTCTCCCTCCCTCTCTGTCCCCCTCTCCCTCCCTCCGTGTGTCAGCCTCCTCCCTCTGTCCGTCTCCCTCCCTCTCTGTCCCCCTCTCCCTCCTTCTCTGTCCCCCTTTCCCTCCCTCTGTGTGTCACCCTCTGTCACCTCAGGCCAGCTTCCTGGGCACACACTGTTAGCAGATCTTTGAATGGGCCTTGGCTTGTTGAAGTGAGTTTGTTTCTGATCTCCAGGCACCCATTGGGTGTAGTGTCTGTGTGTGCGCTGCTGCTGTGGTGGTGTGTGCTGCCACTCTTTCACAATGTTGGCTGTTCATTAGCTGCTGTCATGTGCAAAACAGTGCCTTCACCCCCATGTGTTGATGCAAGGCGTCCGCCATTTGCTGGCAAGTCATTCCTGTGTTGGGACACACTGTTTGTCTGGCTGTGACCTGGGCCATATGGGCAGAGGGCATTGTTGTCTGCTTCGGAGTTGCACTATGTGATTTTTGGGGCCCAGCCTCCCGCCATCCGGGTTACCGTGTCATGTGTTGGTGTCTTCTGTGGCCTGTGACCTGACATTGTCCAGCTGGGTGCATGGGGCATGGTGGCAGCAGTGGCATGTGCGTGTTCATGGAGTGTGGTTGAGTCATGCGATGGCTTGGGGTGGTTGCGTGCCTGTTAGTGATTTTGGTTGTGGATGCCGTTCCCCCCATGTGAGGTGCGTTGTTTGTGTACTCACCCGGGTCTCGGAGTCCTTCTAATCCTTCGACTGCCTCCACCGGCAGTATGGCCATCACCCTCTCCTCCCAGGGCTGGTAGTGTACGGGTCTGCGGGAGGGCCCTCCTCCGGTGGCGTTGGCCTGGTCGTGTTCCTCCTGCCTCTTGGCTCGGACCCTCCTCCGCAGATCGTACCACCTGTTTTGGCATTCCTGCCTGGTCCTTCTGGTGTCCCCAACAGCATTCACAGCATCGATGATGGTCTGCCACATGGCTGTTTTTGCTACCATGCTGGTGTTTCTGACCAATGTTCCAAAGAGCTGTGGCTCGACTCTGAGGATTTCATCAACAAGAACCTCCAACTCTCGGTTACTGAACTTTGGATTCTTGTTAGTGGGCATGGTGAGGGGTGTGGGTGTGGATGGTGGGGGGGGGTGTGGATGGTGGGGGGGGGTGTGGATGGTTGTGGGTGTGTGGGTGTGGTTGTGCAGGTGTGTGTGTGTGTGAATGTGATGAGGGTGTGTTTGTGAAGGTGGTTGTGTGGAGATCTGCAAGTGTAAGGTGTGGTGAAGCTTGTAGTATGGTGCTGTAAGTTGTCTGTGGTGTCTGGCAGCAGTGAGTCTGTTGCAAAGGCTCATGGTTTGTGTGTGTGGGCCCTTTTTATTGGTCCATTGGTGGGTGTGGCTGTGTTTGAAGTTTGGGTGGGTGTGTTATAAGGAGTGGTGGTGTTTTGGGCCTCTGTTTGTTTTTGGCAGTTGCAGGTCAGTGAAGGTGTGTTTTTTAGTGTTTGTTGGCCATGTTTAGTGGCTTTGTGCCATTCGAATAGTGTATTCTTGTGTTGTTTTGTTTTGTCCTGGTTGTGTACGTGCGTTTTGAACGTGTGTACGGTGTGTACATGGTCCATTTGGTTGTACGGTGCTGTCCTTGTGTGTGGCTTGGCACGACTCGTACATGCGGTTGTGATGTTGGGGCATGGGGTGCGATCCGTACTTAGGAGGTTGTGGTGGGGGTGCGACTCGAACGTACTGGGGTGTGGGTACACGGTGGTACGACACGTCCAGGGGTGGGGGTACGACTCGAACGTACTGGGGTATAGGTACACGGTGGTACGACACGTCCAGGGGTGGGGGTACGACTCGAACGTACTGGGGTGTGGGTACACCATGGTACGACACGTACAGGGGTGGGGGTACGACTCGAACGTACTGGGGTGTGGGTACACGGTGGTACGACACGTACAGGGGTGGGGGTACGACTCGAACGTACTGGGGTGTACTTAGACAGTGGTATGACACGTACAGGGGTGGGGGTACGACTCGAACGTACTGGGGTGTGGGTACACGGTGTTACGACACGTACAGGGGTGGGGGTACGACTCGAACGTACTGGGGTGTAGGTACACGGTGGTACGACACGTACAGGGGTGGGGGTAGGACTGGAACGTACTGGGGTGTGGGTACACGGTGGTACGACACGTACAGGGGTGGGGGTACGACTCGAACGTACTGGGGTGTGGGTACACGGTGGTACGACACATACAGGGGTGGGGGTACGACTCGAACGTACTGGGGTGTGGGTACACGGTGGTACGACACGTACAGGGGTGGGGGTATGACTCGAACGTACTGGGGTGTGGGTACACGGTGGTACAACACGTACAGGGGTGGGGGCACGACTCGAACGTACTGGGGTGTAGGTACACGGTGGTACGACACGTACAGGGGTGGGGGTACGACTCGAACGTACTGGGGTGTACTTAGACGGTGGTACGACACGTACAGGGGTGGGGGTACGACTCGAACGTACTGGGGTGTGGGTACACGGTGGTACGACACGTACAGGGGTGGGGGTACGACTCAAACGTACTAGGGGGGTGGGTACACGGTGGTACGACACGTACAGGGGTGGGGGTACGACTCTAACGTACTGGGGTGTACTTAGACGGTGGTACGACACGTACAGGGGTGGGGGTACGACTCGAACGTACTGGGGTGTGGGTACACGGTGGTACGACACGTACAGGGGTGGGGGTACGACTCGAACGTACTGGGGTGTAGGTACACGGTGGTACGACACGTACAGGGGTGGGGGTACGACTCGAACGTACTGGGGTGTACTTAGACGGTGGTACGACACGTACAGGGGTGGGGGTACGACTCGAATGTACTGGGGTGTGGGTACACGGTGGTACGACACATACAGGGGTGGGGGTACGACTCGAACGTACTGGGGTGTAGGTACACGGTGGTACGACACATACAGGGGTGGGGGTACGACTCGAACGTACTGGGGTGTGGGTACACAGTGGTACGACACGTACAGGGGTGGGGGTACGACTCGAATGTACTGGGGTGTACTTAGACGGTGGTACGACACGTACAGGGGTGGGGGTACGACTCGAACGTACTGGGGTGTGGGTACACGGTGGTACGACACGTACAGGGGTGGGGGTACGACTCGAACGTACTGGGGTGTGGGTACACGGTGGTACGACACGTACAGGGGTGGGGGTACGACTCGAACGTACTGGGGTGTACTTAGACGGTGGTATGACACGTACAGGGGTGGGGGTACGACTCGAACGTACTGGGGTGTGGGTACACGGTGTTACGACACGTACAGGGGTGGGGGTACGACTCGAACGTACTGGGGTGTAGGTACACGGTGGTACGACACGTACAGGGGTGGGGGTAGGACTGGAACGTACTGGGGTGTGGGTACACGGTGGTACGACACGTACAGGGGTGGGGGTACGACTCGAACGTACTGGGGTGTGGGTACACGGTGGTACGACACATACAGGGGTGGGGGTACGACTCGAACGTACTGGGGTGTGGGTACACGGTGGTACGACACGTACAGGGGTGGGGGTAGGACTGGAACGTACTGGGGTGTGGGTACACGGTGGTACGACACGTACAGGGGTGGGGGTACGACTCGAACGTACTGGGGTGTACTTAGACGGTGGTACGACACGTACAGGGGTGGGGGTACGACTCGAACGTACTGGGGTGTGGGTACACGGTGGTACGACACGTCCAGGGGTGGGGGTACGACTCGAACGTACTGGGGTGTAGGTACACGGTGGTACGACACGTACAGGGGTGGGGGTAGGACTGGAACGTACTGGGGTGTGGGTACACGGTGGTACGACACGTACAGGGGTGGGGGTACGACTCGAACGTACTGGGGTGTGGGTACACGGTGGTACGACACGTCCAGGGGTGGGGGTACGACTCGAACGTACTGGGGTGTACTTAGACGGTGGTACGACACGTACAGGGGTGGGGGTACGACTCGAACGTACTGGGGTGTGGGTACACGGTGGTACGACACGTACAGGGGTGGGGGTACGACTCGAACGTACTGGGGTGTAGGTACACGGTGGTACGACACGTACAGGGGTGGGGGTATGACTCGAACGTACTGGGGTGTACTTAGACGGTGGTACGACACGTACAGGGGTGGGGGTACGACTCGAACGTACTGGGGTGTGGGTACACGGTGGTACGACACGTACAGGGGTGGGGGTACGACTCAAACGTACTGGGGTGTAGGTACACGGTGGTACGACACGTACAGGGGTGGGGGTACGACTCGAACGTACTGGGGTGTGGGTACATGGTGGTACGACACGTACAGGGGTGGGGGTACGACTCGAACGTACTGGGGTGTACTTAGACGGTGGTACGACACGTACAGGGGTGGGGGTACGACTGGAACGTACTGGGGTGTGGGTACACGGTGGTACGACACGTACAGGGGTGGGGGTAGGACTGGAACGTACTGGGGTGTGGGTACACGGTGGTACGACACGTACAGGGGTGGGGGTAGGACTGGAACGTACTGGGGTGTGGGTACACAGTGGTACGACACGTACAGGGGTGGGGGTACGACTCGAACGTACTGGGGTGTACTTAGACGGTGGTACGACACGTACAGGGGTGGGGGTATGACTCGAACGTACTGGGGTGTGGGTACACGGTGGTACGACACGTCCAGGGGTGGGGGTACGACTCGAACGTACTGGGGTGTAGGTACACGGTGGTACGACACGTACAGGGGTGGGGGTAGGACTGGAACGTACTGCGGTGTGGGTACACGGTGGTACGACACGTACAGGGGTGGGGGTACGACTCGAACGTACTGGGGTGTGGGTACACGGTGGTACGACACGTACAGGGGTGGGGGTACGACTCGAACGTACTGAGGTGTACTTAGACGGTGGTACGACACGTACAGGGGTGGGGGTACGACTCGAATGTACTGGGGTTTGGGCACACGGTGGTACGACACGTACAGGGGTGGGGGTACGACTCGAACGTACTGGGGTGTAGGTACACGGTGGTACGACACGTACAGGGGTGGGGGTAGGACTGGAACGTACTGGGGTGTGGGTACACGGTGGTACGACACGTACAGGGGTGGGGGTACGACTCAATCGTACTGGGGTGTACATACACGGGTGGGGTTTCGACACGTACACGGGTGTACATACAGGGGGGGTGTACATTAACGGGGAGTGCGACTCGAACGTATCGATGCTGGGGGGAGTGTTTGGCACGTATGCGGGCACATATCTCCATGGTTGCAATGGGAGTTCGGTGCGGACGGTGTTTTTACCATACGGTTGTGAGTTCGGACGCACGGGTGGGATCGTGATTCCTCTGTCGGACTTGACTTTTCACGTTTGTACGGTAAATCGTCCGAGGACGTGTCAGACACATTTTCCGACCCGAGGACGTGTGGGGAATGATTCCGAATGCGGTTCGTATGGACTTTTTACCATGCGAATCGTGATTGCCAGTTCGTACGGAACTTGTACGATTCGTACGGTAAAAAGACCGGATACGAGTCGCACGGGGATTTTTTTTACCGGATCGTAATTGGCACCATACAGTACTATGCAGTGGACAAGACCCAAAAAACAGAAAGAGGTGGAGACAAAGAAAGAAAACTGCATCATTCAAAATTACAATGTATAATTTTACTCAAAAAATGTCTCCACATAACCTGAATCAGGATGAAGACTTGCTTGTGCATTTGGAGTGAACTTGATGTATATGTAAAGTGAGCAAAAAATCTTTCAAAACAGATGTCTGACTAACAGGAGAACAACATTGAACCAACCGAAGGATATGGATGCAAAAACAAGACAAATTTGTGATTGTAGAAGAAATTTGGACATCTAGAACATCTATATGACACAAAAAGCAAAAGAGGAACAACAAATGATGAAATCATGGGAGATATTAAGTCACATTACATTAAAAGAGCATTAATTCCAAACTAAATAAACAAATGCCTAGCCCACTAAAGGGCAAAAAAATACAAAAAGAAATTTGATTTGAAGATGTGTCTCATTATAATTCACAGAGGAAATAATAAAGTTTGGAATTTTGAGAACTTGCAATGGCACAAGAATGAAATATCAGATAATCACATGAAAAACAATTCAGGAGTTTTTTATAAATCATGCAACAATTTGAATACATTATAAACAGATACACGGCATAAACAAATTTGTAAATAAATGAATTGCGGCATAATCTCATCAAACAATATCATGTGTTTGAACTCTTCCGCCTAATTATAATTTGCAATGAAATTGCGGTTCTCTGACACAATATCGAAGCCAGAAATACTGTGCAAGAGAAATATTGTGTCAAACATATCAAGCCCAAAAATATCATTTTCCTGCACATATACAGTTAAGTACAAAAATATCGAAAAACAATATCGTTTTCCACTAATATTGAAAAAATATAACCAAAAATGTAGTTTTTTAATATATATAATCAAGAGTAGTAAATCCTAAATATTTTAAAATAATATAATCTAAAATAAATTTGTTTAAGTATAATTCGAAAATATATATAAAATATACTAATTTAAACAAACACACACAAATATACATGAATGTTTGTATGTTTATATATACATAAATCATGAAAAAGTATTTTACAAAATATACATTTTAATCCATATTATAATTTTCATTTTTTTTTAAATTATATATATATATAAATGATATATATATATATATATATCATTCACCGAAAAAAACAAAGGCTTCAGGGACATTATAGTTAGGCTCAGATTTCACTTGTACAAAACCAGTGAAATTCTGCAGTTATAGGTACCTGAGCCAACTATAACTTATGCCTCCACAATGCACTGCTTATGACCTCACGTATTACATCACTCCTGCCATGGACAGTGACATCACTGATGACATTTCAAACAAAATCATTGATGACATGAACCTTTTTTAAATGGGGAAGGGGGCCGAGTGGGCCCCCCTCCTCAGGCTGATTTCATGCTGATTTCTGACCCCATCCCTGTGGCCCGGCCTTAAAAAAAATAAATTGACACTTTTATTGGAGGGGACAAGGCCTTTCTGAACTTGTAGAGGGGGGCCAGCCTCTATTTTGGGTGCCCTGGTCGCACGTAGGGCACCAACTCACATCTGTTGGCCCTCACGGTTGCTGCCAGATCCCTGTGTTTAAAACCAATTCTGCTCTGCTTCCAGCAAGCAAGAGCATTTATTTGCTATGGCTTGGTGGGAGTGGTAAAGCTCCTACCAAGCCACAGCGAACAGCTATGCCCAAGGGCTGGGCACTTTAGGACATAAAAGGATCTTTCCCTGTGGTGTGGCGGGCCCCAGGGCCACCTATGGCTTTCAGAGGGAGGCTGTGCAGCCCCTCACCTTTCTTGATTTTGGGCCTGTCCCGAAGAGGTGGCACAGCCCTCTCCCATCTTTACAAAAGCAAGCTGGCCCAGGAAGGCGGTGGTCCCTGAGATCCGGGGGGGTCCCTGAGGCCCCAGCTACAAATTGATAATTGCCCCAGGAGATAATGATCCCTTGGGCCAGGGGTGTCCAAGAGTCCCCCCATTAACAAAGAATTTGTGCTTGGCAGGTGGTGATCCCCAAGGCACAGGGAGGTCCAAGAGACCCCCCCCATTTTGTTTTTCATATGTGGCCCCAGGGAGGTGATGGTCCATAGGGCCGAGGGGTCCATGAGGACCTTGTTTTTAAATGAAATAAGCTCTGGGGATGTGTTGGTCCCCGGGGCATTATTAAGGAGAGGATGTGGCCTAACAGCTTGAGCGATCGACCTCGTAGCTGGTGAACTGGGTTCAAGTCTCTTCGGCAGGGACACTCAACATACTGGAGACTGAAGTCTAGGTTCATCATCGAGTGCGGTACCCTCCATGTGGGGGGGTGGTAGTTGAATCTGGATGAGGAGCTGGCAGTCCATCTGGGTTGTTCATACATAGGCCCGCCTCTTTTAGTTTGATATTGGCCATAATGTGTTCTATAGAGCCTGTAAGATTTTAATAAGTAAAGTTTCTCTAATTAGCTCCACTGTCTCTTGTTCCCTAGCAAGTTAGGTTTTCTAGTGGTTTAATAGGTTTTGACCAATGTTTTTCATCTTGTTTCTTCTTTGTACCATGGAAATTTACCAGTTATATTTACTGTTATGTCAAGTAACTATAACTCGTGCCCTAAGGTAACTACAACTCCCACCCTTGCCATGCACTGATAATTACCCCACATATTTACATCACTCATGGCATTGACATCTTCCTTGGACCGTGCACGGCGGGGGGTGGCCACAGCGCTTGGCCAGCCATCAGGCCTGTGACCAGCCCCAGCAGGCTGTTAACCCCACGTAGGGTTGTCCTTTGGGCCCAGGGGACCCCATCCCTAGGGCCAAAACATATATAATAGAGGAGGTGGGCATGCAGCCTTCCTCCCCGGGATTTAAAAGGCCTCAGGGACGCCATTCCCTAGGGCCACATACAATTAAACAAGGAAGGAGGCATGCAGGAGTCCTTCAGGATTGTGGCGACAATTGTCAAATATTTTTGTATTTTGGCCACAGTGGGAGGGTGCCCAGAGGGACCCCCTCTCCCCCACCCAGAAGGCCTATGAAGGCAGGGTATCCCTACCCTGCCCTGTTATGTTATTTTTATTTTAAACTTCAGGTCGGGGGACTAAGTCTCTGAGTCCTGTTTTGGTTGCCAGCAACATTTTTATCATGTTGCTGGCAGCTATTCAGAGCGTAATGGCCCAAGGGGAAGAAAGCTCCTGTGGCCAATTAGAACGCTCTAGTTTTTAAAATTGGGTTTGAGGCACTATTGCAAGAGTCCTTCGAACCAAACCATCAAAATATACAAATATTTCCGGAGCTTAATTAAAAAAAAAATAACTGAACGGATTTACACCAAATAACAAAAAAGCACAGTCTGGAAACTAAGAGCTAGCTTCCTGCCAAATGTGATGTAAGCCCGTTGAGCCGTTTTTGCAGTAGTGTTTCTCAAAGAAGTCTATGGAAAATGCATGAGGATTTAATTTCTTGGAACCTCCATTTTTTTAGCCCCCACTTGACAGATTACCCCGAACCTTTCCATGCAGAAACTAGACAATAAAGAGAAACGTTTTGAAATGTTTTGTGAAGATTTGTCAAATGGCGTCAAAGTTATTAGCAACATATAAAAGACATTTCCTATGGAAACGCTGACCTAACTATAACTATCTCTTGGCGACCTCCACTGGGTACTATATTCACTGAAAAAAACAAAGGATATAGTAACACTTGTTACGTGAAATGTGCAGTAGCAATGTAACTTTTAAACTCTAAAAACAACAGAAATTCACCAGTCATAGTTAGTTATCTCAAGTAACTATAACTCGTGCCCTAAGATATCTAAAACTCAGACCCTCGCCATTGCAGTGCTAATTACCCCATATATTACATCACCGATAACATCTTCTATGACATCATTGAAACATACCATCACTGCAACATTTGCAATGAAATTATTGATGAGAAAACTGTTCATGGCACGGTTACGAGTTATTGTTACCTTAGGCATGAGTTTTAGTTACTTGAGATACCTGTAACCATAACTAGTAAATTTCTGTGCTATTTAGAGTTTAAAAGGTTATGTTGCTACTGACCATTTCACCTAATGAAACCGTTTTTGAACCTTTGGATTTTTATCACCAGACATAAAGCCAACTCCCTGACACTTATGGAGGTTGGCCACAGAGGCTGGCTTGGACTGCAACCAACCCCCTGCAGCAGCCAACCAGGTAGCCCCTCTGTAGTTATAGTTAGAATACACATGTATAAGAATTCTTCAGACGTTTGGTCACCAATGAGTTTGCGCCCAATTGACAAATCTCCATGAAACTTTGCAGACCTATTCCTCTTTTTATGTTGACAGAGTATACAACGTTTTGTGGTGATTTGTCAAGAGGGTGCAAAGAAAAAGTGGGATTCCAAAACATGTTTGGGGACCAAATCATTTCCCATAGACTTTGTATGTAGCGCAAAAATGGCTGGACGGATTTGAATGAAATTTGGCAGGAGTACACATTTTGTTGAGTAGATAATGCTTTTAGGTAGTACAGGTAAGTAGGGAAGTTATATTTTAAGTTTAACTTATAAGCCATTTTAACTTACTGATAGCTGTTGTCACTGAACTTTTGCAGAATTTTGCAGCATTTTGTGGAAGTACTGTGGTACATAACAATGACAAATTATTATGTAATTGGCTGACTGCCTTTACAAAGGTTAAAAGCAACCATGTTGTGTTTCAGATATAGGTATTAGGTTTGATATTTTTCGTCCATGCCTATTACTATTTGATTAAAGTAGTAATATGTAAGAAAAAATATTTATGTTTCTATTTATTTTAAAAAAAATGTACAGAGTACCATGGTGCTGCCTCAGGTGTATTACAATACTTAAAATTAAAATAAAATAAATATGTAAAAAATGTAAAAATACACTGTAATACACTATATTTTACAAATATAGTGTACTACAGTATATTTTCTAGTTTTTAACATATTTAAATATGCACAAACAAATCTACGAAGTACCACAGTAATACCCACAAATTACTGCACTACTTAAAAAAATGTTTAAAAATGTGCAGTTCTCCCTAAACTACTGTCAAAATATATAGAAAATGATTTTCAAAAATATAAGAAATATACAGTAATATATAGAACATTATAAAATAATTGTAAGAAAATTATAAATATTTCTCTACCTATTACCACTTTAATAAAGTACTGCACCAATTTTATAAAGAGATAATCGGTAGTGAACAACAATAAAACCTATTACTTACCTATATCAAACACCTAAACCCAGAATGCAATGAAACACAGAACACAGCCAAATTGTGCTAAAAACTATGTGGCGGCTTTTTATCTTGGGTAAATACAGTCATTATCCAGCCACATACTGGCTTCTCATCCGCATGTACCGCACAATATATACATTTTATTTTTAAACTTATAACTTTAACACTACTTACATTATTCACACATACTACCAACAATTTCCATTTACACTTCATAATGTAGATTCCTGACACATTACATCTACATCCATTCACACACTTTCAGGCTATGTCTATTTCAATTCCCACTCCCTACTCTACACCACTTCATTCTGTGGCACTCCGGTTTAGACAACTGCACTCTACACAAATCCTCTGTACTCCACTTCACTCTACTCCACTCCAGCCTACACCACTCCACTCTACACTGCTCCACTGTATGCTATTACACTCTACACCACTCCATTCTATGACACTCCAGTCTATGCCACACCACTGCATGCCCCTCCACTCTATACTGCTAAACTGTACGCTACTGCACTCTATAAAACTAAACTCTACACTGTGCTACTCTATGCCACTCCACTGTATACCAATTCAGTGAACATCACTACACTGTAAGCTATTCCAGTTAATGCCACTCCACTCTATACCACTCCACTACATGGCACTCCACTATATGCCACTCCACTATACGCCACTCCACTCTACGACAATCCACTTTACGCTATTACACTGTACACCATTCCATTCTATGCCATTCCACTCTATGCCACTTCACGTCACTATTCTCTATGCTACTACAATCCATGCTATTCCACTATAGGGTGCTCCATCCTATGCCACTCTTCTCTACGATACTCTGCTATATGCCACTCCACTCTATGTTACTACACTGTATGCCAGCAAACTCAATGTTATTCAGGTGTACACCACAATACTGTATGCTACTCTCCTGTATGCCACTCCACTGTATGTAACTCCTCGCTTTGGCACTACACTCTGTGCCAGTGGTTTTGACTTCTGACTTGAGGACCTCTACCTAATTATTACTGGAAGCTAGGGACCCCCACTGAATCAATATTTGAATTTGGGGACACTCACTGAGTCATTACTGAAAGCCAGGGACCCCAGCATAAGATTTTCTGTGATTTGAACCGCAAAGCAATACACAAAAATACAGAAACATACGTTCATTCAACAAATACACAAATGAAATATTTTAATTCACAAACAAATATGAAAAAGCAAAATTTAAATTTTAACAGGAAGGCTGGAGCATTTCTAAATTCAATCGAGGCCACTCATCATCCATACTATATTCTGTTTGATTCCCTTGCACTGCTCCCACAAATCAATCTGAAGATACTAGGTATATATTTTGCCTCCAATATCATTTCCTTTCCAGAATGTTTTCAAATTGTCACCCGTGAGGGTCTCAAGGCACTGGGGGGAGGGGGGGGGGGCGGTGACAGTTCCGGATCAGGCGAAGAGCCAGGTCTTGAGGTCCTTCCTGAACGTGTGCAGGGTCGGGAGCATCTGATGTTCACCGGCAGCCTGTTCCAGGTCCTGGCTGCGATGTAGGAGAAAGCTGTCCCACCTGTTCTGTTTCTGCGGATGCGGGGGACCTCTGCCTGGGTGAGGTCAGCAGAGCGGAGGTTTCTTTTGGGTACGTGGAAGGATACCCTCTTGTTGCGGTATTTAGGTCTGATGTTGTTGAGGGATTGGTAGGTGTGGGTGAGGAGTTTGAAGGTGACCCTCTTCCCGACGGGGAGCCAGTGGAGGTCTCGTAGGTGTTGGGTTATGCGTTCATGACGCGGTGTCCCAAGGACGAGTCTGGCTGCGGCGTTCTGGATGGTTTGGAGTTTGTGTAGAAGAGTTCTGTTGATTCCAGCGTATAGGGCGTTACCGTAGTCCAGTCTGCTGGTTATGAGCGCGAGAGTGACGGTCCTTCTATAGTCTGGGGGGATCAATTTGAAGGTCTTGCGGAGGATGCGCAGGCAGTTGAAACTAGTGGAAGCGAGGGCATTGATCTGGCAGTTCATGGAGAAGTCGAGGATAATGCCGAGGTTTTGTGCATGGTCTGTAGGGGTGGGTGGATTCCTGAGGGCGGAGGGCCACCAGCTGTTGTCCCAGGCGGAGGTGCATGGTCTGAGGATGAGGACCTCGGTCTTCCCTGAGTTGAGCTTCTAACAGCTGTCTTTCATCCAGGCTGCCACGTTCATCATTCCTTCCTGGAAGCAGAGTCTGGGGTCTTTGGAATTCTTCCTGAATGAGAGGATGAGCTGGGTGTCGTCGGCATAGGATACAATGCTGAGCCCATGCTGTCTGACGATGGCGGCAATGGGGGCCATGTAGACGTTAAAGAGTGTGGGGCTGAGCGATGATCCTTGGGGTACTCCGCAGTTGATATCGGTGGGTTCGGAGAGGAAGGGAGGGAGTCTGATCCCCTGGGTTCTGCCGGAGAGAAAGGATTGGATCTAGTCGAGGGCGGCTCCTTGTATCCCCGCGTCGTGAAGTCTGGTTGCGAGCGTGCGATGTGAAATGGTGGTTAAGGCTGCAGAGAGGTCTAGAAGGATGAGGGCCGCAGTGTGTCCCTATTCTAGTAGCATGAGGATGTCATCAGTGGCGGCGAGGAGGGCAGTCTCGGTGCTGTGGTTGCTGCGGAATCCGGACTGGGAGGCCTCTAGGAAGGAGTTCCCTTCGATGAAGGCGGTCAGCTGGGCGCTTACTATTCTCTCAGCGACTTTGGCCGTAAAGGGGAGGAGAGAGATGGGCCGGTAGTTTTTCAGGTCTGTTGGGTCGGCAGATGGTTTCTTGAGGAGGGGTTTAACCTATAAACTATACGAGACGCCAGTCCACTATATCACACTTTAGTCCACTCTATAGTATGCCAGTCACACAACTACATTGTACGACTTTTTAGCCCACTTTACAACACTCCAATGTATGCCAGTCCACTCTACAACACTCTACTGTACTCTATAAAACTGCACTCTACAACACTCTTCTACACTCTATGCCACAGTATGAAACCATACTACACTGTTTACAACTACATTGCATTTTGCAGCACTGTACTTTACTCTATGCCATTCCACAAAACTCTATTTAACTCTGTACCTCTCAATGAAATTCCACTTCACACCACAACACTAGACTCCACAACACTACAGTAGATGATACTCCACTGTGTGGCATCCAGCTGTAATGTAGGACATTCCACTCCACTGCACCACATGCCACTACACTCTGCAGTACTCCATTTCACTATACAACACACCATGTCACTCCATTATATAACGCTTTACTCTACTATACGCAACATCACTCCACTCTACTTCACCCCACAGTATTCCACTCCACAGCACTGGACTCTATGACACTACACTGTATGACACTGTCCTTTACTGTACTCTACAAAACTGCACTCAATGAAGCCTCAATCGAATGACACTGAACACCATAATTTGAAACACATTTGTATTAAAAAATAAAATCCATTTAAATGTAATGAAAAAAAGGTTAAAGTTAAGTCATAGTTAGGAAAACTTTATTAATTGTTTATATACAAGTACAACTTAAACTATACAAACTAATGAAATTATAAAATTATTGTTATTTTTTTTTGTTTAAGAAATTTTATTGAATTTTCAGAGAGAGAAAAAACATATGATACTATAAACGAATATTCCAATATAATGCCATACAGAAATAATATATAATCGAAAATGGTTTATAATAACTGGGCAAACAAAGAAAGATCAATAATAAGGTAATTAAAGGAGGGGCACTGGTAAACAGGATAGGAGAGAAAAGGAAGAGGAAAAGAGGGAAGACAGAAGAAAAGAGAGAGAAAGAGAAAAGAGAAAACCAGAGAGAAAAGAAAATGAATTATCACATGGGGGGGTGCGAGGAAAGATAAGTAGTAAAAGGGAGCCAGAGAAGATCAACTTTGATTTTTTGGGAAACAGAAGAGGAGGAAACGGATGCAATCCTATGTTCGTCACAAATAAAATTCCACCAAGTAACTGACGACAATTTAGAATTGTCTTTCCAGGAAGACAGGATCACTTTAAATGCTAATGCAATAAAAAGATCAAATAACCTAGAACTAGGTAAAGTAGTTTCCATATCAGGAGCTAAAGAACCTAAAAAGATATTAACAAAAGTTAAGGTAGCATTAAAGTTGAAAATTAACATGCATACATTCCAAATTGAATTCCAAAAAGATAGAACGGATGCACATTCATATAATTGATGAACTAATGTACCAGTTTCGCTAGAGCAGGACCAGCAAAGAGGAGAGGATGTAGGGGAAAACTTACAAATAGCAACAGGAGTAACAATAGCTCTATGATACAAAAAAAACAAAGATTGGGTTATCTTGGCTGCAGCCGAAACTTTAAATAATTTCGACCATAGTGTGTCCCAACTATCAACAGAAAGGGAGATGGATAGGTCCATTTCCCATGCACTTTCAATATTGGATTTAGAACGAACATTACCATTAGATAACAATAACTTATATACAGTGGCAGCTTTAAGTTTATGAGCTGAGAATAGAGAGTATAATGGAGAAGAGGGTATTAAAGGAGGTGGTTCTGATGGGAGAGAATAAGTAGCTAACTGGGTTTGTATAGCATTAGTAATGATAATATAATCCTTATAAAAGGAGTCAGGTAGCTGATAGCGTGTTTGTAGTTCTTGAAAGGAGATAATAGAAAACCCATTCAAAAACTGATGCACAAAAATAATCTCCTTTTCCTTCCAGTATTTGTAGTAAAATGATCTACCTTTATATTTAAGAAATTTATTATACCATAGGGTAGAAGTTAAAAAACATTGGATAGGAGATAGGTCTTTAAGAAATGTATTGCACAATAATTCACGGGAATATTTTAATACAGGGCTTTTAGACAAAAAGGTGCAATTGGACATAAATGTAACATGCTGAAACTGAAACTCTTTTAAAAGCGAACGCTCAAAAATAATCCATCGAGGTATAGGCGTATCCCCAAAATCGAAGGCCAATGAGAAAGATTGTTTAATCAAGAAAGCAGAGTGGTACAATTTAAAATTAGGAAAGCGCGCTCCCCCCTCTTCCTTGGGACGAATAAGTTTATTCAAAGCAATGCGGGAGTGTTTATTATTCCATAAAAATTTGATACATAGAGAGTTTAATTGGGAAAAAAATGTATTAGGGATTTTGACAGGGAGCATAGATACCGTATATAGGATATGAGGAGTAACCATCATTTTAATAGTATCTAGTCTACCCCACCATGATAAAAATAAGGGGGACCACACGAGGAGAAGAGATTTCAATTTATTCATTAGTGCGTTAAAAGTGAATTTAATAGTATCCGCTATATTGGAGGCAAACCAAATGCCAAGGTATTTAATTTTAGAAGGACACCATGCAAAGGCAGTATCAGAAAACATAAATTGATAACATATCGAATTTAAAGGGAGAACCTCCGTTTTAGATAGGTTAAGTTTGTACCCAGAAATGGAGGAATAAAGGCGGACTTCCTCTAAAATAGGGGGAAGGGATTCACTCGGATTGGACATGTATACCAATATATCATCCGCATAGGCCGATAATTTAGTTTCGACAGACGCAGAGACAAAACCTTTAATTTTGGGATTGGTTCTAATACGCTCCAGGAAGGGTTCCAAGCATAAGATAAAGAGTAATGGGGAAAGTGGACAACCTTGTCTGGTACCTCTAGATAGGGGAAAAAATTGAGAAAATTGGTTGTTAACAAAAATACTAGCCCTCGGACATGAGTATAAAAGTTTAATAAAAGAAATAAAGTTAGGGCCAAATCCAAACCATTGTAGTGTGTGAAACATAAACTGCCAATTTATACGATCGAATGCTTTTTCAGCATCCAGGGACAAAGCAGCCAGAGGATCTTTATAATTTTTACCATGAGAAAGGATGTTCATGAACATTCTAGCATTATCGGAAGCCAATCTACCTTTGACAAAACCCACCTGATCAGTCTTGATCAGTAGGGGTATGATAGTGTCAAGCCGTGACGCAATAATCTTAGCGAAGATCTTGCAGTCATAATTGATTAGTGAGATTGGGCGATAATTTTTACAAAAAGAATGATCCTTATCAGGTTTAGGAATAATGACGATCAAGGCATCCATAAAGGAACCAGATGCTTTCGCGTCAGTAATGAAGGAATTAAAAAGCTGCAATAATTTTGGGGCAAACAAAGATTGGAAAGTACAATAAAACTCCACCGGTAATCCATCCGGACCAGGGGCTTTTGACTTTTTCAAAGCTTGTAAGGCAGTAAGTATCTCTTGTAAAGTAATATCCGCCTCTAAAGCGGAGAACTCAGCATTCAGAGACGGAGGTGCAGGGAGCCCAGAAAAGAAAGTATCAAGATTTTGAGAGGAGGGGAATGTATCATCAGAATAAAGAGATTGATAGTAATCATGAAAGATCGCTGCAATTTTTTCATCAGAGGACACCAGGTTATTGGTGGACTCATCCATGATCGGACCAATGGTCTTACGTTCAGAGCGAATTTTTAAGTAATTCGCTAGCATTCTACCTGCTTTATTTTGACCACCGTGGAATTTAGATTTTATTCTAAGTAAAACATTACAGGCATCGACAGTCGCAATCTTGTTAAGGTTGGTTTTAGCTGCAATTAAATTCTTTAGTGCGTCTGAAGTTTTGGAGGAGAAATAATCATGCTCTAATTTTTTAAGCTGTTGTAATTGGACCTCATACTTTTTCACATTGGCCTTCTTTTTCCGGGACACAAAAGAAATAGTAAAAGCACGGAGAGCCGCCTTAAAAGTATCTCAGTTATTGGGAATGGAAGTG
The DNA here is from genome assembly GCF_964204655.1 of Triturus cristatus. Classification (NCBI taxonomy): domain Eukaryota; kingdom Metazoa; phylum Chordata; class Amphibia; order Caudata; family Salamandridae; genus Triturus; species Triturus cristatus. Next base: position 990,616,686 of record NC_140592.1, read on the forward strand.
TCTGATGGGTTGTTAAAGGTAAAAAATTCATTAATAAAGGAGGTGGCTTCTTTAAGATAAACTGTATCCGATAACAGGTGAGTGTTAAACTTCCAGCGATTAAATTTAGTGAAGGTAAGTGAAAGGTCAAAAACAGCATAAACGGGGGCATGATCTGAAATAAAAATAGAGCCAATCTCAGATTTTTGGATAGACGGGAGTAGGGGTTTGCTAACCAAGATATAATCAATTCTAGATCGGGTTTGGTGCGCATTAGAAAAAAACGTATATTCCAATAAATCAGGATTACAAGTTCTCCAGACATCATACATTGGTCGAGAGGCAATGGCCGATTGAAAAGATTTATGGGTCTTATCCGGTTGAAATTTGTACTTAGATAAGCGGTCCGAAAAGGGGTCCAACCATTGATTAAAGTCGCCTGCAACAATAATATTAGGACACTCAACAGTGGAGAGGAGAATTTTGATATCGCTCCAGAATTTTGGATCCGGTTTCACAGGACCATAAATATTTAACAAGACTAACGTTTTGTTGTGTAAAACAATCTTGGCCATTACCCATCGACCTGCATCATCATTTTGAGAAGATAGTATTTGCACAGACAAAGTTTTATGAAACAATATGGCAACCCCCCCTTTTTTGTTAACTGCAGGAGAAAAAACAACTTGGCCTACCCATTGCCTTTTTAATTTCAGCGACTCAGCATCATTACAATGAGTTTCTTGAAGAAAGGAAATTTGAGAGTTGAGTTTAGATAGATGAGATATTACCTTTTGTCTTTTAACGGGATTTCCAAGACCACGGACGTTCCACGTAACATAACAAAATTACACATACGCGAGGGTCAGGGGTATGAGATACACATGGTGTAGGAATACTTCAAAGACAAGACGACACTGGAAAACAAAATGCGCATGGAAATTACAAGAAGAAACAGCAACACATAAAACCACACTTCTAAGAAAAATCAACAAGCCCTTGGCATTGAAATATATAGAGAAAAGTCTAAAAGCGCCACAACCGAGGAAAAAAGACGGGAAAAAAACAAAGAGGAAACATGGGAAGTCTCGAAAGAAGAAAAGAGTGACGCACCAACCAAAGAGAGACTGAATTAAGAAAATGCGAGAAAGAGCAGGGGAGGGAAAGGAGATAAATAAACGTAGAAAGTATAGAAAAGTAGAGAAGAAAAACAGGTCAAGGAGGAAAATCCAGACCTGAAAGACACCAGTAGAAAAGTGAAATTGGAGCGTGATGAGACTGGAGAGAAGACAGCGGTACATACCACATGGATAAAAGTGAAAGCAGGAATAAACCTGGTATTGTAAGGAAGGAGCAAAGGATAGGCGATATGAAGGAAAAAAGAAAGAACTAAGCAAGTAAGAGCCGTTAACGAAGAAGAAGAGACGTGATTAACAAACATGCAATGAGCAATGGAGAGTACGAAGAACTATATATAAGAAAAATCTATGATAACCACATAGAAGCTTTTGAGTACATCACACTAAAGCAGTAATGAGAAGAAGCACTCAATGATTTGTGTCCATATTCCGAGAGGAGATGTTATTGAGGAACAGTTTCAGTTTTCCCGGGTCATCAAAGGTCCTTGTCTGTCCATCGTGCGTGATCTTGCAGATGGAGGGATGAAGTATGCCATACTGGACGTTCAAGTGTCTCATTTGTGGACGTAATGCAAGGAATTCTTTGCGTCGAGCGTTGGTCGCATTTGAGACATCTTGCGAGATAAAGATATTATGACCTGACCACGATAGGTGACGTTTAAGTTTAGCTGCTTTGAGTACAGTCATAAGTTCTGTGAACTCCAGAAAAAGCATGATGATACCACGTGGTTTGGCAGAATTCGGTTGAAGACGACCTAAGCGGTGAGCTCTCTGTATATTCAAGGGTGAGGATGACTGAAGGCCCAAGAGATCATGAAGGAACTTTCGGAGGAAAAGCAAAATATCAGGACCCTCAATATTCTCTGGTAAACCAAAAAGACGGAGGTTATTCCTTCGATTACGATTTTCCAAGTCCTCAGTATGGAGCTTTAGCTTATGAATCTCTTGTTCCAAGAACTGTATTTTTGTGGCAACATCTTGAGTGTCACTGACACGCTGTTCTAACTCAGTCACCCTACCTTCCATGACAATCCATCGGTCCTCTATTTGCTGCAACTTTTCATTTGTGGCGACCATAAAGGGTTGAAGACCACGCACTTCTTCTAATATATTATCTAGTACTGGGCTTTGTGACGAAAGAATAGGTGAAGGCGGGTCATTTTTCTGCCTTTTAGGCTTTGCGCCAGAAAAAGACGGCTTGCTTGGGGGATGGGAGTCACTAGACATCTTGGCACTTTGACTTGACACCTTCTTGGCGGGAAAGAGTATGCGGAGTTCTCTCATACGTTGTATAATTTGACGAAAAGTCTCATATAGCCATTACAGCACCACCTTAGAACAAATAGAGCCGTTCCATATCCAGCCTGTAGCTCTGAATGCACAGGGACATAGGGGTAAATCACGGCTTCTGAAGAAGAAAAAAATTATGAGACCTTCCCCTGTGAGAAAAACGGCACAAAACAAGCATGGCCAGGGGTTAATGGCAAATGCAGGACTTAAAACAGACTCCCTCTCGGGGAATAATGAAGCATTATAGCATGACTGAAACCTGGAGGTGCGTGCGCGGTAAAGCAGGGATGAGATACGGGCGCCGCGTCACAAAATGGCGGCCGCCCAATATTACCTCAGGAAATCGAACCGCCACGTCTCCGGGTGATAGGAGCGATACAAATCGCCGTTGAAGGGCAATTCCGAGTCACGGCATGCTCCGCTGACGAATTCTTATGAAGACAGCGTCCGCAGCTCGCTGGGAAGCCTTCCACGTAACTACATAGCACCGCGTCCGAGCGGAGCTATCGGAGGTCCGCCATCTTCCCTCGGCGTCCAAGCCACGCCCCCCCTAAAATTATTGTTATAACCTACATTTCTTAAGTACACACCACTAGTTGAAACTTGCATTAATATTTTATACACCACCTTCAATTAACTATCCGTCACACTCCCCCGAACACATTCTTCTCACCTCAGTCCCCAAACTACATTAACTATAACCCGCCGCTTTACCATTTACTGAGAAATGATGTCATTTCAGATGTCATAAGTGTTATTATGACTGCTATGATTTCACATGCTAACAGCTATATATTATGGTAGGGTAAAACCAGTGCATGGAGAAAGTGTGGCTTATAGTTAATAGCAATATAGTTAATGCTGCAGTAGAACTCTTGGGAGTGAACTAACAGACTGCTGATGCTCTTGGATGAATGTACTTGTTTTACTTCAAACTTGATTGTTAGATGGCCAAGAAAGTAGTGTGAGTGAATAGAACATGTGCTCTCATTTTAGCTTCTCGAGCACATTCCATAACCTCTATGAGAAAATCATGGGAGAAAACAGTTTTCTTTCAAACAAGGTTCTTCTAATCCCAGCTGAGGGTCATTATTAGTCACAGATTAAAATCACATTAGAACTCAACACAATTTGTTCAATTAGTATTGGACCACCAACAAAGTATTTATATTGCAACTAAAACCTGTTATCACCTTTTATAGGTGTTGCTTTTTGTGACCTTCAAAACAGACGGTCACTACTTGCATTTCAATAGGAACCATGTTGTCATGTCATGTAATTGCTCCACAACATGTTATCTATATTGTGGCCAGACAATCAAAGGGGTGTCTCTTATGGACCCCACATGCAACTGAGGGTCAGGGTTTGCTGACCCTGCTCCGTTATATTTTTTAAAATCATTTTTGTGATGCAGGGATCATGTTCCTTAGTCCTGTAATGGCTACCACAACCTATTGATTATTTCTGGTAAGCCAAACAGGATTGACTAGTCACCTTTAAAGTGGCCAATCAAATCATATTTTGACATCAACAGTCTAGATATACCAAACGTTTCAACCCCTGCATGCCCTACCTGAGCCTTTTTTTGAATGGTAAATTCTGAAAAGTAGCTAAACAGATTTACATTAAATCACAAAAGGCATGCTTTCTTGGTAAACTTCTGACTTTTTGCAAAATTTGGTACAATTCCGTTAGCCATTTCTTCTTTGGCTGCGACAGATATTTCCTATGGGAATTAACATGGGAAGTCAACATTTTGTGACGTCCCCTTTTTCTTGGCTCCTGCTTGAAATTTCCAGGAAGACGATGAGGTGGATAAACTTTTTGGAGAAAGTTTCATGAAGATTTGTCAAATGGTGCCAAAGTCATTAAGAAAACAAAAAATGCTCTTCTATGGAAATGCTGACCTAATTATAACTAAACTGTTGTACTCACCACTGTGTAACATATATTTCATATATACAGAGAGAGAGAGTCACACTGAGAGCGAGAGAAAGATACAGACACCACTATGCCTACCCCTTATATAGTAACATAACTAAACAAATATGCAAGGTCATGAGTCTGCTCATGTTCCTACTGCCACCTCATAGACACTAATTAGTCTCCACCTGTAGCTTTGCTCCTAGTTCCATGAAGCTGCTCGCATGTTTTATGTATTGCTAAAAAACACCTCTTCATCTCAATAATATCCAGGGTGCTCAGAGTTTGCCTGAAAAAATTAGGCTGCGCTATTAATGACATCACAGGAAGTTGCAGCAGATGCCCCCACATCTTGATGTCCCAGAAACTGATGTAAGACTTGTATGGCATCACTATGATTGACAATAAATAATCCAAAAATAATAAAGTGCAGAACCTAAGTGACTCTTCTAAGACCAAAATTAACACAATATTCCTGAGATCAAGAATTTTTTTGTGCGATAAATCCTCATAGAGCAATTGGTCCTGAGCCCTCATTTTGATGTTGCTGCCTGGAGTAAAAATGTAAGTGTTCATATTTTCACTATTTTTAGATGCAACAAAAGAGAAAAATATCGCCTCTTGCCCTGGGTCCTGAACGTGGCCGTTCGGTCTGGGATTGCCCTTATTGTTGTCGGCTGTGATCGTGACAGTGTTTAAGAGGGGGGACAAAGACAATTCCCAATGTTACTGCCCCATTTCCCTGATAGAAGTGGAGCTAAATGTTCCAGGAAGGGTAATCTTCAATAGGATATTGGAGTGGTCTGACACTAATGACATCTTGAGCGAAGTTCAATGTGGCTTTAGATCAGGCAGGTTAACATGCGACCAATGTTTAAACCTCCATCTCATAATTGACAAATACACCGTAATGTTTGAACCTCCATCTCATAATTAACAAATACACAGTTGCCTGGACAGAATCTCTCCACCTAGCATTCATGGACCTTACGTCAGCATTTGACAGGGTTAACCACTCCAAACGTTGGGGTCTGTTGCTCCTGCTATGGGTAGACTCAATCATTGTGGCCCTCTAGGCTGACTTGTACTCTGATGCCACCACTTCAGTGCATTTCATGCAGGGGTGTGCCAGTACTCTGTCATTTCTAACAAGAAGTGGTGTCCGCCAAGGGTGCCTTCTTGCACCATTCCTGTTTACTTGGCATGTAAATGGGCTTGAGCGTGCCCTCCTCTCTGTCCAGACGGATTGTCTGCAGGCTGGGGCTATATCACTCCTGGTACTGTTGTATGCTGATGATGTGGTCCTTGTGGCTGGCATGGCCCGGGCACTGTAGCAACTGCTGGAAAAAATTCATTTCCTTCATAAGGGAGTCCTGACTTGTCTGTGAAATATACAAAGTTCTATGTCATGGTTGTTGGTAGGGGTTGGCGAAGAATTCTGGTGGCGTTCACTGAGTTTTGCCCACTCCACGATCTAAGCTCTGCACTTAGTTCCAAAAAACTCTGTGAAGTAGAGTTTTTTCTTTCGCGCTGCTTGCCAACGCTAACTTTATGAGCATAAGTGAGAAAAATCATTTGCTAGACCTCTTCCCACAGACATTTCTCAACAAGGGCGGTCGAGGCAGGTCACAACAGCTCGCATCTAGAAATCTGCTGCTCGTGTTGAGAAAATTGCAGCTCAAGTAGATATCTAAGATGTAGTAATGTAGTCCAGACAGGTTGAGGTATTTCAAGAGGATTTATTGTAAGATGTTAAGTATCCTGGAATAAGCCCCACCAGGAGCAGCCAGCAGGCAGCTCAGCCCCATCATAACTGTGGCTTATCTTCAATCAGCACCCAACATTCCGTAGTACATCACAGTGCTGAAGCATTCCACTAGAAAGGCATTGAGTGGGTAAAGGCAGACATAGAAATATGCAATAGATAGAATACAACATACTCGAGCAACAGACAAAAGTAGCACCCTCTTGTGCGACTCGTATTGCCATTCGTGGTGTTTTTATAGGGTGGGGCAAGCTCCTGATGCTAAAAATCAATGCGAGCGGGGCAACTTACCACACTCTGCCGCTTGCGAAACTCCGCAGAGTGCGGCATCGTTTTTTTGCCACTTTGTGGAGCTCCCCGGAGCAGAACTCAGCGAATTCTGCCCAGGCCTATTTGTCGTCCCACGATCCACAATCTCCAAGACTTTTAAAGTGGCAAAGCACAAGCTGGGGAAAATTTCTGCTTTTCCCTACTTAGGGGTTTTGTTTGATATGAAGCACAATTGGAATTCCCTAATTGAGGGCAAGAAATCGGAACTTGTCAAAGCTACTGGGCTATAAACAGCTTTCCACACAGATTGTGCTCTGGGTCTCTGCAAGTGTTACTTAAGGTATACCAGGTGAAGTGTGTGTCTTTGATTGGCTATGGAAGAAAGATGTGGGAGTGAGCGAATATCAAGAGAATCCAAGTAGTCTAAAACCAGTTTCTCCAGCAATGAGTGCAGGTCACGCAATGCACCCCAGCCTTTCCCGTGTGGCAGAGCTTGGCATACTCCACTAAACTGACTTAGCTGCCCTTCGCCCCCAGTTGTGTTGGATCAAGATCTGGACTAGGGAGGATTTAAAATTAAATCTTCTGATCCTTTCAGATTGTTTGTCCCTCGACCAGGGGTATAGAATCAGCTGGATAGTGTACGTAAATACAGCATTTGCTTCCCTAGGGAGAGTAGACATATTTTCTGAACCCTATTTCTTATCCTCTTTAGAACTGAAAAGTAACAAGAGTCTGTTCATTGAATGAGCTCTGCTTTCCAGGTAGCAGGGCGAGTTGTTGAAATGTTCAGTGATTGGCCATAAGATTATAAAGACTGTACAGGGTATGGAGCCCTACTTAAGCTAGGTACGTAACCCGCAAAACAGGTTTTTACTTTTTAGGTTTAGATTTAACCAGATTCATCAGCTAATACGGGGCCAAGATTGCCCTGCGGATGCGACAATAGATCTCCGCAGGACACATTTTATGTGCTTTGTGATTATTTTAGTAGCACTAGGAAGAAATGTTTTGCTCCCCTGGTAAAGTCTCTTAAATGTATACAAATACGCCCTGCCCTTGTTTACCTGCAGACGCTTCCCAATTAACTTGTTTTATATGTTATATCTTGTTTTTATGAGCTGCATTAAAGTCCAGGCACAGGCAGCCCAGACCTGATTGATTTTAGGATTACTGTGAATGTACTGTTTGTATTCTGCTTATTATTGTAAGCCTGGATCTTAAACAGTGTTTTGTTGCATGTTTGGTAACATGTTATTTAGGACGGATTTTATGTTATATTTATAGCAATCTTTTATGGTTGCTGTTGTGAACCAAATAAAGATTTTATGACTAACTGACTCTTCTAAGACAAAAATCAACACAGTATTCCCGAGATCAAGAATTTTACTGTGCAATAAATCCCAATAAAGCAATTGGTCCTGAGCCCTCCTTTTGAGGTTGCTGCCAGCTACAATGGGTATACATAACAGCTTAAACAATAATACTATAAAGTGTTAAACTTTTCAGAGGTTGCCCATAAAAAATAGGGAACAACCTCAAATAACAGTTTAAGGGCCTGATTACAAGTTGGTGGTGTTGGAGAGGGTCGCCACACCGGGGCCCCGCTCCAAGACCACCAAACCCATAGTCAGTCTGCCCTCCGGAATATTCTTTGTAATCCTGGTGTTCAGACCTGCAGCGGTGGTCTCATGGCAGTGCCTTTCAATGGCTCATAGGAGAGCCTTAGAAAGGCACCACCGTATGAGTGCCACATCCTGTTCCTTCACGGATATAAACGCACAATGTTGTACATTTCTGTCTGTGCAGAAAAATGGGGGGGGCAAAAATACAGGGGGTGCAACATGTGCCCCCCTGCATACACCTCTATAGACAGATGCAACAGGGGGACCTGTAGGGCCCCTTTACTTTCCTCGCCTTCACCCTCTTCATTGCGGGCCCGCCGCCATGTAAAGGAGGGCAGTGAGGAAACTCGTAATATGCTCTGCTGTGCCATTGCGGCACAGTCAGCATATTACTTCCTCAGACCACTGCACCACCACTACAGGATCAAGGATCCTGATGGTAGAATTGGTCTAGTAATGTACCAAACAGCCATACTTGTAATACAGCTGGTGGACCGCCACCACAGGTTCAGCAGTTTCATGGACCACCAAGCTCGTAATCGGGCCCTCAGTGGTCATCTTTTTGGTATTTTTAAAACAACATAAGAGATCAATTGTTTGATGACCCTTTCATCTGACATTTTTACTGCTCCACTGCACTTCTGCTAATTTCTGCATGAGAGGCTTAGTATTTAGCCCAGGGGGCGATGAATCTTTTTACCCTTTATTTCATTAAACCATCAGTCAATTGAGGGACAAAATAATTGTTTGTGGCTTATTAGGCTAATCCTTCACTGCTGACATCTGCTGGAACCTGCAGGTTCCAAGTCTGAACTTTGGTTAGGTCAGCTCAACCTTTGGCCATTCTAGGATTTATAAATAGAGAATGATTACACTGGGTAATAACAAGACTTCAAGAGAAACTCTAAAAGCACCTTGAAACTAATTCAAATTGTGTGTTTTTAATAAGAAATATCTCACTATATATGGAGAAATCTTCCAGGATGCCCGAAATGCATTACACACTTTGCAAAATGTGAAAATTATGCACATGAGGTTTCTTACCACTTCAGTTATGCTTTTCCTTCACATATTTGTGGAAAGTGGTGTATACCAGTTAGTGCTGCATATTTTTTGCATATCTTTCTAGTTCAGAAGACTGGTTTTCCAGAAAGCTATTTACTGCTTCTTTCTTTCAACCTCTCTTCTCATCCACTTAGGTAGCTAATCATCCCTGACTCTTTCTTCACCATGGACTTTCTCAAATCCTTATTCACCTCCAATCTGAATTATCTCTCCATCACACTCTTTCTCTCTCATCCTCCACTATTTAGGGTTCCTTGGCCATCCTCTTCTTTACATCAGAGATTTTATCTCCAATCTACTTTTCACAGTTACACTCTTACATTATCCTCCTTTTCTGTGCCACCCCTTCTATCATGATCTGTGGCTCCTCAGACTTTACACTTCACAGTACGTCTCTTTACCCCACACTATAAAACCAGCATTCTTATTTTTATCCCTAGCAATCCTCCCTCATCCATCAACTCCCCCCGCAGGCCGTCCCCCTCATTATTTCACCTTTTTTCTCCCTTTTTAGTCACCTCTCTTCTCTCCTTCACTGTAACTCGTTCACTGTAATTGTTCACTGCATTAAATTAAGCACTCAGTTTTGACGTCTGGGTTGTAAATGAAATCTTTCAAATAAATCCTGGCATTGGTGTCCCATACTTTCATCCTTTCAGTGTCGATAAATAGAGTAATAATATATTGGATAATCTTAACACCATTCATTTACACTTCTATAAATTGTAAAATGGTGACAGCTAGTACGATATAAAAAAATATTACTTTTCTATTACTCCATCCTTTTAGAAATTCTTGCTATTCACCTCTTGAGTTCATCTACACATCAAGCGTTTCTCTTTGTCCCTTCTTCTTCCTTCTTCTATCGACCTTCCTTATTGTTTAAAGGTCCTCAGCCTTTCCTCTCACTGACATCTTTCTCCAGTCATCTATTATCAGCCCCTCAGTTCGTCTCCTGTCTCTTCCTACTGTCAACTCTTTATCCCTCTGTTTTCTCCATTCTTCTTTTCTCTCCCTCATTACTCCCATCAACTCTTGTCCTTCCTTGGATTCTTATCCATCTATATGCTACATCCGGACATTCTCACCTTTTGTACTCCACTCAGCTCTTTTCCCTACTTTTCCTTCCTTTCTAAGCTCTTCTTTCTTTTCTCCCTTTTTAGGGTCTGCCTGCAAAGCACATGTGCTATATGCAGCCCCCCCATTGCTTAACATTTGTTGGCTTCATTGTCACTCTTATTTGGTGCCTTCTAATTGGCCAGCACATGCTGCTTCACTTCTTTTTGTTTCAGCTGGAGCATAGACCACGAACTGATTGTTTCAGATCGATTGCTGTTCTTCAACTGATCACCTTGTGATTGAGATCCTACATTTTTATTTTTTCGCTGTCCTCCTTGTTGAATCTCCTTCCATTTCTAACTTTGTTTTAATATGACACACAGACTTCAAATACGCCATTTTCTCCTTTAAAATGGATATTTATTGTGACAACATATATTATCTGCTATTACTGTGACAACAGATGCTATCTGCTTCCAAATGTATTTTCACTAAGACTTGGGTGCAATTACTTACTTTATGTGATGGCATGTTTGCCAAATGTCTAATTTTATTATTTTCGCACATTGGGAGATTAACTGATTTGCTCTGAATCACAGTGGTTTCGTGCCGAGACATAGTAAACATTGGCAATGTCAATAGGTCTCGCAGTTGAAACTAGTTTTTCTGCCATTACCTTTTGTTCATGCTGTTAGCATGGGCATTGCCAACTTTGGCATTGATTTGTAGCAATGCTGTATAGAAGTGCGGCTACTGTGCAGTATAGCTAAAAATAATAAGAAAGCAAGCATCTGTAAATGCATTAGGTTTCACCTATATGATTAATATTAAGCAGTTTTTTTCTGTAAGTTGTAGCTTGCTGAGTTGTTGTATAATATACGTTATAGAAAGTTTGTTGACTTGTTTGTGTACAAAAAGGCAATATATTGTGCTGTTACTAATGATATAGGGCAGTTAAGTAATAGCAACATGTGGAAAAGTTAAATGAAACTGGGAAATAATAGAATTAACAGATGCAATAGCAATATTATGTGTTTAGAGGAGTTCTTATAACTTTTGGGCCCAGCACCACCTCACCTGCTGCACCATTCAAATCATGTCCCTAGTGCTTGCAGGACAACTGCATTTGTGCCTGCTGTTTAGTAGTAAAATATAACAATATTTGATGTTTAGAGAGGAGTTATGACAACTTTTGGACCCAGTACAACGGCACCTGCTGCACCATTCACATAATTACTCTATTGCCTGTAAGGTAACTGCACGTGTGGCTGCCTGTTTCCAAGTAAAATATGGTAATCTTTGATGTTTAGAGGGGTTCCTAGAGCCTTTGGCTCCGGTGTCACTGCACCGGCTACACCATTGAAATCATGACACAAGTGTCTGCAAGGCAACTGCTGATTTAGTAGGGAAATATAGCAATATTTGGTGTTTAGAGGAGTTCTGACAACTTTGGGCCCCTCTGCCACTGCACCTGCAGCACCATTGAAATCATGGCTTTATTGTCTGCTACATAACTGCACTTATGACTGCCTGTTTAGTAGTAAAATGTTGTAATATTCTGCATTAAGTGGGGTCCCTAGAGCTTTTTGCCAGGGTGCCACTGCACCTGCCTCACCATTCAAATCAAGCCCCTTTAAGCTGAAAGATAACTGCAATTGTGTCTGCCTGTATCTTAGTAAAATATAGCAGTATAAGGTGTTTAGAGGAGTTCTGACAACTTTTGGACCCGGTACCACTGAACCTAATGCACCATTGAAATCATGAACCTAGTGCCTGTAAAGTAACTGCAATTGTGACTGCCTACTTAGTAGTAAAATATTGTAATATTTGGTGTTTAGAGGGGTTCCTAGAGCTTTGAGCCCTGATGTCACGGCACCTGCGGCACTATTGACATCATGACCTAGTGCCTGTAAAGTAACTGCACTTGTGACTGCCTATTTAGTAGTACAATATTGCAATATTTGGTGTTTAGTGGGGTCCCTAGAGATTTTGGCCCTGGTGCCACTGCACCTGCTGCGCCATTCAAATCAAGCCCCTTTTAGCTGAACAGTAACTGCAATTATGTCTGCCTGTATCGCAGTAAAATACGGGAATATTAGGTGTTTAGAGGAGTTCTGACAACCTTTGGACCCGGTACCACTGCAACTGCTGCACCATTCAAATATTGACCCTGTTGTCTGCAAGATAACTGCACTAGTGATTTCCTGTTCAGCATCAAAATATAGCAATATTTGGTGTTAAGTGGGGCTATGAAACTGTTGCCCTCGGTGCCACTGAACCTGCTGCACCATTCAAATCATGACCCTAGTGCCTGTAAAGTAACGGCACTTGTGACTGCCTATTTAGTAGTAAAATATTGCAAGATTTGATGTCCTAGATCGTTGAGCCCTGGTTTCACTGCACCTGAGGACCATTGACATCCCAAGCCTGGTAACTGCACTTGTGAGTGTTTATTTAGTAGGTAAATATAGAAATATTTGTTGTTTAGAGGAGTTCTAACAACTTTGGCCCCTCTGCCACTGCACCTGCAGCTCCATTGAAATCATAGCTCTAGTGTCTGCTAGATAACGGCACTTGTGAATGCCTTTTTAGTAGTAAAGTTTAGCAATATTCTGCGTTAAGTGGGGTCCCTAAAGCTGTTTGCCCCGGTGCCACTGCACCTGCTTCACCATTCAAATCAAGCCCATTTTAGCTGGAAGATAACTGCAATTGTGTCTGCCTATATCATAGTAAAATATAGCAATATTAGGTGTTTAAAGGAGTTCTGACAACTTTTGGACCCGGTGCCACTGCACCTGCTGCACAATTCAAATATTGACCGTGTTGTCTGCAAGATAACTGCACTTGTGATTGCCTGTTTAGTAGTAAAATATAGCAATATTTGGTGTTAAGTGGAGTTATGACTACTTTTGGCCCCGGTGCCACTGAACCTGCTGCACCATTCAAATCATGACCCTAGCGCTGTAAAGTAACTTCACTTGTGACTGCCTATGTAGTAGTAAAATATTGCAATATTTGGTGTTTAATGGGGTTCCTAGAGCTTTGAGCCCTAATATCACTGCACCTGCAGCACCATTGACATCATGACCTTAGTACCAGCAAGGTAACTGCACTTGTGACTGCTTATTTAGTGGCTAAATATAGCAATATTTGGTGTTTAGAGGAGTTTTGACAACATTGGGCCCCTCTGCCACTGTACCTGCAGCTCCATTGAAACTGCACCTGTGGCACTGTGGCACTATTGACATCATGAACTAGTGCCTGTAAAGTAACTGCACTTGGGACTGCCTATTTAGCAGTAAAATATTGCAATATTTGGTGTTTAGTGGGGTCCCTAGAGCTGTTGGCCCTGGTGCCACTGCACCTGCTGCACCATTCAAAACTTCAAATTTAACTGCAAGGTAACTACAATTGTGACTGCCTGTTTAGTAGTCAAATATAGCAATATTATGTGTTAAGAAGAGCTCTGACAACTTTTAGGCACAGTGCTTCTGCACATGCTGCACCATTCAAATCAGGACCCTGTTGTCTGCAAGAGAATTACCCTTGAGGCTGGCTGTTTAGTAGCAAAATATAGCATAGCTCTTCTATAGTAACTTTATTATTAACACGTGGTGTTTATTACAACATTGACATTTTTATCATAATGACCAAACAGATCAAGTTGAAAAAATCAATCTGATAATGCCCACAAAGTGCAAAGAAAGGTACTGAGGCATGAATAGGAAAAACCCCAAACCTTCTTTTTTTGTGTTTGAAAGCTTTATTCAAGAAAATGTTAATACAGAGACATCAGCTGAAGCTTAAGAAATAAGTAAATAGAAATTAAATAACATTAAACAAGCTAATATCATATAAAAAACGAGCAAAAGCATTTTATAAATTTTTTAAGGAAAAATAGGAAAAAAGGGAAGGGAAACGAGGGAAATTAAAAAATAAAAAGGGAAGAAAGGGAAAATACAATAACATATTATGAGAATATAAAATTATACATTAAAGAGTGGGTGCTGTAGGCAAAACGCAACTTAGCAGATCAAGTAGAACCATAAATAAATCCTGTGAAGATATTGAGTATTGAGAAGAGAGTGTGAAAATACGAGAAATGTATAGCCAAACAGAATTCCAGAATTGAGAAACAGAGGGATATAAGAATAAAAGATGAAAGAGGTTAGCATTAGGGGCAGAACAAGTCCAACAATTAGACTCAGAAGAGGAAGAAAAACGGGTTAGAGAGAGTGGAGAGAGATATAGTCTATGATATAGGTAGAATAAAGACTGAGTGAGGGAAGCAGAACGAGAAATTTTCAAAGATCTGGACCAAAGCTTATCCCACAAGGCAACGGACCAAGCACAACCCAAGTCCGCCTCCCAAGAGAGTTCCAGTTTAGATTTAAGGCGATCTGGATTAGGAGATGAAAAGAATTGATAAATGAGAGAGGCCTTGGGAAGGGTTGAAAGAATTTTAAGAAGAGGAGCTTGGGAAACAGGGGAAGGGGAGGAAGGAAGAGAGTAAAAAATATCAAGAATAAGTGTCATCAGAGTAACAAACTTTTGCAAAAAGGAACGAGGACAGTGAAAGGTCATCTGAAAATGGGGAAAGGAACAGGGAGACGCTCCGTCAAAAAACTGGTTCACCCATATGATGCCCCGAGACCTCCAAGACTTCCAGAAGATGGGCCTATTATTTATAAGGATGAGGGAGTTATACCAAACAGTGGAATCCAAAAAAGATTCCTGAGTAATAGGTGTATGATTGAAAAGAGGCCCTAAAAGAGAAGAGGTATGTTTAAACAAAGGCAATAATGAGTGCGGAGCCGTGGCAGAGAAGCGTATGACCTCTCCAAAAGAAAAGGGCAACAACAATATTTGCTCGATGTGAAGCCAAAGAGGAACGAGAGGAGAAGGAACTGCAGCAAGCCATCTAGATGCCTGACGAAAAGAAAAAGATTTATGGTAAAGACGAAAGTCTGGAAAATTGACACCACCATTGGATTTCGATTTACGAAGCCGCGCCAAAGAGATTCTAGATCTTTTTTTGTTCCAAAGAAAACTGGACAAACAAGAATCAATACGTTTAAAATAAATTGCGGGGATGTGAACGGGTAACATGGATAAAATGTAAATTAAAATGGGGGCAATCATCATCTTGACTGAGTCCAATCTCCCCCACCAGGAAAGAAAGAGGGGATTCCAGGAGGAAACTAATCGTTCAATGCGAGACAAAACTGCCGACATGTTAAGGGCAATTGAAGAGGAAATAGAATTGGAAAACCATACTCCTAAATATTTAATTTTGGAGCTATTCCAAGCAAAGCCAGTCGGGGAGAAGGCGTGAGGGGTGCAACATTTTGTAAGGGGAAGAATTTCAGTTTTATCCGAATTGATTTTATATCCGGAGACCTGAGAGAAAGAGTCGAACTCAGACAATAGAGGGGGAATGGAAGTTTCTGGAGTAGAAATGAAAAGAAGAATATCATCCGCGTATGCAGAGAGCTTCAATTGATTATCACCATAGGGAAAACCTGAGATGGAATCATTGTTACGGATAGAGGACAAAAGGGTTCAAGGGCGAGAACAAAGAGAAAGGGAGATAAGGGGCAACCTTGACGAACACCCCGCTGAAGAGGAAAATATGAAGAAACTTGACCATTGACCAGAACCGAAGCTTTAGGAGAAGAATACAACAAAGAAATAAGAGAGATGAAACGAGGACCGAAACCATGCCAAGGCAATGAAGCAAATAAGAAAGACCAATCAACTCTATCAAAGGCTTTCTCTGCGTCAACAGAAATAGCCGCTAAGGGAATAGAAAGAGATGAAACCTTATTTAGAACATTAAGGAAGAGGCGAGAATTATCCGAGGTCAGCCGACCTTTCACAAAACCACATTGCTCCTTACCAATGAGGTGGGGCATTAGGGGATCTAAGCGTAAAGCCAGTACTTTATCAAACAGCTTATAGTCTACATTTACTAAAGAAATCGGGCTATAGTTCTTACAGAATTTGGGGTCGCGACCGTCCTTAGGAATAAGACAAATGGTGGCTTCTTGAAATGTATCCTCTGCCTTACCCGATAAATAAAACGATTGAAAGAGAGACAGGAGTTTGGGAAGTAAAAGGTCGGAAAAGTGTAAATAAAATTCAACTGAAAAACCATCAGGACCTGGAGTTTTACCTTTGGTGAGAATATTCAAAGCCGCAGAGAGCTCATGTAAAGAGAGATCTACTTCCAGGTCTAGGAAATTAAGATGAGAAGTCAAAGGTTTAGGAAGTTTGTCTAAATAAGCTTGGACAAGAGAGGGAGAGGGAGAAGATTCGGGTGTATAAAGAGTACGATAAAATAACTGAAACTGATCAAGAATATCCTGAGCTTTATGCAATAAAGTATTATCAGAAGAGTAAATAGAATCAATAAAGGAGCGTTCTTTGCGCGATTTAAGATAATTAGCTAAAAGCTACCCTGCTCTATTGCGACCACCATAGTATCGGGCACTACTACGAAGAAGCATCGACGAAGCATTATCAGTAGTAGATTTATTAAATTCTAGCTTGGCACGAATAAGCTCCGGAGAGACGGAGTTATTAGGGGAAGAATAGAACTTATGCTCCAAAGATTTAATATGGGCTAATATATTTTTCTGCTTCTGGAGAAAACGTTTCTTTTTCTTGGAAACAAAGTCAATAACAAACCCGCGAGCCGTGGCTTTAAAGGAGTCCCAGAGAAGATGGGGGGAGATGTTAGAAACATCGTTTAACAGGAAAAAATCAGTAGCAAAAGAGCGAAAAGAAGAGGAGAAAAAGGGGTCAGTAAGAAGAGAATTGTTAAATCGCCAACGAGAGGACTTGGGATGAGGGGAAAGAAGGTCAAGATCCGTTACAATAGGAGCATGGTCCGAGATAAGTATGGGTTCAATAGAAGAAGATAGCAAGTTTTGCGACAAGGAGAGAGAAAGAAAAATATAATCAAGGCGAGAGAAAGATGAATGAGGAAGAGAAAAAAAGGAAAAGTCAAGGGTGTCAGGGTGTGAGAATGTCCAAGAGTCAGTGAGATGTGTTTGCGCCAGGACACCTCTGGGTAACAGTGCGCTCTATAAATGTGAAAAAATAAATTTGAGAAATAGTGTCTCGAAATTGTTTGTGGGGTTTGTGAGGTATGAATCGAACCGATGACTTACGATCAAGAAAGGGGTCCACAATCTGGTTGCAGTCACCACCTAGAATGAAAAGGTCATCTTTATATTGAATACATTTGCTCGTAATTGAGGGCCAGAAAAGTAAATCAGGTTGTGTAGGGAAAAACCCCAAACCTTCTAATGCTTTAGCATCTGCTATACACAACTAAGTAATAACAAGTAAGCATTCCAGCATACTGTTAGAAGCTGTCTGCCTATTCCATTGGAAGATAACTTATCTTGACAGTGAATGGGGCTTCAACAGTGTGAACAGCTTTAGTGGAAGTATCCTAAATTCCAGGGGAAGTTTAAAAAAAGTTCCACACAAAAGCAAATAGACACAGTAATTCGCCAATGGGAACTAATAAAAGTCCCTTTTTAAGATATATTAAGTACAAGAGATTTCACAAGAGTGAATGGGGCTTAAACAGTGTGAACAGCTTTAGTAGAAGTATCGTAAATGCATGCAGGGGTACTTAAAATAAAAAATTCCAAACAAAAGTGAATGAACACAATAATTTGGGAATGGGAACTAAGTGCCCCCTTTTAAGATATATTAAATTCAAGGGGGCAGATTTACAACAAAGTAACGCAGCACAGTGCGGCAAGTCATTTTGCTGCGCCGTTCTGCATTAGTTTGGAAAGCACAGAGATGCGGCATATTTACAAGAATATGTTGTATCTCTCTGTTTCCCCTGCGCTGATGCACAAACTGCAGCCATGTGCCGGCGCAGGTACCCTTGCACCATGGTGCAAGGATGCCTGCGTCGTGGGGAGATTGTTTTTGTGCAGGAAGGTGTCCCTTCCTGCACAAAAACAATCACAAGAGGTTTTTTCTCTTTCCATGCGTGCTGTAGAATGCAGCACACATTGAAAGAGGAAAAAAACGAGGAGAAATGAAAACATTTCTCCTCGTTGCGCCTCGCTACGCCACCTCTAGGGTGGTGTAGCATTCACACGCATCTCCAGATTTACGATTTCTCGTAAATCTGGAGATGTGTCTTGTTCCATGGGTGTTGCGTGGGAACACCCACAGCAACACCTAGGAACGCCCCTTCCACGCACAGTGCTGCATGTGAAGGGGCCATATTTACGAGGAGAGGAAAAGTCACGCAGGGTGGCTTTTCCTCTCCTTGTAAATATGGAGAAGCCTCCTGCGCCACCAGTACATCACGAAAAGTGACGTAGTGGTGGCGCAGGGTGCTTGTAAATCTGCCCCAAGATATTTCACAAGCACAACGCAAGCGCTGTGCAGTTAAAACCTAAACAGGACTATGATGCATCCAGCTCTAATGTACTTTGAAAAAAAGTGCACATCAGTAATATCACTTTTTAAAATTAGTTTGAGCCACACTGCAAAACATCCGGGCTGCTGAACAGCATGGCTACAAAGCATTGCCAATGCCAATAGGTCTCAAAGGCCAGACCTATTGGCTTTGGCAATGCTTGTTTCTTCTCACTCCTTTTCTCCCCCCAGCCAGCCTCTCTCATATTCCTTCTGTAAGCCATTCTGCTTCTTTCCCCATCTCAGCCGTTCACCATAAAATTCATCCTCTCACCCCTTTTCTTCTCTGCCTTTTCTCTCTCCACTTTTTCCTCCTTCTCAGGCCTGCTAGCTCTTTGACAGGAGTCCTAGTTCAGCTGTCATCTGTGTTGTGCTATAAATTACTTCCCTCTGAGCATCCCTGCTGTAGAAGCGTGGAGGTTCTGAATAAATTCATCAATAAAAGTGCTGCAAACAATCACGCTCTTAGGGGCTTATTATCAAGAAACTGCGTTAAAATTATCGCCGCTTTAGTGGCAGAAAACTGCCGCTAAAGCGGCGATAATGGGCTTGATAATATGCCCTTGAGAATTCCAATAGACGCCCATGTTCTGGTGTCAATATGGGCATCTATTGGAATTCTCAAGGGCATATTATCAAGCCCATTATCGCTGCTTCAGCGCAGTTTCTTGATAATATGCCCCCTATTTTCTTGTACTGCACACACCCACCAAAGCCTGTCCCACAGCTTGCTGTCCTGCAGATCGGTTTTCTTGCAGCAGCCTGGCAATCATGTAGCCACACTCCTGTGAGTGTAGCAGCTCCCATGAGGAAATTCTTCCACTGCAAGAATATGTGCTTCTGGTAGTGGTCAAAAATTCAACTCTAGGTAGGTCCAATCATCCTTTCATCCTTCTGAAGTTGATAACATGAGTTTTGATGAGTTGGGTAATGATGAGCATCTGTTATTTCAGGGCCAAGGCACCCTTCACGACAAGGGCGAATGTGGGGGCATATTATCAAGACCGCCGATAAAATTATCGCCGCTTTAGCGCAGAAAACTGCCGCTAAAACGGCGATAATGGGCTTAATAATATGCTCTATGGAATTCCAATTGAAGCCCATGTTAGATGTCCTTCACATCTAACATGGGCTTCAATTGGAATTCCATAGAGCCTATTATCAAGCTCATTATCGCCGTTTAAGCGGCAGTTTTCTGCTGCTAAAGAGGCGATAATTGTATCGCCTGTCTTAATAATATGCCCCGTGGTTTTTATAAATACATATGTAAAGTTACAGCATCATAATAAACCACTTCGGTTTATGTTGCTCGTCAGCTTTAAGTGTAATGCTAAGTACCCTAAACTGTTCTTGTGTACTGCATTTGTTTTTAAATGTTTTATATTGTACAAATAAATAGATACCCACATCCCAAATCCTTTTAATATGCATCAGAAACTTCTTCCTTGCTACACATAGCCTGTTCTAAATGTCACATGCCCTTTTCTGATGCCAAAAAGGTTTTCCAAATACTCCCTGCCCTTAGTGGTTAAGAGAAAACCCAGTTTGTGATATCCGGTAGGAGCATGGAAAGATGAAGAGTGCTTCAGAAAGAGATGCACGAGTATTTTGTGATATCCACAGTGGAAACAGCACCACTTCTGTGCCATTTTATGAATTTAGGGATTATGAATTTGGAGTTTCCCGTGTATCACAGCATCCAATAAACAGGCACTGACACGCTGGGTGAGAGTTCTATATTTTAATCACAGACGGCTCCTGGTGCATTTCGATGGTGAAACCACCTTGCTCACTTATTGCGGCGTCATAACAGAGTTAATTTATAATGTCATGGTAACCATGTTCTATACATGGACATAAAAGAAATACTATAAACCCATTGCTTGTTACTAGCACAGAGCAATCATTATAATACATAAAATTAAATTTCATAACTTCAAGTGAAATACGTATGTTTACATCTTAGTATGCATTGGGGTGAAATTCCATCTATAAAAGACAAGTCTCATTACATCCCCACAGTTTTACAATACCGAATGGATGTTGAATTACTCAATATAGATCAGCTTCCTCACAATATATGGACCTGTTAGCTGTGTGTG
The DNA here is from genome assembly GCF_964204655.1 of Triturus cristatus. Classification (NCBI taxonomy): domain Eukaryota; kingdom Metazoa; phylum Chordata; class Amphibia; order Caudata; family Salamandridae; genus Triturus; species Triturus cristatus. The sequence continues at coordinate 990,637,360 of NC_140592.1, forward strand.
GAAGATAATGTTACCCCAAGTGGGTGGTTACTGAATAATTCACTATTCTTCACACCTTCTAGCTACTAATCCCAATTTGAACACTGACGTGAACAATCTCTGATGCCATGTATATACACTCATAGCATTACATGAATGTCACCCAGCAGGTATGAATAATGTTTTGTCTTATTTATTGCATTCCAACTCTTCCAAATGTAGACTATCAAAGTATCATAACAATATGCAAGAACAATATACTGACATAGGGCCAGATGTACGACCATTGGCAATTGCGACATGCAAATTACGCCAAATTGCAAGTCGCAATTTAAATGTCGCAATTGCCAATGTACAACAGTGTCTGAAACACTGTTTGCAATTCCCAATGGGGTCGCAAATTGCGACCCCATTGGGAATAGCTGGCACTCCCATGGATGGTGGCCTGCTGGGGTCAACAGACCTCCAGGTCTGGGACTGCTTTTAAATAAAGCAGTTTTTTTAAAAAGTGCTGCCCTCTTTCCTTAAAGGAAAACAGGATGCATTTAAAAAAAAAAAAAATGAAACGTTTTTGTTTCATTTTTTAAGGGCAGATAGTAGTCCCTGGGACTACAGCCTTCTCTGAAAAAATGTTTGCGGACCCATTTACAAAGGGGAAGGGGTCCCCTGGGGACCCCTCCCTACTTGAAAATGGTTTACCGCCCTCTTGAAGAGGGTGGTAAACTGCGAGTGTTTTGCGACCTGAATTGCAGTCGCAAAACATTCTTACATAGGGTTCAGACTCGCTATCAGGAAGGGACGCCCTCGGAACGCCCCTTCCTAATAGCGAGTCGCTAACCCTATTTTGCGAGTCGCTATTTAATTAGCGACTCGCAAAATAGGGTTAGAACATAGCCCATTGTTTTTTTGCATGCGCAAACGGGTCTAAAAGCCATGCAAAAATCTGTCGTAAATCTGGCCTATAATGTCTAATCTGAAATTGCACCAAACAATTTTCAAAATACATAATAATCAATCAAAATTTTATTAATTTGAACCATGACACTGTGTCATAAAAGTAAACTTAAGGCACATATTTCGTGTTCACTGAAGAACGGTAAGGATATTCACAGATGCACATATAGATCTTAATCTGAATTTAATCCATGTGGAATCTTTCTATTCAAAATAATATGTATTGTGATTCCAGTCTACTGAGCTGTAACTCCCTGTTCTCACCTCTCTTAGTGAGTGAGTGAGTGAGTGAGTGAGTGAGTGAGTGAGTAAGTGAGTGAGTGAGTGAGCAGCCCATGACCCTGTTTCAGGCCAGGCCGCTCCCCCGCCGCATCAGCACACCCTGCTGGTGCTGTGTCCCTGCTCCTCGCTACTGCTGCTTTTGCTGGAAGTTTGAGGCCCTCCTCCACCCGCAGGCTCCCTCCTGCGCCTCATCCCTGGTGGCCCAGTGGTGGGCTGTAAGTATTGTAAGTATTGCTCTCCCTGTTTCTGTCTGCTTTCTCTCTTTTTTTGCTCATTTGTGCTTGCTCTGTCCATCCGATTGTGTTCTGTCTGCTTTCACTCTCTCTGCTCATCTGTGCTTGTTTTCTGTCCATCTGATTGCGTTGTGTCCCTGTCTACCTCGCTTTCTTTCCGTTTTCTGTGATCCCCCGTTGTGCTGCCTTTGCTCCCCTCTGCTTCCCCCCGAGTGAATAAAGGTGTCTCCTTGTCTTTTTTGCTTTTTTCGCCGTCCTTTCCTCCTTTCCCCAACGCCCGCTTCCCGATCTTTCCTGCCGCTGCGGCCCCGCCCCCCTCCCTCCCATTGGCTCCCGCTACCCGCCTCCCAGCTGCTCCTCCCTCTCTCCACCCCATCTTAATGCAGGCCGCTGTGCGGCGAGGGAGCAGCCCTTGACCCTGCTTCAGGCAAGGCCGCTCCCCCGCCGCATCAGCACACCCTGCTGGTGCTGTGTCCCTGCCCCTCGCTACTGCTGCTTCTGCTGGAAGTTCGAGGCCCTCCTCCACCTGCAGGCTCCCACCTGCACCTCATCCCAGGTGGCCCAGTGGTGGGCTGTAAGTATTGTAAGTATTGCTCTGCCTGTTTCTGTCTGCTTTCTCTCTTTTTTTGCTCATTTGTACTTGCTCTGTCCATCCGATTGTGTTCTGTCTGCTTTCACTCTCTCTGCTCATCTGTGCTTGTTTTCTGTCCATCTGATTGCGTTGTGTCCCTGTCTACCTGGCTTTCTTTCCGTTTTCCTTGATCCCCCGTTGTGCTGCCTCTGCTCCCCTCTGCTCCCCCCTGAGTGAATAAAGTTGCCTCCTTGTCTTTTTTGCTTTTTTCGCCGTCCTTTCCTCCTTTCCCCGCCGCCCGCTTCCCGCTCTTTCCCGCCGCTGCGTCCCCTGCGGCCCCGCCCCCCTCCCTCCCATTGGCTCCCGCTACCCGCCTCCCAGCTGCTCCTCCCTCCCTCCACCCCTTCTTAATGCAGGCCGCTGCGTGGCGAGGGAGCAGCCCTTGACCCTGTTTCAGGCCAGGCCGCTCCCCCGCCGCATCAGCACACCCTGCTGGTGCCGTGTCCCTGCCCCTCGCTACTGCTGCTTGTGCTGGAAGTTCAAGGCCCTCCTCCACCCGCAGGCTCCCGCCTGCGCCTCATCCCTGGTGGCCCAGTGGTGGGTTGTAAGTATTCTAAGTATTGCTCTGCCTGTTTCTGTCTGCTTTCTCTCTTTTTTTGCTCATTTGTGCTTGCTCTGTCCATCCGATTGTGTTCTGTCTGCTTTCACTCTCTCTGCTCATCTGTGCTTGTTTTCTGTCCATCTGAATGCGTTGTGTCCCTGTCTACCTCGCTTTCTTTCTGTTTTCTGTGATCCCCCATTGTGCTGTCTCTGCTCCCCTCTTCTTCCCCCGAGTGAATAAAGTTGCCTCCTTGTCTTTTTTGCTTTTTTCGCCGTCCTTTCCTCCTTTCCCCGCCGCCCGTTTCCTGCCCTTTCCCGCCGCTGCGTCCCCTGCGGCCCCGCCCCCTCCCTCCCATTGGCTCCCGCTACCCGCCTCCCAGCTGCTCCTCCCTCCCTCCACCCCTTCTTAATGCAGGCCGCTGCGCGCCAGAGGCAAGCCTGTCTGCGCCCGTCCGCGCCTGGACCGCGCCTAGCGCCAGAATCCCTGGCCCCCGACAGGCCCACCACACACGACGGACCTTCGAGGCCGCCACCCTCCTCGCACTCAACACCGGCCGCTCGACTGCCTGCTACCAAGCCACCCCGAAGCGCACTCAGGGACCATTCTCCTGCCGAAACTGCTGCTACACCAGGACCCGAACCACCGCCTCCCACACCAGCCCAGGAAACAACAACAACCTCAAGTGCATCCTACTCAACACCCGCTCCGTACACAAGCACGCCATCAAACTCTGGGACCTCCTCGACTCAACAGCCCCGGACGTCGCGTTCCTGATGGAAACCTGGATGAACGCCTCCTCGGCCCCTGACATCGCCATTGCCATCCCGGATGCCTACAAAATCATCCGGAGGGACCGTACCAACAAGCCCGGAGGAGGAATCGCCATCGTCCACAGGAACACCCTCAGAGTCACGTCCAGCACCGAAGAAACTCTCAGCACCACCACCCCAAGACCACCCTCAGAGGAACACTGATCTACAGACCACCGGGTCCACGCCCACAATTCAACGAATCCATCGCTGATTTCGTCAGCACGCACGCCCTCGCCACCACAGACTACATCCTCCTGGGGGGCCTGAACTTCCACCTGGAGAACAACAACGACAACAACACCACCACCCTGCTCGACAACCTCTCCAACTTCGGACTGAAGCAACTAGTGAACACCCGACCCACCTAGCAGGCCACACACTGGACCCCATCTTCTCCGCCAGCACCAACATCACGGTCAGCCACACCACCACTCTCCACTGGACAGACCACCGATGCATCCACTTCTCCTACAAGAAACTCACCGCACAGATCCCCCGAAGATGCTGGAGCAAAGTCACCACTGACCAGCTGACCGCCGCCCTCATCCAGGGCCCCCCGGGCCAACGCTCGGACACCAACACCGCCGCCCGAAACCTCACACAGTGGATCAGCAACTGAGCCGACACCCTCGCCCCTATCAAGAACCCTCCGAACAAGCACAACAGCAGGAGAACCACCTGGTTCACCACAGACCTCAAGGACTCAAAAAAAACTGCCGAACTCTAGAGAAAGCCTGGCGCCAAGAACGGACTGCAGAAAACCTCGAGGCCCTTAAGACCGCCACACGCAAACACCACCAGCTCATCCGCATCGCCAAGAGAACGGCCTTCAGAGAGTGGATAGACAACCACGCACAAAACAGCAAAGAGCTCTTCAGCATCGTGAAGGAACTCTCCAACCCAAGCTCCAACTCCAACGACATCCCCCCTCACAGGACCTCTGCGACTCCCTCTCGGCCTTCTTCCACCGCAAGATCGCCGACATACACGACAGCTTCGCAAACCAGACGCCTCCACCAGCTGCAGAACCAACGCCCACCACCGCCCTCCTCAGTCGCTTGACCCCCGTCAACACCGAAGACATCACCCAGATCATGAACACCATCCACTCCGGCTCTCCATCCGACCCCTGCCCTCACCACATCTTCAACAAAGCAGACACCATCATCGCACCCCACCTCCGAGACATCATCAACAGCTCCTTCGAATCTGCCACCTTCCCTGAGAGTTGGAAACACGCTAAAATCAACACCCTCCTTAAGAAGCCGACAGCAGACCCCAAGGACCTCAAGAATTTCCAGCCCATCTCCCTGCTCCCCTTCCCGGATAAGGTCACCGAGAAAGCAGTCAACAAGCAACTGACCAACTTCCTCGAAACCAGCGCCTCCCTCTACCTGTCCTAGTCTGGCTTCCGCAGAAACCACAGCACCGAGACCGCCCTCATCGCCGCCACCGATGACATCAGAACCCTGCTCGACAACGGAGAAACCGCAGCCCTCATCCTCCTAGACCTCTCAGCTGCCTTCGACACGGTCTGCCACCGCACCCTAAAAACACGTCTCCACAACACAGGGATCCAAGGAAAGGCCCTGGACTGGATCTCCTCCTTCCTCACCGACAGAACCCAGAGAGTCCGCCTACCCCCGTTGCACTCAGAGGCCACCAAGATCATCTGCGGCGCACCCCAAGGCTCATCACTCAGCCCGACGCTCTTCAACATCTACAGTCCCCTCGCCAACATCGTCCGCGCACACGACCTCAACATAATCTCCTACGCCGATGTCACCCAGCTGATCCTCTCCCTGACCAGAGACCCAGTCACCACCAAATCCAACTTCCAAGAAGGAATGAGGGCCGTCGCCGAATGGATGAAGATCAGCTGCCTGAAACTGAACACAGACAAGACGGAGGTCCTCATCCTTGGACCATCCCCCTCTGCCTGGAACAACTCCTGGTGGCCCGCCGCCCTGGGCACAGGACCGACACTCACCGACCACGCACGCAACCTATGGTTCGTCCTGGACTCATCGTTCACTATGACCAAGCAAGTCAACGCCATCTCCTCCTCCTGCTTCAACACCCTCCGCATGCTACAAAAGATCTTCAAATGAATCCCCACGGAAACAAGAAGGACTGTCACCCAAGCCCTCGTCACAAGCCGGCTCGACTATGGCAACGCACTCTATGCAGGGGCAATGGCCAAGCTACAGAAAAGACTGCAACGCATACAGAATGCCTCCGCACGCCTCATCCTGGCCATCCCCCGCCACATCACCGCCCACCTGAGAGACCTGCACTGGCTCTCCATCAACAAGAGGATCACGTTCAAGCTCCTCACCTACGCACACAAAGCGCTCCACAACGCCGGACCCAAATACCTCAACAAACGCCTCTCGTTCTACGCCCGACTCGCCAACTCTGCTCAGCCAGCCTCGCCCTCGCCACCGTACCACGCACCGGAAGAACAACAACAGGTGGCAGATCTTTCTCCTACCTCGCCGCCAAGACCTGGAACTCCCTCCCCACCACCCTCTGACTGAACCAAGACCTTCTCACCTTCAGGAGACACCTCAAGACCTGGCTGTTCGAGCAGTAGCAGCACCCCCCCACCCTCAGCGCCTTAAAACCCTCGTGGGTGAGTAGTATGCTCTATAAATGCACTGATTGATTGATTGATTGTGTATGAGTGGCTGTATGGATGAGGGAGTGGATGTGTGTGTAGACCTATGGATTAGTGTGTTGGTATATAAGTACAAGTATGGGTGTGTCAATGGTTTTGAGAATGGTAGTGTGAAAGTTGGAGTGGCTGTATGTAAGGTTACATGGGGTGTGAGTGGTGCATCAGAGATTCTGTAGATGATGTCATGAGTGATGTCATCAGTGATGCCACTGAACATGTCATGAGTGATGTAATATGTGAGGTCATAAGCAGTACATTGCAGGGGCGTGAGTTATAGTTACCTCAGCTAATTATAACTGCTGAATTCTCGAGTTTTGTACAAGCGAAATAGCCTAACTATAACGTCCCTGTAACCTTTGTTTTTTCAGTGAAAATATACACACACACATATATATTAATATATATATATATATATAAATATATATATTGATTCCAGTTGCAAAGTAAAGCGCGCTCTTGGTTAGGGTATATCAACAGCGAACTTTATTCCAACGTTGCGCGTTTCGAGAGTGAACTCTCTTGATTCACTCTCGAAACGCGTAACGTTGGAATAAAGATCGCTGTTGATATACCCTAACCGAAAGCGCGCTTTGCTTTGCAACTGGAATCAAAATTAATGCCGGCTGTGGCTCTACCGGCTTTCGCGCGCCACCATACAATGGGCGGATATCCTAGGAGGAGCTGAATTCATTGGAAATATATATATATATATATATATATATATATATATATATATATATATATATATATATATATATATTATCTACTGGCGGTCGCCAGTAGATAGTTATAGTTAGGACCATGTTATAGTTATATATAGTTATATATATATATAGTTATAGGTAGGAGCTGAGCGGAGCGCCCCATTAGTTTTGAAAATTTCGCGAAGATTCGTCAACCGGCGCCAAAGTTATTCAAAATAGAATTTTGAGATTTCCTATGGAATCACGGTCCTAACTATAACTATCTACTGGTGACTGGCAGTAGATTATATATATATATATATATATTACCTACTGGCAGTCGCCAGTAGGTAGTTATAGTTAGGACCACGTTTCCATAGGAAATCCGCAACATTCTATTTTGAATAACTTTTGCGCCGGTCGACGAATCCTCGCGAATTTTTCAAAATAGGTGGGGCGCTACACTCCGCTCCTACCCTGAAAGTCTCGGGGGGATTCGTCAAGCGGGGGCTGAGATAAAAGGGGGGTCCCAAAACGCGTTTTTCCCATGCATTTTTCCATAGGACCTTTAGACACAGCTACAGCCCGAACGGCTGAACAGAATTACTTGAAATTTGGCAGAGAGGTAGTCCTCAGGTCAAGGAAGTGCCTTTTGTAGGTTTGGTGTAAATCTGTTCAGTAGATTCTGAGAAAATAGCCTTTAAATCAATATATATATCTGAGCCAGCTTACGGTGCGCTTACGGTGCGCTTACCGTACGCGTACGGTGACGTGCGCGAGCGCGATTCTGATTGGCTCTTAGATCTTAGTAAACATTCGATTCGGCCGAAACCAGGAAGCGGCGGCCGCCATTTTCTCTCTCGCACTCTGAGTGGGGCAGCATAAATGAAGCCCAAAAATGTGTAAAGGGGCAGTTTATTGAGATAATATTCACCCAGCAGTGATATACGGGCCCCCAAACAACCCCCAAGGCCAAAAAAAATTTTTTTTTTTTTTCGAAAAATCGCCGATTACGCTTATCCACACTCTCCCCACCCCAAGTGCAAATGGTGCCCTAAGGGCGCCATTTGTGCATGGCATATCAAACAAATGAAAATAATAAACAAAACATTTCACAACGATGCGCATAATATGTCCCCCATGTGCGCACGGTGCGCGAAGCGCGTCGTGCGTACATGGCCCATCCCGCATAATGTGGGCACGCGGTGCGCGCAGCGCACCGCGTGACCACCGTGCGTGCATGGCACTAACTGCGTAAAGTGGGCGCGCGGTGCGCGAAGCGCACCGCGTGCTCACTGTGCGCGCACGGTGCGCGAAGCGCACCATGCGCGCACGGAACGAACTGCGTTAACTGGGCGCGCACGCCACGAATGGCGTAAAGTAAGTTAGCATTTAAAAAACCGTACAAATTCACTGAAAAAACCATAGGTTTCACACACGTTATAGTTAGGAATTAGCATTTAAAAAACCTTGCAAATTCACTGAAAAAACCATAGGTTTCACACATGTTATAGTTAGCTGTACATTTTACTGATAAAAAACCAATGAAATTCCCCCGTTATAGTTACTGTAGGCAACTATAACTCACGCGACCGTAATCCTCTGCTGATGACATATGTGTCTTTATGAAAAAAAAATATTTGTAATATATGTATAGCTAAAATTTAATGGAAGAAGACATGGGCAAATAAGTGTCTAAATACAGTATTAGCATCAACAGAGGATTACGGTCGCGTGAGTTATAGTTGCCTACAGTAACTATAACGGGGGAATTTCATTGGTTTTTTATCAGTAAAATGTACAGCTAACTATAACATGTGTGAAACCTATGGTTTTTTCAGTGAATATATATATATATATTACCTACTGGCGGTTGCCAGTAGGTAGTTATAGTTAGGACCTATTTTCCATAGGAAATCCGCAATATTCTATTCCCAACAACTTTGGTGCCGGGTGACGAATCTTTGCAAAATTTTCAAAACTGTTGGCCAGCTCTGGTCCGCTCCTATCCTGAAAGTCTCAGGGTGATTCGTCAAGCAGGGGCTGAGAGAAAAGGGGGGTCCCAAAACGTGTTTTCCCCATGCAATTTTCCATGGGAACCTTTAGTCGCAGCTACAGCCTGAACTGCTGAACGGAATTACACCAAATTTGGCAAAAAGGTAGCCCTTGGTTCAGAGTCGTGCCTTTTGGTTAAATGGTGTAAATTCGTTCAGTAGTTCCTTAGAAAATCAAAAGTAAAATCACATATATATCTGGGCGGAGCCTAACCACACATCTCAACGTGAGATCTGATTGGCTGTCAGCACTTCATCCAAGAAGTGTTGGCAGCCATCTTGGGACCAATATACATGATAGCACCTAATTAAAAAGCACTGCAGTTAATAGAAGGTTTTAAGACTTTAGTTCCATTATAAACCATTTGTTGATGGTACCATACTCATTTTATATCATGAATCATGTTTGAGAGAAAACTATTTTCTCATGCTTTTCCCACAGAGATTTGGAAGGTGATCTATAAGCTAAACTGAGAGCATATTTTCTGCAAATTCACATTTTCTTTCTCAGTCATGTGAGAATGAAGTCTGACATTCTCAGTAAAACATGTACATTCAACAAGGGCAGAGACTGTCAGTTGATTCCTTTGTGTTCTACTGCAGCTTCACAGAGTGTTCTAAAGAACAACTAGCGTGCTAACAGTCCTACTTATGACAAAAGTATTACACACCTGAAGCCATCTTGATTGGAATAAAGTGGTAACTCATAAAACATTTAATTTAAAAAGGAACAAAATGAGGGGGTTCATTTTGCCATAGAAAGTATGATTAGTGCTGCAGAAAGAAAAATGAGGGCACATTTTGAGTAACTTCTCAAATCCTCTTATTATTTCATTAAAAAATTCTGACATGCAGACTGAAACATGCACTTTCAATACCAGCAACAGACTTCCCTGGTGAGCAGTAGCTTTACTACAGTGATCTAATGAGCAACTAGAGTGCTAACATTCTGGATTTATGGCAAATGTGTGACACATCTGAATGCCTTTTTGATGGAATCAAAGTAAAAAACTGAAAATATTTCCTACTAAGGAGACTGTAGTAAATGAGGAAATTAGGAAACTTCATAACAAATAAGTCTCCCAAGATGGCCACCAGAGACACAAGAGCCCAAATGTAGCACAAATATCCCCCAAATGTAGCCCAAGTATAGCCCAATGACAGAATGTCCCAGAGTGTTCTAAAGAACAACTAGAGCGCTAACAGTCTTACTTATGACAAAAGTATGGCACACCTTAAGCCATCTTGATTGGAATAAAGCGGTAACACTTAAAACATTTAATTTGCAAAGGAACACAATGAGGGGGTTCATTTTGCCATAGAAATTATGGTTAGTGCTGCAGAAAGAAAAATTAGGGCACATTTTCACTTCTCAAATCCTCTTCTATTTTATTAACAAAATTCTGACATGCAGACTGAAACATGCACTTTGAATACCAGAAGCAAACTTCCCTGGTGAGCAGTAGCTATAATACAGTGATCTAATGAGCAACTAGAGTGCTAACATTCAGAATTTATGGCAAATGTGTGAAACATCTGAATGCCTTCTTGATGGAACCAATGTAAAAAACTGAAGGTATTTCCTACTGAGGAGACTGCAGTAAATGAGGAAATTAGGAAACTTCATAACAAATAAGTCTCCCAAGATGGCCACCAGAGACACAAGAGCCCAAATGTAGCACAAATATCCCCCAAATGTAGCCCAAGTATAGCCCAATGACAGAATGTCCCAGAGTGTTCTTAAGAACAACTAGAGCGCTTACTGTCTTACTTATGACAAAGGTATGGCACACCTGAAGCCATCTTGATTGGAATAAACTGGTAACATTTAAAACATTTAATTTAAAAAGGAACACAATGAGAGGGTTTATTTTGCCATAGAAATTATGATTAGTGCTGAAGAAAGAAAAATTAGGGCACATTTTGAGTGACTTCTCAAATCCTCTTCTATTTCATTAAAAAATTCTGACATGCAGACTGAAACATGCACTTTTAATACCAGCAGCAGACTTCCGTGGTGAGCAGTAGCTTTACTACAGTGATCTAATGAGCATCTAGAGTGATGAAATTCAGAAAATATGGCAAATGTGTAACATATCTGAATATCTTCTTGATGGTATCAAAGTAAAAAACTGAAAGCATTTTCTACTGAGGAGACTGCAGTAAATGAGGAAATAAGGAACCTTCATAACAAATAAATCTCCCAAGATGGCCACCAGAGACAAAAGAGCCCAAATGCAGCACAAATATCACCCAGCTGTAGCCCACATGTAGCCCAATGACAGAAGTGTGCAAAACACTTATTTTTTGTGTTTTTTCAGTTTTATATACTGCAGACTTGTCAGGTATCGGAGTGCTTTACATGAGCATTGGTTACATCACACAAGAACAAATTCATTTTGGTTGTAGACATGGGGAGATTACGTGATTTGACCCGAATCACAGAATGTCGAGCTGAAGCAGAAACTCCAACCTGGTTCCCCAGTTGCAAAGTCTGCAGCTCTGAAAGTAACACCACATCCTCTCCCCTAAGTGCAACATTTAATCAAGTGGTCAACTGGATAAAAAAACATAAAGATAACAAATAATTTAAAAGTGTTTTGTCGCTATTTGAAAACTCAGAAAATATGTCCTCATTTTAGTTTTTTAGAGCACTAACCATAATTCTGATGCAAATAAGACCCTCTCATATATGTAATTTCTAAAGGAAATGCTCTAGGTATAACAGTTTTGATTACATCAAGATGACGTCAGGCGTTCTACACTTTTGTAATAAATATAGAATGTTAGCAATCTAGTTGTTCATTAGGATACTGTTGAGAGGCAGAGGCCAGGGGCACGGACTCTGAAAATTGATGGCAGGTAAGAGGGTGCAGACGCAAACATTTGACCACACTGGGCAGGCAGGAAGGGCATTGGCAGCACAAGAGACTATGGAGGGCAGTGGAAAGGGGGGCAGGGGCAACAAACCAACAATACAGGACTGGCAAGAGAGGCTGTGGCAATATAATAGATCATTGTGGGCAGAAGGAAGAGGCAGTGGTAGTACAACCATACATGCCAACAGGCCTGATTCAGCCAGGAAACGTCCAATGTTTTTAAGCTCAAATGAGCTTTATTTGATCTGTCTCCTGTCTACAATCTCCTCTTTTTCAATGTAACTCAAAGGGGAAAATCAATACCCCAGTTTTTTTTCAAAATCTCCCTCTTACCAAGTTCAAAATGTTCGCAAGTATGGTACATTGGATCATGGAAGGCAGGAGGAATTGGGGTAGGGACATGGACTCGGATAACAGAGGACAGGAGGGACATGGAGAGGTGCACCCAACTGACCCTACAGGGCAGGCATCAGGGTTTGCAGCAGCATAATACACCACACAGGGCATGCGGGACGGGAGTGCAACACAACAATCCATAGAAAGCAATAGGGAGGGGACAGGACCATGCACATGGACAACAGAGAACAGAGGGCAACAAGGCAATGGTAGCTAGCTGACCATAATGGACAGACAGGAGAGAAAGCTGCAGCATAACAGACCATAAAGGGCAGAAGGGACGGATCAGGGGCATTACAATGGAACAGACAATCCAGGAGGGAGGGAATAGGGGTCTGCACATGGAAACAGAGGGCTGGGGGCAAGGGGGCAGGGCAGGAGCAGCAAGATGACCATGGAGGTCAGGCAGGATGGGCACTAGAAGCAAGACACACCATGGAAAGCAACAGTGAGACTATGATGGCATACACACAGACCATGGAGGGAAGCTGGAAGGGGGTCAGGGGCAGCTAGCTGACCACACAGGGAAGGTGGGAGGGGCCGTGGCAGCACAGAAGACCATGCATGGCAAGCGGGAGGGTTAGTGGCAGCACAATGGCTATGATGGGCAAGAAGGAGGGTGCAGGGGCATGCACAAAGGACCATGGAGGATAGAAGGGAGGGTCAGGACATGGGCACAGACAAGAGAGTTCAGGGGAAGGGACCTCACAACAGACCATGCGGGGCAGGCAGGAGGAGCAGCTGCAGCACAACAGACCAGGGAGGGCAGAAGGGCGTGGCAGTAAAATGGACCATGGAGGATGGAAGGAAGGGGATAGGGGCATGGAATTTGGACAGGCAGGGTTGAGGTGGCAGGGACAGGTTACAGTCATCTGACAATGAGGGGAGTGGCAGCTCAACAGAACACTCAGAGTAGGTAGGAGTGGCAGGTCCATAGAACATGGTGGGCAAACAGGATGGAGCAGGGGCATGCACAAAGACATCGGAGGGCAGGGGGAAGGAGAATTAGGGCAGTAAGCTAAGCACAGAGGCTAAGCAGGAGGTCAATGATGGGGCATAGAATTGGGCAATGGAGGGCAGGAGGAGTGGACTGGTACATCATGCTAAATGGAGGGCAGTGGCAGCACATTAGACCATGCATGGCAGGAGGAAGGAGGCTAGTCCATGTATTCAGGCAACAGAGGATAGGGAGGAGGTGGATGGGGCAGCAAGCTAACTGTTCAGAGAAGGCGGGAAGGCCAGTGGCAGAACAACAGCCACACAGGGCTATAATAAGGGAGCAGGGACATGGACTTGCTTGGACAATGGATGACTAGGAGGAGGGAGCAGCAAGCTTGGGTGGGGGCAGCACAATGCCAGGCCCTGCTTCCAACCCCCCACCATCCATTGTGATATGCATCTTATTTAACGTTAAAAAAAACCTAGAATATATTTATAAAGAGTCAGGGTCAAAGCTTTTAAATGTTCCACCACCAGACGTAACTACTGAGTAGGCCTATTAGATTAGTTCCTAGCCTCGGTGCAAAGAGTTTGGGATGTGACCAACATACATCCCACTTTGGCGGAATAAAAAAAGCACTGTTACCAAATTTTAGAATGACCCTGCACCCGAGAAACGTGTATTTTATTTATAAAATTAATATAGTACAATTTATATAGATGGATATGCACAAATGTCACAAACAAAAGAGACTTCCCAAACTGAAAAATTTAGCAGTCATGTATCTTGATTGCAGTTATATCAAATTCTTTATTGAAAATCAATTGTCCTCCTTGTTCTTTCTTTTTTTTAAAACACCACACAATTGCTTTGCCAACGCATTTCATCCCACTTGGGACTTCTTCAGGGCTAGAGGCAATTATAAAAAACTATTTACAATATATACATATTAAGAACATTGAATTAATTGCAAATATACAGTTAAATAACATCATCAAGTTTAACAAACGTCTATGACTGCCAGTCAAACCATTAAACATCATAGTTGCCTTGTTCTATATTTAGTATATCGGGAAGCCATTGAAACAATACATAATATTTTCATAGCAAATTTTATAAGCAGGGGAGGAAGCACAGCTAATTGACACATCGTACTTTCATATATTTTATATGTTAAAGTTCAAGGTATACTTATTTTATAAACACAGAACATATTTGTCTGTTTCGGGGTTCAACACATCCAAGTATTTATAAACACGGAATGGAGTACAGTTACTTTACACATCTTACTTTTGTATATTGACTATATTAAAGTTTCAGTAGGGCATTATTAGTTTATGTGATACAGTCAATAATGAATATTAGTATCATAATTTTATTTGACCAACATCAATTTCTGGGCGATGGATCAAGACATATATTGAATGATCCATAGTTTAACCTTAGATAACAAAGTAGTCCATGATTAAACGGCTAATATAATAAACGCAACCATACCTTGTTGTAGTACTGTTTCTTTAGTTGTTCACAAGTATGGCTGCAAGTCATCCCTAGCAGCGACGCCCGTAAATAAAGTATATCTATAAATAAATATGTTTTTTATATCACAATCAAATATATATTGCCACTTTGTAATCTTATTGTTATACATATAGCCATTTCTCAAGTTATTGTAGCTCATATGATATATCATATTATCTAAAACATCTCCAAAGCCACTAAGAACTCTAATATACCATTCCAATTTCCTAATGGCCAAGTAATAACCCATGTGATGAGCCGCTGCTACGCTCACACACATACATATATATGGATAGAAGATACCACCTATATTATTGTCAGAATCAATTTGACTAATACATATAGTATGTCTATAAAACACATATCAAATACATTTTTTATATGGGTTCAGTACCAGCTCACCACACCATCAGCTGATACGAGAAACACCATTATATATATGTATATATGTATGGCATTCTTGTATCACTCGCTTAGATCTTAATATTTTAATACTTGCTCCTTCCATTATGATGGTCCTGAGCATAATGTATAATCAGTCTTACTGACTCTCAGTTATAAAAGAGCTGTATAGAAAGAACAATATATATCTGAGAGAGCCTTCTTGACCCTGTCCATTACAAATACTATCAACTAGTTCTCTACTACATGGCTCAGTCCAATAAACGTCGCAGTCAATTAAGGTAGGTGATCACATATTAAAAAGAACGATCCCAGTAACTCTTAAGGATTTAGTATTCTGGGTAAATTATCCCAAATACTAATATCGTCCTATATATTGTGAAACCATAATATATTTCAAAAGAATTTTCCAAATAATATTAGTTGCTGATTCAAAAAGAGGTTTACATCTAGACTAACTAATACCTAAACATAGTGGATAACCAGAGTAGCGAGTATAAAATTGCGACTTACTAATGGAATAGGTGCTCGATACTTGTAATAATTCTTCAGCATAGGTGGATTATCCCCAATGGTAGACACGCCCAGTCCACATAAATATTCAACTCTCTTTTCTTAAGCGTAATCTGTAAAATATGGATATACGTCTTAATGGTTATATGCATATAACTCATCACATTTAATAAATCATAATATGTATCATGTGGGTCATATGAATAGCTACCCTAGTAAGCACTTCCCAGTAACCAAATTCGTCATACATATAATGTGCCTGCCCGACTCCTACCCACGTGACCCCATTACCAAACAGTAACCAGGTTATGCTACATTTAAGGCCTAAGTTTAACATCATATGTGTGTTCTTTAGGTTTGTAAATAAAAGGAAACTGCACAACATCATATATACAGTCTCCGTATGGAAAGATATTAATAACCAAATTCAGGCAACCATATTTATCAGTCTATGAAAAAGCACTTCTATTCCGTCATGTAGCCTAATAACAATACCGTGACTCACACTATTTCATGACAGTGAAAGTCAGATAATCATGTTTTTCAACGCTTGAGTATTCGCAACGTGATTTTGATAGTAATACCATAACTCACATGAATTCATAACAGCGAGAGTCGAATGGCCATGTTTTTCATCACATAAGTATTCCTAATATGATTCCACGGGCCAATTAATGCATCACGTGGAACCAACTCTAGACTATTTCGCAAAAGCTGTAAATCACCAAACAAGCACATTTTAACAAAAAATATAAAGCAAAACAGTCACCCACTGTCACCCAAATATCAATAACACGTGGGCGGACTGAATGATTCCAACATATTCCAATTTTAAGTACAATAACCCAAAACAAGATCGCAGCTACTGCAGTACTTACGAAGCAACGTCGCCTCCTCTGTACAGGCACAATTCACGGCTTATATCCAAATATACAAAACCGAGTGAGTTTCTGCTCTGCTTTTTAAACCCTCTTTGAATTGCCCGCAACTGTTGATTGCCGAACTCATTGCACGATCACATGACCCAACCAACCACAATGGGCGCCATCTTAACGTGTGTATGTTGTACCTTTCTTTTTATAGACATCATACAACATGGTATGATTATTTGTCTCAAACTGAGTGTGTTTTAAATGTATTGCATCAAAAGACCGAGTTAGTCATCCTCACAACATATACAGGGCATACAAACTCAGTATATTTTGTTAAATGTATTAAGAATATAGGTGTCACGAGATACCAGTTGAATAAGCGCCATAGTGGAAGGCGTGAATTATGTCTATCTCTTAGGTGTATTCTACGGCATATAACAATATTTATCTCAGACTATATTATTTTAAAAACCTAGAAATTTGCTGAAAAAAACAAAGATTACAGGGACGGTATAGTTAGACTCAGATTTCACTCATACACAACCAGTGAAATTCAGCAGTTATAGTTACCTGAGCTAAATATAACTTACGCCCCCGCAATGTACTGCCAATGACCTCAGACATAACATCATTCATGACATGGTCAGTTACATCACTCATGACATCACTCATGACATCTCAAATGAACTGTGAATGGAATGGAACTATAATCGCTAGAACTTTATTTAGGGATAGTGTGTGTATATTAACACCCCTTTTTTTCCTTTTCTTTTGTATAAGAACCGTTATAATACGCAACGTGCCCAGATTAATATGGCCGATAGCCTTTCATTTTAAAGTAATGTGTAGTCCATTGTTTATGTTGATATTTACAATTCTAAGTATGTTTACTATGAATGAGTCACGTTGGCAAACATGCAGGTATGGCGGTCACGGGGCAAGATATGCTGAAATGACATTGTGTGCATATTAACACTTGTTTTCTTTTCTTTGTTGTATCAATTCCTGAATTTTCACATCGTGACCAGGCCAATATGGCCGCCAGCTTTTTGGATTAAAGTAATGCACTGCTGATGATGGCACATATTACATCACTCATGACATGGTCAGTGACATTCTTTTAAATACTCAGTTAGTACCTATCCAGTCTAGGAATCCTTCTGTCTGTCCCATGCACTTCTCCATTCAACCATCCAGCACTATCTACGTATCCTATCACTCTGCCAATACCTAAGCACTAATAAATTTAGCATGCACTTTCTTTGCAGCACTGAAATTACTCCAGTTATTAGTCATATACTTAAGGAATGGCCTAGCCACTAACACAAGTGCAGGTACAATATTTTGTACACAATGCATGCAGACCTCTAACCAGCTACATACTATTGATACGCTCTTCTAAATACCCAGTCAGTACCTATGCAGTCTAGGAATCCATCTGTCTGTCCCATGCACTTCTCCATTCACCCATCCAGCACTATCTAAGTATCCTATCACTCCACCAATACCTAAGCACTTATAAATTCAGCACACACTTTCTTTGCAACACTGAAATTACTCCAGTTATTAGTCGTATACTTAAGGAATAGTGTAGTCAAAAACACAAGTGCAGGTACAATATTTTGTACACTATGCATGCACACCTCTAACCAGCTACAAACTATTGATACGCTCTTCTAAATACCCAGTTAGTACCTATGAAGAGTAGGGATCCTCCAGTCTGTCCCATGCATTTCTCCAATCACCCGTCCAGCACTATCTACTTATATTATTACTCCACTAATACCTAAGCACTTATAAATCTATACACTCTGTTTGGAATACTGTAATTATTCTGGTTACTAGTCATGAACTTATGGAATGGCCTAGCTACTAACACAAGTACATCTATAATATTTTGTGCACTATCGAAGCAGACCTCTAACTAGCTACATACTATTGATACATCTTCTAAATACCCAGTTAGTACTCATGCAGTGTAGGAATCGTCCCATGCACTTCTTTAATCACTTATCTACCACTATCTACTTATCCTATCACTGCTCCAATACGTAAGCACTTAGGGCCATATGTAGGTAACCTAGAAATACCGATTCCTAAATAACGAATTTGTATTTAGAAATCGGTATTTGCTATGTGCCTAATTTTTCGGTAACATTTACCGATTCGGTAAAAATCGGTAAATGTGTACCGATTCTACAATACCGACCGGTGTTTCCGAAACGGTATTTACTGAATCGGTAAATACCGATTAGGTATTTTCCGATTCGGTAAATACTGAATCGGAATTTACCAAATCGGTAATTCAAATGAACAGCAATTGAGGAATCAGCCAATCCTGTGCAAACCACACCCCAACCCAACCAGGAAGTGGCCACACCCAGGCAGGTGCACACAAGCAGCAGACTCTGGAGAGGCTGGGAATGCAGAGGAGAGCAAAAGAGCCAGTGGCTGAACTTGCACAGGAAATCTGACACAATGGCCAGCCAGGAAACAGAGAGAGATGGAGGGGAAAGGAAGAGGAAACTCAAATTCAGTCCAAAGGAACTGCAGGTACCTGTGGAGGAGGTGGTGAAGCAGCACAATAAGCTGTTTGGAAAGCAGTCCCTGCAAGTGGCTGAATCAGAGAAAAGACGGATCTGGCTTGGAATCCAGGCGCAGGTAAATGCCATCGGAGTGACCCCCCGGGACATTGATGTGCTGAAGAAGCGGTGGTACGACATCCGTATCATCACAAAGAGGAAGATGGCTGATCTGAAGAAAGAGGCCAGCCGGACAGGAGGAGGAAGGAACAGGGCACCTGCCCTGACTGAACTTGAGGAGCTCGTGGAATCCACGATTGAGCCCGAAAGCGTCGTTGGGATTGGGGATGCAGACAGCTCTGCCAGAGCTGCTACCAAACAAGGTAAGACGCATGCACAGCAGTGTGCCCCCCCGTCCCCTATCCCAAATACCCAATTGGGCAATGTGAATCAAACTCCAGTACAGGGGTTTGTGCATACCAGCAATGCATTATGGGAGATGTAGTCTGTGAAACCCCCATCATGACAAGATTCGCACAGAACAACAAGGCATGTGACACACATACGCGATAAGCAGGCAGAGGACAATGAGATAGTGATGCAGAAATGTATTATGATGTAAGCAATGCAGGGCTGCAGGTACACTGAGCTGATGTTGAATTTCTGTCCACAGGCGATACTTCGCGCAGGACTGCTCAGGAGAAGGGAGAGAGGGCACCCCGGAAGGACAGCACAGAGAAGGCCACCATGAGTGCTGGGCAGACAACAGCACCACAGCCAGCATTACCACCACAGCCAGCCACGCCACCACAGCCAGCCTCGCCACCACATCCACCCTTGCCACTCCTGCTGGCCTCACCCGCATCAACACCACCTGCATTGGTCAGGTCTAAGAGGCGTGCAGTTGCCAGACTGCATGTGTCAGAGTCCTCATCAGAAGACTCGAGGGGGGAGGAAACATCCACTGTGCCACTGGATGGTAGCAATGCCGGTTTGCCCTCCGCCTCTGAGGGAGCACACACAGGTGCTCGGGTGCACAGTCCACCTCCACAGGGTGAGAGCCATGGTGTGTTCTTAGGGCTGGAGGCCACCATGGTGAAGGTGCAGCGCCTACAAGGCAAGGCAATCCAGTCAGTACAGCGCCAGATGAAGGGCCTAAATGACACAATGGGCAACATTGACAGGGGCATAAGCTGAATGGCTGAGGGCATGAGGGAGATGGCTGAGGGCATGTGGGACATGTCCCAGTCCGTCATGCTGCTGTGCACAAAATTCGATGAGGACAGAGCAACACGGCGGAGGGAGAGGCAGAAAATTGATCACCACACAAGGGCAGTGAACCGCCTAGCAAGTGCCACTTCTCTGCTCTGCAGGCGCTCCGTGGCAGTGCAGGAGGGGATTGCGCACTGCAGCAATGATGTGTCAAGGGGGCTGGTGAGGGTGACCAGTGCACTAGAGGTGCTGCTTACAAGCCACTCTGCCACCACTGGTGCTGTGGATGCTGGGGACAGCGAGGACACCACCAGTAGGAGCAGCATTACCCCCCCTGTCACAGACACACGGAGGAGCATCAGACGGCATGGGGCTGCCACTGGTCCCACAGCCAGTGAGGACACTCAATCACTGGCATCCCACACTGTAGTGCGTGGGCGCAGACGCTGATGCAACACACAATTACAGGACACAGTTGGGTGAAGGAACCCTTGACTTCCAACTATGGATGTCAACAATTTGTTACGCCAGTTGTGCCGTTGTTTTGTGCCGTAGTGCCGGATGATTAAAACTACGTCATAGCATCCAACTACTGGCTGTGTCCCCTTACTTACTTAGAAATAGTTGCATGTGATCTCTGCCCGTCTCACTCTCCCATCTGTTGCTGCTGCCACTCCTGCTGCGTTGGGCTCTGGCTGTGCAAACTCATCATCATTGTCCTCAAAATCTGTTATTTCCACCTCTGTACCTGTCTTCGTGGCAAGGTTGTGCAGCATTGCACAAGTGGCAATGATCTTGCAGCAGATGATGGGTGTGTACTGGCGTGCCCCTCCGCTTTTGTGGAGGCAGCTCAACCTGCTTTTCAATAGTCCAAACGTGCGCTCCACCACGTTGCGTGTTGATTTGTGTGCCACATTATATCGTCTCTCACTCAGGGTTGATGGGTGTAGGTAGGGAGTGAGGATGAATGACCGCACGGCATATGCACTTTAGCCTAGGTGAGTAAGAGAGTACCATTAGTCACATACCTCAATACACATTCATATCCGGTAAGTATTAGGGAGTGTCACAGTGTTTACCTAGCAGGTATCCTTCTCCAAATTCTCCGGCAACCAGGCGTGTGGAAGATGTAGGAGTCGTGGGTGCTCCCAGGAAACTTAGCTACAATATCAGTGATTATGTTGCCTGCATCGCAGATTACCTGCACATTTATGGAGTGGGTGGACTTTCTGTTCCTGTAGATGTGCTCAGTGGCTGCTGGTGGGCAGATTGGAATGTGTGTGCCATCAATACAGCCTATGACATGCGGGAACTGTGCCATCTGGTAAAAGTCGGTCTTTTTTTTCAGCAGTTCGGCCTGTGTGTTTGGGAAGCTAATGTAGTGTTGCATTCTCTGCATCATGGCATCCAGGAACTTCCTGAAGAAATGGGACAGGCAACTCTGGGATACCCCGCCTACCGCAGCTATCACCCCCTGGTAACTGCCAGATGCTAATAGATGTAGGCTACAGAGCACCTGCACATGTGGTGGTATGGCATGCGCCCTTGTTGTTGGATGGTCCAGGAGTGGGTGCAGGTCCCTTATTAGGTCCATGATGGTTTGGGGGTGTAGCCTGTACCTTTCATGTATCTCAGCCTCAGTCTGTTGAAAGAGTGTGATGCGCTCTCTGTAAATGCGTTCCTCCCGTCTCCAAATCCTCAGACCTGCTGCCTGTAGATGTAGGCGCCTTGCAATCACATACAGAGCCGCCATGGTGTTCACGCTGTTGCATTTTGGGATTGCTTATATGCACTGTGGCTGATTACCACCGGCTTTCACTCATTGTTAATTACCGACTCTTAAATACCGAATTTGATGGAATTCGGTAATACCGAATTTACCTACATCTCTTTTCTCGTTTTACCATTTCATATTTACCGAATCGGTAAATATGAATTCGGTAAATATGCATCGGTAATTTAGAATTCGGTAAAGATGAATCGGTATTTACCGATTCATAATTACCGAATCCTTCTTTTTGGACTCCTACATCTCACTTGGCTAAATACCGGTCGGTAACGGGATATTTACCGAATTTCGGCCGTTACCGACCGGTATTTAGCTACCTACATATGGCCCTTAATAATTAAGTGTTCACTCTGTTTGCAACACTGTCATCTTTCCAGTTACTAGTGGTATTGTTATAAAATGACCTAGGCACCAACACAAGTACACATAAAATATTCTGTGCATAATCCCTACAAAACTCTAAGCAGATACATACTATTGGTCCACTCCATTAAATACTGAAGTAGTACCCATGCAACATAGGATACCTCTTGTCAGTCTCATGCAATTCTTCAATCACCCATCCAGCACTATGTTCTTATTGTATCAGTCTGCCAATACCTAAACACTTATGGAGCAGATTTACAAACACCCTGCGCCACCAGTACGTCACTTTTTGTAACGTAGTGATAGCGCCAGGCACTCCATCATATTTACAAGGAGAGGAAAAGCCACCCTGCGTGGTTTTTCCTGGCCTTGTAAATACGACCTCTTCATACACAGAACTTTGCGTTGAAGGGGCGTTCCATAGGTGTTGCTGTGGGTGTTCCCACACAATACCCATAGAACAAGACACATCTCCAGATTTATGAGAAATCGTAAATCTGGAGATGTGTGTGAATGCTGAGCCATCCTAGAGTTGGTGTAGCAAGGCGCAACGAGGAGAACTGTTTTCATTTCTCCTAATTTTTTCCTATTTCAATGCATGCTGCATTCCACAGCATACATTGAAAGAGGAAAATGCCTTTAATGATTGTTTTTGTGCAGGAAGGTGTCACTTCCTGCACAAAAACAATCTCCACACGACACAGACATCCTTGCACCATGGTGCAAGGGTGCCTGTGTCACCGCATGGCTGCAGTTTGTGCAGCAGTGCAGAGGGAAGCACAGAGTTACAACATATTCATGTACATATGTCACATCCCTGTGCTTCGGAAGTGCCACAGTGCAGTGCAGCTAAAGAGCTTGCAGTGTCATGCTGCAGTTCTTCCTCATAAATCATCACCTATAAATTCACCATACACTACTAATGCATTCTTTCAGTCAATCATGCTGTATACATATATTCAACCAAACTTTCACACGTTACCTTGCAATTATAGTTCTTTCTTTAACCAGATAAGGTAGTTCTGATAAGAACGTTTTTACCTTTGTATTTTTTTTTTTTTGTGAACAATTTTGTATTTTTTTTTTTTAAATGAACAAAAAAAAGAGCGAATAAAACAGGAAACATTTGGAATTATTTATCATTCCAAAAACAAAAAAACAAAAAATTAACAATGATGGTTGCGTTGTGCAGCACAAACTGCATCCACCGACTGCTCAACAAAGTATATACGTTTCTTACACCTCACGCAGTGTTGCTGGTGAAAGGCGAATTCTGGCCTAATGTCCATTGCAGGTGTTCCTGAGGACACTCCAGATGTACTTGCCACAGCAGGTGAGGGGTTCAAAGCAGCTCGCCTCATTTCCTCCCGAGCAAGATTGAGAGGATGTGTGGTCCGGAGATGCTTATACATAGAAGCAGTGCCACAAGTGTATTTTTTTTCACTGCCTCTTGACAGGACTCAGTCACAAATTTTGCACGTCACCTTTCTTGCATTTACTTTCTTCTCTCCAGCTGGAAAAGTGAAGAATTTCCACACGACAGATTCCGGCCTCTGTGGACGTGGTGCCTCCTGCAAGAATTCTTCTTCAGAAGATACTTCCTCCTGCTGCTGCTACTGTCCAGATGCCATTTTGTTTGATATTTTTTGCAAAACACTAAAAAAAACACGCAAAAAGGGTTCTTGTAGGAAAAGAGATGTCTCTCTAAAGATGCTCCAACAAGAATGATTAAAATGGGTGGGCTCCTTCAATAGTTACAGTGGGAAATGTTATGAACCAATGAACCAATCACATGGGATTCGCGCACTCTGCACTCATGAATCACGCACCCAACGCGACTTCGCAAAAATATATTAAAAAATAATATAAGTTTATTATAAGTACAAATATATTATTTTTATGAATATCTTAGATAGTCTCTTGCTCTAATATGTATATTAAACACACATACATATAATTTTGGAACATAAAAAAATTTCACGGGAGTCGCGCACCCAGCGCGCCCCAGCACGTATACGATGTCACGCGGGACTTGCCACCGCAAAAGCGTCGTGTACCATAATGCGCATGTGTCGCGAATGCGCGGGAGTAGGAGTCGTGGACTGGTCGCATACCAATCGCGCACATCACGTAATATTAAATGTATATGATGTAACTGAAAAACACGCAGCCGTTGCACACCATACGCGGATCCTTCATGACATTTCTAAAATGGCGGCTAGAATCCGCACAACCACCGTGATGTGTACGCTTTGGGTGCGCGACTCCGAAAAAAGGTTGGAATTTTTTTTTCAAAGAAAATAATATAAATATATTAAAATTAAAAAATTAAACAAAACAATTAAACAATATTTCAGTTTTAATTTTTATAATATTTTTGCAATTTTCAGAAAAATATACAATGTTATTTAATGAATAAAATATATCTAAATAAACAGTTACAAAACTGTAGAAAATCAGTACAAAGAAATAGGTATAACTAATATCACACTTAAAAATTAGCCTTTAAAAAAGCTTTGAAATTCACTGAAAAAACCATAGGTTTCAGAGACGTTATAGTTAGAAATTAGCATTTAAAAAAGCTTTGAAATTCACTGAAAAAACCATAGGTTTCAGAGACGTTATAGTTAGAAATTAGCATTTAAAAACCTCAGAAATTCACAGAAAAGACCATAGCTTTCAGGGGTGTTATAGTTAGCTGGTCATTTCACTCGTACAAAACCATCGAAATTCCTCCGTTATAGTTAGTTCTGCTAACTATAACTTGCGCACCCGCAATGCACTGCTGATGATGTCACATATTACATCATTCATGACATGGTCAGTGACATCACTGATGACATCTCAAATGACATCACTGATGACATCACTGATGACATCATCCACGTGACAATCTGATACACCTCATCATACACTAGTATAACCTTTCATCACTCACTGTAAAATACAGAGTACCATATTTGAAACCATTGACACACCAATACCAGTTAGTACGTACCCACTCACTGATTCCTAAGTCTACACACACAACTACCCATGCAACAACAGAATCACTTATACATGCAGTCACTAATTAATAGAACACTATCAAATACACTAATACACATATATAGACATTGACACATCAACAGTCATCCTAGTCGGTTATGCAGTCATCCTACTCACTCATGAAAAAAAATAATCACACTTACATTTACTCACTTACACAAGTATACACACAACACCTCATTTATTCAAACACATAGTAACTCATAGTTAATATGTTAAAAAATCATCATTACAATTATACACTCATTCATATAGTTACTATCACAATCACTAACTCTTATATATACTTATTTATATACACCAACTCTCACATTCAATGCCTTTTATTTTTTTACTTTGTTGAAGATGTACAACTAAAACATATATTCGCTCACCAACACACAAATAAATACAATCAGTCACCCAAACAACTGTTTCCACATGCACTCTTAAACCTATACACCTAGTCAATCAACCATTTACACATCTATGCATAGAGTTACACACATCCCATCCAACCACACAAAAACTCAGTGTCCCATACAAATACTCACCCAACTAATCAATAACTAATATACACACTCATGTAGTTAGTGACCAACTGATGCATCATGTTATACAACAACAGAGACAGTGATGCACACATTCACATAGTTTAGTTACTAATCCATGTTTTAAGTGAGACACTTTTAATTACTCACTTAAACAGACAGTCGGACAGCTACTAAATCCTCCATCCAGATAGTTATATATCCACACAATCTTCAATACAATAATACATATTTACATTTCAAACTAAACCACATTCACTGGATGATGTCATTGGTGATGTCATCAGTGATGTCATCAGTGATGTCATCAGTGATGTCACTGACCATGTCATGAATGATGTAATATGTGACATCATCAGCAGTGCATTGCGAGCGCGCAAGTTATAGTTAGCAAAACTATAACGGAGGAATTTCTATGGTTTTGTACGAGTGAAATGTCCAGCTAACTATAACACCCCTGAAACCTATGGTTTTTTTCTGTGAATATATATATATATATATATATATATATATATAGGAGCAAAAAGGGCGTTTCAACTACAAGAGTCTTGATCACATGAATACTTGTGCTCGTACTGCTGTCTTAAAAAAGTACTGATGGACTGTGGATATAAACAAAGGACAACCTGAATGTACACGGTATAAATGTGGCAGACATCTTGGAACGGTCTATGCCAATACTGTAGCTGATGTAATACACACAAGATGTTGCAAATACAAACAACGTCTGTTGCTATCTTACGACAAATAATAGAAATTATCAATTAACATAATGTCTTTGACCAGCCAAGAAGAAAATTCAGAGGAAAAAATTGTCTTGGTGGTATGCTATGTTAGACAAGTGCCTAGATGCATATGGGTTGTAACATTCACATAATGTTAAGTACAAATTGCCAATATTCTATAATCAAGCCTGTAGCCTATATAAGACATCTAAGCATCAATTAAAATCGGCACTTAGAGATCAGTTCTCTTGTACACTGGATCACACAAACTGACTGGGCAAGTGCCCCAAGGTGACCTACCCCTTTTTACCACAATGGGAGAGGTTATAAGTTGTGCGCATGTTATCATGCCTCTTAAATGGGCACACTCCTGAAGAAACAAAGTACTAGATGGAAAATGTGTACCGGCTGACCATGTTGGTTGGAAAGTGGTAGTCCATTGCTCTCGTGTACCCAGCCTCACAGTACTCAACTAGCGGTGATGAAAGTGATGATAAGGGGAAAAGGGTAGGTTGCCCGTGAAGAGTGAGTGCTGGTGTTCGGGCCTCTTCCTTTCCTCCTGAAACAAAAATTAAAAAATCATTTTAACAACACTTCGTACATGTAAACACATGTTATTGCAGCTAATAATTCTAGTACATATTGTTGATGGAAGAAGGGGGGAGAAAAAAGGGGAAAAAGGGGGGAAAAAGAAAGAAAAAAGAAGGGGGAATTTTTTAAGAAGAGGAATAAGAAGAAGAAAGAAAAAAGAAGAAACTGGAAAAGAAGAGAGAAAGAGAGAGATTCAACCTTGGAATGCCGAGTACATTTGTACAGAAAGTCTGAGTGTGTAGATGTTTCACTCGCTCAGGTGTATGGCCAACTCTTCATATTGATTGCGCCCCCAGGATCCTTGGTCTAGAAATCCACAATATATTTGGATTCCCTTTGTCTCAACCTCAGCACCCTGTTGCCTCCCCTAGGGTTGTTCATGATTTGTTCCAGAATGAAAAATCTGAGTAAAGTAGGGTCCGAAAAGTGTTGGTCTCTAAAATGGCGTGCAACAGGGTACTTCTCATCTACATGAGTAATGGCCCTGCTGTGTTCTAGTACCCGTTTTTTTGCCTGAAGAGTGGTACTGCCTATGTACCAAAGTTTGCACGGGCATTCGATTACATAGATTACAAACGTGGTACTGCATGTAAGAAATTGATTGATTATCTTGTCCACCCCGTTGTAGGAGGTCGTTTTGAGAAAAGTACTATTTCTGCACGCCTTGCAGTGGCCACAGGGAAAAAATCCCTTGAGGCCGTGTTCATGTCTCAGGGGATATGTGGTCACATCACTGTGTACCACCATGTCTCTGATGTTTTTCACTTTCCTGTATGTAATGCTCGGCCGATTGGGAATGCTAGTGCCAATTATGTTGTCACTTTTAAGGATATCCCAGTTCTTGACTAGGATTTTCTTGATACTGTCTGAATTAGTACTGAATGTCATGATAATGTGTGTGTTAGCCTCATCCTCTGTCATGGACTGTGTGGGTTTATTCAACAGGGTGAGTGATCTTGAGATCCCATTGGCTTAATCTCTCGTTCTGAGAAGTACCCAATTGGGGTATCCTCTGATCTTGAAATGTTCTAGCATCTCCAGGCTGACTTGCTGGTAAGCTGCGTCTGTATTACAGTTCCTCTTGGCCCTCAACAGCTCCCCAAATGGTATACTCCATTTAAGAGTCTCGGGATGGCTGCTAAGTGCGTGGAGGATACTGTTGCCTGCCGTTGCCTTTCTAAAAAGAGTGGTCCGTATTTGGTTGTTTGTGATGTCAATCTTGACATCCAAATATTCAGCCCCTACTCTGCTGACATGGCCTGTGAGGACAATGTTGTTGTGGTTGGTATTGAGACATTTGATGAATTCGTATGCTTCTCTCTTGCTGCCTTTCCAATTGATGAACAGGTCATCGATGTAACGCATCCACGTGGTTACATGTTCAAGATAATGCATGTACTCGGGGTTGGCATGTACCTCCTCCTCCCAGCACCCCATAAAAAGATTGGCAAAACTAGGGGCGAAGTACGAACCCATCGCTGTGCCCGTTGTTTGTCTATAGAGAACACCATTGAACAGAAAAATGTTATTGGAAAGACAAAAATCGATCATCTCCAACAACATCTTGCTGTGCTCTCTAAGTCTGAGAGGTCTATTACTTTAAAAATGGTCACACGCATCTAGCCCTTGTTTGTGATCAATGATAGTGTACAATGATTGTACATCGAGTGTGATGAGGAAAGAATCCTCACTCCACTGGATGTCCTGAATCTTCTTGAGGAAATCCTTAGTGTCCTTGACATAACTCGGTAGGGTCATGACATAATCCCTCAGGAAGTGGTCCACATATTTAGACACATGCTCTGCCACGCTCCCTCTCGATGACACTATTGGGCGTCCCGGTGGATCAATGGGATTTTTATGTAGTTTAGGCAAAAGATAAAGTACTGGAAGTACCGGATGGTCATTTTTTTTAAATATCTGTACTCCGCCCATTCCAATATGCCTTTGTCTTTCCACAAAATGAGCTTGTCCCACAGGTCAATGACACTCTTATTGTACACTTCTGTGGAGACGGAAATATAGCTTTTGGGATACCCCAGTTGTTTAAGAGCCTCGGCTATATATTTATCTCTGTTTAGAATGACTACATTGCCACCTTTATCTGCGGGGCGTATCACCACACTTGTGTCCTGAGACAGAGACTGGAGAGCCTGTCTCTGATCATAAGAAAGATTATTGTGATTGTGCTCAAGATTCTTCTTCCTATGTCTGAAAGTACACAGAGCTTTTGTAACACAATCATGAAAAGTATCAATGCTGTCATGTGGCAAAGAGAGCAGATAAGTGGATTTGGGTTTGGAACCTGAAAGTGCACTGTCATCAGTTGTTACTCCAAAACTGTTCAAAATCTGGGTATTGCTCCTCTGCCCATTATCACCCACGAACAGGTCAGCGGGATTATTTGAAACCCCACTTGCCTCTCCCAAACCATCTTGTTCCAATTCTACCAAACTGATAAGGGTGTCCATGTCTCCAATGGTGATCGCATCCTGGTGTCTGGAAATAGGGAATCTCGTTCTGTTGCTGTCTCCTAGTCTTTTCAATGTGTGCCATTTTTGTAATTTCAACTTCCTAATAAACTTAAAAAGATCTATTCTGGCATCTGTCTAATTGAAAGATCTTGATGGACAAAACGACAGACCCAGACATAAAGTCCTTTTTTCCATGTCAGTCACTATTCTGTTGGACAAATTGATAATAGTTCTATTTACCATTTCGGAATCCATCAGCGCATTCTTTTGGAGCGTGTTCTGTAATTTCCCATGCCGCCCCTTGCTCTGCCTCTTCTCCCATCGTTGTTGGAGTCTTTTCCTTCTGTTTCTGCGTTTCTCCGTCCGCTGCCTCGTCCTCGTCCCCTCCATCCTTGTGTGTTCTTTGCCGGAGCCTCCTTCATTGTCCGCCTGCTCTGGCGCAGATGGCGATACTCCTCTAAAAAATTTACTTGACGAGTCGTGGGATCGAGACTGGTTGCATCTTCAACTGAGAAGTCTGACTCTGTCTCACTTGCCGTGGAAATTGGTGTAGTCTGGTCCACTTCTTTCTCTTCCCTCGTTATTGTTGGCGTTGCCTTCTTCTCATAGAGATGATCATATTTCCGACTAAAGGTGAGAATTCTCCCACTCTCATAGTCGTTGTAATCTCTATTCATTTTTCTTTCTTTCCGGGCTTTAATCTCCTCTTCATGTTTCTTGAGGTGCTCTTTTATGGCATGTAAGACTTTTTCAACCATCTCGCTCTCTGCCATTTTTTTCAGTTCTTCCGTTGTTTCTTGTATTTGTTTTAGAATGACATCCCTATCGACCCAAGCATATTTCACTAAAATCTCCAGCATTCTTCTGGAACTTAATGCTGAGTTTTCTGACCATTCAGTTAACATGGCTGGATTGGGTGTCTCGTATGTGGGTGTAGTGAAAATCCTCAGACCCCTGGGCACCATTTCTTGATCGATGTAATTTTGTAAAGAAATGGCTTCCCACCACTTCGAGATTTCCGTTTTCTTTAACTTTTCCAGTTTCTCCACCTTATCGTCTGTAGATGGAATAGGCACTATTCCCAATGTTGTTCCTGTCATAATTTTGGGTTTCCTAGTAAAGAGAACCTGGGCGGCCGCCCTCCGTTCCTCCTCTTCTGCCATACTGCACTACACCCTCGTAAATGTCTGCTTGACTGTGCAGTCTAATGTACCCCTGTTTCAATACAGGTTCCTCCTGCCGATACGCTGTCTCTACAGCCCGCTGTTTCAAAATGAAGCTCGTGGATTGTATTTGTTCGTAATGCTGTTGTTCAATAAAGTTATTGTGGCTGTCTCATAAGTCTACCAATGTAGAGACACGGAGATAAATTCAACAAAATATGTTGTGCCTCTAATTCACACAAATGCGGAATCTCCCATTTAATAATTGCCAATGTTCACAAACAATGCTGTGCGGCACTGCTGGCGTTACTGCGTACGTTTCACAGTGAGGAAACGCGGTATCCGCTTGATGCTTTAGATCAGATACGATGTTAATGTCCACTCGAAACTTGAACGTGAAAAGAATGAAGAAAATGAAAAAAGTATTACGGGGAAAAACCTCCACAGCAACTCGATGACAAGTGATCCTCTAGGTGCCAAGCGAGTGTCTGGGGAAGCGCGTCTCCACAGAAGTTGAAAGGGCGGGCTCTTGAAACAGGAATGGAAATCCTGTCATTGTGAAACCTCACAGCCGAACAGTGAAAGAGCCCAACTTCGGTTTATGGACAAAGCTGACTTTAATTAATCGTCTGCGCTGCAGCATACACCACACTCGTAGTCCTTACGCGTTTCAGCATGTCTCTGCCTTGATCACAGGTGAGTGGGTTTATCAGATCCAAGTGGTCATGTGCCCTTAGCCCGTACTTTTGACTGCAGGCCCCAGAATGCACCTGGTGGGTATCCTTATGTGTTCACTGGTATTAATTCCTTTCTTCAGGGTCGGGGCCCCCAGTAAAATGGAACTGTTTGTAAGCATCTAATGGAGGGGGATGACCCGCTCTCCGCAATTCCAGCAATCACAGGATTTCCGTTGCCATCTGGAACTGTGTGGGAGAAAGGGAGAGGAGGAATGTTTTCCTCTTACAACTTCGTGGCACTAGCACAAGAAAAGAAGCGCCGCAGCATTTGGAGGCACTTTGCAGAAGGAATTTTAAGTCTGCACCGTTTGGGAACCAAATAATATTGTGACATTGGGCAATACACGCTATTTCAGCAGAAATTTATTTATTTATTTATTTACGCAACTTTTATAGCGCGACAAATACCCGAAGGTGTCTCGGCGCTGTAGAGCAACTGGAATCTATCATCAAGTCATCCTCTTACTGATTAAACAGCCATGTTTTCAAGAGCCTGCGGAAGCTCATCAGATTCGGGGCAGTTTTGATGGCTAGTGGCAAGAGGTTCCAAAGTTTTGGAGTAGCCACAAGAAAGCGCCTGTCTCCCCAGGTGACCGATCTTGTGCGTGGCACCGGGAGGAGACTGTTATTGGCCGATCTTAATTGCCTCCTAGGAGTGTACAGCTGGAAAGCTTCAACCAGGAACCTAGGTCCAATGCCATGTACAGCCTTATAAGCAATACAGAGGGCCTTAAACTTGACGCGGCTCTCCACTCTCAGCCAATGAAGCTGACGGATACCAGGAGTGGTAGATTTGCGACGAGGGATGTTGAGAAGAATCCTAGCAGCCGCATTCTGAATAGATTGCAGCTTCGTTGTGACACGCTTCTGGGAGTGTAGGAGAAGTGCATTCCCATAATCTATCCTGGAGAAGACTAGGGTAGAGACCAGGGTCTTCCCAGCTGACGGCGTGAGATAAGGCAGCAGCTTCTTGATTTTTTTCAAGATGAAAAAAGACGACGACACAACCTTGTTGGTGTGGAGGTCGAAAACCAACTTATTATCAAAGATCACTCCCAGGTTTCTGGTTTTTTCTACTGGGACAGGTGGAGGGCCAAGCTTTTCTGGCCACCAACCAAAGGACCATTCAGGGGAGAGTCTTCCAAAGGTCATGATCTCGGTCTTATCCGAATTGAGGCGAAGGCAGTTCAAAGCCATCCAGCTACTAACCTCAAGCATAGCTTTCTGAAAGTTGGCTGCTACCGTGAGACCATCCTTATGGATGCCCAGCACCAGCTGGGTATCGTCTGCATACGATGTAAGCTGTATCCCATAGGCCTTTATTATCCTCGCCAAGTCCGCTACATAGATATTAAAAAGCATGGGACTTAGCGAGGAGCCTTGTGGGACTCCACAAGGGAGTGCAGAGATAGGGGAATAGAAATCTCCCAACTTTACTGTCTGGGTACGGTTTGCCAGGAACGATGAGATAAGATCCCTGGCGCAACCGTTAATCCCCAAAGCAGTGACACGGTCGACCAAGATGGCATGGTCGACCGTGTCGAAAGCTGCTGACAGATCCAGAAGGATAAGAACAGCCGCCCCTCCCTGGTCCATGATCAACCTGATCTCGTCAGAGGCCTTTATCAAGGCAGTCTCTGTTCCATGCCCTTTCCTAAACCCAAACTGCGTATCGTCGAGAAGCTGGTGAGTCTCGACGAACTCTGAGAGCTGTCTATTCATCAGGTATTCGCATACTTTGGCAGGAAAGGGCAGGCACGCGATCGGTCTGTAGCTTACAACAGCTGTGGGATCTAAGGAAGGTTTTTTCAGGAGGGGTTTTATGACAGCGTTCTTCCATATACTTGGAAATTGGCCTGTCGAAAAAGCAGTATTGCAGATCTCCATGAGAGGGCGGGAAATCACTTCTGTGAGTTTTGACATCACGGATGGGGGACAAGGATCCAGTGGGGAGCCCGATTTGATGGTAGAGACGATTTTAATCACATCCTCATGTGAGGCGGGTAGAAAGCATGGAAAATGGTCATGGTTGTAGTAAGACAATGCTTCTTTCCCGCTACCACCTCTACATTCAGTTCTAGAGTTATCTTCAAAGGAAGCATATATATCTGCAACCTTTGTGATAAAGAAGGCTGCTAATTCGTTACAGAAAGCCTGTGAGGGCTCCACTTCAGGCCCGACAGGGGGGGTAGACAAGCTGGTGACAACAGAGAAGAGTTCTCTGGCCGAGTTAGCAGCGGTCTTAATTTGTGCCGAGAAAAATTCGGTTTTTCGGGCCAAGATTGCCTTTTTGTAAATCTGAAGGGCATCTTTATAAGTTTGTCTGGCTATGGGGCAGTAGACCTTCCTCCAGCGCCTTTCTAGATTTCTGCAGTGTTGGCGATGTAGTCGAAGATCTTCATTGTACCAGGGGGCCGAGGGGGATACTCTGTTGGGCTTCGTAATTTTCTCTGGGGCCACTAGGTCAGCGGCGCTTCGGATCCAGTCCTGAAAAGCCGAAGCCGAAAGTGCCGGAGTATTTCCACCCTGAGGACGGGAGGAAGCCAGGGAGTGTAGCATCTGAGGCATATCTGCAGTTTTCCAGGCACGAGTGCCCATTCTGGTTCCCGGCCTGGAGACTAAAGGGGCAACAGGTCGTATGTCTATTTGAAAGATAATGGCCCTGTGGTCAGACCAAGTAATTGGGATGATATCTAATACAGATATACCAGGGTCATTCGTGAATAGACCATCAAGGGAATGTCCAGCTTGATGCGTAATGCCCTTGACTAGTTGGTGCAACCCTAAGTTGGAAAAATCAGCTGTGAGTTGGGCAGTATCGGAGTTGTCCTGCTCTTCCAAGTGAAAATTAAAATCTCCCAATATAGTGTATGTATCAGAACATATAATATTGTCACTTAGGTCAGAAAGGGAGGAAAGAAAAGAATTACGGGGGCCAGGGGGACGATAAAGTATGACACCCTTTAGTGCCTGCTTGGGGGTAATGCTAATGGCAAAAGCGGCTGATTCGCAGTTAGCCGAGTTTATAGGATCAAGTGTGGTACGATATTTATCCTTAAAGATAATAGCAAGGCCGCCACCTCTTCCTACAGGCCTATCATGTCTGACAACACTGTACCCCACCGGAGTAGCATTACAGAAATCCGGACCAGACCCGGCATCTGCCCAGGTCTCAGTAGCAAACAGTAGATCCAGATCATGAGTAATGATAAATTCATTGATATAAAAGCTATGACATGGAAGTGAGCGCGTATTGATGAGCGCAGCTCGACATCCATGCGAAGCTCTGTTCACTACAACATAGGACCTGCCATCCTGTAGGCCAGAATGGGCAGGAATGCTGGATTGGGGGAGAAGATATCCACAGCCTGGACACACAAATATTCGAGTGGCCATCGCATCTTTCAAGGGGGCCGTAGTACAGGTCGGACAGATCTTACCAACATGCAACTCTTTTAAGTGCCGGGAAGAGTACATCAGTCGGGGGGCAGGGGTTATGGCCCTGGGCCGTGTCCGGCCGCGGACGGGCGCAGACGGGCTTGGCTTTGGCGCGGCTTCGGCGCGCGCCCGCTGCGCCAGCCCGCTGCGCCGTCTGAACATGGTACTCATTATATAGAACGTGAGGAGGGTGGGAGGCCAGCGCGACTAGAGCGCAGCCCCAGCCCACACCCAAGATGGCGCCCGCCGCCGCCTTCCCCAAAACAAAAGCGGTAAGGCGAGGCAAGAGAATGATAGTGCAGCGTGAGTAGGTGTCAGTGTGCCTGCTCTCAATTCCCAATTAATCACTGTATTTTAAAAGTCCCCCAAATTATTTAGCACATAAAAATGTTTTTGCTTAAAAACGCTACTTTCTGATCAATAAAACGACAGGAATTGGATGATACACGCAAGTTTGCTCGCAGCCCTAGTACTCCCGACTAGGGAGAGCTCTGAAGGCGGAAATTACCAGTGGCAGTGAATTACCAGTGGCAGTGAACACGTAAACCTAGGGCAATCCCTTCCACCTTGATGCTCATCCACATAGCTCAGGCCTAAATGGACCACAGAGGTTAGGAGGTGGAGTGGAATTTCTATCTGTGCCAGAGCCCAGGGGCATGCATGTGTTGTTTCTAACTCTTGGCTTTTATATTCCAACCCGTTTAGATTTGGTACTTAACCCAGTTAATTTAACCGGAGTAACCCAACACTAAAACTCCCAAAATCCATTAGGTTTTGAAAACCAAGTCTAATCTGAAACATGGGTTACACAATGAATTCGGTCAGTAACAATTTAGAGAGAAATTGGGAAGGCAAGCATAAACCAAAGAAATATGCATTCTTGAAAACATGTTCCCTGCACCCAACGGCGAGGAAAAAAGATGCATTATGCATATTCCTGTTTACTCACAACATGAAAACACTGTTCTACAGCAAAGCCCCTCTACAAAAGCCTCGGCAAAATAACGAGCTGTGTGTGTACACGGAGTTGTCTTCTTTGAAAACAAGCGCGATGAGATGGTGCGTGCACCACCAGACCTTTGCTCGGCCGGTTCTCCAAATTGAACTAGAAGTTAAAAGGCGCCTCTCATCGGAGGGCGAGCGTGTAGGTGACCGCCAACGGCTCCTCGTTAGAGGGACGTAAAATACATGCCTGGGTCCTAAGGCGCGAAGGTCCGATCAAGGGGGCAGAGGTCAGGAGCCTCGGCGCTTGCCCCACGTAAGCGCTGCACAAACACATCCATATTCATTAGCCCTGCCTGGCGCGAGGCGAGGCCCCCGGCGAGGCGCGAACGGCGAACGCGGGAAAAAATAATGAGCGCGCGGTTCAGAAGGTGATCTTTAATGTATATCAAACAGCTTCGTGGCACGCGCAGCCCCAGGAATGGCGATTTAGCAAAGCCTTGTTGTCAGGCCTAGATTCTTCTTGCTGCTGTCACGGTGGGAGTGGGAAGTGCAAGTCCTACTGTGCCAGTTCTCTCCCAGCACAAGGCTAAGAATTCAGAATTTCTCCCCTTCGTGAGTGAGCTCCCTAGGCCAAAGGCAGGTGAGGTATTAGTTCGGAGATGTGAGTTTTTTTGTTACTATAGGCGGGCGAGCCAAAAAGCTTAACTGCGAGATCCGAAACGAGGAATAAAAAACATAAAAAGGAGGCACAGTGAAATAAAATATTTGTCTAGAATCAAACAGATTGGTAAAATGGGGAAGCCAGATTGAGTCCAGATTTTCTGGTTTAACATTGTGCAATTTAGCCACTATTTGAGTATTTCTCTCTCTCTCTTGTTTTACATCCAGTGTTAACGTTTTGTTTTTATTTCTTGGCACAGTTAGAGTGTAGGTGGCAGGCAGAAGACATGTGAAAGAAAGCTCAGCTCATTTTGAGCTCAGAGGGTCCAAAACGACCTCCAGTTGAGTGAGAGGCAGGCCTCTGGCTCGAGCTTTCAGTGTCTCGTCCACCACTATGGGCCTAATTATGAGTCTGGCGGTCCGGGGAGCGCCAGATTCATGGTGGCGGGGCAGAGGCTGTCTTGCAACCGCCAAATTACGACCCCAGTGGTCGTGCTGGAGTGGGACCGCTGACTCTGTCAGGGAACCGCCTTTCCCTGGCGGTTGCGCAACCGTCAAGAGGCAAATATATGCTTGGCTGGACTGCCACGGTCCCACCAAGCATATTACGACTTTCATATCCGCCACTGATTTAATGGAGGTCTTTCCTCCATGAAAATAGTGGTGGAGATGAAAGAAAGAGGGCCCTGCAGGGTCCCCTTGTGCCTCACGCCTTGGGGATGCACACAGGGGGGCACAGCATGTGCCCCCCTGTGTGGATGCACATAAGT
Organism: Triturus cristatus; assembly: GCF_964204655.1. Taxonomy (NCBI): domain Eukaryota; kingdom Metazoa; phylum Chordata; class Amphibia; order Caudata; family Salamandridae; genus Triturus; species Triturus cristatus. The sequence goes on from NC_140592.1 coordinate 990,674,702, forward strand.
TCCAGCACGGCATGGGCTTTCGAGTCCATGCCGTGCTGGAACTTCCTTTGATATTCCCATTGCGTTGCCTATTTTATAGGCACAGATGTGGGAATGGCAAAGGAATTGCCCACCAATTACAAAAAAAGTAATTATTTGGCGGGTGGTTCTCATGCGGGTTTGGCGGTGCAGCGGCTGGGCGGTCCCGCCACCACACCGTCAAACTCGTAATCGGGCCTTAAGTGTTACTGACTGACGCTGCAAACGGTTTGGAATTGGGCATACTGCTTGGCCCAGGTTTAAGTGCTCCAGATACATGCATGTAACAGAGGAGCAGAACTGGGAGATACATTCCATCATCAATCACACAAGACAGGCAGCATTACTCTCAGTACGTCATTTCTTATTTCTGGGTACAATATAGGAATGATTCATAGTAATATAATATTTTATTGTAGCATATAGTGCCACATACCCTGTTGTTGGTGCCCAGAATAAGGCATGTGTGCTTAGTGGAATGCTGACAAACACATTTGAAAATTTTCTACTATACTGTTCATTTCAAACCAAGACATTTCATTTTTTTAAAAAAAAATATATTTTTTATTTTGTACTTTCAGCGATGCACATTTAATACATTTAATACATTTAATACATTCATTTATTCATTTTCGCCACATGAACCTTTAGATAATTTCAAAAACGAGAAACCAACTAAAAGAGAGAAAATCAAATGTCATATAAACAAAACAGTATAGCTCTCACCAATCCCTAGATCAGATATTCCCAAATTCCCAATTTACCAGTTTACCCTATCCCGACCCTCCACCGCGCTAAGGGCCCCCAGATTCTTATGCCTAGAGCTCTCCCCGCTCTACCTTTTCTTGCATAGATTGGTTTTTCCAAATTAAATATAGAAATTAAGTTTGCTAACCATACTTGCATAGACGGAGGGGATTTGTCTAGCCAAGCCCTGGCTAGAATTAGTCTATACACCGCCATTGCCACAAAAATAAATTCCCTCTCTACGTTTCTGCTTCCATCACGGTCTATACCTAGCAAAATACATGAGGGTGACATGGAGATCTGTAGCCCTAGAGTCTTATAAAAAAAAACCTTGATGTCACTGATTAAAGTATATAATTGTGGGCAAGTGGCCAACATATGAAGTAAATCTGCGTCTAATGCGCTGCATCGAGGGCAGTTTATCCCAGTTGTACCCCCCCATTTAGCAATTCTAGCAGGCGTATGATATAAGGAAAAAAGGGTTTTATAATGTTGTGATTGTAGGGGGCCTGAGCATAGAATATTACACCCCAGGTCCAGCGACTCCTGGAAATCCTCCATTTCTCCTCCCAACTTCTCTGCCCACTTACGCTTATGTTTTTCTAGATCGTCCACTTTAGTTTGAACTAGTATCGCGTAAGCTGACCTAATGTTGTGATAGCCGCCCGTGGTTAAAATCTCCAGGAAATCATTTGTATTATATCCTGCTGAGCCGCCACGTTTCTGTCCCAATAAGCTTCTTAGTTGTAAGTACTTAAAAAAATCTCTCCTACTTAGCTTAAACTTGTTTACCAATATCTCAAACTGTACCACTCCCGCATCCTCTCTTAGATCCCCTACTTGGTTAACACCTTTTCTATTCCATTCGGCCATTACTATATCCGAGAAAATTTCTGAGGGGAGTGACTTGTTCTTATATAGTTTAAGATATCTGTTATACCGTCCAAGGCCCATCTTCCTCATAAAAGTCTTCCATACATTTAAGGCCGCATTTAGGGCCTCATGTAGGTAGCGAAATACCGGTCGGTAACGGCCCAATTTCGGTAAATATTCCGTTACCGACCGGTATTCAGACAAGTGAGATGTAGGAGACCAAAAACCACTTTTCGGTAAATATGAGGCGGTAAATACCGATTCATATTTACCGAATACACAATTAACGAATCGGTAAATATGAAGTGGTAAATATGAAGTGGTAAAAAGTGAAAATGACATGTAGGAGCACTCGGTAATTAAGAAATCCAAGAAAATCGGTAAATAAGAGTCGGTAATTAACACGGATTGAAAGCAGGTGGTAACCAACAACAGTGCAGCTAAGCAATCCCAAAATGCAACAGCGTGGACACCCTGGCAGCTATGTACGTCATTGCAATGCGCCTACGTCTAGAGGCAGCAGGACTGAGGGTTTGGCGACGGAAGGAACGCATCCACAGACAGCGCATCACACTATTCCAGCTGACTGATGCAGAGATACATGAGAGGTACAGGCTACACCCCGAAACCATCATGGACTCAATCAGGGACCCGCACCCACTCCTGGACCAGCCAATGAGAAGGGCGCACGCCATACCCCCACATGTGCAGGTGCTCTGCAGCCCACATCTGCTGGCATCCGGCATTTCTCAGGTGGTGACAGCTGCTGTGGGTGGTGTATCCCAGAGTTGCCTGTCCCGTTCCTTCAGGAATTACTTCCCCCATTATATTGGCTGCATTGATGGGACACACATCCCACTCTGTCCACCAGCTGACACAGAGCACATCTACAGGATCAGGAAGTCCACCCACTCCATCAATGTGCATACCGAATGGAATGATATTGTGAATGGTCCCGTGGGTGGCAGAACCAAAAGGTGCGCGTATGCTATTTACAACGAGGTCTGCAAGTTGCCGCACAGTGAGGCGGCTTCCAGACTGAGAGCTATTGACCAAGCAAACATGGAGAAGGCCTAAGCCGTTATAGATATTAGCTCTAGCACTCTCACTTCTAGGATTCATACATGAGACAATAGGCACATGCAAGTACACGGCGCATGCAATGTACAAGCCCCGATTTTGGCGTGCGTCCTACGAGGTATCCCAGTGCCTGTGATTACACCTTCTTTCACTGTGCTTGCAAACGGTATTCATTTAATAATGATTAATGAAGTTTGCTGCGGGATGTGAGTGGTAATCCCGTACATAACTGTCTCGCATGAAGTTGTCTGCTGCAATACTGTTCTTTTTCCACCCCCGCATGGGCGGCGGGATGTTTCCATCTGGCCTTCGATTCCAACCTTGAAAGCAGAGTCCAACAAGTTGAGCAGAATAGAGCGCCATTGTCCCACAAAGAGGTGCCTTTGACTTCCTCTCGTTAAAATATTTGTCCTTCACGTTGCTACTACGCGCACTGAGGAACAGGCGCCTCTGAATACTGACCTCCCCCTGCATTTCGGCTCTTTGATCCAAAGTATTATCAATGCCTCGTCCACGACCGGCCTGGCTCAATTTTTTCTAACATGTGGGGCTCGGGTCTCGTGACCTCTTTCCAAACAATTTGTGGTGTAATTCCGGCATTTGTTCATTCACTGTTCTCGAGCATCTTTGGAGGTGTTCCGCTGCTTCTGGCGCTGGTGGCAGGTGTGCTGCTTTTACTTTTCATACTACGGAATGGCTGCTCCTTCTGTGCCACACGAGCACCTGTCCCGTCTGCATCTTCTTCGTGATAGGATGCTTGACTTCTATGGTACTTTGCCATTGGCGACTTTGAGCCTGGCTTATGGATTATCCTTCAGGTATTCCTACTTCACCTGCGTACAACCTGTATTACACTGCCTGGATTGTCCCTTTGAATGGCCTCTGGATTTGTGCTTGACCAACATGGTGTCTCCGGTGCCGGATTTCGATCGACTGATGAGGCCCTTAGTGTCTCACGAGTTGTCCTGTTCTGGTGTCCGGATCATGGCGTGTGGAGCGGCGCATGGTATCCTGGGTAATTGGGACATCTCAGCGGCAGCCTACGACTTCTTGTCCATGAGCTATTTGGAGGAACATTCCGGGTGCCCTCTGATTGTGCTAGAGGCTCCGTTGGTTGGAGAACACGTATGTTCCTTTTCTTTACTCAATTGGATGGCTGAGACTTTTAGTGGCCCTGAAAACGATTGCTTGTTGGAAGCCGTGGCCACATATGCTGCCTATACATTCATGGATTAACTGGCTTGTCGTCCATTGCGCCTGTGCTACTGGACAGCACCCTGGCGCAACATTTATTTCTTTTAGTTCTCGTTTTTCTCTTCCTGATGGTCTGCTTGAGTTTTTTACTATACTTGCATTGTGTTTTTGGAATTGTATGCTGCAATTAATTGGACTGTAGGACTTTGGCGCTGCATTGGTTACGCCCTGTTCTGCTCTGACGAAACTGAACTCTGCGTTCTCTCTTTTCGTGCCTATTACATATTGCTTCGCTCAAGGGGGCGTGTAGTGAGTTCTCCCTGAATACGTACATGCATTGTTCAGTTGGCATTACCACGTTGAATGTTATGTAGCCATATTTGTGTCTTTGCACACGACACTGCGTTTACATGTTCTTTCTTGAATAAACTGCTGACTCGAGACTTCCTTCAGACGAGTGCATTCTGTTGTTCCCATCCCAAGCTCTGCGCAGCGACCTTGGTCTGTACATGCTGTGACACACAGTCTGGAATTTTACACAATGCTTGTTTTCCACTCTAGGTTGTTCGACCCATGATTTAGCCATGGCACACGCGCAGCTGCACATACCTGACAGTTGGTGCTTTTCATATCTCAGACGTCATGTTTATTATTCAGACCGAAGACGAGCCTTCCTGCGAGGAGACTCCTGATGCTCCTGTGATGTGATTTCACTAAGCTGATCTTTGAGGTATGGGGTCCCCTATTCAAGCCTGAGAGACCTTCTATAATGACATGATTGTGATATTGGCTACTTAGTTAAGGGAAGGTGGTAGTGTCCTCGGTATTTTCCGATTCGCTAAATACCACCTCGGTATTTACCGATTCGGTGGATACCACCTCGGTATTTACCGATTCGGTGACTTCCGATTCGTATTTACCGAATGTTACCGAATCGGTAACTGTTACCGAATTTTTACCTACATATAACTTACCGGTTCTAATTTACCGATTCGGTACGGCTCGGTATTTATGAACCGGTAAAATTTATTTACCTACATGAGGCCCTTAGTGTCTTAAATTGCTTCCTTCTGAGATACCCAAAATCAGTAAAACATAACAAACAATTTTCTGCATCTTGTCATAACAAAATTGCATATACATCTGTAGATTCGGAAGTTATTCTTTGAAGCATCCCCCCTCCTCCGATTAAACCTTGCATATATTGAAGGGCAGTTGCCAGATAATATAGTCTAAAATCCGGGGCTCCCCACCCCCCTCTGTCTCTCGGCAAGGTCATAAATTTATATGCCCTACGAGTTTTTCCATGTGCCCATATAAACTTGTTGAGAATGCCCTCCAGTATATTAAACCATTTGGTTTAAAAAATTAACGGAATAGTTCTAAATAAATACAGGAACTTCGGCAATATACTCATTTTTAACACGTTGGTACAGCCTACTAGAGAAAGATGTAAATTGTTAATCCTGTTTAAATCTGTTTTTACTTTCTCAAGGAGAGGGGCTATATTATTCTCTACAAGGGTATCTAATTTTGCAGATATTACTATCCCTAAGTATGCCGCCGAGGTAGTCACCCTGGAGTCAGTGTAAGAAATGGCTTCATTCAGAACTATCTGCGTCTTAGATCTATTTAGCTTGTAGCCTGATATTTTACCAAACTTATTAGCTTCCCTTTCAATCTCTGTAATAGCTAAGTCTGGATTCGGAGTGAGTATCGCAACGTCGTCTGCGTGCGCCAAGATTTTAATTGACCGACCGTTTAAAACAATTGGTGAAATCTCTCTATTTCTGTCCAGTTTCCGCAAAAAAGGCTCCAAAAATAACGCAAATAGTAATGGGGATGAGGGACAGCCTTGTCTCGTCCCCCTAGAAATTGCAATTGGTTCTGAATATCCTCTATTTACCCTAATTTTAGCTATTGGGCATTGGTATAAGGCTCGGACAGCTGTTATGAAGCCTTCCCAAATACCGCTCCATCTCAAAACTGCCCACAGGAAGCCCCAGGCAACCCTGTCGAAAGCCTTCTCGGCATCCAACAACAACGCTGCCGCAGGGTCGCCCAGGGATTCCGCGGCGTCAAACACCGTTATGAGTGTCCTAACGTGCTGAGTAGTTCCCTTGCCTGGTATGAAGCCATGCTGGGATGTACTTACCAACTGCTCTATATCGCCTGCTAACCTTGTTGCCAGCATTTTGGAGTAGAGTTTAATATCGGCATTCATAAGAGTTATGGGTCTATATGAGCCCGGGAGTATCGGAGGTTTACCTTTTTTTGGGATGACTATGATGTCCGCCGCTCCCCAAGACTCAGGAGGAGAGCCCCCTTGTTGTGTTAATAGCATGATATTAAACATATCCTCACCTAAGCTGTCTTGGAAAACTTTATAAAATTCTACCGGAATTTGGTCTGGCCCTGCCGCTTTCCCTGAAGGGAGGCACTTGATCGTGTTCTTAAACTCATCTAAATGGAAAGGAGCATCAAGCCCAGCTTTATGTTGTACAGACAAAGAGGGAGCTAGGATATCTCTTAGATAACTATCCACCTCTTCCTCTGTTAGAGTACTCCCTTCCTCACAGGTATATTATTTAGCATAAAACTCCCGAAATACCTCCCGGATAAGGTCGGGATCTGAAACTAAATTCCCCTGGCTATCCTGAATTTCCTTAATATCTGCCATAGCAGTACGTTGCCTAGTTCTGACAGCCAAAAAGTGCCCGATCCTCTCACTTAATTCGTAAGAGTCTTGTTTATGCCCCAGATATTTTTCAGCTGCTTTCGCGCTAATCCCCTCGGTAGCATCCCCTTTGGGGGCAGTTAAATTGATCAAGAAGGGCTCGAGTGGTAGGCCTTGCGTTATAGCTCTAGCAAGATTTTCCTCTGCAACAAGCAGTCCTTGTCTTATATCCTCTAAATGTCTTCGGTCTTTTTTTTGTTTAGCCAATACGTAGCTCAGGGTTTCTCCCCTCACTCCCGCCTTAAAACAATCCCATACCACCCCCGGGGGCGCAGTACCTCTGTTAATATCCCAAAAGAACAATATCCAAGATTTCATATGCTTCTGATATGCCCTATCACTTAATAATGTACGCTCGAACGTCCACTGGGGCTTATTAACTTTTATATCCCTAGTATTTAATGTTAAGACAAGAGGACTATGATCAGAAAGGATTCTGGGCTGTTTTTCTATTTTTGTGTGGGAAATAATAGAACTAGACACCAAAAAATAATCCAGTCTCACTAAAATTTTATGTGGAGCCGAAAAATAAGTACTACCATCCACAAAGGGATGTAGCTTAATCCATTAGTCCACAAGGGAGTTATGTTGGGCCATACTAGCCAGTGCTTTAAATGTCTTCCTCTTCCTCCCTACATAGCTCCCCCCGGGTTCTGTGAAGGAGCTCGTTTGATCATGGATGTTAAAATCCCCACATAGCACAATGGGTTCTGGCCACTGCGCTAATTCCAAATCCATGAACTGCCAGACATCTGGGTCGTCTTCAGTGGAGCCATATATTGTACCTACTGTAAATTTAGCCCCTTTTAAACTCAGTTCGACAATAGCCCATCTCCCCCATTTTTTCGGTGTATCACCACCTCGTGTTTCCTCCCTAATATTGCAACCCCCCTAGTTCTAGTCCCCTGTTTACTAGCAGCTAATACATCGAAATTGAGCTGTTTTAACAAGTAAATCTGTGATGCTTGAATATGGGTTTCTTGAAGACAGACTAAATCCAATTTCAAAGTTCTTAGCAACCCTGCTACATTCGCTCTCTTCGCTTGATTATTCAAACCACACACATTAATTGAGGCAATCTTACATGGCATTACAGGAGGTCGTTGAAATTCTTACATCTGATCAACCAAATATTAAGCATAAGCGTAAGCATGATCATAAGCATCAAAAAAGAATTAGCAAATCTGTGCATAAAAATGTGCATTATTAAACCGAAAAAAACACAAAATTTTACCCCTGTTGGGCCCCCCAGTGACCCCCCCCCCGTCCAAATGCCCTCCCCACCCTCCCCACCCTTTCCTTGACCCCCACCCCCACCCTCCCCTACACAGGCAAATAGGTCAGTCAGACCTATATGTAGCCGGTTTCGGGCTGCTAGAGTCGCTAGAGTCACACCCCTCTCCCTCCTTTATCACAAACACTATGTTTCAATCTTCAATCATCTAGCGCCCCCCCCTGTTCTACCGCAAAGATTTCTGTCCCCCAACATAGTAGTAAAGTACCTTCCCTCTCTGCGCCACTTATTTTTTCACCTCATCTAAATACTGCTGAGCCTTAATCTCAGAAAAGAACATCTTAACTCTTCCCTGAGTGATTGTTTTCAATTTTGCAGGAAACATTAAGTAAGCCTCTGAGCCTAACTCCTGGAATTTTGGGATCAACTGCCTCATCCTCCACCTCCGTTCAACGGTAACATGGCAGAAGTCCGGTCTTGCGAAAAAGGAGGTGCCTTCAAATGATCTCTTATTTGTAGGTCTAGCTTTCTCAATGATTTCCTGTCTAATAAGGTAATTGCCAAAATAGACTAAGATCGCTCGCGGAAAGGAGGCCTTCCTACCCCCCTCTGCCTCGGAGCCCCCTTTTAGCGTAAAAGGAAACCTGTGCACTCTCTGAATCTCCTTATCCCACTGCCACTGAGACTCTGGGAAAGCCCCTTTTAGTAAATTAACAACGAAGCGCCTTATATCCTGTCCTTCAATCCCCTCCGCCACACCCAAAATTCGAACATTATTCCGCCTCTGGCGGTTTTCTAAATCCTCCAGCTTCCATTGCAAGTCTTCTGCGACTTTTACTTGCTCCATTCTAGAGGTCTGCCAATTTCCAAAGTCATCTTCTAGTTTATTCGTGCGCTCCTCCACCTCCGCCACTCTGCCAACCAGATCTTCATAGAGCTTATTTGTTTTTCTAAGTTAGACTTGTATTTTTTTTGCATCTTGTCTTGCTTTCCGATTTGCAACCCTAGCTTCCGCCTGCATCTGCTTAAGCGTATTAAGCAAGATGCTGGAGGGTATGCTCTGACTCGGTGTACCGGCAGGTTCCTCCTCCTGATATGTTTGGGAAGTTCCCAGGTAATCCCATGCTAATCCTCTCTCAGTGTTTCCCATGAGCCCAGCCTGTTGGCTGCTTGGCTTTAATTTAATCTGCCTTTTTCTTAAAGTTGAGTCATTTCCTGTACATACATCGTTGCCGTCGCCCCCTGTCGAGCTAGAATCTGTCAGCTCATCCTCCCCTGATCTTACCATCTCCTCTTCTCCCTCTGTACTCTCCTCTATGCTCGCCTCACTATGCTGCAAAGAGAGAGAGTCCGAATCTTCGTTTAGAGAAAATAATTTCTCCCCATCTGCCTCGCCAATACTGCTCTTCTCAGTCAACACCGGCTCGCTGTACCCAAGCCGTCCTGTCTCCCCCGCTGGGTTGATATATTTATCCACTGTAGCTGCGGGCCCGAGTACCTTAGTCTTTTGTACCGATTCGAGGGCCTTAGGAGCTCCTAGCTCCGCCTGAAGCAACAAAATTGCCTCCATCATCTCTGCGTTTGCACCCTGTTTCGCAAGTGAGTTAGTTTTGCTTGCCTGGGGGTCCTCAGTGCGCTCAGTGCTCTCGAATGTCAGTAGCGAACCAGATTGCGGTGAAGGCTGCTTCGGGATTCCAGCGATGTTGCTAGACTGCTGGTGCAACTGTTGCTGAGCAACCCGGGCGTCTGTGTTTGACGCGCTTCCCGCGTCCTCGAGGACGCTGAGGCTGAGGCTGCCGCTGGTTTCCTCTCTGCCGGTTTCGCTACGACTTGCAGCGGATTGTGTGGAGAAGACTTCTGATAAAGTACGTTGCCTGAGGGGGGTCGCTCTGCTTTTTTCCTCACCCCTTCCTTGTCCCGACTTCTTCTCGACTCCATCCTCCTGCTGTGTTAATCTTGAACTCAGCGCTTCGGCGGCTCCATCTGCCCGGCTGGCTGAGCCCGTGGAAGTATTTGCGGCAGATTTTTCTCCCCTCCGTGACTCAGCCTTCTTAGGCCTTTGTGTTGCCGCTGTCTTCCGAATCGCTCCTAGATCCCTTGAAGTCAGCGGCGTCTCCTTAGCTAGTTCCTCCAAAGGAGTTTTCTCGAGCTGTCGAATCTCCTTGTGTTTCTCCTTCGTTTTGTCCATCTTGACAGGACGCGGAGGCATCTTGTGAGGTCTATTGCAGCGCAGTGTCAGGATACTCAGCGTTTCCAGCGTGTTCTCCCAGGTTCTCCAAGCCCTCTCAAGAGCTACCTTCAGCCAAGTCCGCTCAAGTGTCACAGGTAATTTCAACGCTTTAGTTGAATATTGAGTCGGCGCCAGTAGATTTGTGTGCCAGAAACTGATCAAAGCCATTGGGGGGAAGTGTTACCATCACCAGTACATGTCTCAGGGCACTAGATTACTACCACTGGGAGAGGTATGAACAGCGACTGCTCAGCCCAGCCCGTCCGCGGTCAAACCAAGACATTTCAAGTGAAAGTTACGGGTGAATAAAGTCACTAGTTGCCAGTGTTTGATATACTTCAACTTCAGATGATAGCAAAAACCAGATTGCCAGTAATATTGCTCCAATAGTAGAGCTCAGCACGATGGGACCAATTGCCTTGACATCATGAAGGCTAGCCTGATTCATTGTGACCAGTGTTGAAGTAGTTGGGGAGTAGTTTGAATTTCCCTTACAAAGTGCCTTTAAGTCCAAAGGCCAGAGCTCTTGAATAAACAAGGCACCACTGTTGCAAGGCAGAAATGATCTACAGTGCTTCACATTTTGCTGACTTGTGCCGACAATCATAGCAAATGAGTTATGAGTTGTCTAGAACAGAAAATGACACCCGTTTGGCTGCTATTGTCTGAATCAAGACCTCCTTCTAGAGGTGAGAGCATCCTTAATTCAGGGGGGACATGGGGGGGGGCGAGTCAGAGAAGATCAAAATTAAAGGTAACCTGTGGAGACATAAAAGTTGTTTAGCGCTAGATTGACAGGTCAAAGGCACGCTTGGCTGAACTGCAAAATCTGGTCCATGCCTCCTTCAGACTAACAGAAGTAGCTAAAACTTGGGCCTTTGAAGATTGTGTAGCGTTTGCTCAGGTTGCCAATCTTGATTACTATTCTTCTCACTTCAGGTTTATTGGAACACAAGTAGGTAGAAGTCTACCTTAAAAAAGGTGCATGGCTAATGCTCAGGTCACCAACTCTCACCATTGCCCAATGGGCATCATTTTACCCATTTGTCTACTTCTCCGTCTTGCTTATGTTGCCGTATGGCTTACTGGGCATTCTCTGACAGCCTTCATTTTTTAATGTACACGAATATGGCATCCCAGTGCCCCTCTAGTTAGATTGGTGCTGTGTAGCTGTCTCTATGTTTTTGTCCCCTCCCCAACCCCCTAACTTAACTCCCATTTTCCATTGCCTCTAGCATAATAAAAACCATAAAACATAACATGGAGCCTGCATAGTAAATTATACCTGACTGCTAATCTCAATTATCCTTTGTATACCTTTCTCTCGTACCTCATTCTGCATCACACTTTTAGACGCAGTGCAACAAAAATAGCTATGAGCACCTCTCTGATCAATTTCACACAACACCAGACCACTTCCCACTCAGGATCATAACAAATACCACTGTGAACCATACACTGGCCCATGGTGTAGCATGCTACACATCTGAAAATGTGCAATGTAAATGTGGAGTAAAATATTATATTTGTATGGGTTATTCCTATAACTCAGACCTACCAATAGATGGTAACTGTCTTAGAGATGTTGACACCCTAATACATTCAGCGGGTTGAGACATAGGATCCGGACTGAGTATTCAAAAGACTTACTCCAAAGTTAATCGAATAAATTACGCAAGACAGAATTCCATGTCAAACCTTATATGTTTATTTAAAATTAGGATCATTACAGGAAGCAAAAAGTAGTTAGTTGAACTAGCCATGCATCATTCTAGTAAGCCAATGAACATTTTAATACTTAAGACACATTCAATTAGATACATCTAGAAAAACGTACTGCATAATAATGAATGAGGTGTTCATAGGAAATGCTTGACATTTATGCAATAGTTGAGTTAATGAATGGTTCTAGAAAACACTAGAGCAAAGAACTTTGAAAGTTGCAAAGGTAGGAATATCCTGAGCATGGCTTCCTCGAGAGGAACCCCCATTAATATAATTAATCCACAGACAATTGATGAGCCTTCTTTTTCGCTGATTTCGTGAATTGGAAAATCACACAGAGATATGTAGGCGGAAATGCTTGTTCACTTAAAATAAAAGTGCACATTTCTTTCTGCAAGTATGAATAAATAAATGCCATTGGAAGCTTTCTGATGCCAAGTCATGCTAACTAAACTACGTTTAAACTAGGCATTATTTTCTAATTAGTTAAAAAATTTAACAATTTCCCCCTGATAATTTTATCAAAATAATTATCACACTAACTGTACTACAATGTAATACTTCATTCATCATTGTTAGCTCCTTCGACATCTTCTTCTGTGAGGCCTTCGATTCATTGTACACTCTGGTTTTGGAATCATCAAGTTTGATCTCCTCCTTCTTCCTTCTTCTTGTTAACTTCTTTTCACAACCATGATTTTTTTCACAAATAACTTTAACAAGTTTAAATATGAATACTTTGTCCATTATGATTAGAGATAGTATAATAATTTTGGTAATGCTCTTTTTAGTAAACCACCACCAATGTCAGTAATCCATTCACTCATCAAATTAAATTATTTACTAATTTCACTGAGCCATTCACCAACCGTTTCCCCCACAACATTTTCTTCCAAAAAATGAAGTTCATTTGAAATGTTAGATGTTAAAAGTGGGGTTTCTTGATGGCAGAGGTATGAACCCTGTCCAAGCAGGAACCACCACTCTAGTTGGAGTAAGCTAGATACACACTAAAAGATCCCTTATGCTCATCCTCTGATAGCTTGGCACAGAGCAGTCAGGCTTATCTAAAGAGATAATGTGTAAAGTATTTGTGCAACACACAGACACACAGTAGCACAAAGAAAAGACCACAAAAATACTCCACACAGGGTTAGGAAAATAGATAATGTTTATGAGTAAAACAAGACCAGAACAACAAAAATCTAATAAGTAGAACCAGAATTATGGATTTGTAAAGATGAAATCAAATTATAGTGCTTAGAGTCATAAAGCACCAACTGGGGACATCTGTTCAGGCTAGACCAGTGTAAATTCAAAGTTCAGGCTGATCACGATGGAGGGCAGGCCGGCTACAGCACTCAAACAGGTCCCGCTGAAAAAGTACATTGGATGGGGGAAGCGTCACGTCGAAGAATCGATGCGAGGAGTAGAGGAGGTGATGGTTCGTTGTTGATCCCGTGGATGCAGGTGATGGTTCGGTTCAGTTCTGCACAGTCAATGAATGCTTCGGCAGCGAACTCCTTTATGATGCAGGTGAGGTGTCATTGTCGAGCCATGCACTCTGTCATCGTCAAACTGTGCAATCTGTTGAAGTAATGTCATTGAGCAGTAGCCACATCAAAGGGTCATGCTTCAGTTTCGATCAGCACAAGGTTGTTGATGCATCGGTGTTGATGGATCAGCACAGCAGAAATCACCTTTGAAGGACCCAGGACCAGATTGGCACCACTTGACAGGGTAGGACTCACAGATGGCAGAGTCTAGGTGTTGTTGCAGGGTTGAAGGAAGTCGCTGATGGCCCTGAGACTTCAGAACAGGGGGCAAGTCAGCAAGCCCTTGGAGTCACTCTGGGTTCAATTGAGCTGGGTACAATCTTTGTCCTCGGCAAGGCAGAGATCAGCAGAGAGCAGGGCAGCACAGCATAGCAAAGCAGAAAAGCAGTTCATCCAGAGCAGCAGTCAAGCAGAGCGACAATCCTTGTAGCACAACAGTCTTTACTCCTGGCAAAAGTTTGTCAGCGGTCCAGTAGTGTACTGTCTGGGGAAATTCAGAGGCCCAGAACTCATACCCAGTTGTGCCTCTGAAGTGTCAGGGGTTTCAAAGCAGGCTTTTGAAGAGCACCAGTCCCCCTTTGTTCCCAACCCTGGCTCCAGATTATTAGTAGGGGGTAGTCAGCCCTTTATGTGGAAAACAGGACACTGCCTATCCAGGTGTAACTGTCAGCTCCCACTTTTCTTCCTGCCCAGGAAGAGCAATCAGAATGCAGATGAACGCAGATGAATTCTCTGTCACACCCACCCTTCATGTGTTTGTGGCTGTCTAGAGGCAATGCACAAAGTGTAGCTGTCACCCACCCCAGATGTATATTGGAGACAGGCTACAAAGCACTCAGAGAAGAGAAATGTCCACTTTCTAAAAGTGGCATTTCTAAAACAGTAATGTTAAATCCAATGTTACAAGTAAAGGGGATTTATCATTACCTTTCCAAAGGTATGAAACATGATGCAACTACTCCTTTCTAATCAGGAATTAATGCTTATAGTACATTAAGGAAAAACCGGTGCTATCCTATGAGAGGAGTAGGCCTCCCAGTAATGAAAAATGACTTTAGGTGTTTGTCACTACCAGGACATGAAAAACTTAAAAGTACATGTCCTACCTTTTACTTACACAAGACACTGCCCTTAGCACTACCTAGGGCTACATTAGGGGTGAATTGTATGTAATAAAAGTGGAGTTTAAGGCTTTGCAAATAGCTTTAAATGCCAAGTCGAAGTGGTAGTAAACTGCATACATATGCCTTGCAGTCAGGCCTGACACAGGTTTGAAAGGCTACTTTTGAGTGTGGCACAATCAGTGTTGCAGGCCCACAAATAGCATTTAATCGACAGGCCCTGGGTATATGGTATACATCTTTACAAGGGGCTCACAAGTAAACTAAATATGTCAATTGTGTATACATCAATGTTACAACATTTAAGGGAAAAGCACATGCACTTTAGCACTGGTCATCAGTGGTAAAATGCTTAGAGTCCTACGGCCAACTAAAAGGATCAGCAAAATGAGGAGGCAAGCAGGCAAATGTGCGGGGGACGACTACTCTAGTATATCTTTTAATGCTCAATCTGTTACCTCATACAAAAGTACAACATTGCAGAACCTTAGCTATATGACGGACCCCACATTTTCTTCCCAAAACCATATCTAAAACGATTATTCTGAATCAGCATTGAATGAATGGCAAACATTTCTTCATTCATTTTAGTTAATGCTCCTGCAATGTTAGTAACCACCTTTTCTAACAAAGTGGATAACTTTCTTATCTTAGAATTAATCAAAGTAACACCAACTATCAATCCAAATACATCCAAAATAGCGTGACTCAACCCAAGATTCACTCCTTTATAATTCATTTCATCCAACCTATTCAAATGGAATATATTAGGGAATACCAAAGCTAGAAAACAAGAACCTACCTGTTGGAAAACGAGGCAGTATATGTGAGGCTTGCACAAATAACATGACTACATTTGTCCTTCACTGGGAACCAAACACTCAATTGTAGCGCCTGACTCTCAGAGGGTAGCGTTGCAGAGCATTCTGAGGCTTACTCAAGGGAGGTGGTGTGGGCTAGTAATTGCCATTTGCAAGTGCGCAGAAATAACACTCAATAATTGATTGTCCAGTCTGTACTTTGCTTTATAAAAGTAAGAGTACATTTATTAAACACACACACTACTCAATACTATGCACCAATTTACACATATACATAAGCTGTTGGAATTTCTTTGTGACATTGCATAACATCTCAACTCCTCCCGCAAGGGGGGGGTCTAGCACCACCACTCCCATGTATGCACATCATCTTGTCCCCAATGAAGGTAGTTGAACATAACCTGGAGCTAGGGCCCTGCACACTGGCACTATCCTAGTGGCGACCCACCTCATTATCTTAACAAGCATTTAAAATAGGTAACCCTGCCTTGGTGACACACAACCCGATTGAGCATTTCCTATGGACCATGAAGTATACACTTCTACATCTTAAGGGCTAGCAGTCTGGGTTCTTCACCTAAGCGCAGCAGCAAGAATCCATGTTTAAACATCACTTTAGGATGACAGTACTCATCACATTTGTGGATTATTAAAATGCATTGCAATTACAGCCCCTAAAGGCAATCACAGAAGAAATCACAGGATTACGCATATACAGCCAGACACCCTAGCAGGAATGTCTGGCAATATAACCCCACTTTGCTTATGGCATCACCTCTATCATATACTTCACATTACACATGTGGCCTTCAGTCCCTCTAAAAGACATAATGTTAGTAAAAGCATTTCTGGTGCAATTACACCTTTCATCTCCAGGGGATGCCCTTCTCCAGACATCCCCAACTCAGCCCTTCACTCCATAATGCACATCTCAATACACCCTCAGCTGTTGAACAAAAGTTCCAGTCCAGAAGGTGTTAAATGCTGGCTGAGCCCTTGAGGGGTTATTCTTTTCAAGTCCCCATGTGACTTAGGGAGGGATGTCTCTTCTGGGGGGGAAGCTGCGCTTCTCCAGCAGCTCCCCCCAGCATCTTTTTTTTTTGCTCTTGAGGGTGGCCCCCTCCTCTGGGGCCACCAGGCCTAAAAGGGATGATTTCTCCATACCCTGCAAGGCATTATGGGGAGCTTCAGGCTCCTTCTTATGAATATTTGAGTAGTAGCTCCCCCGCTGCGTAGGGGAGAGCTGCGCTGCAGTTTGGCCTAGTGCTTCGCACCGCATCCAGTTCCTCGTTGAGGGGCCCTGTCCCACCCAGACCCCAGGTAGGTTTTCTTGGCTCGGGGAGCCCACCCCCGGCCGCTTCTCGCTTCACGGAGGCCTGGTCCTACCCGGGCCTCCCGCTGGGCAGTAGCATTGGAGGGAAGCCCAGGGAGCCCGCTCACCCTTGTGTGCTGCCACTGGAGCCTGCACATCTGTTCTGGTCTGTCCGCTCCGGTGGGCAGACACAAGGCTCTTCGAGGCCCTGGGATGGGGTCCCGGGCCCCTAGGGCATATGTTGACTTCAGCTGGGCTCGGAGTTGGGGTCCCGGGCCCCTCTCCCTGCTCACCTTCATGGTGAGCGCGACAGCGCTCCCCGACTTGATCTTCGGCGGGGGCCAGGGTGGGCTACTGGCACCCCACGGGGCACCTTCACGGGGAGCGCAATGGTGCTCCCCGTCTTAACTCTTCACGGGGGACACGATGGCACTCCTCTGCCTCCATCTTTGTTGGGGGGCCAGGGTGGGCTCCTGGCCCCCCTGCAGGGCACCTTCACGGGGAATGCAACGGTGCTCTCCGGCTTTCCTTCTCCTGTGGGCAGCCTCCGGGACCTGACCCACCCCGGGGGCATTTGCCCGGACCGTCGGCGGAGCCCCACGCGGTTCGTCCTCAGTCCCTCCAGGGGTCAAAGGTCACCTACCTTCTGGGGGGCGAATCCCGGCCCCCCGGTGGCCGAATTTCCTCATTTTTGGCTCTTTCCGCTCTTCTTGGCCAGCCCCAGCCACTGGGAACACTCTCTTTTGCTCTCCTGGTCCCCAGGAGGGTGCACTCTGCAGGGAGCGGTCTTCACTGGCTTCATGCACCAGCCTTTCGCCTGCTCTTCTCCTGGCCCTCTCTTCTCCCTGCGCAGAGGCCCCTGCTTCTACGCACTGGTCCTGGACTCTTCCCATGGCGCTGTTCAGGACCCTGGGGGGCAGTCATGGGGTTCCTCCTTCCAACTGCCCATTGCCAGGCTCCAGCACCTTCCACCTCAGCAGACCACACCCCAGAGAGAGCTTCTCTTCCTGTGCAAGCACTTTTTAAAAGTTGAGTAGGGGGCTGGCAGGAAGTCTCTGTTTGTCCTATCACTTCACTGACCCTGCTCCCTCCTTCTTGCCCAGCCTCTGGGTATGTTAAAAAATGGCGTCATCCAAGGTCCCTTGCCACATGGTCTCTGAAAAAGCCCTTTCCTTCCTCGCTGCCTTTCGTCCTTGGTGCAGCCTGGTGCCTGGCACCCAGTGATAGCTGCTGATGGATGAGCCTGTAGCCCCACCCTTCTTCTCTTCGTGGAGAGGAGGCCTTAGCTTGTGGAAGAAAGGTTATCAATCCATCCAGCTGAGGTCAGCCCTCAGCCAGGCCTTGGTTATGACTGACTCAGGGAAATGTGACATTTCTGGATGACCCAAAATCAGTACAAATATGACTTTGGACTCTTCAGAATACTCCTTTTTACATCCGTTACCGTGGACTTTAGTGCGTGTCTGGAATCTGTAGGCCTTATGAAAGTTACTCTAGCCCATGGGCTCCACATCCCCATAGGGGATTAATGAAGTGAAAAACAGTAAAACACACTGACTTTCCCTGGCATGTTTCTTCTCAGTGTATAAAGCCTATTCCATGTCACCACCCCATTCTGCATAAGTCCTGTCACACCAGTCTATCTGCTCCTTGGCTCCGCACGCTAGGAATCTCCCCTGCGCAGCACCTACACATGTGCACATGCATGTACACATGCGTCTGCATGTAACCAGCCCGGTGTCCCTTAGTCCAGCTGCTGTGCAGTGGCCTGGTCAAGCCAGGGGGACACCAGTAAAATCCCCATGCAGTCTCTTACATCCTGAGTTCACTGTGGGTGAGTCCCAACTTATGAGGCTCCCCCACAGTAAAAGCTCAACAATTAGGTGCTCAAAAAGCAAAAAATCTGGGCGGCCCATAGTGTCAAAACCACCTTCTAACACTACCCAACTACTTGGTATGTTAAAAAAAGCTGTTTTATTACAAATGTAATAAATACCACTAAATATAGGGTCTTGACTCAACATAAAATTTTAATCAGCTATGTAATTATAACTCTACACACTAGTACAAATCATAGTTGAAGTATCCCATCTATCTCACCTTGTTCGCATCATACACACAACTCCCTTCCTTCATCACCACTCATACTATATTTCACTCTTCTTTCATTATATTCTCTAATAAAACTATGTTCTGCACCAGTCAATGTCCACTCACTCATCTCATTTGTCCCTTTAATATTAGAATTAGAAACATAATGGGACTATTATATTTAGTAGAGGGATCCAATTTTACAACTACGGGCATATTATCTATAGAAACATTATATTCTACTTCATAGTCTTCTAACAAAAACTTTATTTACAAGTTTACTAAAATACATCAAACACAATAATCTATAGGAAAGAGGAAGATGTATACATGCGACACCTTCTGAAACAGAATCTGGTAAATGCGTGCAGATATAGCATTTATAATCTCTTGGGGAGCATTAATTGGCATAAGTATTTTCTCTGTAGTTTTTATGCAAAATCTCTAAAATCTAACATACTATCTGCAGTAATCCTATTATGCTGTGTATTATTTATGTGATTTGAAACATATCCATTAGGAGCTTATAAACACAATAGGATTCCAATTTGTTCTGTCAAAATAAAAATCGCAAAAAATATTTTACAAGTCAAGCAAAATATTTTTTTAAATGAAGTCATCTTCTTTCTGTTAAAAATATACCCTCTCAAAAATCTGCCTGAAAAATAAAATGCGTAAAATGCAAAAAATCTCCAAAATTAAGGTTAATGCATCATCCCATTCTGTGCCATCTGATTAATATTATGTTGCATTTGAGGACCCATTTGCAATTTATTTTGAAATCTATTCTCATATAATCTACAAGTTTGTTTCCAGTAGCCTTCTTTACCATAAATGTGGATAAGCTCCTGACTTTACTTGCCCATTGTTAGAATTGATATTGGCAAAATTACCATTATTTTTAATAAAGCCTCTGCCTTTATTTCATGAATTACCATTTTCTCATGAGACCAACAAAATTTGGAACTTAGAAGCCGGCAAGACATGGATAATTAAAAAGCATACAAAATGCAACTCTGCCAACGTGGTGTATCTCATTACGTGTCCTTGTGAACTCCGCTATGTGGGGATGACGAGCCGCAAAATAAAAATCTGAATTTGCAAACATAGAAGCAATATTCGCTGCAAGCGCAGCACCACAAAGATGACATACCATCAACGACATGAACTGGGTGGTTATTGAACAATTGGACACAGGTACATCCAACCTACAAAACCTGCTCTTAGAAAAAGAACAACGCTGGGTCTATCATCTACCCACCCACTTAGCAGGGCTTAACGACAAAATCCCTTGGAACTTGCTGCACAGAGTATGATTTAGAACTCGCTGCACAGAGCAGGATTTAGCACTTTTTAGAACTTTGAACTCATGGGCATATGATTTCCCACAGACATAGATGCAGGATGTCACCCAATTGGAACGCTATGGCAACACTTACGTCCAACACAGAGAACATAATGTTTAGCCTATTAATGCCATTGGGCATATCTTCACTAGACACAGAGATCTGTTCCCACATCACTAGACAGAGACAACTGTCAGACTTTGCATCCGCTCTACGCAGCATCACTGTGCCCGTTCTTTTGGCCCTGCAGTCCTATTTTACATTAGTCCTCCAACTTAGAAAAGGGTCGAAGTAATCACTACCCTTTTAACATTTATAACATCAATATTCGTGTCCTATGTCAAAATTTAACTTCATTGACAACCCTCAGCAAATGGGTTTTAAAAATTTCCTTTAGTACATGAATGCACTTTTCTTTTGTTCATCTTTCTGCAGCGTGTATTTTATCGACATTTTGGTCTTAATCTCTAAGCCTCCGTTTAAGAATAGATAGCACACCATCCTTGGAGACACGTGTCACACGTTTGACAGCGTGGACATGTTTTGTCTCGTAACTAGTCATCCCACCTCAAGGCAACTGCATAACCAATCCGGAAGCGTTGCCTCGCATACCTCTCCAAGCCTGCACGTTAGCAAGGTTAGCACACTATCTCCTGGGAGACATGTCACACATTCTACGACGTGGACAAGCCCTCTTCAGGAAGTAGATGTATTCCATTACGGATACAGGCACACTTACTGGCGGGATCAAGGCCAGCTCACAACAGGGGGATCAGTGGGAATGCATCCTTGACTAAGTAAGTTCTCGATCTCTGTAACCAGCACACGACAAAGGAGGGTGCATTACTCCTTTCTTCTTTGCGATAACTCATGGCATGTTACTATTACCAACCGCAGTGTGTGACTACAGGAGGTTCCCACCTGGCTGGATTTGTCAGTCCTTTTAAACAGGGTTGAAGTAAGGCTTCTTCATGGTTTTAGATATATTTTGTGTTTTCTCCTACATTGGTTAGCATAGTGACCATCACGCTCATTATTATTTAAGTCATTATATATGCAAACAGTATGCTGCGCCTCTCACTCATTATCACATGATAAGGGTGACGGTTGTAAGGTTATAAGCAGCAGCGCTTACACTCTCGCACGCTTTAGGTTCTACTTCACTCAACCTAAAGAAGCAAATCATTTTCATTTGACCAAAAGGGTCTCCGCCGCATTTTTCTGCCCACGCATGGTATTCAATAGTGTTCCTATCCTAAATGATATTATCTACTACCATGCATGATTGTCTGATTACTACTTTAGTCAAGCACTTGAGCATTCTCTTTGTCTCCTTCTGACTCATGAGCACCGACAGAGCACAGCCAATAGTGCGCAGCATGCAAGTACGGAAAGTCACATATTTCACGCAATTATGTGCTATTTTTCTGTTTGTCCTTTGCGTCTTGTGTTTTCTTTTACAGATTACAACCTACTTTTGGGTTCGTAAGTACGGTACCCCACCACACTCACAGCACACTTTAGGGTGTGTGCTGATATTACACCTACGTGGCTGTTTCCACAGTCTTAGTCACTCCACTTTTCATTCCTATCCTGATGAAAGTCTTACGATTAGCGTAATAGGCTGAAACATGTCGACCTACACCTAAGGGATATCGAAGCACAATTTTCACTTAATCATATCCCGTCTTCCTTTTTAATCATGTCCTAAGACCCCTTTTAAATAAAGTTTTTTCATATGGGCATTTCTTAGTGACATTTTTATTGCTCATCTGTCATTGAACATTTAATTCACAGAGCCCTTAATTCACTCACCCAAAAAAAAACGCTCCGCTGTAAACAGGCGTTGTAGCACAGCTGGGTTGCATTCGGCAACCCAGTTGGGACCCCAATGATGAAGCATGCCACCAACTAGGTTGGTGAGTGAGGGGTCTTCTTTTACATCTACTGGGTGTTTGTCCGCTGCTAAAGGATATTGAGTCACCTAAAGGGGTAACATTTTTCTGGTGGGCTCGTCCACGTTGTTTCTATTACCATTTTCACCTTCACAAATTGCACATTACCACTAGGTGCTTTAAAATCTCCCTGACCACCATCAACGTTTCCTTGATGGCGTTCTTTCGTACTTCTCAATAATTCTACACACTGAACCCCACTAACCTACCTCCTCTAAGCCAGAAGCCTATGAGTGTACAACAGAATGTGAAAGGAAACCCCGGATTTAGTAATTTGTAAATAAGGTGCCATGTTTCAGGACACCATGTTAACACACACATAATAGAAAATAAGAATCTATACTAAAATATACCCTGATATTAAAAAGGATGTTATAAGATCACCCAGTAGTGCACACAAAGAGAGACACCACTGAGATTGTTTATGGCATCATCTCACCACTCATCACCATGCTAGGATAGGCCACACCCCATAATCCAATCCCACATCTCAGTACTTTACTATAAAATTAAGATATACATTACATACAATCTGTCTGTAAATCAACACAGCACATTAGCCATTATTACATTACAAACAACCAAATTGAACCATGCACCATTCCACACAGCATCAGAGCACACATTAATCCAGACCACACCACATCGCAACAGATCACTAACTGCACTTCTCAGTCCAGCATTAATATGCAACATCTTGCTCCTCTTTACTGCCCAAAACACATCCAAGGCATATTATACCACCTCACGTCACACAACAACAAATATGTTTACACTTCAGTATGCCACTTCACACCACTCCACATAATACCACGCACTGCATCTCACTAAACATTTTAATCTAACAAATTACTGGTTCATCCTGCGATACATTGCTCTATATCCAAGGCTCCCAGTTTTCAGTTTTTACTGATTTGTGCGGATAAATACAGACAGAAAATAAATTATATAATGTTCTTTCTGTATTTATTTTGAAATATGGGTAAAAACAGATAATAGGTCTCCTTCAAGCGATAATCAATGCTGCCGGTTATCACTGTCAGGCGACTTTACTAATGGACAAGGAAGGGAGTTTTAAAAAGTGATTTCCTAGCAAAGGATTAACGGGTTCTGATATGTATGTGAGTGTGTACTATAAGTATCATATTCTCATACAAATGTACTGATGTATCATATATGAATGCTTCTAACATAAAAACCTAACAAGTATCCAAGAAACAGTTGCATTTATGGCTTATGCAGAGAAATATAGAATCTGCTGCTTCATTTTAGTCACAAAACATAAACTAAATTTGTGTAAACACAGAGAAAATTACAACAAATACCATAGAAGAAGGAACCCTAATTGTTTCAGAATCAAACATACCACCTCACCATTCAACATAACACTGTAGCACTCCATGGCTCCTGGACCTTACCACTTTACAGCTATATGCACCTACGATATCATACAAGAATGATCAATGCTATCCTACAGCATCATTTTCCACATCATTCAATACCACACGCTCCACAGAAATACACCACCACACCACACCACAACAACATAGACCAAGCCATAGATAAACGAACAATATCGTATGCCAGCGCAGCACTTCATAAAGCAACGTGCCACTTTGCCACAAATTAGAGACTTGGACTTTCCACCCAATCATTCCACAAATCATTTCCTGCTTTGTGCTGCCCCCTTTGTTCTGTCTCATTTACTCCACTCCTGCCTTCATTTTTGCATACTACTTCCCCTTCTTCTCTCTTATGTTATCTAACCTCACGCTTTTCTTTTGCCATTCCATCATTCCTCCTCAATTGTTTCCCTCACTTTCCTCTTTTCCCTCACCATCTCTCCATTTCTTTCCCTACTTTACTCTATCTTCTTTTGTCTCATGCCCCCTTACATGCAATCTCCCTTCCTTCTCTAGACCAACTCCTATCCTTCCTCCTCTCTTTGTCTTCACCAGTCTCTCTCCTCTTCTTCCTTCCTCCCCTCTCCTAATTTCGTCCCTCTTTCACTGGATTTTCTCTACGCCCTTCTCTCTTCCTCCATCATTGTCCCCTCTTCAGTTTGCATTTTCTGTGCTTACCTCCTTCTCCTCCCTACTACACAGAATACCACTTCACTCTAATTCAGCTGAATCTCCACATACCAGCCATCGTGGGCTAGAATGAGCTTATACTCTGTCAGATGGGTCTGAGCAACTTCATGTGCTTTTGATCTGGGGAAGAAACAGCTCCAACTAATGGTTGTAAAACCACTAAGCATGAGGACAGATGGGGTGAAGGGGAAGCCAGGGTGCTAGTGTGCGCAATGCTGTGCCTACTATAATAGTGAAGTCATAGTAAGTGCCTAAAGGAGAGAGGGGAAGGGACAGCTATTTCATGACTCCATCTACGGCTTATGAGGATGCATGGCTGTCAGCATACTCTTTGCAACAACCACTGGGTTTGGGATTAAATTATGACTACTGAAAAATAGTGTTACACTCTATTTGGAATCAGGTGAGTCTTGAAGACAGATACCAGGACAGGAATGACTATATCTAAGGTCATATAGCTGTAACCAAGAGCTCAGACTAGGAGTTCGAGCACTGGAGTCGATGAGCCAAATAATAAAAGAAATAGTAGTAGGGGTATATAGAGGTAATGTGCAGTGAGAAAATGGAGACAATGGAGACAATGAGACAATAATACACAGTACATTGAGAAACAGAAAAGAAAACCTCTTACGTATGACAGAAGGCTAGATATGACAATCATATAAGCACTGAGACAATCTTCTAAAGCTCACTACAATGCTATTTTTACCAACAGATCAGTTCCACTACAAACAAAAAGGAAAAAGCCCGGATGACAACCCTGGCACACGGAATTGCATATCAGAAATGAAACAGACCAGATAGGAAATCATTCAACCTCTGACATCATGTGACGACATCTCTGACATGCACCCTCATAGACCATATTGAAGGCACAATTCCATTGTTCTTATGGAGGCCTACATCTTTGAAATCAATAGAAAACCTTACAATAGATATTAGGACTAACATGTTCACCGTGAAGCACTCTGCAGATGCAACCTGTGATGTTTACCACATACGTGCAGATCGGACTGGAAGACGCCACATTTCTCTCATCATAGTGGGCAAACCATCGTTCTCCAAGCCATACCACTCACTATTGGGCCAAGGAATGGTGAATGGTGAATGACTGCCCCCTCATGGAGACCCTCTACTGAAAGAAACAAAATTGTAGACACAAGTCTGCCACATGATGTGTCACGCGAATTGGCGAAAGATAAAGTTTATGCTAACTCTTTAATCATTCTGATTGGTTGAACAAAATGAAGCATTTCAGAAAAGGTGCTTATTGTCATTATAGATCAATTGATTGTTGGTAGCTTCATTGAAATCAATGGAGTGGCAGACATCCAAGAATGGCTTCCATAGACCTTCTGTTCCAACATTCCAATGTTAATCTTTCTGTGTCTCCCAGTATAGCCTTAGAACCCGCCTTAGCGGGCTCTACCGGCCATTAAAGGCCCGTGCAAGCATTAAAGGCCCAAGCCGAAGGCGAGGGTATTTAACAAGGGAGCGGGCCTTTATTGGCCGGGCAGAGCCTGCTACGAAGGGCTCTAAGACTGTTAGAACATTCTGCTCCCAGAGGACAGAATGTTCTAATTTGTAATATAATCCTCCGTGAGGCCTTTGTTCACTGCAAAAGCTGTGAAATAACATTGGAATGTTGATGGCCAGTGCTTCTACCGGCCATTAAAAGCCCCGAGCACTCTAATGTCTTTAATGGAGAGCTCAACATTTCAATGTTCTGATTTAATTTAGAACATTCTATTTTCTAAGGGTGGGATGTTTATTAGCATTATCTGCTGTTGACATTACCAGTTATTAATGGCCCTCTCAGCTCTCACAGCTTATAAGATTGTCCCTTTCTCTTGTTCTAGGCCATTGACTCTGGCCTATAAATAATGCAAAGAGTCTTTAACAACTGGTGTTGCCCTCTGTTTGGATCTATATTGCTATACTGTTATAGTACCATTTAAAATCTGCTCTCTAACAACTCCCTTTGCCTTCTTCACAATATCAAGAATTATCTTGCTTTGTGTAGCTATGAGCTATAGTGCAGACTGCCTTCCAAATGTGGTTTTTGAGCCTTTTTAGGTCTGGCATTAGCCAAGACCTTTTGACTTTACTAAAATATGAATAATTTACTGCATATAGGGGCTTTCAGCCTCCTTTCTTCATCCATTAGCCTGTTGTTGTGTCATTCATATTTTGCTTCCACCCACTACAGCATAGCATGGGGCAGTGGGGCACCCTACTTAAGCCGCTGTTTAGCTTCACTTTGAGTGACTGTTTTGTCCTCTCGAATGGAGCATATCCACACACAAGCTAGTTGCCTTCAGAACAAGTGTTTTTGTTTTTATTTTATAATTACTTTAGTGTTGCTTTTATGTTTAGAGATGATGTGATAGAAGAATTCTTCTGAGCCACAGTACATCATTAACAAATCCCATCTCCAGCCAACATTGTTCCTTTTGAAGTGTTTTGCTTTTCTGACTGCTGCCATTTATAGCATACCTGATTGTGTCCATTTGAAACTGTTCTGTATGAAGTCGTCCTTATTTTCTCTCTCTCTTTATTTCTATCTTTCTTAGAACGATGGCTTCTAAAGATATTCGGCCCCATTTATGTGTTTTTGCTGTAGGGCAGTGCAGCAGGCCTCCCTAGTGCGCTGCCCTACGACAAAAGAAAAGGGCAGGAATGCGCTGTATCTATGAGATACAGTGCATTCCTGTCCTTTTCCCCTGCGTTGGCGCACAATAGGCTGTTGTGCGCTGACGCAGGCACCTTTGCACTATGGTGCAAGGGTGCCTGCGTTGAGGGGATGATTATTTTTGTGCAGGAAGGGAAACCTTTCTGCACAAAAACAATCACAAGAGGCTTTTTCCTCTTTCTACATTTGCTGCAGAATGCAGCACACATAGAAAAGGGAAAAACAAGGAGAAATAAGGATATTTCTCCTAGTTGTGCCGCCCTCATGCTGCCTCAAATTTATGATTTCTCGTAAATCTGGGGCAGTGTCAAAATGCCATGGATGTTGCTGGGAACGCCCCCAGAAACACCCTTTGCACTTTCCTTTAACACAGAAAACTGCGTTAAAGGGGACAATATATACGCGGCAGCATTAAGCCCAAAGAAATTGGCTTAGTGCTGCCTCGTAAATATGGAAAAAGAACAATTGATGGACAGAATGCAGAACAATGTCATACATTCACCCCAGTACAGAGATCTGGGCCTAAATCCATCGTTTTTTTTGCTCACCATGCCATTCCAGTTTGGACCCAGCCATATGCAAATCAATCTTGACCCTGCACCCAATGGG
Source organism: Triturus cristatus (assembly GCF_964204655.1). Classification (NCBI taxonomy): domain Eukaryota; kingdom Metazoa; phylum Chordata; class Amphibia; order Caudata; family Salamandridae; genus Triturus; species Triturus cristatus. The sequence goes on from NC_140592.1 coordinate 990,702,136, forward strand.
AACAGTCCAGCCCGAACTGCCAGGCCAGGTCGTCCCTGGACTGGAAACAAGCATCCTAGGACTGGTTTCAGGCTTTCAGCCCTCATCAGCCAGCATAGCTTGACTCCAGTGGCATGGAGAGCACGGGACCTACTTCTGGGCATACCCGTCCCACTCGGGGTGACAAATGCAAAAAGAACAATTGATGGACAGAATGCAGAACGATATGGAGCAGGCTCCTGCGCCACAGAACTTCACAAAAAGCCACGTTCCGACAGCTCAAGGGGCCTCATAAATGAGGCCCATTGCTGGCAGAGAGGACCTGTTAATTCCAGTGGTCCTGGGTCAGATAAGTGGGAAGCCGGTGAGGATCAGCAAGTGGAGTTGCACTGGATGTTTTGAGCCCCAAATAAGGTAAGGTTGACCTGGCAGATGAGGCAGGAGGAGAGATGGCGGCATAAGAGCTCAGTGCAAGTGTCCTAGGCGAGCAGCCTGGGTCGCGCAAGTGAAGAAGGAGTCCTTCAGCATTCCTACTACACACACTGGCAAGGAAGCAGCAGGGCAATCTGGGGAGGAACGCACCATCTTACCTGCAGATGCGTTGAGCCCCTTTCGCGGTGAGGAGGAACACATCAGAATCGTGGAAGAACAATTGCCTGAGAAGGGACATGCTATGAAGCTGGAAGGTGTTGCACAGGGTGAAGTTGGGCCCGCCCCACCCCACCCCTCATGGTTATCAATGGTATGACGAATGAGGAAGGGTTGGGGAGTGAGGGCGCACATAGGCCCCCACTCCCGAATGGTGATAGAAATAAAAAGCAGCCTCAGCAGCTATCAGCAACCATGACAGTTCACCTGCTGCTCAATTAGATGGATGATGGGGTGGATGGAGACAGCGGACCGATTGTTGGTAGGTAAAGACCAGTGTGGAGAAGCACGTTGGCAAAAAAAGGATAGGACTAATTAAAAGGGCAAAGTTATGGCTCATGGGAGACAGGTGTTAAGGAGTAAGGGTGAGGTACAGGGGAACTTACTGCCAATGGGTAGGGGCACACAGAAGGCAGTATGAAGGAGGCAAGGTAGGTGGGGATAGGATCAAGCATTATGTCAAGAGAGCTGCTGCAATTCAAAAGAAGGAGACAGTGTAGTGAGAAGGCAGGTAGGTCCAGAAGGCAGATAGCTGTAAATGGGGCTGAAATAATGGGTTTTTGATGGGTTGTGAAGCAGGGGCTGGTGCATCTCTGAAATTTTAAGATGAAGAGGTGGTTGAATTGAAGGAAGATGAGATTGTTGAAGGAGCATGTGATGGGCGTGTGCTAATTCAGCAGGAGGCATGACACTGGTGGACAGAACATTTAACAGGCTGGTCTAGGCTTAATGTAATTAGCAAGGTGGGTGAAGGTGGTGTGTTAAAGGTACAAAGAGGTGATAAAGCTTCAGAATGTAAACAGAAGGAGCCTAAGAGGATGACGGTGGTTTGTCAGGCCTAAGTGTAGGCCCCAATGTTGAGGTCAGGTATGTTCAGAGGCAACAAAGACATTTTAAGGGAATTCTCCATTTGTTTTGGGGAGTGGTGTGCTGAGATGCTAGTGAAGGTAAAGTTTCTGAAAGGAAAATACATCGTTGAGAAGGGTATGGCTCTGGAAGAGGTTTTGGTGAACGGGGCATACAAAAAGGATCGTAAGTCACATAGGTTGAGGGGCAAGGAGGTTACAGGAGAAGAACAGGGGCGGATGTAAGAAAAGAAATGTAATGACGTCATGTTAGTGACTAAGCCTGTGGGCTCACTTGATTTCTACCACAAATGAAAACATTTAGAAGACAAGTATATGCAGGTTTGTAAATGGTTACACAGGAAAGTGAGAGCAAATGAGGGCTCAAAAGAGGCAGAATTGGAGGTGTAGACAGGCCCCACCCTAGAGCACCAATAACAATTGAGAACTGGACTGCAGCATTTCTAATTTATTGTGAGAAATAGCCTATGAAATATGTTGAGCTTTTTAAATATATGGATGTTATCTGGAAAGCGCTGATAACTTGTGGTACAATAGCACTGGTGTGCTATGGTGACAAATGTAGAGCAAGATTAGCTTAGCAACCTGAAGGGAAGTGGGGTGAAATGGACCTGGATTTATGGTTGCAGTGGATGACATAGGACAGTGCATACAACTTACACGGACCAGTGGTCTTCCTGCGGTTTATCAACCATTTCAGCGGTGACCCACCGATGGAGGGCAGTGCTGAGAGAGAACAGAGATCACAGGTGGGAGCATGTTGGGTTTTCAACTAAGGCATGTGAAACAGGGAGCATTTCAAATATAAATAGAAATGTTGAAAGTGTGGGGGGATTCACAGAGTTCTGCAGTCCAATCAAGGTAGGATTGGGATTATAGGAACTGAAGGTGGTTCAGGACACTCACAGGCAAGATGAGCCAATGGAGGTTAGGATGCATCGGGAAAGAGTTCATACTCGGGTTAAGGTGGATGTTATGGGAAGTGGTTGTGTTATATTCCACTGCAGGAAGATACAGAATTGTTGCCTTATGGTTTTATTGATTGTTTCAGGCTGGGTTACAAGGGATATTGGTCACAGAGATTGACTGAGAACCTAAAGTCTGCAATGTAACATCCTGAGCTGGCTTTAAAAAAGTTACAGACGGAAGTAGGGGAAGGTACAATAGAAGGCCCCTTTAATGACTGGCCATTGAATAACTTGTGGGAGTCCCCAGTTGGAGTTACACCTTAAAAATATAATGTCAACTTCGGTTAATTCAACATTTGTCATTGCTGGATGAGCATTCTGGGAATGGTTGCATTCAAGAAATTCTCTCCTCTGTGCAATATACACCAGTAGTAAATGGATAGGAAGTGGCGACAAATTTAGGACTTGGAGAATGCATGGCAAAATGTGGTATAAAAATCTGCTTGTCGGCTGCTACCGATTCATCCCGAGTTGTTGGGCATTCATCGCCAATGAAGTACTCTATTTCATGTGCCTTGTTCGAAACATTCAGTTCATTTTTTCACTAGTGTTATTCAGAGGTGTCTGGTGGTTTTGTGGGTAAGCATTAGGGGTGGGCGGTATTTGCGAAATTAACTTCCGCAAATTATCGGGAAAATGCTAAAAATCTCCGCAAACACGCCGGAAATATCGCGAAGAGGTGGAAGTTTTTTTCCCGCCTGTTCGCAGTAATTTTGGCGTGATCGCGGGTCGCCAACTTACCCATGCGGTTGCTCACGGTCACGGCCATCTTGTTTTCACTTGTCCCGCCCTCTTGCGATGCTTACTTCCTGTTCCGGGTCGCGCAATGCATGTTCGTGCCCGTTCGCGGTAGATATTTCCTGTTCGCGACCGCTTTTACTTGATCGCGTTGCTTTTTGCTTGATCGGGGAGAAAATATCGCACGAACTTGCGCACGTGGTCGCAATGGGCGTGGCGATCTTGTTTTTCACTCTACTGCATGGTTCTGGGGCCCGATTTTGAATCCTTCCTACATCTTTTCAATCCTTTGTTTAAACCCACTTTTTTTTTATCTTTCTTATTTATTATTTCTCTAACTATTTTCCTGCTTTTATATTCTTGATTTTTGTCTCCTTTTTTTTGTTCTTTAGCTACTTTTTCTCTTTCTATTGCCTGCTATTATTTATTTCCTTTACTTCTTTAATTTTATTACCTTTTCTTACCCCAGAACCATGTCTAAGGGTAGGGCTGGTCGCCGTCGCAGCCAGAGCCGCGACCGCCTACCTTGCGGATGGCGGCGCACACAAGGGGTGCAGGCACGGACCTAATTTGGGGAGGTGGAGTTGGCTGGTTTTTCTTTGTGCAGCGCCACCTGCCCTCAACCCTGGCAGCAGGTGGCAGGCCTGGGTCCGGGTACGGCCTCCAGGAGCGTCGGCAGCAGTGGGGGAAGGTGCACCGGGCACTGTCGCGCTTCTCTGGGGTCCGGCGCACCCAGGCGCAGCTGACGCACCGGTGGTCCGACATCCTGGACCGTGAGCAGCAGGACCGGCTGGACCTGCTAGGAGTGGAGGTCCCGGGTCTTGGTGAGTAACTATTTAATTATTACTACTTTGTGTCTGTTCTTCTGCTCTGTGTTATATATTGCGAATATCTTTTTTTTCTTCCAACCAGCTAGAATGTTGCTGCTTACATTCCAGGTTAATTATGTTTAAAAGTCTTCTGTGATTATGACACAGGTGCTCTTTTGCGCTACTACTAATCTTACTTGTTTGCAACTTTGCGCTTGCGCTCGCTTAGCGTGATTCATTCTGTACGAGTTTATTTTAGAAAAATTAAGTTACGTAATGCTACAGTGACTCTGGTCCACTCCTTACTTTGTCCTGTCACTAATAGATAGGGACGGATTGATACTTAGGTTTAGGTACTTTGTATGAGTTTCTAATTTGTTAGTGGTATGCATGATGCCCCCTCAGTTGCGTGACGTGCTGCTAGTACGGCAGTCTTTATTAGAACCTTTTCTAGTTTGTTCAATGAGTGGTGATAGTTGGCGTAGCACTAGCAGAACATCAGCATCAATCAATCAACCCAAAATTTGGTGTATACAAAAAATGTAGTCATGTGTCCTCCATTTGACCATATGCATTGTTGAGGAATAAAAGAAGTGGAAATGCATACTTTTTTTTTTTTTTTTTTTTTAAACCTTTATTTATGCCATCATGGATCACAGCTATTCAGCCGACATCCCGGAGGTCCGGCAGCATGATAAGAACAACACGTAAAGGGTCCATGGTTATAGAACAGGAGTAACAAAGGTTTAGTTTTAAATTAAACCGAAAATGAAAAACAAAAGCAAGGCAGAGCATATAATAAACATGCGCAAGTTCTCAGTTGGGGCGAGGTCCCACTCCCATCAGCAGGTCGGTACAACACGCTAAAGAAGTGGGGGGAAAGCAGAGGTATAGACTCCAAGTTATAGTCAGTTTTACGTCTAAAGTTGGAAATAGAGCTAGGGGGAAAGCTGCACATCTAACGTTTCAGTAACCGGGGGCACACAAATATCGCCCCTATAATGGTTCCATCGCCCCCATATCTTATGCCATTTCTTAGGGCGACCTCGGGCACTGTACACCGTTTTCTCTCGGAACATGCCCCAGTCCATATTTTCCATCCATGTTACCAAGGTGGGAGGTCTCTGGGATCCCCACAGCTGCGCAATATCTCGCTTCGCCACCATATTCCCCAGGGTCACCCATTGGGTCTGAGAGGCATCATAATCGGTGGGACCCCAGACATTCAATAGGCAACGTCTTGCCTCCGGTAGCAGTGCGATACCCGTGACCTCTTCCATCACATCATGAATTTGTTTCCAGAACTCTGTGATCTCCCAACATTCCCAAATAATGTGTAGAAAGGTGCCCAACATCCCACAGCCTCTCTTGCATAGGCCATCTTCAGAGAAACCCATGTGGATCAGGCGGGGCCCCGTGACATAAACCCTGTGAAGTATCTTAAGCTGCACCAGCCTAAGTCTCGCCGGGATCGCAACCTCCTTTGGAGAGGAGATGGCATACTGCCAGTCCTCATCGTCCAGTTCGAGACCATCCCTAGTCCATTGGTCGCGCACATCGAGGAGGAGATCGGTCCGAACGTTAACAAGCTTCTTGTAGATCAAGGAGATTGTACTCTCTGGCATATGGCCATCCAGAATCCTATCCTCCAAAGGAGAGGACTCAGGCACGACCTCCCCCTCGGCAAAGACAGATAGCAGAGCATGACGCACCTGGGCATATCGAAAGTATTCAGTACCCCCTAATTCGTACTCCGTCTGCAGCGTCTCAAACGATTTCACCTTACCCTTAGCCAGCAGATCCCCAACTCTAGAAATCCTAATTAGGTCCCACTTCTCGAAGCCCTTCGTGTGCCATAATTTCCCCAATTTATCGGATTCGAAAAGCGGAGTAGCCTGGGTAAGCCTGTCCTTCCAACCCAACGAATTTGTAACCACCTTCCACACATGCACCGCCGTCTTGGTTGGCCCTGTGAGGGACCCATCCAGCGATTTGGAATACAGCGCCCTAAGATAATTACCCCCTCGCTTTTGATCAATGTACACCTTTGTTGGGTCGTCCAGATAGGCCTGGACCATCCGCTCAATGTTCAGGGTTGCTGCTGGTAAGCTTTCGTGCTCTTTTCTCTGTGCATCAGCACTGTGCTTATTAATGCCTAACTTTACATACCAATTGTGTAATGATTGTACTCGGCCTAATGATCCAGTTATTGTTTCTGTGGTCGATAGTGATGGTGAGTGTTGTGATCCAAACGCACTGCCCTCAGCCGACGAAGTAGCACTTGATCCTGCATGGCCTGCTGCAGTACTTCTTGTGGGTTGATCTTGCGGGCTTTTAATTAGCAGCCGTTCATTTTCCAACTTACTGGCTGCTTCAGCTATGCAAGTTTTGTAGCGGGCCACATCAATCTCGGAAAAAGCAAAGAATGTCTTCAGTCCAAATTTTGCACGTGGATCCAGAATTGTGGCACAAATGTAATGTTCTTGTGACAAAATTTCATTTTGTGTCCTTACATTTTCAGCTAAGCGCCGGGATAAGCTCTCCACCAAGTCATGGGCTTGCCTTTTGTCCTCTACACCTTTGTATGATTCAGACACATTATTCAGCTGATGCTCTAGCATTTGCAATAATGGGATAGCTTGGCCCATTGTACAGTCCTCCTTGCTGACTTCACGTGTGAAGACCTCAAAAGGACAAAGCATCTCAGTCAGGCATTTAATTAGGCTCCATTGCTTCATCTCAAGGTTCATGCCTTTAACAGTAGCACCCCCTCTTCTTTTCCAGACATATTCATGGAGTGACCTGTACTGCTCATACAGAAGATCAAGTATGTAATACGTTAAGTTCCAACGTGTCACCACCTCCTGGATGAGTGCCTTGACTGGCATCCTATGTTCACGTTAGAGGATCCTCAGCTGCTTCCGAGCTTTAAAAGAATGGCTGAAATGAGTGCATATTCTTCAGCAGATGGCCAGTAAATTGCTGACTATGGGTTCTTTTTTCAGAAAGTCTTGAACTATAATGTTTATTCCATGCGCCAAACACGGAACCCTGAAATAGGAACCAAGTTCCATGACCTTAAGTACATTACTGCCATTGTCTGTGGCAACAAAACCAAAACCAAGCCCTCTTGGCCGCAGCCATTCCAAAACCTTGCTGCGAAACTCATGTAAAATGTTTTCAGCCGTATGAGATTTCTCCATGGCGAACATGGCAACAGTTGCATGTTTCCGAGTACCTTCAAAAATCTCAGCTGTGTCAACAGCACCTCGTGCAGATAGCTTATCTCTAACCCCCACAAAAGAGATCCAGTGTGCAGTGATGCACATGTAATCTGTGGCTTGGCAACTGGTCCACATGTCTGTTGTCAGGTGGATATTGTGAACAGCACTCTGCTGCAAAGCTTGTCCTACCAATTCCAGCACATCATGATGTAGTGCCGGAACAGCAATTCTTGCGAAATAGGACCGGCTGGGAACCTTCCATTTAGAGCAGATGGCAGACACAAATTCAAGGAAACCCACCCCTTCCACAAATGAAAAATAAGGTCCAGCGCTAACATTTTAGCCAGCTTCGCATTGTACAATCGTGCCGTTGGGTGGTTGCGTTGGAACTGCCCCTCCAACCTAAACATGCTCTCAATGGTAGGCTGGATTACTTTCCTTTGTGGTGCTGTTTTCATTAACCCACTAAGGCTCAACGACACAGATTGTCTTAATTGCGGTACTCGGTCGCCTTGGTGTCTCACTCTCAGCCTGACTCAGAGTATGGCTCTTACTGCAGTGCCACTCTGATGTTACTGAGGAGGATGTGGGCGTTACCACTGCACTACTGGGGACAGGGCTAGAAATGCCTCCCTCTTCTTCACCTTCCAGCGCAATAATATCGCTCCCTGATTCATCCTGACCAACTTCAATGGGTTGAATTTTTCTACTTTCTTTTAACTTAAGTGTGTGATCCTCCCACACGATAGTGTGGTGTATTCTGAGATGACTTGCTTGTCCTCCTGTACCATAGTTTGTACCAAGCTTACCACGCCGAACACCTTGCCGACAAATTAAGCATATAGCACCGTTCTCCTCCTTGGCGCTAACAGAAAAGAAGTCCCAAACTGGGGAGGAGAACTTTCTGGCACTGCTGGATGTGCCACTTTCAATACCAGATGAACTGGAGAGTGTGCTTGAAATGTGACCCTGTGCACCTAGACTGTGACTTTTACTACCACTACCTACTGAGATGGTTGAGCTGGATGTAGGTCCCTGCCGGGCCTTGGAAAATATGGCAGCTGGAGGTAGTGGTGGTGTAACCTGTGTTGGTGATATCCGTGCTACATCCCACTCAGTAGCAGCCTTTCTGGATAGGGTGAGAATGTTGGTCTCCAATCCCTTTGGGGCGGGAGTAATGTGCGTGATGATTGGCTCGTCTTCATCAACATCATCACCCCCCTCTTCTACATCTACCTCCATAACTCTAAGTTTTTCTGGGACCTTCCTTTTCAGAAGCATTGTCTTGTGGCGCATATCACTCTCAGACTGAGCTGGTGGGAGCCAAGTAGCATCACGATCATCAGAAGCGGGGCTTGAAGAAGAAGATGATGGACTAAGCCTCCTTTCTTCTGAAACAGTGGTTTGACTTTGCTCCACTTTGTCTGCAGGAAGCTCGATTTCCTGAAATGCCCCTACGTCAGGAGCAACAACTACTATGGTGGGCTGTTGCGGACGCTGCTGTTCTTGTTGCGGCCGCTGCTGTTCTTGTTGCGGCCGCTGCTGTTCTTGTTGCGGCTGCTGCTGTTCTTGTTGCGGCTGCTGCTGCTCTTTTTGCGGCTGCTGCTGTTCTTGTTGCGGCGGCACACTTATCTGCTGAGTTTGCGCCTGCGTTGAACTTGATTGTGTACTTCTTTACGGTAATGACATTTCTTCAACATCGCTGCTCGTTAGTAGACTGGCTACCTCTGCGACACTAAAGCCCTTGGGCCTAGGTTGGTGGGGTTGGACCGCTGTGCTGCTCCCAGCTTGGTACCCGGACAACGCTGCTGCAGGCGTAACTTTTTTGGTGCCAAAAAAAACATTGGCCGGCACACCACCAGTCGTGGTTAATGGCACTTCCTTTTTCTGTTCCTTCTTCTCACCGGCAACTTTCTTGGTACTGGACCTGGTACCTTTCTTTGGGGCCATCTTCTTCAGATGTCAGGCAGGATGCAGATGCACAACAAGTTCTGGTCACACGACGACGTGATGTGCAGCAGGACTTCTGTCTGGCTGGCAGTACAACGGGTAGCCGGGTGATGCTGATGACACCTTCTCCTCTGTCTTTTGTGCACCTAAAAGCAAATAAGCCAGGAGAAGGAAATCAGTGAAATGTTTCATTTGTTGTTGAGGTTCAGTTACTTAGTACTGTACTAGTGCAAACAAAAGATATAGTCTAGCCATTTATGACTTTTTTTTAACAAGGGCTATGTTATACTACTGTGTACAGTCACACACTACACTCTCAGGAAGGATAGGAAAGTTAATAATAACCACCGAAATAAAAATGTAATGGAAGTGGGTTGGACCCTATTTGCCATTAAATTATTTGAGAATCTCAGCATCCATGGAGCTGCTGCTGGCAAAGGGGGTTGATGGATGGAAGCAGTAAGCCAAATAGCCAATAGGAAAACCATGCAGGCCTATGGCAAAATCAGGACACTAATAACTCCCAGTCCAAACACAAAAAAAGGCCACCAGCCACATGGACACTCACAAATCACAAACAAGCAGGGGCCCTGGGAAACACCAGGAGCTTACAAAAGGCCTATAAAAGCCAGGTAAAGGATGCATGCTAAAGCACACTGCTCTGCCTTTTTAATGCAAGAAAATGGAAATACGAACATTCACAGGCCCCAAAAAGGTCTGCAGGGTGCATGCATTGCACACCAACACACCAGACACATACAACAAAAGCATGTCTTTAAAACAACCGACATCAGAAAGGCCGCCCCAAAACAACACACTTCCCCAACTCAATCCAATGCCATCCATGCCCTAAATGAGGTCTAAATTCGACAGACCACACAGAAAACACTTGATTAATAAAGCTATGGCTACCTGCTCTGATCCTAGTGGATGAAAAAGCAGGCCTGTTGGCAGACAAGGCCAGGCAAGCTTGCAGGCCTAGGCTTCAAAATGGCCACCAGCCACATGGCCAGGCGCAACAACATCAGAGAGCCCACCCCAAAAAAAACACACTTCCCCAACTCAATCTAATGCCATCCATGCCATAAATGATGTCTAAATTCAACAGACCACACAGAAAACACTAGATTAAAAAAGCTGTGGCTACCTGCTCTGATCCTAGTGGGTGAAAGCAGGCCTGTTGGCAGACAAGGCCAGGCAAGCTTGCAGGCCTAGGCTTCAAAATAGCCACCAGCCACATGGCCAGGCCCAACAACATCAGAAAGCCCACCCCAAAAAAACACACTTCCCCAACTCAATCCAATGCCATCCATGCCCTAAATGATGCTTGAAAATGAAATACATTCAAAAATCACCAAAGGAACAGTTGCTTCATCATGCACACACCCATGAGGCCATGTCCATGACTAGCTCGGGCCTACTACTGACTACTACTACCCACAACATTTAAAAAAAGGAATGAGGATAGTTACCAAAAATAATGTGTAGTTACAACAACTGCAATGCCCACAATCAAACAGACACAACAACCACTTACTTGTAAAATATCCAAATCAAAAAATCCTCAAATCCAATTGCAATGATGCAGCAGACAAAAAGAGTGATCTTTCCAGCTCAAAATCCAAAGACAGAATGAGCAGGAGATGGACAAAGTACTGGGAGGAGCCTGCTGGAAGTTGGAGATTCTGTGTCACTTCCTCCCTCTCCCCACCTTTTTAAAAAAGGACTCCTTGCACAAAAAAGGACAGCCAAATGTCAATCTGAGGAGTTGTTTTCATCCAAAATCATCATTTGCAGAAGGTTTCATGCTGCTAGAGCTGATATTCTTCTCCAAATTGAAAATTTTACATGTTCGAGTTCTCGAGCTTCACAAGACTTCCGCCGGATGTCGATGGCGTGTCCAAAATGACTTGATCGCGTTCTCTCTCTCCCTGTCGCGTTGGATATGACGTGTTCGGGGTCTCGTTCTCCTTTTCGCGTTCGATTAGACGTGCCCGCGTCCTCACTCTCTCGCTCGCGGTGGAGAATGACGTGTTCGAGATCTCAATCTTCTCATACTCGCGCGGTGCATGATCGCGAGAAGAATGACGTGATCGCGCGACAAATGACGTGATCGCGCGACAAGTGACAATAATGCGAGCGCGAACTGTTGCGAGACAGCGCAAAATGGCTAACAACAATCCAATATCTCGTGGAGAACGCGACCGGGTCGGGAAAACTTGTCAGCGAGCGCGGGGATTCAGGTAAGGCGATCGCGCGCACGCGAGAATGTATTTTTTTACAGCGCGAGCAAGAAACAAATTATCGCTAAGCTGCGGATTGCGGAAATTTTGACATTTTCGCGCTTTCCGCGGAACGCGAAAATGCCAAATTATCGCAATTTCCACGAACGGAACGGAATTTTGGCCCAGGCCTAGTAAGCATTACGTAGATGTTTTTTTTCTTTATCACTCTTCAAAGGACACTGTGCTGTTAGGCCCAACACATATGTAGGTGTTTTAATGTAGAAGTTTGGTGTGTCTATGGCACAAGAAAAGATGTTGAGTCCAGCCACCCCCTTGACTTTTTGGGACCATAGTTTGACTCTGGTTCTATGGAAGTATGGCTACCAAGGGACAAGAAGATGGCAATGATTGCTTTGTTGGAACAAATGTTGGAGGAGAAAACTGTGCAAATGTGCTGTTGGGACACTTGAATTCTGCATGTTGTGCTTTGAGGGCAGGCAGTAGTTTCGTAATTGGTTAGGTTGTCAACTTGTGGATCAATTGTTGCCACATCACAGAGTATGATTCTCTGCCAGAGTGTGGGAGGAGTTGAGGATGCGGTTGGCATTTTGAGACATTTCAATTAGGCCTAGGTGAAGTTTAAACTATGCCAGCAAAATTCATGTAAATGTGGTAATTTTGTGTTACGACTTTTATACAAAATTGTACCTTTTCGCATAATTATGTGACATTCGCTGTAAGAATTTTCAGTTTGTTGTAAAAACTTAGCACAAATGCACAGGAACAACAGAACATGAGCTGTTATTCAAATGCTTTTCCATACCAACAATTTGAGCTAAAATATAGCTCAAAATTATGGATTTGATTTTGTGTAATTTCGCAAAATTTCACATAATTTTTCAATAATTATGCAAACCTGAATTTTCCACACCACTAATTTCAATGGAATTTGTTTGAAGAATTTGAAGAACAAAATGGAATGGAGTGTACTGATTATTTTTGATGCAGATGGAGGGACAGTTTTCATATTGTATTGGCAAGTAAAATGATGTGAAGAGCAGTGGACAACATTCTGGAAAGCAGAAGGGCAAAGTAATGCATTTCTGGAGTTTTTCCATGCATGGTGGCTTTGGGTGTTGTGGGGACAGTACTTCAAGGACTGGACAGTTCTGTTCAATATTGGTAATATACCGCCATATTGCCAATATTGACAACAGACAATCAGTAAATGATTTGAGTTTTTTTCAGTTGATGAGTTTGTTTTAAGCCGCTTGCAATTCAAAATCCAAAATTGTGTTTACAGCAAGGCACATGCCGGCAGTAGATAATGAAATTACAGATGCGTTATCTTGTTCGCAGTGGAAGCCATTCTGTAGCTTAACATCGGAAGCAGATATAATTAATACAAAAATGGCAGAAGAATTGTGGCAGTTGGCTCGGTAAGGATAGCAAAGCTCATTGAAAAGTCTTTGGTCCCCATCTACTGTAAAAGCATATGGTCAAACTTAGCTGGAATTTGTAGCGAGGGCGCACAGTGACATACAGGAGAAGTTTATTCTGCAGCTCAGTGGTGCACGGAATTTGGTGAAGTTCATTATGGTTTTATTTGATAAAGGTTTGTCAGCTGGTACAATATCAGGTAAGCTGATAGGAGTGGTGTAGTATCTTGTATATGTATTTATGTTTCTCCCCTGTTACTTTGACCTTAGCTGCTCAGCCAGTGTAAAAATGCTGTGTGTAATGTTGGAGTAGTGATGGTGAATGGAATGTTTGGGTGCATGTGAGGTGAAGTGTGACAGTTGGAGTATGGGCTGAGCAGCATGCAGGCTGCTCCTGGTGGGGCTGCTCTACATGAACTTTCCAATCTGCAACTAAGACTAAATAAACCTTCTTAAATTACATCTCGGCTACTGGACTTTATCATTACAAGTGGCCTTTTAGGGCAAACTTTTTTAGTGATACAAAACCTCTGAGATGAACCTGGGGAGGAGGATTATAGAAGGTTGGGCAAGGGAGAGAACCGGAGCAAGAAAAGTGCTGAGGTCAATAACTGTACAAGTGTTCAGGCAGTATTAAAACACATTTCACTTTACACACCACTCTACTTTCACATTTCCTCACTCATCATCAGGGCTTTAAGTGGGCCCGGTCCTGCTGGTGCTCAGCACCGGCAGTTCTTAAAAGCAGGTGCCGAGACAGGTCCCCACCAGACTCTCCATTTTTACCTTCAGGGTGGGAAGAAAAAGCTTAACTCTGCAATAGTACCACCCGTCACTGCTTTTGATGCAACTTCAAAGCAACTCCTTTTTGAGTTTCATAAAGCGCAAACTTGGAGCAAACATGAGCACCAGTTATATTTCACAAGGACATATTCATGGTTTGGATCACAGGATGTTGAGCCGATGTGAGGATTGGACCTGCTTTCTCAGATCGAAAGTCTGCAACTATAGCATTAGCCACAACCTCCCCCAAAAGAACGGAAGCATTTTCAACATTATATACAACAAAGTCATAGTCGTTGCTTATATATCTTCTGCAATTTACAACCATTGGCAAAGCCAATTGTTCTGGCTTGTTGTAGGTGTAATGTTACTTGTGGTGTATATCTGGATGAATGGACAGAAAAGGCAAAATACCAGTGGGGCAGCGCACTATACCAAGTACAGATTTTTTTGCCTAAGTGTTTTAAACCACGCCCTTAACTACATCGGCCATGCCTCTATGGGAGACCCTCCCAGTTTCTTCATCCAACTTAAAGCCCTGCTCATCATAATGGCAAAAAGAGAAGACCTCCGACAAAGAGCCCTCTCGCAGGGCCCATGGGGCAAAGCAGTGCCGACCCCACGAGTAGCAAAGCTGTTTGATGAAGCATGACACACATTTGGGTGTGTGAGGGCTCTTACTTCCAATAAAGAAGATTTTCCTGATCACAATATCACAAAATCTTCACTCTTTTCTATAGGAACAGCTACCCTCCTCTGTGTATACTTCTTGATGGGAGCACGGGTGCTGGACATTGAATGGCTCCTACTCCCCACTTCTTTCGATGGTTTGAAAGGTTTTGGCCATGGGGCCTGATTCAGTGAATGACATTTGATAGAGTGTTTGAGTGGCGGGCTGTTAAACAGTTTTCACTTAGGTCAAAGATTGCTTGGGGGCGTGGCTGAGGCACCGCACAAGATGGCCACCTAGAGAGTTTTCTCCGCTGCCCCGAGACACGCGTCGGAGCATCTGCAGCGCTTCTCATGCAGTTCATTGTCCATAAACGCTCGCACCATGGGTCGGAAGGTTGACTCCCTTTGGTGAGCTTTTTTGCATCTTCCAACGCGCTGCATTTCAGGACTTTTCATCGCTTTATGTTTTCCTCTCATAACGGCCGCCATTTTGAATGCAGGCGAGTCAGCTGCATGTGTGGGATTTACTGCCTCATGGATATTTCTTTCACACGCTGGCTCCTCTCCTATTCTTTTGGACTTCCTGCAATGTTTTTATGAGCTGCCACATTATTGAAGAGATAACCGCCTCACTGTTCTTGCTTCCTGCCTATTGCATTGATGAGGCTCCATTTGCTTCTTCATCATAACTGCCACCACAGTTGCTGTGTGATTCCCTGAACTCCTTTATGTTGAAAAGTTAACAGGATTACCAGCTGTGCCTCTGCCCTTCCGTTCCTGATATTTTCGGGGCCCTCTGTGTCACTGTTGCTGTGCGCTTATTTTTTCATTATGCTGATTGCTTTTTTTGCTTCTATCACATCTTTATTTGCTCTACACGGTCAATTGTCACCGTTTTTGGAAGGATTAATTTTGGTCTCATTTCCTTGTTCATCATAACGACCCTTTGGTTACTCTACTAACTGAAGATTTTAATCTCTATGGGCAAATTGCATAATCCGAAGTTTGTTTTTATACCATCAAAGAGTGCTCCTGCGTCAACATCTTCTCACTCCTCTACTTCAGGCTCTCCTCCTAATACAAGTCAAATGGCGGGGGCTACTCTTAATTGCTCTTCCTCTACGCAGCCCCCTTCAAGCAAACCTTTTCCACCTACTGCGTCAACTAAACGCCTGAAGCACGACCCGCCATCTCCTGACAAGGCACCATCTCCCATCTCCATGGAACTACTTTTAGAGGAGATTCGCGCTTTTCGCCCGTTTGTAGAGGAGACCAATAACAAAATGCAGTTCCTTTAGGAGAAATGGTCATCAATGGATAACTGAGTGACATCTGTGGAGCAGCAAGTTTCAGACCTGCAAGTTAATTCTCAACGCATCTCTTCTTTGGAAAAGTCGGCCCTTGCTCTTCAGCAGCACACTGAGGACTTAGAAAACAGGAATAGGAGGAATAACCTAC
Source organism: Triturus cristatus (assembly GCF_964204655.1). Taxonomy (NCBI): domain Eukaryota; kingdom Metazoa; phylum Chordata; class Amphibia; order Caudata; family Salamandridae; genus Triturus; species Triturus cristatus. Next base: position 990,717,895 of record NC_140592.1, read on the forward strand.
GCATTTACGGATTGCCGGAGTCCCTGGAAGGTGATGACTCTGTGTCGTTCTTTTCTTCTTTCCTCCCGAAACTTCTAGATATGCCATCTACCACTTCTCTCAACATCCAAAGGGCGCACTGGCTTGGTCCCCGCTAATCTGCCTCGACTAAGCCACGTGGTGTCATCATTCTCTTCCTGAGGTTCACGGATCTTCTTTCAGTTCTCTCCACAGTTAGATCCAAACGTCAAGTCTCTTGGTTGGGTCAGAGAGTATTTCTGTCTCAAGATGTTTCCAATGCTACTGCTTCTAGAAGAAAATAATTCCTAAGTCTCCGTGCTCCTTTACGTTCTATTGGTGCTAGATATGGTTTATTCCATCCATTCATTTTCAAAGTTACTCACCAGAACCAAACATGGTCTTTCCTAGATCCAGCAGAACTTAAAAACTTTATTCATATTCAAACTAACAGTGGCATGGATACTTCCACTTCCCCTAGTGGTTGATTGCTTCATTTTCTTCTTCTTTGCAGGTCTTCTTTTTGGGACTATTTTACATTCATTTTTATTTTGTGATATAGCTGTTATATGGTGGCTCTTGCCTTTGTTGTTCTTTTAAACAGATTTATTATGGTTCCTTTCATTATATACTTCTCCTTTTTTGTTTGTTCTTCCTGACATATTAGTCCTTTTCAGATCTTGTATTTTTCTTTAGCTGTTTGTTGGTTGCTTAGTTTATGTATCCTCATGTATTTCTCTGTTGTTAACAATTTTTTGTATTGATTTATACAGATTGGTCGACTTTTTTATCTTCTGCCCATATGGTTCCCTTTCTGCGTCCTCATCCTGGTGCGGTTGGACTCCCAATTCTCGGGAGTCTCGTCTTGTCAAGTGTCGCCATTGTCCCATTACCCTCCTTTATGTCCCTCTCAGGTATGTTACTTTCAGTCATCCTTTTTGGATATGTACTGTCTCTTTTTGTATTTCTGTCCTCTTTTCCTTCCGCTCTTTTCCTTTTCTTTCCTCTTTACTTATTGATCGAACTCCTCTTTTCTTGGTTTGTCTTTCTCTCCTATTTTTCTATCCTCCTTCTCTTTCTCTCATTTTTTGGCTTTATAATACTTATGTGCATTTTTGTGCTTTTTGTTTCCACTGATTTTATGTTATTTGTAAATTCAAAGTTGTTTCTTGGAATGTGAAAGGTTTTATTAATCCCATTAAACGGCAGAGAGTTCTTTCCCATTTAGCTTCCTATAAGCCTGATATAGTTCTTTTGCAAGAAACCCACCTTAATGAAACTGAATCCCTCAAATTAAAGAGGAGTTGGGTAGGGTCAGTCTTATTTTCACCTTCCAACAACAAAAAGAATGGAGTTGCCATTTTATGTCACAAAAAGCTAAAATCTACTGTTTTGTCACAAGAAAAGGACACTGAGGGTCGATGGATACTAACTAAATTGCTAATTAATTCTATTCCTTTAACTGTTTTTAATGTCTATGGTCCTAAGCAACCGGATTGTTCTTTTTGAACTCTCATCACGAAAAAATGTATTCAACATAAAGATGAATTATTTATTTTAGGAGGAGACTGTAACCAGATTGTTGATCCATTCCTCGATGGCAAATCTGCGGTTCATTTCATACCTCACAAATCTCACAAACAATTTCTTGACACTCTCTTGCAATCACACTTTATTGATTCTTGGCGACTCTCGCATTCTGATACTTTGGACTATTCTTTATTCTCTCCTCCTCACTCATCTTTTTCTCGTCTCGACTATATTTTTCTTTCTCAACCTCTATCTCAAAACTTACTGTCTTCTTCTATCGAACCCATAGTTATTTCTGACCATGCCCCTATCGTAACGGTTCTTGACTTACTTCCACCACATCCCAAACCCTCCCGTTGGTGCTTCAATAGTGCACTTCTTATCAATCCGAATTTCTCTTCCTCTTTTCGTTCCTTTACCAGGGAATTCTTTCTACTTAATTGCGACCCTAGTACCCCTCCTCATATCCTTTGGGATTCTTTTAAGGCTACTGCAAGAGGCTTCATTATTGATTTTGTTTCTAGGAAAAAGAAGCAATATCTTCAAAAATGGAAAGCTTCCCTAGCACATATAAAATCTTTGAAGCATAAGTTTTATACCTCTTCAGATAAATGTATGTCACCAGACCTTTTAAGAGCAAAAGTAGAATTTAATAAATTTACTACTGACAATGCGTCTTCAATTCTTCTTCGTAGCAGTGCTCGTTATTATGGAGGCTGCAATAAATCAGGAAAACTCTTAGCTAATTATCTCAAATCTCGTAAAGAACGTACTCTTATAGATTCTACTTACTCTTCTGATAACATTCTCCTACATAAAGATAAGGAAATACTTGACCAATTTCAATTATTTTATCAACAACTCTATACCCCAGAATCTCCTCCTACGTCTTCTCTTATTCAGAATTATTTTGAGAAACTTCCTAAACCTCCCAATTCTCATCTCCATTTTCCGGACCTTGAACTTGACTTTTCACTACGCGAACTTTCCATAGCGTTGACATCACTTACTAAAGGTAAAACACAAGGTCCTGATGGTTTCCCCGTTGAATTTTATTTACACTTTTCTGATCTTTTGTTACCTAAACTTCTGATCCTTTTTCAGTCATTTTATTCATCTGGTAAGGCGGAAGGCACTTTTCAGGATGCTACCATTTGTCTTATCCCAAAAGATTGCCGGGACCCCCAATTATTTAAAAACTATCGTCCGATCTCTTTAGTTAACGTAGACTATAAATTATTTGCTAAACTACTTGCGTTGCGCTTAGATCCCTTTATGCCCCATCTCATTGGCAAGGAGCAATGTGGCTTTGTTAAAGGCAGGCTTACATCTGATAACTCTCGCCTGTTTCTTAATGTTTTAAACAAAGCCTCATCTCTTTCAATTCCTTTAGCTGCTATTTCTGTTGATGCAGAGAAGGCTTTTGACAGGGTTGATTGGTCTTTTTTGTTTGCTTCATTACGTTGGCACGGCTTTGGTCCCAAATTTATATCCCTTATCTCTCTGTTATATTCTGCTCCCAAGGCCTCGGTGCTTGTAAACGGTCAGCTCTCTTCGTCCTTTCCTCTTCGACGGGGCGTTCATCAGGGCTGTCCTTTATCTCCACTTCTTTTTGTCCTGGCTCTTGAACCATTTCTATCTTCCATTCTTAGCAATACCTCTATTTCTGGTTTTCCTTATGGTAACAATCAATTGAAACTTTCTGCATATGCAGATGATATTCTCTTGTTTATTTCCAATCCAGAAATGTCTGTTCCCCCTTTATTATCTGAATTTGATTCCTTTTCCTTGGTTTCAGGATATAAGATCAATTCAGACAAGACTGAAATCCTTCCTCTCACTACAACCTGTCTTCCTCATCTTTTTTCCTCTACTGGTTTTGCTTGGAATAGCTCAAAAATTAAATATCTGGGTATTTGGTTCTCTAACTCTATTTCTTCTTTAATTAAATAAAATATGTCCGCAGTTTTTTCCAGAATTGAACAATCGTTCTCTACCTGGAATCCTCTTTTTCTTTCCTGGTGGGGTCGTTTGGACTCAATTAAGATGATGATATCCCCTATTCTAATTTATATATTTTCCAAGCTACCTGTTCATATTCCTGTATTCTACTTTGAGCGTATCGATTCTCTCCTTTCGAAATTTCTGTGGAAAAATAAAAAATCTAGAATCTCTCTTACTATTCTTCGTAAACCCAAACCTAATGGTGGAGTTAACTTTCCGGATTTCCATCTCTATCATAAGTCCTTTTCTTTACGTCAAGCCTCGAGATGGCTCTCATCAAGCCCTTCCCCTTTTACTCCTCTTTGGCTCCTCATTCAACAAACATTACTATTTCCCTTCTCCTTCGATGAAGTGGTACGCTTCTCTGCCAAAACTCCCTATTCCTCATTTCCCTTATTCAAACATACTTCTTCTCTTTTAAAACCCTTGGTTCATCCTACTACCATTACACGTGATTCCTTTTTAAATACCCACATTTGGTATAATTCACTTATTCTTTTCAATAATAGACCCATCTTTTGGAAATCCTGGAGAGTAAAAGGCGTCATTTGGGTTAACCAACTCTTTGATGGATCATTTCCTTGCTCCTTTCCCCAATTTCAACTCTTATTTCACTGTCCCCGATCTATTTTGCCGAAATTTACTACCCTCATGGCAATAATTCTTGATCGTTATTATTCTCTTCCTTCTTTGTCATCATCAGCACCTCCATCTCCTCGTCTTAATATTCTCATTACCTTCCCTAAAGTATCTCTTATTTATAAATCTTTCGCCTCTCCTAACCCAGACCGCACCAAAACTAAAGTGGAGCTTTCCTGGGAAGCGGATTTTGGTTGTACTTGGTCTGTTGCTCTTTGGGATAAGCTTTGGTCCAGATCCTTAAAAATTTCTCGTTCTGCTTCTCTTACTCAATCTTTATTTTATCTGTATCATAGACTCTATCTTTCTCCTCTTTCCTTGTCTCGTTACTTACCCTCTTCTGATTCTAAATGCTGAACTTGTAGCACTTCTAATGCTGATCTTCTTCATCTGCTCTTTTTCGGTCCTGTTGTTTCTGCTCTCTGGGAAACAGTTTGGCCATACTTCTCTTGCATTTTTACATTTTCTGCTCCTTTCTCCATTACTCTTCTCTTTCTGGGTAGTCTTTCTGTCTCTTTAGAACTACCTTCACATTCACGTGGTCTTTTCGATCTCATGCTTGCTCTTGCATTCCAGCACATCTCATCTAATTGGAAATCTCTCACAAACATTTCCATACAGGGCTGGTGGAACACTTTATGTCATTTTCACAGACTTGATGTTGCCTTTGCCTCCTCCTCCAAACCAATACGTAATGTTGATCTTTTCTGGTTACCCCTCACTACCTACCTAGATCGATTGGCTTTGAAGATATCTACTCATATTAACTCAGAAAATTTTAAACCTCCTTGAAGGACCTCGACTCTCTCCTTCTTGTTACCTTTTACAGGTTTCTCATGTTAAATCACTTTTTATACTGTTCAGTTTGTATTGTTCATTTATGTCATTTGATTGTAGGCCATTATTATCTTTAGAGTTTACATTTTATAATCTTACTTTCTCTTCCCTCCTCCCTCCTTCCCTTCCTATCTTTCTCCCTCTCTCCTTCCCCTCCTATCTTTAAAATCCCCATAAAATGCTTTTTGTCTCTTTAACATTGATATTAGCATTGTCATTGATTTATGCTATGTTTGAACATATTTCCTGTTTACGCTGATATCTTGCTTGTTAACAAATTATTTCAATAAAGCTTTTCAAACCAAAAAAAAAGATTGCTGGGGTATTTAAGGGTGGGATTTATGGTCAGGAATGACTTGATGTATTAGTTAGGTTGGTATTAAGTCTGCAAGGCATTTGCCAGAACTATTTTGTTATTTGCACCTGTTTCATTAAAGCAGACTTTTCCAGACAAAAAATGGAGTGGCTCTGCATGTGGCGCTATCTCACCCGATGCCATACTTTTATTTGAAGAGTGAATGCCAAGGCACGCGCACACACGTCCTTACTCAGCCGGTCTGTGTCCAGCAGAGAGAGAGAAATTAAATGCATATACTCGCATCACGAGGCTCCACTCCTCTTCCTCAACACCAAGTCCTTTCTTCTTGTAGAGAGAATAAATGAAAGATCAAAAGGAGCATCAGAGGGACTGATTACCTGCCTGCTTTCTTGATATGAGTTACGATGACAATTCTCCTCAGGGGGGGTGCCTCTAAAATTGCAGCCTTAAAAATTGATAGATCCGAGCCCCCGTGTCATGGCAAAAAGGTTACCCCTCTGCCGGCTTCTCCCTTCTGTCACAATGATCGAGGTTAAGTGCGGATAAGAAAGCCAATTAAAATGGATCTGTCACACGTTTGTTATCCGGATGTGTCGCGCTATTCTTTCTCCAGAGTGGGCTGACAGTGGGGAATGGTAATTGAAATTCGTTGATGTTGACAGCTGGTGACTAATATGGAGATTTTTCATTTCCCAATTGCCGTAGCGCAGCAGAAGACGAATGCATATTAAGCCAGAAATTGGTGCAGACTTTTAGAGGAGAAAAAAACCCACATAAAGGAGCGAGCTGCCATCTCGATTTGACGAGGAGGCAAGGACGAGCCCTTTGATATGACAAGCTCAATGTGGGCTCTTTGCTGCAAAAGGAGGCCTTCATTGAGCGGGCGGGAAATGATTTATTTACTTATGGTTTTCATTCGGGTCCGACTCTAAAAAGGTGGTTTACGTACCCAGCACTGATGCACCATACAGACGTAAAAACAGTGCTTAATTTGTAAAAGAATGAGTATCAGTGCCCATAGCTCTCATGAGAAACCCTCTGCCGGAGCTATTACATGTAAGCGCGCCAAACACCAAGGCTGGTAGTCTTGAATCCACCTCAGACTTCTTTAATCCAGTGCTAGACACTCCCTGTCCCTTTAGCTCACCCCTGCAGGTACTTGCTTTCTCCCATTGTGACGGGTTTTTACGTCTTTCTCTTCCTACTTTGTTCCCCTGTATGCGGTTTCCCTCTTATGTTCCTGGGAAATGTCTGATAGGGAAAAATAAGTGCCGGTCCCCAAAGATGAGTGCCTGGGGCTCTCACCAACAAGCACCTGCTCAAATTAAACACTGCCTGGAAATGTTACCTGTCCTACAGATACAAAAGTGTACCCCATACTGAGAAATCCTGAGGGATCAACTAATTTGTTCAATGACGTGAAAATAGTACAAGTGAAGCAGGTTGATGCATCCTTTAGGGCAAAGCTCGGGGGGACTTGACCAAAAAGTCAAACAAATAGACTGATTTCTAGATTTGTTTTCTGAATTTCAAGAAACCAGCGTAGAATATGTGTCTTCTGCCACATCAATAGTATAGAATCTACTGCAAAATGCTGCAAACGCGACCCCTGCACTTTTTCAAATTTTGCAATTTCTGTAGCTAGCAGACCTTGTGAAGATAAAAATATATATATATATGAAGTTTGATTCCGTCAACTTTTCACCATTCGCACTCCCATAATTTTTGGCGGATTCTCTAAATGAGATACAGAATTATCAAAATGTCATGTCTATCTTTCTGTGATACGAGCTGGAGACCTGATCAAAGAAATACCTAACAAGATCAGAATGCACATACCCTTTGGTCTCAGATTTACTAAAGGTTGGTGCTTGCTCTATGCAAAGCATCACAAAGCAGTGCAAACAGCACAAAGTCTAAACCTCTTTGCACTAGCCCCCTCTAAAAGTTTTGCAAGAAAGGATATGAAATACCAGCATTTGTAAAGCGCACAGCTACCTCCGGAGAGGTGTCCCGGCACTGGGGGCCGTTGGGAAGATTAGCCGAGCTATTGCCCAGAGTCACATGGTGTTATGTTATGTTATGTTATTTTATATTTATAAAGCGCACAGATGCCACAGCCAAGCGGCGTCCCGGCGCTACAAAGGACGAGCAACATAACAACAGATGTATCGTACCAGCCATGACCACTAAGCCAAAGGAAACAAGAATGTTTTCACCGCTTTCCTGAAAGGAAGCAAGTCCGGAATAGATCGAATACTGACAGGCAATGTGTTCCAGAGGCTGGCTGCCAAAACACTAAATGAGCGGCCGCCCATTCTGGCTTTTTTAAAACGGGGAACTTTAGCCAGGAATTGACCCGTTGAACGAAGTGTTCTAGGCGGAGTGTAGTAAGAAATAGTCTGAGCTAGAATAGGAGGGGAAGCAAACTTCAGAATTTTAAAAACCAGGCACAGTACTTTGAATTTTATCCTCTGCCTGACGGGCAACCAATGAAGATCAGAAATGGAACTCCTGACTGAGCAAAACTTAGGCAAACCAATCAGCATTCGAGCGGCCGTGTTTTGCACACGCTGAAGGCGTGTGAGCTCTGCTTGATTGGTGCCCAATAAGAGTGCACTGGCATAATCCAATCTGGAAAGAATCATGGCCTGCACTATAAGTTGCCTAGTAGAGGCGTCAAAGAATTTAAAAATAGGCCTAAGACTCTGAAGAACGCCAAAACAGGTGCCCGCCACTTTCTTTGTGTGGGGGGTAAATGATAAATTGGCGTCAAGCAAAATCCCAAGATTCTTCACCTGAGTGACTGGTGTAGGAGTTTGGCCAAGCTCTGAAGGCCACCAGTCGTCTCCCCAGAGATGAATTTCTTTGCCCACCACTAAGACTTTGGTTTTTGTGGCATTAAGTTGGAGACGATTGTTGGTCATCCAGCTTGCCACCTCTCTAAGAGCTTTTTGAAAATTAGTGGCATTCAGCGTAGTATTCCCATTAAGTGCGACCGCTAATTGAGTGTCGTCAGCGTATGACACCATGGTAAGACCCCATTTATTGGCAACCTCCGTCAGCGGCCTCACATACAAGTTGAACAGGGTCGGACTAAGTGCCGAACCCTGCGGAACTCCTTGTGAAATAGGGCGGGGAGAAGACTCATAGGGGGGAGTACACACTTTAAAAGTACGCTCTGCCAGAAATGAGCGAAACCAGTCCAAAGCAGTGCCGTCCACTCCGGCTTCTCTCAGTCTCTGGAGCAGAATCGGGTGGGAAACAGTGTCGAAAGCGGCACTGAGATCCAAAAGGATCAGTGCCGCCGTCTGTCCAGAGTCTAACAGACTTCGAAGATGCTCAACCATAGCCACCAAGGCTGTCTCAGTACTATGGCCTGCTCTAAAGCCATTCTGGGAAGAATGAAGGATACCTGTATTTAAAAGGTGGCCAGATAGGATATTATTAACATGAGCCTCAGCAATCTTAGAGACCCATGGAAGCAAAGAAATGGGCCGGTAATGCTCTGGCTTTGCTGGATCTAATGTAGCCTTTTTCAATACCGGCATAACCATAGCTTGCTTCCATTTTATAGGCACCATCCCAGTACTGAGAGATAGCTTAATGAGATTGAGAAGAAACGGAAGACAGATCTCTGACAAATCTCTGAATTGTGCAGGTCTCAGAGGGTCCATCGGAGAACCCGATTTGACCTTCACCACCAGGGAATCAAATTATTCCTGAGAAGGCACAGGAAGCACTAATAATGGACTAGAGATGTAATTCATAGATTCTACAATGTTAATAGATGTGGCAGGGGGGGGCAAAGGATCTGTAGATCGCATCCACTTTTTCAACAAAGAATGACGCTAGTTTTTCACAATGAGCCTGAGAACCATTCCCCAACACAGCGGTTTTCCTGTTGGTTAAATCTTTAAGAACCTTAAAGATTAGTTTGGCTGGGTTAGCACAGTTCTTAAATTCTAAGGAATAGAAAGAAGCTCGTGCTTTACAGATGGCTCGATGGTATAACTTAATGCTGGCTTGATAACCCTGTTTAAGAATAGGGTCATATGCCTTGCGCCAGGCTCTTTCTACCCTTTTACAGGCGACCTTAAGGAGCCTGAGAGATTCATCATACCATGGGCTAGAGTGGCCAGGCCTAGTCTTACTCCAGCCTGCTGGTATTAAAGTGTCGAGGGCCTGGGTCAACCAATTACAAAAATAGTCATATCCAGCGGTAGCATCAGTAGGGAGTTCTGGTAGATGTTGTGATAGCAGCTGCTGAAAATCCTCAAAGTTCAGGTTCCTCCAAGGTCGTTTAAAAATGACAGGTGTAGTATTTCTAAAAGGAGAAACAATCGAAGTGATCCGAATATCAATCAGATAATGATCTGTCCAGATGATCGGTTTAGGTGGCAGTGCTTTCGCGTTATCCAAGTTCGTCAGGAAGGGGTCCAAAGTATGACCCCCAACATGAGTAGGACCGCAAATTAACTGATGTAATCTTAATGCCTCAAGATCTGTGAGAAAACTGCACACCGCAGAGGATAGAGGAGCATCCATATGAATATTAAGATCACCTATTACGCTGAAATTAGCTGATCTAAGGGCTAAAGCAGAGACTACCTCTGGAAGAGCTGACCGAAAGGCATCGTCAGGACCAGGGGGTCTATAAATAACCAAACCAGAAAAAATGAACTGAGAGCTCAACGAGATAGCGAAGTGAGCACTTTCACAGCCCACTATACTTACAGCATTCCATAAACAGGGATAGCACGTCCTTACTACAGCCGCAATCCCTCCACCTCTCGAATTACGGTGTAAGGAATACATAGTGTAATCTGTAGGCAAGGCAAGGTTAATCGCCGCCGTGGCATTGTCATGTAGCCAAGTTTCTGTTAGAAACAAAATGTCCGGTTTTTCATCGGTGAGCAAAGTAAATACATCTAGATGATGACACACTAGGGACCTCACATTTAGGTGAAGTATTTTGAAAGTAGTTGGGCAGTGAGAAACCAGAGGACGAGTAGCAATATTAATAGCGTTTGGTGGGGGCTGTAAAGCCATAATGGGCATGGGCGTAGGGAGTTCAAACCTGCACCCAATGCATTGCACAGGGCCCGAAAGGAGATCAAGTGGCCCATGCACACATCCACTCACCCTGTTTCTGTGGCTTCGTAGGTTATTTGCCGTAAGCATGATCAGCCTCCTGCGCGGCCTTCCTAGCCCTGCCGAAGCGCAGACGAGCGCAGACGGGCAGGACTCTGGCGCGACTCCGGCGCAGGGAAGGCGCCCACCACTGCGCATTCAAATGGCTGGTGTTGGGCTAACCTGCCACCAGCACCGGGGATCAAACCGTAAACCCCATGGTCCAGAGTCAGGCACCCTGGCCGCTGTGCCACACCTCTTCCACAAGGTGTGTGGATGTCTGGGATAGGCCATGATAAAAACCATTGGGCAGATTTACAAGAAAGACGCATCTGTAGAGATACGTCACTTTCCCTGCGCCACCATGCAAAACCCTTGTGTCACAATGGATGCGCCATATTTTCAATACGGTGCACCATGGCGCAAGGATTGACAGATGCGTCAGAAATTCTGATGCATCTGTTGACCCAAAAGTGACGCATTGCTGGAGATGCTCATAAAAGTGACGCAACGCCAGCAATGCGTCACAACAGAGAGGTGAGTCCCATTTAAAAAGCCTTGCGTTATTCCTTGCGTCTGGTCTGAGCAGGCGTAGGGATTTTGCCACAGCAAAGGCGTAGAGTGACGCAGTGAAATGTTGTAAATTTCACTGCATCAGTTCTACATGTCTTTTTGCATGGGAACTCCCACCCTACATACATTATACCTGGTGCAGGTATAATATGACTCAGAACTTTACAACATGACGCATCTCCCTAGATGCGTCACGTTATAAATGGGACACAACTTTTACACTGCCGCTGCATCACAAAACTGATGCAACGGCAGCGCAAAAGTGATGCAAGGGGGTTGTAAATCTGCCCCCATGGGTTTCAGTAGACAAATAGATGTACTAAAGTACTAAAACGCTTATTGAAATCAGTCGCAAGCAAAGTTTCAACAAGAATGTTCTCTGATATTCCACTGAGTAAAGTGATGTACACTGCTTGCAAGCACGGTGGCACAAGTAAGAGCGGTAGGGCAGGGTGGGGGGAGGAGTTGGTAGATGATGGGGTAGGTAAAATGAAATACAAAATAAATAACACCACTTACCTTGCGCTCGCCGCACCGTGGACTCAGCAATGCGGCGAGCGCAAGGCAATTGGTTTTATAAATCTTTTAAAGGTAATTTTACCTATCCCGTCGTCCATCAACTACCTCCCTCACCCTGCGCGGCCTTCGCCCCGCCCCACCTCTCTTACCTGTACGGCCACGCCTGACTGCTTGTGTGTTCGAGCTCTTTCAGGTGTTCTACATGTAGGAATTGCTCTAGAGGGTGTAGCTTCAGTACAAATCCAAAGCTGGCCACTGCTGGCACCCCTTTACACCATAGTGCAAAGTAGAGTGTCACGCATGTTATGTTATCCGCTCTTATATAGCTCCCCGACTCACTCCCAAAGGGGCATCTTGGTGTCTGTGACTCAATAGCGGTGCAGCAAAATTAAAATAGCCAGGTTTTTAATATTTTCTTTTTAACTTTTGGAGGTCCGAACAGGAACAAATATGCAGAGGGAGTTTGTTCCAGTGAAATGGGGCAAGATAAGAGAAGGGATGGATTCTGAATCTGGCAGTGCATATCCGAGGTATCTTTAAAAGTGATTTGTTAGTGAACCTGAGTAGACAAGTGAGTTGGTAGTGGCAGAGTCTGGAATGGAGATAGGTGGGTAGTGAGGGCCTGACAGATTTTCGCGTCAACCAGCAGAGCTAGAAAACGACACATTTTTTGATGGACAGCCAGTGTAAGGCTTCAACATAGGAGTGGAGGAGGACTGGGATGGAAGGTTGCAGGTCAGACGTGCTGCTGTGTTTTGCACTAATTGCATGTTAGACAGCAAAGTGCCATTGGCTGCCACAAGTAGTGCATTACCATAGATGTGGCAAGTAGCAATTACTGCCTGGACCAGAGTCTTTCTGAAAGTAGAAGGAAGCCAATGGAAGACTTTTTTAAGGAGGCGCATGGTAGCAAAGCAACTGCCAAAGGTAGTGTTAACGTGGTTTTTTTATAGTGAGGTTTTGGTCGAGCTCGATACCCAGATTCTTTACAACCTGTTTTGAAATTTGGGTTGGTCCAAACTCCATGGGCCATGAGCTCCTGTGCTTTGCCAAATAGTACAATCTCAGTTTTCTCTCTGTCCAATTGGAGGCAGTTTTCAGTCATCCAGTCAGCAGTTCTCTCATATAGGCAGCAAACCGAGATTTAACCACTTTCAGATCTTGCCCGCAAGAGATGAGAAGCTGGGTGTTGTCGATGTATGATACGTTCTCAAATGCACACTCACTAACAATTTGCGCCAAGGGGGTACATAGACATTAAATAATGTAGGACTCACGGAGTAACCCTGCGGGACTCCTTTACTGATAGACAAAGTGTGCAAGGGACGATTGCAGTCTGCTGGAGGATGTGGAATCCATTGTTTTCTGTTAATTTTAATTTTAGAAGGATTATAGAGGGTGTAATCCTAATTAAAACTCAAATAACACATCCGAAGGCACACAGCAGTTGCAAACCTTGCTGAGCTGGTAAATCAGCATATTGCTTTGTTTTTTCGTGAAATTGATTTTGCGCTCCATCTTTATGTGGCTGTGACCTCCTCTCCCCTTGTTGCTCTATTTCTCACACACTTTTTTCTGTTTCTCTCTCTGGAGTTCATTCACCACTTTGTGCACAAGCTTCCTATTCCTCTCTATCTTCCTTTCTGTCTATTCGGTGCAGCTTTCACCCCTGTCAATTCACCAAGCCACATAATTCCACTACACAAATACACTACAGCCACACAATTCAACAACTAACAATTCCAATACAACCTACACAATTTGACTCCACACCACATACATCCACTCCACTCCAAAACAAATCATATGGGTAAAAGACATTGTCATTTACAACGCCAATAGCTGTCACTCTCCCAAATGCGAGACCTGTTGCATTGCAAATGCTTGTGTTATCTGTCTCCACCCAGGAAGCCACTCAACTCCATTAGTAGCCACTCAGATCCCCATTATGAGTGGTGTGAAATGATAAGTGGCTGCACATATGTTTCTGTTTACTCTGAAAAGGAGAGCGGGGTTGTGAACCTCCTGAACCTTGAAAGCCAGTAATTTAGAGTTAATTCATGCTTCCAACGCTTAGCCTGGGCTACTCGGGAAGGTTAAGGGAAAGGGTCCATCTCGTGCTCCTTGGCCCGTATTAGTCGTAGTGCCCTTTTCCATGAGAGTGTACTACTCACAATGCAGAAAGTGAGAAGTGTATGTAAATGGCCCAAATCTACTTTGTACTGCTTTTGTTACTCCGAATTGCAAAAGGTATTTTCTGCGACTTTAAGGGCATGATTCCCATAGATTTTCTGAGTATGTGGGTAACAGTGTCATGAATTTCAAGTTCCAATTCACTTGTATCTTACTCCAAACGAGGGGCTTTTTATAGTTTTTTATTTTTTATATTGCGCACACTTGACCTGAAGGTATCAGAGCACTTTACATGAGCAGCAGTTACGTTACAGATGGACACATTCATTTTGTTAAGCACGGGGAGATAACGTGATTTTCCCAGAATTACAGGATATTGGGCGTCCCTGCCGAGACTCAAACCTGGTTCCCCAGCTTCGAGGTGGAGCGCTTTTGCCATTAGGCCACATCCTCTCCCGAAAGCTCACTTTAGAGTTTCTTGATGAGTTACTTAATCACAACGTGACGGAAATCCCATCTGCCCTATTACAAGTGCTAAATAATATAATGCACTTTTAGTAAGGTAGATGGATTATTTGCCATATTTGTGATGGAGTAACCCATCCACCTAAGTGTAAATCAGGCCCTTGGTTGTTGTGTTGTGGTATGTTATTCCTTGCTCCTATACCGTGCAGCTGCTACTAGTGGGGTGTTATTTCACTCATACTCATTGTAGCGATTAAAGGCAGCCCTACGTGTTTGGTTGTAAAAGGGAGTGATTATAAAATGACCTATTTCGGAAGAGTTGGGTGAGGTGCATACAATCTTGAAACATAGTCTGGTCAGTATACACTAAGGTGCCGATTCCGATCCTGGAAAAACCGGGTACGAACCGTCGGTCGGAGTGTTTTCTCCGTCCGACTCGTACCCGGGAAAAAAACAGTGCAAACATGCAAGTACTATTCGCACGGAAACACCATTTCCGTACGAACCGTAAAAAACATCGACCGACGAAAATATCCATACAAATGTGATCCGGGAAAGCGCCGACGTGACGTCGGAACGCATGCAGCCTGCGTTTCACGAACCCGGAAGTACGATTTGCACCCACAGCAGTCCGGACGGCAATAATTTTACGGCACCCAAAAAGTGCCGGGAAAGCCAAGTACGACGCGAAACGACCAGATTAGGGGGCCCGGTACGCGCCGTACCGCCCCCGTGAGTACGCACCGAACCCCCCCAGCCCCCGTGAGTACGCGCTGAACCCCCCCAGCCCCCGTGAGTACATGCCGAGCCCCCCCCAGCCCCCGTGAGTACGCGCCGAACCCCCCCAGCCCCCGTAAGTACGCGCCAAACCCCCACCCGTGTATGTACACCAGTGTATGTGCGGACCGTACCCCCACCCGTGTATGTACACCAGTGTACGTGCGGACCGTACCCCTACCCGTGTATGTACACCAGTGTACGTGCGGACCGTACCCCCACCCGTGTATGTACACCTTCTTCCTGAAGTTTCTCTTGAGGGTTAAAACTGTCCAAAACACAGATCCAAGGGTCCAGAAGTTCTGAGATGGTCCGTGAAATTTGGAACTACAATTCCCACAATGCACCTCCCCAAATCCTTAAAGGTCTGCTAGACGCACTCCAGGCTGGGGACATCTTGAGGGAGATGGTGCACGGAAGCTCTGTTAATCTGCTGCTTTCAAGGAGTCCCCTCCTTAATCCTTTTTGAAGCAAGGCAAAGTCCTCAGGGCTGTAGTTCCAAGTGTGCAACAGGAGCAGTCCTTCAGATTGCAATCCTTTGGGGTGCAGACCAGGGTTCCAGCAGGGCAGTCCTTTTTCTCCTTCTAGTTGCAGGCAGCAAATCTGAGTTGCTTCGCAACTCATACATATTTATTCACTGATCTGGGTCGACAAGCAGGGGGGCATCTCTGTCCAATGAGGTGCAGGGTGCCACCCAAAAGTATGACAGCTTCCTCCAAAATGTGGCACATTCTTGTCCCACAAAGCCCTGCACTTTAAAATTCAAGATGGAGATTTTCTCTCCTTTAGAGTGAGAGCTGGCTAAACCAACCTATTGGTGTGGCTCATTTCCCTTAATACTCCCTCTCCACCTTGTGCAAATTCTATTCCCGGGCCTGTCATCTGGTTGAGGGTACAGGAAGAGGAGGTAGGCCTGGCTGGCATTCCTTACTGTCCTGCTTTCTTTGAAGCCCAGTTTGATTAACCCCCCCCCCACCAGGCCTGTTCTCTGCAGCTGCACAGTTCCCACCAGATAACCTCTGCTCTATGCAGGCCACTCATCACCTCATCAAGGCTGACCAATCAGGAGAGGCTGCTATAAGGCCGGATTTTGGCTCACATGAATAAAAGTCCTATAACCTAGGTTCTGTACTAGTTATGATAAATTCAACAGTAGCAAGTTGTTGGATATATCATTGCCAATCTTTTAAGTGCTTGAATGATATTTTGCTCCTTCCTAGCAATATTTATACCTTAATAACATATTCCATTGTTAGCCTATGGAGCTAATTATCTACAATAGGGTAAAATTAAATTGAATTAATGAATGAATGAATTATTTATTTGATAATGCAAACGAATAACCCCCACAGGGGTATCTCGGCGCATGGTCAGTGCAACAAGTTAAAACTGGGTTAAAACAGAGCCTTATTTAGTGCTCACCTATATTTATTGTAGTCAGGACTGGTTTTGACATGAAATGGCAATTTTGTTCCAAAGGATAGAAGCCATATAGTAGAAAGATCTTCCACCACATCTGGATCATTGAATGCAAGGGAGAATGCAGGGGACTACCAGTGATTTCTAGCAGGGTGATATCGTTGGAGCCTCTGCCCAGCCAGGTTTTATAGGTTAGGCAGCATATTTTGAATATTATCCTGGTTTTACTGGCAGCCAGTGAAGGGATTTTAGGAGGGGAGCAGAAGCTGATCTGTGTGGTTGATTACAAATCAACCACGCTGCTATATTTTACGCCACCTGTAGTTTCAACAATAGAGACTCCTTTGCAGAGGCAAGTAACATGTTGCCGTAGTCCAGTCAAGTCACGACAAGAGCCTGTAACAAGGTGTCCCTAGCAAATAATGGTAGAAATGGAAAGTAGATGCAGCACGTAGAAACAAGTGCGTGTTGTAGATTTGACTTGATCTTTCATGTTAAATTCCTGGTCTAACTAGATTTTTACTACCTTGCTAGGGATGGGGGCCTTGCCTAACTCTGGTGGCCACCAGTCGCAGGGTTTGAGCTTTCCCAAACAGATTAATCTCCATTTTCCCTGGGTTCAGCTGTAGGAAATTATCTGACATCCACTTAATAATCACTTTGTGTCCTCCAAGAACCGATCCTTTACTTTGTCAAAATCCTTGTCAACGGTTAAAACCAGATGAGAATCGTCTGCATATGACAGGATCTCAATCCCATATGCTCTGATAACTTTTGCGACTGGAACCATATAAATGTTAAACAATGTGGGCTTCCTACATGACCCTTGGGGGACCCCTTTACCAACCCGCCTGGGCTTGGCTTTGAAGGAACCCAGCGAGACGCACTACATTCTATCTTTCAAGGAAGTCCTGGAACCAGGCCAGGGCAGGCCATTCAATCCCGACATCTTTGGAGTAGCAATTGGCAGTTTTTCCCTCACCAAGGCATATAAAGCACCTCTTAAAATGCCCCTGCTTACAGGTAAATGGCACCCCATCCCTGGGGCTCCTGGGGAGACGTATATGCAAAAATAAGGTAGATTACCATTTTGGAAGCACCTTTAATTCCAAAGTCGAATTTGCATATAATTTACTTTTAAAGACAGTCTGGAAAGCAGGGCTGTGTTTAAAAATGACAGCAGGCAACACAGTAGTGCACACTCCAGTGCAGGAAATCTACTGGGCCTCTAAACCCCCCTGCCCTATTATATACTAGGAACATATAGGTAGTTTGAATCCCCCTTGCCTTAATATATGCTAGGGACTTACAGGGGTCTGTCATTGCCAATTGTAGCTATACCTTACTACAATATGCACTTTTCATCAGAGCACTGGCCCTGGACCTGGTTAGCAGAGCCCAGGGCACGGTTAGCGTCTGTTACCACCAGTATGAGTCAAAGAATGGGGGTGA
Organism: Triturus cristatus; assembly: GCF_964204655.1. Classification (NCBI taxonomy): domain Eukaryota; kingdom Metazoa; phylum Chordata; class Amphibia; order Caudata; family Salamandridae; genus Triturus; species Triturus cristatus. The sequence continues at coordinate 990,735,692 of NC_140592.1, forward strand.
ACAGGGCAGAACGGATGATTTCTCACACTAGTCATGCATGGACCTGGGACTCTTTTGAGGTCTCTGTGCATTACCTCTAATGGGCACAGTGAGAACACTGAAGAGGGCATGATGATGATGATAGTACCTAGGGAATGGCATCAGCATGTATTAACTGTAAACAATCTGTGTATGTCAATGCATTGAATTACGTTTCAACGCTTAATTTTAGTGGGAAGAACCAGTGTGGGGAGGCACACGTGCAAACTCACTTGCACCTATCCGCTCACAAGTGCACACATATACTGACACCCACCCATCCACAACTACTCAAAGCCATCCATTCATATTGTCTGATAAAGACAGTCAGTCCTGGGTACTTCTTGGCAAAATCAGAAGTGCCCAGGGCTGACTCTATCAGTAACAGTTCCTCTTGTCATGACATGAGGTGAAAGATCTTCAAAGGTATTTGCCAGGTCAATGTCAGCGCCCTCACGACTGTGAGATCTTCACCCTAAGGAAATAATCTTCATATATTTTTTTATTTTAGGAATCCTTCTTTTGGATTATACATGTGGATTTATTTAGGAGTATGCTTCAAATAGAAATGCACAATTAATTACGTCATTGAGGTATTCGATTCATTGCAACATGATAATTCCGCTTGCTTGAATATATTCATATTTATATTCACACGGTTTGAATTGCTTTTCTACTTATTGCTTTTATATAATGAACAAGGCTTCATAGAAATTGTTATTTTGATTTCTCAGTTATTGTTTTTAAACAGTAAGCAATGTTTCACAAAATACAGGTAGGTGAAAATCTAGAGGGGCTACATTATCAATTGTATATTTTGAAAACTTTCAACAATGTTTAGACAGAGTATATAAACTAGAGTGAAGCGTTGTAGAGAGGAACTTCGATTTAGGAACTTCAGACTGAGCGTCATGCAGTAGCTGTAATCAGATTACCTTGCTGACGGCTGCAGAACAGACACAATAAGTCCTTCAATAAGCTGATTTCCCTGCTCGAGCACAACATAGCTGTTGAGTCATGGAGACGAGTACTGCAGCTGCTGTCTTTATTGAACACTGCTTCTATTGTTCAGAAAAGGTATGTGGAAGTACGACATCTATGAGACTTGAGTAGGCCCATTTTAGTGCTCAGATCTGCTTACTTAGTCAGGAGAATGGAGGGTTCCCAGTTACCAATGTAGAGAAACTCTAAGCTACTTTAATAATGTTACAATATTTTCTCTTGTTCCGTCAATTGACAGCTATCATTCAGACTGGGAAACATCCTTTACAACGCATGTTACAACGCATGTCATTACCCCACATTTTTTACTCTGCAAAAACCTTTACAACGCAGGGCTTTACACCACAAACCATTACAACGCATTTCCCATTACAACGCGCTGGTGCATAGAATAGTAAATTGCGTTGTGCTGGACAATGCATTGTGATGGATTGCCTTGTAAAGCCATGCATGGCAAAAGTTTTGTGGAGTAAAAAACGCGGGCTAATGGCATGCATTGTAAATGTGTGTGGAGTAAAGTGTCCTATTCATTGAGACTGTCTTGTTTATTGTTCTAAGCAGCTATTCATATTGTGTGAACTAGAATAGAATTTTAATTGTAATAAATCCTGAGAACATATTCCTAGTGTTCTTAGATCAATTCTTTTTATTGGTTTTCCAGATAGCAACAATCACATAATCAATACACAGTGCAATCGCCCACAACCCAGAGACCGGCAGTGCACAAGCTTAGTGTGACCACAAAAATGGGACCTCTAAACACAATCAACCCCCAACCTTCCACACTCCTAAGCTTTCATAAAGTAAATAGCAAACACCACAATATTTCTCGCATGACCCTAAGTATTCGTCCCTTAAGTTTGTTCCCTGATCCCAGATTGTGGGCATTAGTCTGTGGCCATCAAAAATGCTGGGGGGTCATGAATCAGATGTAGCTATTTAAGATATTTGTGGCAGGTCAGTTTGTAAGGAGCCCACAATTCTTGATTGATGTCTAGCTTAAGCCCTCCTGCAAGTGAAAACTTCTTCAAGCCCAGTACTAGCCATGTTTTGTGCTCTGTAACCCTATTCGTGCAGAGAGTGAGGGCCATCTGTTGCCCTCTCATGGATTTCAGAGGATATGTCAAGGGGTTTGGTAGGCCCAACAAGGTGTACGTGGGAAAGTGCAGGATTTGTGTGTCAAAGGCTGACTCAACAGCTTCTAGCACTTTTCACCAGTACCAGACCAGCTTTGGCCAATCCCATAGCAAGTGCAGTAGAGTGCCTATATTCCCATAACCCCTCCAGCATCGCGTTTCCAATCAATTCTGCCGTCTGGCATCGGCTGTCTCACACGGCTGCCATCTTGCCCAATATAACCTCCTAGTGTTCTTGAGTATGTCTATTCATTCTGAAAGAGGCTTTGGGTTCTACTAAGTATTACTGTGAGTCTTACAGGACTAATTGTTACCTAAAGCATATTTCACTCAAGTAATGCTCAGTGGGTTGCAGAAAGTTTTAGTGTACTAGGTTCTATGTCTCTTGTTGATACATTGACTAATCCTAAGTGACGGAGTGTGTACAACAACTCATGCCCAGGCCATCACCTGGAGAAGATTTCCAGAAAACATATCACCGGCAAACCTTGGCTAAGGCTATCAGGCACCCGCGCATTAGAGCATGTGAAGCTTTCGTCTGCCTAATCATGACATAGTCAGTGTTTTTCAGGCTGACCTTTTGATTCTGCCTCAAAGACACTCAACATGCCTGGAAAAGGGAGGGGGCAGAGCTCATGCACCTCATTTTTGGATAGTCTGAATACTTATGATCTGCCTTGCATGTCATGTCAAGTTATGATTTGGTATTATATAATTTGATATGAGTTATGGTGCTGTGTAGAATTGTTTGGTGGGATAAGGTATGACGACTAGTGGTTGGTCTCATGTGTTGGTTATATGATCTAGTGTTATGAATTATATATTGTATTATACAGTATATTATATATACACTGTTATTTGGTATTGTAAGTGTAATTTCCTACTGCATTTGAGGCTCAGTGTGATATGGTGATGTGCACTATGGGGTGTTATAATGTGTGAGATGGAGCTGTGTGATGTGATGTAGCCATATTTGGTGCTAGATGATGTGGTGTGATTTGATCTTGCATAGTGGAGGGCAGTATGGCCTGATATGTTGAAGCATGTCGTAATTTAGTGTGGTATGGTCATGGTGTAGTTAGTGATGTAGTTAATCATGTAGTTAGTCATGAAGACTTAACTCGGAATGACTATTTAACACACACCAAAAGATCCCAACTACCATTATGGTAATGATTGTTGTATGGTTGCCAGACTGGAACAAATTATATAGGGTCATCTAATGGTTAATTAGTATTTTTTTCTGCTCAGGAGTATGCCAAAGGTTTCAAAATATAGGGCATGTGTATGCTAGAGTATCTGTATAAGTTACATGGGGGCCGGAGAAACACATTGAATCAGCAAAATACATTGATAAGAACAAATTCTGATGATCTTTTGTGTAGATAGTTGTGCCAAAGCTAAAAAAAAACCAAATATTCAATTATTAAAGTCACAAGACACGATACCCACAAAATATCAATCAATCAATCAATCAAGACATTTGTAAGGCGCACTACTCACCCGTGAGGGTCTCAAGGCGCTGGGGGGGGGGGGGCCGTGGGAGGGGTGCTGCTAATGCTCGAATAGCCAGGTCTTGAGAAGTCTTCTGAAGGTTAGCAGGGCCTGGGTCTGCCGTAGGAGGATGGGGAGGGTGTTCCAGGTCTTGGCGGCGAGGTGGGAGAAGGATCTGCCTCTATTTTAGAGGGTGGGAGATCAATGTAACAGAGAGGAATAACAAAACAACTAATGCTGATGATACCACATCATATTACACATGATTTCTGTATACAATATGTACAGTGTACAAAACACTGCAGTGTATGAAACACTGATCACAAAATACTGGTCACCAATATTCCCTGGACTACTGCTGAGCTCCCAACATTTTCTTTTTTATTCACAAAGGGGAACACTTTCCTTTTGTAAATGTGTTTAACTTGGCATCCTTGGTGTGGTCTCCCCTGACTTTTATGCCTTCTGACCTCATGCTTTGTTGACTTCATTTTTACTGGCTTTAGGATTCCGGGCACTTTACCACTGCTAACCAGTGTTAAAGTGCATATGCTCTGTACTCAAAACATGGTAACATTGGCTTATCCACAATTGGCATATTTAATTTACTTATAAGTCCCTAGTAAAGAGTACTATACATGCCCAGGGCCTGTAAATTAAATGCTACTAGTGGGCCTGCAGTAGTGGCAGGAGTGATTGTGCCTCCCACTTCAGTAACCCTTTAAACATTGGCTCAGGCTTGCCACTGCAGAGCCTGTGTGTGCAGTTTAAACTGCCATTTCGACCTGGCAAGTTAAGCTACTTGCTAAGCCCAAACCTTCAAACTTAATACATATAAGTCACCTTTAAGGAAGGCCCTAGGTAGCCCTATGGGCAGGGTGCAGTGTATTTAAAAGCTAGGTCATTTAGTTTGAGTTTTACATGTCCTAGTAGTGAAAAACTTCTACATTCTTTTTCAATACTGCTAGGCTATCTCTCCCATAGGTTAGCATTGGGATTGCCTTAAAACATCTTTTAAGTGTAACTTCCAATTGGAGAAAGACAGAGATTTGGAGTTTGGTGTCTCTGGACTCGCAATTTAAAATCACAACTTATGGTGAAGTTGATTTTTAAATTGTAAGGCTGAAAATGGCACTTTATAAAGTTGGCATTTGAATACTTTAACTATTCTGTGCCTTTGCCTGTCTCTCAATACACAACTGCGTTGGGCAGCTGGACTTTGTGCAAGGCAACTTGCTGCGCTGCGTAAATGGGAGACATCAGAAATGATCCATATTTAGAAAGATATGGCACTTTTCTGCTGCCTCCGTGCGCCAGAGCACACTGTGCTGCCAAGCTCTAATGCAGGCATCCATGCACCATGGTGCAAGGGTGCCTGTGTAACAAGCAGGATTGTTTTTGTGCAGGAAGGGACACCATCCTGCATATAAACAATCCATAAAGTCATTTTCCTTTTTTCAATGTGAGATGAGGAATGCATCACACAATACACCTGGTCTGGGAATTCTACCATTTTGACTCATTCCTAGGTTTACAACTCTTTGTAATCCTGGGAGCGCGCCAAAATCCACGGCTGGATGCATATAACCATCCGCATTCCACCCATTTAACACGTCCCTGCTGCAAGTTAACGCAAGGCAGCGAAATGCGCTCCCTTGAAATGCCTTGGGTTGACTAAACAACACAGAGTCATGCAAGGTGGCTTGCGTAGTCTAGTAAATCCCATTTAGGGGCTTGCTAACACAAGGGCAGCACAAACCATTTGTAAATCTGACCCTTAGTGTTCTGACATTCTACCGCCTCCCCAACCACCTCCCTGAGTAGGCCTTAGAATAGTCAACTTTGCTGCCCTGAGATTCAAGTTCCACAGAACCTAAGCAAGAATGTGTAAATTTCTAAGCTTTCTCAGTCATTTGGTTAATTTATGACTTAAGCCTTCTTGAACATCAATCAACAGGTGAGTAAAGAAATCTGAAGTGGCATGCGTGGTCACAGGTGCATGGCTTGTGTTTTAAGGGATGGACTTAAGCTTTTTTAGTTTTTGCCAGGACCAAAAAGTAATGAATTCATGGGTTGCCTTTGAGATTTATGGTTCCTGGACCGATGCTGTACAGCAGATACACAAATAATTAACTCTCCTTTGCAGTTCTAGGTTAACAATCCAGAAGACCTTCCAGGTCTCTAGGGATGGATGAATGCAAGTTGTTAATTAAATCATTGAGTCAAATAGGGGTGTTATTCCTGGTGTCATTCCCGAAAGTCTAAAGCTTGGTGACTATTCCTTACATTCAACATCCTCTCAATGAAAACTATTTTACTTTAACCCCTACCTCTTCCCCCATCCAGTATCATATTTGGACTTTCTTTTCTCCAAAAAGTTTTCCACTACACAATACTTTCCTCTTGTTCTGTGTTGATTCTCTTGAGGAACTGATTGTGTATATCATGGCCTACAAGCTTCATCTCTCCATTTGTGAACACATTTACATTTTTGAGGCTATTGACATATGACGTCCTGTATAAATATGAACCTTATTCTGGCATACTTCTGGACCATGTCCAACCTTTTTTCCCTCAGCAGACATTCCAACTGACCTGTTTCAAATGATATCTACTTGATCCACTTGTGGCACATGTTTTTTTTTTAAACATTACACTTCCAGAGATAAAATAAAAAAAATTGCTCTTGTTAAAAAAAAAAGAAAAAATTCACATCAAATATAGAGCAATAGACATAAATAACCAATTTCGATATACAAATTGTATGAACTGAAATATTATTCATAGCAACTCACCAAATGTTTAACAAATAATATGCCTGTAGCTGTATCGATTACAAACCAGCTGGAATTTCCTACTGCGTCTCGGTGTGGAGATGTGGCACTAACTCTAAAAATGTACAGTTGCTAGTCTAAGACATCATTTCATGAACAGAGAAAGTGTCAATAAAATTATCACTTCACCTTACGCTAACTACTAAGAACTCACTTATTTTCAATCGTGTACCTTGTCATCCTACAAGAGCTTAATTCAAGGCCTGCTGCTTAATCGAAGACATTGATTGGATAGTGAAGTTGCAACAGTTTTTGTTTATTTAACGTTCACAAACATCTATGGAGAATTTTGTTTTGCAGTTTGTATGAGAGAATTGTGCCTTTAGCAACTTATGTTGCGGATATTATTTAACACCAACAAAATGATTCTGCTAGAATATACCTTGCAGAAAACAGGGCTCGATTACGAGTTTGACGGTCCTGGAGCTGGCCGCCATTCCATCGCCCTGCTCCAGGGCCACCAAACTTGTGTGCACACCGACCGCCAGATTATGACTTTTTCGGTCGCTGGCGGGCACTTCTTTGGCATTCCCAGGCGTTGCCTGGGAAATATGTACTGCAGTCGGAACGTCAAAGGCAGTACCTGCACAGCATGGACTGCTGCAGTCTATGCCGTGCAGGTACTGGTGTGCATGCACACAGGGGTACACTCCATGTGCCCCTCCTGGATGCACCCCATGGCCCAGAGACAACAGTTGTTATTCTTTCTACCTCCAGAGAACTGGGAAATGGTGCTGGCCCCTGTCAAGGGAGTGTTGTCTCTATGTGGGGATGCAAACCAGATTCGCCCTGCTCAGAGTTTTTTGCCACACTGAAATCGGGTTCAGCGGGACTTCAAAGTAAAGTTATCTAGCATCAGAGAGCCCTGCATGGCTGCAGCTTATAGCCCTGCCCCACCGGTGGATTTTAATAATCAAAAATGTATCCCAGTGGCAAAACAAACACGATGGCTTTCAAACCAGATTTGTTGTGCTTAGATTTATTAGTCGAAAACCAGTGGCCTCAGCAGGAACTCATCAGTGATGTTTTTGTCTGCCAGAAACATTGTGGATGTCCTGTCTGTTGTATTATAAGTGAGTTATAGTCATTAGCACACTAAATAAAAAAATGGGGATATCCAGCCATATTTAGATGGACTACACATGGACTACCCTGTCCATTAAACTCTAAACAAGGCCCTACATTTCAAGGTAAAACGTTGAACAAGGCAACCCACTAGGTGTATCTGGCAGGGAAGGTGATGCGTCAGTTGCAGGTGCAATACCTCAGGTACTTGAGGTAATGCGGTGACGATGACACGTTCATGTCATAGCGCGGTGCGTTGATTCTACAGTGTTGATGTTGAACCATCATGCCGCAAGTGCTGTGTTGGAGTCAGAGCACTGCATCATAGACTTCGGTGAAGAGGTGCTTGAGACTCACACATTGGCGGTACTTCGGAGGCACTGCAGCACCGTCGGGGCTTGCATTGTAAGTTGCGGTCATTGCGTTGTGCACTCAGCGAACGGGGACCACAGCTTCGGTGCAGGCAGTGGCAATGCATCGATTTCTTGGTTGCAGCACCAGAATCACCTCCAAGGTTTGAGGACCGGGCTTGACACAACTTGGCAGGTCAGGACTCGCAGCAGAGGAGCCCAGGTGCTGGTAACAAGATGCAGGTGAAGTCCTTGATGGCCCTGAGACTTCCAACAAGAGGCAAGCTCAACTCAAGCCCTGAGAGAAACTTTAGAAAGCAGGATGAAGAGAGAAAAGTCCAGTCCTATCACTAACGGGCAAGAAGCAGCAGACATCAGGCCAACATAGCAAAGCAAGTAGCAAAGTGACAGTTCCTACTATCAGTCCAACAGCTCTTCTTCCTGGCAGAATGGCCTCAGTCCACAAGTATATGATGTAGGAGGTCCAGTACTTTAACCCATCCTAGCCTTTGAAGTAGGGAGACTTGAAAGAAATGTCTTTGTAGTGCACAAGACCCTGCCCTTAAAGGCCCTGGATCCAGACAGACAACAGGGGGGTATGCAACTCCTTGTGTGGTGACAGGCACAGCTCTATTAAGGTTCAAGTGTCAGCTCCTCCCACCACTCTAGCTCAGAGAGGCGCATCAGCCTGGTGATGGGCCAACAGTATATGCAGGGTACACCTCAGCTTTGTGTGTGACTGTCTAAAGTGAATTCACAAAGTCCAACTTTCCAGCCCAGACGGGTAATCTATGCACAGGCAGAGGCACAGAATGGTTGAAGTAAGAAAATGGCAACTTTCTAAAGCTTTCAACCGGAGCTCCCCGAATCGGTAATCCGACCAGGCGCACACCAATTGTGGTGCACACAGCTTGGTGGATGGTCTCCACTACGAAGTGCCATTCATATTGTGATTCGCACACCAATCTCTAATTGTTCGTCTGAATATACCATCTTTATTATTACAGCAACTCATCATCTATTTGGACAATTGCTTTGATTGGCTTTCTTGCTTGGACTGCTACTCCAGCTCCATACAGATGCCAGATATTGGCATGATTACTGAAAAGTGCCCTCTGACCCTTGGTGCACAAATTAGATTGGAATAGACATTTTACATCTTTCTTGCCCTGAAGTCCAATGTTTGATGGATGAAACACGTTGGCTGATGGTTTTTTAGAATATACAATAATAAAGGTAGAGAAAACCACGTGGACCGTATAGAGACTGTCATTTACAAATAAGAGTCAAATTGGATTGTGAAACTTTGATGCCCTTTTCATTTAAATGTTTGCTTTTTTGTGGTGCGGCTACGATTGTGTTTTGTTGTACTATATTCCCTTGGGAAGGGAGACACCCTTGGGCAGGGGGTGTGTACAGGGACGTGCACACAAGGATTCATAATATTATCCAACATAAAATATCAGTTAAGCATTCAACTTTAAAAAAGTGGCATTTTCATATCTGCAATTTAAAAACCAACTTTACTAAAAGATGTGCTTTTAAATTGTGAGTCCAGAGACACCACACTTTAATTTTCTATCTGCTCCTAAATTTGAAGAGACACTTGCAAACCTATGGAAGAGATAGGCCTTGCTATTGTGAAAAATGAATGCAGCTGTTTTTCACTGCCAGGGCATGTCAAACTTAAAATTGCATGTCCTATCTCTTAAGTACGTTGCAACCTGCCCAGTGGGCTACCTAGGGCTACCTCAGGGGTGCCTTACATGTAGTAAAAGGGAAGGTTTGGGTCTGACAAGTAGGCAAAATTGCCAGGTCAACATGACAGTTTGAAATTGCACACACAGACTCTGAAGTGGCAGGCCTGAGACAGGTTTGAGGGATACTCATGTGGATGGCACAATCAGTGCTGCAGGTGCATTTGATTTACAGGCCCTGGGAACATGAAATGTACTGTAATAGGGGCTTATTAGTAATTCAAATATGCCAATCATGGAGAATCCAAATGCCATTCCATTTTTAGACACAGAGGACATGCACTTTAGCACTGTTTAGCAGTGGTAAAGTGTCCATACACCTAATGCTAACAATGGTCAGAAAAATAGGCAGAGGAAGGCAAAAAGTTTGGGGATAACCCTGCAAAAAGGACTAGGTCCAACAGACAGCAAGGTCCACTTGTATTATGTGCTTTAATTTCTCTTGGCAACTCTCCATATGTGTTCATTAATTGTGAGCTAAGAACAAGGAGATTCCCATTCCCCTCAAGCGATAACAGAGGGATAGGTGAATCATTATGATGGCAAGGCTTCTCTAGTGTTGGTATCAATTGCGTAGGGTGTAAAGGAGCAGGGGCCTTTGCTTGTTTGCTAGTTAGATTGCTGCAAGTTACCGTCTTAGACTTTTTGTTGACGATTAAGGGAGTTCTGCGGCATGGACTGCTTTTATCACCTGCCACTGCGAGATCCCTTGTATGGGTCCCTAGTGAAGCATTCATGGACAGGACATATAGATGCGAGAGTAGGAGCCTGAGAAGGGCTAGGATCTATGTTAGAAACTAGGGGATCCACCAACACAGATGGGGAGACTTGAGTGGGAGAGTCTAGATTTAGTGCTAACCTTCTGTCTGAAAGGGTGGTCTTTGTGCTTCCTACCTCTATTTCCCTTTTCAATGTATGATCTATTGATGTGTACTTCATGGACAGTGTTTTTGATGTCTCTCCCCCTGGTAGATTATTTTTGCCCATCCAAGGGAGAAGGGACATAGCACCCCTCAAGAACATTTACTTGTTATTAGTCAGATACTATTGACGTGCCTGAGGGTGATGTATACCTCTAAACTGCGAAAGCCAAGGGGGGGGTGGCTCAGCACAGCCTTTTTCCAATAATGATGGGTGCACAACGGTCCGTTCCTTGCCCCAGGCATTGCTCGGTCGCAGCCCGTGCAGCGGGACCCAGTGATGCGCTTTCTAGCACAGGTCAGGCAGTGAAGGAAGGGGCTGCCTCCCTGGAAACGTGGCACGTTGGCACATGTAGTGCTGATGATTACAGCACCACTGGGAGTGGGATCGTGCAATGCACTTTATAGCGCTTCTGATCATCACAGGTGCAAGCAATGGAGGAAGAGGCTTTCACCCTGGCCCCGTGGCATGTTGGGACTTGTAGTCCTGATGCTTACAGCTAAGACCCACAGCTCTGCCCTCCTTGCACCTCACTTTCAGTACATTTGTGTGTGAGGGCACCCAAGGCCATTTTTTAGAGCAATGAGGTATACCCGAAGCAAATAATACGCTGCACCACTTTGAAGGATCACCGGCCATCACTGTGTTGGGCATTGGAACTTGCAAGCCATAATTCCCAAAGAGGAGCCAGACAAAGCAGAGGTTTCAGAGGAAGAGCCGCCTAAATCTCTCTCCCAGGTTCTTGTTAGGAGTGAAAGCGCAGCCCTATCAGAAGCTGGGGCAGTGCTGGGCGTCCAGGCCCTGCTGCTCTGTGCGATACCTCATAGGCATCAGGGATGCACAGATGTGCACCATTAGAGCCACATTTTAGCAAAGAACCTGTCCGTGGTGTAGTTGGGGGGGGTCTGCCTCAGGCATCACTTTTTTGGGCTCGGCGTTGAGCCGCGAGTGCAAGGTGATTTTTTTTCTTTTTTCTTCCTTGTCGGTGTTGCTAAACGGCCCCGCTTGTTGTCATCTGTCACCCCCTCCCCCCTCTCATCATGGTCTTTCGCCAGCACCCACCCCGCTCTTACCGGCATTGGGTGGCAAACTAAGGGATCGCCCCAAGCATCAAAAGCTCTCTCTAGCTACGCCACTGTAAACTGTGCTGCCTGAAGCATGTCCAGCACGTCTGCTAAATAAAAAGCATTGTGCCTGTGTTAGGAGATTGTAGCTGAACTACTCCTCATGTGACAAATCCAGTCATCCATCCATAGAGTGCTGTGTTTTTAAACAACACTCTGTAGCTGGATCATTGCTCAGCCCCTCTCTTCCTCCTCCTCCTGTTAGCAGGAGCCTGGCAAAAAGGCAGAGAGGGTGGACCTGCACACTGTGGGAGTTCCTGTAAACACAAAAGTCCTGTTTTCGGGAACACTGCTAAATTAAATTATTACAACTGTAATAATTTAATTAATCAGTGGATCTGTGGTGCCTCACAGGTTGCAGGGCTATGCCCTTAAGCACCTGAAGAGGAACCGTCCCTGGTAGTTTGAAATGAAGAGGCTTTTCCACAAGGGCATAGGTTGGCTGGTTTTCTAGCTGTAAAGTGCAGTTGATATACAACCTTCATAGCAGATATGTCTAATGTGAATTTAAGAGGTATAAGTTATGATTTTTTGCTCACCACTGCATATTATGGCGTTAGTATTATTAATGGCCATAACTGTTAAATAAGTAAGTACATAGCTATATAATGCCAGGGCAAACCATAGGTCAGCACTGCTTAGAGAACCATCATATCAAAAGCAGGTTGCTGGTTGAGTTGTTTGCAGCTTGTGTGTTGTAAGTTGAGGATTGCACCTGAGGGTGTGACTGTTTTCTGGGATCTGTTGCTGGGATGTGGGTGGTGCAGTTATCCAGGAAATAGTCATGTTTTCAACTGTCTTCTGACATGTATATGCTCCTGGGTGCTTCTAATGTTGTCTGATAGTGAATTCCAGAGCTTGGTGGCTTATACTGAGAAAGCAGTGCCTCCTACGGATTTCTTATGGTAAGGAGGGATGATAATAAGTGGTGCAGGCCTGGAGCACTGTGTTCTGTTTGGCTTCTATTGCTTGAATTTAACTTGTAGGGAAAGCGGTCCTTTTCCTTGGGAGGCTCTGTGGACAATGCAGTGTGCCTTGAAAATTGCCCTTCTAGCTATAGGTAGCCAGTGGAGCAATCCCAGGACTTGAGTCATGTATTCTCTTGGGTGAAGGTGGAGATGAAGCCTTGCAGGCAGCTTTTTCGATGAGTGGTATTTTGCATATGATTAATGCGGGTGCGACAAAGATTAGGCTGTTGGCATAGTCAAGCCTGGAGATAACAAGTGTGAAGACGGCTTGCAGTTTATGTTGTTGTGCAATGTATGGTAAGATGCAATGTAGTGTTTTCATTGTGTAGAATGCACTCTTTGTGATGTTGCTTACTTGCAGTGTCAAGGATAGGTCTGAATCCATGGTTACGCCAGGTTTTTAACTCCTCTTCATGTTCTTGGAAGGGCTTGAAGTTCCATAGGTCATGTAGTGGTAGGATGGCACTTTAGTCACTGTCCACAGGTCATAATCTCTGTCTTTGTGGTATTGAGCTTTAGATGGCCATTCATCATCCATGTGTTTATGGTACAAAGGCAGTAATCCAGTTGTGAATTATAGAGGTCTTCAAAGATATCCATTTTATAAATGATTTGGGTATCATCTTCATAGCTTATCAGGTGAGGTTGTATGATTTAATCAGAGTTGGGAAGGGGGTTAGGCAGATGTTGAATAACAGAGGGGATATGATGGCCCCCTGAGTAATGCCACAGTGTTGTGTGTGAGGAGGCGATGTGAAAGGAGATACATAGACTACACTTTGTCTGTCTGTGAGATAAGAAGCAATCAATTTTAGATATTTCATTGATTCCGATATCGTGGACTCTTTACAGTAGCATGTGGTGGGGACAGTGTCAAATGAAGCTGATAAATCTAGAAGTACCAAGGCAGGTAATCAGTTTTTGTCCAGTGTGAGTTTTAGATAATTACAGAGAGATAAAATGGCTGAATCTCTGCCTCTGTCTGGGCTGAAACCGAACTGTTGGTATGACAGTAAGCCATAATTTTCAGTAATGTTATAGAGTTGAGCAAACACTGTTCTCTCTAAACATTTTTTAAGAATGGTCCATTTGATATAGGCCTCTAGTTTGATGGGTCAGAGGGATCAAATGTTTTCTTTTTCAGGAGAGGTCTAATGTAGGAGGCATTTAGCTCAAGTGGGAATGAACCGAGTTCCAGGGAATGGTTGAGCAGGTATCTATCTAACTGTTCAGCATGGGTTGAGCATAGGATATCTTTAAAGAATTTTGGTAGTGCTGGGCCTGAAGGTGATCCTGATGCCTGATGGAAATCTTTTGTGTCAGGGTATTGAAAGTATGCATTAATGGATGATTATTGTTGTTTCTTTCTGTGGTAGTTAGGTCATGGGTTATTGGGGTGTTGTCCGTGTTCACCTTAAAGTAATTTTCAATCTTTTTAATTTTTGAAATCAATTCATTCGAGATTTTGTCACAGAAGCATTGTGATTGTGATGTGTCTGTTATCAGGCACTCCAGGTTGAGGAATTCTGTTATATTTTTATGGAGTTTTTTTAGAAGGGTGATATGCTTCAGTTATGCGCATGGAGTGGTGGTATCATTTTGAGGATCTGATGGTTCTTTTGAAGGCTCTGTTACAGTGCCAGTGCCATAGTGTGCTTTTGTCTGTTTATTCTCCTGATTGTATCCATTTGCGTTGTAGTATGTTATGTTGTGTTTTCATTGTTTTGATGTTGTTGTTAACCTATTTGGTGTTCTTTTTGTGGTCAACCCTGGATGAGGTCTTTGTTGGTATCTGTTTGTCCAGTGTAGTGGAGATCCAGTTGTAGAAGGTGTGTATGTCTTTTGGCTGCATGTCATTCCTAGTTTTTTCCATTGTCTGTACTAGTGTTTGTTGTTGTTGATTTTTGTTGTCTTCAAAATGTTATTATTTTTAGGTTTCTAGATCCTGAAAGGGATGATGTTGTGTTTGCTCCAGCTTACACGGAAGTTGTCTGTAATCGTGGCTTTTCCTAAGGGTGCAACTACGACATCAAGCATGTTTACTGTGCAGTGAGTTGGGCCAGAAATGATTTGTTGTAGGTTGAAGGCATTAAGGTTGGTTGTGATAACTGTGGCTGTGGTTAGATTCTGCTTGTTGAACCATATGCTGTGGTCTCTTAGAATGTATAAGTTTGGGTGGTCCAGATGGGTGTGGGTTACTATATCAAGTAGGACATCTTTAAAGTTGCCATTGCTGCAAGGTGGTCTATATATCAAGAGGAAGAAATAAGTAGTAGTTAGAGTGGGGTAACATAGATCATGGGTTAACAGCCATCAATGGTGATGATTTCAATTATTGTTATTTGTAGAGTTTTTTTAGGGATTACAGACAGTCCGCACCCACTTATGTCAATACGGTATTTGTTAATGATGTGAAAATCAGTAGGTATGGCTTTGTCACTTCTTTGTGCAGAACCTTTGCTGAGCCTTCATTATGGAATAGGGGTGAGGTCCAGTGTTGTTTTCGAGAGTGTCAAAGATGTTAAAGTGACTTTTATATATAGATCTTGTGTTGAAGACTAGGTGTCTTAGTTGTTGTGTTTCTTCCTTCTTCATGTCCTGTAGCATGGGTAGAGGAGCATAGGACATTCTGAAGTCGCTGGTTTGGATGTGACTTATGCTTGCAGCTTTGGGTGGAGGTGGAAGGGAGGCTGTTTGTTTAGAGAAATGAGGACTGAGATATGTTTGTTTGCAGGGGCTTTTTGTAGTGGGTCATGGTGCTGTAACTGCTGTGTTGTCTGGTGAATTGTGTAGAGTGTTGGGGGCTGTTGCGGAAAGAGTGCTGCTGTTACTGTATGGTGGGCTGATGATGTTATCATTCATGCTCATGCAAATAATGGCATGTTAAAACAGCACCAAACAGTGCACTCAGGGCCGGCTTTAGGGTGGTGCAACTGGTGCAGCCACACATGGCGCTAACTTTGGGGCGATGTGTTGAAAAATCACTTAACCAGGTAGAATAGAAATGGATGTTAAAACGGGTCTCTGTCGGGTCCTATATTCATGTCCTTCACTTCACAGAAAAAAATACATTGGTTTCTGAACAGTGAAAGTTATAACTGTTAAGGTAATTCATGTCGTCAATTTTGTTCCTGTTTATATTTCATGTGTTTTACTTAATCTTACACTCACTAAGAGTATTATCTATTTCTAGGATGTTGCGCTTCTGTAATTTTTTTTTCATGTAGCATATTACACTTGTGTAGTGCATGCTTTCAATTGAGTCGCCTATAGGTGTTTTTAACAGGCCCAGATTAAACATTCTGCACTCGAGGTTGAAGGCAGTACTAGTTTCTCACAGTGTCAGTCAGTGAGACAAAAAGGCGTTCAGAATTCATGGTCATCAAATCCTTGTCCTCTCTACAGATTTCACAGAGCAGTGGTCATGTATTCCAGTTGCAATTGTGAGTCTGTGCGAACATAGGGGCATATCAGCAACGAGGCAATAAAAAATTATCGCCGCTTTTGTGTCCGTTTTCGGGCTAAAAGCGGTGATAATTTTATCACCTAATCAGCAAGGTCACGCTATCGCGTGAAACCTTGCATTAGCGCCTGAATTCCGAACGCCTAGCTTTGCATCTCTAATGAGATGCAAAGTGGGCGTTCCTGCCCTGACATGACTGGGGAAATGTCGCTAAGCAACATTTCTCCTATCATCAAGCCCCACGCTATGAAGCATAGCGGCAAGAAAAGTAGCGATAACCCCTGTTATCGCTACTTTCCTTACGCCTGCTTCAGGACTGACTAAGCCATGATATCCTATGGAAGGTGGGTATCATGGCTAAGTTTGCCTTGCCCTATCATCAAGCTAACGCCAAACTTTGTGAGATTATCACTGGGTTTCCAGCGATAATCTCACATTCGGCAGTTAGCGTTAGGACTTTTATCGCTTTTGAGATAAGCGTTGCTAATAGCACGCTATCTCAGCGATAAAAATCCATGTTAGCCGGTGATACTTATCCTAGCGCTAAGTGTGCTTAGCGATAATTATCACTGCCTTGATGATATGCCTCATAGTAGTTAAAATATTGACACAGCGATAGTAACAGATAATGCAGGGCTCACAGGTGAATGGCCATGTTTGTTGGGGAGGGTGCTGTAGAGGAAAGAGATGAGGTGTAAGGTATATGGATGAATAGATGTGGAGAGAAAAATGTGTACACGTCTCACAGAGTGAACATACAGGTAGTTATTGAGACAATCTGAAGACTACTGGCCTTTCCACGGGCACAAGTAATGTTTAATTCCCAATCTCACAATTTCAGAATTGAAACATTTTCAATATTAATTAAAAACATGACTTTGTTACTCATTTATCTTAATCAGCTAACAACCATTGACACGGCCAAAAGTGCTGACTAGTTTTATGTGTATGTCAGTTGTGGTTTTATATATATATGGATGCTCTAATATAGAGCTGAGAGAGGAAACAAAATAGTGCTTTGGGTGCATACTAATGAAATCACAAAAGTTTAGCTTACATGTTTAAGCTACACCCTTAATCACATGGTTCACGCTTCATTATACTTAGCCCCCCTTTAGACCCCCTCCCCCTTTTCACATAAAGCCCTGCACACACCTTTGGGGTGTTCACTACTGGGGTACGGTGCCTTCATTAGAATTAGTTCAGTGCAGACCTTAAAAGCTGGGTATAGTTTTCATCTCTTCAAGAACGCAACCTACACATGCGTTCTGCAGGTATACATGTTCTAGAGCTGGAAAAAACATGGGTGCAGATTTTAAAATCTTGATGGCAATGCAATCCTATAATATCATGCAACAGTTATAAGTACACACATAATTAGGCATTCTGGGAAATACATGTAAAGTACAGAATGCCAGGATTTAGAAACGGACTTTGCATGTTGTTAAGAGATTGGTGCTTATATGAACATGTTGTGGAACATCAGACGGGTGAGAATGGACTCCTGCATAAAGTGTGATGCCATGACAAAGTAGGAGAGGCTCATCTGGAGAAAGCACAGAGCATTGATGGACTTCAGAACATGTTATTGTGCTACATGGAGGCAGGCCCATGTCTTTGAAAGTGAAGAAGGTGAAATCGTGAAAGCAACTTGACAGTCATAGTGAAACAATTGCCTCTGATTTCAGGCCAATGTGTCCTATTGAATGCATGGATCACCCACAATGTCATAGTGAGGTATAAGGTAAAGTAGCCGAGCAAAGTACCTCGAAATGATTGGCATTATACCGTGGTGGCTCTTCCTAGCCACCACATGTCAGATTAATGTCTGTCCTGGAACTTTTAATTCATAATAACCATGTTTGTCACTGTGGTAGAAAGGTTTGGAAAGTATTACTTCTGAAGGATTTGACTTGTAGGCTCACGATTCTTGTTTAAGTAACAATTACTCACTTATTTAGACCCCAGTTTTTAAAGTGACAGTGACCTTTGCTTCTCTCTGCAAACGTAGCACCAAAACCCGTGGAAAGCAGCTTTCAGGGGTTCTTCCTTTGCAGGTGGATCCAGGACACATCCTCCAAAATAGGTTGAGTGTATTTGCCCCAAAATATCAGGGTTCTTCTGCTTAGGTTGTGTTAGCCTGCAAATTCATGGGAGAGCCAAGCCAAAGATTTGGCTTCACCCAAGAGTTGCAGAACAAGCTGAGCCATCAAAAGATTCGGAATATAAATGAAACATTATGTAAAATTATGTTAAATTGATTTTCAGATTAAAAACAAACACTTGCATTTTACTTTAGTGCATTAGACTTTTTAGACCGGCTCGCTAGGCACATGCTACTCAGGGGTTACTGTGCCACAATTGTATCAACTGGAGTGCTCTCTGCTGGTGTCCTGAAGCCTTAGTACTAGTGGACCCAACACTGGGCAACCAAATATTCCTCTCCAGCACTTGACTGTCTCAGGGTAGTGAGACAGAGCATGCCAAGACTTACTCAAGAAGGTGAGTTGGGGTAAGAAATTCAGAATACAGTGCAAACCGTACTATCAGCTGATAAAATCAATGTCCAGTCAGTGCTTTACTTTTTATTAAATAAAAGTACTTTAATACACACAAGAGAAATATACTACACATGAAATTAGGATAAACAATGAAAACCAGGTGTCTTTACAACCCTCTGGGACAGAGTTCTGACCTCAAACAGTATGACAGTGCCTAGACGCTAAACACTATAAAAACACAGTTAACGTGCAGACACACAATTAGGATTGCATATTACAGACCATGTTGCACAGGGTTTCTCTCATTTGCTAGAGGTATAATACCAATCCTTGTATTCAAATGAGGTAGTGTCAGCATTTGATATGAAGTCTAATGTTCTTGATCAGCCCGATGACCTGCCACCCAAAGACACAGAAGCGCCCTCCCGCCCTGAGTGAGGAAACCACTCTAGTGGAGCTAGGGATCTGATCACAGGTGCCTGATGTCTTGCCACAGTTTATTGGAGTCCCACTAGTCCAGTAGCCACTGGCTAGCTGTAGGAGGGTAGTGGCTGGTCAGATTGCCAGCACACCCTGATACCCCCCGTTATCACAAAACGAACTGTAGGGGGGGGCGGTACTACTGGACACCATTTCTCAGCTACAGATTGTAACTGGAAGTTCCACACAGGCTCCCACAACACAGGGGAGGGTTCTGGACAAAGTGATCTCACCTTCAAGGACTGAAATCAAGCTTCCCCGTCTCCCTCTGACTCCGTTGATGTGTTACCAACCTCTTTATCTTGAGCAGCTTTCTGCAATTTTCCTGTTCAGAGCGCCATCTCCACAAGCCTCGCAGGAACAGCTGGTACTCTGGCTGATGCTGCTGCTTCTTGTCAAACTGGCAAACTCCTTTGCACCATAATCCATTCGTCTCAGAGTAAACTTCCTCCAGTTAACCCCCATCCAGAGATGTGCAGAGACACAGCGAGCAAGCCTCTTATCTTGCCTTTACACCACGGGCCATAAAAGGCTTCCTCAGACAGACCCTGTACAGGGTTGCCTCTTCAGAATCATATACCAGTCTTGAACGACAACTGACCACTAAGGCCAGACTCTTATCACTTCTGATTGGTAGGCTGATCCAATCTGAGGGTCTGCTACTGTTGAATCCTGGGTGCCCAAAGCATGCAAAGGATGTCCTCCCTCATACCAGCTGGGGCTGTTCCCTGGAGACGAATTTTAATTAACTCCAGACCGGAGGGCCTGACCATCTCCCGGCAGAAAAGGTCCCTCCTAGCAGGGTTAGTTCAGCTAAACACAGATAAGAGCAAGTGTCTGCCCACAGCTCACCAGGTTTCTCCAAGGAATTGGGAGAGGCACTGGGGAGCTGGAATGCACACAATGGCTCAACTCACAATCCTTCCCCAGTACACCCATGGGCTCTCAAAAACACTTCAGGTAGACAAAAGCAGCAGGACCACAGGCAAGAAAGACTGCACAGACTTGATCAGATGGGTGGCTTGTAGTCCACCCTTGTTAAAAAACAGGGATTCATGAATCCCTAACTATAGATTTATTGCTGCCACCACTATCAGTCTATCATAGCTTGTGTAGAGAGGATAGTAGCCACTTTCCGTGAAATAGAGGTGCACTATGCATGCCTCCCGTCAACCTCAGAGCCAAGCTCTGGGGTCTCAATCCATGTAAATAGATAGTCCCTCAGTCGACATGCATTGTTGTCATGTTGACTCGGGTAGGGATCTCAAAACCATACAGTAACTTTTAAGTGGTTTGCCTGGAGATCAGCATAAGGCAGGGAAATCACTCTCTTCAGAGACATGCAGAATACTGCCATCCCAACAAGACTATATTGCTGCATTTAAAAAGAGAACTCTTCTCCACTCAAGTGCCCTGATAATGCTGCCATTAATGAACCAAGAGATATCATTTTGTTAGGTGAACTGTATATGCGACAATGTTGTTGTTCAATGTGGAGGAACGGTATGTTTTAAACTATACATAAGTTAAGTTTTTAGCTTGAGCATTCGAGACCTCTTGTATATACTTTAGTATATATACTTTAGTATATACTTATATGTGTATATACTTTGTGGGCTCTGGAGATCAGCCCTAGGACTTGTCTACTTCCGCTTAGGGACTTTTTTTTTTGTTCAACTGCCTTGATAGAAAACGACCAGCAGAGGTCAGTAAAATACCAGAATTACTTTCTGCTGAGGGTCTTTATTTTTTTATTTTTTTGACAACCGCCTCTATTTAACTTTCTTGATAGAAAACGACCAGCAGAGGTCAGTAAAATACCAGAATCACTTTAGCATTCTCTAGGTTCCAGTCCATAGAAATTGTCTTCCACGAGCACCGGTAGACAATAATATTTTTTTCAAATCTTGTATTTTCAGTGATATGAACAACGAAGGCCCTGATTTTATATTAAAAACAGAGCTTTGGACCATACCATTTCCTGCTGAAAGCAATATTTCTCTCCATGTGTTCCCATACCTGGCGTGTCACGCAGTTTGGTGTTTACTTTCCCTCCATGTTAAAGAACAGTAGATGTTTCAGCACCCAGGCTAATGTGCTGCATAGCTAAATACATATAAGGTCCCAAAGGCGAAACCGATTGCATTGCAAATGCTTGTTATATAGGGCACAACGTGAACTGAGTCCTACAGTGAGTAGAATCACACAATTTGGTAAAATGGGTAAGCCAGGATTTGAGTCCAGGATTCCTTATTTCTTTTTATGCAGTCTGGCCAATGGATGAATATCTCCTTTTGACTCTCTTTTGACACCAATGGACATTGCTTTGTGTTAATTTATTTCATGTCCTAAAGTGCTATACTATGTTCAATGAATACAAGTATCACACGTTAAGTGGGAAGAAAAAGTGCCTGAGATGCTTTCTCTGCTCGATCTGGATTGCCAGCCCTAATGGGACTAGGGCCGAGCCTGAGCCATACATTCAGCCTGAGTAATACTTGGCTAGACCACCTCTACAGTTGCTATTCCCCTAATAAACAAGACTGTTCGTTGCAGGCCTCGCCAAAGGTAGAGTTTTTGTCTTACTGGGTGTCGGGTCCTCGCAAAATTATGTGTTTGAGGTGGACTTTGATACCTCCTAAATTGGTGATGGTGAGTAGTCATTTGGGGCATGGTCTAGGGTGATCATGGGGCATGGCCAGTGGTTGTTCCATGGTGGAGCTTAAACTGGAAGCAGGTATAGCCATCTTTTAAGTTCAAATTGATGTTTGACCTGTTTACCAGGTAGGTCGCTCCCCTCCCCTCACCGCCACGCAGCCCCCTGTGTGACCACTGACCGCTGCTGCATTGTGTCTGCCTGCGTTTGAGTGACTGTGCCCTCCTTCTCTTCTGTACCCACGAGTGAGTGATTCTCCCCCACTGTACCTGTGTATTTTGCTGCCTTGATTGTCCCCTTTTCCTTTGGTGCCCAGATTGTGTCCCTTTTTTCTTCTGTCATTCCCCGCGTCTCCCCCTCGCCGCCCGTTTCCCGCCGCTGCGTCCCGTAGCTCCGCCCCCTCGCACTCTATTGGCCGCCGCGTCCCATAGCTCCGCCTCCCTCGCACCCTATTGGCCGCCCCGCTCCCACCTCCCAGCTGCTCCTCCCTCCCTCTCCCACTCATATGGAGGCCGCGCAGCGGTAGAGAGAGCGACCTCTGACCCTGTTTACCAGGCAGGTCACTCCCCTCACCGCCACGCAGCCCCCTGTGTGACCACTGACCGCTGCTGCATTGTGTCTGCCTGCGTTTGAGTGACTGTGCCCTCCTTCTCTTCTGTAACAAAGAGTGAGTGATTCTCCCCCACTGTACCTGTGTATTTTGCTGCCTTGATTGTCCCCCTCTCCTTTGGTGCCCAGATTGTGTCCCTTTTTTCTTCTGTCATTCCCCGCGTCTCCCCCTCGCCACCCGTTTCCCGCTGCCGCGTCCCGTAGCTCCGCCCCCCTCGCACCCTATTGGCCGCCGTGTCCCATAGCTCCGTCCCCCTCGCTCCCTATTGGCCACCCCGCTCCCACCTCCCAGCTGCTCCTCCCTCCCTCTCCCACTCATATGGAGGCCGCGCAGCGGCCGCACAGCAGACGCGCGCAGCGGCCGCGCCTAAGGCAAGCCCGTCTGCGCCCGTCCGCGCCTGGACCGCGCCCAGCGCCAGACCCCCTGGTCCCCGCAGATGCCAGCCCACCCGCAAGACCTACAACGCCGCCACTCTCATCGCACTCAACACCGGCCGGAGCCCCGGCTGCTGCAGAGCCACTCCAAGACGCACCCACGGACCCTTCACCTGCCAATCCTGCAAGTTCTCCTGCATCCGGACCCGTACTGCACCCGCCAAGCCAAGCACCAACAGCAACCACCTTAAGCACCTGAAGTGCATCCTGCTCAACACCCGCTCCGTCCACAGGCACGCAGTGGAACTCTTGAACCTGCTCGACGCCACATGCCCAGATGTCGCCTTCCTCACGGAAACCTGGATGAACGCCTCCTCAGCACCCGACATCGCCATCGCCATCCCGGACGGATACAAGATAACCCGGAGGGACCGCACCAACCAGAATGGAGGAGGCATCGCCATCGTCCATAAGAACACCATCCACATCACGACCAACTCCGAAGACACCCTCACAGCCGCCGAACACCTGCACTTCCAGATCCACACCGACCCCAAGACCACCCTCAGAGGCACCCTCATCTACAGACCCCCGGGACCTCGCACACAATTCAGAGAAGACATCGCCGACTTCATCAGCCCGCACGCCCTCCCCTCCGCTGACTACATCCTCCTCGGGGACCTCAACTTCCACCTGGAGAACAACAATGACCGCAACACCACCACCCTGCTGGACAACCTCGCCAACCTCGGACTCAAGCAACTGGTGACCACCCCCACCCACTACGCCAGCCACACGCTCGACCTCGTCTTCTCCTCCAGCAAGGACATCACCTTCAGCCACGCCACCGGACTCCACTGGACAGACCACAGCTGCGTCCACTTCAGCTTCAGAAGGACCACGACTCACCACCACCCGCAACTGGTCCCCCGCAGAAGCTGGAACAAGATCACCGCCGACCAGCTCACCACATCCCTGAGCCAGAACCACCCCACCAGATCAGCGAACCCCAACCAAGCCGCCAACAACCTCACGAAATGGATCAGCAACTGCGCAGACGACCTCGCTCCACTGAAGACCCCCCCCGCCAGACCCGGCACCAAGAAAGCATCTTGGTTTACCGACGAACTCAAGAGCTCCAAGAAGAACTGCCGGGCCCTCGAGAAAGCCTGGCGCAGAGACCCAACTACAGACAACATGACCACCCTCAAGCTCGCCACTCGAAGACATCACCAGCTGATCCACGCCACCAAGAAATCCGCATTCAAGGAACGACTGGACAACAACGCCCGCAACAGCAAGGAACTCTTCAACATCGTCAAAGAGCTCTCGAACCCCAGCGCCGGAAACAATGACATCACGCCCTCGCAAGACCTCTGCAACTCGCTCGCCTCGTTCTTCCACAGCAAGATCGCAGACATACACAACAGTTTCAGCACACAGCCAACGCACCCTACGACCGGAACAACGCCCCCCACCACCACCCTCCGCGCCTGGACCCCAGTCAACACCGAAGACACCATCCGCACGATGAACTCCATCCACTCAGGATCTCCAACCGACCCCTGCCCTCACCACGTCTTCAACAAGGCCGACTCCGTCATCGCACCCCACCTGCAGGACATCATCAACGCCTCCTTCGACACCGCCACCTTCCCAGAGAGCTGGAAGCACGCCGAACTCAGCGCCCTACTGAAGAAACCATCAGCGGACTCCACCGACCTCAAAAACTACCGCCCCATCTCGCTCCTTCCTTTTCCGGCCAAAGTCATCGAGAAAACCGTCAACAGACAACTGGCCGCCTTCCTCAAGACGAACGGATCCCTCGACCACTCGCAGTCTGGCTTCCGGGCCAACTACAGCACCAAGACCGCCCTCATCGCAGCCACCGACGACATCCGAGCTTTGCTCGACAACGGGGAAACAACGGCCCTCATACTCCTGGACCTCTCTGCGCCGTTCGACACGGTCTGCCACCGCACCCTAGTGCAGCGCCTCAACAACACCGGTATCCAGGAGAAGGCACTGGAATGGATCATCTCCTTCCTCGCCGGAAGAACACAGAGAGTCCGCCTACCCCCGTTCAGATCCGAGGCCACGGAAGTCATCTGTGGCGTACCACAAGGATCATCACTCAGCCCCACCCTCTTCAACGTCTACATGAGCCCCCTCGCAGCCATCGCACGCCAACACAACCTCAACATCATCTCCTACGCCGACGACACCCAGCTGATCCTCTCCCTCACCAACGACCCCGCCACCGCCAGAACCAACCTACACGAAGGGATGAAAGACGTAGCCGAGTGGATGACGAACAGCCGCCTGAAACTGAACTCAGATAAGACGGAAGTCCTCATCCTGGGATCATCACCCTCCGCCTGGGACGACTCCTGGTGGCCCCCTGCCCTTGGCAGCGCACCCAAACCAACAGACCACGCACGCAACCTGGGCTTCATCCTGGACTCCTCCCTCTCCATGACCAGACAAGTCAACGCCGTCTCCGCATCATGCTTCAACATCCTACGCATGCTACGTAAGATCTTCCGGTGGATCCCCAACGAAACCAGGAAGACGGTCACCCAGGCCCTCGTCACCAGCCGACTGGACTACGGCAACTCCCTCTACGCCGGAACCACAGCCAAACTCCAGAAACGACTCCAGCGCATCCAGAACGCCTCAGCATGCCTCATCCTGGACATTCCCCGACACAGCCACATCTCCGTACACCTGAGAAACCTGCACTGGCTCCCCGTCAGCAAGAGAATCACGTTCCGACTCCTCACCCACGCACACAAAGCTCTCCACAACCAAGGCCCAAGATACCTCAACGACTGCTTGACCTTCTACACTCCCACCCGCCAGCTTCGATCAACCAGCCACGCCCTCGCCGCCGTCCCCCGCATCCGAAGAGCCACAACAGGAGGAAGATCCTTCTCCTACCTGGCTGCCAAGACGTGGAACTCCCTCCCCATCCACCTCCGCCTGACCCAAGACCACCTCTCCTTCAGGAAGCAACTCAAGACCTGGCTGTTCGAGCAGTAGCGGACCCCCCTACCCAAGCGCCTTGAGACCCTCCTGGTGAGTAGCGCGCTATACAAATGCTTGATTGATTGATTGATTGATTGATTAATTTGATTGATTGACACGTTCTCCTTTGTCATACCTGGTTGCAGTGGAGTCCGCCGCAAATCGCAAACAGTAGTGGTTTGCACGTGGGGGCGGGTGAGGTTGGGAAATAAACAGAAATAATAGAAAAAATGTATCTGCCGCTCCTCTCCAGCTGCCAGCCGCCTCGTTGCTCCTGCTTCTCCTCCAGAAGTGGATGGGCCTGAAGGCACAGGCCCCCCCACCCAATCCAGGCTCTGCTCTCATAGCATGAAAGCAGCAGCAGGATTGGTCTGAACTTCCTTGTTTGCTGCTCAGACAGTGCCTGGGAGCCTGTAGCGTTTCTCCAACCTGGCTGTAGAACACGGCTGGGTTGGAGAAACATTAGTGCGCATGTCAGTTTGGCCAGCCTAAGAATGCCAGCCAAACTGACATAGGCACTTATAAGTGCACACTACTCCTCCTGCCATGGCCCACCTTTCCCAAGTAATCAGCGCAGACACAGATATCGTTTTATTTATCATCTGCTGGCAGTGGGGCAATGCTCCTCTGCCATAACGGAGGAGCCACCCCTGTAAAGCAAATGGTGTATTTGCATATATTTGTGGACTGGGTGACCTTGGATAATGGGGATCCCTGATGCGTACTCTAGGAAATGCAATTTAAACCCATGCTGAAAGTCTCAGCAGAGAGGCCAGTCATTGAATGATACGGAGCATTGACATATTGGCTACACTGTGAAATGTATGTGCACCGCTGTTACGGAAACAAATCCTTTCACCTGGAGATGACGCAGTTCTTAGCGTGCGCGTTGCCAAATTAAAGCATGTTCGAGCTCACAACCGGTTGGATATAGAAGTCGCCTCAAAGGCGACAGATTTCCTCTGCCCCCCAAAAGGCAGCACCGGGCAGCGGTGCCTATTCGTTATTAGTGCAGCTAAAAACAATTCCATTTTCGCAGTCAGGCATTAGGCGGCCTTTTAGAAAAATGCTGTGGCTAATTTCGCCACGACAAGCAATCAGTCCCTGGCATTAAGTTCGGGACAGGATGATCCCTCATAGCAGGCAGAAATATTAAAAACAGGCCATGCAATTATACCTTGGGGAACCGTCCCATATCTCAAGCAGCAGGCGGCAATTCCATGGCATTATTATGTCCCATTAGGTAGGCAATGGCCTAGAGGATGTGTAGAGATAAATGTATTTTCCATCTGCTTCATACACTACGGGGACGGCGGTGGTATTATAGTGTCAGGCGCTCGCAAAAGGTTGAGCTGTAATGGAAGAGTTGAGGCGCTTCGTTGCTCCTCGAGACTCCGCGTGTGGGTGTTTTTTGTCTTCCTGACTCCAGTTACCTCCTATTACCTCAAAACACTGCTGATGACTCAGGTGGGCTAACTCCTCTGAGGGGCGTGCCGTACGTAGGGAGAAGAAATCTGATGGTTTTCTGTGGCAGTGGTTAAAATAAAAAAATAAGAGTAGGTGGGAGATGCAGTATTACGTTTACTTGTCTAACATAGTGCTATATCCTGCAGTAGGTTGCTTCGGGGCGCTGTGATAATGTTGGGAGGTAAGGGTGTGAGTGTGAAAGAGAGCAAATGGAAGGGAAGAAAGAATCGAGATAGAGAGTAAGCGAAGAGGGAAGGATTATGAGTGAAGGAGGTAAAGAAGTAATGAGTGAGGGTCGACGGAATCATACATAGGCCATGAGAGGATCAAAGAGGGATACAAGGTAGAACTGAAGAAAGGAGAAAAGGAAGGAAAGATAAAGAGAAGAATAGAAAGAAGGCAGGAAGAAAGGAATCACAGCAAAAAGGAAGGAACCTTATTTTCATCAATTCTTCTTTCAAGCCCATTCTCTTGTCAGGAAAGCAAGTAAGGAAGAAGGAAGGGAAGGAGGGTGCATTTTAGAAGAGAGGGGTGGGGGAGAAAGGGAGGACAAAAAGGATGAAGAGGGGAAGAAGAAAGGAATAGACAGGGAAAGAAGAAAGTAAATATGAAAAAAGGTAGGGAAAAAGGGAAGAAAGTGGGACACGTGCAGGGAGATAGGAAGAATGACTAGGCGCCCCCTCACATAGAGGAGTGGCGCCCTTAGTCACGCCATGAAACCGAGCTTTAGTGGAGGGGCTCGTTTGGGGGATAGTCCTTGTTCCCTATGAAGTAGGAGACACGTTTGAAAACCCAAACTTAACTTTATTCGGTTATATAAGGCGGCGTCCCTGGGGTCTCCTCCTCTTTGTCTACTTGGACCCCGGGAAGTCACAAGAACGACGGAAGCCACCCTCCCACCCGGCAAAGGAGCAAGGCGGAGCACTGACACTTAATACAAAAGGGGGCATGCGCAGCAATGCAGGTTCAGCGACTGGATGGACTCCAGAAGGGGGAACGATGGAACTGTGCATTGGATAGGCGGGGAGGGGACTGACCTGCTGGTGGTACTGGACTCTACTGCGAGGGTAGGCGCAGGGAGGGGACTGACCTGCCGGTGGTCCTGTCTCTACTGCCCTATCCCGCAACGTATGGACTGTGTGGACTATTTTGGAGGATGCCTGTGGTCAGATCCCTCGGTGGGCCGGTGCGCTATGCGGTGCCCTGTATTTCAAGTAATGCAATGTTTGCTGTAGCGCGCTGGGGCCTGCCGGCACAAGGTGCGCAGCTGAGTGGATCGGCCGAGTCGGCCAGCAAATTTAAGTACATGTGTATGGCTAAGCTGAAATCAATTACAATGTTATGCCTAATTTCCTTACTGCCTTTGACATATGGATGTCGCAAAAGTCTGTTGCTGCGAATATTGATATATATCCACATAATGCTTTTCTCCTGTAGTGGTTGTGTAGATTTATATGATTGATGTGAATAAAAGTCTATGCCTTCGACAACATAACTGATTCTGTATATTCTTGGGCTCAACGGGTGCTGAGGGGTGTAAGAAGTGATGGAGACTGAGTGTTTCATTGTGCGCGTACTAAGGAAAGCAGAAAAGGAGGACAGAAGGAAGAGGGAAGGAACAGGTAACGGAAAACAGAAGGAGCATAAAGCGAATTTGATTGAGAGGGTGGATTGATGGGTGACCTCATATTATAGTGCTCGCTGGACAAAACTAGTCAATAAATCCTCCCAACTCGCTGACAGCCCGGATTCTCTTCTGACTTACACCAGCCATACTCGGGAGAGACACTTCTGAGTACCTTAGCGCTTTGATGCCTTTGGTTTGATGCACGCTATAAATGCACATTTACATTTGCAGTACCTGTTTCACACTCAGCACTAACATCTGCTCTTCTTGTCCTTTCCATCGAACATTCCATTATTTCTAGCCTCATCATCTCTCTAAATTGCTGCTTGTTTTTATGTTTCAGGTTTATTTTAGCACCCAGCATCCCATCTAGGTTACACTCAATATATTATAAACTTATAATATATGATTATACCAATTTTAAATAGTGTAAACAGTGAATTTAAACTAATAATCTAAAACTCTGCTGCAAGTATACACGGACACTTACTTTGTTGAAAAGGTCTTTTCACCTCAGTGGGACTTTGCATTTAAATGGTGTCCTGCACTTAAATCTAATTTGTGCTCCTTAGAATGTTTCTACACGCCTATTGATTCTGCAGTGTAAGAGATTTCCCACGTTAATGTGATTTTGCAAATGAACGTGTTTTATTCTCAAATATGAAACCACAACGCTGCTTACTTTGCTCCTAAAAGCAATTTTAATATTAAAAGTAATTATTGCTCGTAAACGTGTTTTCACACTTAAAAGTGTCAACTCGCTCCTACTGGAATTTCACCATAGGTAATTTTGCACCTAAATATGATTTTGCACCTACATGCAACTTCACACTTACAAGTGTGTTTGAACGTATATGCTTTTTCACCTAAAGTGTTTCCAGACTCCTGTTATTATTGTGTCAGTGGCGATTTTGCAACTAAGAATGAGTGTACATGTAACAGTGATTTTGCAACGAAATGTGATTTTTGCACCAATGGTTATTTTTACTCCCATGTTAACATTACATGTGCTTTTGTAATTTCATGTGATTTTTGCTCCTAAAATTATTTCCACGCTGCTGGTGATGTTTTGCCAAGGGTGATTTTGCACCTTTGCGCATGAATATGAAGTAAGAGTGATGCAGTACTACTTACTTTCTATGATGGGTTATTTTGAATTTAACAGTGATTTTTGCACATGAATGTGTTTTTTGCTTCTGTATGTTTTTTACAATCTTGGTGATGTGTCACCAAGGGTGATTTTGCACCCCAATGTGCTCTCAATCGATTGCGAAGTCATTTTAGTGCATAGCTTTAACATCTAAAGTGACATCTTGCATTCCTTTCTCTACTGAGTGAAACCCATTTACTACATATTTTGGATGTGCCATCACGAATCTGCTTCCCAAGATAATAATCTACACAATGTTCATATTTGTAGGCACCAAACCTAAAACAAATCGAGGCTTATATCATCTCCGACTCCAGTGTGCAGGTAATAACGCTTAAGTCATCATATTTTCTCGTGGTCCATCGAAAACGATTCTCAGATTCCAGAAGCACCGAGGGGCAGATTTACAAGCCCCTTGCGCCGCCATTGCGTCACTTTTTTTGACTCAACGGCGGCGCAAACAATGCGCCTTATTTACAACGTGACGCATCTAGGATATTGCGTCACGTAAAGCCCTGCGTCACATTATACCTGCGTCAGGTATAATGTATGCAGGGGGGCGTTCCTACGCAGGAAAGTCTTGTAAAAGTGACGCTGGGCAATCTTCAAGATTTCACTGCATAACTTTTAGGACGCCACTGCGTAAAACCTTACGCCTGCGTGAAGCAGGCGTAAGGAGTGACACAGCTTAATGAGGATAGGCCTTCCCCTGCATTGCTGGAGTTGCGTCGTGCTTGCGACATGACTCCAGCAATGCGTGACTTTTGCCCCATCATTTCTGACGCATCTGTCAATCCTTCCGCCATGGTGCGCCGTATGGTAAATACGGTGCATCCATGGTTGCGCAAGCATTTTTTAGGGTGGCGCAAGGAAAGTGACACATCTCTATAGATGCGTCACTTTCATGTAAATCTGCCCCTTTGTGTATACGGCCATATATGACGCATATGGCCAACTCGTAAACTTTAATCAGTAACAAATACCATAACCTCAGACTGCACTCCATTAATTCTGACATTCGGACGCGCTTGCCTTGGCTTCCTGAGCACTTTTTGGAGCTTCTACATACCTCGATAGCCGTGAGGGGAACGGCTCTCCTACCCGGAGCTTCTGGGCAACCTGCTGCAGTGCCGTGAGGGGAACGGCGGTTCTCGCGAAATCTACCATCCCCAGCATTCCCTCTCCCGGGCGCCTGCCTACAGCGTCATCAGGCTGCGCCGGGGAGGGTTAAAGGCTGGGACGAAGAGCCGCAGCGCGGGACGCGCTTTCCTTGGCTTCCTGGGCACTTTTTGGAGCTTCTACATACCTCGATAGCCGTGAGGGGAACGGCTCTCCTACCCGGAGCTTCTGGGCAACCTGCTGCAGTGCCGTGAGGGGAACGGCGGTTCTCGCAAAATCTACCATCCCCAGCATTCCCTCTCCCGGGCGCCTGCCTACAGCGTCATCAGGCTGCGCCGGGGAGGGTTAAAGGCTGGGACGAAGAGCCGCTGCGCGGGACGCGCGCGGGCCGCGCCCGGGCGAAGCCCGGAAAAGGCTGGGCTGGGCCCATTCCCTAACATCTGTGGTGGGACTTCGCTCTGCCACAGCTCTCCTCGTCGCTGCTGTAAGGAGTTGGCGCCAAGAACTGTGAGTTGCCAGTGGGATACGCTACTATTGTTTTGCTGTGCACCATATCAAGCTTCTGTGCTATACTAATGGAAGGCGGGTTGCTCGTTAATAAGTGTGGCCGTACTTGCCTCAGTAGCATGTCTAAAAGGAGGGCTGGTGACAAACCGGGGGGAACACTCGACGATTATCTAATAAGAGCAGAGTCAGCCTTGAACCTCGAGATTCAAGCGGTGGAACGTAGACTCTCCCTAGATCCCACCAATTCTTCCCTTCCATGTGCCCAGATACAGACTGGCTCGCCTGCCTATGATCATACTAGCCCTACTGATGGTATCACCTCTCCTCCCGCACTTACTCCCCCTGTGCAGGAATCTTTGGGCCCAGTTCAGGGTTATGCTTCCATTCAGAGTCCTTCCAGGGTTACAACAAGAGGGAGGAAGGACCATAAAGCTAAAGGCAATACAAAAGTCGTTAATAATAAACAACCGAGAGGTCAGGGAAAGAGTAAACTTATTGTCGAGTCGCTCTCTCTTAAGCCTAGCGGGCCCCCTGTAGAAGGGAGTGTTTTGGACCTAAACACTATTCCTACTAGCCAGGCCCAGTTACAACCTCTTTTGGATTTACTTCTTGCCGGCCTTAAAGATCATCTATCCTGTCTCCTTGCACCTGTACACCAAAAATTGGATCTTGTAGCCAATAGGTTGGACCAATTGGAAGCTAGATTTTCTGGTAACAAGAGCTTAGTCCCAGGGCCCCCCATGCCATCGAACGGGGTGTTGTCAGTGGAGGTGCCCAACGAGGCTGGTAGCTCAAGACCAGTGGGGGTAATGCCTTTGCTACCATCTATAGGGGAAGAGAACGTTACCGCCCCAGGTCATGCTGCTGTTACCGACAGGAGTATTTATACTCGTCATGACCTGCAAAGACGCCCCTCTCAAGTCAACAGGGTTGGTACTGAAGGGGTGGGAGCGGGGCTCTCTCCACCCCCTACTAGTCTACACCTTCCGCCCCAAGCCACCCCTTACACGATCATCTTGGCAAATGTTCCACCACTCCTGGAAGGATCCTACGAACATTGGTCCAACCTCAAGAATAAATCCCTTCATTACTTGAGTTCCAAAATTGGTAACAGCAAGGCTCTATTTGATGACTTCAATATGGTTAGACGTATTAATTGGATCGGTCAGTCCCACAAGTCTTTTCCTGGGGATTGTGTTGTGTTAAGCTTCAGGTCACCTGCTTTAGTCAAGTACATACTGGAAGCTGCCCACCACCTCCCCCATGCCCCTAACACAGTGGTTCCCAAACTTTTTTGACCTATGGCTCCCTTGACCTAATTGGCAGTTGGCCGTGACTCCCCACTATATTTTTTACCGGTGGGCGGGTGGGGATGTAAGCCCGACCGCGGGAGTACTTCCTGTTGATTTGTATTTCATTTTTCAAATTGTTGTCTAATTAATATGTTTTACTTTCTTAATTTGGAAACAGGGTAAAAATCGGTAATATAATCAACATTTTTGCCGGGGGCTTAAGCATATTGTACCGCAAAGAGGAGGATATTAATGAATGCAGCAAATTTAAACGGAGCACAAACATGCCAATACAGCATGCATAACAGAGCTCACACATGCCTGCATGTACCAATGCTGCAAATACAGCAGACCAGAGACAAGCTGTAGCTGCAAATGCAGCAAAGCACGAATAATTTCTGCAAATGCTGAGTACACACGCATCCAAGTAGCAAATGCAGCAGAGCACATTTCATCGAAGCAAACACAAGAGAGCACACACACATACACTACCATTCACACATAAATGCATACAAATGCTGAAAATACAGCGCTGCACACACATACACACCATGATCGTGATAAGCCTTATTATGTGTAAAACGGATTTCCACATCAGGTGAAGCTAGTGCTTATTTGAGCCGGTGGTTGTATGTGGGGCACACAGGCACTCATGTTGGGGGGCGGCACTTATTTTTCCTCATCATACATGACCCAGAGCAAGAGAGAGAGAAAAAACAAAATGGGAAAACCAAGAGGAAGAGAAAAGCGAAACAGCGAGGAAGAAAGCGAGATGAAAAACAGAGCCTGCAGGAGTGAGAAGAAGAGGCAAATAGTGTCTGGTGGATGAGAGACATGAGGTGGAATTAAACCGTGGCAGCCTTGGCGTTGAGCATGTCGACACCCAAGAGTGCCGGACTCATATTTCAAATTGAGCACTGGGCCCTGCAGCCCGCCAACGCTGGAGTGCAAGCTGCCCCGAGCTAGACGCAGGGCAGCTGCGAAGGTGATGGAAAGGAATTCTGGGGCCTTGTTAGGCAACAAGGGTAAGGTTTGGTGAACTTTGTTTTCCTTTCACTTCCTGACAGAATAACGCAGTTTCTAAAACAGGGAAGGGTGTGACGTCCAGGGGCTCAGGTGTACCCGAGAAGGTTCTCTAGACTCCCTGACCCTGGGGGAGGGTGGGCGCCATGTTTCTCTCACCCTGGCCGGTCCCCTCCCTCCCAGCCCTGTAATTATCAGAGGAATTAGGAAGGAGCACAAATATCCACCCACAGGTATCGAATGGCCCAGGCTGCCCCTGCACCTGCCGGCGCTGACGGAGGCTGTGTAAGGCTGCCTTATGATTTCCTTAACGAGCCCCATGGAGCCCGCCTTTTTGGTGTAAAAATAATGCTGGTGATACTACTATTAATCAAATGCCATGCCGATCTTCTGCCCAACCTCAGTTTTTTCTTGAACTAGATTTTACACCCGTACTGTTTTTTACACGATCTTGTCAGTATTCAAAATCTAGTTTTAGTTAGTAAAAAACTGATTTTGGACAGAAGATCGGCATGGCATTTGATTAATAGTAGTATCACCAGCATTATTTTTACAGTAAAAAGGCAGGCTCCACGGAGCTCGTTAAAGAAATCATAAAAGCCAAGGCCTTCACTCTGGCTTCTGGGGTTTTATGCCGGGGCTTCAAATAGGAAGAGGTAGTGGAGTCGGATGTAAAAGGAAAGGATCCCAGAGCCCCAAGACACCGAAGGAAGACATGGAGAGTGAGAGCCAACAGTTTCTGCGGAGGGAAGGAAGAAAGAGAGACTGACGGCTTCTCAGAGACATTACTTTCTACAAGAAAAGAAGCCGACAGCCCGACTCCAAGTTGAGAGCGAGAACGCTTTCCCAGACGCTGCCCTCTCAGCTATTACAGCCGAAGACAGGACCCGCCAGAGAAGTTACAGATCCCACCACGCTCCTGGAGGAACGTGACTGTGCCAGGTGCGTGCTCGGGTGTGGGGCTGGAGGGGAAGGGGTCGGCCATAACACAAGAGGAGAACCTTACCTGTCCTATGTGAAGCGGGTCCCACGAAGCACAGCAGAGCACGGCGGGCAGCAATAACGCGCCTTAAACGATCAGAGCTGCATATGCGTAATGCAGAGACTGCGCCTGTGAAAGCGCGTACATACGCACGCACGCACGTATGGCGGCAGTGCTTGGGCCAAACCATGTTGCCTGATCATGCAGGTGGCATTTCTCCCCCGTAAGTTGCGCTGTGGCTGCAATTTCCCACATCGTGCCGCGGCGCCCCTGGCTACTCATAACGGCGCACCGGGGTGCCGCGGCGCACAGTTTGGGAACCACTGCTCTATGATATGTCTTATTATTGGCAGAGATTGCTCTACACATTGGTTTAAGTTGCTAGCCTAAAAGCTGTAAAGCTCCAGAAATGTAAGGGTTTCTGTTGTGCTTTAGCAACTATTCGCCCTGGCACTTCCTTCCCCTTCCCGTGTTTGCCGCTAGTTGCTGAGACGAGCGTGCAGCGGGTGTAATATCGGGGGAGATGGAAGGCGGGTCTGGAACCCTTTTGTCCCCCACTATGGGTGTACCCCGCTAGGGTGATTTGGTTTTTTGGGTTTGTACGGGGAGGGAAACCTGCCCGGCCCGATTGGGATATGTGTGGGGGGGGGGGGGGAGAAGAGATGTTCTCAGGGAATTGTATATGTTTTGGTTGAGATTGGAACGGACCGTGATACAAAGGACAACGCTGAATTATTCCCCAACATGTTCAGGGTAAGGGTGGCAATAGGACTGGTGCTTGACAGTGCTCACATTGAACAGACGGGGATATGAGTCATGACGGCAATATTGATACTAACTCGGGGGGAATGATCTCCACTATCACTTGGAACGTTAGGGGACTGGGCGACCCCAGGAAGCGCAGACAGATAGTGAATGCATTAGATAGACTGAATGTGCATATAGTAGTTTTACAAGAGACCCACATGGACCCACAGCGCAGGGGTAGCTTCGCTTCTAGATGGGCGGCACATTCTGTCTTCGCATCATACTCTTCTTATGCTAGATGGTACTGCTATCCTGATAAAAAGAAATATCCCATACACTCCTCTGGGAGATGCTGTCGACCGGGAGGGACGGTGCTGTTTAACGTGGGGCAGGATTGGTAATGAAACAATCACATTGGCCTGCTCTTATGGTCCCAACTGTGATGACCCTAGCAGTTTCATTGCCCTCTGGAATAAGATACGAGACATAGGGTCGACACACATGATATGGGGAGGGGACTTTAACACCGTCATTAACCCAGTCGTAGATAGATCAAACCCCTCTGCACATCACTACACTAACACGTACAGATATTTGCGGGACCTATGCGACAACCAAGACGTCATAGACGCTTGGCGGCACTTACACCCGAAGCTGACGGAAGGCACACATTGGAATACTGCACACGCTTCCTGGGCTAGATTAGACTACATCTTAATCTCTCGAGGGCTAGCCCCGTCTTTGGCTGCGGCACAGCATGTGGGTCTTACGTTCTCCGATCATTCCCCAGTAATGGCTAAGTTCCGGTTACTAGACAGTGGGGAAACCACTTGCATGGAAACTACAACCCAACATTTTACTTGACGAACTCTTCCGAACTGAGTTGGGACAAGAAATTGAGGAATTCCTCTTACATAATAGAGCAGTGGTTCCCAAACTTTTTTGACCTATGGCTCCCTTGACCTAATTGGCAGTTGGCCGTGACTCCCCACTATATTTTTTACCGGTGGGCGGGTGGGGATGTAAGCCCGACCGCGGGAGTACTTCCTGTTGATTTGTATTTCATTTTTCAAATTGTTGTCTAATTAATATGTTTTACTTTCTTAATTTGGAAACAGGGTAAAAATCGGTAATATAATCAACATTTTTGCCGGGGGCTTAAGCATATTGTACCGCAAAGAGGAGGATATTAATGAATGCAGCAAATTTAAACGGAGCACAAACATGCCAATACAGCATGCATAACAGAGCTCACACATGCCTGCATGTACCAATGCTGCAAATACAGCAGACCAGAGACAAGCTGTAGCTGCAAATGCAGCAAAGCACGAATAATTTCTGCAAATGCTGAGTACACACGCATCCAAGTAGCAAATGCAGCAGAGCACATTTCATCGAAGCAAACACAAGAGAGCACACACACATACACTACCATTCACACATAAATGCATACAAATGCTGAAAATACAGCGCTGCACACACATACACACCATGATCGTGATAAGCCTTATTATGTGTAAAACGGATTTCCACATCAGGTGAAGCTAGTGCTTATTTGAGCCGGTGGTTGTATGTGGGGCACACAGGCACTCATGTTGGGGGGCGGCACTTATTTTTCCTCATCATACATGACCCAGAGCAAGAGAGAGAGAAAAAACAAAATGGGAAAACCAAGAGGAAGAGAAAAGCGAAACAGCGAGGAAGAAAGCGAGATGAAAAACAGAGCCTGCAGGAGTGAGAAGAAGAGGCAAATAGTGTCTGGTGGATGAGAGACATGAGGTGGAATTAAACCGTGGCAGCCTTGGCGTTGAGCATGTCGACACCCAAGAGTGCCGGACTCATATTTCAAATTGAGCACTGGGCCCTGCAGCCCGCCAACGCTGGAGTGCAAGCTGCCCCGAGCTAGACGCAGGGCAGCTGCGAAGGTGATGGAAAGGAATTCTGGGGCCTTGTTAGGCAACAAGGGTAAGGTTTGGTGAACTTTGTTTTCCTTTCACTTCCTGACAGAATAACGCAGTTTCTAAAACAGGGAAGGGTGTGACGTCCAGGGGCTCAGGTGTACCCGAGAAGGTTCTCTAGACTCCCTGACCCTGGGGGAGGGTGGGCGCCATGTTTCTCTCACCCTGGCCGGTCCCCTCCCTCCCAGCCCTGTAATTATCAGAGGAATTAGGAAGGAGCACAAATATCCACCCACAGGTATCGAATGGCCCAGGCTGCCCCTGCACCTGCCGGCGCTGACGGAGGCTGTGTAAGGCTGCCTTATGATTTCCTTAACGAGCCCCATGGAGCCCGCCTTTTTGGTGTAAAAATAATGCTGGTGATACTACTATTAATCAAATGCCATGCCGATCTTCTGCCCAACCTCAGTTTTTTCTTGAACTAGATTTTACACCCGTACTGTTTTTTACACGATCTTGTCAGTATTCAAAATCTAGTTTTAGTTAGTAAAAAACTGATTTTGGACAGAAGATCGGCATGGCATTTGATTAATAGTAGTATCACCAGCATTATTTTTACAGTAAAAAGGCAGGCTCCACGGAGCTCGTTAAAGAAATCATAAAAGCCAAGGCCTTCACTCTGGCTTCTGGGGTTTTATGCCGGGGCTTCAAATAGGAAGAGGTAGTGGAGTCGGATGTAAAAGGAAAGGATCCCAGAGCCCCAAGACACCGAAGGAAGACATGGAGAGTGAGAGCCAACAGTTTCTGCGGAGGGAAGGAAGAAAGAGAGACTGACGGCTTCTCAGAGACATTACTTTCTACAAGAAAAGAAGCCGACAGCCCGACTCCAAGTTGAGAGCGAGAACGCTTTCCCAGACGCTGCCCTCTCAGCTATTACA
The DNA here is from genome assembly GCF_964204655.1 of Triturus cristatus. Classification (NCBI taxonomy): domain Eukaryota; kingdom Metazoa; phylum Chordata; class Amphibia; order Caudata; family Salamandridae; genus Triturus; species Triturus cristatus. Next base: position 990,774,222 of record NC_140592.1, read on the forward strand.
GCCGAAGACAGGACCCGCCAGAGAAGTTACAGATCCCACCACGCTCCTGGAGGAACGTGACTGTGCCAGGTGCGTGCTCGGGTGTGGGGCTGGAGGGGAAGGGGTCGGCCATAACACAAGAGGAGAACCTTACCTGTCCTATGTGAAGCGGGTCCCACGAAGCACAGCAGAGCACGGCGGGCAGCAATAACGCGCCTTAAACGATCAGAGCTGCATATGCGTAATGCAGAGACTGCGCCTGTGAAAGCGCGTACATACGCACGCACGCACGTATGGCGGCAGTGCTTGGGCCAAACCATGTTGCCTGATCATGCAGGTGGCATTTCTCCCCCGTAAGTTGCGCTGTGGCTGCAATTTCCCACATCGTGCCGCGGCGCCCCTGGCTACTCATAACGGCGCACCGGGGTGCCGCGGCGCACAGTTTGGGAACCACTGCCCTAACACAATCAAGATCCTCCCTTTGGGCTTCTTTTATAGGCCAGGCTTTTTACAACCCCTACGGGAAAATTGTAATTTTCCAACATTTCCCATCAGGTCTGACATGCCCCTCACGACTTTCAACCGCTTTGATATTCTTTCTACACTGGAGGATAATGATTGACACATGGATGGCTCCCTACGTACCCCAGTGCTTGCCCTAGGGTTGGTGGGTCCCAATTGTCATCTGAGCCATGATTTTATGATCAAGACACCCCCCCCTAAAGATCGTTCCTGTTTGATTATCTCACCTGGTCACATCTTGATACCATCTGTTGAAACGTTCGATTCTCATCATGTCTCGGGTCAAGCAGTCGAAACCAGGGTCGAGAAGTCTACATTAAAATTGGGCTCCTGGAATATTGCAGGGCTGGGGTCAAGGCTCGAGATCCCTGATTGGGCTGACTTTATTGACGAGTTCGAAATATGGACATTTCAGGAGACTTGGGCACTGCATCCTCACTTCCGTACAGGGTTTTTGAATTTCCACAAACCTGCTGTTAAGAGCCATAGAGGCAGACCCATGGGGGGCTTAACCACCTGGATCCGTCAATGTGAAGGTGTTACTGTGTCAGAGGTTCCAATTGATAGTCCTGATATTTTGATAATCATGGTCAAATCTTGTAGCGGCCCCAATTTTCTTATAATTAACATCTAAGTAAGAGGTCTCCCGGGAGGCAAGTGCTCTCCCACTTGTCTACTACTGGAGAATTTTCTGGAGACCGCTTCTATGTTCACGTACAAGATTGTGGCTGGAGATCTCAATGTTTGTTTTGAGCCACTGGGGGCCGATTGTGGGGACTTCACCGAGGAAGAAGATTCATCCTGGGGTGTTCCCATGTTAGAGCTGGAACCAGTTAACAAATGGTCTCAAGCTGCTCTTTTTATGAAGGGTTTATGTTTAAATCAGGGCATGAGAGCAGTAAATGGGCGAACTAAATCTGACAGGATGGGGAGGTTTACATTTGACAATGGTAGGTCAGGGAGCCGGATTGATTATATATTAGCCAGCTTGGATTTGTGGCCACTCATAGACGACATGGTGGTAGTAAGTAGAGTCGAGAGTGATCACAATCCCCTTGCACTGTGTATCAAGGTTAATATTTTTGCAGCCTCCCCTACCCACTCAGACGGCAGTTCCCCTACAGATGTCATTGTTACCAACGACCTTAGAAGGGTGAGATGGCCGAAGATTGCCACCTGTGAATCTTCACGTGTGGCCATCAGGGAATTAATCAACAGTACCCTGGTCACACTTAATAAAATGGAATCCCAAAACTTGATTAAGGATAACATCCGGGATTCCCACAATAAACTCTTCGCGGAGCTCAAAACTTTTTTTGTGAAAAGCCAACCCGCCACCGGTAGGGGTAAAGAGTTGAGACCACGTACATGGTTCAACAAGGACTGCAGAATGGCTCAAAGTGCCCTGAAAGAGGCCATTAAATCAGGCTCTCTTTCTATCATCCAAAAGTGTAGACTTGTTTACAAAAACGCCCAACACAAGGCCAAGCAAAATTGGGATGAGGAGCGTTGGAGGGATTTATATCAGGCTTGTCATGATCGCAACATGGTCCAATTCTGGCATCTCCTTAAATGGGGTAACTCCCCCTCGGATATTCGCCCCTCTAATCAAGTAGAACCACAACAATGGGTAGCGTATTTTGAGGAACAATTTAAGGTTGGTGCTTTAACGGACAGGCAGTTTTCTTGTCCTCTAGTTGTTGAAAATACTTTAAAATTTTCCCCTGATGAAACCAAGTTAGTCCTACGCTCGATTAAGAGTGGTAAAGCCCCAGGACCTGACTGCATCCCTCCTGACCTATTTATTCAGGAACAAGATGTATGGATTCCTTACTTGACCCTCCTGGCCAACGCCCTTGCGGGTGGTGCTGTAGTCCCTGACTCGTGGCTCGGGGCAGAGATACTGCCGATATATAAGAAAGGCGATCGCTCTGCCCCGGGTAACTACAGACCCATTAGTCTAATAGACGCAGTACAAAAAATTATTGCCCGCCTTGTACTTGGTCGTATCCAAATTTGGATGTCTGACTTTGACGTGCTGTCTCCACTTCAGGCAGGGTTTCGGTCCCACACTGGGACCCTGGACCAAGTATTCAGGGTAGTACTTCTGTATTGGAAGGTTGTCTTTCTGGGGGGAGGCAAATTGTATGCAGCCTTTGTAGACTTAAGGTCTGCGTTTGACCTTGTGCCGAGGGACAAGCTATGGAAAGTTCTCTTGGACATGGGCATGCCAAAAGATCTGGTTTCTTTTTTGGTCACCATACATGAAAATACGTACGCCCGTGTCCGATGGGGTAAACCCGGGGAACTTACCGATAGATTTAAAGTATCCAAAGGTGTACGACAAGGGTGTGTACTCGCACCCACCCTGTTTTCTTTATTTATCAATGGGGTTGTAAACTACTTCTTAAATAGCCCTACAGATGCACCTACATTGGCAGGAATGAAGATTCCCCTGCTCATGTTCGCGGATGACACCCTTTTGATCTCGAGGACGAGACAGGGACTGCAGTTCGCCCTGTCTCGCTTCGAGATCTTTTGCCGCGAGCATGAGTTGGAAATAAACGTTGGGAAGACCAAGTTTATGGTTTTTCGTGGCCCTCGGCGGGTTAAGGCGGAGGTGTGTTTGGGTGGTGTCAACTTATCCCAAACGGCAGTATTTACTTATCTTGGAGTCACTTTTAGCGAGACGTGCAGCTGGTCTCACAAGCTGGATCTTCTCGCGCTCAAGCATGCCCAATTGGGAGGAGCTTTGTTGAAAGAGCACAAACACTCTTTAACAAAACCAATAGCCCCACTCATGAAGATCTACGGCTCCAAGATTTTACCTGCAATTTTATATGGAGCTGAGATCTGGGGCTTTAATAACTTGTCCAAATTGATAACTGCCCAGAATAAATTCCTCCGGTCAGCTATTGGGCTTCCCCAATCCACTCCACGCATCCCTCTTTTGTTTGACCTGGGAATTCAGCCTATAGAGGACTGCGCAGGGTATAGACCCCTGGCGTTCTGGCGCCGCTTGTGGACGACCCCCGAATTATCTAACTATACAAAAGCCCTTCTGGAGATCAAAGGGTTGGAGGGGTCGCATAGGATTCCCTGGTTGTCTAGCATCAAAACCCTGTTATATGATCTCGGGATGCGTGATCTATGGGTTAACCCTGATACAGAAGTTTTCCCGGCAAAAAAGGTGCTTAAGGATGCGTACTGGAATTACATTAAGAATAGGAGATGTGCTTCCCTTACAGGTTCCACAATGACTGCTTCTTTCCTAGTTTTTAAGGATGACTCTGTCTTTGAAAGTTACTGGGATTCCATCTTGAAGTTCCTAGATCGTAAGTTGTATCACCAGCTCAGAGTGGGCGCTCTACCACTGCGAGGACTCACCAAAAGTTGGAGTCCTCTTGGTAGTGATAAATGCCCATTCTGTGTTGACAAGATTGAAACCATGGACCACTTCCTTTTTTGTTGCCCAACTTATCAACTTCCTAGACGTATCTGGCTTCGACCTGCATGCAGACTAATGAGCACTCGTTCTGCACAGGTCGCTAGTAGAATTTTGAAAACCGATACTTCCACTCCTATAGTAATTGGTGTTGCTAAATTTATTAGTTGGGCATGGATCCTTAGGGCCAAGAAACTGAAGCTGTAATCTTTGTTCCCTGCCGCCACACAATAGTATCTACTTTGGTCCATGGCATAAACGGCAAGTCTCTCTTTGCACTTTATTGTATTTTTTAACATGATGTGATCATTTTTAATCTATTATTTTATCTACCATTTTAAAGGTTTTACAGTCTATTTTTGTATTGTACATGAATTGTTTTGTAGTCGAATTGTCTAATATGTGTAGTATGTCTTTTATGATGCAAATCGAATAAAGACTTTTTGACTGACTGACTGACTGACATATTCTTTTATTCTGAGGACATATCCTCCTGGCTGATGTGCTTTTTAGTCCTAGTTTCAAAGAACACAACAATTCCTTGTGGTAAAAAACGTACTCTCTCTCAAATTACCAAAACCAAAACCAAAAATGTGAGCAAAACATTAACCTGTCTGAAAATAGGAAAGGTCATGACTCTCAAATTACCAAAAACAAAAATGTGAGCTAAACATTACCCTGTCTGAAAATAGGAACGGTCATGATCCAATTCTTGAAATTATTCTCCTATCTTCATCACATTTGTGATACCTCGAAAGGCTTATACGCAACTGCCGGGGCCATGGAGGTTAACGCCGATAACAAGTTTACTTTCTCTGCTATGACATCCCTAGCTCCCCCTCTCACCCGTATCACACTCATATCCATAGGGGAGCAAAAACAGACATGCCAGTATAAATCAAGATACTTTCGACCATAACCTAGAACAAAGCTACTCTTCCAGTGAATGAGACTGAACAGCTGTTGAGGACCAAAAACACAGTTCTCCCAGTAGCCACCATCAACCATCAATATAGCCTATCCATCCCTGTCAATTTCTTGGTCCAATGGCGTCCAAAGCAAGAGCACACATACTCTCCACTGAAAGAAACAACCCCCATTAGACTTGGTTCACATGTGAGATACATTTACTCCCCTTAAACTTCATGACAGTTACTTACTATTCGCTCATTCACCTCCTCCCCAAATTAACTGAAGCTGGATGTTGTGCATTAGACCATAAGCTACATTCTCATCTCTCTTCCACAAGCACTCGCCTCCTGCAGCCCACTAGTACACCTCATTCTACTTACCTACTGCTGGAAATCCCAACATGCATACAAACCCAAATGTTTCTGATCATTCCTCCATGCACATTACTTCTAACACACTCACACACCTGAATAAGAGCGCACATCCACAAGACATTCTATTACCACTAACTGTAGCTAGTTGTTCTAAACCCAATTAAAGATCAGTTTCCCAAGCAACCTCAGAAGAATCACCTCCTCTCAGCCAAGTGATCTATCTTATACACATCACATTAAGCTGTCCTCCTGAACAGAAGGTCTGCATGCTCTACAGTGGACCTATTTTCATAAAGAAACACCACATGAAAACATTAATAACCTTCTCACATTAGATTGTTCAGACAAGCTTCATCATTCTTTTCAAAATCCAGACCTTAGCCCACCCTCCCTATTCAAAACTTGAGAAAGAAATGGTAAAACCTAGAAGCCTAAAATACATAGACAACATGCATTGGCAAAGCCAATAGGTGTGGCTTTGATGTGCAAACACAATCATAAGCAAATACATTTAAACTATGGCCCACATGCATCAAAGCAAAAACCACAATTGTCCCTAGTCATAAGAAAAAATAGAGTTAATGATAAATAAGGACCCAGTCAGTACTTATCAAAAGGGAGACTTGTCCAGCCGGACAGAGGTCATGAATTTTACTGATATTCAGAAAGTAGCCAAAATATAAAGAAAATTAATAAAGTGGGACACAAGCCTGCGTCCAGTACATACATTAGAACATAGAAACAAGGAGGTTCAGGCATAAACACATAGTTTGCTTATAGATATCAACAGTAATTGAGAAACAAACAGTTTAGACAACACCCTTATGTCTCAAAAATCATGTTTTTAACATTTCGGGTATTTGTAAGTGTCGACGGCGTTTCGATCCTACTAAACAGATGCAAGGATCATCATCAGGACAAGGAACAATAATGCCTGCACGATGCAACCTGAATAACCTCAAGGAAAGAAAGAGGAAGAGGGAGAGGGTATTTTAAAACATTAGAGATTTGAGGGACATGACTTAATTGGTGACAACAAAAATCCACAATTCACTAGTTGTTACCTTGTGCTCATAATAATAATCAGAAGGAAAAAAGCAAAGATATAAGCACGATACATCATAACTTCAGTTGAAGGTGAGGCGGTAAAGAGTGATACTGACACTCGAATTAAAGTGGAAGGATGCAGGTTGCTGGAAACCGATCAGATATGAGAATAAATTTAGGAGGGTAAACGGTAAAAACGTAAAGGTTAAAGGATAAAAGGAGAAAGTAAGGTAAAGGTAAAAAGGAAAGGACATCACGAGGCAAGAAACCCGTGCAACTACAATCTGTAGAATAAAGGTCGGGCGTGCAGTAACTGGTCTGCCACGGAGTGTGCATTCAAATGATTGCTTAAAAATTGATGGTACTAAGTGACAGTTCTTAATAAGTGCTCGTGATGGCCAGAGAACGAAAACCGCGGTGAATTGAAGTAATTGGTGAAACTTACCGCAGCCGCGGTAAATTCAGAACCGATATCTGGAAGGGAGGGGAACCGGATTAGTGAAGGGTGTAGGAGTGAGCGGGACCAATGTACTTGCCGCGAAGACCAAAACTTACTTGAAGTTGATGCGGAGGTAATTGTCCGAGGGCTAGGTATTGCAATCGATTTCTGAGCTTGGCTCGGATTACCAGGGGTCCGTGGACCTGGGAATAGGTTCCTATGGAACAGGGCGAGGGAAAGGGGGTTAGCGAGTCAAGGGGGGGTTTTTGTTTTGGAGGGAAGAGACACGCTTGATTGAAAAAACGGAACACTCACCGATGGTGATTGAGTAACGGGACAATCCGACAGTGCGGGAGCAGGTTACCGGCAATGGGGCTGCTGACGAGGACCCGGGAGTATGCGTGTATAACCAAAAGGAAGTGGGCCGGGCTATGGCTGGTTTAAGGGAAAGAGTGAAGGGACTCGAGTAGAATGGAACCCAGGAACCGGGCGGCCATCTTAAAGTGGTGTTAGATGAATGAAAGGAGGTAGAAGGAATAGGAGAGTTGTATGTCAAGTTAAACAATTGAAAAATATAATCAGCACATAGTACTATTTTAAAGCGGGACAGAGTAGCAAGGCACAAAGGGACATATATATACTTAAAAATACATAAAAGATACATAAAATTATACATAATAATGGACAGATCAATTCTTCACCAGTTCCAGAATTCTAAAGGAAAATTATTCCTGAATCAAGTGATGGTAGTCCAATCCTCAAGGCGATTAAGCCCCGTGTTCAGGCTATCAGTTTTAAGGATCCATTTGAGTTCTTCTTTACTTAGAATTTTTGTAATGTCACCACCCCTGGGTGGTAGCTTCAAGACAGAAATCACAGTCCAACGTAGTTGGTCCTCAGAGTGGTTCTTTTCTAGAAAATGTTCAACTAGAGGGGCAGTGAGAATTTTGCAGCGAATTCTGCTCCTGTGTTGTGAGATACGTAAGCGGATCTTTTGCGTGGTTTGTCCGACATAGATTTTGTCACATGGACAAAAAATTGCATAGATTACATTAGTAGAATTACAATTGGTAAACAACTTAAGTTCATTTCTGATATCACCAAAAACAAATGTTTTACATTCGATAGTCAATGGACAAACAACACAATTCCCACATTTAGCATGACCAGTTAGTGGGGGAAGTGACCAGAGTTCATTCAAAGTATTCAGATTGTCAGTTACAGGAAGGGCCGCACGGACCAAATGGTCTTTAATGTTTTTGTTCTTCTTAAATGCAAATAAAGGTCGATCAAAAGCGAGAGTACCTGCATTCAAGATGGGCCAATTACGTAGAATTGTTTTACGTATAGCACTTGAGATTGTAGAGAATGTGGTGACACAAACTAGTCGATTGGACTCCTGTTTGGTTTTTGGTTCTAAAAGAGATTCACGGGGGTTGTACCAAGCGCGTTTCATGGAATTGCGCACTAGTCTCCGTGGGTAGCCTCTTTTGAGCAGTTTTTGGCAAAGTATTTTTGCTTCATAAAAGTAATCTGTTTTTAGGCAACAGTTTCTTCTAATTCTTAGAAACTGTGAAAATGGCAAGGAATCTCTAAGGGCACGAGGATGGCTACTGTCATAACTGAGTAAAGTATTACGTTCAGTGGACTTACGGAAGAGACTAGTAATGAGATAGCCATCCGTATGTTTAATTGTCAAGTCAAGAAAGGGAATTGATTTTTTGTCATATGACATGGTGAAGTTAAGTCCACCGCAGTTATTGTTAAGCCAATGCAAGAAGGGCGCAAGTAAGGTATCATCGCCCTGCCAAATCATGAAAATATCGTCTATGTATCTTTTCCACTTATAGATACAAGACGAGAAAGGGTTGTCTGTGGTGAGTATATGTCCCATTTCCAGTGTGTCCATATAGAGAATAGCCAGGTTGGGTGCAAAAATTGCACCCATGGAAGTACCTTTCACCTGTTGAAAGAACTGCTGTTCAAAGGTGAAAAAATTCCTGGTAAGGCATACTTCCAATAGTTGCAGTATAAAGTTGGTAGGAACAGCATGAGGGCGAGGTCTTTGGTTAAGAATGGTTTCAATGACAAGTAATGAATCCCTTTGAGGTATATTGGTGTACAGGGATTCAACGTCCAAAGTACACAAGGTATTGGAATCAGGGTCGTAAGGAAGATTCTCCACCATATTTATCATTGCCATGCTGTCACGAACATAACAGTGGGTATTGGGAACAAAATCTTTGATAAAATAGTTGACATAATGACCCAATGGCTCCAAAATGGAGCCACAACCAGAAACAATAGGGCGGCCAGGAGGTTTCTCAAGACTTTTATGAATTTTGGGAAGTGTGTAGATTACAGGCAGCCTGGGATTTTTTGTATTTAAGAATTGGTATTCTAATTTGCTCAGGAAGCCCTGGTCTAAGCCTTCATCAGTGATCTGTTTGATCAAGGATTGTAGTTCTTTGGTAGGGTTAGTGAAAAGTTTGCAGTAGTGATCTGTATTTGACAGCTGCCGATTTATTTCTGCCTTATAGTCATTTTTATCCTGTAAGACTATACCACCCCCTTTATCTGCCGGTTTGATTATCAGATTTGTATTGTCACGCAATGATGATATTGCTGTTTTTTCATCTCTGGTTATATTATAAGGAATATAGTGATGCGCTGCAGAGATATTCCTTACTTCTTTGAGCACCAGTTTTTCAAAAGTACTGATTTCAGTGGGGATCTGATTGACAGGTGGTGAAAATGTCGATGGGAGTCTAAGCGGGGTGTTAGATGCTTTAGGGGTAAAGGGATTCACTTGGAAGTAGCTGTGGAGTCTTAACTTCCGAAAGAATCTTAAAAGTTCCGTTTGTAGGTCTAAGAAGTTGGGATAAGTAGTAGGGACAAATGACAACCCTTTGCTCAATAATGAGATCTCATGGCTAGATAGTGCGTGTGCTGAGAGATTAAAAAGGGGAATTGTTAGAGTAGCGTCAGTCATATTGGTTTGTAGTGGGGAGTTTACCAACGGTAAAACTTCTGTCGCGTTTGGCGTTCTCCTGGGGGATTGTACCAGCGAGAGCGTTGCCTCCCTCTGCCTCTCCTGGGTGGCTCTTGTTGGTCTCGACCTAAAAAAAGGGAATTCGGGGTTCTAGTGATGCTACTTGTACCCTCTCCAGGATCTGAATTGTCAGATGACTCAGCCGATGTGTCAGAGAACCCTACTAAATTTTGCCGTTTATTGAAACGGCCCCAGGGGCGGGAGTTCTGAGGATTATTGTAAGAGCGATTGACATAGAAATCTTTATTTAGATAAGGATACGCTCGTTCTTGGGTAAATGATTTTATATCCCGTTTGACTTTATTGGATTTTTTGTTTTGTTCCAGTCGATGGAATTCTTCAGATGTTTTTTCAATTTTTTCCAGAAGTTTCTTGGCGTCAGGGATTGTGTTGTTATCTTTAATATTTTTCTCAATGTCATTAATAGTCTTAGTTAACTCTTTGAGCTCCTCAGAGGCAATGTCTATTCCAAGTACAAGCCAGTGCCTTGAGCAGGTAGTGCCAATGAAACTAAAATTATTAATATATTTCGGGTTGTCAGTGAAGACACCAGGAATGTTCCTCACTATTAAGCCTTGTGGGATTGTATTAGATTTCAGATACTCAGTCAGCATGCGTATCATTAATTCCAGACGGATGAATTTCTTTTTCTGTTTTTCAAGCTCTTCGGAGTAATCAGGCGTATGACTACTAGCACCAGGGGTCTCATCTAAGTTAGAGAAGAGCGAGGGACCTTCTAGGATTTTTTTGATATAGTCGTCCGAATAAAGTGGTGTGTTGTCAGACATGTCAGGAGCGTTAGAGTAGAGGGGTAGGGGGGGGGGTGTGGAGGTTTTTTGTATGAAAGGACAAAAGGGAGGGGACCCACTTAAAGGAGGGGTAATAGGACTAAGCCCTTGCAATCAAGTGATTGCGCAAATTATATTTAGTAGCAACAAGAGCACCCAGAAAGGTCAACTAGGGACCTTGGGAATTAAGTGATTATAAACAACAATTGTCCCTAGTCATAAGAAAAAATAGAGTTAATGATAAATAAGGACCCAGTCAGTACTTATCAAAAGGGAGACTTGTCCAGCCGGACAGAGGTCATGAATTTTACTGATATTCAGAAAGTAGCCAAAATATAAAGAAAATTAATAAAGTGGGACACAAGCCTGCGTCCAGTACATACATTAGAACATAGAAACAAGGAGGTTCAGGCATAAACACATAGTTTGCTTATAGATATCAACAGTAATTGAGAAACAAACAGTTTAGACAACACCCTTATGTCTCAAAAATCATGTTTTTAACATTTCGGGTATTTGTAAGTGTCGACGGCGTTTCGATCCTACTAAACAGATGCAAGGATCATCATCAGGACAAGGAACAATAATGCCTGCACGATGCAACCTGAATAACCTCAAGGAAAGAAAGAGGAAGAGGGAGAGGGTATTTTAAAACATTAGAGATTTGAGGGACATGACTTAATTGGTGACAACAATCCACAATTCACTAGTTGTTACCTTGTGCTCATAATAATAATCAGAAGGAAAAAAGCAAAGATATAAGCACGATACATCATAACTTCAGTTGAAGGTGAGGCGGTAAAGAGTGATACTGACACTCGAATTAAAGTGGAAGGATGCAGGTTGCTGGAAACCGATCAGATATGAGAATAAATTTAGGAGGGTAAACGGTAAAAACGTAAAGGTTAAAGGATAAAAGGAGAAAGTAAGGTAAAGGTAAAAAGGAAAGGACATCACGAGGCAAGAAACCCGTGCAACTACAATCTGTAGAATAAAGGTCGGGCGTGCAGTAACTGGTCTGCCACGGAGTGTGCATTCAAATGATTGCTTAAAAATTGATGGTACTAAGTGACAGTTCTTAATAAGTGCTCGTGATGGCCAGAGAACGAAAACCGCGGTGAATTGAAGTAATTGGTGAAACTTACCGCAGCCGCGGTAAATTCAGAACCGATATCTGGAAGGGAGGGGAACCGGATTAGTGAAGGGTGTAGGAGTGAGCGGGACCAATGTACTTGCCGCGAAGACCAAAACTTACTTGAAGTTGATGCGGAGGTAATTGTCCGAGGGCTAGGTATTGCAATCGATTTCTGAGCTTGGCTCGGATTACCAGGGGTCCGTGGACCTGGGAATAGGTTCCTATGGAACAGGGCGAGGGAAAGGGGGTTAGCGAGTCAAGGGGGGGTTTTTGTTTTGGAGGGAAGAGACACGCTTGATTGAAAAAACGGAACACTCACCGATGGTGATTGAGTAACGGGAACTCAAATGGATCCTTAAAACTGATAGCCTGAACACGGGGCTTAATCGCCTTGAGGATTGGACTACCATCACTTGATTCAGGAATAATTTTCCTTTAGAATTCTGGAACTGGTGAAGAATTGATCTGTCCATTATTATGTATAATTTTATGTATCTTTTATGTATTTTTAAGTATATATATGTCCCTTTGTGCCTTGCTACTCTGTCCCGCTTTAAAATAGTACTATGTGCTGATTATATTTTTCAATTGTTTAACTTGACATACAACTCTCCTATTCCTTCTACCTCCTTTCATTCATCTAACACCACTTTAAGATGGCCGCCCGGTTCCTGGGTTCCATTCTACTCGAGTCCCTTCACTCTTTCCCTTAAACCAGCCATAGCCCGGCCCACTTCCTTTTGGTTATACACGCATACTCCCGGGTCCTCGTCAGCAGCCCCATTGCCGGTAACCTGCTCCCGCACTGTCGGATTGTCCCGTTACTCAATCACCATCGGTGAGTGTTCCGTTTTTTCAATCAAGCGTGTCTCTTCCCTCCAAAACAAAAACCCCCCCTTGACTCGCTAACCCCCTTTCCCTCGCCCTGTTCCATAGGAACCTATTCCCAGGTCCACGGACCCCTGGTAATCCGAGCCAAGCTCAGAAATCGATTGCAATACCTAGCCCTCGGACAATTACCTCCGCATCAACTTCAAGTAAGTTTTGGTCTTCGCGGCAAGTACATTGGTCCCGCTCACTCCTACACCCTTCACTAATCCGGTTCCCCTCCCTTCCAGATATCGGTTCTGAATTTACCGCGGCTGCGGTAAGTTTCACCAATTACTTCAATTCACCGCGGTTTTCGTTCTCTGGCCATCACGAGCACTTATTAAGAACTGTCACTTAGTACCATCAATTTTTAAGCAATCATTTGAATGCACACTCCGTGGCAGACCAGTTACTGCACGCCCGACCTTTATTCTACAGATTGTAGTTGCACGGGTTTCTTGCCTCGTGATGTCCTTTCCTTTTTACCTTTACCTTACTTTCTCCTTTTATCCTTTAACCTTTACGTTTTTACCGTTTACCCTCCTAAATTTATTCTCATATCTGATCGGTTTCCAGCAACCTGCATCCTTCCACTTTAATTCGAGTGTCAGTATCACTCTTTACCGCCTCACCTTCAACTGAAGTTATGATGTATCGTGCTTATATCTTTGCTTTTTTCCTTCTGATTATTATTATGAGCACAAGGTAACAACTAGTGAATTGTGGATTTTTGTTGTCACCAATTAAGTCATGTCCCTCAAATCTCTAATGTTTTAAAATACCCTCTCCCTCTTCCTCTTTCTTTCCTTGAGGTTATTCAGGTTGCATCGTGCAGGCATTATTGTTCCTTGTCCTGATGATGATCCTTGCATCTGTTTAGTAGGATCGAAACGCCGTCGACACTTACAAATACCCGAAATGTTAAAAACATGATTTTTGAGACATAAGGGTGTTGTCTAAACTGTTTGTTTCTCAATTACTGTTGATATCTATAAGCAAACTATGTGTTTATGCCTGAACCTCCTTGTTTCTATGTTCTAATGTATGTACTGGACGCAGGCTTGTGTCCCACTTTATTAATTTTCTTTATATTTTGGCTACTTTCTGAATATCAGTAAAATTCATGACCTCTGTCCGGCTGGACAAGTCTCCCTTTTGATAAGTACTGACTGGGTCCTTATTTATCATTAACTCTATTTTTTCTTATGACTAGGGACAATTGTTGTTTATAATCACTTAATTCCCAAGGTCCCTAGTTGACCTTTCTGGGTGCTCTTGTTGCTACTAAATATAATTTGCGCAATCACTTGATTGCAAGGGCTTAGTCCTATTACCCCTCCTTTAAGTGGGTCCCCTCCCTTTTGTCCTTTCATACAAAAAACCTCCACACCCCCCCCCTACCCCTCTACTCTAACGCTCCTGACATGTCTGACAACACACCACTTTATTCGGACGACTATATCAAAAAAATCCTAGAAGGTCCCTCGCTCTTCTCTAACTTAGATGAGACCCCTGGTGCTAGTAGTCATACGCCTGATTACTCCGAAGAGCTTGAAAAACAGAAAAAGAAATTCATCCGTCTGGAATTAATGATACGCATGCTGACTGAGTATCTGAAATCTAATACAATCCCACAAGGCTTAATAGTGAGGAACATTCCTGGTGTCTTCACTGACAACCCGAAATATATTAATAATTTTAGTTTCATTGGCACTACCTGCTCAAGGCACTGGCTTGTACTTGGAATAGACATTGCCTCTGAGGAGCTCAAAGAGTTAACTAAGACTATTAATGACATTGAGAAAAATATTAAAGATAACAACACAATCCCTGACGCCAAGAAACTTCTGGAAAAAATTGAAAAAACATCTGAAGAATTCCATCGACTGGAACAAAACAAAAAATCCAATAAAGTCAAACGGGATATAAAATCATTTACCCAAGAACGAGCGTATCCTTATCTAAATAAAGATTTCTATGTCAATCGCTCTTACAATAATCCTCAGAACTCCCGCCCCTGGGGCCGTTTCAATAAACGGCAAAATTTAGTAGGGTTCTCTGACACATCGGCTGAGTCATCTGACAATTCAGATCCTGGAGAGGGTACAAGTAGCATCACTAGAACCCCGAATTCCCTTTTTTTAGGTCGAGACCAACAAGAGCCACCCAGGAGAGGCAGAGGGAGGCAACGCTCTCGCTGGTACAATCCCCCAGTAGAACGCCAAACGCGACAGAAGTTTTACCGTTGGTAAACTCCCCACTACAAACCAATATGACTGACGCTACTCTAACAATTCCCCTTTTTAATCTCTCAGCACACGCACTATCTAGCCATGAGATCTCATTATTGAGCAAAGGGTTGTCATTTGTCCCTACTACTTATCCCAACTTCTTAGACCTACAAACGGAACTTTTAAGATTCTTTCGGAAGTTAAGACTCCACAGCTACTTCCAAGTGAATCCCTTTACCCCTAAAGCATCTAACACCCCGCTTAGACTCCCATCGACATTTTCACCACCTGTCAATCAGATCCCCACTGAAATCAGTACTTTTGAAAAACTGGTGCTCAAAGAAGTAAGGAATATCTCTGCAGCGCATCACTATATTCCTTATAATATAACCAGAGATGAAAAAACAGCAATATCATCATTGCGTGACAATACAAATCTGATAATCAAACCGGCAGATAAAGGGGGTGGTATAGTCTTACAGGATAAAAATGACTATAAGGCAGAAATAAATCGGCAGCTGTCAAATACAGATCACTACTGCAAACTTTTCACTAACCCTACCAAAGAACTACAATCCTTGATCAAACAGATCACTGATGAAGGCTTAGACCAGGGCTTCCTGAGCAAATTAGAATACCAATTCTTAAATACAAAAAATCCCAGGCTGCCTGTAATCTACACACTTCCCAAAATTCATAAAAGTCTTGAGAAACCTCCTGGCCGCCCTATTGTTTCTGGTTGTGGCTCCATTTTGGAGCCATTGGGTCATTATGTCAACTATTTTATCAAAGATTTTGTTCCCAATACCCACTGTTATGTTCGTGACAGCATGGCAATGATAAATATGGTGGAGAATCTTCCTTACGACCCTGATTCCAATACCTTGTGTACTTTGGACGTTGAATCCCTGTACACCAATATACCTCAAAGGGATTCATTACTTGTCATTGAAACCATTCTTAACCAAAGACCTCGCCCTCATGCTGTTCCTACCAACTTTATACTGCAACTATTGGAAGTATGCCTTACCAGGAATTTTTTCCCCTTTGAACAGCAGTTCTTTCAACAGGTGAAAGGTACTTCCATGGGTGCAATTTTTGCACCCAACCTGGCTATTCTCTATATGGACACACTGGAAATGGGACATATACTCACCACAGACAACCCTTTCTCGTCTTGTATCTATAAGTGGAAAAGATACATAGACGATATTTTCATGATTTGGCAGGGCGATGATACCTTACTTGCGCCCTTCTTGCATTGGCTTAACAATAACTGCGGTGGACTTAACTTCACCATGTCATATGACAAAGAATCAATTCCCTTTCTTGACTTGACAATTAAATATACGGATGGCTATCTCATTACTAGTCTCTTCCGTAAGTCCACTGAACGTAATACTTTACTCAGTTATGACAGTAGCCATCCTCGTGCCCTTAGAGATTCCTTGCCATTTTCACAGTTTCTAAGAATTAGAAGAAACTGTTGCCTAAAAACAGATTACTTTTATGAAGCAAAAATACTTTGCCAAAAACTGCTCAAAAGAGGCTACCCACGGAGACTAGTGCGCAATTCCATGAAACGCGCTTGGTACAACCCCCGTGAATCTCTTTTAGAACCAAAAACCAAACAGGAGTCCAATCGACTAGTTTGTGTCACCACATTCTCTACAATCTCAAGTGCTATACGTAAAACAATTCTACGTAATTGGCCCATCTTGAATGCAGGTACTCTCGCTTTTGATCGACCTTTATTTGCATTTAAGAAGAACAAAAACATTAAAGACCATTTGGTCCGTGCGGCCCTTCCTGTAACTGACAATCTGAATACTTTGAATGAACTCTGGTCACTTCCCCCACTAACTGGTCATGCTAAATGTGGGAATTGTGTTGTTTGTCCATTGACTATCGAATGTAAAACATTTGTTTTTGGTGATATCAGAAATGAACTTAAGTTGTTTACCAATTGTAATTCTACTAATGTAATCTATGCAATTTTTTGTCCATGTGACAAAATCTATGTCGGACAAACCACGCAAAAGATCCGCTTACGTATCTCACAACACAGGAGCAGAATTCGCTGCAAAATTCTCACTGCCCCTCTAGTTGAACATTTTCTAGAAAAGAACCACTCTGAGGACCAACTACGTTGGACTGTGATTTCTGTCGTGAAGCTACCACCCAGGGGTGGTGACATTACAAAAATTCTAAGTAAAGAAGAACTCAAATGGATCCTTAAAACTGATAGCCTGAACACGGGGCTTAATCGCCTTGAGGATTGGACTACCATCACTTGATTCAGGAATAATTTTCCTTTAGAATTCTGGAACTGGTGAAGAATTGATCTGTCCATTATTATGTATAATTTTATGTATCTTTTATGTATTTTTAAGTATATATATGTCCCTTTGTGCCTTGCTACTCTGTCCCGCTTTAAAATAGTACTATGTGCTGATTATATTTTTCAATTGTTTAACTTGACATACAACTCTCCTATTCCTTCTACCTCCTTTCATTCATCTAACACCACTTTAAGATGGCCGCCCGGTTCCTGGGTTCCATTCTACTCGAGTCCCTTCACTCTTTCCCTTAAACCAGCCATAGCCCGGCCCACTTCCTTTTGGTTATACACGCATACTCCCGGGTCCTCGTCAGCAGCCCCATTGCCGGTAACCTGCTCCCGCACTGTCGGATTGTCCCGTTACTCAATCACCATCGGTGAGTGTTCCGTTTTTTCAATCAAGCGTGTCTCTTCCCTCCAAAACAAAAACCCCCCCTTGACTCGCTAACCCCCTTTCCCTCGCCCTGTTCCATAGGAACCTATTCCCAGGTCCACGGACCCCTGGTAATCCGAGCCAAGCTCAGAAATCGATTGCAATACCTAGCCCTCGGACAATTACCTCCGCATCAACTTCAAGTAAGTTTTGGTCTTCGCGGCAAGTACATTGGTCCCGCTCACTCCTACACCCTTCACTAATCCGGTTCCCCTCCCTTCCAGATATCGGTTCTGAATTTACCGCGGCTGCGGTAAGTTTCACCAATTACTTCAATTCACCGCGGTTTTCGTTCTCTGGCCATCACGAGCACTTATTAAGAACTGTCACTTAGTACCATCAATTTTTAAGCAATCATTTGAATGCACACTCCGTGGCAGACCAGTTACTGCACGCCCGACCTTTATTCTACAGATTGTAGTTGCACGGGTTTCTTGCCTCGTGATGTCCTTTCCTTTTTACCTTTACCTTACTTTCTCCTTTTATCCTTTAACCTTTACGTTTTTACCGTTTACCCTCCTAAATTTATTCTCATATCTGATCGGTTTCCAGCAACCTGCATCCTTCCACTTTAATTCGAGTGTCAGTATCACTCTTTACCGCCTCACCTTCAACTGAAGTTATGATGTATCGTGCTTATATCTTTGCTTTTTTCCTTCTGATTATTATTATGAGCACAAGGTAACAACTAGTGAATTGTGGATTTTTGTTGTCACCAATTAAGTCATGTCCCTCAAATCTCTAATGTTTTAAAATACCCTCTCCCTCTTCCTCTTTCTTTCCTTGAGGTTATTCAGGTTGCATCGTGCAGGCATTATTGTTCCTTGTCCTGATGATGATCCTTGCATCTGTTTAGTAGGATCGAAACGCCGTCGACACTTACAAATACCCGAAATGTTAAAAACATGATTTTTGAGACATAAGGGTGTTGTCTAAACTGTTTGTTTCTCAATTACTGTTGATATCTATAAGCAAACTATGTGTTTATGCCTGAACCTCCTTGTTTCTATGTTCTAATGTATGTACTGGACGCAGGCTTGTGTCCCACTTTATTAATTTTCTTTATATTTTGGCTACTTTCTGAATATCAGTAAAATTCATGACCTCTGTCCGGCTGGACAAGTCTCCCTTTTGATAAGTACTGACTGGGTCCTTATTTATCATTAACTCTATTTTTTCTTATGACTAGGGACAATTGTTGTTTATAATCACTTAATTCCCAAGGTCCCTAGTTGACCTTTCTGGGTGCTCTTGTTGCTACTAAATATCAAAGCAAAAACCAGTCGCAAACGGGCAGGTTCTCAGAATCTGCCCCTTTGCGACCGGTATTTTTGCATTTGGGATGCATCATCCCAAATGCAAAAATCGCAATTTAAGTAATCTCTAAATTGCGATTACTTAAATTGCGATTGCATTTAAGGAATCTCAAATTGAGATTCCTTAAATGCAATGCATTAAAGTAAAAATATTAGCGATTTCGCTAATAGGGGGAGCAAATTACCATGAAGTTGAACTTCATGGTAATTTGCAAAAACGTTGAAAAATGCACTAAAGTGCATTTTTCAAAGTTCCATTTTACACACACATGCCCTTGGGGCATGTGTGTGTGCAAGATGTACTCATATGCAGATTTCAGGGGTGCAACAGGGTGTCCTTTTGACACCCCGGCACCCTTGAAATTGCATGAGCAATTTGCGATTCTCTAATTGAGAATCGCAAATTGAGAAAGTCTACCCATTCATTCCTATGGGCCTCTAGGCCCATAGGAATAAATCGGGAGGTATTCCTTAATTGCGACTCGCAATTTGCGAGTCGCAATTAAGGAATGTTTAGAAATCGCTATTTTGTAAGCGATTTCTACATGCATAGCCTTTTGCTATTCCTTATTAGCGAATCCTTATTTTTCGCTAATAAGGAATCGCAAATGGCATTGTTGATGCATGTGCCAGTATGTGTGCTATCTCACCAAGCGATCTGTCTCTTTTTATGTCTTTAGAGTTTGTTCTCAGGTTTTTATTCCTCGAGCTTGTAGTGCTGCTGTGTTTTATTCCCACACTTGCTGTGATTCCACCAGGTATTACTGAAAGCTGGTTTAATAAAAAATAACACCATATGTCTTCCTATGGATATAATTTGTATTGTTATTGCTTATATGCCTGCCTCTCCCCAACCTGCCTCTGAAAGGTTAGTCAGAGGCATATGTGCTAAGTAGTCCTATGTCAAGTGTGATAACAGCAGCCAGACCTGGCTCATAAGACAACCGTGTGTCACAGCTCAGATCTCGGCAGAGGACACATACAATGGAAACAATGATAATTCAAGGTCATGGAGGGCAGAGGGCAGACTGGCTGGCTGAAGGTGTCACCCATTGCTTTGGACAAGCGCTACAGATACATGATTGGGCAGACTTGATGCAAAATACATCAAATGCCAGCATTACCCTGGAATGGCTCACAGGGCTGAGAAATGATCAGCCACATGTATTTTCTATGGCTGGTTCAGAGTCATTCATAAGCCAAGTAACTGAAAGACCACTAGTGGTGAATGTGCAGATATAAATCATGTTTTACTAGACCTCTATTAGCCTTTCCAAGATTGCAGTGGGAAATAGCCTACTTATAATCGTTTTTTCCCAGCAATAAAGTCAGAAAATTGCGGCTTTTCATTGTACTTATTTTGTGAGCTTTTAATGCTTAGTTTCTACCATAATTTCAAACAAATTGTAATTCTGCCACTGGTGCACACCCCACAGAGAAGTCATAAGAGGGTATAATTCAGCAGAGGAACAATATGATTATATATAGAAAATCTCATAATAACATTTTATACACTGTACGCAGATAGCGAAATATACTATTTTATGCAACTAAATGCAGTGGAATTATTCCTTCATTTGGAGATTCCTATTTTCCCACTCACTTTAATCCTATCAACCACACTCCCTTTCTTTCTTTTTGTGACCGCATCTTGTACCTTATGACTTATTTACCCACATGGCCAAACTAACATATTTCTTGGAGATTCCAGAATTTACTGGGTCTTGCTTCACAATCCATTACGAAGATCTGCTCTCCTAAACTCATCCAACACAATTCACTTTATTCTCACAAGACAGGTAGCACATACAAACCTATCATAGATCCTCATAACACTTGCCTGTGCCAGACGTCTGTCCCTTAAGGCTTGAGGAGCTTTAGCCTATCTTCTCTCTACTTTTTTTTTTAATTGATTTTGGTGTTTTATAAGGCACCAGTTGTCACATACCAGTCATCTTTGACTTTGCCACTGCTTTTTCGTAAACTGCTGTCAGAATGATTCACAAAACCCACATCAAATCAAAGACAAACTTTCTAACCACGTCTCTTCTTTCAGTGTCCAATATTACCATGCTTCTCATGTCATTTACAGATTTGACTTTCTTTGAACCAAAAGCCTGAGGTTGAGCCTCTCTATTTCAATGTACCTCGACACCTAGAACCTGAAAGAACTAAGCGCTGTGAGGTGGAAAATCCCCTTTAAGTAGAAAAGAATCACTACAAGCAAAATATAATCAAACCTAATCACACCTTCCTTTAAAGGAAAATCAACTTAGCTCCTAACAGTCCATAGAAATGTTTGAGAACTGGGATGAAATCCATTGAAATCCCTTTTACTGCATCTATTTACACTCTCCTTCCATAGCCTCTAACCTTTCTCATTTCCTCAGTAGAAAAAACTGACATGTCATGAAAATAAATGCCCTAATTCCTAACAGTTTCTCCTTCAATCAAATTTGAGTAGTTTAGTCCCACTGGCCTTTTTCAACAAGGTTGTCAGACCTGACAGCCTTTAGTGTAGCCTTCCCACAAACCTTTTGCCTTCTCACCTCCTGTTTGCTGAAATTCTTTTTTGTTGTCCTTAACACTCTGCACACTTTACCATTGATAACCAGTGCTAAAGTGCTTTTGCTCACTCATTAAAACATGGTAAAACTGGCCTACACCTGATTGGCAAATTTAATGTATTCATACATTCCTAGTAAAGGGGGACAACATGTGCCTAGGTGCCTAGAGTCTGTAAATTAAATTGTACTGTTGGTCCTGAAGCACCTATTGTGCCAGCCCAAGTGGGCCTGGCAAAATAATCCTTTTGCTAGGCATAAACCTCCCTTTTTAAAACATATAAGTCACCCCAAAGGTGAGTCCTAGACAGCCCATAAGGCAGAGTGCAGTGTGTTAAAAAAGCTGGGCATGTACTTTTAAGTTCTACATGTCCTGGTTGTAAAAACTCCTACATTTGTTTTTCACTACTGTGAGGCCTACCTCTTCCATAGGATAATATTGGGTTAGGTTACCTTCTTACATTTAATAAGTGGTAACGTTTGATTGAGAACAGGTAGAAAAGTCATGTTTGGTCTCAAAAGAATTGTAATTTAAAATCCTCTTGAAAGGTAAAGTCAAAATTTAATCACAATTCTGAAAATGCCACATTTAGAAAGTTGCCATTTTCTTGCCCTAACGTTTGGTGCATTCAGCCTGTGACCTGATTCACAGAACTGTGAATAGCTGGCCGTTGCCCTTTGTGTCTTCCTCCCAAACACTGAGATAAAGGGGGAATGTGTTGGCAGGATGGGCCACCCTGCCATAATAGAAGAGGTAGAGCTGTTCCCTGGACAACTTACATTTCAAAGCTGCCTTCAGCACTCTGACAAAGAACTTTACACCAGTCTTTTGTCACCCTAGACCTCTTGGAGCTTGGGCAGGAGAAGATGGGAAATGTCCAGAAACCATATGTAAATGGCCTAGTAAATTCTCCCACTTTAAAGGCTGGCAACTGGTATATATTTGGCCCCTAGACAAACGTTAGAGTTAATTCCTGGACCATGGAGGACCCTCCAGAAGGACTGCCTTGTGTTTTAAGGAACTACACTGCTGATTGAGGCCTGTTTTGTACTTTAGGGGGCTGCCCTGCTGCTAACAGAGGACTTCCCTGCTGCTTGAGCCAGCCTTGTGCCAACAGAGGACTGCCCTGCTGCTTGAGGTTGCCTTGCTGCTTGATCACAGGACTACCAGAGTGACTTCAAGGGCTACTTGACTGGCCTCCTTTTCTGAGCTAGAGGGACACAAAAAGTTCCAACAACCTTAAACCGGCACCTGGACCCTGCCTCAAGTGAGTCCTGCCCTGCAAGTGGTGCCCACCCAGTCCAGGACCCTTGGAATAGTTGCTAAAAGTACCCAAACAGCCAAAAACCAAAACGTGGGACTTGAAAATGTATTTTTCCACTAAACAGTGATCTGAGAAGTGACAGAGAAGTGGGACCTTCCTGCTTGATGATTCACCCATTTGCATTGGCAGTCGGTCTGCCTTCACATTAGCTCCCACTATGTTCTTCTCCACAGCAGCAAATCCTTGTTTAGTGGCTCCTCTTCGGAAGGATATCTGGCCTTGTAGAACACTCATTGACTATAGCCAACAGCTTCAGCCCACTGGAGATTTCTGACTTCCAAAAAAGTGGCAAAACTGTGGTTGTTGCTTCTGAAGGGTTCAAACCCCTCCTCAACCAAAAACCCTATTGCCTACAAAGGTCTTCTTTACGTTTCTCCCATTAATGACATTATATTCTGTTGATGCTATTCTCTTATATGATCAAATCAATGCTTGCAGTCATAATTACCACTTTTCTCTTTCAGTCACTTCCCCTCTTTCTCCAAACTTGGTCAACTTTTTCCCATTTCTTAAAAGCCCTAGGTTGTATAATAATAGAATACTTGTCAAATATATTGATTTTCACAACATCCTTGTTATAATGAGGGAATGGTATGCTTCAAGGCAAACCTCTCTTGGTACACAACAGTAAGCTCTGATTTATTCACAGCATATTACAACAAGTGAATAGGCAGGAGAGGGCATTGTTAGAATTGGGGTGTCTGGTTGGCTAGGGAATTCACCTAAGCCAGGCATAACCCACCACTCTAGTCAGGGTAAGGGAGATACACACCCAAGATAACCACTGCTCACCCCCTTGGTAGCTTGGCACAAGCAGTCTGGCTTATCCCAGAGGCAATGTTTAAAGCGTTTGCACAACACACACACACACATAAGTGACACAATAAATACACCACTAAAGGGACTCCACACAGTATTATATAAAAATATTTTTCTGTATTGCATATAAACATAGACCACACAAACCAGTAATCACTTTGCTAACTAGGCAAAAACACAGAAGAGTCATCAACTGTCACCAGAATAAAATTAATACTTTGTAAGTGGGACAGGAGTCATGAATCACACAAGATCCAAGAGCCAACACTTGCATAAATATTGCTTAATAGACTCCCCAATATCTCACAACAGCACCCCTAAAGCAGGACACTAGATGTATCAAGGACTGTAGGGCAAAACGCACCTGCCTGACTACTACGCTCCATACAGTAAGGTGTTTGGCAAATGCGGGACAAATACATGCCCTTCTACTTAGGACTTTACGGTATTCTCCGTACAAAATGCAGGAAACAGGAGCACCTGCGCTCTTAATACGTCTTATAGGATAAGCTCAGGAGATTCCTTCTGCTAAGACGTGGGGACCTTCATCGAAGTTTCACCCCGTATGGCACCAACAAGGAATCTGGCCAGTGCGGGTGCCTTCAGATGCATTTGATCATGAGGGAAGGAGCACCCAAAGTAGCGATCCGTAGGGAGACCTTACTTGGTCCCCCACATGCAGAGAAATTACCAGCAGCGGCCCATAATGTCAGCTTGGGGCCGGCGCTCACTGAAAAATGAGCGAGGTTGTTTGCTTGGGTTTGCCGGGCAAAGTAGCCCTGGCGTGGGCTTGTCAGAATGAAGGGGGCATTGGCAGCGTGGTTCTGGCAGCGCGCCCCCATAGGCAAGAGAAGGCTTGTGCTCTGACTCGCACTGGTTGTGCTGTGCGAATTCCTTTCGAGAACCCACTGGCTCAGAGGTCACGCCCACACTGCCCCTCTCATGGTGAAGAGCATGCCACTCAGCACATGCTAGTCTTTGGTAAAAGACAATTGCCAATTGCAGTGCTCGCCTCATGCCATTCTTGATGAAAGTGCCCCCAACTTGGATTCCAGTAGAGCAAAGTGCTTGTCCTGCGCTGCTTTGTACAGGGGGAAAAGAGCTCAATGTGCGCTACATGTCATACACAAGGAGCCCTCTGAACCCCTCGCCAGAGCAGGGGGAGGCAAGCCCACAAGGCCCTGGAGAGCACTGGGGAAACAAATGCAGGGAAACAGGCATCAGGTCAGCACATCAGGCAGTGCAAAGTAGTAGTCTCTCCAGCAGGCAGCAGGACCCACAACAAAGCAGGCAGTCCAAATGACGGTTTCTTCTGGCAGCACAATAGTCCTCTGGAAAAGTGCAGCATGTAGAGAGCGCAGTATCTGCTTACACATCCCATGCAGTGTCTAAAATCATGGTTTCAGAGCCTGTGTACTTATACTCAAAATGTCTTTATTGTGGATGTAACTTCAAAAGAAATCTTAGAAGGGCACAACACCCCCATGCAATCCCAGCCCTGGCTCCAGACATTAGTAGGGAGTAAACAAGCCTGTTGTGTGAGTGCAGGGCCCAGCCTTTACAAATGTAAGTGTGCCCCACCTCCCTCTCTCCCAGCCTAGGAAGACCATTCTGTATGCAGATGAATGCAGATGCAACTGTAATACACCCAACCCTTCCTGTGTGTTGGGTGTCTGGAAAGTATGCACAAAACCCAGCTGCCACTCTACCACAGGCTGCAAACCACAAAGATTCTTAAGCATATAGAAATGCCAACTTTGTAAAAGTGGCATATCTCCAATAGTAATGAAAAATCCACTTACACCAATAAGCAGCATGTATCACCACTATTCCAAACATACCAAACATGGCAACGATACCCCTTTCAGATGCTAGCCCATGAGAGGAGCAGGCCTCACAGCAGTGAGAAACCAAATAGGCTGTTTGACACTACCAGAACATGCCATATAATGAAGGCACATGTCCTACCTTTTACCTCCACAGCGCCCTGCCCTTAGGGCTTCCTAGGGCCTACCTTAGCGGTGACCAATATGTAGTAAATAGGGAGTTTCAGATTTGGCAAGTAACTTTAAATGCCAAGTCAATGTGGCAGTAAACTGCGCACGCAGGCCGTGCAGTGGCAGAGGCCTGAGACTGGTTTGAAAGGCTACTTCTCTGGGTGGCGCAAGCAATGCTGCAATCTCACTAGCAGCATTTAATTAACAGGCTCTGGGTATACGGCATACTATTGTACAAGGGATTTACGGCTAATTTAAATATGCCAAACAGGTGTAGACCAATCATACCATGTTTAATGAAGAGAGAGAGCATATGCACTTTAGCACTGAATAGCAGTGGTAAAGTTCCCAGAGTCCTAAATCCAACAAAAAAAGGTCAGAAGAAATACAGGGGGAGGCTAAACGTTTGGGGATAACCCTGCAAAAAGGGCCAGGCCCAACAGGTATCAATCAAGGAGGATCAGCTTCTATGCTAAGTCTTCAATGTTTTTCTCAAAGGTCAGACTCTACAATGTATATCATAATACTACCACTGGGCAATGGAAGCAGGCAAACTCATAATGAACATCACAAGACACCTCCATACACCAACTTGGTTTTCATTCATGAGAGAACACCGATACAGACACACCTAAGTTGCCCTGTTCATGTCTGTCATTTCATACCATTAGGAATGGAACTCAGACACAGGACTCAGGGGCAAGGCTCTTGAGTGTTTCCCGATATTCCTCTATGGAATTATCTAATACTTCTATTTTAAGGTCTGAAGTCTTGAATCTTACAGGGCCTCCTACTTAAACACTTATATTATGCATAGGTAATGGAAAATACTCTTCTGCACGGATGTTTCTTAATGGAATATTTGTAGGAGGCTCATATTGTTAACACAGGTTAAAGCCAAAAGTGAAGGCCATTTCTAATACATAACTGGAATATGCAGAATTGAAGAGTCACAACTTTTATCAATTGAAGTGTAAATATATGGGTGCGTTTTATGCGAAGTGCAACATTGTATCTTTACACACATACTGCTTTACTAAGAAGGGACACTTAATAAAATGGTGTTCAGGAGCTTCCAGACAATACAAAATAAATATTTGTTTTTGAGTAACATTTTCAATAGGATATGTTGAATGTGTATACTTTTTATTTATTTTATATCAAAGTGTGTTAAAATAACATACTAGTGAGAAAACGCTACCACAAAATGAGTTGCATTATGCCGTATGAATTGCATGTCTAATTAGTTTAGTTAAATCTCCCACACAATATATGGCCAGATGTACGATGAATGTTAGCATGAGCAAACGGGTTAGCGACTCGTTTGCGAATGCAAAAATTGGTATGGTCATGTACTAACACAATTTTGCGAGTCGCAAAAGAATTTCGACTCGCAAAAAAGTGATTAGAGACTCACTATTTGGAGGGGGCATTTCCTTCCAAATAGCGACTCTCTAACCCATGTACGAATGTTTAGCAAACGCAATTGCGGTCGCAAAACACTCGCAAATTACCACCCACTTCAAGAGTGGTAATAGAGTCGCAAATAGGAAAGGGTCCCCAGGGGACACCTTATCCTTTGTGACAGGCTCTCAAAATATTTGTTAAGTGGTGTTTACCTGCCCTTAAAAATTAAACGAAAACTTTCGTTTTTTTTTAATGTATCCCGTTTTCCTTTAGGGAAAATGGACTGCATTCAAAATTAAACCTGCTTTATTTAAAAGCAATCCCAGACATGTTGGTCTGCTGAGCCCAGCAGGCCACCATACCTGGAAGGGCCTGCCATTCCCAATGGGCTCGCAAATTGCGAGAGGCTAATTAATATTCATGAGACTTGCAATTTGTGACCCCATTGGGAATCGCAAACAGTGTCAGAGACAATGTTGTACATTGGATTTAGACTTCACAATTTGCGCCTCGCAATTTGTCGCAAATTGCGAGGCGCTCAATCCAATAGTAGTCCATCTGGCCCATAGTCCTCCAGTGCTACATAATTCCAGTGTCTCTTCGTATGACCATGGTAAGGACATTAGTAGTTAAATTCATTAGCTGGGTAAACGTTTACAGTCTATTATGTTGAATTCACAAGGCACCTCTGGTGGCATGCACAGCCCTAGGCCATATTTGATATATAAACAGACACGTTTGAATGAGGATATTATGTGGTATATGGCACACCCGCTGCATTCCCACTGCAGAAGCGCTTGCCTGAGGGCACAGCAGCCATTTTCGAAGACCTTCAGATGAAGAGTGAGTGATGTCTGAGCAGCACACGCCTTTCGAGGGAAGCGAGACACAGGTTTGTCACCTTGTCTGCGGTGGACACTAATTTCCCTGCCCAATTTCCGGCTGCTTTTTGGGCCCTTTTCCACGTGCGGCCATTTGCTGTAATCACAGAAGGCGAGCTCGGTGAATAATGGGTGGACACAGGCGGGAGAAGGAAGGGCAACTTGCCTTTCAAAGAATTATGGCCAATAAATCCTCTGGCTCTTTCTTCCTTCGGTTTGCCCCGTGAGTTTAAAATTCATGAGACAGCAGTGTTGCTTACAAGGGCAACCTCTCACAAATCAAAGCGCAATCCATCCTGGCTAAAGCAGATGAGACGCCGCAATAGACAGTATATTTGGGTTTGCAGGCCACTGCGGGCAATGGATTTTTACAGTCTCCACGCCACGAAGCAGAAACAGTCATTAAATTGTCTTGCAGACTAGTTGACATGCTCAGTTTTCAGTCTATCCACAAACCATGAACAGTTCCCTGAGCTGAGCCCTCTATGAATACACAAAGGCAGTCCTGTACTCTTTATGAAACAACAGTTAGACGAATTTCAGACCATCACTCAAATTCAATGGAAATTATATTTTATAGGAAGCTTTAGGAATAGGAAAAATGAGATATGCCAATAAAAAATTGTGATATAGTTAAGTCGTAGGAGTGGCGCAGTGAAATCTCATAGATTTTACTGCGCCACTTCTAGAAAGCTTTTTTACGGGGGAACGTCCACCCTGCATATATTACACCTGACGCAGGTATAATGTAGCGCAGGCCTTTACAAAGTGGGGCATCTGCCTAGATGCATCACTTTGCAATTAGGGCACAGTTTGGCACATTGATTACGCTGCTGCAGCATCACTGAAAAGTGACGCAACGGCGGCACAAGGCCTTCATAAATAAGGCCATTTGTTCACTGCCCTGCTTGTAGGCAGCCCAACGCAAATTCTAGACTAGATGCTAACATCCTTTCACAGCCCATCATTGTGCTGCAATAGAGGACCAAAACTTCCACATTCAGCCACCCATTGCCTTTTAATCATATCAAGAGAACCCACATATCAAATTTAATTGAGTATCCCTCATCTATTATAAAAAACCCTGATTCACATTACACCAATCTACACCTAGAGTACCTACGCCCTACACCTCCCATTGGCATCTCTTTCTGAAAAAAACCTCTGGCAAAGAGCCCCCTTAAGGGGCCTGGTGAGCATTGCAGTGCCGGTCAAAAGAGGAGCTGCCCGATGGTGAAGTATGACACCCACATGTGTGTGAGCGCTCTTGCTTCTGAGCAATGAGATCCCAGACCTGTTGTCTCAGTTTCCCTGACCTAGGTCCTCTCATCCTTCCCGTGAGTGAGGTAAGTTGGCACCATGGTCGCGGGACGGGGCGTCTGCAGCAGCTACCACAGAAATCTCCTTGTTGCACCCTAAGGTCTAAACAGCACCCCATTGCATGGGCCGTACCCTCGACTCGCCACCATCCTGCAGCATGTGGCGACAGCTCTCCAGCAGCAGCAGGAGGCCCGGCTCAGGCCGTGAGCTCCAATACACTCTGCCAAGCTCTTGGACCTTTCTTAGAACATCTCTCTGGACACAGGGCAGAAGGGGGCAGGGATGGGCTGCTGTGGCAAGAACCACCCGCCCCTGACACAAGGGCATGCCCCCACTGCAAGAGCAACTTTATGGTAGGCACGCCCTCAAAAAGCGACCTCTCCCACCATAACTTCCTGAAAACAGCATCTCTCACAGTGCTGATAATTAATTCCATCGGCAGAGAGGATCGGTGGATTTTATTCGTAATTTTACATTACTAGAGTACCATGGAATCACTAAATTCCTCCAATTCTGCCAGAGAAGTTAAATATTCCTCTACAAATAAATAACTATGCATGCATCCCAAAGCTTTGCTGGATTAAAGTTAATAACCCTGCACATGAGCCTCAGAGGATGAGCTCATTTACATGGCCCATCAAAACATCATGTGAATTGTGGTTCATAGGCTTGGTTTGGGAATCTATTGCCTGGGATCCAAAGAAGAATGGTTTGCACTTTGTTCCCTTACTACCAAGTTCTTATTAGAGGTGGGTGTCACTTTCATAATTTGCTGGGGTGTAATTACATGAAATTATTCAAGGAGCATAACCCAGCATTCAGTGTAATTTTCTTAGTTCAAAATCCACCATCGTATCCAAAATGGACTGGACTCCGGAGGATGTATTTTGCGCTACGAAAAAAAAAAACTCAATGCAACAGACCATGAACAGCAATAGCCGCTTACAAAGTTAATTGTATCTGTGCTCCTTCGGTAGGATGTTTGCTGGAAATTATGCATAATTATGCGAAAGGACTAATCACGAATTTTCTGGTAATTTCGTGTCAAAAGACAAATGCGAAATTACTGAAATTACTCTAGCTAGAATTTCGCCCAGGTCTAGTTCTTATCTTATACCAGGTTCTGGAAAAAAACAAGCAGATGTTTCTTATAAGTTTCCCAAATAGCACCGCATGCATTCGTTCCCATTTGTGCTGCCTCTGACTCTGAGATCTCCATTATTTCTGCCAGTATCCCCACCTGTCATCTACTCTCCCATACTTCCAAAGGTCCCTTGACTGCAACTAACAGCATGGAGATTGAGCAGAAATGCCTGAAGAAACAAAGATGTTTTTTGCAACCATAAACTTATTTTGCAAACTGGCCTTTGTACATTTCTGATTGATCCATAATCTGACTTTCCTAACTAACATTCACTTGGTAGGTCATACATTGCAACTCTATCCATTTGGTCACAATCACAGCGATGGTGGGCTGCAAAGATCAGCAGACCACCATATCTGTGATTGTTTTAAGAAAGCTTTTTTTTTAAAGCATCCATGTTCATTAAAGGAAACTGAGCTGCTTTTTTTAACAAAATTGTTTAAAAAGTGTAATTGAGAGTTGGCAGTGGAACCCTAGACCATGGTCTATCCCTTTGAAACGTTTACCCCAATTCACAAAGTGGAAGTGGCCCAAAGGGGGACCCATTACCTTTTGCAAATGGATTGCCAATCCAACTTGGAAGTCAGTAACTTTTCAGTCTTTTGTGACCGTAGTTCACAGATTAAAAAAAAATAGAGAATAAGTTAGTAAACAAATCAAGATCAAAATAAAAAAGAATTCAATTTGTCCAAAACAACAAAAATCCAATCGGTAGAACTGGAGATATGCAAGTTTAATGATTTAGGTGAAAATAGCTTAAAAAAGCACAAAGCGCCAACTGTGGCTATCGGGTCATGCTAAACTGACAAAGTATCAAGTTCAGGTCCACCGTGATGGAACGCGAGCCAGCTACAGGTACCCAGTTAGACCAGCTGAACAAAGTACCTTAAATCCTGGCTTGCGGAGCATTGCGAGGATCCACATCAAAGATGTGTCTGAGGTGCAGTGAGGCTGCGATGTGAGGTCCTGCATTGTCGTTGAGGATCCCGTTGATGAGGACTTGTGAGGTGAAGTCAGACCTCAACGATGTTTCACACAGTCGATGCGATGCGCATGTTCTGAGGAACTGCGAGGCTGAGATGCTGAGTCTGGCAGCGGTGTTGAGAATGCCCTCAACAAGAGATGCGAGGGCCTGCACAGAGGAAAGAGGCTGTGGAGGCAATGAGGGTCTTCGTGCCTGGTCCAATTTACACAGCAGCGGCGATGCGTAGGTTCTGCTTGGGATTGTGTCACGCAGCAGAGGAGATGCGTCAGTTCTGCTGGGTTGCAGAGGTTGGCAGAGCACCTGAGGCCCACTTCCAAGGGGTACAGGACTTGGGTGGCACTACTTGGCAGGGTTGACTCACAGATGGAAGAGTCCAGATGCTGGGATCGAGGTTGCTAGATCCTTCTGTTCCCGAGACATAAGTTAGGAGGCCATCCAACTAGCTATTGGAGTCATTTTGGGGCCCTGGGTTCAAAAGATGTAGGTCCAGTCCTTCTCACCCAGGCAAGAGGGCAGTAGACAGCAGGTCATACCCAGCTGTGCCTCTGAAAAGTGGAGAAGCTCCTAGCAGCATGCCTTTGAAGTGCACAGGTGACGTGTCTTCTTGGCTCTAGACTAACTACTGGGGGAATGCAGCCATTTGTGTAGAAGCAGAATACAGCCTATTAAAGTGTGGCTGGGGCCAGCTGCTCCCTCTCATCCTGCCAGTGATGGCCCATGCAGGCATGCCTAAGTGCCCCATTGGGTGCGGCTGTGGAGGAGGAACACCCAAAGCCCAACTGTCAAGTACACCCAGCCATGTGACCCAGAAACAGGCTGCATGCACTAAATTGCTATGACAGGAAAATGCCAACTTTCTAAAAATGGCATTTTCAAAATTGTAATTTGAACTCCAACTTCACCATATGTTAGGCTTTTTCATTACAATTCCAAACACTTCAAACATAAACCGGTTACCTGTTCCCATTTGGAAATTACACCTAATTAAATGCAATATGGTAACTCATGTGTTATCCTAAGGTAGAGGTAGGCTTTGCATTAGTGAAAAAAAAAATTTTTTTTAAGTTTTTCACTACTAGGAAATGTCCAACTTAAAAGTACATGTCCTACTTTTTAAATACATTGCACACTGCCCTTTCGGCTGTCTATTGCCCGACTGTTGGAACGGGAAGTCTCCTGCATGTCTCTAGAGAGAGTGCTTCCCCTGCCTTACGATAATCTCCAGGCAAGTCACTCAAAAGCTACTGTATAGATTATAGATCCCTACCTCAGTGAGCATGACAATCATACATGTCCACTGGGGGTCTCCCTGTTTACATGGATTGAGACACTAGAGCTTGGCTCTGAGGTCGAGGGGGCATGCCTAGTGCACCCCTATTTTTCAGAGAGTGGCTACTGCCCTATCTATTAAGGCTGTGGTAGACTGACAGTGGTGGCAGCAATACATCTATAGTCAGGAGGGGTGAGTCCCTAGGCACCCTTCTGACCAAGTCTGTGCAGTCTGCCATGCCTGTGGTCCTGTTGCCTTTATCTACCTGATGTGTGTTTGAGAGCCCATGAGTGTACTGGGGAAGAATGGTGAGCATAGCCAGTGTGAGGAATGTGAGCTGTTCTGCTGGACATCCCAGCTCCCCCGTGCCCCTCCCCATTTCCTTGGAAAGGCCTGGTGGGCTGGGGTAGACACTCAGCTCTTATCTGGGTTTAGCTGCACTATCTCTGCTAAGAGGACCCTCCCCACTGGTCAGTGCCTCCTGGTCTTGAGTTAATTAAAATTCCTCTTTAGGGATTTTCACAGGCTGGTACCAGGAAACATGGAGGGTAATTGTGCATGCTTTAGCCATGCATTGAACATGCCATGAATGGTTTGTGATTAGAGGTGTATTCAGGATGCAAAAGTAGCAGACCCTCTGATTGGATAAGCCTATCAATCAGAGATGATAAAAGTCTGGCTTGAGTGGTCAGCTGTTGTTCAAGACAGGTCTATGACTGAAGAGGCAGCCACACCAGGTCCGTCTGAAGATAGCCAGGCGCAACCCGCAGTGTGAAGGCAGGAGATA
The DNA here is from genome assembly GCF_964204655.1 of Triturus cristatus. Classification (NCBI taxonomy): domain Eukaryota; kingdom Metazoa; phylum Chordata; class Amphibia; order Caudata; family Salamandridae; genus Triturus; species Triturus cristatus. The sequence continues at coordinate 990,807,605 of NC_140592.1, forward strand.
AGACACTGCTCACTGCGTCTGGAAGTTAAGGCAGTTTTCTCTATGAGGGATGGCGTCTGCTGCCAAGAGTTCAAGGAGAATCCAGGGCATCAGCAGCATGGGATAAGACCAGCTGTTTCTGTGAGACTTGTGGAGCATGCGCTTTTGAACAAGGAAATTACAGACAGCTGCCCAAGGTGTGGAAAGGAAGCTTACAGCACATCAAGGGAGTTGGTGTGGAAAGTTAGCTTGCAGCACATCAAGGAAGCTGGTGTGGAAGGAAGCTTGCAGCACATGAAGGGAGCCAGAGAGGGGGAAGCTCGATTCTAGTCCTTGAAGGTGAGAGCAAATCCCCTCTAACCTCCTCCCCTGCGCTGTGGGAGCCTGTTCAAGCAGTAGCTGGGACTAGAGGTCAGTGAAACAGACCCCACCTTTCTTTTTGTGGTCTCTGGGAGTATCAGGGTGAACTGGCACTCTGCCCAGCCACTATCCTCCTACAGCTTGCCAGTGGCTACTGGACTAGTGGAACTCCAGTAAACTGTGCCAAGACATCAGGCACCTGTGGTCAGATCCCTGACACCACTAATGCGGTGTCCTCCCTCACGATGGGAGGGCACTTCTGTTGCTTTGGGTGGGGGTTATGGGGCTGATCAAGAACATTTGACTACACATCATATGCTGAAACTATATCCTTTCAATCCAAAGATTGGTATCAAGGCTCTAGGGAATGAGAGCAACCCTGTGTAACATGGTCTGTAATATGCAATGCTTATTGTGTGTTTTTCATGTTAACTGTGTTTTTATAGTGCTTGGCGTCTAGGCGCTATAATACTGTTTGGAGTCAGAACTCTGTCCCAGAGGGTTGTAGAGACATCTGGTTTTCACTGTTTATCCTAGTTTTATGTGTAGTATAATTATCTTGTGTGTAATAAAGTACTTTTCTTTTATAAAAAGTAAAGCACTGACTGGACATTGAGTTTATCAACTGGTGGTACGGTGTGCACTGTATTCTGAATGTCTAACCCCACCTCACCTCCTTGAGTAAGCCTTGGACTTCTCTGTCTCGCTACCCTGAGAGAGTCAAGTGCTGGAGACGAGTACTTGGTTATCCGGTTTTTGGTCCACTAGTACTGCGGCCTCAGGACACCAGTGGGAAACACTTCAGTTGATGCGATTGGAGCGCAGTTACCCCTGAGTGCCCTGGCGCCCAGGAAGCCGGGTCTAACACTGACCCTAGGGGTGACTTATATGTATTAAAAAGGATGGTTTTGGGCCTTGCAAAAGGTTTATTTTGCCAATTTGAAATGGCAGTTTATTACTGCACACACCGGCTCAGACATGTTTAAAGTGCTACTTTAGTGGGTGACTCAATCAGTGATGTAGGCATACTAGTAGGTAGCAAAAACAATGTCTCAACAGGTAATGTTTAGGAGGCCATTAATAAAACATGCACATTTAAGTTGCAAAAAGGAAGAAGAAGGAGACTCTTACGAGATCATGGAGGAATGCAAAGAGCATTCTGTATTTAGAACAGGTATAAGAGAGCAGTATCAGCACTGTTTACAATAAATGTGGGTGTAACCCGAAAAAACTTGTGCACATAAGTGCTCATGGAACATACAATGAACGGCGCAAGTGACACAGCGAGGAACGGCGCAGGACAAACAATAATAACAGTATTTACAAGGGACTTTCAGGTTCATGAGTGGTTTTTTAATAGAGATTAATTTACAAAGGATTAACAACTTTGTGAACCATAAATTTGTGCCAAGAATTGCGCTGGAAGGTCAACGGCATTTCGACCTTTGGTGAGTTAAGGTCATCTTCAGGACCAGGTTACTGTTTTTTCGTGTTGTACATAAAAAAGAGAGTGAAAAGGCAAGAATAAGAAACAGGGGTCAGGTAAGTGGCGAATGGAAGGTTGGTAAAGGTAGAAAGAGAACAACTGAACTTGAAGAGGTTTCCAGGAAAATGGAGCAATTAATCCTGGGGGACAGATAGCAATGGGGGGACCATGGAGCACCACCATCCGGGGTGCAACGGAGAGTTAATCTGTGAGAAAGGGGAAAAAAGGGGGAGAGGAGTTGGGCCAAAGGAGAGGGAAGGTATGTAATTAGGGGGCGGGTGGAGCCTGATCCAAATAAGTGGGATTCCACAAGGTGGAAATAGGTGGGACTCACCGGCGAGCTGGAGGGACATCGAGTCCTGATGAGCTTTGAGGAAGTCCAGTGTTATTTTGTGACAATGGTATGGGTGTGTAGGCATCCGGTGGGGGTAGCATTTGATTTACATTCCCTGGGCCCGGGTAGTGGCACTTCACTAGGGACTTACAGGTAAATGAATACTGCCAGTTGGGTATAAGCCAATTCTCCCATGTTTTAAAGAGAGAACACTTTAGCACCAGTTAACAGTTGTAAAGTGCACAGCGTCCTAAAGCCAGCAAAAACAAAGTCAGTGAACAAAAGAGTTGAAGGCAAAATGTTAGGAGGTAACCCACACCAAGGATGCCAGATCTAACACATACTGATGATAATATGATACCAAATCGCAATTTTGAATGAACGCCCTCAACAAGCCCTTTCCAGATTTGAATTTGGTAACCATTTTTAATCCCATTGTAGGAGTAGGCAAAGTGAGATTTGTACATTAAAAAAAATATTGTGCAAATTTGTTTGTTTGTGACTGCAATGTAGGTTAGTAGACCTTTTTGTTGATCAATGGTACATCCTTTATTTCTTCCTTGAAATCATCCACTACAGCATCAGAGTCTACAATGTGCCATCCCTCTGAGACAAACTAATTTGGCAGATAAAGATTTTTAGAACATTTTTTAATCAGAAAATATGATGTTTCTTGTAGGTATTTCCTTAGCTAGGCATCTAGGACAACAGGACATTGTTAGGATGCACTGTTCCTCATAGCTTTTCCAGTCAGGATTATTTTTCAACTACAACTAATTTTTGTCCCAAGGCATGCCACAGTTTTTGCTAAGGTCTGCATACTGTGTTGTCTGGATATATGCAGGATCAAATATCTCTGGAGAATGACACTATATTTCCTGAATGTTTGGGGAGTTCTTTTCTCCCATCTCCAGTGGTTATCCTTGTTCACCATTTCCCTCCTTTTATGTTATGAATGGTCTTAGGTCATGAGCTGTGATCCTAAGCTATTTGATCTAGTTGGTAATTTCATAAACTTAGGAACAGGTAAGGAATTCCGTGCCTGCTGTGATTCTGTGGCATTCCGCCAGGAGTGTGGCTTAGCCATTGTGCAGATAGGCATTTGTAGTGCCAACATATGGGCTGATCTCCTACCTTTATTGAATATTATAGACTTTTGTTGGAGGTTCAATCATTCCTTTCTAGATTTTGAAAGCCTACGGTTATTTACTGATTGATATGACCGAATATACATTTATGAACCGGGTGGGGGGGGGAGGTTTGTTTTGTAATAACAAGTATGGTGGGATGTTACCAGGATTAAACTCACTTGCTAATATTTAGGATTGTGAATAGATATCGCGGCACTTATAGAATGAAGATTACCAGATGGCAATTGGGCCATTATTTTGTACCTTTATGGTAACAAATTAAAACAAGCATTTGCGGGGCCAATAGGACTCACTTTAATGTGCCAATGCATCTAAACATAGGCATTCACAGATGCTTTTTACACATATTGCATGCGCAAAAGCTTTTTATCAGGTTAAAGTTTGATCTTTTCCAATTATGTGAAAAAGTAGCAAAAAAGGACGGCTTTTGTAAACAATCCATGTTGGAGAGAAATAACTCAGAGTGGCAAATGGTGTGATGATTGAGTTTCCTTACAGGTGGGAATTTGTTCCTCATGCAATGCATTTGAAGCACTCCTTAGAAAATGCAATGATAGACCAAACAGCCAATAGCATGAAGTGAGGGGGAAATACTTCTCTGGGTGCCACCAAAGCCCACTCTATGTACAATTAAAGAAAGTATAAGAATAGGTATTGCAGACAGCAGCGTTGTCAAGCCAGACCTAAAAACATTCTTTTCACTTTTGGAAGAAAAGAAGCCTCAGTGTCTGTATTGTTATGTCTAATCACCTGCATGTATTCGGTAAACATTGCAGACAACCAGCAGATTCTTTTTGGAACCACACCAGAGTGCTGCTGGATCCAGTGATATCTGTTTAAGGCACCCTGCCAGCCATGTCAAGCTCTGACCCTACGATCAATGTCTGCGACTGTGGAGGAAGCAGCATGCTTCTCATTGGCTGTCAGGGTAGACAAGCCCAGTGTCTTAACAACCCTCACCCTGACTGTTGCCTGTTTGATCAGTTGGTACTGGGATATAGTCTCTCAAACAGGCAGGTTCTCGTCCCATGCCAGGGCATCACCGTGTCCCAAGGCTGGCTGCAATCTTAATAAATCCAAATGCACATTCCCTTCTTAAAGAACTATATAGCTTAATTAGTGCCGTGGATTCTAACAGTTATTTTATCCAGCAACTTTAGTGTGTCCTTTTTGTCATCCATGGAGGCATGAGAGACCAAAAACTAAATGACGTGCAGAAAGTCAATGGCTTTGCCTTTTGTAGAGGGGGAGTGTTACCCCAGTGTGACTAACATGCAGAGATTAATTACGGTTTGCCAGGAATAGAAGAAGCAGGGTAAGCTCCCCATACACACAGATGATCATTATATGGCAACAGCAGGGCAAGCTTCTCTTACACACTGATGATCATCGTATGGCAACAGCAGTGCAAGCTTTACTCACATGCGTGTGTACACGCACACACAGGCGCACACACAAACACAGGCGCACACACACAGGCATAAAAAGGTCAAGCATTCCTGCTCATCTACGCGCTCTCTCTCTCTCTCTCTCTCTCTCTCTCTCTCTCTCTCTCTCTGTCACACACACACACAAGAATTAAAAGGGGAAGAATTACTTCTCACCTTCTCTCTCTCTCTCGCACACACACAGACACAGAGGCATAAAAAGGCTGAGCATTACTTCTCACAATCTCTCTCTCTCACACACACACGCGCGCACACACGCACACGCACACACACACACACACACACACACACAGAGGCATAAAAGGGCAAGCATTAGTGCTCACCTACTCTGTTTCTCTCTCTCTCTCTCACACACCAACACATCGCACGCACACACACAACCGAGACAGCAGTGGAACAGACTTGCTATCTTTAAGCTTACTCAGCAGCAGAGTATGGACATTATCAGTATAAGCTTACTTACAAACAAATAATAGCTAAAGTGACAGTGTAAGCTCCGTTCACATAAAGAAGAGGTAAAGTAGCAGCAGTGCAAGCTTCCTTCAGATATATGCCATGCAGAGGATAGGTAGCAGCAGCACAAACATTGTCATAGGCTAAGAACAGGGATAGTACAAGCACGCAGCACTGCAAGCTTTGATCGCATCTTTAGAACCAGTGCCACCTAAGCCTCAGCTGTGCAAGCTTCTATCACACATATAGGCCAGGTAAAATACATGCAGCAACAATGCCAGCTTTGATAACATGAAGAATAGGTCAAACACTGCCATCTGCATGTCTGCATGTTCAGGTTCCTTTCACACATAGGTGAAGCAATACACCGGGAGCAGTAATAGAAGCTTCTCTCACACACCGAATTAGAATGCATCAAGCATGACAGCAGTGAAAGCGTCCTTACAGAACAAGCAACAGCACTGCAAGATTCTTCCACGCGCGTTACAGACCCAGCACGCCTAGCAGAGCGCAGACATTGCTCACAGAAAGATCAGGCACAGCGCGGGAGGCAAGAGCGCAAGCTTCTTTATAGACGCAGAAGTACTGTGAGCAGCTGTCGGAAGAGGAAGATCCCTGTAAGCTGAAGTGCAAGTTTCCTCCTCACCAAAATGCCCCCCCCCTCGGGCATCAGAGAAGGTCTCACCATTCATGACGATAGATAGATTGGCTTTACTGCCAGAAGTGTGCCCTTTCTGAAATCCCAAGGAATATAGCAAGCGTTAATATTGAATCTAAAAATAAATTATAGGATATGAAATACATATTGGAAAGTGCCAAAATATCAGTATGCAGTGAAAGTAGATAATACGGTAATGGGTATGTTTAAAATGTAGAAAAGATGCCAAATTACCGTTTCCAATTATTTTAAATGTTCATGTGATGACTTTGGAGGGGAGATGTGTGTTTGTGCTGTTTTAAAATGAACACCCTCTGCTTCTCACTACATCTTCTGGGACAAGCTTGCAGGGCTGGACACGGCCATTTATACCATCAGCTGGAGCCATTTGAGCCCGTCTTGAAGATTGACGACCGTTGCCTCTGCATCAGTCTCCTGGGTTTTATGGCACCAGTGTTAAGAAGAAGAAAGAAAGAAAGAAAGAAAGAAAGAAAGAGAGAGAGAGAGAGAGAGAGAGAAAGCAGTAGGGCAAGATTCCCTTACACACAGATAATCATCATCTGGCAACAGCAGTGCAAGCTTCCCTTTCTTGCACACGTATGTGTACACGCACACACAAGCATAAAAGGGAAAGCATTAGTGCTCACAGTGGCGGCCGGCACAGGTAAGAGTGGTGAGGCGGTGGGCGGGGGGGAAGTTGACAGACGATGAGATAGGTAGAATGAAAATAAATAAATAAATAAAACCACTTACCTTGCGCTTGACGCGTCATCCAGTGGGCTGTTGCCGCTGAGAGCCCGCCTTGGCCGTCCTACGAGAATCATTGCTATCGCTATTGTGGGCCGCTGCAGCTGAGGAGCTGTGCTGCTGAGTGCCCGCATTTGCCGTCCTACGAGAATCATCGCTATCGCTATTGTGGGCCGCTACAGCTGGGGAGCTGTGCCGCTGAGTGCCCCCATTTGCCGTCCTACGAGAATCATCGCTATCGCTATTGTGGGCCGCTGCAGCTGGGGAGCTGCGCCGCTGAGTGTCCCCATTTGCCGTCCTATGAGAATCATCGCTATCACTATTGTGGGCCGCTGCAGCTGAGGAGCTGTGCCGCTGAGTGCCTGCACTAGTCACCACTTCGAGGATCTTGTTATCACCTGCGGGTGCCGCTGGGTGCCTGCCTTTAAGCCCTGTCCCAGGATTATCGTGAGTGCACGCCGCAGACCGCTACAGCGGGGAGCTGTGGCTGCTGCGAGTCTGCCTGTCAGTTTCTTTGTGAGGCTTCGTGCCGTGCTCCTTTAAATCTCAGGTACATTGTGCATCACCGGGTCGCGTGGTCCCCGGCATCGAACTAAGTTCGTTCCACACGCTTTTTGAGTGCCTCTTTTGCTTTTGAAGTGAATCTGTAATTATATGCATTGTGGTTTCTTGATCGCTTTTTGAGCCTTGTGTTAAACCTATATAAAGATACTTATTTTTCTATAGCTACTTGTGTGGTGTCCCTTTGTAGTGTCTTCACTGCGTTATTGTGTATGGTCGTAAATGCTTCACACACTGCCTCGGAGATAGGCCTGTCTGCTCATGCTACGTTACCACAGGGTTGAGCAGTTGTTATCAAAGGTTGTAGCCCCTTTAACAAAAGGTCTTTCTTTCGTCCCACACACAAAAGCCAACAAATTTGAACTGTTCCAAGATTTAATCTCATTCTTTCGCAAGATAAGACTACGTGCTTTTTTTGAAGGACGGGTGCAGCAAGAATCCCTTGTCCCAAATAGATCAGGCTTGGCACTTCCTTCCACTTTTGTCCCGACATTAGAACAAGTGGGACCCGAGATCGCTATTTTCGAGCATGTGGTATTCAACAAAATGATGGCGGCCACAAAATTTATTCCAACACCCAAGTATAATCTTTCTAGAGAGGAATATCAAGCTTTGTCCACCCTCAAGAATAATAAAGATATTACAATCAAGGGTTGCGACAAAGGTGGTGGTATAGTGCTTATGAACACGGACCAATATGTAGCAAAAATGACAACTATGTTATCGGATGAGGAACACTACACACCCATACGAATAGATCCCACCAAAAGGGTAACAAAAATGATCAAGGATCTGACTACCCGTGCCTTGGAAGAAGGGGTCATCTGCGAGAAAGAATGTATTTTTTTAAATGTGGCCAAACCTAAAATGGCCTCAATATATGGAATTCCAAAAATACATAAAAACACAACAGACCCCCCCTATAGGCCTATTGTTACCACTATTGGATCTACAACAGAAGCGCTATCAAAATATGTTGACGCTTTACTGCGTCCACATGTCCCTAAAATAAGATCATATGTAAGGGATACCACCGACATCATCAACAAAATTGAACAAATCCATTTTAACCAGAGCACTCAGCTTCTTGTCACAATGGACATTGAGGCCCTTTATAGCAATATCCCCCAGGTGGGAGCATTGGAAGCCGTAAGGTGGTTTATTGACACCTACAATATAGAATGCCCAGCACAATTTATACTAGAATGTCTGGAAATAGTGCTCAAAGAGAACACTTTCGAGTTTAACGGGTCGCTATTTCAGCAAACCCAAGGAGTAAGTATGGGGGCTTCGTGTGCGCCAACGGTGGCCAATATCTTCATGGCACACTATGAAGAGAGATACATTTACAATGAAGTGGCCCCATTTAGTGAATCTACCACAAGTTGGTCTAGGTTCATTGATGATGTCTTCTATATCTGGAATGGTACTGAGGAAGACTTAACACAATTTGTATTATGGCTTAATTTGTGTGACACAAATATCAAGTTTGTAGCAAAAAGTGATAAGTCGAATATTGAATTTTTAGATGTCAACATTAAATTTGAAGGACAAATGTTATCAGTGGATCTATTCAGCAAACCCACAGCTCGTAACACATTGTTACATTTCTCAAGCTACCACCCAAGTATGCAGAAAACAACTATTCCGTTTGGACAGTTCCTCCGTCTTCGGAGGAATTGTACTAGCATTAGTGACTATGACCAGCAGTCAGAAATAATGAAAGCAAAATTCATATCTAGAGGATATCCCAAAAGACTAGTACGAGACTCTTACAAAAGAGCTCGATACTATGATCGCCAAAGCTTATTGAGAAAAAAAACCCCCAAAGAGCAGAACCGACTTGTAATGGTGACACGGCATAGCACAATGAATGGCAGCATATGCCAGATTATCAATGCTAACTGGCATATTTTAAATGCGACAAGAGCAGAATCAGAACAGTTACCGAGGCCAATGTTTGCATATCGCAAAAATAAAAATCTTAAAGATCTAGTAACAAGATCACGAATGCCAAAACAGATATCTACAACTATCCAGACCACAATTGATGGCCTACCACCTGTTAAAGGAAATTTCAGATGCAGGTCGTGTTTAGCTTGTGAGTCAGCTCTGGAAGTTAGACAATACTCCATAAATGGAGTTAAAATAAATTTACAATGTCTAACCAACTGCAAATCCACCAACATTATTTATGCCATTCTGTGCCCATGCGAAAAACCATATGTAGGGGAGACATCAAGGTCGATGGCAACTCGCTTGACGGAACACAGGTCAGCGATTAAAAATAAGAAGGTACAAGCACCATTGGTCCAACACTTTATCGAGCATAGACACACTACAAAAGACATACGATGGCTGATCCTCGAAAAAATTAACATGAGCGGAACACAAGGCACTGAGATCCGAAAAAGGAGAGAAGTGTTCTGGATATTCTCACTGGACGCCTATAAGAGAGGATTGAACAGTGAGATACCATGGAGTCAAGCCATACGATATAATAACTAGTGTTGTTTTAGCCAGTGAACATCTTGTAACCTTTGGTCGATCTTGGTTCAAATAAATAGCGGCGAATGATGGGTTTATTCATTCATATAACTAGAGACCTTAATTTGAGCGTTTTATGTACTATAATAACGCCATGAACGCATTAAAAATCCGTTGCTATCTGTATAGACCATTCCCAAGCCCTTTAGTTGGCTAAATGGAGGTTTGATTGCCAACCAATCAGATCGCAATTGTTACAATGAACTGACCAATGGTAGAGCATGTATGAGTATATATGCAGCGTTACAATCACCAGTCCCCTTTCTACCTTAATGATGGCTGGCAACTGGGAGAAAGGACTTTGAAGGCGAGGTGAGTGCTACGCGACTACTACGGGGAGTTAGCTGTGCGTTCTTTGAGCGTAACGTAACAAACTAAAACTTTCAGAAGTGGAGCACATTGATTAACATCAATTATATGCTCCTAGGTCTGGTTGAGCACGATCGCTAAAACTTCAAATACGTTGCTGGAAGACTGAATCTCTAAGACGACATTAGCGGCGTAAAATAAAATAAAAACAACCGACTTGACCGGGTAAGAGAATATTAACACGTGTGCATAGGTTTAAACTATAGCAACAAGGTTAGACGATAATGCACCAAAACGCATCGTTTGTTATATTTCCCTGAATAGAACCCGCGTAAACACGCTGCAATTTCTGAAGGGAGCCACTCCAACTGTATTTTCTCAGCTGAACTCAGAACAACACGATAAGACGTGTACAACAACTTTGTTGCTCTAAGTAAGTGCTTTTGAGTTATCTAGATAGGTAACCTTTGGTTTCATTCTGGTGTTAAATACTATACCAATCTGTTTTATCGGTCATTTTTCAGTAGAACAACCCCGACAAAAACGTATGGATACATAGTACGCGGTTATTCAAAACGCCACCAAAAATATAGTGATGAACATCTGCTACGTAGAGGGAACCTTGATAGCAGATACATTCAATACTCATCAGGTAACACTGATAGCTTAGTACGAAGCCAACATTTGGTTTAGTTTATAAGTTATGTTGAAGTCTTTAGTTGTTTTTAGGCATATGAAGCGACTGATATTATATTATTCATCATCTCCAATGGGTCATTAGTTGCCATGGACGCAACACTTCTGATGCTAGCACGTACCAAGAGAATAGACTAAAACTATAGTAATGCTTAATTGAGGCACACTAGGTTTACTGGGTCACTAGTCGCTATGAGTGTAATACTTTTGTCGTTAGCATAAGCCATGGGAATGGATTACAATTGTAAAAATGTTGGATTGAGACACACTTGGTTTTTTGATCTGAGATGATTATTATCTAAAATATCAATGTGTAAATAGGAAGATGAGATCGAAATGTATATAAATGTATAAATGTATATATGTATAGGGTCGACATAGGGCCATTTTTAATATAAAATGCACTTGAATATGCGGTAGATGTACAATTGGTCATAGATTATTCTTTTTCTTTATTATGCTTTAGGAATTCTTGAATATCATGGCTGCCTGAGGAAGGCTGATCGCCGAAACGCGCGTAGACTGGAATGACTGGAATATATGAAAATAGCCATGTTTATTATGTATTAATTTTGTTTGATATTTTGCAACACAATTGAAAGCAGAAAAAAATAATGTTTGATGAATTAATCCTGTATAAATCTGCTATATCATGTTAGGATGTCATAATGTCACGTACATGAATATTGTGTTGGATAAATAAGGAAAAAGAAAAGCCAAAAAAAAGTATATAACTTCACAAAAATATTAAAGAATGAATTGTTAATTGGACTTTCAAGTGTGAGAGTTATGCTTGACTCTGGATTTTGGTCTATTGGTACATCGCCACATTTATTTTAATAATTGTTTCCTATATATATTTTCTCAGTAGTATTTACTTTAATACCCTAAGATAGGAAACTAGATTAGGGGTACCCTTGTTATGTTACATATTGTTTCTCCATGGCCAGTCCATGCGGGGTAGTGTGAATGTTTTTTGTATAATGGTTTTTGTAAATTTCTTATCACAAGTGCACTTTTAATAGGTACAATATAATCATCTCACATACACATTGATAGAAAAGACCACATAATTCATAGGGTTCTTTTAAAACTTCGATAGAATCTCTTTCTTTGTACCCGTACCAACCATTGGTTGTTTGCTTATTACAAAATGGATAAACTCCAAACATTTGGATTTACAGATGAAGATCTTGCTTCATTATTGGGGGATTTTGTCCTAGGGGGCCAAACAGTACACACAACTAGCACCTTAGGCTCTGAAGAATTTAATAAATTAACTTCCCTAAAGAAAAAGGCAAAAAGGATTGAAATGCATGGTCATTTCATGCTCGAGTACCTTAAAGCAGGAATTATTCCCCAAGGCTTGAGAGTAAAAAACATTCCAGGCCTCTTTGTTAAAATCAGGAAATTCCTTGAACGTTGGTCCCATATAGCTAACAGGTGTTCTCGTGATCTCATGATCCTCATAGTTGAAACATCCAAGGAAATGATTCAAGCACTAATGGATGAAATCCAAGAATTGGAGAATAAAATTAAGAGTAACCAAGCAATAGAGGAGGCTAAAAAGAAATTAGAGGAAGTAGAAACAGAGATGTTATCGTACCATGACTATTTGATGAAACGTAAGACTGAAAAGCTTAAAAAAGATATACGATACACTAGTCAGGAGAGAATGTACCCATACCTGGCAGATAACTTCTACCAACAACAACCAATAGATGAAGACCAATTTCAACCTTCAACTGACAGATTTTCTAAAAAAGTTGTCACCTTTTCTGACACGACGGATTCCGAAGGGGAAAATTATGACCAATACCAAGCTGGTAATTCGGGCCGACGAGTCACAGTCAACAGTAGGGGTGAACGTCCCAGTTTTTTAGCCAGGCGTGGGGGACAGAGATCCAGATGGCGGCCCAGGTACCAACGACGTCAACGGGGCAACTACCAGCAAGCGTACAATTATACACAGGGCCAGAATGTGTACCAGGACGATCCTCAGGTCCTAGTAACGAGACATGCCCATTATTGGCGCGAGTAAACCAAATACCAATCTTTAACCTCAGTAGTTATGAGATTGATCTCCAGACAGAATCGCTATTAACAAAAGGTCTTTCTTTCGTCCCACACACAAAAGCCAACAAATTTGAACTGTTCCAAGATTTATTCTCATTCTTTCGCAAGATAAGACTACGTGCTTTTTTTGAAGGACGGGTGCAGCAAGAATCCCTTGTCCCAAATAGATCAGGCTTGGCACTTCCTTCCACTTTTGTCCCGACATTAGAACAAGTGGGACCCGAGATCGCTATTTTCGAGCATGTGGTATTCAACAAAATGATGGCGGCCACAAAATTTATTCCAACACCCAAGTATAATCTTTCTAGAGAGGAATATCAAGCTTTGTCCACCCTCAAGAATAATAAAGATATTACAATCAAGGGTTGCGACAAAGGTGGTGGTATAGTGCTTATGAACACGGACCAATATGTAGCAAAAATGACAACTATGTTATCGGATGAGGAACACTACACACCCATACGAATAGATCCCACCAAAAGGGTAACAAAAATGATCAAGGATCTGACTACCCGTGCCTTGGAAGAAGGGGTCATCTGCGAGAAAGAATGTATTTTTTTAAATGTGGCCAAACCTAAAATGGCCTCAATATATGGAATTCCAAAAATACATAAAAACACAACAGACCCCCCCTATAGGCCTATTGTTACCACTATTGGATCTACAACAGAAGCGCTATCAAAATATGTTGACGCTTTACTGCGTCCACATGTCCCTAAAATAAGATCATATGTAAGGGATACCACCGACATCATCAACAAAATTGAACAAATCCATTTTAACCAGAGCACTCAGCTTCTTGTCACAATGGACATTGAGGCCCTTTATAGCAATATCCCCCAGGTGGGAGCATTGGAAGCCGTAAGGTGGTTTATTGACACCTACAATATAGAATGCCCAGCACAATTTATACTAGAATGTCTGGAAATAGTGCTCAAAGAGAACACTTTCGAGTTTAACGGGTCGCTATTTCAGCAAACCCAAGGAGTAAGTATGGGGGCTTCGTGTGCGCCAACGGTGGCCAATATCTTCATGGCACACTATGAAGAGAGATACATTTACAATGAAGTGGCCCCATTTAGTGAATCTACCACAAGTTGGTCTAGGTTCATTGATGATGTCTTCTATATCTGGAATGGTACTGAGGAAGACTTAACACAATTTGTATTATGGCTTAATTTGTGTGACACAAATATCAAGTTTGTAGCAAAAAGTGATAAGTCGAATATTGAATTTTTAGATGTCAACATTAAATTTGAAGGACAAATGTTATCAGTGGATCTATTCAGCAAACCCACAGCTCGTAACACATTGTTACATTTCTCAAGCTACCACCCAAGTATGCAGAAAACAACTATTCCGTTTGGACAGTTCCTCCGTCTTCGGAGGAATTGTACTAGCATTAGTGACTATGACCAGCAGTCAGAAATAATGAAAGCAAAATTCATATCTAGAGGATATCCCAAAAGACTAGTACGAGACTCTTACAAAAGAGCTCGATACTATGATCGCCAAAGCTTATTGAGAAAAAAAACCCCCAAAGAGCAGAACCGACTTGTAATGGTGACACGGCATAGCACAATGAATGGCAGCATATGCCAGATTATCAATGCTAACTGGCATATTTTAAATGCGACAAGAGCAGAATCAGAACAGTTACCGAGGCCAATGTTTGCATATCGCAAAAATAAAAATCTTAAAGATCTAGTAACAAGATCACGAATGCCAAAACAGATATCTACAACTATCCAGACCACAATTGATGGCCTACCACCTGTTAAAGGAAATTTCAGATGCAGGTCGTGTTTAGCTTGTGAGTCAGCTCTGGAAGTTAGACAATACTCCATAAATGGAGTTAAAATAAATTTACAATGTCTAACCAACTGCAAATCCACCAACATTATTTATGCCATTCTGTGCCCATGCGAAAAACCATATGTAGGGGAGACATCAAGGTCGATGGCAACTCGCTTGACGGAACACAGGTCAGCGATTAAAAATAAGAAGGTACAAGCACCATTGGTCCAACACTTTATCGAGCATAGACACACTACAAAAGACATACGATGGCTGATCCTCGAAAAAATTAACATGAGCGGAACACAAGGCACTGAGATCCGAAAAAGGAGAGAAGTGTTCTGGATATTCTCACTGGACGCCTATAAGAGAGGATTGAACAGTGAGATACCATGGAGTCAAGCCATACGATATAATAACTAGTGTTGTTTTAGCCAGTGAACATCTTGTAACCTTTGGTCGATCTTGGTTCAAACAAATAGCGGCGAATGATGGGTTTATTCATTCATATAACTAGAGACCTTAATTTGAGCGTTTTATGTACTATAATAACGCCATGAACGCATTAAAAATCCGTTGCTATCTGTATAGACCATTCCCAAGCCCTTTAGTTGGCTAAATGGAGGTTTGATTGCCAACCAATCAGATCGCAATTGTTACAATGAACTGACCAATGGTAGAGCATGTCTGAGTATATATGCAGCGTTACAATCACCAGTCCCCTTTCTACCTTAATGATGGCTGGCAACGGGGAGAAAGGACTTTGAAGGCGAGGTGAGTGCTACGCGACTACTACGGGGAGTTAGCTGTGCGTTCTTTGAGCGTAACGTAACAAACTAAAACTTTCAGAAGTGGAGCACATTGATTAACATCAATTATATGCTCCTAGGTCTGGTTGAGCACGATCGCTAAAACTTCAAATACGTTGCTGGAAGACTGAATCTCTAAGACGACATTAGCGGCGTAAAATAAAATAAAAACAACCGACTTGACCGGGTAAGAGAATATTAACACGTGTGCATAGGTTTAAACTATAGCAACAAGGTTAGACGATAATGCACCAAAACGCATCGTTTGTTATATTTCCCTGAATAGAACCCGCGTAAACACGCTGCAATTTCTGAAGGGAGCCACTCCAACTGTATTTTCTCAGCTGAACTCAGAACAACACGATAAGACGTGTACAACAACTTTGTTGCTCTAAGTAAGTGCTTTTGAGTTATCTAGATAGGTAACCTTTGGTTTCATTCTGGTGTTAAATACTATACCAATCTGTTTTATCGGTCATTTTTCAGTAGAACAACCCCGACAAAAACGTATGGATACATAGTACGCGGTTATTCAAAACGCCACCAAAAATATAGTGATGAACATCTGCTACGTAGAGGGAACCTTGATAGCAGATACATTCAATACTCATCAGGTAACACTGATAGCTTAGTACGAAGCCAACATTTGGTTTAGTTTATAAGTTATGTTGAAGTCTTTAGTTGTTTTTAGGCATATGAAGCGACTGATATTATATTATTCATCATCTCCAATGGGTCATTAGTTGCCATGGACGCAACACTTCTGATGCTAGCACGTACCAAGAGAATAGACTAAAACTATAGTAATGCTTAATTGAGGCACACTAGGTTTACTGGGTCACTAGTCGCTATGAGTGTAATACTTTTGTCGTTAGCATAAGCCATGGGAATGGATTACAATTGTAAAAATGTTGGATTGAGACACACTTGGTTTTTTGATCTGAGATGATTATTATCTAAAATATCAATGTGTAAATAGGAAGATGAGATCGAAATGTATATAAATGTATAAATGTATATATGTATAGGGTCGACATAGGGCCATTTTTAATATAAAATGCACTTGAATATGCGGTAGATGTACAATTGGTCATAGATTATTCTTTTTCTTTATTATGCTTTAGGAATTCTTGAATATCATGGCTGCCTGAGGAAGGCTGATCGCCGAAACGCGCGTAGACTGGAATGACTGGAATATATGAAAATAGCCATGTTTATTATGTATTAATTTTGTTTGATATTTTGCAACACAATTGAAAGCAGAAAAAATTAATGTTTGATGAATTAATCCTGTATAAATCTGCTATATCATGTTAGGATGTCATAATGTCACGTACATGAATATTGTGTTGGATAAATAAGGAAAAAGAAAAGCCAAAAAAAAGTATATAACTTCACAAAAATATTAAAGAATGAATTGTTAATTGGACTTTCAAGTGTGAGAGTTATGCTTGACTCTGGATTTTGGTCTATTGGTACATCGCCACATTTATTTTAATAATTGTTTCCTATATATATTTTCTCAGTAGTATTTACTTTAATACCCTAAGATAGGAAACTAGATTAGGGGTACCCTTGTTATGTTACATATTGTAGCCCCTTACTCTGACTTAGGAAGAAGGATCCCTATTTGGACATCAGCGCCAGCCGCTGCCAACTAGAGATCCCCATTTCTAACACCGCACTATAGCTTCAGCAACTCCCTTCACAGCACAAAAGAGTGAGGCATAGAAGCAGCCATGGGAGTTGACGCCATATCTAAAATTCCGGCTCAGCAAACCTTTTCGTAACAAATTTTTTTCTAAAGCAGAGGTGTGTTATCACAATACAAAAAAATGTATCCGATGCACAAAGAGCCTATTCCCAGCTCATGGGCTCCATATTACTTTTTCCCTGTCAGTCTCCACCATGTTTTGTATGACAGACACAGGGAAAATAAGTGGAAGTTTTCATACCCTAAATGATTGGTATAATCGTCCCTATGACCAGGCATCTCTTTGGTGGACTGGCTGCTTGGTGAGAGATTTATTCTGGCAGATTAAGGGGAGGCTCCACTGTTATAAAAGCAGTGCTTTCCCTGACTCTGGATAGAGAAGGAAAACCACAAGTTTGACAGAGCTGGAGCGCTGCAAATTTACAGCATCCCTCCCACTTCACAGTATTATAAATGAAGCCCTTACATCTGAGTAATGATAATTACTGATGTATAACAATGATTTCTGATGCCCACATTATCAGTAATTTCACAGTCTGAGAATTTTGGTCTGGTACTCAGGCCACATGTAATCTGTAATAGATCATTAAAAGGAATTATCCTGTGGTGCAGCTGTTGAAAGTGTACTACACCATCACATATTCAGGAAAGTGGTCTGGTGCTAAAACATATTTTGCACATAAAGGTCATCTGATATTAAAAGACGCATTTCCTCCAAAAGCACTCATTGATTCAGTGGAGTTTCCAATAATTTTTATTTTTAAATACATAATGCAACAACTGACCTTGAGGTAAGACGGTGTTGCATAATAAAACAGCATTAATCCATAATAAGTAAATAGGTTCCAACTTCAGTAAAAAATCGTTTATGGGGCGGAAATTTTTTCACAAAGTAAAACTTAAAAAATGTTAGACATAGGCTGATATCTTTTATATTTAAGAAGATTGATGACAAAACGATCACCTGACATAAATAGTTTGGCCTAAATAGCTTCTACAAAAATATAACTTCATCGGGTATAGATCCTCTCTTATTTTCTGAAATAGGGCGATATTTTTGTACACAATGATTTGGACATAATATTTTTTTAAGAAGATATTTGGGCCATAATATTCTGGTACTATTCTTTGATATCAGCAATATGTTTAACCTGGTGATTCCCAAGAGCTGAGCTGATCTTTAATGAAATGTATAAATTTCCGAACAGGTCAGAGGGTAGGGGGCAGATTTACTAAGGACTTGCATTGTCCTTGCGTGATGCAAGTTGTTGGAAGGCAACGTAAGTCTTTATCTGGCCTTTACAATGCCACTCAAAGCCACTTTGCATAACTTTGAGTGGTTTAGTAAATACAAATTAGTGCAAGGCCTGGTGTTACTTGGCATCAGGTGGGCATTGCAATGGTGGGTCAGGGGCATTTTTATGACCCACCCATGTATTTTGATGCAAACCCCGATTTACAAAGACTTGTAAACCTAGGTTTGTGCCAAAATGGTGCACCTACCTTACCTGACAGAAAAGTAACGAAGAGAAATAACTTTATTTCTCCTCATTAATTCCTCTTTCCATGTGTGCTGCAATCTGCAGCAAACTTAGAGGAATATGCCTCTAAAGATTGTTTTTGTGCAGGAAGGTGCTCTGTCCTGCATGTAAACAATTATGCCGTTAATGCAGGCACTTTTGCACTATGATGCAAGAGGGCCTGCATTGGGCCAGCGCAAGGAGAGAGCAGAAATGCTTCATATCTTTCCAAATATGGAGCATTTCTGGCTTCTCCCTGTCCCTCAATGAAGCACAGCAAGTTGCCTTTCTGCTTTACATTGCGTGAAAAATGGCGAATCTCCCCCTGAATACATAATAAGAATCGGCACAGCGCATTACATTTCAGACTTAATTTCCATGATATTACCTTTGCCCGGGCTATTTGTGAGCTCCTGGCAATGTCTCTTGGATTGCATACAGGTCTGTCTCTGCATCCAGGAAAATGGATTTCAGTAGATTTTGTGCAGAAGTAGGAAGGCACACAGAGCAAAGATGCTCACTAACCACACCTACTAAAGACAGCTGTCTGCATGTGGAAGAGTCAGTTGCCAGAGACTCACAAATACAAACCTTTAGTCATGGGAAAGCTGAGTTGAAACGACAGAGAGATATTAGGAAGCTCATGTCAGAACTGTAATGGAAGAACTAAAGAAAAGTTTAGTTTATTTTGCAGCATAATTATTAACTAAGTAGTAGAAAAATCATGGGATATATTTAGCCAGGGAGTGGAAAATAATTACTTGTGATACCCAGGAACTGCTATCTAGTTTTGAAGCTACACTGCCCTTGTTGCCCCGTTCTGATATTAGTTTTTCTAACTTTCTTGTAATTTTTGGTTTTTGGTTACAGACAGGTTTACCTGTCTAATGGCCAAACCGAGGGGCATATTTACAATGAGCTTGCACCGCCACTGCGTAATTCTTTTTTTACGCAGTGGAGGTGCTGTCATTGCTCCATATTTACAAGGTGATGCATCTAGCTGATGCCTTTCTTTTTGTCGGCATTCGTTGTTTTTGTTCCTTCGTCGGAATCAGCCGTATCACGTTAGTTTTAATATATGCCAGATAGCTGTTCCCACCTAAAATCCCCCTTAAAACTGAAGCAGTGGTATTTATGACTTTTTCTCAAAGTGATACATCTTTGGGAGGCCAGCCGCTGACCTTGAGATACGTCAAAATCCCTACACCTCTAAAACCCAGGGGTAGGAATGATGCATTGGCTGTTTCAGAGGAATTTGACCAGCTGAAGTGACTTGAAACAGTGTAATCCACAATCAAGTCACATCCCCTCCACAGGTAAGTGTACACGTAAGGTAGGTAACCCTGTAAATCACATATTGCACACCATTAATGACTTATGCCCGACACACGTAGGCATAGTGATGCACATAAGAACACCATGCCCAATTGTATGCGTGACATCCAGGACCAATGTAATAGAGTGCAAAGTGAGTTTTTCATTTTTTAACACTCTATTACACTGGTCCCTATACAGTAGGCTACTCACATCAGTCAACACTGATGCATCACCTCTGTTTTTTTTCCACATTGCTGTAGTTGAGTCCGTTTTCTGACCAACTACAACAATGCGCCACATTTGGGCCGGATGTCTAGCAGCATCCATCCAACAGATATGTCAGAATTTCTGACTCATCCTTGGGGCCTTGCGCCATGGAGCCCCAGATTGTAAATACGGCGCATCCATGGTGTCGTAAGGATTTTTCATCTGGGCAAATTACATTTTGATGGATAACTTCCTTGGCGCAGTGATGCATAATTTCTTGTAAATATGTCCCCTAGTGTTTCCAATTAAAAAGTTACTTACCTTTGGTAAAGCCTTTTCTGGTAGAGACTCTGTCTAGCTCCATATTCCTCACCTTGTGAATTTCCCCAGGCTGGATCAGAAACATTCATAGCAATCCTTGTGTGCGTCAATAGGTGGCATCGTATGGCTCTGCTTCGGGTCTGTCCTGCCTCAGACGTGACATCGGGGCCACTATATTTGCACCCGCTCTGTGTGCTAACATCCGTTTCTTTCTGATCTTTATCTGCGTGGACAGACGTGGTGCCGTGGAAATCAGAATATGGCAGCGCGCAGACTTTCAGATTGGGATTGTGTTAATAGACTACATAAGCCCATTCCACAGAACGGGGAGGAGGGTAGGTCAGTGAGAAATCTGCAGTTAGAGAAAGTCTCTACCAGAAAAGACATTACAGGAGGTAAGTAACTTGTTCTTCTGATAAAGACTCCTAACCGCAGATTCCCCACCATATGAAAGCAGTACAACGCTCCTGGTAGTGGACCTGTGGAATGGCTCAAACCAGGAAGTCCTGTAGGACTGACCAGGCAAAGTGCCCATCCTGCCAGACCTGGCTATTCAGGCAGTAATGTTTTGAGAATGTGTGTAGAGACTCCCACGTCACAGTCTGGCAAATGTTCAGGGTGTTGGCAAGACCGGGTATTGACAGGTTGAGAGCCTGTATGTAACTGAGCACTGTTCACAAAGTGTCTTATCTGACACTAACTAGTTTGAGAAAAAATATATGTTTAATTTTCAGCATAGAAACAAAACATTTTCTAGAGCTTTTTTCAATGTCTTCATGTAAGACAGCAAGTAAAGATATAGCGGTTTGTACCAATACAAATTAATGACATTTGTACATAAATAACTTGGTTACAAACAGATTTCATGTGTAGCACAAATTCAATTTACATATTATGAACATGACGTAGTGTAACGAAAATTACAACACAGCAGAAATTTAAATGCCCAATGCATTTCGGAACCAGCCGGTTCCTTCGTCAGGGGCCAGTCTGAAAAATACAAAATAAACCATGTCGCTAGTTAGAATAATGTAATTGGGGCTCAATCTCTACAACTCTGATGAAGAGCGGTCATATCTGAAAGCGAGTTACCTGTTCGTGTGTGTTGTAAAATGTTCTCTGAAACAGATCAAAACGTGACCAAGTCAGCAACAACTAAGGTAGTACGGTGTACGTGAAAGATGACAGTATAACATTGCCAAATTCACGCTTACCTGGGTTGGAAGAAACTCGTGGTTCTGAAAATGTGTAAGCGAACCAAATCGGGTTAATGAAACTGATCAGACCAAGAATACAATGCGTGTGCTCGATGGTAAAAAAAGGGGTTTCAGAAGTGATAGTAAATCTTACCTCTCATAAGATGTTTGAATAAGAAGCTGTGTGAAAAATAATTGCAAAGAGTCAACAAAAAACGTACCAGGTAGGCTGTACGGAGCTAACGGAAACTACAATAGTGCAATCTAGAGAAAATTACGCGCACTGCCAAACGGGTGTAAATCTTACCTCCAGAAAGGTTTATAAAGAGCTGAAAAAAAGAGAGAAAGAACGCTTTTTTAGGAAAGAAGTATTTTTAGAGGAATGGTGTAGCCGTGGTTAACAGCGTACTCGACCAACGTAGGACATGGAAGAGAAACCTCACCTTTCGAAGTGCTACGAGACAAGAATAACCGACGGTTCTCCAAAACGAATAAGCGAGTGCAAGGAGTCAAATGTAAAGATGCTTTAAGAAGGACAGACCGGGACGTGAACCGGAAGTGTTCAACATAAACGACGGACTATAGGAAACATATGTTATCAACCGGGTTTTCTTGATATTCTACAGGCGCACATAGGCGCCATATTGGAACGGAGTAAAAGGACTGAGAAGTGTAGGGGAATGCATCAAAGTGCATGAAATACTAACGATATGGGAACGAAAAGGAAGCCAAATAGTCAGAACAAGAATGTGCATCGTGAACGGTGGTTTACGCAATCGTAGAGACGAAAATTATAAAAAGCTGTCATTCCAGCTGGAATTTGATGAGCAGCTTACACATTAATAGTGCAGAGAGAATTAGCGATGTGTGGCGATGTAGGGGGTGGTAAACCCTATAGGCAATGCTGAGTATTGTGTTATGCGGGATCGGCAATATGAGGAGTGTGACGATAAGATAGACACTGAAGTATGGGAATAAGCGCAAAGAGTTACGTTGAAAGCAACGATGTGTGTTGTGACAAAGAAAATGGTGCACAAGATGTTGGTGTATGTATGACATGATATGGGGATTTTTTATTGTGCTGTGATGCTAGTCACTGGTTCTGCAGTTTGAAAACTAGCCCAGGGTTTCGCGGACTGGTCAGTGAGCTTATGATTAAATAAAGCACGACATATCTAACCTGTCATTAAGACCAATTGGTGCCATGGTGTCCAGAAGTTTAATCCAAAAAACTTCCCTTTGTAGGAGTCTCAGGTGAGTATTGATTCCTTGTTGTTGCTCCACATGTTCGATGATTTGGAATCTAAGTTGTGATATGGAGTGACATGCTTCATGCCAGTGGGACGCCAGAGGAGAATTTTTGCTCTGAGTTCTGATACGACTTTTGTGTTCAGTAAGACGTGTTTTCATTTTCCGTTGGGTTTTTCCAATGTATAATTTGCCACACGGGCATTTAATCCCGTAGATTACATTAGAGGTATTGCAGTCACTAGTGTGTCGGAGCAGAATATCCTTGCCTGTGGTGGGATGTTTTAAGATGTTTCCTGGGATGATGTTGTTACAATGCGAACAATTTTGACATTTCAAAGTGCCTTTGTGGGTGCGGCAAGTCTGAGGTTTCTTTTTTGTGGAAGATATTAGTTCACGCAGGTTTTGACCCCTAGTGTAAGCATGCAAAGGCAATTCACAAAAAATGTTGTTGAAGTCCGTCTCGTTAGATAGTAGTTCCCAACGTTTGTTGATGATTCGTTTGATAGCAATGGAACAGGTTGAATACTTAGATGTAAACACTATGTTTGATTTGTTGATTTTTCTGGTAGGTGTCAGTAATTCTTCACGTGATTTAGCCATTGCTCTTTGTGCACAAGAGTCAAGGATAGTAGAAGGGTACCCTCGTTCCTGGTATTTATCTTTTTGTTCATTGATCTTAGCTGTGCTGTCAACTGTGTTAGAACAAATACGTTTAATCCGGATGAACTGGGAGTAAGGTAGATTGTTAATGAGATTGTTGGGGTGGAAGCTGGAAAAATGTAACGCATTGTTGCGATCAGTGGGTTTGGTGTAGACTGTAGTGGTTAATCCATGTCCGTCTGGATTTTTATTAATGGTGACGTCAAGAAATTGGATGGTCTGTGTTTCAATTCTGTGGGTGAATTGAATCCTGGAGTTATGGGAATTTAGAGTTGTTATCATTTGTTCAAGGAGTTGCTGGGAGTTGGTCCAAACCAGAAAGATGTCGTCAATGTATCGGCTGTAGGTGTAAATGTTTGACCACCACTGAGGTATGTCCATGATATACTCCTGTTCAAACATAGCCATGAAAATATTGGCGTACGAAGGAGCCCCTGGAAAACCCATAGAGGTTCCCGAGAGTTGGGCATAGAATTGTTCGTTCCATTTGAAGTAACTGTGATGGAGGCAAAAGTGCAATAGTTGTAAAATGAAATCCTTTTCTATGTCAATATCTTCGCGTTGAAGAAGAGCCCATTCAACTGCCTCCATACCTGTGGAGTGAGGAATAGAGGTGTAGAGAGCCACCACATCAATAGTGCACAATAACCAGGTGGATTGGATGTTTGGTTGAATAAGCTCAAGTTTCTTAAGGAAGTCTGTGGTGTCCTTGGTGTATGACCACCAATTCTGCACAAATTTCTGTAAGTAATGATCCAGGTATTTGCCCACGACATCAAAAATTGAACCGCATCCAGAAACAATTGGTCTGAAGGGTGGTTGGTGTAGATTTTTATGTATTTTAGGTAACATGTAGAGATGAGGTCTACGCGGATCTGATGTGGTGAGGAACTGTCTGGTTTGTTCATCAATCCATCCTAAATCGTATGCTCTTTTCAGGATGTCTTGTAAGATGATTTCAAGTTGTGGTGTGGGATCGGTTTGTAATGGTAGGTATATTGATTGGTCATTCACGTGAGTGTTAACCTGTTGTGAATAGAATTCTGTGTCCATTATGACAATTGCTCCTCCTTTGTCAGCGGGTTGGATGGTGATGTCTGGGTTGTTGGCAAGGGTTCTCAATGTGATTCTTTCGTTGTTCGTCAAGTTCCGGTGTTTGTTAGGGCGAAGAGTTAAGTTTTGGATGTCTTTTCTAATCATAATCTCAAATGTATCCAGCATCTTGTGGGACACAGGGGCTTGAAAGGTACTGCGAGGCTTAAATTTTGTCAGTTTGCTGGTTGCTGGGGTTGCTTCTGAGATTACCACGTTAGAAAAGTAATGGCGTAGACGTAATGTCCGCATGAACTTATACAGTGCAACATCAATGTCCAATTGGTTTGCATGACTGGTTGGAACAAAAGACAAGCCTCTATTTAGAACGGCTTTTTGGTGGGGTGTTATATCGACAGATGAAATGTTTATGATCAGGGAATGTTCTTCCCGCTGCGTAATGATTTTCCTGCCCTTTCCTCGCCTGGTCTTGTTGTTGCGCTTTAGGTCTCTGGTTGTAGAGCTGGAGGTATTCCTTGATCCGGGGCCTGGGATAAAAAAAGACACCGTGTTGGTTTTATCGACTTGTTCAGTGGTATCCTTAGTTGAAGTTTGTGAGTTAGAGGATAAGGTTGCGGGCTGCACTGGTGTTCTGGATGTAGAAATGTCCTTGTCTGAAACCAGACTTTCCTCTGATGAATGTGTGGTTGGTTTACGTGGTTCGAATCTCTTGCGAGCATATATTTCGGCCCAGGTGTAAACCTCATTTAACTTGTAGTCGATAGTGTCTCTTTTATACTTCCTGAGTTTGCCCTCTTGTAATTCTCTGCTGTACTTGTCTAATTTTATGTTCAAGCCCTCTAGATTAATTCTCCAGGTGTCATGTTCTAACCTGTTTTGAAGTTCATCTTTCAGTGTATTAATTTCTTGTTCAAGATCCTTAATGGTTTTAGAAAGCTCCTCGATAATAAGAAGAATCAGGTCAAGGGAGCACTTGTTAAGGATTGAGAACCATTTGTTCATGAAGGTGGGGTTGAGATGAAAACGGAATAGCATGGGTCTAATTGAAAGTCGTAGTCCTCTGGGGATCCGTTTGGCTTTATGATACTGTACGAGTGTGGAAGCATGAAGTTGTTGGTTGAGTTGGCGTCTGGTTAGGTATTCGAGTTGCTTAAGTTGTTGCGAGATTGAGCCACTATGTGTGTCCATGTTTCTTACTTCCTGTATTAAAGAGTAAATTTCAGATGCCTGATCTGTGGTGTAGACCAGAGTAGTTGCTCTGTTTTCTGTTATGTTCGTTATAGATTCAAACGACATTTTTAATTAGGTTGGGTGCTTCTCCTTGGTGGACAAAAAGAACTGGTGAAACAGCGGTTGTGTGGGGAGAGCACTCCGATAATATGACAATTTAATCAATGATTCTCCATAGGAAAAAACAGCGGTGCATCAGTTATGTAGGAGTTTGTCCTCTCCTACTGAGATCAAGACCGGGTATTGACAGGTTGATAGCCTGTATGTAACTGAGCACTGTTCACAAAGTGTCTTATCTGACACTAACTAGTTTGAGAAAAAATATATGTTTAATTTTCAGCATAGAAACAAAACATTTTCTAGAGCTTTTTTCAATGTCTTCATTTAAGACAGCAAGTAAAGATATAGCGGTTTGTACCAATACAAATTAATGACATTTGTACATAAATAACTTGGTTACAAACAGATTTCATGTGTAGCACAAATTCAATTTACATATTATGAACATGACGTAGTGTAACGAAAATTACAACACAGCAGAAATTTAAATGCCCAATGCATTTCGGAACCAGCCGGTTCCTTCGTCAGGGGCCAGTCTGAAAAATACAAAATAAACCATGTCGCTAGTTAGAATAATGTAATTGGGGCTCAATCTCTACAACTCTGATGAAGAGCGGTCATATCTGAAAGCGAGTTACCTGTTCGTGTGTGTTGTAAAATGTTCTCTGAAACAGATCAAAACGTGACCAAGTCAGCAACAACTAAGGTAGTACGGTGTACGTGAAAGATGACAGTATAACATTGCCAAATTCACGCTTACCTGGGTTGGAAGAAACTCGTGGTTCTGAAAATGTGTAAGCGAACCAAATCGGGTTAATGAAACTGATCAGACCAAGAATACAATGCGTGTGCTCGATGGTAAAAAAAGGGGTTTCAGAAGTGATAGTAAATCTTACCTCTCATAAGATGTTTGAATAAGAAGCTGTGTGAAAAATAATTGCAAAGAGTCAACAAAAAACGTACCAGGTAGGCTGTACGGAGCTAACGGAAACTACAATAGTGCAATCTAGAGAAAATTACGCGCACTGCCAAACGGGTGTAAATCTTACCTCCAGAAAGGTTTATAAAGAGCTGAAAAAAAGAGAGAAAGAACGCGTTTTTAGGAAAGAAGTATTTTTAGAAGAATGGTGTAGCCGTGGTTAACAGCGTACTCGACTTGCCGCACCCACAAAGGCACTTTGAAATGTCAAAATTGTTCGCATTGTAACAACATCATCCCAGGAAACATCTTAAAACATCCCACCACAGGCAAGGATATTCTGCTCCGACACACTAGTGACTGCAATACCTCTAATGTAATCTACGGGATTAAATGCCCGTGTGGCAAATTATACATTGGAAAAACCCAACGGAAAATGAAAACACGTCTTACTGAACACAAAAGTCGTATCAGAACTCAGAGCAAAAATTCTCCTCTGGCGTCCCACTGGCATGAAGCATGTCACTCCATATCACAACTTAGATTCCAAATCATCGAACATGTGGAGCAACAACAAGGAATCAATACTCACCTGAGACTCCTACAAAGGGAAGTTTTTTGGATTAAACTTCTGGACACCATGGCACCAATTGGTCTTAATGACAGGTTAGATATGTCTTGCTTTATTTAATCATAAGCTCACTGACCAGTCCGCGAAACCCTGGGCTAGTTTTCAAACTGCAGAACCAGTGACTAGCATCACAGCACAATAAAAAATCCCCATATCATGTCATACATACACCAACATCTTGTGCACCATTTTCTTTGTCACAACACACATCGTTGCTTTCAACGTAACTCTTTGCGCTTATTCCCATACTTCAGTGTCTATCTTATCGTCACACTCCTCATATTGCCGATCCCGCATAACACAATACTCAGCATTGCCTATGGGGTTTACCACCCCCTACATCGCCACACATCGTTAATTCTCTCTGCACTATTAATGTGTAAGCTGCTCATCAAATTCCAGCTGGAATGACAGCTTTTTATAATTTTCGTCTCTACGATTGCGTAAACCACCGTTCACGATGCACATTCTTGTTCTGACTATTTGGCTTCCTTTTCGTTCCCATATCGTTAGTATTTCATGCACTTTGATGCATTCCCCTACACTTCTCAGTCCTTTTACTCCGTTCCAATATGGCGCCTATGTGCGCCTGTAGAATATCAAGAAAACCCGGTTGATAACATATGTTTCCTATAGTCCGTCGTTTATGTTGAACACTTCCGGTTCACGT